>NC_136068.1:1588554457-1589885082 GCF_964261635.1 Lissotriton helveticus | reverse complement strand
TTGCTCCCGTTTTTTCACATGTCGCAATTTGAACTTGGTTCTGACTATTGTTCTTGAACTCTGCTTTCCAAATTTGCCCCCTTCTTATCCGTGCTCAGATCAAGGAAGGGTGTCGTGGGGCTGAGCCTTGCATTCACTCTGTGTTAAGTTGACATGAGCTTATTAGAAGTTTAAACACCATTTTTCTTTTCTGCTGCCTTCTGCACACTGCACACAGTATAATACATGTGTAGAGTTTACCAGAGTGTTTTGTTTCGCACGAGAATAGCATGTTTTTCTGTACTAGCAGCCTTGCTTGGTAAGCTTAGTCTGAACAGTGAGTGCCAAAGCCTTCAAGGCTATTTCAACACAGTGGTTGTTGTTCGGACTGATCAGCGCACGTTCTAGACATAACATATATGCAGCTGGGGCCACCTCTGATTTTGGCGCATTTAATAATGCACTGCGTAGGCATGCTCACACACACTTGGAGAACATTCGTATGCAGAGAGCTTGTGCAGAATTTGATGTGATCCATTTCTGCTAATACCAGAGGTATGGGGCTGCCTATGTAATCCCAAAGAGACCTTCTGTAGAAATAAAATAACCTATTAGCAAGGGAGGGTGAAATATAGGTATATTTTAAACCAGTTTCCATTTAGCATTATAACATTCTTTCTCCCTTAGTATTTTATGGAATAGTAACTATGCTGATAATCTTGTTGCTTATAATATGTCTGCTTGTATTATCTAAGATACGGCGCGTGAGAACACAGCATTAGAAATAAATATTTCAAACTTGCACGGGTCTTTCTTTACTCCCTGTTTTGGACTGATTTGTTAGTATAACGAAAGAGTGTTCATGTTTTCCACATCGCCTGAGGTAATCGAAGTTCCATGTACTGGGTTGTCTAATCATTGGTGTTATGGAAGAGCCAATGAGACACTGATGCTAGTCTGGTAGGGGATGTTGGGTACTAAGGTGAGTTTTGGCACACCCTAATTCACTGAGGTTCCAAGTATCTACGCACCGTTCTGTGTAAGAGCAGAATCCCTGCTACACCGCAACACCGGACCAGCATACCTGAACAGCCGCCTCTCCTTCTATGCACCCAAAAGACTCCTCCGCTCCGCTTGCCCTGGCCACTGTCCCACAGATCTGCAAAACCAGAATCGGATGAAAGTCCTTCTCCTTCCTCTCTGCCAAGACCTGGAACACCCTACCCTCTGACTATCTCCCACGCTACCCCAGTTTAGGAAGAACCTCAAGACATGGCTCTTTGAATGACCCCAGAACATAGATGGATCTGCTCCCCACCTCCCCACAGCGCCTTGAGACCCTCACAGTTGAGTAGCTGCACTTTACCATCCCTTGATTGATTTCCTTATCATGCCATTTTCACTTACTTGGAGCCAATTTTAAGCTGGTGCCTCAGGGCTGTACGAGAGAGCCCGCTACTCTACTGTCTCTTTGATGTGGCACCTATTTGGGAACATTCGCCCCAATCTGCCATCTTGGTGGCGCCAATGTTATTAGCAGCTTGTATTTCAGTGCCTGTCCCAGCAGAGTATGGCAGTATCGGTCTCCCTTTCCGGCCCACACGAGGCACTACATGTCCCTTGGCACCATCTTGTCCTCCAGTCTCCCACTCCACTCTTACGATCAGGGCATTGTCCGGCAGCATTTTAAACGCTAATCTGGCAGCTATATTAGTTCCTGGGCATTATCCACATCTGTGTTCGGCGAGCTGGCTTGCCAAGTTCCGTAGATTCTGTATGTAACCAAAACAGCCGCTCGGTTAGACAATCATCTTTAGTCCTTGCAATCACCCTCTAGTAACTAGATTTGATATATTTTGAGGTAAGTGGATCAACTCGAAAAACCCAAAATAATGATCATGAATGAAGAGTTGGTTACACTAGGTAGTGATGGCTGGAGAGTACAAGTCATATGAAGCTTAATAAGTCACTTACGGATCTACATTTAAAGATAGTAAGGATGAAATTAAACTCACTCATGAGTCAACTAGGGACACATACCACTAAATGGTTGACACTAAATGTGGGTATCTGAGAAAAATAAATCTAATTAAAATGAATGCATTACTAAAATGTCTGTATATTTTAAGTATTCACAAGGAGATGATGGACGGGGCGCTGAAACTTTTCAGACACTTACCCAAAGTCACAGATCTGGGTTGAATACATCATCGTTCTTTAGCTCACTTCGCCACCCCAGTTCAGACCCAACTATATGCAAATCAGTCTTGACACTGTGCCTCATGGGAACAGTCCAGACCGAACTACCAAGCCAGATCTTCCCTGGACCGGAAACAAGCATCCTGGGACAGGTTTCGGAGAAACACCCCACATCAGCCAGGATAGCTTGAATCCAGTGGGAAAGTGAGCAAGGGACCCAGGTCTGGGCATACCCTGCCAACTTAGGGCAAACAAAGCCAACACAAGGATATGATGGATGGAGTGCTGAAACTTTTCAGACACTCACCCCCAGTCACAGATCTGAGTTGAATCCATCATCTTTCTTTAGCTCACTTCGCCACCCCGTTTAGAATCAGCTATATGCAGATCAGTCTTGACCCTGTGCCTCATGGGAGCAGTCCAGCCCGAACTGCCAAGTCAAGTCTTCCCTGGGCCGGAAACAAGCATCCTGGGACCGGTTTTGGGGGTAACACCCCTCATCAGCCAGGCCAGCTTGAATCCAGTGGCAAAGTGAGCAAGGGACCCACGTCTGGGCATACCCTGCCAACTTAGGGCAAACAAAGCAAACACAAGGAGATGATGGATGGAGCGCTGAAACTTTTCAGATGCTCACCCCCAGTCACAGATCTGGGTTGAATCCATCATCGTTCTTTACCTCACCTCACCACCCCGGTTCAGGCCCAGTCATATGCATCTAGGCATTGGATATCCGTAACGGGATAATTAGTCCTAGACAGGCAGAGGGTAAGCTCTATTGGGTTATGGTCACTTTATATTCTATGGATAATGACCATATCCAAGAAATGGTCCGCAGCCTAACGTCAACCATGATGTAATCAAATAAACCAGTACTGGTTGCTCTTTTCAAGGTAGGTTTGTCTTCCCTGTCTAAGTTTGTCCGCTACATGCACGGATACCCTGGTTTAAGGTTAACGCATTCATTGAATAGCGAGTGGGGACCAACAAGTAACGTGGGAATAGACCAAAGTCTGTCTTCTTCAGTGAGGGTTACACAACATGGGATATCAAGTGGTTCGAATTGGCAATTAAAGTCACCTGCTACAATTTTCAACACTTTTGGGGGTAAATTAGCCATGTGGTATGTATGGTGGCTTAAAATAGGGTATTCTGATTTACTGACTGAGGGTCTCAGATATATGTTATAAATACTAATAGTAAAACCTGAGAAGAGTTGAATTGTAACACACAAGACATCCCTAGATAACTCTTCTGAGCTCAACACGGTACCCTCCACGTGTGTGCCTACCCACGTCAATAGACCACCAGATGGTCTGCCCCGTACACCTGCTACAACTGCTGAACGACTGTGATTCCAATCTGAACGACTGTGATTGACTCCCTGGGGGCAAAAGCTTATTACCATCAGCTACAATTGACCAGAGTCTACGCAGCTTGCCTTCCCACAATTGCAATTGTTATAGAAATAGGCCGGCGACTAGGCCTGGGGCTGTGTCTGGCAAGAAAGTTGCCCAAATGGATGCTTCAAGTAATGTAGCCCAGACAAGTCAAGTTGTATCAGTAGCAGGAGAGCCTTGTTCTTTGAACTTTACTCCTGAAGTGCAAGTTGGTCGTTCGACTGGGGAGGGGAACCTAATCTCTTGGAATTTGGCTGGGGGGTCTTACAATTTGGGTTAGACAGACCCTTAAACTTACAATTAAAAGTATAGTGACTAGCCACAATGACATCCAGTTGATCAGGATAACTAATGATGTATCAGGGTCACTCGATATCTACAATATATATGCTAGAAGTGCAAAGGGTGGTCGATCTGATGTCCTAATTGCCTTGGGTAACTTTCGTGACACATTTTCCCACGACAACAATATTGTAATAGCAGGTGACTTTAATCGGACTTTTGAGCCTCTGGTCACGTGTGAGGCTTTTCTTGGAGCGGAAGAGGACTCCTATTGGGGTATCCCTGAGTTAGATCTGATGCCAGTCACACGTTGGACCGAGGACATAATAGATCTGAATGCTATGTGCCTCGAAAATGGTCTGAGAGCTTTGAATGGAAGAACAGCACTAGACAAAAACGGCTCTATGACCTTTGATAATGGAAGACATAAAAGCAGAATAGACTATGTAATTTGCAACATGATGCTGTGGCCATCTGTCTGTGATATGGAGGTTGTCGTGAGACCCGAGAGTGACCACAACCCCTTATGTGTGGAGCACAAATGGTGGTCCGCTGGGACAAATACAATCTGCCCGAATGCTCCTGTTCCACCTTTGATCATCCCAGAAAATAACATGCGCAGGCTTAGATGGGCTAGCGTAGTGACCAACCAACAGGCCATTGATAATATCAATCATGAAACTGACAAAGCTATAGTAGCTTTGGAAACAATTAGCGTTTCTTTCTCTGGCATGGGGGATGTGGTCAATATCCATGATACCCTTTTCGACAAGATCAAAAAACACTTTCTTAAACCTGCTAGGTGCAATGGGGCAAAAGATAGTAAATATGCAAAATGGTATAATGCCGAATGTAGGGCCGCACGACTTGCTCTAGGCCATGCCATTAAAAAGAGGGTGACCGAAACCATCCGCCTAGCCAGAAAGGGCTACAAAGCCTGTATAGCGAAAGCCAAAAAAACCTGGGACGAGCAACATTGGTGTAAACTGAAAAAAGCTAGTGACAGAAAGGACTCCAGAGTGTTCTGGAATATTGTCAAATGGGGTAGAGAGAGAGTAGAGGAACCCCCTAACAACAACGTACCTCAAGAGGCCTGGGTAGAATTTTTTAGCTCACAGTATGCTCTTAATACTCAGATTACTGGTGAGGATAGTCTTATTATGTCTTTCTCTCAAGGTAATCTTTTTACTTGCAAAGAGATTATGTTCGCCATCAATGCTGTGAACAGAGGACGTGCTCCTGGTTTAGATGGCGTCCCTGCAGATATCTTTTTAAATGACAAAGAGCGATGGTGTAAATACATCCACTTACTTATTAACTCCATTGCTAAGGGTGCGGAGGTCCCGGCTTCTTGGAGAGGAGCAGTGATAATCCCAGTGTTTAAAAAGGGAGACCGTGCACAGCCGGGTAACTACAGGCCAATAAGCCTCATCGACACCGTGCAAAAAATAGTTGGACGTGTGGTTGTTAACAGGCTCCTTGATTGGGCAGAGGCCAATAACATCTTATCACCCTATCAAGCGGGCTTTCAAAGGGCAACAAGTACGGTGGACCAAGTCTTCCGCTTCCAATTGCTTCAATAGAAGACTGTGGTGCTGGGAGGAGGCAGCCTATATGCGGCTTTTGTCGATCTAAGGGCTGCCTTAAACCTGGTGCCACGGGCCAAATTGTGGCATGTCCTACAGTGTCTGGGGGTCCCTGAGGAATTATTGACCATAGTAATGCGCCTCCACGAGCTTACTTTTGCTAAAATCCAGTGGGGAGGTCATGGATGACTTTCCCGTAGAACGTGGGGTTCGACAAGGGTGTTCAATGGCTCCAACCTTGTTCACTCTGTACATACATGGTGTTGTCCCCCGCATGGTAACAGCTCCAGTAGATGCTCCCTCTCTCTCAGGGTTAAAAATCCCTATATTAATGTTTGCGGACGACACGCTTATTCTGTCTAAAACCCCTAGTGGCTTGCAGCGTGCTCTGTCCATTTTTGAAAATTTCTGTGGGGAACATGGATTAGAGGTGAATGCCACAAAAACTAAACTCATGATTTTTAAGCCACATCGTAGCTTTAAGTCTAAAATTGTCATGAATGGGCGCCCTCTTGAGGTGGTAAACTCATTTACTTATTTGGGAATCCACATTGCAGATAACAACAGGTGGAGTCAACACATAAACATTGCTACCCTGCGACATAAGCAACTATCGGGTGCCATCAATTCGGAACATAGGAAGTCTTTGACCAAACCCGTCAAGCCAGCTTTGCTGGTTTACGAAGCAAAGGCAATCGGGGCTGCACTTTATGGCGCAGAGATGTGGGGCTTTGAAAATTTGAACTCTTTACAAGGTTCAGAGAACACATTTTTACGGCTACTCACAGGCACCCCGAAAAGCACTCCACTGTTGCCTCTAAGATATGATCTTGGTAGGAAACAAATCAAGGACCTAGCCAGACTACGACCAATTCTGTACTGGCGAAGGCTCTGGACTACTCCCGAGCTTGCGCACTATGCTGAAGGTTTTATTGATGTCATAAAGGCGGACTGCTTTCATAAATTTGTTGGCTCAACTCCTTGAAAGCAATATTGTTTGAGCTTGGGTTTAGTTCAATATGGCTTGATCCAGCAGGTGCATTATTTCCCACCAAGTCTGTCCTGAAAAATATATTTTGGGAAAATGTTGCTAGCAGGAGTCTGAGTAGTTCCAGTAATGGGTCCATGTCTGTGGGTTTTCTTGGGGTTAAACTGTATCCGGCTTTGGAGCCGTACTGGGATATTATTTCAAAGCCGGGTGACAGGAAGCTCCTATTCCAATTGAGAGCTGGAGCCCTCCCCATAAGATCATTGACAGCCAAATGGGGCTCAGGAGGGTGTGACATTTGTCCAGCCTGTGGAACGGGGAAGGAAACACTTGGTCATTTTCTGTTCTCCTGTAAAGCCTACTGTGCTCCAAGGCGCGTTTGGCTGGCACCTATGTGTAGGAACCTTGGGACCACCTGCAGTGCTGTTGCCCTGCGTATTATATGTTCAAGCCCACTTACATGGATATTATTAGCCACAGCAAAATATATTGGTTGGGCATGGGCGATCAGACAGAGACTGCTAGTTAATTAACTATTCTCTGTCTGTAAAATCTGACCCTATGATTTTGTTTCCATTGCTTTCTAGGCTATTAATGATTTTGTAACCAGACAGAGACTGCTAGTTAAATAACTATTCTCTGCTTGTAATACCTGTTCCCATGAATTTGTTACTATTGCTCTTTAGTCTATTAATGTTTTTATAATCCTGTTATTTTTTAATAATGAATTAACCTAACCTCTTTTTAATCATCTAACAAATACTGTGAGAATCATTTTTAATTGAATGTATTTTATGGATTCAATAGTGCTTTGTCAACGTGTTTGACTGTAAATTTAATTCTCTTTTTAACATTTTGTGTATGCATTTGCTTTTATGAGTAATTACTCGAATAAAGCACTATTTGAACTAACCTCAGGGTAGGTTTTCTCCCCATGTTATCATTTGTTATAGTTTCATCCAGACATTGAGATGCCCTTCCCTGGAAACTATGGGGAGAGGTTCTCTGTTGTTTGATTCTAGCTTCATTTGCAAAGAGCTCCTGGAATCTAGGCTATATTTACTGGTGGGGGAAAGACCTGATTCCCCAGTACAGCGTCACTTTGTGGTTCTTCCAAGGATAGGTTTTCCATGTACATAGCTGTACTAGTTTTCAAACACAGACTGGAATGTTGCCAGTGATGGGTGTGCGCAGAGTAACAAAGTCCAGAAAATAACAGTGAGTTTCCCAAAAGTCTTTATTTTCAATTCTTTAAAAGTATAGACACTTTAGAACTCAGCTATCGCGTTTCGTTCTCTCACAGAGAACTTCATCAGGGCTAAGAGTGATATAAAAAATACATTATATCGAAGTGACACAATAAAACAACACACAGTAAAAATTTACTGTAAGGGAGAGAAGCGAAAGAAGAGAAACATGGAAAGTAAAAAAATAAAATAAGATCAGAGTTAACAAAGAAGTAGAAAAGATATACCGTGCAAAGATTGTACTGCCAGGAGTGAAGCTGGTGACAACAGAACATGTCCAGATAGAAAGATTTTAAAAATATTAAAGAATACCTATACATACAAGAAACATATAAGTGTGCCATATTTACAAACCATACATAGAACACGTTAAGATCATTAAGTAGAAAAAAAACTCTCATTCAAGAGTGGAGAGCAGGCAAGTCAATAAATACAGATCGACTTTAGTAAACATTTCTTTCTTTAAAACCGGAATGAGGGAGCTCATAAAGAAAGAGTGAGAGCAAACAAGTGGGTTATTAGAGGGGTAAATATTGAATGAAGAGTATCCATCAATCAATCAATCATGGGTTTGTTAAGCTCGACTACTCACCCATAAGGGTCTCAAGGCTCTGGGGGTGGGGGCTGCAGGTTCCAGTCCATCAAGGAGGGGGTCTGTCGAAGAGCCAGGTTTTGAGGTTTCTTGCGAAGATGGGGAGCGATGTGGTCTGTCTGAGGTGGAGTGGAAGGGCGTTCCAGGCTCTGGCCACCAGGAAGGAGAAGGAGTGGCCTCCTGATCTGGTCTTTCTGGTGCGGGAGATCACGGCGTAGGAGTGCTGGGCTGATCGTAGGGTCCTTTGGGGTGCGTGGAATTTGAGTCAGCTGTTCAGGTATGCTGCTCCGGTGTCATGGAGGGCCTTGTGTGCGCGGTTAAGCATCTTGAAGGTGACTCTAGCCTCGATGGGGAGCCAGTGGAGTGTGTGCAGGTGCTGGGAGATGTGGTAGTGTCTTGGCAGGTTGAGGACCAGTTCTGGATGTTCTGTAGCTTGCGGGTGAGGTTTTTGCTTATTCCGGCATAGAGTGCGTTGTCGTAGTCGAGTCTGCAGGTGACCAGGACTAGAGTGACAGTCTTTCTGTGTTCACGGGGGATCCATTTGAAGGTCTTACGTAGGAGGCAGAGGGTGTGGAAGCAGGAGGAGGAGACAGAGTTGATCTGGCGGTCCATTTTGAGTTCAGAGTCCCGGATGATTCCCAGGTTGGGTGCATGGCCCGTGGGGGTATGAAGGCTTCCGAGGGCGGGGGGCCACCAGGTGTCATTCCAGGCGTCAGGGTTTGGGGCCATGATGAGTACTTCTGTTTTGTTGGTGTTTAGTTGTAGGCAGCTGTTTTTCATCCATTTGGCGATGGCTTCCATGCCTTATCAAAAGTTATGTCTGGCTGTGTTGGGTTTGTTGGATAGGGAGAGGATGAGTTGGGTGTCGTCTGCATATGACACAATGTTGAGTCCGTAGGTTCTGACGATGGGGGCGAGCGGCGCCAGACGTTGAAGAGCGTAGGGCTGAGGGAGGACCCCTGAGGGACTCCGCAGGCTGTTGGTGTAGGGTCCGAGAAAAAAAGGGGGGAGTCTGATCCGCTGCGTTCTGCCAGAGAGGAAAGAGGGGATCCAGTCGAGGGTCTTGTCCTGGATCCCTGGATCGCTGCGTCGTGAAGTCTGCGTATTAGGGTGTGGTGAGAGACTGTGTCGAACACCGCTGAGAGTTCAAGGAGGATGAGGGCTACTGTTTCTCCTTTGTCCAGTAGGGTGCAGATGTCGTCTGTTGTGGCGAGGAAGGCAGTTTCCAACCTGTGTGCTTTTCTGAAGCCAGATTGGGAGGAGTCGAGAATGTTGTGCTCTTTGATGAATTTGGCGAGTTGGCTGTTGACCGCTTTCTCAATGACTTTCACCGGGGACGGGAGCAGGGAGATGGGTCTGTAGTTTTTGAGGTCGG
This sequence comes from Lissotriton helveticus, assembly GCF_964261635.1. Classification (NCBI taxonomy): domain Eukaryota; kingdom Metazoa; phylum Chordata; class Amphibia; order Caudata; family Salamandridae; genus Lissotriton; species Lissotriton helveticus. Next base: position 1,589,875,437 of record NC_136068.1, on the reverse strand, counting down.
TGAGGTCACCGAGGGTTTCTTCAGGAGGGGGTTGACCTCAGCGTGTTTTCAGTCATTCGGGAAATCGGCGGTCGCCAGGGAGCGGTTGATGTTGTGGCAGAGCATGGGTGCAAGGTGTCGGTGGCTCTGTTGAGGATGTGGTGGGGGCAGGGGTCTGTGGGGGCCCCGGAGTGGATTGACTTCATCGTCTTCAGTGTGTCTTCGGTGGTGATGGCTGTCCAGTTGTCAATCGCTGGCTTCAGGGTGTTGGGAGTGGTTGGTGAGGGTTCAGTGTGTTGGTTGTCTTTGTCGCAGTAGTCGTAGATGCTCTTGATTTTGTCGTGAAAAAGGTGCTAAGTTTGTCGCAGAGGTCTTGTTAGGGAGGGATGTCAGTTGACTCGCTGGTGGGTTGGGTGAACTGCTTGATGATGTTGAAGAGTTCTTTGCTGTTGTGTGTGAAGATTCTGTCTTCAATCACTTTTTTCTAGTTTTTCTGAAGAGTTGGTGTTGGGCGTTGGTGGCGACTCTGAATTTGTTGTGGGCTTCTGTGGATCTAGTGTTCCTCCAGGCCTTTTCGAGCCGGCGGCAAGTGCGTCTGGACTCTCAAAGTTCGGTTGTAAACCATCTGGCTTTCTTGGCAGGGGTGTTGTTGTTTTTGTTGAGGGGGGCTATGGTGTTGGCGCTGTTGGAGATCCATCTGTGAAGGGTTTGGGCTGTGGTGTTGGGGTCGTCGTATTCCGCGATGGTTGGAGTGGAGTTGCTGATTTAGGAGGTGAGCTGGGTGTCGGTGATTCTGGTCCAGTTTCTTCGTGGGAGCAGGTGCTGGTGTCTCTGGATGATGGTGTTCTGAAGGTGAAGTGGACGCATCGATGGTCAGTCCATGGGAATTCGGTGGTGTAGCTGAAGGTGAGTGAGATTCCTGTTGTGAAGAGGGAGTCGAGGGTGTGTCCTGCTGAGGGCACGGGTTCGGTCACGATCTGGCGGAGTCCAATGTTTTTTTTGGTGGAAAATTTTATTAACCGCTTCCGTACGGCGCCGATTCCCCCCCTGTGCTGGACATTCCAGAACAGGGTGCGGTCGTGACGATACCGTTCCGTCATCAGCACAGCTCAACCGTGACTGATGACGGAATAGTTCCGTCACAAGCATCGAAGGGGTTAAACATAAAGCACAGAATCAACATTAAATTATCACTTTGTGAATCAAATGTTATACAGTACATTGTTTTGTCTGTTGTTACTACAGTTACTAAGGATGTAATGGGTCACCACGATCAGTCTGCCGCATTGCCATATCTGCTGTAGGAGAGGTACAGATTTCCCCTCTGTAGGCATTCCAACCTTCCCATTTTTTATCCCACTTTTTAGGGCAGCCTCTGTGTTTGTAAACCTCCATCTCCGTGATCATACAACTGTCCATCTCAGCTACCCACCCTATTATTAGCGGCAATCGATTGGATCCCCAATGTATCGCTATGATCCTTTTCACCAATAGGTATCCTAGTCCTACCCATTGTTGTTCCACCTCTGTCAAGTCAGTAGGGTCCCATATGTTCAAAATCCCCATTCGCGGTGTTAACTGGATGTGTTTACCTAATGTGTCGATCATTTTCTTTGTAGGGTGTATGCAGGGACATTCCCACAGGATATGGTAGAAGGTACTATCATGTCCGCATCCCCTGAGGCATAGAGCATCACTTTGACTGCCTATCCTGGCCAGGAGTACTCCCGAGATGTAGGACCTATGTCGTATTTTTAGTTGTATACGGCGGAAGCAGTGGTGTATAGCTGTCTCCCTAGGGGACATTATTGCTGTTTGCCAGTCCTCATCTTCTATTAACCCCAGGTCTGTTTGCCATCGGTCCCGTAGGGCCTGAAAGTAGTCCGGTAGGTTATTGCAGAGTTTACAATAAGTGAAGAAGATTGCTTTGGTCAAGAGTGGTTCGGTGAGTAATCGATCTTCTAGGGGGGGAAGTGTTCGGCAGGGAGGGTAGATCAGGGATCTTTGTGAGGATGGCGTGTGGGACCTGTAAGTATCGGAAAACCTCTCCTTGTGCAAGAGCGTATTTATTCTGTAACTCCTTGAAGGTGAGGATCTTTCCTTTGTTGACCAAGTTTCCTATATTAGAGATCCCAAAGGTGTCCCATCTATCAAACCCTGCTTGAAAGCAGAGGGACCCCGGTGTTTGCGATGACCACAATGGTGTAGCCCTTGCGAGTGTGTTCAGCCAACCCAGGCATTTGTTGGCCTTATGTCATATATCTACTGCTTGTGACATAGGTCCCAGGTATCGGACCTTACACGCCTTACTGTAGAGGGCCGCCAAATATCCCTACCATCCGGTTTGAAACTATTCTAGGTGGAATGCTGGGTTCGTCAGGACCCATAGATCCAGTAGTTGACCGCTACCAATTGCGAGGACCAGTAATAGAGGCTTAGATCCAGAAGGGCAATACCACCATCATACCACCCCTTAGTAAGCTTCTGTAGGGCAATTTGGGGTGCCCTACCATCCCATAGCAAGATGTGGAGTTCACCCTCTATGGTGGTAATATAGTTGTCAGCTATGACAAGTCTGCAGTTTTGGAGTACGTATAAAAATCGGGGCAACGCTAGCATTTTAAAAAGAGCTTCCCTACCCAAGAGGGACAGGGGCAGCGACCTCCAATTTTTCACATCTTCCTGTAGCCGTTTAAGGGGGCTCAGAAGATTACGTTCATAGAACACTTTGGGATCGGGGTAATAAAAACACCCAGATATTGAAAACCTGTTTTGGCTAGTTCCATTGTGTACCCTCGGGGCAAACAAGGTGGGGAGCCGTGTAGTACATACAGTACTGATTTGGACCAGTTGATCGTGTATCCTGCATATTTGCCAAAGTTAGTGAAAACTGTCAGAGTCCAATGTTGTGGAGGTTGTCCAGGAGGGATGTGGTGTTGGGGTCCAGTTGGTTGTCGAGGTGGAAGTCTGAGGTCTCCCAGCGGGATGTAGTTGGTGGATGCGATGGCCTGTGGGGAGATGATGTCCGTGATCGAGTTGGCGAAAGGTCCGTGGGACCCTGGGGGGGACGTGGGGGGTGGTAGATGAGGGTTCCTCGGAGGGTGGTGGTCGGGCTGGCCAGTATTTTGAAGTGAAGGTGTTCACCGGTGACAGCTGAAGGGTCTGTGGGTGTCGCCCGGTGACGCTAGCTTGCAGTTGTTGTTGAGGCCTGGGTTGAGTGCATGGAGTGCCGCTTGGTGGTTTCATTGGCGGGTGGAGGTCCAGGGTTCCTGGTGCTGGTCGCGTCACGGACGGACGCAGAAGGGCTTTACTTTGTCGCGCCTTTGTCGCACCAGCGGCCAGCTGCACAGCGACCGCCAATAAGTATGGGTCGGGGAGGGCTGGACAGCTGGGAGGCGGGAGCAGGGAGGGGAGCAGGATTGGGCCAGTCGCGCTGGGGGGAGGGGCCGCGGGAGCAGCAGCGGCAGGGAAAACAGAACAGCAGAAAAGTGCAGAGAAAAGAGAAAAAGAGGGTGAAAACGAGTGACACCAGAGAGGAGTGTAACATGTTACGGAGCTTGGATCTCAAAAGCTCACTACCTATGAGGCAAAATGAAATGGATAAAAGGCTCAAGGGCATCGTAGTCTAAGAACGGACCTAATGGGGGATGCATCCCCCAAATGATGCACGGTCCTAGAAAGTATATGTAATATGTTGCCGGGCCTTAGTGTATTTGGCATGCTATCTGTGTAAATGTAAATTGATACTTGTATAGCGCACTACTCACCCGCAAGGGTCTCAAGGAGCTTGTACGAATACCGCTGTGGAACCCATCCTGGCTTTCCCTGTGAGGTGTCCACTCCTGGGCCCCCCCAAGGTGGAGGCCAGGCATCCGTAGCGTTGTGGGGGCCGTTGTGGAGATTAAGCAAGCTATTGCCCAGAGTTTCAGAGTGGGACTCCATGATTGGAATAGGCACCGAGGCGAGAAATATCAGGTCCGTGGAATTTTTTTTTTGAGCCCAAGACCCGCCGAGGTGGGGAATTGAACCTGGTCCCGGGCTAGACCTCTGCATCAGGGTCTGCCGCTCTAACCATTGAGCCACACTTCTCCACCGTATTTATTGATATTAAAGAAGGCCAAAGGTAGTCCCTTGTGTTAATTACCACAGTGCTACGTCTCCTCTCCTTCCCTTCCCCTTTTGCTGTTACCACAATGGGGATGTGATCCTTGGGCTTCACTTATAACCCTCCTTATATAGGGAACGATTCAATTACTTGCCACCCTCTCTGGGGTCCCCATCGACTTACTTTAGCACATTCATTCTGCCATGGGGGGTGATAAACTGGTACCTATGTGGTTTGCCCGCTTTTTTCAACCGAGCTCTGACCGCCATCACGTCATGGTTACATGTTCACTTTGTCCTCGCTCTTTACACTAATTTGTATGGTCCATATTTTTTTAATTATCAACCTTTTCCCGTTCCAATTAGGCCTTACTTGGCTATGGGGAATTCCCCTTCTTACCCTAGAGTTACTGCCTGAAGGAAAGATTTATTTCCACGCCTGCTGTCTAATCATACCGGTAAGAGCCCCTGCCAATTGGACCTTTTCCCTGTTATGGTGTACGATGGCTGACAGATGCCTGTGTGACAAACCTTTTATACTTTTGGTATGTTCCGGTTAAAGATTTTGGGACCAATATCTGGCTCTACTATTTGGGCTACACAGCTCTAATCGCACACTGATTGGGATCGTGACCTTACAACTCTACTACTTACAGATACGTTTCTGATTTAGGTAAGCTAATTTCTAGTTTCTTTGGTTTAAGAAGGTTTCTTGCATCATTTTACTTTCACAACAATTTTCTCTGTTATTTTTTATTTTGTATCCTCCTTACAGTCCACATCACGGTACAAGTCATCCTACTACTGAACCTTTTATTTACAGCCCTATATCTGTTTCGTGAAGGTTATTGCCCCTACGAGGTGAGAATTGTTGACTTAGTAGCTGACCTTAACTTTTCAGTTAAATTCCCCCCTCCTCCTCCAACCTTTTCTCTGTGCCTCCCTCCCTACAAATTTTTGTTATCATTTTTTGTTAACAATTTTGGTTAACTTTTTCAGATTCACCACTTACATGGGGTGGTGTTAAAGGACATTTACCTTGGGATTTCCATGGTTACGTATTGACTTGTGTCCTCCTCCCTTCTTTCTAACCCATCTCTGACTACTGCCCTATATATTTACATTTTGTTTACCCTTCCCGTCTCCCTTTTCCTCTCCTCTACTACTTTCTCTGGTTGTGTCTAATTATGATTGTACAGTACACAACGCATCTATTTGTGCACATGCTCTTTACTTTTGTTTGCTCTCACTCTTTGTTTATGAGCTCCCTCATTCCGGTTCTAAAGAAAGAAACGTTTACTAAAGTCGATCAATATTTATTGACTTGCCTTCTCTCCACTCTCTAATGAGAGTTATTTTTCAACTTAATGATCTTAACGTGTTCTATGTATGGTTTGTAAATATGGCACACTTATATGTTTCTTGTATGTATGTGTATTCTTTAATATTTTTTTTTACTTTCTATCTGTACATGTTCTATTGTCACCAGCTTCACTTCTGGAAATACCATCTTTGCACGGTATATCTTTTCTACTTCTTTGTTAACTGTGATCTTATTTTATTTTTTCACTTTCCACGTTTCTCTTCTTTCGCTTCTCTCCCTTATAGTAAGTTTTTACTGTGTGTTGTTTTATTGTGTCACTTCGATATACTGAATGTATTTTTTATATCACTTTCAGCCCTGATGAAGTTACCTATGAGAGAACGAAACGCGTTGGGTGAGTTCTAAAGTGTCTATACTTTTAAAGATTCGAAAATAAAGGCTTTTGGGAAACTCACTATTATTTTCTGGACTTTGTTACTCTGCGCACGCCAATCGCTTGCTTCATAAAGGATCTGGATTACAGAGGCGTCACTGGACGACTGATGCCAGGGCTTGTTGTGCAGGAACTATAAACAATTAGAAACTAGCGTGAGGTGCAAAAGTAGTACTCTGTCATCCTTTTCTTTTTATTGCACAGACTGGAATGTTATAAATGTCGCAGTCTAGGTCTGATTTATGCCAAGATAAAAATTACCAAACATATTTTGACCCCTGGATGGAAAATTATTCAGGGGTATTCTGTTGAGAGATTTATAAAAAATATCCTACAAGAAGAAGAACCAGTCTTGTATCCCCCATGGCTCCCGAACCCTCCAAAAACATTGTTAAACAACAAATTCTCAACCACTCCAGGTTCCCTAAAATATATGATTATAAAGTCACCCTCTTTATGTTTCAATCCTTTCCCTCTCCGCCTCACCCTGCAGATGAAGAGAACATTGTCCACCTGTGTCAAGGGAAAACTTTTATTGGTGCTCAGCCAGTTTAACCATTTGTTCTTGAGTTCAGACAAAGATTCAGACTGGCCTAGCCTAAGACCAGGTACTCCCGCCAGCACCACAACATAGAGAGAGACATGCGGCAGGGGGCAGGTCGATCACAGGTAATTCCCTGGTTTCTTATGGCCTGTAGTTGGCTGCAGTATTATCTGTATTTTCCGTTTTAACCGGACAGACTGGTACTGTATGCTACAATTTTGTGCTTTTTTTCCCGGGATTCACAGAGAGACTGGCAGTTTGACTTCCATCTGTTGTAATGGCCTCTAAAACTAGAGTATCACTCTTTCTTTTGATAGTTTGCTGATCAGTTGTTGAGCTACTTTGAGGGAAGGGGTCTGGACTGACACCAAAGGCCCTGGCTTGGTCCACTAATAGCAATACTTTTAAATGAAAATCAACCAGTGCTTCCACCTCAGTTAATGTAGCCTTGATTGGAGAAAAGTCCTCCTTTATCAATGCTTTAATTTTGTCAAGTAGTTCACCCATTAGTTTAGCCACCCAGCTGAGCTTCATTGGTCCATTGATCAATTCATTTAGGTGCTTGCTTCCCGATATCTGGGCAACACTGTGCGTGAGCATAGGGGGGCAAATAGATGGGGATCCTGCACTAATGCCTTAATTCTGGTAGCACGTTTGGGTTTCTTGGAGGCTCGATGGACCTCATTATTTTGGGCAGGTTTAGGTCTCTTATGTTTGAGCCCTGGTGTCAATGGCTGCACACTGACAGTTGTGTCGAGTTGGGTTAGTGTTGAGGGCCCCACAGGTTCCACCAAGTCAGTAAAAAAATTACAGGCTCTTGCATATGTCCCAATGTGAGGTCCCCTTTCTTCCAGTAGAAGTCTCTGCTAAGTAATTTCGACTTCTGTAGAGGTTACCCCGATTGCCCTCTGTAGCAATCGATTAATTGAGGTGGACTTTGGGGTGAGCTTGATGGTAATACCTGAGCACCCCAGTACACTTTCGTTTCCCCATGTTTTATATTTCTTAACTCCTATGGGTGTTATCAAGGTCTGGGGAATCCAATACAGGTTTTTGTTAAAATAAAAAAACAATCAAGTCCCTGATAATCACATATGTAATATAAATAAGTTATAAGAGGGATGCACTCACTCCTTTCTGGAGAGAAACTCGAGGCTCCAACCACGAGAGGTGGCTCAGCCCAGCCTTGACCGGCCATGAACAGGTGCAGACGGGCCAGCTCTTGGCCCAGTCTATGCCCGGGCTCGACCCGCATACGCCCCGTGCTGAAGGACACCTCTTGTACTTTTACGGAGCTCAGGCACCTTCCGCTCCCGCCAGGGCAGATGAAGAGTGCTGGGGAATGTAGTATCCTACCCAGCTGTTGAGGTACTGGGTTTTTAAGAACCGGCACAGAACCGGTAACCCAGCGGTGCCAGGGGATCAACACCCAGAGACCTCGGGTTCTCCTAAGTCAGACCTACAGAAACTCGGAGTCTTCCAGGTGAAGTCAAAGATTAGTTTATTGGCTGCAACCAAGGTGACAGGGTCCTAGAAGTACGATACGAGTATATTCAGGAGACTGCACACTTTCACGAAGTTAGGCTTCTCTTCTTATACATAATATTCAGCCGTGGGCAAAACATTCCTTGGATTCGTGGTATTTCATTTATGGTTACTGATTACAAAAGAAAAGCAGAGTCATGATGACATGCACATATTTCACGTCGTGCTGCCCATAACAAATCATCCGGCAAGGCCCAACATTTCATCAGATATCGCTGGACCCCTAATAAAAATGGTCACCTCCCCATCATAAAGCAAGTGAAGAAAAGGAGTGGAGAAAGATGTGAGCGAGATATGGCAGGTGTGCGCGCTGAAATGGTTTTATGGCTGGTTGAGCTTAGATGCTATCTTGCTCGGCCACTGGGAGGGAACTGACCTAACGAGTTCGGCCTGGGGCAATGGTTCTAACTTGTACTGGGGTCAGGGAGAAGTCGATTAAGGAGTATGTGTCCTTGTGGAATCAAATTCAACTGGATTAAGGCCTATGAAAAGGGCAACATGCAGCTAAGGGTTTAGAAGGTAAATGACGATTTCGAGGTGAAATCGTCACTCGAATATGCCGAAAATACATGTACTTGATGTACTCGTCATTCTCGGTCTTTTGATACCAAATTCGTCCTATTTCGACGAAGTTTTTATTCTCGAGTCCAGTACTATTATATGAATCCAGATTTTTCAGAACCACAGACCCTCCTTTTGCCCTTACATAGGCAATTAATCTATCCTCATGTTAATCTGAGTCCAGATCTATATTCCTAAAGTCATTGAGATGTTGCTGCAACATCATTCTAGTGCTGAGTTCATTTCTTGACACAGGCTTCCTTACACATGATGTAGCACAGAGGCCACATATTGCAGGAGCACACTGTATGCATAGACAGAACAGGAAAAGAATGGCTAAGACCATCCCAATGACCATCAGAATTTTCCATCCCCAGGCAGATATCAGTTCCCAGAACCATCCCATTAACGACCAATCTCCTTTATCCACATGAATAGATTCGGAAATCTTATGTAGTTTGGAGATGGCCCCGTACACTGTCGGAGCATTATCTGGAATAAAAATGCAACAACTGGACTGGATCAATTTGCATACTCCACCTCGGTCCGCAAGTATTACATCCAAAGCGACCCGGTTCTGAAGGGTCATCAGTCGATCCGACTGGAGCTCAGCAGTCAGGTTACTAAGGGCACCAGCAGTTTCAATCACGGTGGATTCAACTACCCTTGTCAATTGCCTTATGTTTCTGCTGTTAGCCATGGCTCCCCAGAACGGCAGAACACCCATTGCAAAGTCACCAAATTCTTGACCTGCAGTGTCTTCTTTACTCAAAACACCTCTGACTACCCTTGTCCGATGGTAATCCGCCGCTGCTGTGTAGGTGGGAGGTAACAGGAATGAAACAAAACATGAGGCCGAGAAGTCAGGGGGCAACCATGTATAGGCTCTATCATGGCAGATGAAATAAGTACCCTTAGCGGCTAAAAAGGCAGGGGAAGTCTGGGATCCAAAAACGTACGTTTCTGTACAGACACTCTTCCCTAGCTGAGCTCTGGGATTCCTACCAATACCTTGCAGACACAGGTGACCTTGATGGGGTACGATCCAGATAGGGGACGATCTCTTGGCTTGCTGTTTCTCACTTAATGTAGTGCCATATCCGGTCACATTCCAACCTACATATGCAAGTATCTCATCATCCGGGGTATCTTCGTAAGAAGTTACTTCCTTTATCATGTCAACTATACCCTTGACTAGGGCGCTAGTCTTGAGGTTGTCTTTTACAGAACGTAGGGGTTGGATTTCTTGAGCATATATGAACATTGTCCTATATGCCCATACTGACCCATTGTGACTAAATGGCAGGACCAAATAGGGGATACCTCTATCCGTGGTGTGGGGCATGAGACCACACACCCAACAGTTGGTTGTGTTCATTACAAGTTGGTGTTGGTGTAATAACTGAACGAAGGAGTTATTGATGAATTCTAATCTCCTATTTGATTCGTGGTCTGGCAAAGGGTGGAAAGAATGAGAAGAAACAGTAGGAGGAGGTATGGGTGATGTAGTGGAAGGCCACAAGTATTGTTGAGATGCTTCTAGATTTAAGTTCACAGTTTCACAGAGAAAGTCTGAGCATTTGCTGATAAAACTGCCTTTCGTGAAGACTGTTGGAAATGTGCCCATTCTGCAGGGTCAAAACAGATTTGTTTTTGTTGCCCTTTAGATGAACCCTATCTTTGCTGGCTATAGAACTCTGTGAAATGCCTGTGCTCTTCCTTTCAATATGATCAATCAGCATACTTTTATTTCTTCTTACTTTAAGAAATCTGGAATAAAAAAAAAATATTTACTTTAAATTTTATAAGACAATACGATTAAAAAAAGGAAGTTCTGCATAGGGCCTTATATTATTCGAACAGCATATGGGGCATATGTAAAGCAGAAATCAACAAAGCATTGGTTAATTGGGAATAATACAATGACAAACTTAAGTGGTTCTGAATCCCCCCAGGGGTTTCTCCCCCATAGCACGAAATGATCGCCATGGGGACCAAATTATTTTCCCATTTGCGTCAGCAACCTCTAAGCAAGTATATCATTTTTCTAACAGCATGCACCAGTCCATGTCTCATTCCCAATATGCCACTGCCGCTGTATCCCATGCACCCCACTTGCGTGCTATGTTTGTTTTGGCCAAGGCTAAACCTAATGATAGGCAGGGCTTATTATTCCTGGATGGGACGGGTTATCCCCCCATAAGTGCACAGGGCATGTTTTGGCCGAGTCAGGGATCCCCACTCCCAGGACTTCCTTCATCAGTCACTGCAGTGCCAACATCTGGAAAGTTTTTTTAGTTTTTTATTTATTTATTTATAAATTTTACAACACATTACTGATACAAACATCAGTTCGGCAAGACAGTACATGGCCTGATATATGAGAGAGATAATATGGTAAGATTAGTCGGTCGGTTCACATTAATCACAATAGCATTACAGAAGAGTCATACAGATATAACATAGCTTTCTAGAATTTCCAAGAATCACAATACATCAGCATCTGGAATGTTTCCAAACATCTGGGTTTGAGGTTTATGGTTCGAAGTGAAGCAGTTGCTGCTGGAACACTGCTGCTGTAACATCGTGATGGTGTATGTTTGCATTAACTTCCAATTAAGTCTTTTTTCTTATTTGGAATATGACATTATTTGGGAATAAACACAATAGTGTACATGGCAAAAAGGAGCAGAGGAGGGGTGGATTTCAGACACTATCAACCCCTTTTATACTACGAGCCCAGTTCCAGGACATTTTATACAGCAACAAGTGGCAGTTCGATGTTGATTATGTACTGGTGAGACTCTAGATTTAGTGACCATTACCTGTGCAATTTTGCTTCCTTATTGTGCATTTTAATTTTTGTGTGAATTTCAAGTTAACAATGTTACGAGCTGGGTGTGGCCTCGCGAAGAATAGCTTAGGGGGCTTGAAGACTGAGCTGCCGGCTGAGGCCCATGAGCACTATTATCCTAAACTCCCACCCCTCCCCCCACAGGGGCATCCTCGATAGCAGGCAGCTGTGTGATTCTGGGTCCCCTGGACTGATTAAATATCCTCAAGCGTGCTGTGGGAGCTGGCATTGGAAGACATTGCGGCCACTGGGCACAGCCAAAAGGAGATGGCCGCCACCTTGTCTTGCCATGGAGCGGTCTGGAGAATGACAAGGATGGAAATGTTCCACTTGGAGGAGGAGCAAGGTGGGATCGAGGGTCCCTCCTCTCTCCTCCACGTTTATCCATTTTCTGGATTGGGCCCCATGCTTCTCGCCATTCCCCCATTGCCCTTTGTGGGCACGCATCAGGTATGGCCTGAACTACTGGGGCAGCCGCAAAGCTGTTGTGCTGCGCCACCCTTCAATAGACAGTGGGGGGTGCAGTGCGACCACTGGGAGAGCTGCAGGGGCCCTTAGTGCCAATATGAGAAAGAGTGCCCATCCCACATACAGCAGTATTATTAGGAAATAAACCACACAACACCTTGTTTGTGGAGAAAATTGCTGTAGGGTTATTAGCATACCAAATATGCCAAAATGGTGGGGTATCTTACGGGCGATCCAAGGGTAGGTGACCCCTCCGCTGCCTGCCCGCCTGATGAGCCAAATTATACCGTGACCGTTGCCAATCGGTGCTTACCAATTTTGGGGGAGGGGCTAACCCCTCCCACTGGTGGACCGCCAGTCCACCCCCTTACTCACAATCCTAAAGGGGCGGAGCGTTCCAGGCAACCTGCAGTTGCTCAGGTCCACAACCGCCCAAAGCACTAACGGGGCACCGTCGCTCCTCCAGGGTACAACGTGAGGACGTTTCTGGGGATATATGGCCTTTGCACCCTTGTTGTGCTCCTGCAGAGGGTACGCCTCTGTACCTTACAGCCTCTGGATCGCCCTGTAACTCTGCCTGCAATACAAAATAACAAGTTAGAACACCTTTCCCACCCCACCCTTGGACTTACGCCGGGTAAGCGGTAGAGAGGGAAACTGCGACAACGGCCTCAGCAAAGAGGCTGCCAGGTGGGTAGGGAGAGCCCCTTATACCTCATCCCCCGCCCACCCCCTACTCGAAGTGACGCTGTCCATGGACCCCTAGCGGGGGTCCCACAAAGCCAGACTGTCTCGTGTGCCCTCATGTGGCACTAAGGCGGCTGCCCTCTTATGAGGGTCTCCTTCGTGGACCGCAGGCAGCCAAAATAGTGCCAATATCAGCAACACTCCCCATCCCACATACAGCAATATTATTAGGAAATAAACCACACAACACCTTGTTTGTGGAAAGAATGGCTGCAGGATTATTAGCATACCAAATATGCCAACATGGTGGGTTATTTTACGGGCGATCCAAGGGCAGGCAACCTCCCTGCCGCCTGCCCGCCTGATGAGCCAAATGACACCGTGGCCTTCGCCAATTGGTATTTACCAATTTCGGGGGAGGGGCTAACCCTCCCACCGGTGGACTGCCAGTCCACCCCCTTACTCATGCCCCCGAAGGGGCGGAGCATTCCAGGCAACCCCCGGTTGCTCAGGTCCACAACCACCCGTAGGACTAACGGGGCGCTGTCGCTCCTCCAGGGTACAACGCGAGGACATCCCTGGGGATATTTGGCCTTTGCACCCTTGTTGTGCTCCTGCAGAGCATACCCCTCTGTACCTTACAGCCTCTGGATCGCCCCGTAACTCCACCACAGCTCTGAGTGTCACAAACAGGGCCACCCACCACGGCCGGCATTCCTACCTACATCCTGCTGATTCCAAGGCCTCCCCCAGGACCAGCAAGAATAAGTCCATGCCCACTCTGGACAGGTGTACCCCATCTTCTTCAAAACATCCTGTAGACTTGGTGTGCAGTAACACATGTCTGATAAAGCCAAAACCCCTTTGTTCTGTGAATTTACGCATAGCGCTATTAATCCTCCTGATACCTCCTCCCCAAGAGAGTCAGATCATTGCCTCCCAGGTGTATGACCAGGATATTGGGAGGGGAGATACCCCCCCTGGTCTGTGCTGCGGCTTCCTCAGCAAGCTGTTCCAGCGCATGCCTGGCACTTTGTGGAGGAAAAAACCCATCCTCCATTTCCTGAATTCTGCCCCTTGCGCCACTCACACGACGCATGGAAGGCCATTCACCCAGACCCTTGATCTTGGGAAAAGGAAGAGCTAGCCTTCCTGTAGCTCTGACGTTCTTTTCCAAAGGTAACTGTTGCAAGCAGCATCCTTTCCCCCCCAGCTCCCACCTTTTGTCATTCAGCCTTGGTAGCGCAAAATTAACGGTAAGTCGACTCACGGGCCACGTTTGCACGACTCTAGGTTTGGGAGGCAGAGGGAGTGATCCTGACCTGTTTTGGGGGCTCATCTGGGTCGGATCCGCTCTACCGCTGCTGATCAGTTTTAAAAGCACTTTTAAAGCAAGGCTGCTGTAACTGTGTTTTATTATTTTTTAAAAAGTGTACCATTAAATAGCTTATTTGTACTGTATTATAGGTGCTGCTAGTTACCGCCACTCACCGGCACTTTAAAGACGATCCCTGCACATCTCCCTTTGCTGCTAGAGCGGGAGGCCCTGCACCTTAGCACTTGTGGGCTGCCATCTTGGGGGAGGACGGGACACTTGTCGGGCGCCATTTTGGTGAGCGCTCTAGTGCCTGGTCCTCAGCCCCGAGTTACTTAAGGCGGGAGTTGCAAGCGCCCGGGTCTATACGATTTTACTGACTCACGGGCCACGTTTGCACGACTCTAGGTTTGGGAGGCAGAGGGAGTGATCCTGACCTGTTTTGGGGGCTCATCTGGGTCGGATCCGCTCTACCGCTGCTGATCAGTTTTAAAAGCACTTTTAAAGCAAGGCTGCTCGTAAATGTGTTTTATTATTTTTTTTAAAGTGTACCATTAAATAGCTTGTTTGTACTGTATTATAGGTCCTGCTAGTTACCGTCACTCACCTGCACTTTAAAAACGATCCCTGCACATCTCCCTTTGCTGCTAGAGCGGGAGGCCCTGCACCTTAGCACTTGTGGGCTGCCATCTTGGGGGAGGACGGGATACTTGTCGGGTGCCATTTTGGTGAGCGCTCTAGTGCCTGGTCCTCAGCCCCGAGTTACTTAAGGCGGGAGATGCAAACGCGCAGCGTGCGCGCCGGTGGCTCGCTGGAGGCTCGCCAGAGGCGAGCCCGTCTGCGCCCGTCCGCGCCTCGGACACGCTGCCCATCAAACTGTAGAGGCAGGGAGAATATTATATTCTAGAGAAGAACTCCTGGAAGTAGGTAAGAGGGGAGGTCCAACGAAAGCCCAGCGGCATCCCCAAGGGCATATCAGGAATACAGAACTAACATGTGGGCTACTTAACACACGCTCGCTTGTAAAACATCACACGGAAGTGGCCTCCCTGATAGAAGATCTGGGGTTAGACGCCCTGTTCCTAACCGAAACATGGACTAGCATTGATAATGGGGTAGAATTAAGGCTGGCCTGTCCCTCAGGGTACAATATCCGCCACATCCCAAGAGGGAAGGGCAGAGGAGGGGGGGTTGGTGTTATCTTTAAGGAGGAACTGAATTGCACCGCCCTGCAGGTAGAGCAGATTGTGGGGATGGAAATGATGGGCCTCACGTTTCAGGGACGGGGGGGGGGGTAACTTGCTCACAGGCCTGGTCTGCTATAGACCGCCAGGGAGTGCCACATCCTTTACGGCCTTCCTAGATGTAGTGGTGAGCCTTGCTCTAAGCCATTCCAGAATGGTGATTCTGGGAGACTTCAACCTGAGGGACAATGGCGCGTTGGGGCCCCATCTGAGAAACTTACTGGATACTTGTAACAATCTAAATTTGGCACAACTGGTAAACTCCATGACCCATCAGGGTGGTCACATGCTTGACCTCCTATTTGCCAACCCGCAGGAGATCGAAGTACTAGATATCACTCCGCAAAGCTGGACGGACCACTACCTAATCCGCTTTAAAATCTTGGTAGGAGGGATAGCTGGCCCCATCAGTCACTCAGCGGCAGGCCGAACAGGCAGGGAGTGGGCAAAATTGAATAGAATGGATGCCCTTTTGACCCTCCCCAATGCTGACATGTTTGATCCCCAGGCTATGGTAGAAGGGAACTATAAAGCCTACTGTGAATTTGTCACGGGAGCTCTGGATAGGAGGATCCCGATTAAAATGATAAAAAGTAGGAAGAAACCATCCTCTCCCTGGTACACGGATGAGCTGAGAATGCTGAGACGGGTATGTAAGAAGGCTGAAAGAAAGTGGCTTCTGAATTACCTAGAGGGGGAAAACAGGAATTAAAAGCAGTACAGGGGAAATATAAGAAGCTGATCCTGGAGCGTAAAGCTAAGTACTACGCCAATTCTATCCTACAAGCCCCTAACAGCATGAAAGCTCTGTTTAAAATAGTTAGGGAGCTTTCCGCCCCGGCCTGTTGTGGTAATAAGACTACTGCGTCACAGGACCTGTGCAACAATATAGCTTGCCACTTTACAGATAAAGTGGCAAAGATTGTTGACAGGTTTCAAGGTCAAGATCCCGGTGACCATGCCCCCGCGGAATATAAGGCAGAACTAATTCCTCTCCAGTCAGCCACCTTGGATAGATTTCCTAGCCTAAATGACTGTACATTTAACTGCATGGCAGATAGTGTATCCTCTGGTTCTCCGGACGATCCTATGCCGGTAAAAGTCTGGAAAACATTTGGTCTTTTAACCCTCCCATGGCTGCAAGGCATCTGTAATCAATCCCTCGAGGAGGGAGCGGTTCCGGAAGGCTGGAAGCAGGCAGTGGTGACACCCCTGCTAAAAAAACATCTCTGGACCCTGCCAAGTCGGAGAGTTACAGACCCATTTCCCTGCTCCCCTACCCGGTTAAAATACTGGAGCGGGCAGTGGGTGGGTCACTCTCCGGCTTCCTGGAGGAAAACCAGAGGCTGGACAGAGATCAGTTTGGCTTCCGCCCAGCACATGGAACGGAGTCCGCGCTGACTCTGATGCTGGATAAACTGAGAATGCGGGCCGACAGCCGGAATGTCACGGTGTTAGTGCTTCTCGATATGTCGGCCGCATTCGATACGATTAACCACTCTATTTTGCTAGGAAGGCTCGAGAGTATGGGGGTGCGGGGATGTGCACTACAATGGATGCGGTCCTACCTCTCAGGACGACAGCAGGTGGTCACATTGGCACCCTTCTCTGCTAACAAAACGGCAATAGATCATGGGGTCCCTCAGGGGTCGGCCATCAGCACCATTCTATTAAACGTATACCTACAGCCGCTCCTCCCCCTCATTAAATGATTTGGGGTGGAGGTAGTTAACTACGCAGACGACACGCAGCTGGCGTTCTCCCTGGAAGGGAAACACGCAGTCACAATGGACACATTCCAGGAATGTATGCGCCATACAGCCAGGTGGCTCAGGAAGAACTCCCTACAGTTCAATGGGAAGAAAACAGAGGTGCTGTACTGTGCCCCAGCAGGATTAACTAAGCACCTACCGAGGGAATTTAGACTTACCCCGGAGGA
The DNA here is from genome assembly GCF_964261635.1 of Lissotriton helveticus. Lineage (NCBI taxonomy): Eukaryota > Metazoa > Chordata > Amphibia > Caudata > Salamandridae > Lissotriton > Lissotriton helveticus. The sequence continues at coordinate 1,589,858,440 of NC_136068.1, read as the reverse complement.
GGAGCCAGTGCCCCCGTCTGACACTTTAAGAAATCTATGGGTGTTACTTGATAAAAATTCACAAATGGAGTCACAGGCCAATAGGATAGCTGGCGTGTGTTTCGGTCTCCTACGGATGCTGCGCCGGCTCCTCCCGATCCTGCCAGACGACAAACGGTCGCTGGTGGTGAGGAGCATTGTCCAGAGCAGGCTGGACTATTGCAACTCGTTATATCTGGGGGCGCCTCAGTTTGTCATTGACAGGCTGCAGAGAGTGCAGTCGGCAGCGGCAAAGCTGGCACTAAAAAGAAATCGCCGTGCCTCATCACACCAAGCCCTACGGGATCTGCACTGGCTGCCGATCAAGGAGAGGGTACTATTCAAGTCTCTGTGCATGGTATTTAAAGCAACGCATGAACAAGGCCCAGCTCCGCTGCAGGGGTGTTTCTCTTGGTACCGGCCACAGAGACAACTCCGATCAGCTGGTGCAGGTCTGCTGGAAGTCCCAAGAGTCAAGTGGGCTAGGCTGGGGGGCAGGGGTGGTTGCGGCGCGCCTGTGGAATGAACTTCCCCTGAGCATCAGACAGAGTCAGTCCCTTATGAGTTTCAGGCTTTTCCCACCGACTTGTTAGTGCTTCTCTGCGCCCATGATTCTTCTTCATCTGAGTCTGATATTGTAAAATCTAAAGCGCCAGGATACCCGTAGGGTGACAGTATGCGCGGTATAAAACCTTCATACAATACAATACAATACTAGGTTACCAACACCCCTTATTGAGCACTGCACACCATCCTATACCACTACTCAAGCTTGCACGTCATTTCAACAGTAACACTACACCCCATTACCTCTGGTGCATCACCAGAGGTAATGGGGTGTACTCCAAATTCGCCTGTACATAATACCCTTAACCTGTCTTCCGGCCACTACCCTGGGTGGCCAAGGACGGGTGTACCTTTTAAACATTCCCTTCGTTCCGCCTGCATGATGCGCTCAGCTGACAAGCCTGCCCCGCACGTTGTGTTTGGCGCCCCTGCACAAGACAGTGACTGCAAAAGCACCTGCCAGGACCCGCGTTGCCTGACATATTTATTCATGACTTCATTATCCTTTCAACCCGAGTTAGGGAAGTTGAAGCCTTTAACACCTTGTTTCCCAACTATGGAAGAACAGCACCCCTGCTAGATGTCAGCTTCCTCCCGGCCTATCTCACTGTCTAACCGGGCAGGGAATGTTGTTTAACTGACGCAATCTCTAACATGCCCCCGGGTCCTGTGTGCAATCGCTTTACTGCGGTGGACCAGACCTATGCACAACCCTTTTTGATTGCTCGACCATGGCGGACACATGACTGGTGTCGAATCTGGTATGAGTGACTGTTCGTATTGTGCCCCTATTGCAGTCACTGCACCCTATAAGGTTGACCACTTACACCGCCCTTCAGGCTACCTAGTTCAATTTCTGGTCCCCAGAATTGCTAGTTCTCCACATAATAAAATCTAGGTACGGTTTCCCTTCAGTTGTCTTCTAATTCCCTCAGCAGAATGTCCTGGCAAGGCAACCCAATAGCCTGATCAACGTAGGTGGCTGACCTACTCTGACGTGTAAAGGCTCAATCCTCAGAAGAGCTTAGGCACGGTGTGAGCTATCAGGTACCTAACATGTCTCTTTCCCCTGGAAAGATACAACCACCGCTTCGGTTTTGGGAACCTCACTAAGCACAACAAATACCTAGACCTACCCTTAGAGAGGTAGCAACCCCTCAGCCTCTCAAACTCATAATGACAAAAGCTGGCTGAAGCCGCAGCTAAACTTCAATACAATAGTTTTGCGCTCGGGCCCGTCAAAAGTAAATGTTATTCCATTATAACTGTTGTGCAAAATCCAAAGCCATTGGCTCTCCATGTGTTTGTTCCCTGTCCTTACAACGTGGTGAAGAAAGCTTGCCAACGGTTAACAGGCTATTCAAGACCTAACCTGGGTGTGTTTGTGCAGCTTCACCCCAAGGGACATCCTGTCACTGAATAGTGACAGGTTATCATTGCTACCCAACTCGAACGTACTAGTTTTATCGGGCTGGTGAGGGAAAAAGTCTGAGGGGGGCAGGACCAATCTGATGGCATGGCCTTAGCAAAAGGTTGCACCTAAGTACTCTCACTATGCCCTTTGCTTAATGGTCATGTGTGCAAAACCGGTCTCCTTGAGTGCGTGGCTTGCTAAATACCTTCCTGCTAGCATAAAATCCGGATGCCTTACCAATACCAATCAAAAGAGTGCGTGCCGCAGTAGCCTTTCGCCCCTGTACGCTGGCACCTCTATCTTCCTCCTAACGCTGTCCCCGCACTTGGCGCCGCTGCCGCCCATACTCCATCTGGGTTGCCTGGGAATCTTCCCTCGCCCAAGATGCCACCATTGTAGCACGGTTCAACTCCCAGAAATTGCAGGCAGATCCCATGCAAGATAAATAAAACACAGAAAATAAGTACACTCTCCAAATTGCCTAGTAAAAAGCTCACCTGCCCACTTAATTCTTTGCTTCGTAACCCAGCTTTCCCCCTTCTCCCCGTCTGAAGTCAAGCCCCCCCCCCCCCCTCCCCCTCCCCTATGGACGGGTAACGCTCATCCGGTGGTGCAGCACCTAGGTGGGGTAATGAAAGAGTGAGAAATGGGCGGTAGGTGTATTGAAGGTAACTGGAGGATGTATGGATATTGCAGGCCTTGTACTATGCCGTGCCTTCCTAAAACTCACATTAAATTCACAATATGGATGCAACAAGGAGCTCTGCCCCTGAAACGGCCCACGTAAATCGAGACCAGGAAAAGTTACATGGATCTCTTCAGCTGCCGAATTGAGAGTCACACAGTCAGCTGACTCACACGCAGACAGGCACCTTTTGGGCATGAAGCCTCCGGCTGAGGCACAGTAGTCTCACCTAGGCTTGGCCGGGCAGCTAGGCTGCTGTATTGTTTATATTTCCAGATCTAGTCTCTGTCAACACTAAATTACCCCAAAGTGGTCCCATGCGGCACAGAGCTGAGCTGCTTTAGCCTAAGTAAAGGAAAGTTGGAAGTGTTGGCAGGTTGAAGGTGGAGTGAAACTAACGGCGGCAGACAAGGCAACATCAGCCTGTGAGGCACACACTCGGTCACAGCCCGCATGCAGCTTTGATCCTGCAGCAATGATGCCCAGGGCAGGACTTCACGACTGACTATGGCTGCGGGCAGCTGGTCGCACGCTGTAGTTAAACTGTTTGGAGAGTTAGATGGAGTTTGAAACCTTAATCAACTTAACATTCACCCATAATACATTCTGCAAAGTCTGGCTGAAAATTTAGAACAGAAAATTCAAAATAAAACACAACCATGCCCAGGATGAAACTTCGCGACAGGCACTGCAAGCAGCTGATTGCACGCTGCCACTGAAAAGCAGAGTTATTAACACACTCTGCCCAGCTGGCTGCAGAGCACTGTCTCACTTACTTGCGAAGACATGAGCCGCGAGGCTTTGATAATGTTTACCGCAGTGGCGTGCCAGCCGGGCTGCACGCCTCCTTAGAGTCCAGTCCTGGCCGAGCTATCTTGGGGCCCCTCACGTCAGCTGTCGTGCCCTTTGAACATACCGGCGGTCATGCAACAAACGACCGCCCGGTACAATCCAAACTATGCTGGGCGCCACGTACGGGGAGCTGCGGCAGTCACCCCCTGTTATGGCATCTTGCGGGGGTCCAAGATCTGAGAGCCCGTAAACACCCTGTGGTGGCAGCTGGAGGTGGGCCTGCGGCTTCCTCAACCATCGGGCAGACTCCCACCTTTGTGCGGCAGCCCGGTGTGCACCAGGCAGCCGGAGCATAGGTACGCCAGACCCGTGACCGGGCAAGGTCTCCCACTACGTGATGCGAGCCAAGTGTTGTGAGCAGCTCCTTGTGCCCGGACGGGGTGCCCGACTGGAATGTGGCCGGTAGGGGGTTGAGATGTCCAGTACAGGGGCAACAGGGCAAAATTTAAAGCGGCTCTGGACCCGACACAACTGCCACGTCTGGACTGCGTGACCACCGCCAGAACATAGCTCCCTGAAGGGAGAGCCTCCGCAGTACCCGCTGCACCCCCATGTACCCATATACCACTACGGGCCACTAAGCTACCCCAGGGCAGAGACCTAGTCCCTGGGGAGGCCTCCACGGGACCCGCTGCTCTCCCCCTCCATGACCGGCCGGGACCCTGAACCCCATAGCGAGATATGGAGCCACGATGAGGGAGAGAGCTCCAAGCGATTACTGCCCCCCTCCCACACGGAGCGAGGGCGCCCGCAACCACAGAGGCCCCCAGCTGGCACGGCCTCTGTGCCTCACCTCGCCCCCCCGAGAGAAGGGTGGAGAGTCTCTCTTGCCACTACCCGGTTCCGTCCAGAAACACAGTGTGAGCGCTGTCCTACAACCCAACCCCCCCCCCCAGGACGGACCGCCAAGAAGGCCGGCCCGCCTTGACCTGGATACTACCCTGATAGGGAATAGGGAGATTGGGCCGGGGGGGAGGGGGCTAATTGCACTCACCGTGACAGAAGCACAGGAGCAGCTCACGTGAAACGTCTAAATGCCGACCAGGGCAGCTGTAAAGAGGCCGCCAGGTGGGCAGGGAGAGGCCCTTATACCTCATCCCCCGCCTACCCCTTACCGGAAGTGACGCTGTGCGTGGGGGGAGGGGGTCCCACAAAGTTAGACTGTCTGGTGTACCCTCATGTGGCACTGAGGCGGCTGCCCTCTTATGAGGGTCCCCTTCGTGGACTATGGGCAGCCAACAGATGGTCGCGGATCTTCACCACAGCACTACAGAAAGAACCAGGCAGCATTAAATAGCTACATCGGCCTGTGCCATGCCTTAGCCAGAGCTGATTTGGAGAACCAGGCAAGTGGGAGGGCTCAATCTAACCGGGCAGCTTCTTGGGTGTTTTAGCAATCTCCCGGAGCGAGACACCTGCGGCCCTCCACTGGAGATGATTACAAGGGACTGGGGCATAAAGCACCCTTTCCTTCTTCCCCAGTTTGTTGGGAATTTAACCTGCCGAGTGCCGACAGTTAAGGTCAGAGACTCACAGGGTTACGTTTGAGACTTGATTGCCTCTGGTTACCCAGTGATGGGACTCGGAGACGCTGTTATTGTTATTATTATTATTATTTAGCTTGTAAACAGCCTGGTTACCCCAACGGAGTGTCCCCGCGCTAGAACATCATCAACCCCCAGCGACTGTCACTACCATCCGTCCTGTGCGGTAAGACCATCAAATCATAGAGGTCAGGGAATAATACTAATGACTACCAAAAGGGTGTCGGAAGAGCCAGGCTTTTAAATTTTTTCGGAATGTCGGCTCCGACAGGCAGGTCCCAAGATCCGCGGGTAGGTCATTCCATGCCTTAGCTACCAGGAAGCCGAAGGATCTCCCTCCAGCCCGAACCTTCCGCACTCTGGGCACAATCACCTTGGCAGAGCCCAGCGATCTCAAATCCCGTGCTGGTTGGTAAGCCATACTAAGGGGAAGCAGAAATTGTGGCCCCTTCTGATTAAGAATACTGTGACCAAAGCATAGGGCTTTAAAGGGAACTCTGGCCTGTATTAGAAGCCAATGAAGTTTCTTTAGAGCTTCCCCCACCGAGGCCCGCCTAGGGATATTCAGGATCAGCCGAGCTGCAGCATTTTGAACCTTCTGCAAATGGTTCACATTTCTGGTGGTCACCCCTAGATACAGTACATTGCAATAATCAAGGCGTGAAGTGACAAGAGCCTGAACAATAGTACATTTGGCGTCAGGGGGGAGTAGGTCCATAATATTGCGTAGCATTTTAAGAATGCCGAAGCAGGTCCTGGCCACAGCCGTTATCTGCTCAGAGAAAGACAGATTTTCGTCAAACCAAACTCCCAGATTCTTCACCTTAGCTTTCGGTGCCGGTGTAGGTCCCAGTACCTCAGGCCACCATTGCTGTGACCAAAGGGAGGGCTGTTTAGCAACAACTATCACCTCTGTCTTCCCTGCATTCAGCTGGAGGCAGCCGTATTTCATCCAGTCCGCAAGCTCCCCCATGCAGATCTTGAAATCAGATGCCATGCCAGACTCCTTTTGCTCCAGCATAACAATCAGCTGAGTGTCATCAGCATATGACAGCAGCTTTATGTCATGCCTTACTACAATGTCAGCCAGAGGGCGCATATAAATATTAAACAGGGTTGGGCTGAGAGCCGAACCCTGGGGCACCCCCTGTGACCTTCCCTTTCTCTCCCAGTACAAGGCAAGTTAAAGGGTACAGCGCTTGGACACCTCTGTTGGGGTGTGGTGGACTGGAATGCTCCAGAAGTAAAATAGGTCTGCATGTGGCGATGGCTACAAGTGGGGGGACTGCGACTGATGATTTACAAGGCTGGATGGCCCCTGGGACCATGGTGGGTTGCTCTTCTGCCTGCACGGTAGTATGGGGTTGAGTGTTTATGCAGTTGCTCTGTATTTCAGAGTTTGTTGGGTGATATATGTACCATTCGTTGTGGTGGTGGCCAGTTTTATGACCGCAGCGTGATAAGGTAGGGAGTGTGGGGAGTTGGGATTTTACTGAGATTTGATTGTTTTTCTGTTTGCGGACAGAGAGGAGAAGTGGTGTTGGGGATCTTACACACCCTATCCTGTATGTTGGTCCTCCCAGGAGGGGACCCCATGTAGGCTTATCCATGAAGTCACACACCTTTAGGTAACTGACGTAGAATATGAATGGGTTGGGCAGCAAGATTAAAAGACGGTTAGTGGCAAAGGCCCTTACCCACTACGGAATGGACATAGTATTCCTCCAAGAAACGGATCTAAAGGGATTTAACTGTGTCCTGGTACAAGGTTGTTATGTATTGTTGGGTCTCTCGGGTTACACCACAGAGTTTAGAGGGGTTGTGATTTTGGTAAGAAAGTCCCTCCCATTACAGCTGACACAGGCACGGTTGGATGATCGAGGACGCTATACGATGGTCATTGGTACGTGGGAGATGGGATCTATTGCACTGATTAATATGTAACTGCAACTATGGGACTGCAAGTGGACTCCCTACGGCTCCTGGGCCAACTACTTTGGGACCGCCCACAAATGCTGAGTATTATCGGAGGGGACTTTAAAATGGCGATGGATCAACAATTGGCTAGGCCCCACCCCTCACAGTTCCAAAACCCTCAAGTGGGGAAACTGAGAGACTTTGTATAGGCTATGGGGTTGAGGGACATTTGGCTGTCCTTGTATTGAGTGGACAGGGGTTCACTCAATGCAAGTGAACCCCTTTAATACCCATTCAGGCCTGGACTACTTTTTGACTTCCCTGCCGAACCTGCACATAGCTGCCAAGGTTTCAGATTGCTATGTGTGACATTTTCACAATTTTAGTGTAATTAAGAGTGACATTTTAATAACTATGAGTGACACTTTCTCGCGACCAAAATCAAGATATGAAGACGAGGTAAACATATAAGTACCAGAAATTACACCCATCAGAGAAACAAGAAACTCCAAGAATTTTTTTTAACTGCAGCAAAGCACCAGAAATGCAGAGGCACTGTGGGACCCAACTGTACCAAACAGGATGTGAGAGGCCATACTGCCTGCAAATGACCTCAACTTCTATAACACCCCCCCACAAAAACACAGTAGATCTCCCATAGGTGGACTTAAGCAGAACCACGTGCCTCATCATCTCTCTGCAGGAACTGATCAAGCTGTGCTGAAAAGCGCCAGCGCGAACTGTCACAAACAGTGTACCCCCGCCCGTACCATGTGACACTCCAAGCCACCTTCTGGCACAAATGTCACCTCATTAGGCGGGTTTTGTGTACTGTGTATTTGTTAATACAGAAGAAACAGCCTGGCCTTTCCTGTACCTCAATACAACAAGAAGGTAAAGGAGGGTCCGAGGGAAGGTTTAGCGACCTCACAGGTAGTTACCCCCAGTACATCAGCCACAAGAACAAAAGTACCTGTCAGTCGAATACCGCCGAGGTGCTCAGAAATAGTGCTGGAGAAAGGAATGCACAGAAAAAACAATACAACAACCAGATAAATCAAAAAATGAATTGACCATCAACATTTGCTGATTAAAGTCCTATCAGACCAACCAAACAAGGCGGGGCCTCATCATGTAGGACACTCAGGCCATGGTCAGTCTACAGATGCCCAGATGTAAATTGGCGATGTATAACTGAGTCATGGTCTGGACACCGCAAAAGTTAATATAGAAATGGTACTGATAGGTGCAGTGCAAACAAAAAATACATAAGTATAGTGCAGTGGCTAAAATGGCTGTCGAGGCAAACAAAGACCTTTATTAGTGCCTGCCTGGACGTCAGATTAAAAATAGTGTAATGACAGCGTAAAATAATCACTGTCCTGCTCGCTTGGTGGAAAACAAAAATAAGGCCAACATGTTTCTGCCGTACTGTGTCAGTACACCGGCATTCGTCAGGGCCGAGCTCTCAAATGCTACTGCAGATCACACTACCTAATGTGTAGAAAAAATCATAAATATAAATAAACTAAGAGTGGTCGGACACGACCATCCTACCGCATCTTCTCAATCTTGGCAGTGGATGCGAATGGTCTTCCCTATAGTGAAGAAGTGAAAGAAAAACAAACGTCAATTGTATGAACACGTGGTGCCTATAAGATCACAGGCAATCTAGGTTAATCACATAGGTCCTAAGTACCACGTATTATTCCAGTGCATCTCCAGCAATCATTCCAGCAACCTACGACAGATCAAGCATAAACTTATGATGATCATTCTAGTGGCGCGCAAACAACGTCACCACAAGCTACTACAGTGTAGAATTACATAATGAGTGAAAAAATTATTTAGCACTTACCCATCAAACTGTGGGAAGTAAGCCTCACCTCACCCGGCAACTGCTCGGAAAGACAAGGCCCCGCTCTAGACGTGTAAAAAGAGACAGTTCCTAGGTCAGATCACTGTCAATGTTTTAGTACTCTGTACTGTCTACCTAACCCAATAATTTTCCGAATTGTCCACACATGGGATCCCGCCATGCGAGAGAAAGATGGCCACATTAAGATGAGTCATTTAGGACATAGTCCCAATGAATCAAGCCACATATCTCGTGACTATAGACACAATCCTTAGTTAAACACATACACTTACAGTATGTATAAACCCTATAGATATAGATATGGTTTAGCTGTAGATATAGCAGTAACAGCCAGGTATACCTCCACTAAGGGATGTGCAACCTAAAGGATATATAGATCGTTTTAGTTGTAAAACAAACGAAAACAAGGAAAAACTAAGCAGTATAGCTCCTCACCCCTTTCAGTGTATCTGAAGTCAAGCCATACAAAAGCCCAGATAGCCAAACTAAGCGGAGTGTGCTAGAAATACCCATTAGGTCACACGTAACCACTCACAACTAACCTGTCCGTCGGTACCTCACGGCGGGTTCACGAGCCGAAGGGGAGGCACCGACGGACAGTTCAGGGCCAGTATATATACTGGTGCTAAACGGTGTAATGCAGGGCAGCTGGACCGCGTCCCGCTGCAAACGCGCCTGTGTATTAACGAGACACTACCCTGCGCATGCGCGTCTGTGCAGCCGGTGATGGCGCGCATGCGTGGAAGCCTCAGTAATTACCTCCTCCCGCGCCACTACCCCTACCTACCTACAGGATACTGGGGACGTCCTGAGACTACTCACAGCTGTAGAGTTCGACGCAGAGACCGACCTACTGGTCAGCTTTGACGTCGAGTCGCTGTATACGTCGATTCCCCAACAGGAAACTCTTGACTGCATCAGAACCATCCTGGATGCAAAACAACTGGACACGATAACACCGGTTTCCTTTATCATGGAGTGTGCCAGGATCGCCATGATGGAGAATTTCTTCCAGTACCAGAACGATCTCTACCTCCAGGTGTCAGGCACGTCAATGGGGAGTGTCTTCGCACCGAGCCTGGCCAATCTATACATGCACCAATTCGAGCAGGACCATGTGCTGAACCACAGTAACCCCTTCTTCCACCAGGTAGGACTGTGGAAACGTTATATTGACGACATTCTCGTCATATGGAAGGGGTCTGCTGCCGATTTGGTATCTTTTCACGCCTGGTTGAATACAAGGAATCAGTTCCTTAATTTCACCATGGAGAGCAGCAGAGACAGACTGGCTTACCTGGACCTACATATCTTTCCAGCCGAGGGAGGTTTACGTAGTGAACTCTACAAAAAACCCATGGCACGGAACTCGCTACTGTCATTTCAGAGCTTCCAGCCGCAATCTTTGCGCGAGAACTTGCCTGTTGGCCAATTCCTTAGGGTTAGAAGGAATTGTTCTTCGAACCCTCTATATGAACACCATGCGGCGGAATTAGCATCCAATCTAAGGGATCGGCACTACCCGAATCATCTAGTACGCAGGGCTCAAAAGAGAGCTTTTAACAACAACCGTGAGGCTCTGCTTCAACACAGGAGGTCTGAGGGTACCAGAGACTGCATGACCATGGTGCAGACCTTTACTACATCCTCCAATGCAGTCAAAAAAACCATACTCAGACACTGGAAGATTTTGAACACAGGGTGTGGCACCATACCCCGACCCCTGTTTGCATTCAAGAGAGGACCATCGATCCGAGACAGTTTGGTCCATACTCGACCACGGAGAGAACTTCAACAAAGTACCAACACCCTGTGGAACACCATACCTGTACAAGGCCATTATCCCTGTGGCAACTGTGCGGCGTGTCCACAGACACGCAAGACTCTAACAGTGGACATCGGGACCTCGAGACCGTGGAGGCTCACAAAACATACGAATTGCAATTCGGACAAACTCATATATTTAATCTCTTGTCCATGTAAGAAACAGTATGTGGGCCACACAACAAGACCCATCAAGGCTCGAATCAGCGAGCACAAAAGCACGATCCGCTGTAGGAAACAGTCTACGGGCCTCACCAACCATTTCCTAGAGGCTAAACACAAGGCCGAGGAGTTGTTTTGGGTAGTTCTCGAACAGCCGTATATTCCACCACATATCTCTGATGTCTCGCACTTTTTATTCGTTAAAGAGCAGAGCTGGATCTTCAAATTGAAAACGGACGTGAGTGGCTTGAATGACAACATCCCGTGGATCTCCATCTGATAGCACTCACCTGTGCACCCACGACCTGTTTGTGCACTATTTGCCATTGCGATACTCCTCAATTATCCCCCCGGGAACTGAGCGGGTACCTTCTAACACTGGGACCTAAGTCCCAATGGTAAACCTGCTAATTGGTAACTGTCCCCGCTAGTACTGTGCACTCATGTTTGAGTTGTCAGCACCTATGGGGTTGTATAGTGTATCGTACTTCTCTATGGTCAAATAGATACATATAGACTCCTTTCCTGGGGCACACAATCACCACACCATCCCCCCTTCTTTGATGAGTTTGGCCATCAGCTCTCTCCCAGGTAGGCTCCTCTGACTAGTCTGCTACCCTTTGATTCTACTGGCGAGTAGGTCTGACTGGTGGAACTCTGCTTATTATAGGTCCCCACTTACTTATGGGGGTGTTTCCAGTAATGATGAGGTACATGGATCTACACACGTAGATTGTGTATACCTAGTTACTCACTTAAGCATTGGTCTACTACACATTGAACAGTCACACTGTAGCACTTAAGGCGACTGACTCAGGACACATGGCTTTTCTTCCTCCTGGTTTGATTCTCTGTGAGCCATGGATTACCAAGTTGGTCCTCTGAGTCGAGGACGGTACACCGGGGGTGAGTTATTGCCCTTATTACACTATGATTGGAACTGCAACAGCCAGGTCGCGCTTACTTGACTGGCTAGTGTGCGCCCAGGATGCGCGGTGAATCTGTGGCATACACAGCTTTCTGAGTTTTGATGGTGTGCGCATGCGCGGCCCTGAGACGGTGCGCGGCAGGGGTAGTGGCGCGGGAGGAGGTAATTACTGAGGCTTCCACGCATGCGCGCCATCACCGGCTGCACAGACGCGCATGCGCAGGGTAGTGTCTCGTTAATACACAGGCGCGTTTGCAGCGGGACGCGGTCCAGCTGCCCTGCATTACACCGTTTAGCACCAGTATATATACTGGCCCTGAACTGTCCGTCGGTGCCTCCCCTTCGGCTCGTGAACCCGCCGTGAGGTACCGACGGACAGGTTAGTTGTGAGTGGTTACGTGTGACCTAATGGGTATTTCTAGCACACTCCGCTTAGTTTGGCTATCTGGGCTTTTGTATGGCTTGACTTCAGATACACTGAAAGGGGTGAGGAGCTATACTGCTTAGTTTTTCCTTGTTTTCGTTTGTTTTACAACTAAAACGATCTATATATCCTTTAGGTTGCACATCCCTTAGTGGAGGTATACCTGGCTGTTACTGCTATATCTACAGCTAAACCATATCTATATCTATAGGGTTTATACACTCTGTAAGTGTATGTGTTTAACTAAGGATTGTGTCTATAGTCACGAGATATGTGGCTTGATTCATTGGGACTATGTCCTAAATGACTCATCTTAATGTGGCCATCTTTCTCTCGCATGGCGGGATCCCATGTGTGGACAATTCGGAAAATTATTGGGTTAGGTAGACAGTACAGAGTACTAAAACATTGACAGTGATCTGACCTAGGAACTGTCTCTTTTTACACGTCTAGAGCGGGGCCTTGTCTTTCCGAGCAGTTGCCGGGTGAGGTGAGGTTTACTTCCCACAGTTTGATGGGTAAGTGCTAAATAATTTTTTCACTCATTATGTAATTCTACACTGTAGTAGCTTGTGGTGACGTTGTTTGCGCGCCACTAGAATGATCATCATAAGTTTATGCTTGATCTGTCGTAGGTTGCTGGAATGATTGCTGGAGATGCACTGGAATAATACGTGGTACTTAGGACCTATGTGATTAACCTAGATTGCCTGTGATCTTATAGGCACCACGTGTTCATACAATTGACGTTTGTTTTTCTTTCACTTCTTCACTATAGGGAAGACCATTCGCATCCACTGCCAAGATTGAGAAGATGCGGTAGGATGGTCGTGTCCGACCACTCTTAGTTTATTTATATTTATGATTTTTTCTACACATTAGGTAGTGTGATCTGCAGTAGCATTTGAGAGCTCGGCCCTGACGAATGCCGGTGTACTGACACAGTACGGCAGAAACATGTTGGCCTTATTTTTGTTTTCCACCAAGCGAGCAGGACAGTGATTATTTTACGCTGTCATTACACTATTTTTAATCTGACGTCCAGGCAGGCACTAATAAAGGTCTTTGTTTGCCTCGACAGCCATTTTAGCCACTGCACTATACTTATGTATTTTTTGTTTGCACTGCACCTATCAGTACCATTTCTATATTAACTTTTGCGGTGTCCAGACCATGACTCAGTCATACATCGCCAATTTACATCTGGGCATCTGTAGACTGACCATGGCCTGAGTGTCCTACATGATGAGGCCCCGCCTTGTTTGGTTGGTCTGATAGGACTTTAATCAGCAAATGTTGATGGTCAATTCATTTTTTGATTTATCTGGTTGTTGTATTGTTTTTTCTTGCATTCCTTTCTCCAGCACTATTTCTGAGCACCTGGGCGGTATTCGACTGACAGGTACTTTTGTTCTTGTGGCTTTCCTGTACCTCTGCATGAGCTACCCCTACAGAGAAAACAGAGTGCAGCCGTAAGGACCCAAAGTAAAGTACAGGTTTTGAAAAATTTGTAGCGAAAACATTAGGACCAAAAGCTATTACTTTGAAAGAAATGCTTTTAAATATTTATTTTTACCGAAAATATATATTTTTTAAAAAACAAATAGTTAAAAATAACGATTATTCTCAATATGTTTTGTCATATGGTCAGTTGCATTTACTTTGTTTATCTTGGATATGTGTCATTTTCTTTTTATTCTGATTCAGTTAGAAATTGTAATCGTTTTGTTATTTACAGGCAAGTTGAGAACAGAGAAAGTGATATAATGAGTTATCTTTTAAATGTAGTAGAGATGGGCGAGACACTGAAAGCTCAAGCCTGGCTCAGCTCGTGGTCCTATTGGAACCCCGGGCCCATAACGCGCCGAACTCTCATGTGACTTCTGCCTGCCACCCTCGCACTACCCAGGATGTGTTGTTACAGTCAGAGCTGCTAACTGGGGGACCGGTTCGAGTCTCAGAGTTGGATCAACATCCTGTGATTCTGGCCCAATCATGTAATCTTGCAATGTCAATAAACAATGCATGTGATCTTGTCAAATGTACCTGGTGCTCATAAAAAGCGCTCCAATACCTCGGAGTCGAGTTTGTTCTAGATTTCAAAAACTGCAGTAAAATGCACAAGGAGGTAAAAACAAAGCCTTACCATAAAAAATGTAAATGTAAATGTGAATGTGGGATACTTGTAAAGCGCACTGTTACTCTACCCGAGTGTCCTGGCGCTGTAGACCGCTGGGGAACCCGTCCTGGTTTTCCCTGTGAGATGGTCCCTTTCTGGGTATCTCCAGGGTGAAACCAGGCATCCCCGGCGTCTGTGGGGGGCCGTTGTAGAGATTAGGCAAGCTTAATGCCCAGAGTTGCCGAGTGTGTTCCCTGGTTAGAGTAGGCACTGAGGCGAGAATTATCGAGTCCGTTGACCCTGGTCCAAGATCCTGCCGCGTCGGGAATTGAACCCTGGTCCCGGGCTGTTCTCTGCTTACAGGTCTGCCGCCTCTAACCAGTGAGCCACACCTCTCCACAAAGACAAATAGTCACCATTACCTGGCTAATTTGAACAAGGTGAAACCAGAAAACGAAATTAATGTGATTAGATGGAGGAGAGGGAGTAGATCGAAAATAGGAAAGAAGGTCAGATTTATCTGGTAAAGATTCAGGAGTATAAAGATTTTTATAGAAAGATACACATTCATTTAAGATATCTTTACCTTTATAAATAGGAGTGCCAGCAGGGCCTTGCAATGACTCTATCTTCAATCATTCTTTTCTCGCTTTTAAATAGTTAGCCAATGGTTTACCCATTTTGTTTTGGCCACCATAATAGCGAGAACTACTTTTCAGTAGATAATTGGAAGCTGCATCAGTGGACAATTTATTAAAAGTATTTTTAGCATCAAGGAGATTTTTCAAAGCAGACTCATTATTAGAATGATAAGTGTATTCCAATTGCTTAATTTTATTAAGTAACTGAGAGGACTGGGCTTCTAAAGACTTCTTCTTCTGTGATACAAAATTCTTAATAAAACCTCTGGCAGCTGATTTAAAGGAATCCCATACCATCACAAAAGGAGAATCTGGGGTATTATTGATAATGAAAAATTCAGAGGCAAAGGAATTAAACTTTGTACAAAAATTAGGGTCAAGTAGTAGGGAATTGTTAAAAAAACATCTTCCAGGGTGAGGGGAAAAGGGTTCTTTTTCTGCTTTAACTACCTAAAATGCCTCCCATAAAGAAAGCGTTCAGCTTCCTCTACCTGGCTTCAATTGTACTATTTTCACTAAATACCGCCCTTAGTGTAAGACCGTTAATATGGGCACACGTGGAAATATGGACTTCACTTCACCAAAAACAAAAGGTTCACAGTATGAAAGTGGAAATGGTGTCTCTCTGGAATTGACTGATGAAGAGCAAAAAGTAATGAAGGACATGGACCGTGTCAATTACATATGAAATAGATGGCCTAGGCAACGATAGAGAAACAAATATTTCCTCTACTGTATCACATTACAGTGTTTCGTTTGGTGGGATACGGGGGTGAACTCGCTCTATCCTTCTCGGTTAGTTCCATTTGTGCTGTCCGTGTCCCGTTAAGCATAAATGCTTGTGTGTATCTGTAACGCATTAACAGGAAAACATTCTAGAAAAACGATATAAGGAAGGTCACATGATCCTTTCTGGACTGGAGTCGCATTTCCTGTTTTACATGAAGCATGTAAAACAGGAAAAGAGACCACAGTACAGATACCAACCTGCAGGCAGGTGATCATGCTGCCACTAAAAACAAATGTATGGATTTGGACTCGACTGACTCTTACTTGAGAGGCTTGCACTGCAGTTTAGTTTGTGGGCCAGCTGCCCATCTTTCTCCTCAGACTTTCGGCCGCTGTAACACTAGTCTCTCCCCCAGCAAACGTGCACGATGCGTGACACACACCCAGGCGGCATCAGACTAACTGAGGCTCAGCAGCAGGTGCCACTACTGCACAGTGGCATCCACACTGCTGCGGTCCCGTGAGGTTGGGTCCGGTAGGGTGATGACTTGTTTCAATTTACCACCATGTGGCGGTGCGAGCAGTGCTGCCTGTGAGAAGCCTCCCACAAACTTAACTGCAGCCCAAGCTGGTTGCAGGACATAATGTCGGGTGGCGCCTATAATGTCACTCAAAACGTATTGCTGTGCCGAGGGGGGAATCATAGGTCTCAATTAAACATTGTAGCACTAGCAGCATCTAACTCAGCCAATCCCCCAAGCCCAGTGCAGTGAGCAGCGCACACACCACAGCGCGCTGCCAGCCACTCACCCCAGCTTAGTTTAGTCATAATAGAAGCCCTACCTGCTTGACAGCCGAGGCGTGATCTCTGCCTAATATGCGTGACAATGCATTTCAGTGCGGTGATGCGGATCACCACACTGAAATGCGTTAGTCTAACGCCTGATACGTAGCAGGGCTGCCTACATAGGTTAGTGGAGGCGGAGTTTCACGCCTGGGGAATCGGAGAGCACTCCCTGTTGAGCATTACTATGGAGATGGCTAAACCAAAAGTTAAGACAGAATGGAGAATGGTGTAGTGGCGCATGGCGAATGAGGAAGTAGACTGCCTAGGCAAAGGCATAGAGCTTTATTTCAAGAAAAGTACGGCAGCAGAGACAGATGCGTTGGTTCGGTAGGAGGCCTATAAGCCACTCTTCAGTGGGTCATCATCGCTGACGAGGTAGGGGAAAAGAGGGATGGGCTTGCCGTGGTTAGATCTGGAACAGCAAATGATGGACCTGAGGGGGATTACGATTTGGTACCATCTAAAAGGGTGCACACCATGTCCAAAACGGAGGAATACCATACTTGGGTCACAGAGGAGGTTAAACAGGATGCATATGGTCTATGAGACTGGGAATCAGGCAGGGAAACGTCTGGCATAGCTAAGTGAGGGTGACAGGCGGGCAGACGCACATTAGGTACATTCTCACACCTGTCAGAGTACTGGTAACCGGCAGTGAGGACATAGTGGACACAATGGCCGATTGCATAGGGGACTTTTATGAGGGACAAAGTGAGTTGCTCAGGCAGAATTGGTACAATTCACTGGAATGCCCTTGCAGGAAGCTGGGGGAGGCTGTTGCTCTGGGATTAGAGGCAAACCTCACATGGGAGAAGCATTTTCTTACACTGACGCAGCTTCAAACGGGGAGGACTTTGGGCCAGGAGAGTTCTTTAGAAGGATGGCATGGAGGATTGCTGGGCCCTTGCACGAGATGTATCTCTCGGCATACCAAGCAGGAGAACTGCCAAGAGACCTCTGCCCAGCTACTATAGTCTTGACCAACCAGGCATGTAAGCCCTGAAGCAGTGGGACTCCTATCGACCTATATCACTGCTGAATGCAGATATCAAACTGACTGGGTGACAGATTTCAGGCTTGATGCACTTGGCCCAAAACGGGTTCATCCCTCACTGATCAACAAAATTTAATTTGCGCTGCCTTTTCAATGGGATAGCACAGCGGAGAGACTGGGGATTCCCATGGATGTGGCATCTTTATACTCATGTAAGGCCTTTGATTCTATCCACTGGCCCTTTTTATTTGCCATAATGGGCTTTGGGCCTCAATATTTGAAATGGGTCCGACTTTTGTACACCCGGGCTCGGGCAAAGGTAAATGGCCGTCTTTCGTGACTTCCCCATTAGACAGGACACACGACAGGTCTACCCCCTATCTCCAATGTTGTTGGCCATAGCGCCAGAGGCGCTGGCAGAATGGATCAGGGTGACTGCGAAGCTGTGTAGCTGATGCTGGGGAGATTTGTGGGAGGACTGGCTCTCAGTGTATGCAGATGATATTTTACTTTATATAGCGAACCCTGATGACTGTTTGGGATGCTCAGGGACATATTTAGAATCTACGGAACTCACTATGGGCATTGGATTAATTGGGAGAAGTCCTTGATCTCTCTGATAGGGTGGTGTTCGGCAGGAAATAACCTACCCTTGCCATTGAGAGTAGAGCCTCAAGACTGGACTTTAAATATCTGGGCTTATGGATCTCCAAGGAGAGTGAAATGCATTATACAGACAATATGGGTCCTCTCCTGCGGATTTTGGTGGGGAACTTCAAACACCGGAAGGCTTGATCGCTATCACTTTTGGGGAGGGCAGCACTATTCAAAATGATTGTGTTACCTAGGTTCACATATATATTTAAGAACAACACTTTTCCACTCCAGGATGCATTCTTCCGGACAACAGATACCATGCTACGGTCATTCCTCTAGATGGGCAGCCCTGCATGGATTGCGATGTTTATGCTGTGTAGGTCAGTTTTTGAGGAGGGCATTGCTTTCCCTGGTATCCAGAAATATTACGAGGCTGCACATGTGCAGGTCGTCAGTGAATGGGCATGTGCCCCTCTGGTGGACCCTGCATTCTGAATGGACCGTGAGAGATTAGGAAAGAAGGGCTACATGCATATGTTGTGCTGGGGTGGATACCGCAGGATGAGCCCCCAGTCACGAATATGATTGTCACCAGCTGGCATAAATTGTCAAGGGAAATGGGGTAGAACGTGGGGTTGACACCACGTACCCCATTATGGGTGGGCACATGGCTCTACCCTGTCCCGACCACGCCAGAGTTTAGGAAATGGGATTTGATTGGCCTATACTCTCTGGAGAATGTGTGGGATGCAAATGGTATGGTCCCGTTTACACATTTGTAGGCGGAATATGACATGTCCGCCTTGCAAATCTTTAAATACCTACATTTAAGGTAATCACTACAAGCAGGGATTCCTAGGGACGAAGAGACTGAGGAGGATTCCCCATTAGAGCTTCGGCTACTAGACAGCAAGGCCATTTCTCTTACGTATACGACACTGACTAAAAACACAGGGGCACTTAACACGGCTACGGTAAAGATGGCAGGCTGAGACAGGAGAACTTGAGGATGTGGATAGGGGAGATGCATTATAGTTCCAATGGGTGGTGGCCATCCGGGCAAATTTATTTCTCATTCAATTAAAAATCTTACATAGAACATACTACACGAGTCTTGTTACATAAAATAGGCCAGGCTATGGATGATCGTTGCCTATGACGGTGCGGCCAAAAATTTACTTTCCTCCACCCGTTGCGGGATTGCCCGAATCTCTCTCCCTTTTGGGAGGGAGTGACAGCACATTTGGGAGAGGTAGTTGAGATGCCGGTCCTGCTGACTGCACTGCGGGCTGCTGGGGATTTGGACGGACTCAGGGGTCTCCTCTTATTGTGTGGCAAAGGAAGATATTGCTAGACACTGGGATACCCGGTGTGTCCGAGGTTGATAGAGTGGTAGGAAGGGACGAAACTATGCAGGGTGAAGGAAAGAATGGTGTATGAGCGACGAGGCTGAATTAATAAATACCAGAAAATATGGGAGAACTTGATGGGGAGGGAACCAGCCTTTGAACCTGGGGTTGGAGAGAACCGGAATAGCTGAGTGGTTGGGGTGTCTGGGACCATGAAGGGGCAAGCATTGCAAAGTGTAACTATTCCTTCCTTTTTAGAGTGATCAGGAGAGAGAGTGGTGGACTGTTACGAGCACACGGGACAGCATGTGATGGTAACGTGAGGCACTCCCTCAGCGTGAGTTTGAGTACAGTCTCAAGTTGCTGGAATGCCAGTGGTAAGCTTAGCACAGAGTGGAGTGAGTGCATTACCTTCTCAGTCAAGCACGTGAAGGAGGAATCTCAAGGTGAAGCTTGCAGTAAAGAGCCTGTACAGTGTCTGCAGTCACAGTGAATAGCCTTGTTCGTTGGAAGTGCTTTAGTCGGGTTGCGAGTTGGAGTGTGCCACGTCACTGCTGAAAGGATCATGTGTTTCCTCAGAAATTAGAAGAACAACGTGACATTTGAAGCACTCCTGCCATCTTGTGAGTGCCAGCATATCACATTAGTTCATGGATTACATTTTTTCTGTAATTAGAGGAAAGATGACTCACTGAACATCTACTATATCTGGATTTTGGAGCACTCTGCAGGACGACAGGATATACTTTATAAACAATGTTTGGGAATAAAATGAGATAAAGCAATTTAGGGCACGTTTAAGTGTAGTGATGGTGAGATATTAAATATTCACTCGCACACAAGCTACACATCAGAGAGTGGGGAACTGTGTTGCACATCTTATGAATCTTGCTTACACTTGTGAGTGGCGATTTGACATACTCATTGATTAAGGATCAGCTGGTACACTGTACAAACAATACCAGAAATTGTAGGTGAAAAATCCTAGTCTCAGGGAAGCCTTCAACATTGTAGAAGCGATGGAACACACGTAATTTGGGAAAAGAGATAAAAGAGTGTGGTGGAAACGTAAAAAAAGTAAAGATAAAGGTTGGAAACTGAAATTTTGAAAAACACTATATAGAGTTTCTTTATGTTTGAAAGCTTTATTGAATAACAATAATGAGATACAATAATATGGGTAGGCAGACAAAATATTGAGTTTTAAATATCGACATACAATAATGTCGATGTTTAAATATCGAAGGGACAAAATATAGAAGGTAAGTTATATCGATATGTTTAATATCGATGTTAGTAATATCTATGTTATTAATATCGATGTTAGTAATATATATGTTACTAATATCGATGTTAGTAATATCGATGT
Source organism: Lissotriton helveticus (assembly GCF_964261635.1). Taxonomy (NCBI): domain Eukaryota; kingdom Metazoa; phylum Chordata; class Amphibia; order Caudata; family Salamandridae; genus Lissotriton; species Lissotriton helveticus. Next base: position 1,589,837,581 of record NC_136068.1, on the reverse strand, counting down.
TACTAATATCGATTTTTGTATGATTTTTATGTATATTATTATGTATTTATTATGTATTTAATTTTTATTTATGTAATTTAAGTACATTTTGTATTTTAGTACCGTAGCGGGTTCTGGGTTTATAGGGGAAGTAATTTAATTATAGTAAATTAATTATTAATTATTAGGAATAATAAATTAATTTTAATTAATTGGTAATTAATTTTTATTAATTGGTATTTAATTTTATTTAATTGATTAATTGATCATTTTGTTCTGTAGCGGGTTATGGGTTTATAGTGGAATAGGGTGGGAAGTAATTTAATTATAATAAATTAATTATTATTATTAGGAATTATAAATTAATTTTAATTAATTGGTAATTAATTTGTATTAATTGGTAATTAATTTTAATTAATTGATTTATTGATAATTATGTTCTGTAGCGGGTTATGGGTTTATAGGGGAATAGGGTGGGAAGTAATTTAATTATAGTAAATTAATTATTAATTATAAGTAATTATAAATTAATTTTAATTAATTGGTAATTAATATTTATTAATTGGTAATTCATTTTAATTAATTGATTAATTGATAATTATGTTCTGTAGCGGGTTATGGGTTTATATGGGAATAGGGTGGGAAGTATTTAAATGTAATTAAGTAATAATTTATTTTAATTCATTGTTGGTAAATTATATTATTGTTAATTAATTATTAATTTGTAATTTATTATTAATTGCTATTTATTAATTAATTTGTACTTAAATATGTATTGCTAATCATGTTTTTAATAATTATGTATTGGTATTTGTAAATAGTTCATATTTATTTAATAATTAATTTTTGTATTATTTTAAATTATTAATTTATTTATAAGTATGTTATTTTAACCTTCTACGCTATCCAATACTTTCCCTACTGTTGCACTCTCTGGAGTGGGAATAGTAATTTTTACCCCTACGCTATCCAACACTTTCCCTACTGTTGCACTCTCTGGAGTGGGAATAGTAATTTTTACCCCTACGCTATCCAACACTTTCCCTACTGTTGCACTCTCTGGAGTGGGAATAGTAATTTTTACCCCTACGCTATCCAACACTTTCCCTACTGTTGCACTCTCTGGAGTTGGAATAGTTATTTTTACCCCTACGCTATCCAACACTTTCCCTACTGTTGCACTCTCTGAGGTGGGAATAGTAATTTTTACCCCTACGCTATCCAACACTTTCCCTACTGTTGCACTAACTGGAATTGGAATAGTAATTTTTACCCCTATACTATCCAACACTTTTCCTACTGTTGCACTCTCTGGAGTTGGAATAGTAATTTTTACCCCTACGCTATCCAACACATTCCCTACTGCTGCACTCTCTGGAGTGAGAATAGTAATTTGTACCCCTCCGCTATCCAACATTTTCCTTACTGTTGTTTTTTTGGGAGTTGGAATAGTATTTTATTCCCTCTGTTACTTAATATTTTTGTATTGTTTTAGGTAATGTAGTATATAATTAATTAAAAAAATATTAAAAATAAATGTATTTTTTTAATTTGCTTTGCATAATTATTTAATTTTTATTTATGTTATTATTTTATGTGTATAGATGAATTTGTAATATATAATATTTTTAATTATTTATAAGTTATTACAATAAATATTACAACTGATTATTAAGTATATATATATTATATATTATATTTATATGTTTCATTATATTTTTATTACATTATGTATATCACTTATTAATTTTAAATAATATAATATATTTTGTAATATGTTTATTATATTTCTAAGCATTTTTTCATTAATTTTACATATTTTTTTAATTAAAAAAAACGATATATTTTTTTAAAAAACGATATTTTTACATCGTTATTTTTTCCGAAATTTTTGTACTTACCTTTTTGTAGATAGGATGTCGATATTGTTGACATAGATATTAGTGCTCCGATTTTTTTGTAGGTCGATATTTTGTCTTTCTATATTTTGTCATAGATCCAATAATATGACATTAGCAAAAAGAGATAAGGTGAATATAGCAGTACTGAAAAACTACATAACATTGCTAATGTCAACAAAGAAATAAAAGCATTTTATGGGTTTTGTAAGGGAATAGAGAAGGGAGGGGAGGGAAGGGAAGTAAGAAAATGCTATAACAAGATAATGCTATAGAGAATAACGACAAAGAAGCAAATGGTACAAGCAATAATAGGAAGGTAAACAATATACAAAAACAATGCAATGTGAAAAAACTGTAAAAGATATTATATAAACAAGCAGGAGAGAGTATAGTCCTTCAAGGAGGTTTAAAATTCTCTGAACTGACATGGATAGGATTCTTGCGAACTAATTGGTCTAAGTAGTTGGTAAGAGGTAACCAGTAAAGATCTACATTACAAGCTGCCTTACAGGAAGAGGCAAAGGCTACATCAAGTATATGAAAATGACATAGAGAGTTCACCCACCAACCTTGTATGGAGAGATTCGTAAGGAACTTCCAATTGGAGGCAATGTGGTGAAATGCAAGGGCAAGCATTAAATAAAAAAGACCTTGTGAGTGTGGAGGTAAAACTAAAGAGTCAGAGAGAGAACCCGAAACAAGAAGGTGGATAGAAGATGGAATAGAAAGAGTGAAAAGCGAGAAATGTAAGAACAAACTTTATTAAAAAAAACAGAAACAGTAGGACAGAGAAAGAATATATGCAAAAGATCAGCATTAGAGGCACCACAAGTCCAGCAATTAGAGTTAGAGGAGGATGTAAAGCGAGAGAGAGAGGGAGGAGTAAAGTAAAGTCTATGATATAGAATAAATAAAGATTGAGTAAGAGATGCAGATCGAGCAATCATCCCAGAGAGCAATGGAGTAGGTACAGTCTAGATCTTTCTCCCAAGAAAGTTCCAAATTGGTTTTGAGACGATCTGGATTAGGAGAGGCATAGAATCTGTAAATCAAAGAAGCTTTAGGAAGAGTAGAAAGAATCACAAGAAGATGAGAGGGGGGGTTAATGGAGTGGAAGAAGGAAGAGAGTAGTAGCGGTCAAGAATTAGTCCCATAAGAACAGTAAATTTCTGTAGGAAGGAGCGAGGGTATTGGAATCGGAGTTGAAACTGGGGAAAAGAACAAGGCGACAAACCATCAAAAAGATGTTTAACCCAAATTATACCTTTCGACCTTCAAGACGCCCAACAAATAGGTCTGTTATTTAAAAGAAGAAGAGAATTATAGTAGATGGGGGTGCGTAGAAATAAGAAGCGTGAAATGGTATAGAGTCAAAATATCGAGTTTTTAATATCGAATAGACACAATGTCGAGTAAAAAATATAGAATGGCCATAATATCGACTAGACATAATATAGACAACAAAAATATCGTCTAGAAAAAATTAATATAGAATAGAATGGACATAATATCGAATCAAAAATATAGAATGGACATAATATCGACTAGACATAATATAGACAACAAAAATATCGAATTTAAGGTAAGTTAATATTATTTTTTATTTTTTGTGTATTATAATTCTGTAGCGGGTTGTGGGTTTATAGGGGAATAGGGTGGGAAGTAATTTAATTATAATTAATTCAATGTTAATTTATTTATTGATATTTATTTAGAATTAATTGTTAATTAATTATTAATTGGTAATTAATTAAAATATAATTGGTAATTAATTATAATTGATTAATTGATAAATATTTTAATTTTAGTAATTTATTTTCTGTAGGGGGTTGTGGGTTTATAGGGGAATAGGGTGGGAAGTAATTTAATTATCATTAATTAAATTTGCAATTTATTTATTGATATTTATTTAGAATTAATTGTTAATTAATTATTAATTTGTAATTAATTAAAATATAATTGGTAATTAAATATAATTGATTAATTGATAAATATGTTAATTTTATTAAATTATTTTCTGTAGCGGGTTGTGGGTTTATATTCGAATAGGGTGGGAAGTAATTTAATTATAATTAATTAAATATGTTAATTTATTTATTAATATTTATTTAGAATTAATTGTTAATTAATTATTAATTGGTAATGAATTAAAATATAATTGGTAATTAATTGTAATTGATTAATTGATAAATATGTTAATTTTATTAAATTATTTTCTGTAGCAGGTTGTGGGTTTATAGGGGAATAGGGTGGGAAATAATTTAATTATAATTAATTAAATATGTTAATTTATTTATTGGTATTTATTTAGAATTGTTAATTAATTATTAATAGGTAATTAATTGAAATATAATTGTAATTAAAATTAATTGATTATTATTTCAATTGTAAATTAATGTATTGTTAACAGGTAATTAATTAGTATTAGTAGGTACTTTTTATAATTAAATAATTTTAATTTGTATTCATAAATAATTATTTAATATATTGTATACAATTGTAAAATATTTTAATTAGTTTGTAATTGGTATTACTATTTATGTTATTTATATTTATATATGAAGTATTTACTTTCCCTACTATTGCACTCACTACGCTATCCAACGCTTTCCCTACTGTTGCACTCTCTGGAGTGGGAAAAGTGATTTTTACCCCTACGCTATCCAACGCTTTCCCTACTGTTGCACTCTCTGGAGTTGGAATAGTAATTTTTACCCCAACGCTATCCCGACTGTTGCACTCTCTGGAGTGGGAATAGTAATTTTTACCCCTACGCTATCCAACGCTTTCCCTACTGTTGCACTCGCTGGAGTGGGAATATTAATTTTTACCCCTACGCTATCCAACTCTTTCCCTACTGTTGCACTCTCTGGAGTGGGAATGGAAAGGGGCGACCGCTCGGTCCCCCCGAACGTATGGATGGGTGCCCGAACCTCCCGGGAAACCATTTTGGGCGGGGTGGGCGTAGCCCGGCTGGTATGCCCAAAGCGGCGTAGCCGGGGCGCGCCTTCCCCCGCCCGAGAGGGGTTGTCCTAGACACCTCGATGGAAGACCACGCCCAGTAGGCGTATCGGGGACGGGTACACGCCCTCCCGCAGAAGGATAAAGGAGCGGGAATCCAGAAGATCGTCCTCTTGTTCCTCGGATCGGAAGGCTGCACCCACTCGTTGCTCGTGAGCCCTCGACGGAACAAGCAGCAATTTTGAATGTGGTAATCTTGTTTTTTCTCTTTCAGTTTCGAGGGCCCACAGATTTCAGGACCTCGTGGATCGACCAAGGGCGGAAGACTCGAAACCATGCCTAGCAAGACAGCAGGAAAGGGTTCCGAGACAGAGAGGATGTTACGCCTGTTGTCGAATCGGATGGCTTGTATGGACCGAAAGCTCGGACAAGTTCAATCGCTCGGGAGAGGTCTAGCGGAGGTAAAGAAGCAATTGGCCGCATTGAACGACCCAGGTCAGCCAAAAAAGGTTATAGGCCCGGCTTTGCCGGGAGTAGTCCCCGGGGGAAGAGGGAAGCGGGTCAAGGAAAGGGCGGTTTCGGGGGGGGTCCCAGTTCCAGAGGTACCTCTCATCGCCCCCCTCGTACCGGTCGATAACCCGGTTCAGACCCCTGATGTAGGCCAGCCTATCCCGGTGGTGATCACCTCTGTCGAGGACGATGAAATACTCCCAGAATTGGCCGCACAGTTGACGGCATGGCTCAAAACAAAGGTGGGGGGCACAGCGACCCCGGGAGATCCGGCTGAAGAAGCCAGAGTGTTAATGAAGCAGTTGCGGCAATCGAGAGATGTCGCGAAGGCGAGTGTTCCTCTTGTTCCCCCACAGGTGGCGCCGGGAGTACCAGCAGCTGGTCAAGAAAAGACGGCGGCAACATCAGCCGATCCGGGTAAGCTCGCATTGCCGATGGTGGGGGAGGGCTCGATACCCTCAAGGCGGGAAAAGGTTGCACAGCACATTCCCTTGGCCACGAAAGAGTTAATATGGGGAGACAAGTATGTCAACATGTTTTCATTGTTAACGGACCATCGTGAGATGGAGTATGCTAAAACGCAGAAAGATTTGTGGCACCCTAGTGTCTGGCGCGCCAAGATGGCCGAGTTTAGGGTGGAAGAGACAGTGACGAACTGGGTTAAGGCCTTCTATATATTTACCGCAGTTATGGGGGAACGTAAACCTGAGGTTATGACTGAGTTGGTTTGCTATCAGAATCGCATCATGGATTTTTATTCAATGTATGAGGGGGAAGAATGGAAAGGCTTTGACATGAAGTTCCGTAAAGCAAAAGAATATGATGCTTCTTTGTCTTGGGATTGTTTGGACTCGGTGTCATGGCACAAGCAACTCCTGCCAGGGGCGACAGGTACGTCCTCGCCAGGTGGGAGCAGGTCCGGAGTGGTCAGCCAAAAGCCCGGGGTGCCCTTTCGAGCAGGCACAGGTGGGGGCTATCAGCCTAGAGTTGGCGGGAATGGCGGAAAAGGAGGGGTCTGTTGGGGCTTCAATCGAGGCAATTGTAACAGACCACAGGGGACATGCAAGTTTAAGCATGTGTGTGCCGGCTGTGGGAATTCCTCACACCCGGAAAGTGCATGTAGATCAAAAAATGGTGGGACGGGAGGAAAAGGTGGACCTAAGCAGGAGTGAGGTAGACCTTTGTAACCGATTGCCTACACCCGTTGATCTCATGGTTATGATTCCGTGGTTAAACAAATACCCTGATCAAGTATCCGCTGGGGTGTTGAGGAAGGGATTCTTACATGGCTTCCACATCCCGGCGGGGGAGGTTCGGGGGAACTCCTTTTGTAGAAACCAGTTATCGGTACGGCACAACCCAGGCGTGGCAGAAAAGAGAATAGCTAAAGAGGTCAGTTTAGGACGAGTGGCTGGCCCCTTTTTCCTGCCCGCCGGTGGCCGAGTTCATCTGTTCCCCGTTAGGGGTTGTCCCGAAGAAAGATCCGGGGGAGTTTAGACTCATACATAACCTTTCTGCTCCTAGGGGTTCCTCAGTGAATGATGCCATTGACCCAGAAGTTTGTTCGGTACGATACGCATCGTTCGACGATGCCGTGGCCATATTGAACCACCTAGGCCCTGGGGCGCTGATGGCGAAATGTGATATCAAATCAGCATTCCGGTTGCTTCCGGTGCACCCGCAGGATCAGCGCCTGCTAGGTTTTGCATTTCAGGGAAGTTATTACATGGATAAATGTATGCCCATGGGTTGTTCCATTTCGTGTGCATATTTTGAGATGTTTAGCTGTTTTTTGGAATGGGCATTTACCGAGGCTACAGGGCATAGACATGTTATGCATTATCTGGATGACTTTCTGTTTTTGGGGGCAGCCGGGGATACGAATTGCGCGCAGGCGCTGTATGATTTCTGCATCCTCATGAATGAATTTGGTGTCCCATTGGCACCAGGTAAGACGGTCGGACCATCTACTTCACTGGAGTTTCTGGGAATTGAGCTCGATTCTGTGGAGGGGTGTTTCCGACTACCAGTAGACAAAGTGATCAAGTTCCAGGCTTCCTTGATGCAATGCCTTGGGGGGGAGAAAGTGACCCTGCACCAGTTACAACAAACAGTGGGTCAGCTTAATTTTGCCTTGAGGGTGATTCCCATGGCCCGCCCGTTTTCGCGCTCTATCGTGCAAGCTATGAGTGGTCTCAAAGAGGCTCATCACCGTACGAGACTGTCTGGAGAGGTTCGCCAGGAGATGCGTATTTGGTTGGCATTTCTGGCGGACTTCAACGGTCGAGTCGTCTGGAGCTCCCCGCCAGAGTCTTCGGAGGAATTAGGTCTATGGACCGACTCGGCAGGGAGCGTGGGTTTTGGCGCCATCTTAGGTGATCGATGGTCAGCACAAACATGGCCAACATGGTGGCACTCCAACGGTCTGACAGGTAACATTGGGTTCCTGGAGTTATTCCCCATCTGGGTTGCTCTGATGACATGGGCTGACGACTTCAGGGGCCGCTCAGTGGTGTTTTGGTCCGACAATATGACGGTTGTTGATTGCATTAACCAACAGGCAGCACGCTGCAAAATGATCTTGAGATTGTTGAAAGAGATTGTGCTGCTGTGCATGAGACTGAATGTACTGTTCAGGGCAAAACATGTGCCAGGTGTACTGAATCATGCGGCTGATGCACTCTCTCGTTCACATATGCAGGCATTCAGGGGTTATCTGCCCACAGCAGACCCAGAGGCAGCACCATTCCCAGAAGCAATGTGGTTAATCGGTGCCTCGGATTACAAGACCTCGTGGCAGCGAGTCTAGCCCCCAGGACAAGGAAAGCATACGAAGGAGCGTTTCGTTCCTATTGCACATATTTGGGTCCTGCAGGGAGTCGGAATTGGGGTCAGGAGGAATCCGTCCTGGGGTACCTGGTAGCACCACACAGGGAGGGCCGATCAGTGGCAACGGCCGGTAGGCATAGGGCGGCCATTTCCTTCATGGCCCAGGTACACGGCATAAAAGACCCTACAGGTTCTTTTTTGGTGAAGAAAGCCCTTCGCGGCTGGCAGCGCCTTGAGGGTTGCAAGAAAGATACGAGGCACCCGATTGGCTTAGACAGACTGTCTCTGCTTTTAGCAAAGCTGGATGAGACGTGTTCCTCCCATTACGAAACAGTTCTGTTCCGGGCAGCGTTCACATTGGCATTCCATGGGGCCATGAGGGTGAGCGAGCTTGTCGCAAAGAACAAGAGAGATATGGAGGGAGGTTTGTGCAAGGATCACATCCGGATAAGGGGTGATTCGATGGTAATCATGATAGCCAGGTCCAAGACTGACCAGGGGGCTATGGGAGATAGTGTGGTCGTACAACGCAAGCTTGGGTCCCCCGTCTGCCCGTTGAAATGTGTGGAAGACTATTTGGCGCTAAGAGCGGCCGCTTGGGGGGGGAGCTTGCTACGACACAAGGATGGCACCCCACTGACGAGATTTCAGTTTCAGAGGGTGCTGGCACTGGGAATCGCTGACGCGGGCATGGACCCGTGCGATTTTGGGACCCACTCCTTTAGGATAGGGGCTGCTACTGAGGCTACAGCCAGGGGTCAGAGTGCTGAGGAAGTGAAACAATTGGGCCGTTGGTCCTCGAATTGCTTCAAGAGGTATGTGCGCTTGCACATGTTGTAAGTGATCAATTGACATGCACTCACGTTTTCTGTCTTTTGTTTACTTTGCAGTTTCGCGAGCCTGCCATGCAGGGCGGAATTGGAGGTCGACCCTGCATCAAGAGACCAGCGGTCAGAGATCACCGACTGGAGAGAGGATGGCATGGGTCGTGGGCCACTCATACGTGAGGCGCGCCGGTGACGTATTCAAGGAAGGTGACGCGATTCACGCACCTGGGGAATACGGGTTCAGAGTGGCTTTCCATGGGAAAGGTGGGCTCGTTTTTGACAAATTTGAGTCATTTTTCGAGGGACTTTTAGGGCGGCATAGGTCACCGCCATCTGTAGTCATAGTACACCTGGGAGGCAACGATTTGGTGACACTGGGTAGACGAGTGTTACTTGAACGAATCTTGTCGGCTGTTAGCTGGTTGGCTAAAAGAGTCCCGGGGTGCACGATGGCCTGGTCCCACATGATACCTAGAAGGAGGTGGCAGGGGGGCCTTTCGGTGTCAGCTCTGAACCATTCAGTTAAACGGGTCAATAATAAAATTGGTAGATTGTTCCGTTCTGCACAGTTGCATGTCATTACACATGGGTGTATCCGGGGTGACCATATGTATCTGAACGATGGGGTTCACCTGTCCAGGGAGGGGAATGATTTACTCATAGGAGACTTTGTTGCATGGCTAAGAGGTTTGAGGAAGCATGACCTATAGGAGGAGTTGGGGGGGACCGGATAGTCGGTCAACTATCCGGTCTGTGGCGGTAAGGTCATGATCGGTGAGCAGTAATTTAAAGGTCCCTAGAGTGGGGCGCCACCCACAATGGATGGGAGCGCCCGGGGGAAGACGGCCATTGGCCCCTTCCATGGGGAGGCGGCACCCACTAAGGATGGGGCGCCTAGGGGGAGATGGCCATGGGCCCCTCCCAGGGGGGGAGGCGTTTATATGCCCCTCCTTACTAATTTCCCGGGGGCCGGATATCCGCGACGGCGGATAGAGAGTGTGGGGTTGGGGGGAGAGTCCACGCTGTCCTTCCTACAGAGACCTCATACGGGAACTCGGACGACCCTTTAAGATGGCGTCGAGTAGAAAGGGGGCCCCCACCACGACAAGGGAAGTTACAGTTGGCAATGAGGGTAGAGCCCTCTGCGCATGCGCCGCTCACACAGTGAGGGCGGGAGTTTGGTAGTAGGGATCTGACACCGGTTAAGACCTTGCCGTTGGCCCTTAATGCTAGGATGTACAATTTGAATTAGAGTGTATGCATTTTCAGGATGTTAGCCAAAAGTACATGACTGCATCGAAATGTAATACATGACAAATTGTACATAATGCATAATGATGAAACTTTTATTTAATGTTTTAAATTTTGTTTCATATTTTAATAAATACGGCCGGGAGGGTGACTCCCTCCCGTCTTCCAAAAGTTCAACTATTGTCCGTCTTCCCATCCTTGGGGATATGTGTTGGGAGGGGGTGGCGGGCATCCCGGCCATATGGAAAGGGGCGACCGCTCGGTCCCCCCGAACGTATGGATGGGTGCCCGAACCTCCCGGGAAACCATTTTGGGCGGGGTGGGCGTAGCCTGGCTGGTATGCCCAAAGCGGCGTAGCCGGGGCGCGCCTTCCCCCGCCCGAGAGGGGTTGTCCTAGACACCTCGATGGAAGACCACGCCCAGTAGGCGTATCGGGGACGGGTACACGCCCTCCCGCAGAAGGATAAAGGAGCGGGAATCCAGAAGATCGTCCTCTTGTTCCTCGGATCGGAAGGCTGCACCCACTCGTTGCTCGTGAGCCCTCGACGGAACAAGCAGCAATTTTGACCCACCCACCAGCCCCTGATAGCAAAAGTTTGGGAGAAAATAAAGTTTTCTGAGTGGTGAAAGTATAGGCCTTTTTTTTTTCCTTGGTAGAGTGAATGAAGGAACTTTGAGAATAAAGATTTGGTTTGCATTGGAGAAATTTCTTCTTGCAGGAAAGATCAGTGATAACAGTAAGATGATGTGAAATTTTTTCTTTTTAGTAGGTAAACAACTGTCGTATTTATTTGTCGGGCGGTAAGGTCATGATCGGTGAGCAGTAATTTAAAGGTCCCTAGAGTGGGGCGCCACCCACAATGGATGGGAGCGCCCGGGGGAAGACGGCCATTGGCCCCTTCCACGGGGAGGCGGCACCCACTAAGGATGGGGCGCCTAGGGGGAGATGGCCATGGGCCCCTCCCAGGGGGGGAGGCGGTTATATGCCCCTCCTTACTAATTTCCCGGGGGCCGGATATCCGCGACGGCGGATAGAGAGTGTGGGGTTGGGGGGGAGAGTCCACGCTGTCCTTCCTACAGAGACCTCATACGGGAACTCGGACGACCCTTTAAGATGGCGTCGAGTAGAAAGGGGGCCCCCACCACGACAAGGGAAGTTACAGTTGGCAATGAGGGTAGAGCCCTCTGCGCATGCGCCGCTCACACAGTGAGGGCGGGAGTTTGGTAGTAGGGATCTGACACCGGTTAAGACCTTGCCGTTGGCCCTTAATGCTAGGATGTACAATTTGAATTAGAGTGTATGCATTTTCAGGATGTTAGCCAAAAGTACATGACTGCATCGAAATGTAATAAATGACAAATTGTACATAATGCATAATGATGAAACTTTTATTTAATGTTTTAAATTTTGTTTCATATTTTAATAAATACGGCCGGGAGGGTGACTCCCTCCCGTCTTCCAAAAGTTCAACTATTGTCCGACTTCCCATCCTTGGGGATATGTGTTGGGAGGGGGTGGCGGGCATCCCAGCCATATAGTAACTTTAACCCCTACGCTAACCAACACTTTCCCTACGGTTGCACTCTCTGGAGTGGGAATAGTAATTTTTACCCCTACGCTATCCAACTCTTTCCCTACTGTTGCACTCTCTGGAGTTGGAATAGTAATTTTAACCCCGACACTATCCAACGCTTTCCCTACTGTTGCACTCTCTGCAGTGGGAATAGTAATTTTTACCCCTACGCTATCCTAAACTTTCCCTACTGTTGCACTCTCTGGAATGGGAATAGTAATTTTTACCCCTACGCTATCCAACGTTTTCCCTACTGTTGCACTCTCTGGAGTGGGAATAGTGATTTTTACCCCTACGCTATCCAACGCTTTCCATACTGTTGCACTCTCTGGAGTGGGAATAGTAATTTTTACTCCTACGCTATCCAACTCTTTCCCTACTGTTGCACTCTCTGGAGTTGGAATAGTAATTTTAACCCCTACGCTATCCAACACTTTCCCTACTGTTGCACTCTCTGGAGTGGGAATAGTAATTTTTAACCCTACGCTATCCAACGCTTTCCCTACTGTTGCACTCTCTGCAGTGGGAATAGTAATTTGTACCCCTACGCTATCCTACGCTTTCCCTACTGTTGCACTTTCTGGAATGGGAATAGTAATTTTTACCCCTACGCTATCCAACGTTTTCCCTACTGTTGCACTCCCTGGAGTGGGAATAGTAATTTTTACCCCTACGCTATCCAACGCTTTCCATACTGTTGCACTCTCTGGAGTGGGAATAGTAATTTTTACCCCTACGCTATCCAACGCTTTCCCTACTGTTGCACTCTCTGGAGTGGGAATAGTAATTTTTACCCCTACGCTATCCAACGCTTTCCCTTCTGTTGCACTCACTGGAGTCGTTACAGTAAATTTAAACCTCTTGCTATCCTACGGTAAAAATATTGTATATGTTTTGTTAAAAATATGTATATTTATATATGTATTAAAAATAAATACAATTTTTTAAAGTTATATTAATTATTTTTTAATTTTACGTTTATTTAAGGATTTTAAATAAGTTAAAAATAATTTTATTTATTATTATATTACTTTTAAATTACTTTTAAGACATTTAAAAAATTCGATATTTTTTACACTCGATATTTTGGAGACGATATTTTTGTACTTACCTGTTTAAAGATAGGAAGTCGATATTTTGGCAGTCGATATTTTTACCTCGATATTTTGTCATCTCGATATTGTGACTGTCGATATTCTGTCAGTGATCCGCGTGAAATGTCTAACAGAAAGATCAAAGGTTTTAAAAGAGAACAGGTATTTTTAAACAAAGTAAGGGAGGTATAGGGAGATTTGGTGGAAAAACGTAAAACTTCCTTAAAGGAGAAGGGTTGTAATAAGGTTTGTTCAATGCGAAGCCAAAGAGGAGAATAGGGGGAAGAGTCTGACGAGAGCCAGCGAGCTGCTTGACGTAAAGAGAAAGATTTGTGATAAAGACGAAAATCCGGAAAGTTAACCCCACCCTGCGATTTAGATTTACGAAGAGCTGAAAGAGAAATTCTAGATTTTTTATTTTTCCAAAGAAATTTTGAAAGGGAGGAATCAATACGTTTAAAATAAAGGGCTGGAATATGCACAGGTAATATGGAGAGGATATAGATGAGAATAGGAGCAGTCATCTTGATAGAATCAAGACGACCCCACCAGGAGAGAAAAAGGGGATTCCAGGAGGAAAACAGCTGGTTGAACCGAGATAGAACAGCGGACATATTGAATTTAATGGAGGAGGCAATAGATTTAGAAAACCAAACACCTAGATATTTGATCTTTGTACTATTCCAGGCAAATTCAGTTGAGGAAAAAAGATGAGGAAGACAGGATTTGGTCAAGGGAAGAATTTCAGTTTTGTCGGAATTGATCTTATATCCTGAGACAAGGGAAAATGCCATACATTCAGAGAGTAAAGGAGGGATAGATAATTCCGGATTTGAGATAAACAGAAGGATATCGTCCGCATATGCAGAAAGTTTTAATTGATGATCACCGTAGGGAAAACCAGTAATAGAAGTATTATTGCGGATGGAGGAGAGAAAAGGTTCGAGAGCCAAAACAAAAAGAAGAGGGGAAAGGGGGCAGCCTTGACGAACACCTCTTTGGAGAGAGAAGTAAGAAGAAAGTTGTCCGTTTACAAGAACTGAGGCTTTGGGCGAAGAATATAACAGGGATATGAGAGAAATAAAGTTGGGGCCAAAGCCATGCCATTTTAGGGAAGCAAACAAAAAAGACCAATCTACTCTACCAAAGGCCTTTTCGGCATCTACAGAAATAGCAGCCAAAGGGAATGAGGGGGATGAGGCCTTATTCAAGACATTTAGAAAGAGTCGAGAATTGTCAGAGGTTAGCCTTCCTAAAATAAAACCACATTGCTCTTTACCAGCAAGATGAGGCATAAATGGATCCAGACGTAGAGCAAGTAATTTAGCAAAGAGCTTATAATCCACATTAACCAATGACATTGGGTGGTACTTTTTACAAAATTTGGGATCACGACCATCTTTTGGAATAAGGCAAATGGTGGCATCTTGAAAGGAACCCTCCGATTTACCAGAAGAGTAAAATGATTGAAAAAGTGATAAAAGTGTGGGCAATAAGAGGTCAGAAAAGTGTAAATAAAAATCAACTGGAAAACCATCAGGGCCAGGTGTTTTACCTTTAGTAAGAGAAGATAGGGCTGAAGAGAATTCATGTAATGAAAGATCAAGTTCAAGATCTGGAAAGTTAAGATGAGAGGTAGAGGGGGTAGGTATTTTCTCAAGATAAGATTGGATAAGAGCGGGAGTCGGAGGGGATTCTGGAGTCTATAATTGTTGATAGAACAGTTGGAACTGGTCAAGTATATCCTTGTCAGTATGAAGAAGGGTGTTGTCAGGGGAGTAGACAGATTCGATAAGGGTACGTTCTTTACGGGATCACTATAGAGAGGTTCAATACTGCTAAAGTGCAAAAATTGAAATGTTTTAAATGTGGATGCTTTGGACACAATGCTAATTGTTTTAACTGCTATGCCAGAAATGCCATACTATGGATGATGATGAAGAGAGTGTTCATGTTCAGGACACTTAGTCAAATATTTTACAATTGGGTTATGATAAATGAAGTGGAGAGTGTGATTGATAGTGGAAGGGTTCATATGCTGGAGTGTGTTGTTAAGATAGGTGGTAAACAATTAACAGTATTAGCGGACTCACGTTTACCATTTATGTAAATTGGGGACTAGGATTGCAAGGCTATTTATGGTATGGATGGCATATTTTGACAGCTCCAGACATGAATCAAAAAGATTATGGTGGGGTAAAAATTTAAATTAAGCCTAGGCGGGAAACTCCACTGTGCTTGCGGAGTTTGCGGAATTCGGGCACTCCGCGGAGGAAAGCAGAATTCCTGAATTCCGCCCTTCGGGCGCAAAGCAGAGGTTTTATTTCCGTTCGCATGCTCAATTTTTCTTTTGGCACTCAACTGCGAGCGGCAAGACTCTCGGGCCGCTTGTCAGCATGTGCAAGACTTATCACACCACTATAATAATAAGTTTTCCTATTGTATCAGCTTTGCTTGGTAAGCTATGTCTGAACAGTGAGTGCCCAGGCCTTCAAGGTTATTTCAACACAGTGGTTGTTGTGAGGTCTGATCAGCGCACGTCCTAGACATAACACATATGCAGCTGCGGCCAACTCTGGCTTTTGGCACGTTTTAATACTGCACTGCGCAGAGCATGCACACACACTTGATGAATATTCGCATGCAGAGAGCTGGTGGAAGATGATGTGATCCCTTTCCACTAAGACCAGAAGTATGGGGCCGCCCTTCTAAAACCCAAAGAGACCTTCTTTAGATATAATATAATATACTAACAAGGGAGGGTGCTATGTAGCCTTCTTCCCTTTAGCATTTTAACATGCTTTCTCCCTTTGTATTTTATGGACTAGTAACTATGCTGAGAACCTGGTTGCTTATAATATGTTTGCTTGTATTAGCTAGGATACTGCGCCTAAGAACACGGCATTAGAAATAAAAATTTCAAACTTGCTTGTGTCTTTATTTACTCCTCGTTTTGGATTGGTATGTCAGTATAAGGAAAGAGTGTTCATGTGTTCCACGTTACCTGAGGTGTCCTAAGTCCATGTTCTGGGTTGTCTAATCATTGGGGGTATGGAAGAACCAATGAGACACTGATTGCTAGTCTGGTGGGGGATTTTGGATACTGAGGTGAGTTTTGATACACCCTAATTCACTTAGGTTCTAGGTCTCTATGCACAGTTCTGTGTAGGAGCAGAATCCCTGTGACATGGCACCCAATCATTGGTGGTCCTATTACATGACACTTGAGTAGTGCTTATATCATTCCTTAACCCGCTTCACTATTGTTTCCGGAGACAGTGGTGTCGGACAAACCTACCTATAGTTCCATAGGTCTTTTCAAGCTTGAATCTTTTCTAATGGTTTACTTTTGAATTACTACCCAGTTGTGCTACGTAGTTTTTGTTGTACCTCTTTCTTCCTGTGTCACTATGGCTGGCGTTGACATACCGCAGCATAGTCAGATTGCGGTTCGCAATCATTTGCAGGCGTATGACGTCGGGTTGGAGGGCATGGCAGTTATTATGGTTGTGAGTGCGGAAGTGGCTTACCCATACGAAATTTTCTATTGGGTGTGGGTGACCTTCCCGGCTGTGAACGCGAATACTAATGTGTTCGACACTTATACTGCTACTGCCGTGCCTCAGGAATAGGTTCCGATTGATGCTTGGCAGCATCGAGTTTGGTTTAATGGCGCCCTACCCCACTCTTTGTTACCTCCAAGGTTAGGTCCTTTGTCCATTCCAGGCGCTACCTGGCCTGTTTTGGCTGGATTTACTCCGCATCCTAGACATGGAGCGGTTCCCGTTGAAGATTTACGGCTGTTACAAACAGTCGCAATTAGTGCAATTCGGTCGTTTGTGCAATACATTACCCGCAATCTCCCGGGCGGGGCCCCGGGTGCTGCGGCGCATCCAGGTGGACCTAGCGGTATGAAGCTCAGTCCTGTTATGGTTAATGCAGTGATGGGCAAGCGCCCCCAGGATAAGGATGATATGCCTTACTGGCTTGCCGAGAAATTTGACCAACTGGAAGCAGTATTTCCTAACACGACTCCTGTTGAAAAACACAGGATTCTGACAATTACTTTGCCAAAAGACTTGATACCAGAGGCAGGTGACTGTGAGTCTTGGGGTAAGATTTTTGAGGCGGTGTAAACGTAGGTGCTTCGGCACTCCGTCAATGACCGTCCTTCCCTCGGTCATTAAACGTGTTCAAGATGAGCACGGGTCTGAGGCAGCGGTAGAATTGGGTATGCGGCTCTGTGGCAGTTTTGACGTAGTTTCCGATCTCGTACTTGCGAATGTCAAGGGAGATGCGGTAAGCTTTCAGGTGTCTAATGCTTTGCAGGCGGTTCCCAATGCCAATAAACCCCGCCAGTTACCGAGAATTATTACGGCGGCTTATAAAACCGTGGGCCGTAACAGTTTGGGTGTCAAGTCTTTTTCTACAAAAGAGAAAAAACAACCCCAAGGGCAGAAGTCGGAAACAGACGACCAGCCCAAGGCTAAGAAGCAAAATTGGCCGAAAAAACAAAAACAGGGTAAACAACAGCAGCAGAAGCAGGGGTCTCGTCCTGGGTCACCGGTGCCTGTGTGGTTTCTGAACAACACTCTCCTCGTTCTTTTCAGGACTCATCGGCCTCATCAACCGGTGGTGGAGGAGGTGGCAGTGGTCAGGGTGGCCAGCAGGGACGCGACCAGCCCCGCCCGAAAGACGGTAAAGGCAAGCAGGACGATTCAACACCGAAAAGACCCAGTTTCAGAAAAAGAAAGTTGCCGCTTTAACAGCGAGATATGCCACAGATAGTGAGAATGCAGCTTCGGAATCTGACATGTGCTCTGACCTTGCTGGACAGCGCGGCGGAGATTACCATAGTGCAAGAGGCCCTGTGTCCACTACTGAAGGTGACAGGGACTGACCAGTATGTTGTTGTGGAGACAGCTGATACCAGAGTAACTCCCCCTGATAGACTTTATAACATTGTCCTTTTAATTGAAGGTGACATACAACGTACCATAAAAGGGGTATTTTGGGAAAATCTTACACGACAACATATGATATTTTGTTGGCGGAGGCTGACTGGCTCCCACCTTTTGTTCTCACAGCTCCGAGAGGGGAGGAGGTGATCATCCCTAGTTTCGCGCACACTGTCTCGAAGGAGCACGCGCTGAATTTTGCAGAGGAGTGGGCTAAAGCCCTTGCGCCTGCTCTCTACCGTACACACTGTGGTTGGGATACATTTTCCCCACACCACGAGATTTCTTTACGGTCTACGCCACAGCCTCAACCCCACTATCCCATCCGACGCGAAGCTAAGGCTTCCGTTGCGGAAATCCTTGAACAATTAGAATATCAAGGTGTAATTGAAACTTGTGTGTCACAGATGAATAACCCTCTTTTTACTGTGACCAAGCCAGACGGCTCGTTCCGTTTGGTATTTGATTATTGGCATTTGAACTCGCATTGTCGTACCTGTGCAGTACAGAATACCCATGGTTCTGCTTTAGTAGATGGTCTTGTGCGTAAACGGTTTAAAACCACACTTGACATTTCCAATGGTTTTTTTTCCCACAACTTAGATGGTCTTAGTTCCCAATGGACCAGTTTTACAAGTGGCAGCAAACAGCGCCAAAACAAACATTTACCAATGGGCTACAAGAATAGTCCAGGCGTGTTTTCTGCCCGCACTGTCTCTCTCTTAGAGAGAGTGGACACGGATGCGTGTTCGTATGTGGATGATATATATCTCACAGACGACGAGCTTTGGGCGCATCTGTGTCGCGTTGACCGCATAATTTGTAACTTTGCGGACTTCGGTTACAAATTCAACTTTGCAAAGTCTCATATTGCAGAGTACACAGTATTGTTCCTGGGCTATGAGCTCAACAATGAAGGTCGAGGATTGGCTCCTCACTTCTTGGAGAAATGCGCAAAATTGCGCGCTCCTACAACTCTGAAAAAATTACAGTCCTTGCTGGGATTTTTGAATTTCGGGCGTACATACATTCCTGAATATGCCCAGCGTATCAAGCCTTTATATGCTTTCATACAACCTACTTTTACTAAATCGTGCTGGCTGCCAGAACACTCAGCTATTTTGCAATCTTTGCAGGCTGATCTTTTAGAATCTAAATTCTTACTGACTCATGATAACCACACCAACCTGGTGATAAGAATCATCCCTGGGGCGGTGGGTTTCACTTACCTTACTTTTAACGAAGGAGACACAGTACCTATTGCTTACAAGTCACACTTGTACACTTCGGCTGAAATGCGGTTTTCCTCTGTGGAAAAGGTTTTGACTAAAGTGCAAATGGCGATTCTTAAAGAACGTGCACTGTCGCAGGGAAAACGCATGTTGGTTGTTACCCTGTATCCTGCATTAGAGGCAGTTACAAAAGCCAGTGTACCAAATTCTAAAGCTTTGCACCCATGGTGGATACAATGGGCAGCATCATTGACGTCTCCGAATGTCACATTTATTTTTGATGCCTCCCTACAGTCGCATGAGTTTTTGCAGTATGAGTTTGTTCATCCTGCGCCTTTGGCTATGCCGCCTTTGGAGGATTTCCATTGTATTATTTACACTGATGGTTCAGCGCAAGTTGCGCCTGGGTCTAAGCACGCATACGTTTCTGCTTGCGCAGTTGTGGTAGGTGCCATGGTGAATGATGAGTTCAAGTCCAGAGTCGTGCACACGCAGACTTTAGGGGACTGCACCGCACAATTGGCAGAGCTTCGTGCTCTGATGCTTGCATTGGAGTACGCTGATTCTAGTGTGACAACTCTTATTGTGAGTGATTCTTACCACTGTGTCCAGTCTTACAATGAAAACCTGTTCTTTTGGATTCAGAATGACTTTCGTGATTCCCAGGGTAGCACAATAAAACATAAAATGATATGGGTCAGAGTGGCTGAGTTTAAAGAGCAGTTGCCGCTCGTGTTTGTAATTCATACTCTAGGTCATCAGCGCGTGGGAGTTCACGCTGCTGGCAAATCGTTGGCCGATGAGGCCGCAGAATCAGCAGTATTGACATATTTGGTTGCAGCAGTTGCACGTTCCAAAAGTAAGATTGATGATGATATCTTGGCAGCTGTTGCTGCGACTGAGAAGGGAAGTAAATATCCTAAGGGGTTCCCTTCGACGTATTCATACCACTTAAGTCCTGATAAAGTTCCTTATGTGAAAATACCTGACGTTGGTGAACGGTTGGTTCCCAACGCGGACCGCAGGCCAGCGCTGATTACTGCAGCCCATGAGAGTGTTGCGTCTGCGCATGCGGGCGTTTCGGCTACTGTATTTCAGCTACAACAACGTTTCTGGTGGCGGGGAGTGTACAGACGTGTGATTATGTCCTTCAATGTGACATTTGCCAGCAGATTAAGCCTTCAACTGCTGCGCGTCCGCCCCACAGTTGTACATTTCTAATAAACCACTTGGTTGTGTTTATTTAGATCACTGCAGTCCTTTTTCTTCTGATACTGCGTATAAGTACATCTTAGTAGCAGTTGCTTCATGCACACACTTTGTGTGGGTGTGGCCTCACCGCAGCCCTGATTCACGAACTGTCATAAGAGATTTGCGTGTCTTTGTAGGGATTTTTGCCTGTGGTACCTTCCATTCGGATCAGGGTCCGGCTTTCGCCTCTAAGGCGTATAAGGATGCCATGACTTTGTTGGGGGTCCAAGTCAAATTTTCGTCTCCATACAGACCTGAAGGTAATAGTGTTGTGGAACGGATGAACCGAGATTTAAAGCAGTCTTAGACAGCTAGAGTTATAGGCACTGGCAGGAACTGGCTGGCCCACCTCAATAGCGTGCAGTGTGCTCGAAATAATGTCCCTAGAAGGTCTCTGAGTGGGCGGACCCCGTACGAGATGCTCTTTGGTATCAAGATGTTTGTACCGGACCTTGACGGTCTAGACCAGGCGGCTGTTGCTGCCTCCTTTGACGTAGATGAACATTGCAATGTTTTACAGAATCTACAAGAGACGAGAGACAGTCTTGCAAAGGAACATTTGCCCTCCACCTCGGATGATGCATTGCAGATCCCAGTAGTTGGCTGGCTACTCCAAATTGGAGAACTGGTTCGAGAGAAGATCGAAAACAAGAAAGAATTTGGTCCCTCTTATCGAGCTCCAGTTCCAGTGCTTGGTGTGAAGGGCACAAGAACAGTCATTTCACCACCATTTCCAGGTCGTAAGGAATGGAATGGAATGGAATGGAATGGAAATGGAATGGAATGGAAATGGATTTGTTAAGCGCGGTTGCTGCCCACGGGCGTCCAAGCGCTGGGTAGAAGCAGAGATGTGACGGAACAGGGAGATTAGGACTAGAGGGGTTTGGCGAACAGTAATGTTTTCAGCTTTTTCCGGAATGAGAGCAGGTCAGGGTTGGAGCGAAGAGAGAGGGGGAGAGCATTCCAGAGCCTGGCGGTGTTCAGCGAGAACAGCCTACCCCCGGTGTTGGCTCTTTTCACTCTAGGAACTACTGCCAGGAAAGGATCCGTAGATCGAAGGTTCCTATTTGGGTGGTAGGGGATGACAAGGTTGTTATTTATTGCTGATCCCGTCTTCCAAAAAGCCCGATGCGCAATACACAGCGCCTTAAATGTCACTCTTAGCCTCACTGGCAACCAGTGCAGGCTTTTCAGTCCAGGTCTAGCTGACTGGGTTCGCGGAATCTGGAGTAAGGTTCGTGCAGCGCAGTTTTGTACCACTTGCAGCTTCCTAAGGGTCATCTCAGGGGCCCCTACGTATAGAGCATTATTTGAGTCCAGGCGGGACTGGATGAGGCCTTGTACTGCCACCTTTTTGGCCTCTAGAGGCAGAAGTGGGAGGACCTTACTCAGGACTCTAAGTAGGCCAAAACAGGTGGCGGACAACTTAGTGGCCTGGGTGGAGAAGGAGAGCTTTTTGTCTAACCATACTCCCAGGCTCTTGACACTTTCCTTTGGGGTGGGGGGAGTACCCAGACCGCAGGGCCACAAGGAGGTGAAAGGTACTGGCGATGCTGGGCCTAGGAGCATGAGCTCTGTTTTTTCTCCGTTCAACTTAAGGGAGGAGTTGGTCATCCACTCCTTCACGCCCTCTAAACATTTCAACAGACCTACCGGGGATTGCCTGTTGCTCTCTTGCGCCAATGAAACCACTAGCTGAGTGTCGTTGGCGTACGACACGATTTTAATGCCGTACGGTTCGACTACCCCAGCCAGTGGTTTCATGTATACATTAAATAGCACAGGGCTCAGCGAAGAGCCCTGCGGTACTCCGCAGCTGAGAGGCTTACTGGGTGACATTGTTTCGCCGTCGAAGATCTGAAAAGATCTGTCAGACAGTAAAGAGTCGAACCACCTTAGTGCATCACCCAAGACTCCGATGTTATAGAGACGGTTCAGCAAGGTGGCGTAGCTGACCGTATCGAAGGCTGCACTTAGATCAAGGAGGATCACTGCCACTGATCCTCCCTGATCCAGTATCCTTCGAGATTCTTCGGTGACTGCTAGTAAGGCGGTTTCAGTCCCATGCTTTGGTCTGAAACCTGTCTGGGATGTATGTAATAGGGAGTGGTTCTCTAGAAACTGGACCAGCTGGGCATTTATATATTTCTCCAGCACCTTGCTAGCCCAAGGGAGGAGTGAGATGGGGCGGTAGCTGGAGTGATCATCAGGGTCCAGGTTGGGTTTTTTCAACAGCGCCCGCACCATTGCTTGCTTCCAGGCTGTGGGAACTGAGCATGCGGATATGGATGAGTTTAGCAGTTCCAGGATCACAGGCAAGGTGGCTTCACCTGCCTGCATCAGGACTTCTGGAGGCCCTGGGTCACGTGGAGAGCCTGACTTAACTTGGCGTGCCACTTTGTCTAGGGTGTCAAGGTCCAGAAGGGGAAAATGATCAAGAACAGGCTGGTCTGGGGGGAGGGGGGTTCTCGGGAGGAGTAGGTCAGTCGCATCCGGAGTCGAGGCTATTGTTGGGAAGGTGGAGTAAATATTCAGCACCTTGTTATGGAAGAATTCCGCCAACTCATTGCATTGATCTTGAGTCTTGATCGGATGGGGGGCAGTGGTGACACTGGTGCATTGTTTTATTATATGGAAAATTTCCTTGGGCTTTGATTTAGCTTCCAGGATTTTGTCAGAGTAATAAGTAGCCTGGGCCGTCCTGACCCCTTCTCTGTAGGCTTTAATCGCCTCTTTGTAGGATGCCTTTTTTTCCGGGAGAAAGTCTAATCGTCAGGCTCTCTCTCGTTGCCTACAGAGGCGTTTTTGCTCTCTTAGCGAGTCGGAGAACCAAGGGGCTGATTTCTGCGTTCTCTTTGAGGACGATCTGCGAAGAGGGAGGATCATATCTAATGAGTTCGTAATCCAACCTACATAGTTTCCGTTTGCCACGTTGGGGTCTGGGCAAGGTGGCGGACGGGTGGAGTCCAGATCATGCGTCCAGGATTCCACGGGGAGTTTGGACCAATTTCTCCTAGTTGTGAATTGAGGGGGTAATTGGGGGGCTTTATGGGTGACCCAGGTAAACGGGACCAAGAAATGGTCCGACCATGGGAGGGGAATGGGTTGGTCAACAGTCAAGTCAGTGCAGTTACTGAAAATAGGGTCTAGTAGATTGCCCTTTTCGTGGGTCGGGGCTGTGACCAGTTGGGCCAGTTGAAGAGCTCCAAGGTCATCTATTAGCTCCTTAGCAATGTGGTCTGAAGGGGAGTTAAAATGGAGATTAAGGTCCCCTAAAACCGTGTGATTGGCAGAGGATAAAATTCTTTTCGCTATAATCTCTGGGAGAGATATATGGAATAATTTTGCAGACTCGGGAGGGCGATAGATCAAAGTGCGGGAGAATGAACTATTCGCGTGGAACTCTATACAGAATTCTACACTCTCGCAACCAGGGATAGTTTCTGCTGTGGTGCGGCAATGATACTGGTCCTTTAATATAATGGCCAGACCTCCGCCTCTCCCTTCCGGTCTGTCTACTCTGAAGATATGGTAGCCAGCGGATAAGGCTGAGACTAAATCAGGCTCTGATTGAGCCGAGAGCCAGGTTTCTGTTAAGAAGATCGCGTCTGGCTTGTGTTCCTCTAGCAACATGGCGATTTGTGTACAATGTTTTGGCAGTGATCGACAGTTTAACGCGTACATGCAGTATTTCTGGGCTGTGGCCAACGGGGAGGTGTTACGAAAGGAGTGTTTGCAGTCCGGGCAGCGGGGAGGGAGCTCTGTAGGAGCATATATATGCGTGCACTGGACAGCGACAGTTCTTCCTATGCTGTGTAAGGCTGTCGAGCTATATGTCCTGCCCTGGGGAGTGGAGGAACCAGGGTTTGTGGCCCCTGGTCCCGTCTGGTCGCGGACGGGCGCAGACGGGCTTGCCTTTGGCGCGCCTTCGGCGCACCGCCGGCGCGCCCGCTGCGCCCGTCCGCTGCGCCTCCGGAAACAGCACATTCTTAAATATCAGTGGAAAGGGGCGTGGCCTATTTCGGTGGGCGGAGCCTGGGAGGTCGCGGCGGTTGCCTGCTGCCTGCTTCAGCGCCTCACTTGGCTCAGCGGCGAGGCAATCACCAGGTGAGCAAGTAGTGCAAGTTTTAAAAACACACAAGTATTAGCACGATATACAGTTTTAAAAATTAAGTTTTTGTGGAGGGGTTCCTAGCTCTCGGCTTTCCGCCTCAAGAGCTCTGTCCTAGTCAGCGCTGGTCAACAGAGCGCGCCTAGATATGCAAAAGAGGGCGTGGCCTATTTCGGTGGGCGGAGCCCGAGAGGTCGCGGCGGTTGCCTGCTGCCTGCTTCAGCGCCTCACTCGGCTCAGCGGCGAGGCAATCACCAGGTGAGCAAGTAGCGCAAGTTTTAAAAACACACAAGTATTAGCACGATATACAGTTTTAAAAATTAAGTTTTTGTGGAGGGGTTCCTAGCTCTCGGCTTTCCGCCTCAAGAGCTCTGTCCTAGGCAGCGCTGGTCAACAGAGCGCGCCTAGATATGCAAAAGAGGGCGTGGCCTATTTCGGTGGGCGGAGCCCGAGAGGTCGCGGCGGTTGCCTGCTGCCTGCTTCAGCGCCTCACTCGGCTCAGCGGCGAGGCAATCACCAGGTGAGCAAGTAGTGCAAGTTTTAAAAACACACAAGTATTAGCACGATATACAGTTTTAAAAATTAAGTTTTTGTGGAGGGGTTCCTAGCTCTCGGCTTTCCGCCTCAAGAGCTCTGTCCTAGGCAGCGCTGGTCAACAGAGCGCGCCTAGATATGCAAAAGAGGGCGTGGCCTATTTCGGTGGGCGGGGCCCGGGAGGTCGCGGCGGTTGCCTGCTGCCTGCTTCAGCGCCTCACTCGGCTGAGCGGCGAGGCAATCACCAGGTGAGCAAGTAGTGCAAGTTTTAAAAACACACAAGTATTAGCACGATATACAGTTTTAAAAATTAAGTTTTTGTGGAGGGGTTCCTAGCTCTCGGCTTTCCGCCTCAAGAGCTCTGTCCTAAGCAGCGCTGGTCAACAGAGCGCGCCTAGATATGCAAAAGAGGGCGTGGCCTATTTCGGTGGGCGGGGCCCGGGAGGTCGCGGCGGTTGCCTGCTGCCTGCTTCAGCGCCTCACTCGGCTGAGCGGCGAGGCAATCACCAGGTGAGCAAGTAGTGCAAGTTTTAAAAACACACAAGTATTAGCACGATATACAGTTTTAAAAATTAAGTTTTTGTGGAGGGGTTCCTAGCTCTCGGCTTTCCGCCTCAAGAGCTCTGTCCTAAGCAGCGCTGGTCAACAGAGCGCGCCTAGATATGCAAAAGAGGGCGTGGCCTATTTCGGTGGGCGGAGCCCGGGAGGTCGCGGCGGTTGCCTGCTGCCTGCTTCAGCGCCTCACTCGGCTGAGCGGCGAGGCAATCACCAGGTGAGCAAGTAGTGCAAGTTTTAAAAACACACAAGTATTAGCACGATATACAGTTTTAAAAATTAAGTTTTTGTGGAGGGGTTCCTAGCTCTCGGCTTTCCGCCTCAAGAGCTCTGTCCTAAGCAGCGCTGGTCAACAGAGCGCGCCTAGATATGCAAAAGAGGGCGTGGCCTATTTCGGTGGGCGGAGCCCGGGAGGTCGCGGCGGTTGCCTGCTGCCTGCTTCAGCGCCTCACTCGGCTGAGCGGCGAGGCAATCACCAGGTGAGCAAGTAGTGCAAGTTTTAAAAACACACAAGTATTAGCACGATATACAGTTTTAAAAATTAAGTTTTTGTGGAGGGGTTCCTAGCTCTCGGCATTCCGCCTCAAGAGCTCTGTCCTAAGCCAGGTATATCAGGTATATCTCCATTGACAATGTCAAGATACACAGAGTGGCTGATTCTTCTTAGTATGACACTGTCAGTCTCATGTCCTTGATTGTGAGAAATTCTGTTTTGGCCCCGGCTTCTAATCCAGTGCCTGATGTTGCCCTCGAGAAGCCTGCAATTTCTAGTCCTTTATTGAGTACACTGCCTGGTACTCAACTTGATGAAACTGAATACACTTACCCAACTGACTTATCGATGCCTGACTTGCAAACACGCTTGGCTACAGAATCCAGATTTTCGTTTGACACTGATTCACAAACATCGAAGAAACCTTCAAAGGTCTCTGTTTTGGCTAAATTGTTTACAAAAAAAATTTTGATTCCCCCCTAGACCTACATTTGGTTGGTGCTTTTTTCAATTTACCTTTTCATTTCAATTGGCTTTGTGGTGTATTTTTTTTGACTTGTCAATGGACACTATGTCGAGGAGAGAACATGCATTCGACATATCAATGGAACATTGGCTCCCCATTCCTCATCACACAGATTGAAGATAGACTTGACTTTTGTTAACATCACTGCTTGGCCTGTTTTAGATGGGATTGTATGGGAGGCTGTTCGTTTTCAAATTCATGGGCCCACTGAGGTTATAAATGTCCCTAATGTGCTTAGAGTTTCTATGGGGGATGTAGTTAAACAAAATATACGTTCTGATGATTGGGATGTTCAGGCCGTTGAAGCTGTTTTCTGATTTGAAATATTATGCTGCCTTTGATGCTGAAGATTTGTATTTAGAATCTGCTAATTACGGTGATTTATATTGTGTCCAACATTTTGGCAATCACTACCTGTATAAAACTAATACCAGGCACTAGCGTAGCTAGGGGGGGGCGAGGGGGGCGGTCCGCCCCAGGCGGCACTATTTTGGGGGTAGCCGGGCGGCACCTCAGCAGCCTTGTCAAGTATAAAATGCATTGCCACGCATCCTCGCTGATAGTGCCGATTAATCTAAAAGAGTGGCAGCGCGCTGTATCATGAGGCTACCAGTGACCGAGCCGAGTTAGTAGCTGCTAACTCGCTCAGATTTCCCTGTGCTGCATTTATTGTGACTGACGTCAGGTCACGAGGCAGTACTGTGGCCAATAAGTGCGCTGCGCGCCACAGGACGTAACGTCATCTCCTACTGACACGCTGTCGCTGGCTGCAGTTAAGCTTATGGCTGGCCGGTAAATGTTAGCAGTGCTGGCGCTGCTCGGACGGTAATTTTAATAAATGACCCCGCGACCTCGGGACCAATCCACTGACCCAGCGAGCGCATGAAGAATAATTCTGTGCAACTGAGCTGTCCCTGCTGCTGATTCTGAGTGAGAGAGAGTCTGACGGCCGAGCGGCTGGCACACGTTTGTAAGTAGTTACAGAGAGGGCCAGACTCAGCGTTTTATTGTTAACCTACCTAATTTACTTTTAGATGAGTGTTAGTGTGCGATCAGCAGCCTGCTGGTCAGTGTATTTTTGCACTTGTCACTGATGCTAGTGTTGGCGGGCAGCTGTGACTTGTGTGTACCTCAGCTGCCTGTCAAACTATCTTGCCCAAATCCAGTGCCGGGTACATGCTGTTTACAGCATCTATTTTGCATACACCATCAGGACTAGTTCACACTGAGCGTGTCCCTTTCACCACCGTAATTACTGCAGGAGGACGACACAGTGTGTTTAAGGGCGCCAGAGAGAACTCTGCTGTGTGGGAATGGAGGTACTTTTGTGGACTGATTGCAGCTGTATTTCCCCTGAGTGAACGGCGATTCCCTGCACCTGCGCCCGTTTGTCTGTGTGGGTCTTAAATCACACGACCACTTCATTTAAGGGCCTGGCTGGCTCCACTAAAACAATTTCAAGGTCCTAAAAGCTAATTGCGCTGGCAGTAACATATTAGTCTTAATTTTGAGTTGGCCTGTGATTTCCTCTTCAGGGGACCATCACAACTTTGACAGGTTGAGAGCAATGGCCCCGAAAATTCTTATGGTAATATAGTGTGTTTGTGGTACAAAAGAATGACACATCTAGTGCACAAGTAAAAACTGCACTGAAACAAAACCCTGACTGCCTAGACCACTGCTCCACATTTTACTGAACTTTGGTTATCAGAGATCACACCCCACCCCACCCCACCCCACCCTTTCTATGTGTCAGTGTATTCAAGTAATCTTTCGATAAGGCTAGGCCCCCTTTAAATTGTGCTGGGTTATAAATAAAAGCCGTGGAGAGTGGGACCCACCTTAGCTCTGGCAGAAGGGTTTAGGCTCAGCTGATGAGTTCACATCAGTAGACAGATGCATATTTTATTCAAACTTACTTTATTGTACATTACTAGTGCACAGTACTTTTCAGGAGCCCTCAGCCATGCAGCATAGTTGAAGTCGCACTTAACTCGCTGGTGACGGTGGGGTGACCCTGGTCAGTGGTGACGGAGATATGTCACTCATAGTTGTTGAAATGTCACTCATAATTTCACTGAAATTCTAAAAATTTCACACTTAGCAATCTGAAACCTCGGCAGCTATGCCTCAGTAGTATAGGAATCAACACGACACCGGCACTAAATCATCATTGGCAGCCAAAGTGCGTTGCGCAGCATAACTAAGCCTTGATTGAACGAGATGCAGGGTAATTGTATTATATTCCATCAATAGTCCTGTGGGGCTTATTTATGTTCTACTTCAATCTTATTTTAAAACAAATGTGTGTAGACTCAATGCTATCAGTCAGAAGAAAGGTACAGGATGCCTTCTTATTTGAATAGAAGTTAATTTGTTGTCTAGGAACGATATAGCTCATAAATCGAAAAATAGAAAATACTCTCATGTAATGAAAGATGTAATGAAGATGAACTGTAAACATCTGCGTCGTTGACAGTGTTCTGTGCTGTAAACAGGAACTGCATTGCTGACATGGATTATCTTAAGGGTTTTTTTAATGGCCATTATTGAGAAAGGTATATATATTTTCGTTCACACTTTGAGCATTATTGAGATATTGATCCATGCTTTTGCCTTGAAATTTAAGCAGTTGATTGTAGTGATCCATTGCAAAGTCAGTTTTAGGAGCTGCTCTGCTTAAAGCCATGAGTGGCTGATAAGTTTAAAGGAGTTGCACAGCCTGAGATTTCATTGATCAATGGTGATATGAGAGCCCGACAGCGTGTATGATGAAGAAGTATTAGCGACGATATTATGTGTCTCTCGGACCTCTTTCAAGTGCTCACCGTCCTTTTTCCCCTGCACTCCCCAACCCCCCCCAGGGGCGGCAATCTGAGGGATAGCCCCGTGCGCCACAAGCTCTAGCTACGCCCCTGATACCAGGAGGAACACTGTAAATTATACACAATGGGAGCATTGTCCAGCTCCTATACAAGGCAGTTCTGCTTCCTTTTTTAAAAGGTTTTCTTATTTTACTGATTTTAATCAGTCAAATTCCAATGTATTTTATTTTAGGATGACAGAAAAGTCCACATCCAAAGTTAGACTTACCGATACTAAATTATTGTATTCGAAGTCCTTTCTAGACCAGTTGGCTGTAGATGGCTACGAGTTGTGGAAGGATACAATTGACCTTAAATCAGTTTGGGGTTCTAAAAGCTGGCAAGTGCAAGGCACTGAGGCTTTGCACCGAGCATGCCTCATCCCGAACCACATGTTGTTCTTGTATTCTACAATTTCACAGACAACATGCTTTGGATTGGCTACTACTAAAAAATTAAATGCTCCTTCTTTTCCTGAATTGGAAGAATATTCCGGTTGGAATAATGTTACAAAATTTTCAATTAGAGAGTTACAAAGTCTGTTGCTAAATTCTTCTTTTAACATATCCAGTTTGGATCCTAAGGGTTGGTTGCTCTGGCACAGAAGTACTGATTCTTGCCACATCGTTTTCTGGGTTTGGCTCAAGGCTTTACACAGGTCAGGGTGGATCCTCGTTTTGAAAGTGGCCATTCTGTTACTACCTATTCTGTAGGCAAATTATGTTGGAATTGGCTCAAACATTCCACTTTGGCGTCAGTTAAGCTGCATTTATCTAAACTGACTGACGATGTTGATCTGAATGATTTTATAAAGGGCCCGGATAACGGCAGATCTAAAAGATGGATATATGCTATTTACAACGAAGTCTGAAAAACTTCCCAGATTGAGGCTGCTACCCGCATTAGAGCTATAGATCAAGCTAATGTAGAGAAAGTGCTGGCAGTTGTAGATAACAGCATTACTACGCTTTCTTCACGCATTTATACATTAGACAATATTGTATCATCTGTTGTTGATATTGTGCAGGAGAAAGTGTCTGTTTTGTACCATGGTCAAAATCAATTGCGTTCCATTATGCAGTTTGCATGGACTTTGCAAACCTTGAAAGCTGGCAAAGTGCCATGGCATTGCATGAACACCTCATCATTGTTTGCCCCGTTTAATTTGACTGACAAGCAGCGCTTACTGTCCATGAAAGATCAAATCAAAGAAGCTTTAGAAAGAGTAGAAAGAATCACAAGAAGATGAGAGGGGGGTTAATGGAGTGGAAGAAGGAAGAGAGTAGTAGCTGTCAAGAATTAGTCCCATAAGAACAGTAAATTTTTGTAGGAAGGAGCGAGGGTATCGGAATCGGAGTTGAAACTGGGGAAAAGAACAAGGCGACAAACTATCAAAAAGATGATTAACCCAAATTATACCTTTCGACCTCCAAGACGCCCAACAAATAGGTCTGTTATTTAAAAGAAGAAGAGAATTATACCAGATGGGGGTGCGTAGAAATAAGAAGCGTGAAATGTCTAACAGAAAGATCAAAGGTTTTAAAAGAGAACAGGTATGTTTAAACAAAGTAAGGGAGGTATAGGGAGATTTGGTGGAAAAACGTAAAACTTCCTTAAAGGAGAAGGGTTGTAATAAGGTTTGTTCAATGCGAAGCCAAAGAGGAGAAAAGGGGGAAGAGTCTGACGAGAGCCAGCGAGCTGCTTGTCGTAAAGAGAAAGATTTGTGATAAAGACGAAAATCCGGAAAGTTAACCCCACCCTGCGATTTAGATTTACGAAGAGCTGAAAGAGAAATTCTAGATTTTTTATTTTTCCAAAGAAATTTTGAAAGGGAGGAATCAATACGTTTAAAATAAAGGGCTGGAATATGCACAGGTAACATGGAGAGGATATAGATGAGAATAGGAGCAATCATCTTGATAGAATCAAGACGACCCCACCAGGAGAGAAAAAGGGGATTCCAGGAGGAAAACAGCTGGTCGAACCGAGATAGAACAGCGGACATATTGAATTTAATGGAGGAGGCAATAGATTTAGAAAACCAAACACCTAGATATTTGATCTTTGTACTATTCCAGGCAAATTCAGTTGAGGAAAAAAGATGAGGAAGACAGGATTTGGTCAAGGGAAGAATTTCAGTTTTGTCGGAATTGATCTTATATCCTGAGACAAGGGAAAATGCCATACATTCAGAGAGTAAAGGAGGGATAGATAATTCCGGATTTGAGATAAACAGAAGGATATCGTCCGCATATGCAGAAAGTTTTAATTGATGATCACCGTAGGGAAAACCAGTAATAGAAGTATTATTGCGGATGGAGGAGAGAAAAGGTTGGAGAGCCAAAACATAAAGAAGAGGGGAAAGGGGGCAGCCTTGACGAACACCTCTTTGGAGAGAGAAGTAAGAAGAAAGTTGTCCGTTTACAAGAACTGAGGCTTTGGGCGAAGAATATAACAGGGATATGAGAGAAATAAAGTTGGGGCCAAAGCCATGCCATTTTAGGGAAGCAAACAAAAAAGACCAATCTACTCTATCAAAGGCCTTTTCGGCATCTACAGAAATAGCAGCCAAAGGGAATGAGGGGGATGAGGCCTTATTCAAGACATTTAGAAAGAGTCGAGAATTGTCAGAGGTTAGCCTTCCTAAAATAAAACCACATTGCTCTTTACCAGCAAGATGAGGCATAAATGGATCCAGACGTAGAGCAAGTAATTTAGCAAAGAGCTTATAATCCACATTAAACAATGAAATTGGGTGGTACTTTTTACAAAATTTGGGATCACGACCATCTTTTGGAATAAGGCAAATGGTGGCATCTTGAAAGGAACCCTCCGATTTACCAGAAGAGTAAAATGATTGAAAAAGTGATAAAAGTGTGGGCAATAAGAGGTCAGAAAAGTGTAAATAAAATTCTACTGGAAAACCATCAGGGCCAGGTGTTTTACCTTTAGTAAGAGAAGATAGGGCTGAAGAGAATTCATGTAATGAAAGATCAAGTTCAAGATCTGGAAAGTTAAGATGAGAGGTAGAGGGGGTAGGTATTTTCTCAAGATAAGATTGGATAAGAGTGGGAGTCGGAGGGGATTCTGGAGTCTATAATTGTTGATAGAACAGTTGGAACTGGTCAAGTATATCCTTGTCAGTATGAAGAAGGGTGTTGTCAGGGGAGTAGACAGATTCGATAAGGGTACGTTCTTTACGGGATCACTATAGAGCGTTTCAATACTGCTAAAGTGCAAAAATTGAAATGTTTTAAATGTGGATGCTTTGGACACAATGCTAATTGTTTTAACTGCTATGCCAGAAATGCCATACTATAGATGATGATGAAGAAAGTTTTCATGTTCAGGACACTTAGTCAAATATTTTACAATTGGGTTATGATAAATGGATAAGTGGAGAGTGTGATTGATAGTGGAAGGGTTCATATGCTGGATTGTGTTGTTAAGATAGGTGGTAAACAATTAACAGTATTAGCGGACTCACGTTTACCATTTATGTAAATTGGGGACAAGGATTGCAAGGCTATTTATGGTATGGATGACATATTTTGACAGCTCCAGACATGAATCAAAAAGATTATGGTGGGGTAAAAATGTAAATTAAGCCTAGGCGGTAAACTCCACTGTGCTTGCGGAGTTTGCGGAATTCGGGCACTCCGCGGAGGAAAGCAGAATTCCTGAATTCCGCCCTTCGGGCACAAAGCAGAGGTTTTATTTCCGTTCGCATGCTCAATTTTTCTTTTGGCACTCAACTGCGAGCGGCAAGACTCTCAGGCCGCTTGTCAGCATGTGCAAGACTTATCACACCGCTATAATAATAAGTTTTCCTATTGTATCAGCTTTGCTTGGTAACTATGTCCGAACAGTGAGTGCCCAGGCCTTCAAAGTTATTTCAACACAGTGGTTGTTGTGAGGTCTGATCAGCGCACGTCCTAGACATAACACATATGCAGCTGCGACCAACTCTGGCTTTTGGCACGTTTTAATACTGCACTGCGCAGAGCATGCACACACACTTGATGAATATTCGCATGCAGAGAGCTGGTGGAAGATGATGTGATCCCTTTCCACTAAGATCAGAAGTATGGGGCCGCCCTTCTAAAACCCAAAGAGACCTTCTTTAGATATAATATAATATACTAGCAAGGGAGGGTGCTATGTAGCCTTCTTCCCTTTAGCATTTTAACATGCTTTCTCCCTTTGTATTTTATGGACTAGTAACTATGCTGAGAACCTTGTTGCTTATAATATGTTTGCTTGTATTAGCTAGGATATCTGCGCCTAAGAACACGGCATTAGAAATAAACATTTCAAACTTGCTTGTGTCTTTATTTACTCCTCGTTTTGGATTGGTATGTCAGTATAAGGAAAGAGTGTTCATGTGTTCCACGTTACCTGAGGTGTCCTAAGTCCATATTCTGGGTTGTCTAATCATTGGGGGTATGGAAGAACCAATGAGACACTGATTGCTAGTCTGGTGGGGGATTTTGGATACTGAGGTGAGTTTTGATACACCCTAATTCACTTAGGTTCTAGGTCTCTATGCACAGTTCTGTGTAGGAGCAGAATCCCTGTGACATGGCACCCAATCGTTGGTGGTCTTATTACATGACACTTGAGTAGTGCTTATATCAGTCCTTAACCCGCTTCACTATTGTTTCCGGAGACAGTGGTGTCGGACAAACCTACCTATAGTTCCATAGGTCTTTTCAAGCTTGAATCTTTTCTAATGGTTTACTTTTGAATTACTACCCAGTTGTGCTACGTAGTTTTTGTTGTACCTCTTTCTTCCTGTGTCACTATGGCTGGCGTTGACATACCGCAGCATAGTCAGATTGCGGTTCGCAATCATTTGCAGGCGTAAGACGTCGGGTTGGAGGGCATGGCAGTTATTATGGTTGTGAGTGCGGAAGTGGCTTACCCATACGAAATTTTCTATTCGTGGGTGACCTTCCCGGCTGTGAACGCGAATACTAATGTGTTCGACACTTATACTGCTACTGCCGTGCCTCAGGAATATGTTCCATATAGGACACAGGAAGTTCCGATTGATGCTTGGCAGCATCGAGTTTGGTTTAATGGCGCCCTACCCCACTCTTTATTAACTCCAAGGTTAGGTCCTTTGTCCATTCCAGGCGCTACCTGGCCTGTTTTGGCTGGATTTACTCCGCATCCTAGACATGGAGCGGTTCCCGTTGAAGATTTACGGCTGTTACAAACAGTCGCAATTAGTGCAATTCGGTCGTTTGTGCAATACATTACCCGCAATCTCCCGGGCGGGGCCCCGGGTGCTGCGGCGCATCTAGGTGGACCTAGCGGTATGAAGCTCAGTCCTGTTATGGTTAATGCAGTGATGGGCAAGCGCCCCCAGCATAAGGATGATATGCCTTTCTGGCTTGCCGAGAAATTTGACCAACTGGAAGCAGTATTTCCTAACACGACTCCTGTTGAAAAACACAGGATTCTGACAATTACTTTGCCAAAAGACTTGATACCAGAGGCAGGTGACTGTGAGTCTTGGGGTAAGATTTTTGAGGAGGTGTAAACGTAGGTGCTTCGGCACTCCGTCAATGACCGTCCTTCCCTCGGTCATTAAACATGTTCAAGATGAGCACGGGTCTGAGGCAGCGGTAGAATTGGGTATGCGGCTCTGTGGCAGTTTTGACGTAGTTTCCGATCTCGTACTTGCGAATGTCAAGGGAGATGCGGTATGCTTTCAGGTGTCTAATGCTTTGCAGGCGGTTCCCAATGCCAATAAACCCCGCCAGTTACCGAGAATTATTACGGCGGCTTATAAAACCGTGGCCCGTAACAGTTGGGTGTCAAGTCTTTTTCTACAAAAGAGAAAAAACAACCCCAAGGGCAGAAGTCGGAAACAGACGACCAGCCCAAGGCTAAGAAGCAAAATTGGCCGAAAAAACTAAAACAGGGTAAACAACAGCAGCAGAAGCAGGGGTCTCGTCCTGGGTCACCGGTGCCTGTGTGGTTTCTGAACAACACTCTCCTCGTTCTTTTCAGGACTCATCGGCCTCATTAACCGGTGGTGGAGGAGGTGGCAGTGGTCGGGGTGGCCAGCAGGGACGCGACCAGCCCCGCCCGAAAGACGGTAAAGGCAAGCAGGACGATTCAACACCGAAAAGACCCAGTTTCAGAAAAAGAAAGTTGCCGCTTTAACAGCGAGATATGCCACAGATAGTGAGAACGCAGCTTCGGAATCTGACATGTGCTCTGACCTTGCTGGACAGCGCGGCGGAGATTACCATAGTGCAAGAGGCCCTGTGTCCACTACTGAAGGTGACAGGGACTGACCAGTATGTTGTTGTGGAGACAGCTGATACCAGAGTAGCTCCCCCTGATAGACTTTATAACATGGTCCTTTTAATTGAAGGTGACATACAACGTACCATAAAAGGGGTATTTTGGGAAAATCTTACACGACAACATATGATATTTTGTTGGCGGAGGCTGACTGGCTCCCACCTTTTGTTCTCGCAGCTCCGAGAGGGGAGGAGGTGATCCTCCCTAGTTTCGCGCACACTGTCTCGAAGGAGCACGCGCTGAATTTTGAAGAAGAGTGGGCTAAAGCCCTTGCGCCTGCTCTCTACCGTACACACTGTGGTTGGGATACATTTTCCCCACACCACGAGATTTCTTTACGGTCTACGCCACAGCCTCAACCCCACTATCCCATCCGACGGGAAGCTAAGGCTTCCGTTGCAGAAATCCTTGAACAATTAGAATATCAAGGTGTAATTGAAACTTGTGTGTAACAGATGAATAACCCTCTTTTTACTGTGACCAAGCCAGACGGCTCGTTCCGTTTGGTATTTGATTATCGGCATTTGAACTCGCATTGTCGTACCTGTGCAGTACAGAATACCCATGGTTCTGCTTTAGTAGATGGTCTTGTGCGTAAACGGTTTAAAACCACACTTGACATTTCCAATGTTTTTTTTCCCACAACTTAGATGGTCTTAGTTCCCAATGGACCAGTTTTACAAGTGGCGGCAAACAGCGCCAATACAAACATTTACCAATGGGCTACAAGAATAGTCCAGGCGTGTTTTCTGCCCGCACTGTCTCTCTCTTAGAGAGAGTGGACACGGATGCGTGTTCGTATGTGGATGATATATATCTCACAGACGACGAGCTTTGGGCGCATCTGTGTCGCGTTGACCGCATAATTTGTAACTTTGCGGACTTCGGTTACAAATTCAACTTTGCAAAGTCTCATATTGCAGAGTACACAGTATTGTTCCTGGGCTATGAGCTCAACAATGAAGGTCGAGGATTGGCTCCTCACTTCTTGGAGAAATGCACACAATTGCGCGCTCCTACAACTCTGAAAAAATTACAGTCCTTGCTGGGATTTTTGAATTTCGGGCGTACATACATTCCAGAATATGCCCAGCGTATCAAGCCTTTATATGCTTTCATACAACCTACTTTTACTAAATCGTGCTGGCTGCCAGAACACTCAGCTATTTTGCAATCTTTGCAGGCTGATCTTTTAGAATCTAAATTCTTACTGACTCATGATAACCACACCAACCTGGTGATAAGAAT
Source organism: Lissotriton helveticus (assembly GCF_964261635.1). NCBI lineage: Eukaryota > Metazoa > Chordata > Amphibia > Caudata > Salamandridae > Lissotriton > Lissotriton helveticus. The sequence continues at coordinate 1,589,800,562 of NC_136068.1, read as the reverse complement.
CAACCCTGGGGCGGTGGGTTTCACTTACCATACTTTTAACGAAGGAGACACAGTACCTATTGCTTACAAGTCACACTTGTACACTTCGGCTGAAATGCGGTTTTCCTCTGTGGAAAAGGTTTTGACTAAAGTGCAGATGGCGATTCTTAAAGAACGTGCACTGTCGCAGGGAAAACGCATGTTGGTTGTTACCCCGTATCCTGCATTAGAGGCAGTTACAAAATCCAGTGTACCAAATTCTAAAGCTTTGCACCCATGGTGGATACAATGGGCAGCATCATTGACGTCTCCGAATGTCACATTTATTTTTGATGCCTCCCTACAGTCGCATGAGTTTTTGCAGTATGAGTTTGTTCATCCTGCGCCTTTGGCTATGCCGCCTTTGGAGGATTTCCATTGTATTATTTACACTGATGGTTCAGCGCAAGTTGCGCCTGGGTCTAAGCACGCATACGTTTCTGCTTGCGCAGTTGTGGTAGGTGTCATGGTGAATGATGAGTTCAAGTCCAGAGTCGTGCACACGCAGACTTTAGGGGACTGCACCGCACAATTGGCAGAGCTTCGTGCTCTGATGCTTGCATTGGAGTACGCTGATTCTAGTGTGACAACTCTTATTGTGAGTGATTCTTACCACTGTGTCCAGTCTTACAATGAAAACCTGTTCTTTTGGATTCAGAATGACTTTCGTGATTCCCAGGGTAGCACAATAAAACATAAAATGATATGGGTCAGAGTGGCTGAGTTTAAAGAGCAGTTGCCGCTCGTGTTTGTAATTCATACTCTAGGTCATCAGCGCGTGGGAGTTCACACTGCTGGCAAATCGTTGGCCGATGAGGCCGCAAAATCAGCAGTATTGACATATTTGGTTGCAGCAGTTACACGTTCCAAAAGTAAGATTGATGATGATATCTTGGCAGCTGTTGCTGCGACTGAGAAGGGAAGTAAATATCCTAAGGGGTTCCCTTCGACGTATTCATACCACTTAAGTCCTGATAAAGTTCCTTATGTGAAAATACCTGACGTTGGCGAACGGTTGTTTCCAAACCCGCGTCCCGCAGGCCAGCGCTGATTACTGCAGCCCATGAGAGTGTTGCGTCTGCGCATGCGGGCGTTTCGGCTACTGTATTTCAGCTACAACAACGTTTCTGGTGGCGGGGAGTGTACAGACGCGTGATTATGTCCTTCAATGTGACATTTGCCAGCAGATTAAGCCTTCAACTGCTGCGCGTCCGCCCCACAGTTGTACATTTCTAATAAACCACTTGGTTGTGTTTATTTAGATCACTGCAGTCCTTTTTCTTATGATACTGCGTATAAGTACATCTTAGTAGCAGTTGCTTCATGCACAGACTTTGTGTGGGTGTGGCCTCACCGCAGCCCTGATTCACGAACTGTCATAAGAGATTTGCGTGTCTTTGTAGGGATTTTTGCCTGTGGTACCTTCCATTCGGATCAGGGTCCGGCTTTCGCCTCTAAGGCGTATAAGGATGCCATGACTTTGTTGGGGGTCCAAGTCAAATTTTCGTCTCCATACAGACCTGAGGGTAATAGTGTTGTGGAACGGATGAACCGAGATTTAAAGCAGTCTTAGACAGCTAGAGTTATAGGCACTGGCAGGAACTGGCTGGCCCACCTCAGTAGCGTGCAGTGTGCTCTAAATAATGTCCCTAGAAGGTCTCTGAGTGGGCGGACCCCGTACGAGATGCTCTTTGGTATCAAGATGTTTGTACCGGACCTTGACGGTCTAGACCAGGCGGCTGTTGCTGCCTCCTTTGACGTAGATGAACATTGCAATGTTTTACAGAATCTACAAGAGACGAGAGACAGTCTTGCAAAGGAACATTTGCCCTCCACCTCGGATGATGCGTTGCAGATCCCGGTAGTTGGCTGGCTACTCCAAATTGGAGAACTGGTTCGAGAGAAGATCGAAAACAAGAAAGAATTTGGTCCCTCTTATCGAGCTCCAGTTCCAGTGCTTGGTGTGAAGGGCACAAGAACAGTCATTTCACCACCATTTCCAGGTCGTAAGGAAAACAGGTATATCTCCATTGACAATGTCAAGATACACAGAGTGGCCGATTCTTCTTAGTATGACACTGTCAGTCTCATGTCCTTGATTGTGAGAAATTCTGTTTTGGCCCCGGCTTCTAATCCAGTGCCTGATGTTGCCCTCGAGAAGCCTGCAATTTCTAGTCCTTTATTGAGTACACTGCATGGTACTCAACTTGATGAAACTGAATACACTTACCCAACTGACTTATCGATGCCTGACTTGCAAACACGCTTGGCTACAGAATCCAGATTTTCGTTTGACACTGATTCACAAACATCGAAGAAACCTTCAAAGGTCTCTGTTTTGGCTAAATTGTTTAAAAAACATTTTGTGATTCCCCCTTAGACCTACATTTGGTTGGTGCTTTTTTCAATTTACCTTTTCATTTCAATTGGCTTTGTGGTGTATTTTTTTTGACTTGTCAATGGACACTATGTCGAGGAGAGAACATGCATTCGACATATCAATGGAACATTGGCTCCCCATTCCTCATCACACAGATTGAAGAGAGACTTGACTTTTGTTAACATCACTGCTTGGCCTGTTTTAGATGGGATTGTATGGGAGGCTGTTCGTTTTCAAATTCATGGGCCCACTGAGGTTATAAATGTCCCTAATGTGCTTAGAGTTTCTATGGGGGATGTAGTTAAACAAAATATACGTTCTGATGATTGGGCTGTTCAGGCCGTTGAAGCTGTTTTCTGATTTGAAATATTATGCTGCCTTTGATGCTGAAGATTTGTATTTAGAATCTGCTAATTACGGTGATTTATATTGTGTCCAACATTTTGGCAATCACTACCTGTATAAAACTAATACCAGGAGGAACACTGTAAATTATACACAATGGGAGCATTGTCCAGCTCCTATACAAGGCAGTTCTGCTTCCTTTTTTAAAAGGTTTTCTTATTTTACTGATTTTAATCAGTCAAATTCCAATGTATTTTATTTTAGGATGACAGAAAAGTCCACATCCAAAGTTAGACTTACCGATACTAAATTATTGTATTCGAAGTCCTTTCTAGACCAGTTGGCTGTAGATGGCTACGAGTTGTGGAAGGATACAATTGACCTTAAATCAGTTTTGGGTTCTAAAAGCTGGCAAGTGCAAGGCACTGAGGCTTTGCACCGAGCATGCCTCATCCCGAACCACATGTTGTTCTTGTATTCTACAATTTCACAGACAACATGCTTTGGATTGGCTACTACTAAAAAATTAAATGCTCCTTCTTTTCCTGAATTGGAAGAATATTCCGGTTGGAATAATGTTACAAAATTTTCAATTAGAGAGTTACAAAGTCTGTTGCTAAATTCTTCTTTTAACATATCCAGTTTGGATCCTAAGGGTTGGTTGCTCTGGCACAGAAGTGCTGATTCTTGCCACATCGTTTTCTGGGTTTGGCTCAAGGCTTTACACAAGTCAGGGTGGATCCTCGTTTTGAAAGTGGCCATTCTGTTACTACCTATTCTGTAGGCAAATTATGTTGGAATTGGCTCAAACATTCCACTTTGGCGTCAGTTAAGCTGCATTTATCTAAACTGACTGACGATGTTGATCTGAATGATTTTATAAAGGGCCCGGATAACGGAAGATCTAAAAGATGGATATATGCTATTTACAACGAAGTCTGAAAAACTTCCCAGATTGAGGCTGCTACCTGCATAAGAGCTATAGATCAAGCTAATGTAGAGAAAGTGCTGGCAGTTGTAGATAACAGCATTACTACGCTTTCTTCACGCATTTATACATTAGACAATATTGTATCATCTGTTGTTGATATTGTGCAGGAGAAAGTGTCTGTTTTGTACCATGGTCAAAATCAATTGCGTTCCATTATGCAGTTTGCATGGACTTTGCAAACCTTGACAGCTGGCAAAGTGCCATGGCATTGCATGAACACCTCATCATTGTTTGCCCCGTTTAATTTGACTGACAAGCAGCGCTTACTGTCCATGAAAGATCAAATCAAAGAAGCTTTAGGAAGAGTAGAAAGAATCACAAGAAGATGAGAGGGGGGGTTAATGGAGTGGAAGAAGGAAGAGAGTAGTAGCTGTCAAGAATTAGTCCCATAAGAACAGTAAATTTCTGTAGGAAGGAGCGAGGGTATCTGAATCGGAGTTGAAACTGGGGAAAAGAACAAGGCGACAAACCATCAAAAAGATGATTAACCCAAATTATACCTTTCGACCTCCAAGACGCCCAACAAATAGGTCTGTTATTTAAAAGAAGAAGAGAATTATACCAGATGGGGGTGCGTAGAAATAAGAAGCGTGAAATGTCTAACAGAAAGATCAAAGGTTTTAAAAGAGAAGAGGTATGTTTAAACAAAGTAAGGGAGGTATAGGGAGATTTGGTGGAAAAACGTAAAACTTCCTTAAAGGAGAAGGGTTGTAATAAGGTTTGTTCAATGCGAAGCCAAAGAGGAGAAAAGGGGGAAGAGTCTGACGAGAGCCAGCGAGCTGCTTGTCGTAAAGAGAAAGATTTGTGATAAAGACGAAAATCCGGAAAGTTAACCCCACCCTGCGATTTAGATTTACGAAGAGCTGAAAGAGAAATTCTAGATTTTTTATTTTTCCAAAGAAATTTTGAAAGGGAGGAATCAATACGTTTAAAATAAAGGGCTGGAATATGCACAGGTAACATGGAGAGGATATAGATGAGAATAGGAGCAATCATCTTGATAGAATCAAGACGACCCCACCAGGAGAGAAAAAGGGGATTCCAGGAGGAAAACAGCTGGTCGAACCGAGATAGAACAGCGGACATATTGAATTTAATGGAGGAGGCAATAGATTTAGAAAACCAAACACCTAGATATTTGATCTTTGTACTATTCCAGGCAAATTCAGTTGAGGAAAAAAGATGAGGAAGACAGGATTTGGTCAAGGGAAGAATTTCAGTTTTGTCGGAATTGATCTTATATCCTGAGACAAGGGAAAATGCCATACATTCAGAGAGTAAAGGAGGGATAGATAATTCCGGATTTGAGATAAACAGAAGGATATCGTCCGCATATGCAGAAAGTTTTAATTGATGATCACCGTAGGGAAAACCAGTAATAGAAGTATTATTGCGGAGGGAGGAGAGAAAAGGTTGGAGAGCCAAAACAAAAAGAAGAGGGGAAAGGGGGCAGCCTTGACGAACACCTCTTTGGAGAGAGAAGTAAGAAGAAAGTTGTCCGTTTACAAGAACTGCGGCTTTGGTTGAAGAATATAACAGGGATATGAGAGAAATAAAGTTGGGGCCAAAGCCATGCCATTTTAGGGAAGCAAACAAAAAAGACCAATCTACTCTATCAAAGGCCTTTTCGGCATCTACAGAAATAGCAGCCAAAGGGAATGAGAGGGATGAGGCCTTATCCAAGACATTTAGAAAGAGTCGAGAATTGTCAGAGGTTAGCCTTCCTAAAATAAAACCACATTGCTCTTTACCAGCAAGATGAGGCATAAATGGATCCAGACGTAGAGCAAGTAATTTAGCAAAGAGCTTACAATCCACATTAAACAATGAAATTGGGTGGTACTTTTTACAAAATTTGGGATCACGACCATCTTTTGGAATAAGGCAAATGGTGGCATCTTGAAAGGAACCCTCCGATTTACCAGAAGAGTAAAATGATTGAAAAAGTGATAAAAGTTTGGGCAATAAGAGATCAGAAAAGTGTAAATAAAATTCAACTGGAAAACCATCAGGGCCAGGTGTTTTACCTTTAGTAAGAGAAGATAGGGCTGAAGAGAATTCATGTAATGAAAGATCAAGTTCAAGATCTGGAAAGTTAAGATGAGAGGTAGAGGGGGTAGGTATTTTCTCAAGATAAGATTGGATAAGAGTGGGAGTCGGAGGGGATTCTGGAGTCTATAATTGTTGATAGAACAGTTGGAACTGGTCAAGTATATCCTTGTCAGTATGAAGAAGGGTGTTGTCAGGGGAGTAGACAGATTCGATAAGGGTACGTTCTTTACGGGATCACTATAGAGAGTTTCAATACTGCTAAAGTGCAAAAATTGAAATGTTTTAAATGTGGATGCTTTGGACACAATGCTAATTGTTTTAACTGCTATGCCAGAAATGCCATACTATAGATGATGATGAAGAAAGTGTTCATGTTCAGGACACTTAGTCAAATATTTTACAATTGGGTTATGATAAATGGATAAGTGGAGAGTGTGATTGATAGTGGAAGGGTTCATATGCTGGAGTGTGTTGTTAAGATAGGTGGTAAACAATTAACAGTATTAGCGGACTCACGTTTACCATTTATGTAAATTGGGGACAAGGATTGCAAGGCTATTTATGGTATGGATGACATATTTTGACAGCTCCAGACATGAATCAAAAAGATTATGGTGGGGTAAAAATGTAAATTAAGCCTAGGCGGTAAACTCCACTGTGCTTGCGGAGTTTGCGGAATTCGGGCACTCCGCGGAGGAAAGCAGAATTCCTGAATTCCGCCCTTCGGGCACAAAGCAGAGGTTTTATTTCCGTTCGCATGCTCAATTTTTCTTTTGGCACTCAACTGCGAGCGGCAAGACTCTCAGGCCGCTTGTCAGCATGTGCAAGACTTATCACACCGCTATAATAATAAGTTTTCCTATTGTATCAGCTTTGCTTGGTAACTATGTCCGAACAGTGAGTGCCCAGGCCTTCAAAGTTATTTCAACACAGTGGTTGTTGTGAGGTCTGATCAGCGCACGTCCTAGACATAACACATATGCAGCTGCGACCAACTCTGGCTTTTGGCACGTTTTAATACTGCACTGCGCAGAGCATGCACACACACTTGATGAATATTCGCATGCAGAGAGCTGGTGGAAGATGATGTGATCCCTTTCCACTAAGATCAGAAGTATGGGGCCGCCCTTCTAAAACCCAAAGAGACCTTCTTTAGATATAATATAATATACTAGCAAGGGAGGGTGCTATGTAGCCTTCTTCCCTTTAGCATTTTAACATGCTTTCTCCCTTTGTATTTTATGGACTAGTAACTATGCTGAGAACCTTGTTGCTTATAATATGTTTGCTTGTATTAGCTAGGATATCTGCGCCTAAGAACACGGCATTAGAAATAAACATTTCAAACTTGCTTGTGTCTTTATTTACTCCTCGTTTTGGATTGGTATGTCAGTATAAGGAAAGAGTGTTCATGTGTTCCACGTTACCTGAGGTGTCCTAAGTCCATATTCTGGGTTGTCTAATCATTGGGGGTATGGAAGAACCAATGAGACACTGATTGCTAGTCTGGTGGGGGATTTTGGATACTGAGGTGAGTTTTGATACACCCTAATACACTTAGGTTCTAGGTCTCTATGCACAGTTCTGTGTAGGAGCAGAATCCCTGTGACATGGCACCCAATCGTTGGTGGTCTTATTACATTACACTTGAGTAGTGCTTATATCAGTCCTTAACCCGCTTCACTATTGTTTCCGGAGACAGTGGTGTCGGACAAACCTACCTATAGTTCCATAGGTCTTTTCAAGCTTGAATCTTTTCTAATGGTTTACTTTTGAATTACTACCCAGTTGTGCTACGTAGTTTTTGTTGTACCTCTTTCTTCCTGTGTCACTATGGCTGGCGTTGACATACCGCAGCATAGTCAGATTGCGGTTCGCAATCATTTGCAGGCGTAAGACGTCGGGTTGGAGGGCATGGCAGTTATTATGGTTGTGAGTGCGGAAGTGGCTTACCCATACGAAATGTTCTATTCGTGGGTGACCTTCCCGGCTGTGAACGCGAATACTAATGTGTTCGACACTTATACTGCTACTGCCGTGCCTCAGGAATATGTTCCATATAGGACACAGGAAGTTCCGATTGATGCTTGGCAGCATCGAGTTTGGTTTAATGGCGCCCTACCCCACTCTTTATTAACTCCAAGGTTAGGTCCTTTGTCCATTCCAGGCGCTACCTGGCCTGTTTTGGCTGGATTTACTCCGCATCCTAGACATGGAGCGGTTCCCGTTGAAGATTTACGGCTGTTACAAACAGTCGCAATTAGTGCAATTCGGTCGTTTGTGCAATACATTACCCGCAATCTCCCGGGCGGGGCCCCGGGTGCTGCGGCGCATCCAGGTGGACCTAGCGGTATGAAGCTCAGTCCTGTTATGGTTAATGCAGTGATGGGCAAGCGCCCCCAGGATAAGGATGATATGCCTTTCTGGCTTGCCGAGAAATTTGACCAACTGGAAGCAGTATTTCCTAACACGACTCCTGTTGAAAAACACAGGATTCTGACAATTACTTTGCCAAAAGACTTGATACCAGAGGCAGGTGACTGTGAGTCTTGGGGTAAGATTTTTGAGGAGGTGTAAACGTAGGTGCTTCGGCACTCCGTCAATGACCGTCCTTCCCTCGGTCATTAAACATGTTCAAGATGAGCACGGGTCTGAGGCAGCGGTAGAATTGGGTATGCGGCTCTGTGGCAGTTTTGACGTAGTTTCCGATCTCGTACTTGCGAATGTCAAGGGAGATGCGGTATGCTTTCAGGTGTCTAATGCTTTGCAGGCGGTTCCCAATGCCAATAAACCCCGCCAGTTACCGAGAATTATTACGGCGGCTTATAAAACCGTGGCCCGTAACAGTTGGGTGTCAAGTCTTTTTCTACAAAAGAGAAAAAACAACCCCAAGGGCAGAAGTCGGAAACAGACGACCAGCCCAAGGCTAAGAAGCAAAATTGGCCGAAAAAACTAAAACAGGGTAAACAACAGCAGCAGAAGCAGGGGTCTCGTCCTGGGTCACCGGTGCCTGTGTGGTTTCTGAACAACACTCTCCTCGTTCTTTTCAGGACTCATCGGCCTCATTAACCGGTGGTGGAGGAGGTGGCAGTGGTCGGGGTGGCCAGCAGGGACGCGACCAGCCCCGCCCGAAAGACGGTAAAGGCAAGCAGGACGATTCAACACCGAAAAGACCCAGTTTCAGAAAAAGAAAGTTGCCGCTTTAACAGCGAGATATGCCACAGATAGTGAGAACGCAGCTTCGGAATCTGACATGTGCTCTGACCTTGCTGGACAGCGCGGCGGAGATTACCATAGTGCAAGAGGCCCTGTGTCCACTACTGAAGGTGACAGGGACTGACCAGTATGTTGTTGTGGAGACAGCTGATACCAGAGTAGCTCCCCCTGATAGACTTTATAACATGGTCCTTTTAATTGAAGGTGACATACAACGTACCATAAAAGGGGTATTTTGGGAAAATCTTACACGACAACATATGATATTTTGTTGGCGGAGGCTGACTGGCTCCCACCTTTTGTTCTCGCAGCTCCGAGAGGGGAGGAGGTGATCCTCCCTAGTTTCGCGCACACTGTCTCGAAGGAGCACGCGCTGAATTTTGAAGAAGAGTGGGCTAAAGCCCTTGCGCCTGCTCTCTACCGTACACACTGTGGTTGGGATACATTTTCCCCACACCACGAGATTTCTTTACGGTCTACGCCACAGCCTCAACCCCACTATCCCATCCGACGCGAAGCTAAGGCTTCCGTTGCAGAAATCCTTGAACAATTAGAATATCAAGGTGTAATTGAAACTTGTGTGTAACAGATGAATAACCCTCTTTTTACTGTGACCAAGCCAGACGGCTCGTTCCGTTTGGTATTTGATTATCGGCATTTGAACTCGCATTGTCGTACCTGTGCAGTACAGAATACCCATGGTTCTGCTTTAGTAGATGGTCTTGTGCGTAAACGGTTTAAAACCACACTTGACATTTCCAATGTTTTTTTTCCCACAACTTAGATGGTCTTAGTTCCCAATGGACCAGTTTTACAAGTGGCGGCAAACAGCGCCAATACAAACATTTACCAATGGGCTACAAGAATAGTCCAGGCGTGTTTTCTGCCCGCACTGTCTCTCTCTTAGAGAGAGTGGACACGGATGCGTGTTCGTATGTGGATGATATATATCTCACAGACGACGAGCTTTGGGCGCATCTGTGTCGCGTTGACCGCATAATTTGTAACTTTGCGGACTTCGGTTACAAATTCAACTTTGCAAAGTCTCATATTGCAGAGTACACAGTATTGTTCCTGGGCTATGAGCTCAACAATGAAGGTCGAGGATTGGCTCCTCACTTCTTGGAGAAATGCACACAATTGCGCGCTCCTACAACTCTGAAAAAATTACAGTCCTTGCTGGGATTTTTGAATTTCGGGCGTACATACATTCCAGAATATGCCCAGCGTATCAAGCCTTTATATGCTTTCATACAACCTACTTTTACTAAATCGTGCTGGCTGCCAGAACACTCAGCTATTTTGCAATCTTTGCAGGCTGATCTTTTAGAATCTAAATTCTTACTGACTCATGATAACCACACCAACCTGGTGATAAGAATCAACCCTGGGGCGGTGGGTTTCACTTACCATACTTTTAACGAAGGAGACACAGTACCTATTGCTTACAAGTCACACTTGTACACTTCGGCTGAAATGCGGTTTTCCTCTGTGGAAAAGGTTTTGACTAAAGTGCAGATGGCGATTCTTAAAGAACGTGCACTGTCGCAGGGAAAACGCATGTTGGTTGTTACCCCGTATCCTGCATTAGAGGCAGTTACAAAATCCAGTGTACCAAATTCTAAAGCTTTGCACCCATGGTGGATACAATGGGCAGCATCATTGACGTCTCCGAATGTCACATTTATTTTTGATGCCTCCCTACAGTCGCATGAGTTTTTGCAGTATGAGTTTGTTCATCCTGCGCCTTTGGCTATGCCGCCTTTGGAGGATTTCCATTGTATTATTTACACTGATGGTTCAGCGCAAGTTGCGCCTGGGTCTAAGCACGCATACGTTTCTGCTTGCGCAGTTGTGGTAGGTGTCATGGTGAATGATGAGTTCAAGTCCAGAGTCGTGCACACGCAGACTTTAGGGGACTGCACCGCACAATTGGCAGAGCTTCGTGCTCTGATGCTTGCATTGGAGTACGCTGATTCTAGTGTGACAACTCTTATTGTGAGTGATTCTTACCACTGTGTCCAGTCTTACAATGAAAACCTGTTCTTTTGGATTCAGAATGACTTTCGTGATTCCCAGGGTAGCACAATAAAACATAAAATGATATGGGTCAGAGTGGCTGAGTTTAAAGAGCAGTTGCCGCTCGTGTTTGTAATTCATACTCTAGGTCATCAGCGCGTGGGAGTTCACACTGCTGGCAAATCGTTGGCCGATGAGGCCGCAAAATCAGCAGTATTGACATATTTGGTTGCAGCAGTTACACGTTCCAAAAGTAAGATTGATGATGATATCTTGGCAGCTGTTGCTGCGACTGAGAAGGGAAGTAAATATCCTAAGGGGTTCCCTTCGACGTATTCATACCACTTAAGTCCTGATAAAGTTCCTTATGTGAAAATACCTGACGTTGGCGAACGGTTGTTTCCAAACCCGCGTCCCGCAGGCCAGCGCTGATTACTGCAGCCCATGAGAGTGTTGCGTCTGCGCATGCGGGCGTTTCGGCTACTGTATTTCAGCTACAACAACGTTTCTGGTGGCGGGGAGTGTACAGACGCGTGATTATGTCCTTCAATGTGACATTTGCCAGCAGATTAAGCCTTCAACTGCTGCGCGTCCGCCCCACAGTTGTACATTTCTAATAAACCACTTGGTTGTGTTTATTTAGATCACTGCAGTCCTTTTTCTTATGATACTGCGTATAAGTACATCTTAGTAGCAGTTGCTTCATGCACAGACTTTGTGTGGGTGTGGCCTCACCGCAGCCCTGATTCACGAACTGTCATAAGAGATTTGCGTGTCTTTGTAGGGATTTTTGCCTGTGGTACCTTCCATTCGGATCAGGGTCCGGCTTTCGCCTCTAAGGCGTATAAGGATGCCATGACTTTGTTGGGGGTCCAAGTCAAATTTTCGTCTCCATACAGACCTGAGGGTAATAGTGTTGTGGAACGGATGAACCGAGATTTAAAGCAGTCTTAGACAGCTAGAGTTATAGGCACTGGCAGGAACTGGCTGGCCCACCTCAGTAGCGTGCAGTGTGCTCTAAATAATGTCCCTAGAAGGTCTCTGAGTGGGCGGACCCCGTACGAGATGCTCTTTGGTATCAAGATGTTTGTACCGGACCTTGACGGTCTAGACCAGGCGGCTGTTGCTGCCTCCTTTGACGTAGATGAACATTGCAATGTTTTACAGAATCTACAAGAGACGAGAGACAGTCTTGCAAAGGAACATTTGCCCTCCACCTCGGATGATGCGTTGCAGATCCCGGTAGTTGGCTGGCTACTCCAAATTGGAGAACTGGTTCGAGAGAAGATCGAAAACAAGAAAGAATTTGGTCCCTCTTATCGAGCTCCAGTTCCAGTGCTTGGTGTGAAGGGCACAAGAACAGTCATTTCACCACCATTTCCAGGTCGTAAGGAAAACAGGTATATCTCCATTGACAATGTCAAGATACACAGAGTGGCCGATTCTTCTTAGTATGACACTGTCAGTCTCATGTCCTTGATTGTGAGAAATTCTGTTTTGGCCCCGGCTTCTAATCCAGTGCCTGATGTTGCCCTCGAGAAGCCTGCAATTTCTAGTCCTTTATTGAGTACACTGCATGGTACTCAACTTGATGAAACTGAATACACTTACCCAACTGACTTATCGATGCCTGACTTGCAAACACGCTTGGCTACAGAATCCAGATTTTCGTTTGACACTGATTCACAAACATCGAAGAAACCTTCAAAGGTCTCTGTTTTGGCTAAATTGTTTAAAAAACATTTTGTGATTCCCCCTTAGACCTACATTTGGTTGGTGCTTTTTTCAATTTACCTTTTCATTTCAATTGGCTTTGTGGTGTATTTTTTTTGACTTGTCAATGGACACTATGTCGAGGAGAGAACATGCATTCGACATATCAATGGAACATTGGCTCCCCATTCCTCATCACACAGATTGAAGAGAGACTTGACTTTTGTTAACATCACTGCTTGGCCTGTTTTAGATGGGATTGTATGGGAGGCTGTTCGTTTTCAAATTCATGGGCCCACTGAGGTTATAAATGTCCCTAATGTGCTTAGAGTTTCTATGGGGGATGTAGTTAAACAAAATATACGTTCTGATGATTGGGCTGTTCAGGCCGTTGAAGCTGTTTTCTGATTTGAAATATTATGCTGCCTTTGATGCTGAAGATTTGTATTTAGAATCTGCTAATTACGGTGATTTATATTGTGTCCAACATTTTGGCAATCACTACCTGTATAAAACTAATACCAGGAGGAACACTGTAAATTATACACAATGGGAGCATTGTCCAGCTCCTATACAAGGCAGTTCTGCTTCCTTTTTTAAAAGGTTTTCTTATTTTACTGATTTTAATCAGTCAAATTCCAATGTATTTTATTTTAGGATGACAGAAAAGTCCACATCCAAAGTTAGACTTACCGATACTAAATTATTGTATTCGAAGTCCTTTCTAGACCAGTTGGCTGTAGATGGCTACGAGTTGTGGAAGGATACAATTGACCTTAAATCAGTTTTGGGTTCTAAAAGCTGGCAAGTGCAAGGCACTGAGGCTTTGCACCGAGCATGCCTCATCCCGAACCACATGTTGTTCTTGTATTCTACAATTTCACAGACAACATGCTTTGGATTGGCTACTACTAAAAAATTAAATGCTCCTTCTTTTCCTGAATTGGAAGAATATTCCGGTTGGAATAATGTTACAAAATTTTCAATTAGAGAGTTACAAAGTCTGTTGCTAAATTCTTCTTTTAACATATCCAGTTTGGATCCTAAGGGTTGGTTGCTCTGGCACAGAAGTGCTGATTCTTGCCACATCGTTTTCTGGGTTTGGCTCAAGGCTTTACACAGGTCAGGGTGGATCCTCGTTTTGAAAGTGGCCATTCTGTTACTACCTATTCTGTAGGCAAATTATGTTGGAATTGGCTCAAACATTCCACTTTGGCGTCAGTTAAGCTGCATTTATCTAAACTGACTGACGATGTTGATCTGAATGATTTTATAAAGGGCCCGGATAACGGAAGATCTAAAAGATGGATATATGCTATTTACAACGAAGTCTGAAAAACTTCCCAGATTGAGGCTGCTACCTGCATAAGAGCTATAGATCAAGCTAATGTAGAGAAAGTGCTGGCAGTTGTAGATAACAGCATTACTACGCTTTCTTCACGCATTTATACATTAGACAATATTGTATCATCTGTTGTTGATATTGTGCAGGAGAAAGTGTCTGTTTTGTACCATGGTCAAAATCAATTGCGTTCCATTATGCAGTTTGCATGGACTTTGCAAACCTTGACAGCTGGCAAAGTGCCATGGCATTGCATGAACACCTCATCATTGTTTGCCCCGTTTAATTTGACTGACAAGCAGCGCTTACTGTCCATGAAAGATCAAATCAAAGAAGCTTTAGGAAGAGTAGAAAGAATCACAAGAAGATGAGAGGGGGGGTTAATGGAGTGGAAGAAGGAAGAGAGTAGTAGCTGTCAAGAATTAGTCCCATAAGAACAGTAAATTTCTGTAGGAAGGAGCGAGGGTATCTGAATCGGAGTTGAAACTGGGGAAAAGAACAAGGCGACAAACCATCAAAAAGATGATTAACCCAAATTATACCTTTCGACCTCCAAGACGCCCAACAAATAGGTCTGTTATTTAAAAGAAGAAGAGAATTATACCAGATGGGGGTGCGTAGAAATAAGAAGCGTGAAATGTCTAACAGAAAGATCAAAGGTTTTAAAAGAGAAGAGGTATGTTTAAACAAAGTAAGGGAGGTATAGGGAGATTTGGTGGAAAAACGTAAAACTTCCTTAAAGGAGAAGGGTTGTAATAAGGTTTGTTCAATGCGAAGCCAAAGAGGAGAAAAGGGGGAAGAGTCTGACGAGAGCCAGCGAGCTGCTTGTCGTAAAGAGAAAGATTTGTGATAAAGACGAAAATCCGGAAAGTTAACCCCACCCTGCGATTTAGATTTACGAAGAGCTGAAAGAGAAATTCTAGATTTTTTATTTTTCCAAAGAAATTTTGAAAGGGAGGAATCAATACGTTTAAAATAAAGGGCTGGAATATGCACAGGTAACATGGAGAGGATATAGATGAGAATAGGAGCAATCATCTTGATAGAATCAAGACGACCCCACCAGGAGAGAAAAAGGGGATTCCAGGAGGAAAACAGCTGGTCGAACCGAGATAGAACAGCGGACATATTGAATTTAATGGAGGAGGCAATAGATTTAGAAAACCAAACACCTAGATATTTGATCTTTGTACTATTCCAGGCAAATTCAGTTGAGGAAAAAAGATGAGGAAGACAGGATTTGGTCAAGGGAAGAATTTCAGTTTTGTCGGAATTGATCTTATATCCTGAGACAAGGGAAAATGCCATACATTCAGAGAGTAAAGGAGGGATAGATAATTCCGGATTTGAGATAAACAGAAGGATATCGTCCGCATATGCAGAAAGTTTTAATTGATGATCACCGTAGGGAAAACCAGTAATAGAAGTTTTATTGCGGAGGGAGGAGAGAAAAGGTTGGAGAGCCAAAACAAAAAGAAGAGGGGAAAGGGGGCAGCCTTGACGAACACCTCTTTGGAGAGAGAAGTAAGAAGAAAGTTGTCCGTTTACAAGAACTGCGGCTTTGGTTGAAGAATATAACAGGGATATGAGAGAAATAAAGTTGGGGCCAAAGCCATGCCATTTTAGGGAAGCAAACAAAAAAGACCAATCTACTCTATCAAAGGCCTTTTCGGCATCTACAGAAATAGCAGCCAAAGGGAATGAGAGGGATGAGGCCTTATCCAAGACATTTAGAAAGAGTCGAGAATTGTCAGAGGTTAGCCTTCCTAAAATAAAACCACATTGCTCTTTACCAGCAAGATGAGGCATAAATGGATCCAGACGTAGAGCAAGTAATTTAGCAAAGAGCTTATAATCCACATTAAACAATGAAATTGGGTGGTACTTTTTAAAAAATTTGGGATCACGACCATCTTTTGGAATAAGGCAAATGGTGGCATCTTGAAAGGAACCCTCCGATTTACCAGAAGAGTAAAATGATTGAAAAAGTGATAAAAGTTTGGGCAATAAGAGGTCAGAAAAGTGTAAATAAAATTCAACTGGAAAACCATCAGGGCCAGGTGTTTTACCTTTAGTAAGAGAAGATAGGGCTGAAGAGAATTCATGTAATGAAAGATCAAGTTCAAGATCTGGAAAGTTAAGATGAGAGGTAGAGGGGGTAGGTATTTTCTCAAGATAAGATTGGATAAGAGTGGGAGTCGGAGGGGATTCTGGAGTCTATAATTGTTGATAGAACAGTTGGAACTGGTCAAGTATATCCTTGTCAGTATGAAGAAGGGTGTTGTCAGGGGAGTAGACAGATTCGATAAGGGTACGTTCTTTACGGGATCACTATAGAGAGTTTCAATACTGCTAAAGTGCAAAAATTGAAATGTTTTAAATGTGGATGCTTTGGACACAATGCTAATTGTTTTAACTGCTATGCCAGAAATGCCATACTATAGATGATGATGAAGAAAGTGTTCATGTTCAGGACACTTAGTCAAATATTTTACAATTGGGTTATGATAAATGGATAAGTGGAGAGTGTGATTGATAGTGGAAGGGTTCATATGCTGGAGTGTGTTGTTAAGATAGGTGGTAAACAATTAACAGTATTAGCGGACTCACGTTTACCATTTATGTAAATTGGGGACAAGGATTGCAAGGCTATTTATGGTATGGATGACATATTTTGACAGCTCCAGACATGAATCAAAAAGATTATGGTGGGGTAAAAATTTAAATTAAGCCTAGGCGGTAAACTCCACTGTGCTTGCGGAGTTTGCGGAATTCGGGCACTCCGCGGAGGAAAGCAGAATTCCTGAATTCCGCCCTTCGGGCGCAAAGCAGAGGTTTTATTTCCGTTCGCATGCTCAATTTTTCTTTTGGCACTCAACTGCGAGCGGCAAGACTCTCGGGCCGCTTGTCAGCATGTGCAAGACTTATCACACCGCTATAATAATAAGTTTTCCTATTGTATCAGCTTTGCTTGGTAACTATGTCTGAACAGTGAGTGCCCAGGCCTTCAAGGTTATTTCAACACAGTGGTTGTTGTGAGGTCTGATCAGCGCACGTCCTAGACATAACACATATGCAGCTGCGGCCAACTCTGGCTTTTGGCACGTTTTAATACTGCACTGCGCAGAGCATGCACACACACTTGATGAATATTCGCATGCAGAGAGCTGGTGGAAGATGATGTGATCCCTTTCCACTAAGACCAGAAGTATGGGGCCGCCCTTCTAAAACCCAAAGAGACCTTCTTTAGATATAATATAATATACTAGCAAGGGAGGGTGCTATGTAGCCTTCTTCCCTTTAGCATTTTAACATGCTTTCTCCCTTTGTATTTTATGGACTAGTAACTATGCTGAGAACCTTGTTGCTTATAATATGTTTGCTTGTATTAGCTACGACACTGCGCCTAAGAACACGGCATTAGAAATAAACATTTCAAACTTGCTTGTGTCTTTATTTACTCCTCGTTTTGGATTGGTATGTCAGTATAAGGAAAGAGTGTTCATGTGTTCCATGTTACCTGAGGTGTCCTAAGGCCATGTTCTGGGTTGTCTAATCATTGGGGGTATGGAAGAACCAATGAGACACTGATTGCTAGTCTGGTGGGGGATTTTGGATACTGAGGTGAGTTTTGATACACCCTAATTCACTTAGGTTCTAGGTCTCTATGCACAGTTCTGTGTAGGAGCAGAATCCCTGTGACATGGCACCCAATCGTTGGTGGTCTTATTACATGACACTTGAGTAGTGCTTATATCAGTCCTTAACCCGCTTCACTATTGTTTCCGGAGACAGTGGTGTCGGACAAACCTACCTATAGTTCCATAGGTAATTTCAAGCTTGAATCTTTTCTAATGGTTTACTTTTGAATTACTACCCAGTTGTGCTACGTAGTTTTTGTTGTACCTCTTTCTTCCTGTGTCACTATGGTTGGCGTTGACATACCGCAGCATAGTCAGATTGCGGTTCGCAATCATTTGCAGGCGTATGACGTCGGGTTGGAGGGCATGGCAGTTATTATGGTTGTGAGTGCGGAAGTGGCTTACCCATACAAAATTTTCTATCCGTGGGTGACCTTCCCGGCTGTGAACGCGAATACTAATGCGTTCGACACTTATACTGCTACTGCCGTGCCTCAGGAATATGTTCCATATAGGACACAGGAAGTTCCGTTTGATGCTTGGCAGCATCGAGTTTGGTTTAATGGCGCCCTATCCCACTCTATGTTAACTCCAAGGTTAGGTCCCTTTGTCCATTCCAGGCGCTACCTGGCCTGTTTTGGCTGGATTTACTCCGCATCCTAGACATGGAGCGGTTCCCGTTGAAGATTTACGGCTGTTACAAACAGTCGCAATTAGTGCAATTCGGTCGTTTGTGCACTACATTACCCGCAATCTCCCGGGCGGGGCCCCGGGTGCTGCGGCGCATCCAGGTGGACCTAGCGATATGAAGCTCAGTCCTGTTATGGTTAATGCAGTGATGGGCAAGCGCCCCCAGGATAAGGATGATATGCCTTTCTGGCTTGCCGAGAAATTTGACCAACTGGAAGCAGTATTTCCTAACACGACTCCTGTTGAAAAACACAGGATTCTGACAATTACTTTGCCAAAAGACTTGATACCAGAGGCAGGTGACACTGAGTCTTGGGGTAAGATTTTTGCGGCGGTGTACACGAGGTGCTTCGGCACTCCGTCAATGACCGTCCTTCCCTCGGTCATTAAACGTGTTCAAGATGAGCACGGGTCTGAGGCAGCGGTAGAATTGGGTATGTGGCTCTGTGGCAGTTTTGACGTAGTTTCCGATCTCGTACTTGCGAATGTCAAGGGAGATGCGGTAAGCTTTCAGGTGTCTAATGCTTTGCAGGCGGAGAATTATTACGGCGGCTTATAAAACCGTGGGCCGTAACAGTTTGGGTGTCAAGCCTTTTTCTACAAAAGAGAAAAAACAACCCCAAGGGCAGAAGTCGGAAACAGACGACCAGCCCAAGGCTAAGAAGCAAAATTGGCCGAAAAATTGGCCGAAAAAACAAAAACAGGGTAAACAACAGCAGCAGAAGCAGGGGTCTCGTCCTGCGTCACCGGTGCCTGCACCTACAGAACGTGTTTATGACTTGCGCGATCGCGCGACGATAAAATCTCCTGATCGTTTTCAGGTTTCTGAACAACACTCTCCTCGTTCTTTTCAGGACTCATCGGCCTCATCAACCGGTGGTGGAGGAGGTGGCAGTGGTCGGGGTGGCCAGCAGGGACGTGACCAGCCCCGCCCGAAAGACGGTAAAGGCAAGCAGGAAGATTCAACACTGAAAAGAACCCAGTTTCAGAAAAAGAAAGTTGTCGCTTTAACAACGAGATATGCCACAGATAGTGAGAACGCAGCTTCGGAATCTGACATGTGCTCTGACCTTGCTGGACAGCGCGGCGGACATTACCATAGTGCAAGAGGCCCTGTGTCCACTACTGAAGGTGACAGCGACTGACCAGTATGTTGTTGTGGAGACAGCTGATACCAGAGTAGCTCCCCCTGATAGACTTTATAACATTGTCCTTTTAATTGAAGGTGACATACAACGTACCATAAAAGGGGTATTTGGGGAAAATCTTACACGACAACATATGATATTTTGTTGGCGGAGGCTGACTGGCTCCCACCTTTTGTTCTCGCAGTTCCGAGAGGGGAGGAGGTGATCCTCCCTAGTTTCGCGCACACTGTCTCGAAGGAGCACGCGCTGAATTTTTGTAGAAGAGTGGGCTAAAGCCCTTGCGCCTGCTCTCTACCGTACACACTGTGGTTGGGATACATTTTCCGCACACCAAGAAATTTCTTTACGGTCTACGCCACAGCCTC
This sequence comes from Lissotriton helveticus, assembly GCF_964261635.1. Classification (NCBI taxonomy): domain Eukaryota; kingdom Metazoa; phylum Chordata; class Amphibia; order Caudata; family Salamandridae; genus Lissotriton; species Lissotriton helveticus. The sequence goes on along the minus strand of NC_136068.1, from coordinate 1,589,780,642 downwards.
AACCCCAATATCCCATCCGACGCGAAGCTAAGGCTTCCGTTACGGAAATCCTTGAACAATTAGAATATCAAGGTGTAATTGAAAATTGTGTGTCACAGATGAATAACCCTCTTTTTACTGTGACCAAGCCAGACGGCTCGTTCCGTTTGGTATTGGATTATCGGCATTTGAACTCGCATTGTCGTACCTGTGCAGTACAGAATACCCACGGTTCTGCTTTAGTGGATGGTCTTGTGCGTAAACGGTTTAAAACCACACTTGACATGTCCAATGGTTTTTTTTCCCACAACTTAGATGGTCTTAGTTCCCAATGGACCAGTTTTACAAGTGGCGGCAAACAGCGCCAATACAAACGTTTACCAATGGGCTACAAGAATAGTCCAGGCGTGTTTGCTGCCCGCACTGTCTCTCTCTTAGAGAGAGTGGACACGGATGCGTGTTCGTATGTGGATGATATATATCTCACAGATGACGAGCTTTGGGGGCATCTGTGTCGCGTTGACCGCATAATTTGTAACTTTGCGGACTTCGGTTACAAATTCAACTTTGCAAAGTCTCATATTGCAGAGTACACAGTATTGTTCCTGGGCTATGAGCTCAATAATGAAGGTCGAGGATTGGCTCCTCACTTCTTGAAAAAATTACAGTCCTTGCTGGGATTTTTGAATTTCGGGCGTACATACATTCCTGAATATGCCCAGCGTATCAAGCCTTTATATACTTTCATACAACCTACTTTTACTAAATCGTGCTGGCTGCCAGAACACTCAGCTATTTTGCAATCTTTGCAGGCTGATCTTTTAGAATCTAAATTCTTACTGACTCATGATAACCACACCAACCTGGTGATAATAATCATCCCTGGGGCGGTGGGTTTCACTTACCTTACTTTTAACGAAGGAGACACAGTACCTATTGCTTACAAGTCACACTTGTACACTTCGGCCGAAATGCGGTTTTCCTCTGTGGAAAAGGTTTTGACTGCAGTGCAGATGGCGATTCTTAAAGAACGTGCACTGTCGCAGGGAAAACGCATGTTGGTTGTTATCCCGTATCCTGCATTAGAGGCAGTTACAAAAGCCAGTGTACCAAATTCTAAAGCTTTGCACCCTCGGTGGATACAATGGGCAGCATCATTGACGTCTCCGGATGTCACATTTATTTTTGATGCCTCCCTACAGTCGCAGGAGTTTTTGCAGTATGAGTTTGTTCATCCTGCGCCTTTGGCTATGCCGCCTTTGGAGGATTTCCATTGTATTATTTACACTGATAGTTCAGCGCAAGTTGCGCCTGGGTCTAAGCACGCATACGTTTCAGCTTGCGCCGGTGTGGTAGGTGCCATGGTGAGTTCAAGTCCAGAGTCGTGCACACGCAGACTTCAGGGGACTGCACCGCACAATTGGCAGAGCTTCATGCTCTGATGCTTGCATTGGAGTACGCTGATCCTAGTGTGACAACTCTTATTGTGAGTGATTCTTACTACTGTGTCCAGTCTTACAATGAAAACCTGTTCTTTTGGATTCAGAATGATTTTCGTGATTCCAAGGGTAGCACAATAAAACATAAAATTATATGGGTCAGAGTGGCTGAGTTTAAAGAGCAGTTGCCGCTCGTGTTTGTAATTCATACTCTAGGTCATCAGCGCCTGGGAGTTCACGCTGCTTGCAAATCGTTGGCCGAAGAGGCCGCAAAATCAGCAGTATTGACATATTTGGTTGCAGCAGTTACACGTTCCAAAAGTAAGATTGATGATGATATCTTGGCAGCTGTTGCTGCGACTGAGAAGGGAAGTAAATATCCTAAGGGGTTCCCTTTGACGTATTCATACCACTTAAGTCCTGATAAAGTTCCTTATGTGAAAATACCTGACGTTGGTGAACGGTTGGTTCCCAACGCGGACCGCAGGCCAGCGCTGATTACTGCAGCCCATGAGAGTGTTGCGTCTGCGCATGCGGGCGTTTCGGCTACTGTATTTCAGCTACAACAACGTTTCTGGTGGCGGGGAGTGTACAGACGCGTGATTATGTCCTTCAATGTGACATTTGCCAGCAGATTAAGCCTTCAACTGCTGCGCGTCCGCCCCACAGTTGTACATTTCTAATAAACCACTTAGTTGTGTTTATTTAGATCACTGCAGTCCTTTTTCTTCTGATACTGCGTATAAGTACATCTTAGTAGCAGTTGCTTCATGCACACACTTTGTGTGGGTGTGGCCTCACCGCAGCCCTGATTCACAAACTGTCATAAGAGATTTGCGTGTCTTTGTAGGGATTTTTGTCTGTGGTACCTTCCATTTGGATCAGGGTCCGGCTTTCGCCTCTAAGGCGTATAAGGATGCCATGACTTTGTTGGGGGTCCGAGTCAAGTTTTCGTCTCCATACAGACCTGAGGGTAATAGTGTTGTGGAACGGATGAACCGAGATTTAAAGCAGTCTTAGACAGCTAGAGTTATAGGCACTGGCAGGAACTGGCTGGCCCACCTCAATAGCGTGCAGCGTGCTCTAAATAATCTCCCTAGAATGTCTATGAGTGGGCGGACCCCGTACGAGATGCTCTTTGGTATCAAGATGTTTGTACCGGACCTTGACGGTCTAGACCAGGCGGCTGTTGCTGCCTCCTTTGACGTAGATGAACATTGCAATGTTTTACAGAATCTACAAGAGACGAGAGACAGTCTTGCAAAGGAACATTTGCCCTCCACCTCGGATGATGCGTTGCAGATCCCGGTAGTTGGCTGGCTACCCCAAATTGGAGAACTGGTTCGAGAGAAGATCAAAAACAAGAAAGAATTTGGTCCCTCTTATCGAGCTCCAGTTCCAGTGCTTGGTGTGAAGGGCACAAGAACAGTCATTTCACCACCATTTCCAGGTCGTTAGAAAAACAGGTATATCTCCATTGACAATGTCAAGATACACAGAGTGGCCGATTCTTCTTAGTATGACACTGTCAGTCTCATGTCCTTGATTGTGAGAAATTCTGTTTCGGCCCCGGCTTCTAATCCAGTGCCTGATGTTGCCCTCAAGATGCCTGCAATTTCTAGTCCTTTATTGAGTACACTGCCTGGTACTCAACTTGATGAAACTGAATACACTTACCCAACTGACTTATCGATGCCCGACTTGCAAACACGCTTGGCTACAGAATCCAGATTTTCGTTTGACACTGATTCACAAACATCGAAGAAACCTTCAAAGGTCTCTGTTTTGGCTAAATTGTTTAAAAAACATTTTTTGATTCCCCCTTGGACCTACATTTGGTTGGTGCTTTTTTCAATTTACCTTTTCATTTCAATTGGCTTTGTGGTGTATTTTTTTTTGACTTGTCAATGGACACTATGTCGAGGAGAGAACATGCATTCGACATATCAATGGAACATTGGCTCCCCATTCCTCATCACACAGATTGAAGAGAGACTTGACTTTTGTTAACTTCACTGCTTGGCCTGTTTTAGATGGGATTGTATGGGATGCTGTTCGTTTTCAAATTCATGGGCCCACTGAGGTTATAAATGTCCCTAATGTGCTTAGAGTTTCTATGGGGGATGTAGTTAAACAAAATATACGTTCTGATGATTGGGATGTTCAGGCCGTAGAAGCTGTTTTCTGATTTGAAATATTATGCTGCCTTTGATGCTGAAGATTTGTATTTAGAATCTGCTAATTACGGTGATTTATATTGTTTCCAACATTTTGGCAATCACTACCTGCATAAAACTAATACCAGGAGGAACACTGTAAATTATACACAATGGGAGCATTGTCCAGCTCCTATACAAGGCAGTTCTGCTTCCTTTTTTAAAAGGTTTTCTTATTTTACTGATTTTAATCAGTCAAATCCCAATGTATTTTATTTTAGGATGACAGAAAAGTCCACATCCAAAGTTAGACTTACCGATACTAAATTATTGTATTCGAAGTCCTTTCTAGACCAGTTCGCTGTAGATGGTTAGAGTTGTGGAAGGATACAATTGACCTTAAATCAGTTTGGGGTTCTAAAAGCTGGCAAGTGCAAGGCACTGAGGCTTTGCACCGTGCATGCCTCATCCCGAACCACATGTTGTTCTTGAATTCTACAATTTCACAGACAACATGCTTTGGATTGGCTACTACTAAAAAATTAAATGCTCCTTCTTTTTCTGAATTGGAAGAATATTCCGGTTGGAATAATGTTACAAAATTTTCAATTAGAGAGTTACAAAGTCTGTTGCTAAATTCTTCTTTTAACATATCCAGTTTGGATCCTAAGGGTTGGTTGCTCTGGCACAGAAGTGCTGATTCTTGCCAGCATCGTTTTCTGGGTTTGGCTCAAGGCTTTACACAGGTCAGGGTGGATCCTCGTTTTGAAAGTGGCCATTCTGTTACTACCTATTCTGTAGGCAAATTATGTTGGAATTGGCTCAAACATTCCACTTTGGCGTCAGTTAAGCTGCATTTATCTAAACTGACTGACGATGTTGATCTGAATGATTTTATAAAGGGCCCGGATAACGGCAGATCTAAAAGATGGATATATGCTATTTACAACGAAGTCTGAAAAACTTCCCAGATTGAGGCTGCTACCCGCATTAGAGCTATAGATCAAGCTAATGTAGAGAAAGTGCTGGCAGTTGTAGATTACAGCATTACTACGCTTTCTTCACGCATTTATACATTAGACAATATTGTATCATCTGTTGTTGATATTGTGCAGGATGAAGTGTCTGTTTTGTACCATGGTCAAAATCAATTGCGTTCCATTATGCAGTTTGCATGGACTTTGCAAACCTTGAAAGCCGGCAAAGTGCCATGGTATTGCATGAACACCTCATCATTGTTTACCCCGTTTAATTTGACTGACAAGCAGCGCTTACTGTCCATGAAAGATGACTCTTTTTCTATGTTACACATTGAAAGGTTAGAACCATTACCGTTTTCAGTGGCAGAGGCCAATTCAGCAACGTGGCTTATCCACGGGTTAATAACCCTCCCACTCCCTCTGTTCAAGTTCGATGGGTGTGTAAAGTACTTTGCAATTGGTAGATATGAACCTCTAGGAAGTGCTTATCTCCATGAAGCTTGGTCGCTTCCATTTACCTATAGATGCCTTAGGAAGTGTAAAGAAGTTTATTTGAATGGTAAAGATTGCACTGAAACACCAGATCACTCATTGATGTGCAGACATATCCAATTGCATGGCTCTTGTAACCAGAATGAGCAGAATTTGGCCTGTATTTTGAAAGGTATACCTGTGCCGGCAATTGTGCCCACATTCACATTACTGGCAAACGGGAGTTATTTACTTTTAAACGAGGATTGTTGTGGGCTATTAAAAGGCATTGCTTATGTGGTTACCGTCAGTGAGCGTGTGGTTTGCTGTAAGAATGTAATGTATCCCACCCCACATGGGAAGCTTGATGTTTCCATCTGGCCCACGATTCCGACCTTGAAACAGAGTTCAACAAAATGAGTCGCATAAGAGCTCTATTGTCCCAGAAAGAAGTTGCCCTGACATCTGCTCGTGAGACATTCGTCCTTCACGTGGCTAACACCCGCACAGAGGTGCATGCTTTATTAAATACAGACTTGCCCTTGCATTTCGGTGAATTAATTCACACAATCTTTAATGCATCCTCCACAACGGGGCTGGCGCACTTTTTTAAAGTTGTTAGCAGTGGCCTTGTGACTTCGTTTCAAACTATATTTGGGGTCTTCCCTGCTTTCTTTCATTCGATCTTTTCCAGCCTATTTGGTGGATTTCCATTGCTACTGGCTCTGGCTGCAGGCGTTCTTTTGCTGTTTTGTTTAATTCAAAATGGATGCACGTCCTGTGTTTCAAGACGAGCTGTCACGTCTGGCGCTGTTTCGCAACAGAATGCTTGAGTACTATGGAGCGCTGCCTCTTGCAACCTTAAGTGTACCTTATGTATTATCGTTTCGGTTTTCCTACTTCACATGTGTCCAGCCTGTTTTTCATTGCCTGAGTTGGGATTTCGACTGGGCCCTGAATTTGTGTCTCTGCAATACGGTGTCTCCCGATGTGGATTATAATCAGCTAATGAGCCCCTTAGTTGCTCATGAATTGCTTTGTTCTGACGGAGAGATTATGGCCTTTGCAGCGATGCATGGAATACTGGGTCGTTGGAATGTATTCGCAGCGGCGCATGATTTCTTGGCACACAGCTTCATTGAGAACCCACCGAGTTGTCCTCTGATGGTGCTAGAGGCTCCGGTAATTGAAGAGCACGTATGTTCTTTCCCACTGTTAAATTGGATGGCTGAACTGTTTTCGGATGAGAACAGGGACTTTCTATTGGAGGTTGTTGCTGCATATTTTGCATATTCAATGTTAGAATGAGGAGTGTCATCGCTTCGCTCTCCCATAACCAAGGTCATTTATTGGACATCAAAAAAAATGTTTTATTATTATTTTTTTCTAGCGTCTATGAATAATTTCTCTGCCCCAGGCCTATTGACTTTGCTACGGCCAATGACTAAATTTACTTGACTATGCGAATTTTAAAAGACAACATTTTTTTTATTTTTTATTTTTTTACCTTGTGCAAATTTAAGCTGACTGTCGTTATTGAAATCTGCATTCCAAAAAAAATGTGCCCCATATCTTATCTTATCTTATCCGTGCTCCGATCAAGGGAGGGTGTCATATAGATAGGCTTTGCCTTCACACTGTGTTAAGTTAGCATGAGCTTATTAGAAGTTTATGTGGCCAGGGAGGATGCCTCGCCCACGACGGCTCCCCGTCCCCTTACATCCCTTAGGTTACTCGGCAGACACATTGCTGGGAATTCAAGCACTTGCAATGAAAGGGTGGCCGGGTAACTGTAGTCAGAAGTTTGCCCATGCACTGGAAGGACCTGTAAGCTGCAGGTTCTGTCACTTTCAAATGGTTGCTCCACCTGAGGGCTCAACAAGACGGGAGGAAACACTTGAATTACATTCCAGGAAACGGAATTCTCAGAGGTTTCTGATGTGTAACGTCAGATCCCTCGTGAAACATCCGTATGACATATGGGACATGCTTGACACACATGATCCAGACCTGTGCTTCCTTACGGAGACGTGGCTAAATCCGGCGAATCAACCGGCAATAACTCTGGCCATACCTGAGAAGTACAAGTTTATTCATCTTGACAGAGAAATAAAAACAGGAGGAGGGATTGCCATAGTTTTTAAAAAGCATTTGGGGGTGAATTGGATATCCACAATTAGCAATGACTGTCTGGAACTGGGGATTTTTTAAGGTTATAGTGTCTGCATCGGACTGCTGGTATGGCGCCTTAATCTACCGGCATCCGGGCCCAAAAGATAAATTTACTGACCTTTTGACGGAACGCATTGCTATGTATGTATTGGCAACACACAGATTTATCCTGTAGGGAGATTTTAATTTTCATGGGGAAAATAAGACAGATCCGGAGGTGAATAAACTCCTATCCTCCCTAGAACAGATGGGATTAACGTCAGAAGCAGAAGGTGCTACTCATATTTCTGGTCACCAATTGGATATGGGCTTTTCTAACATCGACCAGCTTATGTGCAAGACTCCTGAACATCTCCATTGGACAGATCACTCTCTGATTGAGATTAGGGTGCAGCACTCAGATTTAGTGTGTCCCCTAAAGTATGTAGTCAAGCCCCAATGGTGTCACAGGAATTATGTGACTCTTTAGCACACTTTTTTCATAATAAAATCGAATGAATCTACGAGAACTTTCCCCTATTAACCACGCAGAATGGGGGGGGGTACTTAGTATGCTAGAGAAGCAGGATGGAACTGTAGCATGCTCCCTGAGCAGCTTCACATTAATTACGACAGAGGAGATTCTGAAAGGCTTGACTACGGCCAAGTCTGCGTCACCACTGGACATCTGCCCGCCTAGGATAATGACACTCCTAGCAACTAGCAGCATCCAATCAATTACAGACATCTTTAATCGGTCAATACTTACTGGCTCCATCCCATTAACATGGAAGGAAGCTTTTGTTCGCCCTATTTTGAAAAAGCCTGCGGCTGAGCCTTCTATACCAGGAAATTATAGACCTATTTCCCCTTTACCACTCTAGAGTAAAATCTTGAAAGGGATTATTAACCGACAACTCAGTACTTACCTTGAAGAAAACCAACTCCTGGATCCGTCGCAATCAGGATTCAGGCCAGGGTTTAGTACTGAGACAGCAATTCTGGAAGTAACAGACTCCCTCAGACTAACCATCGACGCAGGGGGCTCAGCAATTCTAGTCTTACTCGATCTCTCCGCAGACTTTGATACCATCTCGCATTCTAGGCTGGCGGAGAGACTCGTGGCCTCAGGAATAAATGGGGTGGCACTTAAATGGCTGATCGACTTTCTGTCAGAGCGATTCCAAACAGTGATGCTGGGGCCTTATACATCAAACAAAAGGCATTTGGGTAGAGGCGTCCCGCAGGGCTCCTGCATGAGCCCTACACTTTTCAACATTTATATGGCCCCACTGGCCAGGATTGTGGAGAAATTAGGCTTTGTTGTTGTCTCTTAGGCAGACGATACACAGCTGATCTTTAACATCGGATCGAACCCCACTCTCGATAAAGCTTGCTTTGCCGAAGGCATGATCATCATCGCGAACTGGATGACAGCAAATTGTCTTCAGCTGAATCCGGACAAGACAGAGCTGATGCTGTTGGGGAAAGCAACAGATGTCTGGTCAGCGGACTGGTGGCCACAGGAGCTAGGCGTATCCCCCTCCCCTAAAGGATCAGTAAAGAGTCTGGGGTTAAAGCTGGATCAAGCCCTAAATATGAAAGCCCAAGTCTCCTCTATGACAAGCTCATGCTATTATGCACTCCGACTGGTGAGGAAAATATTCCCCTACATTCCCGTCCCCTATCGGAGATCCCTAGTACAAGCAAAGGTCACCTCTCGCTTGGACTATGGAAACGCCCTGTTGGCGGGAGTTGGAGAGACTTTCCTGGCTAAACTGCAGGTGGTGCAGAATACCGCCGCTAGAATGATCCTTAACCAACCAGCAGTCTCCCCCTCAGCTCCGCTTCTGAAGAAGCTACATTGGTTGATAGTAAAAAAAGGTCATGCTTTAAGATTTGTTGTCTAACATATAAGGCAGTTAACGATACTGGCCCAGTGTACGTACGGAATAAATTACGTAAATATATTCCAAGCAGGAACCTTAGATCGAAGGCCCAGGACTTGCTCCAGATCCCCCGTATTCGGTTGGTCCGGACGGGAGGTAAATCATTCTCGTTCTTGGCACCCAAGAATTGGAATCAACTCCCGCTGGACTTACGGAAAATAACAAGCTACAACGTTTTTAGGAAACAGTTGAAAGCATACCTGTTTTAATCCTGGCCAGTTCTATTTGCTCCCCTATTCACCTTTTGGTTATATGTCTATCTGGAAAGTGCTGCGATGCCCCAGGGTGATGTGAGCGCTCTATAAACCTTTAACATAACATAACATAAACGCCATTTTACCTTTCTGATGCTTCTGCACACAGCACATATTGTTATTAGAGCTTTGAGCCTAGTAGAATATTTAGCTTCACACGAGAATAATATGTTTTCCTATTGTATCAGCTTTGCTTGGTAAGCTATGTCTGAACAGTGAGTGCCGAGGCCTTCAAGGTTATTTCAACACAGTGGTTGTTGTGAGGTCTGATCAGCGCACGTCTTAGACATGACACATATGCAGCTGAGGCCAAGTCTGGCTTTTGGCGCATTTTAATACTGCACTGCGCAGAGCATGCACACACACTTGATGAATATTCGCATGCAGAGAGCTGGTGGAAGATGATGTGATCCCTTTCCACTAAGATCAGAGGTATGGTGCCGCCCTTCTAAAACCCAAAGAGACCTTCTTTAGATATAATATAATATACTAGCAAGGGAGAGTAAGACCCAGGTGCCATTTAGCCTTCTTCCCTTTAGCATTTTAGCATGCTTTCTCCCTTTGTATTTTATGGACTAGTAACTATGCTGATAACCTTGTTGCTTATAATATGTTTGCTTGTATTAGCTAAGATACTGCGCCTAAGAACACGGCATTAGAAATAAATATTTCAAACTTGCTCGTGTCTTCATTTACTCCTCGTTTTGGATTGGTATGTCAGTATAACGAAAGAGTGTTCATGTGTTCCACGTTACCTGAGGTGTCCTAAGTCCATGTTCTGGGTTGTCTTATCATTGGGGGTATGGAAGAACCAATGAGACACTGATCGCTAGTCTGGTAGGGGATTTTGGATACTGAGGTGAGTTTTGGTACACCCTAATTCACTAAGGTTCTAGGTCTCTATGCACAGTTCTGTGTAGGAGCAGAATCCCTGCAACGGTATTTGTACTTTTATTCGATGTTTAGAATTTATTGTGGTGGGTGGCCTGCAGTTTACTAGGGGCCTAGTTTTTTTCTTGCCTTACATTTATCTTCTTTTGTAAAGAAAAAAGTTGCACAGTTCAGTACATTTTCTTCTCCATGTTTTTTAATAAGTTTGCAATGTTGATTGATTTAATTCATATGTGACCTAGTTTGCCAATGGGCCTTTCAGTCAGTAAGCCCTGTACTATTCATGGGTGCATGAAACAACTGTTTCTGTGGTGTCTATAGAATTGAAACATCATTTTGGCCATGGATGGCACTGGATTAAAATACAAATAGTGTTTTTTTGTGGTATTTCACATATTTTTCCCTGCAACCCATGATTAGGTGGGATAATGCCTTTGGAGGATGTGTGTTGTTGTGAACATTTTTAGCCCTGTTCATTTTAGCTTTTGGCATTGCTGGATTAATACTATGTTCTTTGTGTTACCATGCCTCATTTATCTGGCAACTTTGTGTGTGTATGTGTGTTTGGCTTAGGCCTTTGTTGTTCATTATACCATATGGCCAGGGGCCAGTTTGTATAGTCAGTGTCCACCCTAGGCCTGCATGTGTTCTTTGTTTTCCAGGCCTCCTGCTTGTTGGTGTTTTGACAATGTGGCTGGGGTCCATTTTGTGTATCCAGTCAGTGTGCTTTTACCATAGGCTTGCATTTCTTCTCTGTTTGTGGCCAGACTGGTTGTTGTTGTTGTTCTAACCATGTGGCTGGCAGCCACTTTGTGTAGCCAGCCAGTGTGCTTTGCTATAGGCCTGCATATCTTCTCTTTGTTTCCCATGCCTCCTTACTTGCTGGTTCACCATGTGGTCAGTCGCTGGTCATTTTATGTAGGTAGCCAGTGTGCTTCTGCCATAGGCCTGCATGTCTTCTCTTTGTTCCTAGTACTTTTTTGCTCTGTGTTGTTGTTGTTGATGATCATGTGTCCAGCCAATGTGGCCCTTTGCCATATGCTTGCATGGATAGTTGAGCATTGAGATAGTAGTTTAATAAATGAAAATTAATTTTTTTTATTTAAATTTTTTTCAATTTTAGTTTTCATTTTTAAATTTTTTTTTTATTTGTAATATTTTTTGAACTTTTTTTAATGTATCTATTTTATTTTTGAGATTGAGGGACCATTTGAATGGGAACAGCACCTGAAAGATATGTTTTGGTAGATTACACATCAAAATGGGCTTGTTTATGTGAGTGTAGTAGCTACCAAGTTTGCCATTGAGTTTTTATAGGAAATGTTTACTTTAGAGGGGATTCTGGAGACCATCATCACTGATTACATGGTACAGTTTGTTTCCTCAGAGATGAGAGATTTCCTGAAGGATTAATCCATCACTCATTGTGACAAAAGATGGTCGACGGGCAGGTGTAAGCCCCATCCAGTCGCAGAAATTCGGAGAAAGGATACTGACCATGGTCGTGGGGGCAGGAATCGCACAACGAAGACCAACGAAGCAACAGAGGACGGACATCCTCATGGCAGGAAGAGCACTCAGTGAGGCTGGGACCAATTGGGGAGGACGCATGCTGCCGCGTGCTCTGAAGACAGCCCCGGCTCGCATGGAGAGCCCGCTGTGATGCGGACTGCCCCATGCCTTTTTCCCAGATCCCCTCTGCCCCAGATTGGAACGCTACTCACGGGAGGTCTCCAATCTGGACTGAGATCTTCCAGTGAGCAGCAGAGAATGCAGAGGTTCTACATCTACTACTACTATGCTGCAACAGTGAAGGTGCTTATGGAGGCATATCTTTGAACAGGCACTGTGAGTAACTGTTGTTTTGAATGGTCATTTCATGTAACCAGAGCTTTCTTTGGTAGTAATTTACCAAAAGTAATGTTAGTAGAAAGAGGACTGAAAGATCTCCGAGCTGGAAAATATTTTACGGCCGAGGATCAATTACTCTGAAAAGCTAATGAAGGTGCTGTGGCTGCACCTTAGGGACATATTGTTGAATTATTGAATGGGCATTTTGGGCAACCTATGCTTTCTTTTGATGCAACTTACCAAATTTTGCCTAAATGAATGGTGATACCAAGTTGACTGAACACACCAATGGGGAGCAGCCATCTTTGAATGGTGTTTTTTGGCCTGCCTCTGCAACATAATCCAAATCGAGAGAAAAATGGTGATAGAAAGAGGACTGAACTCACTAATTGGGAGCGGCCCTCTTTAAATGGTGCTTTTTGGCTTGCCCCTGGAACAGAAAATGAGAGAGGACTGGGTTCTCTTAGTCAACTCAAGATAATGGCTCACAAATGGGTTGGCTTTATCGTCACTCGCATTTACCTGCTTTTTATTTAACAGCTTGCCTTTCTCTTCTTGTGTTTTGTACTGCCCGTGGACCATAGCATTGTTATCCTCCTTTGATTGGCTGACCTGCAACTTGAGGTATCTAGCAGAGGCAGCCATATGATATAACCACTGTGTCCATATCAAAGTCCCTCATTCTCGCAGATTAAGGGAAATTCAAAGCCTCTACCCAAACCCAGATCCGCACCCCAATCACTCGTCATCCAACAAGATCTTACCCCACTGCGTCAATCTGTACAAAAGGACAAACAACTTTCAGGGAGTGACTCTATAGACAGCAATGTGTTGACAAGAGAAACAAGCATTGAAAATGCAATAGGTCTCGCCTTTGATTAAGTTAAAGCTATTTGTTTTGCTAATGGTATTGTATAGCAAAGCAAATGGCTTTAACTTAATGAAAGGCGAGACCCATTGCATTTAAAATATGGAATATTCTTGTTGCCAAAGTACTCCTTACTGCTGGTTCTGCATTGTATAATGTAATTTGTTTTAAAATGCCAATAAAGTAATACGACATAAAATACAAAAGGAACTTGCTTTTTGATTTAGAAAAACAAACTGTGATGTATTTTTTAATTATTTTAATACCAGAGTATTGATAGGTAAGGGGGGGAGTGCCCTGCCTCGGGATGATATTGCATCTCTCAGTTATCCACCAAAGCCTGCCGTTCAACTGTTTACATAGGCGGGACCCCTAATGAAAGGAATATTCAAGCCCAAAGGGGATCGCACGTCACAAATTTGACCACGAATGCTGGTTAATTTTCAAGACAGACGGGAACCAAAGCGGAAAAGATTCAGCCCAACCGATAACATCTCCCATGCCAACGCGGCCCGGAGGAGGCATTAGGTATAAGCTGGTAGGGAATGGGCGCGCCGGTCACCACCCGGCCCCCCAGGGGGAATGGGGAGAACCCCACAGGCCTCACCCCCAGCATACTGGATCCACGCTGTGCCGGATCATGGCACTTGCCGGGTTAGGGAGGTGTTCGAGGCCTTCGACCACTTCCTGTTCTCCCCAGGACAGCCGTGTGCTGGAGACAACCAGAAGAGGGGGCCGCTGCCCTAAGCACCCGGGAGCTCCCCCCCAAAGGCAGCCGCGGCAATGGCCGGACCCTATGCCTTACCTAAGGGGGAGGGGGGACGCACTCACTAGAGTCAGCACTTGGAGATCCTGGGGACACATCCAAACGGCGTCAGGTCAGCCGAGGGGGGGGGGTGAAGCCTCCTCCTCGGTATCGCGCCGCCCTTAGGCCTGGCGATAAATGGCAGGCAGCTACCCGGAAGGGCACGCTCTCCCTCCGCCCTGCAGAGGAAGGGCAGACAGGGGAGAGTGCTGGAAATAGCAGCACTAATCACCGACAGATAAGGAGTGGTTTAGTAACGGGGGAGAAGCCTTACATTTAAAATGTGTGACAAGCACATCTAAATAAAACAAGCTCGCATCTAAATAAAACAAGCTCGACCCAGGCGGCCCGCGCTCTTTAAAATGCGTGACAAGCGCATCTAAATAAAACAAGCCCAACCCAGATGGCCCGCGCTCACAATGACAAAGAAAGAGTGCGTCCCAGCTAATGAAGGAGACAGTGTAACGCCGCAAGTGAGAGATCCAATCCCGGTGGGCGGGGCCAAAAGTGGACCGGGCAGTAACAAGGAGGAACTAAGAAGCCTCCTTTTCAATTGTGGGCCTTTGTTTTGCATGGATGATGACGCCAGTGAATGAAGTAGATGGGCGGGGCTTAAACTCCGCCTCCGAAAGCTTCGGAATCCGCATTGATTCCAAGAAGCTCTCGCATGGAGAGGGCAGCGCATGCGCGCTCCTAACGCCAGGCGAGACCTAATAAATAGAACAGTGGTACCACTGACCTTGGTGCTGTTTGACACTTACTAACAGCAAAGGTCGAGTCCTTTCTCCTAACAGGGGGGAACCAACATCAACATTACTAATAAGGAAAGCTGTTGGGCCAAAACAATGCAAAAGCGCCCACTCTGCCCACTTTAGGAATAAACTCACTCAGATACAATTACTCACCTGACTTATCTAAAAATGGACTAAAGAAATTCAAGCACAATATTCTAAGGTGCAACACTGAAACTCTCATATCTGACTACAATTGTTGCTTCTTTAAAGGAGCCATTCAGAAAGATCTGATCTTCCACGCAAGATGCCCAGCAAAATGGCGGAATATGTTTTACTCCCTCAAGACAGTCCACACCACACAGAACATCCCCTATGGTCACCAAACTCAGGGGAACATCCATTACGACGCGGTGTTTACACCGCACTACCATTACAACGCTGGTTTTACAACGCAAGTCGTTACCACGACTTGTGCTGGAGGGCGCTCTAGGCTAAGGAATAGTCGATTTACTATTCCAACACCTTCCCTACTGTACGTAGGCTGGTGTTGGAATAGTAAATATTACTATTTCTAAGTCCATCATCCTACAGCGCAAGTCGTGGTAACGACTTGCATTGTAAAACCAGCGTTGTAATGGTAGTGCGGTGTAAACACCGCGTTGTATTGACATACAACCCCAAACTCATATTATTTCCCTCCCCCCCTTGCTTAAAGCGAACGCCACCATCTCAATTTATAAAAATGGCAACATCCTTATCCAAGCAGAGGACAATGAGCTACAAACATTCGACTCACGTTTTAGAGACCTAAGAAGGGAAGTAGCAGCCCCAGCAACACCTCCTAGCTACACGTTTAATACACCGTCTCCTAACCATCACCTTAAACCTAGAAACTCCGACCAAAGAACTACACCCAACGACAAGTGTAGATCTGCAGTAGACACCGCCCACAGAGACCCCAACTCAACCCTCCTACAAACAGCTCTCTCAGCCTGAGAAGCACCGACTCAACTACAGGAAGCTGGTTAGTGCCCAAGAAACATCCACCGTCCCCTAACCTTGACATTAAAACTACTAACTTCAACCAAATAACTACACCAAAAGACAATCGTAGCACTGCAGTCTACACAGCCCCACTGAGACCCAAGCTTGACCCAACTACAAACAGCTCTCTCAGCTCGAGAAGCAACTACTCAACAACAGAAAGTGGGTAAGTGACCAAGAAATTTCCCCGAGACAAAGAGCAGGTGATAGTAACAAAAATGCAGACAGGACACAGACATTAGCAAACATTGACACAGAACAAAAATGTAATTTGGCAATGTCCAACACACAAACTTACCGCAAACCAAATCAACGAAAACCTGCACCTACTCAGAGAAGACATAGAATGGGTCAAGAAGAAAGTTAATACACTTCATCTCACCCTTGAGACTCCCCATTTAGCAGAAAACTCATCCAGAACAGCAGACTCCCCACCTCTCATAAGAAGGCTCACGGAAAACCTCACTTGACACAACATCCAATATCCAAATCGTCAAGAAATCCAACTCCAGAAACCAGAGATACAACCCTCTACAAGTCAATCACAACAACCTGATCTTGATGGAAATGAACACAATCTCCACCACAGTAACTAACAAAACGGTAACAAAACTGAAATACATGCTGCACAATTGCAGATCAGCTGCAAAACATGTAACTGATATAGCAGATGTGATTTTAGCTCATGATGTGGACATTCTTTTCCTAACTGAAACCTCGTTCACCTGAACTTGGTACCTCGAACAGACCAAACATTGGTTCAAGAACTAACGCACCTCTAGAACAGCAGTATGACCGACATAGTTTGAAGGCTGCTCCATTACGTCTAAAAAGGCAAAAGAAAAAAACGTTAGTACAGTGGTTCAACCAAAACATAAACAATGAAAGAAGACAACTAAGACATGTGGAACGGCATTGGAGAAAGGACCCAAACCCTCTTTGAACAGTTGAGAAAGCCTAGAACCACATACAAAAAAATCTATCTTGAATGCCAACACAACAGCGAGCAGATCTAAATTAGACATAGCAAAAATTAGGCCCAAAAAAGTATTTTTACAAAATTAAACAACAATCAGGAAAATTTGCAGAACCCACAATTACAAACAATTCGATGGACACATGGACATGTTGCTATAACCGCATTACCCTACCACTCAGAGCTCTCAACTGGCTCCCAGTTGAAGCTAGGATCCAACTGAAAGTTGCATGTATAACACACACAGCCCTACACAATTCTGGTGTTAAATATTTGGCGAATAGGATCAAGCTATCAGGAGGTAGAAGGGATTCTAAAAGTGCTACATCCCTCATACTAGAACCACCTAGATTTAAAAAAAAGAAAACTCACAGCTGCATTTTTGCTGGATCTGCCCTAAAACCTTGGAACTCCCTACCACCCTCAATGAATAACTTCACTCAAACTTTTCAATAAGGAAGTCAAAGCCGTACTACTAGGAAAACAGATGTCACGAGAGTACTATTTTGAAAATGTCATCTCACCATCTTTGAGAACTGTATCCTATTGCGTTACACCTTGCTTTTCAAATTCTATGTACAGCATATCTTATGTGACAGGTGTCAGCTCTCTCTTTGTGCAGAGCTCTGATACAGTAACAGCCATGTTTGCGCTTTATAAAACACAATAAATAAAAAATAAATATGCACCTCAGTCCAAAAGGATAAGTGGAATGTGTGAACCTGTTGGTTGAGGAATGATACAGTCATTGTAGTAACCCTCCTTTTCAGTATTCAAAAGGAAGGAGTGTTTGTTCTAAGCTCAATTCTGCATGGTTGAGGTGCAATACCAACAAATAATGGTACTGTTGTAAGAAGTAATTGATTGGAATAACAGGAAAGTACAAGAGTTGGTATGATTCTAAGAATCAACTTCCAATTAAAACTCCTCTTTCATATTTGGAGTATGACCTTTCTTGGGAGTGAACACAAACAGTTTACCACTAATTGGCTTTACTCACCTATAAATCCCTAGTATATGGTACCAAGAGTGTACCAGAGCCTGTAAGGTAAATATCACCAGTGGGCTGCAGCTCCTATTGTGCCTGCAGTCACAAGGCAAACATGACTACATGCCTGTCATGCGTAGCACAGCTGTGCCGGTTTAAACTGCAAATTCAACCTGTCCAAATAACCCCTTTCAACAGGCCTAAATCTTCCTTTTAAATATTTATAACTTTGCCACGAAATAGTATTATATTCCCTGGATAGGCCCATGTAACGAAACAGCTTATTTCCTACATTGTCCTCAGAATAACATCTCAGCCGTGAACATTTGCACATATTTGCGTGCACGACAATGTTGGATTAGTTTCTCTTAAACTGATCTTGTTTACACATCTAGCTTTGCACAACAATATCACAATGCCCTGAACATCATGTACAAGGTCTCTTTTCGCACTATGTACAAATGTCATCTCTATTTTCATCCAGGGGGCGACAGGGCTATCTACATATCCATAACATCACTAATATATACGCACATCGCAAGGCTGTTTTCTATTATGAGAGATGAGCATTTCGATAGATTGGTAGAGGAGGCACTTCAGCTGGCACCGAGGGTCCCTGCATATCGAGACTTCTCCACGCAGTGCTCTGACATGTCCTGACGGGTGTTCAGTTTGTGGCCAAGATGGGGTCCTTCATTCTCTCCCATCAGGTATTGGGATTGGATTGTCCCTTGGGGGGATTCTTGGCTCCACACATACAGACACTAGGTACACTTAGAGTAGGACTCGCATAGTAGGAGTACGCCAGGTTTCTGCCTTGTTATATGCCTGCATATATACACTGTTTTGGCACCATGGTAGAACTATATCAACTATTTACGCTTTTGGTGCTCCCAATCACTTTTATTTTTTTCTCTCCATTAATAATGGCAGCACACATATTTTATACAAGTATAACGTTGATTCAATAAACTTATTGAAAACGTCCCACTGTGTATTCTCTGTATACTTCTCTGAGAATAAGTGAGAACGAGAGACTGAACAAACGTTTCTGTACTGTTTCCACGATCCCTGAGGGTCAGGGTTGTCATGTTCAGTGGTCGCCGTAAACCATTTACTCCCTGATAAAGTTAAGGTGGCTTACAGTGGCACTGTGAGCTACGTGGTTTATAGGCCAACAAATCCTGTGTGGGGGTTCTGGAATCAGTCTAGGCACCAAGCCCCTAGTTTATGTTGTCCAACAAACATGCAGATCCTACGGATTAGTAGGAAATACACAAAAGTAGGCCTTATTGCCCAGAAAGCAGGGTGCCTGGTATTTAAAAGTCGGACTTGTAAATGTTTCATGTTAAACATGTCCTTAGAGTGACTAATACTGTAAAGTTATTTTCACTGTAGAAAGGCTGCCTGTTCCACAGGAAAACACCGGTAGGCAACAATACACATTAATACTGTGTCTCAGAAATGGAACAAGCTAGAGAAATAATGAAACAACTATTTGTAATTGTTATTTAAAATCAAATCCAATGGTGAAGTCAGATGTTTTCTAAATATTACTGAAACAAAATGTTTAGAAAGTTACCTTTGCCCTGTCTGAAGCCCATGGAAACTAAATCTGAATTTTGCTCTCCTAATTCTGCCAGCCAGTAATTGCCATTTGAATAGGCGTAAATAAGGTAGGAATTTGCTCCCAGGAGCAAATTGGATGATCTGAAAGGGCAGATATGACCCATCTGAACTTGACACAATATGCTGGGGAGGGAGCTGTGAGGATTCTTTTTGCATATTAAATTGTCAAGTCCTGCTTGAATGTCACATCCTGCTTGACAGGTGTGCTGGGTTTTTCAAATTACACTTGAGGCATCCTCCAAATGGCATTCCCTGTCACAGGCAAATGTTATCTGACAGGCAGGTCACTTCATTTGCTCCCCTCCATTCCCGCAGCCAGGCCCCAATCAAAGTGGGTCTCATTAAAGTGTCACAGTCTGTTGGACATGTCTGTTATGTTTACCTGTAACATTTAAGGTACGCTTCAAAGGGTGAAGGCAGGATACCACAACAATTCTTGTGTATCCCATGTCTGGTTGCTGAAAACTCAGCTTTCTTCAACCAGACTTCTTTCTCTGAAGTTGTTGTGGGAACAGGGACTGCCTCAATCTGGATTTGGTGTTAAATGTGGGAGGACACTCAGATGACTACCACAGTAAACTTCTCACGCACACACCTATCCCTTAGAGGTCAAGTTTAGTGAGGCCGTAAACTCTTGAAAATGCCCAAAGTGGGCATGGTTAGCCCAGGGCACTTTTACCTCATGGGTTAGGGCATCCCCAGACGTCATTCCCACCCATGAGCTCATGCCAGTCATAAATGAGCCTTCTTCAGGCATCAGTTCCACTACCTTGTGTCAGGCATAAATGCGGCATCTTCAGGCACCCACTTCAGAATACTTTCTGGATCTGTGAAAGAACAGAAGAGGACTGGGCCTGCTGCCTGACAAACCTGATTAGCATATCCGGTCTTCACTGCATTGTGCCTAGGTTCTGTTCTATAATGACCATTGACTATCATTGGTACTTTGTTATTTCTACCTAAAACTTTAAAAATCATATCTCTGGTTCCCCTTATTGGATTTTTGTCACTTTGATGTCATTTTGTTTATTACATTTTACTTCATATTTCTAATTCATTTTGGGATTTTTATTGTCTTGCATTTCAACTTTATTATGGTTATACTACTGCATAAATACTTAACACATTGCCTCTCAGTTACCCCTGCCTGCTCTGTGCCATAGATACCAGGTTTAGTTAGTGACTTTAGTAGGTTACCCTGGCAAGAATTGTGAATATTGCCTGAAATGGTTACTTACCTCCCTCAACTAATAATCTAGTTTCTTACACAAATGCTGTCCAGTGCCTCACACAGGTAGAGAGGTAGGTCATCCTCTCTATGCAGTTCAGTAGCAGCAGTACTTTTGTGGTATTTTCCAGACATGGCACACATTTTTGTCAGGAAGAGAGGTAACCAGCAGAGGTTCCAATCCTGAATCATCAGTTATTTTCTGCTACAATGATGCACAGCTTCTTCTCTGATGTCGAGAAAACCTTAAACACTGTCTTGCTTATAGGGGCCAGGCATATGTCCCGGTGTAGCTATCCAGGCAATCAGCAGAGTTCAAATCTTGAGTAGCTCCTGCACTCTTAAAAGTCTGTTTGCTCAGCTCGTGGCCAGGCCAAGTATCATTACAGCCCCTTGAAGACCAGTTGGAACTGTCTTAGGTGGATGGGGTATTGAGTCCAGATGGGGGACCTGTACCTTAGGAGCTGGAGGCAGAATGAGGCTCACTCTGGCAGAAGGACAGGGCTAGTGGCTACCTTCCTCTACCCACAGAGACAAATTGTTTTGGGAAGGGGGACAGGGGATTAATCAAGTACAGTCTCCCAGGACCAAGACAGAATCTGTCCCAGGCTTTTCACACATAGAAGTTCTCTTTCGATTTGTTTCACTTTCTTTATTGATTTTTCCATTAGTCAACCATACCAATACAATTTAGAGTGCATCATCAGGCATGTTTACAGCTTAGTATATAATCAACCATAACTAGTGATTGGATCTTGTGTACTCCATCCACCCAATGGCAGTCGGTATACACTAAGTTAGTAACAAGACAGCTGTAATCAATAATACATAGCTCCTGTCCTTTTCAATATCAGTTGGGAGATATAAGGCCTGCATTCGTTTGTATGGTGATATACACATCACATAGCAATATTATTATACAAATTGGCACTTTTCAATACACAAGTGCATAATGGAATAGTTAGTTGTTTAGTTAGTGAGTATACAGATCAGTCTGGGGATCCTGTTCGATTCTCATCTTCCATCTCCTGTTCTTGAGACAACAGGTAAGTACTTAGTGGGTCCCAAATGCCCTGGCTCGAGAATGGGTGTCGGGGGAGAGGGGGTTTGAGGGGGGTCAACAATTCAGCACATTCAGGTAACTGATCTTTACAATATGTGAGATCAGACTACCAGTCCCTACATTTCGGCGCTCTTCCTTGTCTACAGGCAATTCTACGCTTTGCCAGGAGAAAGGCTAGAGCAACATATTTTCTAAGGCCTGCCTCAATTGCCTCTGTATGTCCCAAAAGGGCTATGATTGGAATGAGTGCCACAGCTTGACCCACCATGTCAGTGAGTTCTGGGGAAATTTCGTTCCAGTATACTTGTATGAGGCCGCAGAACCATGCAAGAAAAAGGAAATTGACACCAGCCATTCCACACCTGGCACAATTATCACTGGGAGGGAGGCTATAGCGATGAAGCCTTAAAGGGATGTAGTATACTCGATGTAGGAAATTATAGTGCATAATGCAGAGTCGACTGCTACAGTTCATCCAGTTGTATATAACAAAATCACCATTGGTCATCTGTTATAGTAATTCCCAAGTCTATTTCCCACTTGGTGTGTGTCTGTCTCCCTATGCAGGGGGCCTCTAATTGGTCTGCATGATATAAACAAGAAATTAAGTGTCTCGAATTGTCAGCGTGGAGTAAGGTGTGTAGGGTATCTAGTGTGGGGGGTTCACAAGGAAAGTCGGGGGACTGCTCTTACATTGTTTCTCAAGGGAATATACAGGAATATATCGAGCATCGATGGAGTTCTCTCCATGAAAAATACTTCCCAAGATTTAAGGGATCCCTCGCAATAGAGTTCTCCCCAGTGCCTGATGCCACATGTCTGGATTAGTTGCCAGCAGGCTTTCTCGTGCCTGACAGGTTGCAATGGGTGATAAAGCAATATAATGAGCAGAGATGATAGCAGTGGCTTGCCTAGCTTATGGGCTATCTTATGCCATGATTTGGAGTGTATGCTACCATGTAATCTACTAGGGTGGCCGGGGTGAATGAGGATCCTAGGTACAAGTATGGAATAATGGAGGCCATGTACCCTTACTCTACGGCAAGATGTGAAGGGAATGGGTTAGGCTTTTACCAATGAAAAGCATGATGTACTTCCACGCATAGATAATAAAGTTCCAAATCTGGTGCCTCAAACCCTCCTTTAGAGAATGATAGCGTGAGGGTGTCCCAGTATATCAAGGGCTATTTGCCTGCCTGTGCTAGTCGTATCATGTGTGTTTTGAGCAAGTGGAAAAAATGACGTTCCAGTGGTATGGGGATATTGAGAAACCGATAAAAGAATTTGGGGATGATAACCATTTTCATAAGCGCAATACAACCTGCATATGATGGGGTAATGAAATCCAGCGTGTGAAGCTATCAGAAATGGCAGTTAGTGCAGTGCCATAGTTTGCTCTGATAACTTCTTCCTTATCTCTCTGTACTACCACCCAACAATATCGAAGTCCAGACTGGCACCATTTCAAAGGAAAGTCTGGAGTAAAAGGTTGTGTTGCTGGTCTGAGTGGGAAAAAGTGATGTTTTTACCAATTGACCTGCACGTCTGATATTACCCCAAAGTGGACGAATTCACGTGTGTTTCTGGATTGCTGGTGAAAACATAAACAAATTTCAGTCGAAATTTGAGCTAAAGTTATATAAGCAACACAGTTGCGTTACTAGGTTCCATGCAAAAGTAGGTGAGATGCCGCCAAGTGTGGCTTACCAGCCTTCGTAATATCGATACAGTGCACTGCTAGTTTTTCAATAATGTATTTCGGAAATGGTCTATGAAAAAAGGGAAACATCCTTTACAACGCAACTTTTACCACGCAGTGCCTTTACGACGCAACTTTTACAACGCAAACCATTACAACGCATTGCGCTGGGGGGCAATCTAGGATAGGGAATACGTTTAATTTACTATCCAACACCTTCCCTAGTGTCCACGGGGACTGGAGTTGGAATAGTAAATTAAACTATTCCCTATCCAGCACCCCAAAGCGCTTTGCGTTGTAAAGGTTTGCGTTGTAAAAACCGGGTTGTAAAGGCATGCGTGGTAAAAGCATGCGTTGTAATGTCATACATCCATGAAAAAAACATATACGGGTACTTACTAATCATCTAAGCCTTATACCCCACAAAATTGCAAGCTAAAAGTAGCACCCCAACGTTCAATATAAGATAATTTTACCTCCAGTAGGTTGTGTTTGTGCCCAATTAGGGCGTGGGTGAGTCCTCAAAGGTGAAACGCCGTGTTGCAATTCCAGAAACTCGGTCTACAAAGGCAAGTACGTCAAATTATTACAAAACTGAGCAATTAAGTATAGCGTAACCGCATCAAAAAATGTTTTCCTTATAAAGTATTCGTGACTCAAGGAGCGGGGCTACAAAGAAAAAAACACCTCTCGTATCTCACCTTTGTAAGGTCTTTGTATGCGGACCCACGATTCATCACTCGGTACCAGGTAGTGGAAGAGTGAGAAAGCCGACCCGGAAGTGAGTATCATAAGGGTCTCTGAGTGATGATTGGATCTAGAGACGTTGCGAACGCTAGAACGTCCACCTTAAGAAAAAGTGTGGAGTCAACTATGGCACAAAAGTAAAGAAAGACTACAGTAAACAAGGGTTCTTCAGTGTTTACGAGAACACGGAAACCATGAAAGGGTGACTACTTAAAAAAATTGTTAGTTCATTATTTAAGTGCCCCTAAAGGTCCTCAGTTTAGAAAGAAAAAAACCTTGGGAATTATAATATTATGTGAGTGTCTGCGTAAATTGACGTCCATTTGATTTCTTATTTCTGCATCGTTTTTTAAAGAGAGATGTCTAAAGGAGAGAGAAGAAAACGGAGATAGCAGGATGTAAGAACAAATATGGGAGGAAGACACCTTATTCCCACTGTCATGGGAAAAAATTAAAAACATTCACAGGTTCAAATACATGCATGAACCACACCCGAATTCGTGTGCGCGTGACTTAATCAAATCAAGCATAGCGAACATGACTTCATTGCTAGAAATTGTACACAGCTAATATCTAAATAAAAAGAAGTCTGATCCACATCTCAGAGTCATATTTGTTAACAGAGCTAACTCT
Source organism: Lissotriton helveticus (assembly GCF_964261635.1). Classification (NCBI taxonomy): domain Eukaryota; kingdom Metazoa; phylum Chordata; class Amphibia; order Caudata; family Salamandridae; genus Lissotriton; species Lissotriton helveticus. Next base: position 1,589,756,107 of record NC_136068.1, on the reverse strand, counting down.
AATGACCGGAATATCTTACAATTACATACTAAGAGCACATATTGTCTTATGGGTGAAATTAACATTGTCATAGAACACAGATCCTATACATTAATCATAGTTCTCTGATATTACGAATTTGTATGTTGTTATGTTACTAAAAGATGAAGGTGAATAATCACATACATTCCTTTCTTGGTTATACAGGTCGTGTACAGTCTCAATGTCATCAAAGACTGGTATATACATATGTGGGTGAAAAGTGACCACAGATCCCTCAATAGACAGAATGGTATACAGAGAGAGACGATAAAAACAAGGTACAGATTCGATTTTGTAATAGATACAGAAATTACCACGAGGTTAATTCCCCAGAAAGTATTGCATTTCGTGATCAAAGTTGTGGCCCCGTTCAACTGTTTGTAGACGCATTATCCACATAGCCTCACTTCTTCTCAATCTGAGCTCCCTATTACCGCCCCAAATGTTAGCATGTGTAACCTTATTGCCAAAAAATGAGACTTTTTTCTCTGTTCCTCAGGTTTCTGCATGTAATACTACAGGATATTTAGGATCACATTTATGTATTGCTCTGACGTGCTCCATTATCCTTTCTTTTAGTGGCCTGATGGTACTGCCAACATAAATCTTGTTGCACATGCATTCAATAACATAGGTAACACATTTTGTGGTACAGTTAATGTTGTCCTTGATGACATAGTTTCTGCCTGCAAAGTCAGTGATGGTGTATGGCCATGTTTTGCCCACCTACACATACTCCAAAATCCACACTTGTAAAAACTAAGAGTACGTGATCTAAGCCAGTTGGTGGTTGTGACCGACCGTGGTACTGTCGGGCTCAATCTGTTTTTTAGAGTTCTCCCTTTTCTGAAGGTAATCTGTGGGTAATCCCAGATGAATTCCCTGAGTACTCTGTCAGATTGTAGAAAACCCGAATGTTTTCTAAAGCTCTTCCTTAAGGGATTGTGTAAATCATTAAATTCTGTGATCATTCTGGTTGTTTGTTTTGTTTGTGGTGAACTAGTACGTGTGATAAGTGTGTCTTTCCTGCGTACTTTAGCAATTCTGCTTTGTGAAGAGAGTTGGGATGGTAACCTCTTTTTCGGAATCGCTGTTTCATGTTTGAAATATTGGTTTCAAATTCTGAGTCCTCACTACAATTTCTTTTTGCCCTTAAAAATTCGCTGTAGGGTATTGCGTTGATCTGGTGGGCAGGGTGTGAACTCTCCGCGTGGAGTAACGCATTGCCTGCAGTTGCTTTCCTGAAGAGTCCGCTGTGCAGATGATTGTCCTTAATGTAAAGTTCTATATCCAAGAACTCAATTAGTGTCACACTAAATTGTATGGTGAACTGCATAACCCATGTGTTGGCGTTAAGAAAACCATAAAATTCCTCTAATTGGTGTTGTGAACCAGACCACAGAAGTAGGCAGTCATCGATATAACGACCCCAGAAAATAATGGAGTCGATCCAAGCCGCCCCTTTTTCGCCCCAGATCAGGTCAGCCTCCAGTGTCCCCATTAAAAGGTTTGCAAGCGATGGGGGAAATGTTGATCCCATGGCCACACCCCTTTTTTGTTTGTACCAGTTTTTGTCAAACAGGAAAAAGTTGTTGTTTAAAACCAATTCTATCAGAGAAATAAGCATATTTGTGTGCTGATATTGTGGGGCTGGTCTGATGTGAAGGAGTCGTGTGATAGCACGCAATCCCAGGTCCAGATCAATGCTTGGTGTATAATGACACTATATCTAACGTGGCTAGAATGGTTCCCGATTGTCATTCCAAATCTGCAAGTAAATTGAGAATATGTTTGGTGTCTTGTATGTATGATGGTTGATTGTGTACCAAAGGACCCAAGAACAAATCAATGTATTCCGCTATTCTTTCTGTTGGTCCCCCTATTCCTGATATTATGGGTCTCCCAGGAGGAAATGGCTTGTGTTTATGTACTTTAGGAAGAGTGTACAACCATGGGTAAGTTGATTTGGAAATCTTCAGATACAAAAATTCATCATCGTTAATCAATCCTGCTATGTGCCAGATGTCAAGTCTTTTGTTAATTTCAATTGTGAGTGGCCCTATTAGGTTATACATCAGGCCTTCGTAGCAGGTCTGGTCATTCAATTGGGAAAGAATCTCATTATTGTAGTCATGAACATCCATGACCACCACATTACCGCCTTTATCGGCCTCTCTAATTAGAATGTCCGGATCATTGCTTAAGGTTTTCATAGCTACCCGTTCACCTTGCGTGAGATTGTCTTTAAATCTGAAGGATTTTCTGATGCAGTTGTTGTCCATTCTGTCAATATCGGCAAGAACCTGTTTGTTAAAATTGTCGATGGCATTACCCCCAGGGAGATTGGGTATCCATTTAGACTTAGATTTTAACCCACTGACTAGGCTAAAATCTGATTCAATGTTCAGTTCTTCAAGTAGTACATCCATGTCATAAGGGGACTGTTCATTGTCTGTGAGGGTGAGCAGCGAATGTGTGGCATGTACATTATTAATTGTTAAAACATCAGACCCAAAATCAGTTGGAATGTTTCTGACATCTTTATTCATTGTTTTAGTACAAGCAAAGTGTTTTTTAATTTTGAGATTTCTCACGAATCTAAAGAGATCGATTTTCAATCTACAAATGTCTCCTGGTGCATAAGAATTGAAACTAAGACCCTTACTGAGCAGGGAAATCATATCTGGTGTAAGAGATTTGGAGCGGAGGTTAATAACCTGGACTTCTTTATCTTCGGTTTTGGTTCCACTCTTACAGTTGTTGTGGGGGTTCTGTTGCCCCTTCTGATTCTTTGTACCTCCAATAAAAAAGACGATTTATTAGGAACACTACTTTCTGAGTTTTCTGTCTCACTCTCACTGACACTAATGGCATTCAATGATGTTAGGCTAGAAGAAATGGACCTCTCAGCAGTGCCAGTTCTATCTGTTTGGTTGCCTTGAGCTGATTTGGAGATAAAGGAGTCATATTTCCTTGCGTAGGTGAACACCCTTCCTTCTCTATAATCTCCTTCATCTCTTTTAAGCTTTCTAGCTTGTCTAGTCTTGGTCTCATTTTGGTGCTTAATCATAATGTCTTCCAAAATTGCATACTTTTTGGTTGTGGCTTCTGGTAGATTAAGATCTTTGATCTCCTGTTCTAAAGTAGCAATTTCAGATTGGTATTTGGTAACTTTACGCTCTGCGCTCTCATTGAGAATGCACATAAGGGTGTTGGAATTATCAGTGAGCGCTTCTTCCCATTTTAATAGCAAGTCTGTATCCAAATCGTCATAAGTTGGGAAAATGTGTGCTCTAAGCCCTCTAAGAATTTGTTTTAATTTCAGGTATTGTTTTAAGGCGGAACCATCCCACCACTTTGAATTTTCTTGTTTTTTTTAAATCTTTCTAATTTAATAAATGTATCTTTTAATCCTTCATTGCGGGGTGGGTTACCACTGGTAGAGGCAGTATGAAATGATTTGCCTTTCGCCAGGTTCTCAAAGAGTTCCTCAGCAGCCTTATTCCTATCCATCGTTGCTATAACCTTTTTTCAAGCTTGACAGTGCTATTCTCGGGTAATATCCCAGTGGAGCATTGCGGCAGCCTACCCTGTACTTAAATTAAATGCACGAAAGAAGGGTTTTTGTGAGAGTGAGGGATTTGGTTAGGCGCTCAGCTTATTAACGCAGATGAGTATAGTTAGCCAAAAGAATCGATATGGTGCAAACTAGGCAAGGGGATTAGCCCTATAACCTCTTATTGGGGTGTAGGAAAAACCTACACCTAACAAACATAAGAACAAACGCCTAGGCACACATAAAAGAGAGTACAATTTGTGTGGTCACAGTATACAAAAATACAGCAATAAGCATCATCCAGATGAAAGGAAAAAAGGCTCTTCAATTGGCGACACTGTGCGGTTAAATCACGTTAAATCTTTTAATCCTTTATCAACGTTAAAGCACGGTAGAACAAGCCAGCCAACACGTGTTTCGTCGCACAATGGAGAATTGTTCCGCGACTTCTTCAGGGCTGGGAATGGATACAATAAATATAAATGATAGATATGTCCTTCAAGTTAAAACAAGTAAAAAAAAAAGGGGCTTTACAACGTAAGCCCGGTGCTAGCATTCGAGTGGTAAAAAGCACACGTGGAAACCCAACCAACCTCAGGTGAAGCATACTCTTTGGTGTAAGAAAGGGTGTGATGTTGTCCCAGGAAGTGTAACATGAAGTGTCCAATATTTAAACAGAAGGGGGAAAGAAAGGTGAGAATCAATCTTTTGTTTTAGTGATAATGTATCTTGATTAACTATATAAGATACAGAGTTTGAAAATAAAGTGACTCAAACGTAATGATAAACCGATACCTGTAACAAGGTCTATCAATCTGTGTATGCTGTGGAAGAGATGAAAGAGAGAGCACAGTATCTGTGAGGATAATGGTAGAAGCACATTCATAGGTTATGATCAGAAAGGGTAAGAATAAGCGAAGTACCTTCAAGTAAGATAAAAGAAGGAATGTCACACAAACAGAAAGAATTTAGCTAGGGGCAAGAGAAAATGTAAAAGAAAAGAGTAAGATTGTCCGAATGTTTCTAAAGGACAGGAAGCGGTGGGAAGAGAGATAGCCTAAGAATGCTATGAGCCTTACCGCTCAGCCGGTGATAGTTCCAACCCGGCCGGGCTAATACGGAATAGGCGGAGTGTTTCTGGATTGCTGGTAAAAACATAAACAAATGTCAGTCGAAATTTGAGCTAAAGTTATATAAGCAACACAGTTGCGTTACTAGGTTCCAAGCAAAAGAAGGTGAGATGCCACTAAGTGTGGCTTACCAGCCTTTGTAATATCGAGGTAGTGCACTGCTAGTTTTTCAATAATGTACTCCGGAAATGATCTGTGAAAAAAACATATACGGGTACTTACTAATCATCTAAGCCTTATACCCCACAAAATTGCAAGCTAAAAGTAGCAATAAAATATAAGATAATTCTACCTCCAGTAGGTTGTGATTGTGCCCAATCAGGGCGTGGGTGAGTCCTCAAAGGTGAATCGCCGTGTTGCAATTCCAGAAACTCAGTCTACAAAGGCAAGTACGTCAAATTATTACAAAACTGAGCAATTAAGTATAGCGTAACCGCATCAAAAAATATTTTCCTTATAAAGTATTCGTGACTCAAGGAGCGGGGCTACAAAGAAAAAAACACCTCTCAAATCTCACGTTTGTAAGGTCTTTGTATGCGGACCCACGATTCATCACTCGGTACCAGGTAGTGGACGAGTGAGAAAGCCGACCCGGAAGTGAGTATCATAAGGGTCTCTGAGCGATGATTGGCTCTAGAGACGTTGCGAACGCTAGAACGTCCACCTTAACAAAAAGTGTGGAGTCAACTATGGCACAAAAGTAAAGAAAGACTACGGTAAACAAGCGTTCTTCAGTGTTTACGAGAACACGGAAACCATGAAAGGGTGACTACTTAAAAAATTGTTAGTTCATTATTTAAGTGCCCATAAAGGTCCTCAGTTTAGAAAGAAAAAACCCTGGGAATTATAATATTATGTGAGTGTCTGCGTAAATTGACGTCCATTAAATTTCTTATTTCTGCATCGGTTTTTTAAGAGAGATGTCTAAAGGAGAGAGAAGAAAACGGAGATAGCAGGATGTAAGAACAAATATGGGAGGAAGACACCTTATTCCCACTGTCATGGGAAAAAATAAAAAACATTCACAGGTTCAAATCCATGCATGAACCACACCCGAATTCGTGTGCAGGTGACTTAAACAAATCAAGCATAGCAAACATGACTTCATTGGTAGAAATTGTACACAGCTAATATCTAAATAAAAACAAGTCTGATCCACATCTCAGAGTCATATTTGTTAACGGAGCTAACTCTAATGACCGGAATATCTTACATATACATACTAAGAGCACATATTGTCTTATGGGTGAAATTAACATTGTCATAGAACACAGATCCTATACATCAATCATAGTTCTCTGATATTACGAATTTGTATGTTGTTATGTTACTAAAAGATGAAGATGAATAATCACATACATTCATTTCTTGGTTATACCGGTCGCGTACAGTCTCAATGTCATTAAAGACGGGTATATACATATGTGGGTGAAAAGTGACCACAGATCCCTCAATAGACAGAATTGTATTCAGAGAGAGAGGATAAAAACAAGGTACAGATTTGATTTTGTAATAGATACAGAATTTACCACGAGGTTAATTCCCCAGAAAGTATTGCATCTCGTGATCAAAGTTGAAGCCCCGTTCAACTGTTTGAAGACGCATTATCCACATAGACTCAGTTCTTCTCAAGCTGAGCTCCCTATCACCACCCTAAATGTTAGCATGTGTAACCTCAATGCCAAAAATTTGACTTTTTTCTCTGTTCCTTGCGATGGGCAGGTTGCTGCATGTAATGCTACAGGATATTTAGGATCACATTTATGTATTGCTCTGACGTGCTCCATTACCCTTTCTTTTAGTGGCCTGATGGTACTACCAACATAAATCTTGTTGCACATGCATTCAATGACATAGGTAACAAATTTAGTGGTACAGTTAATGTTGTCCTTAATGACATAGTTTCTGCCTGCAAAGTCAGTAAAGTGTGTTTGGCCATGTTTTGCCCACCTGCACATACTGCAAAATCCACACTTGTAAAAACCAAGAGTACGTGAACTAAGCCAGTTGGTGGTTGTGACCGACCGTGGTACTGTCGGGCTCAATCTGTTTTTTAGTCTTCTCCCTTTTCTGAAGGTAATCTGTGAGTAATCCCAGATGAATTCCCTGAGTACTCTGTCAGATTGTAGAATACCCCAATGTTTTCTAAAGCTCTTCTTTAAGGGATTGTGTAAATCATTAAATTCTGTGATCATGGGGGCGTGGCTAGCGACCTGCCAAGATGGCCACAGCTTAACAGAGCTCCGTGACCGACAGGGCCCTCCTGTTGGAAATGGGATCTCTGGCTGGCCAAGGCTTTCGCCAAAGTCAGTCAGAGACCACCACACCCAAGTCAGGGCAAGGGAGTTACACGCCAAGATAACCCCTACTCACCCTCTAGGTAACGTGGCGCGAGCAGCAAGGCTAAACTTGGAGGCGATGTAAGTTAAGTATTTGCGCACGCACCCCAGCAACAACACCCAAAGGCCCACCACAAAGGAAACTCCACACAAGGTTATATAAAAATAGCCTTTGTATTACACCAACACACATTTAGATAAAACACACACTTTACAATGTGCCAGAGGCACGGGCAGAATTTACAGGGGATATTTACAAGACAGGGCCACCTGGACCACTGTCAGGAATCAGCACTTTTAGAAGTAACAATACAATACTTGTAGGCCTAGAACTTAGAACATAGCCTATAAGACAGTACCTTCCGTCCTGATTGCACGGGATAATGCGAGTGATCTCCTCAGTAAACTTGAGCGGGCGGCCCAGCGAAGCGGCGCGGCTCAGGGGAGAGCGGCGCGGCTCGAGGCTTGGACGGGCGGCCGGCAAGGTACAAGCGTTTCTCTGGGGCGACCAATGTGTGCGGCTCAGAAGAGGAGGGGGAAGGCAGGATGCGGGCGACCCAGCGAAGTGGCGCGGCTCAAGGGAGAGCGGCGCTGCTCGAGGCTTGGACGGGCTGCCGGCACGAGCTGCCGAGGGGAACGAGCGAGGCACACTTCAGCGAGGCCCCAGGGGCCCAGGGAGATCCGACAAGTCCCAGCAATTTGGCAGGGAAGGCACCATAGAGTCCACTGGTCCTGGGACTCTGGTCAGGGGGCAAGCTTAGTATCAAGCCCTTGGGATCACTTATAACAGAAGATCACTGTAACACAAAATAGGACATAAAGCACACAACCAGTACCCACTGGTAACTGGTAAGTCCCCCCTACGCAATCCTAACCACCCTAGGAACAGGTCACGCAGGGAACCAGGACCTTACTAGCACCACCTGCACTAGCAAGAACAACCACCTCAGTATCACAATACAAGTAGGGGCATAGACCTGGGGACAAAACACATGATGCAGAACCTACATTCAGCGGTGTAAGGAACACATGACGCAGCGACACACGTTCAGCGGTGTAAGGAACAGGGCACATAATGTATCAACAACACATTCAGAGGTGCAGAACACAGGGTGCGCAAAACATACTACACATTGTACATTTCCTAACACCCAAAAGCAATAGGACATAGATCATAACAGCATCTAAACCTTTAGCGCAGAACTCACAAAGTCCAGGTTGCGCCACTGCGCCAGAACCTAAATGTAGCAGCTGCCCACTACTTGCTGGGCAGCTGAGGGACAGGACAGGGGGGCCTAAACGCTGCAGCTGGCACTAAGTGCTGCGCAGCTGGGGAAAGGCCAGGGATGAAGGAGTGCGTCTCACTCCTAAGTCCATAGAACACATGTCCCTAGGAAGGAAAACCTAAACGGTGCAGCTGCCCACTAATTGCTGGGCAGCTGGAAACAGAACTGCGACAGGGGCCCTCACTGGCCCCTCAGGACAAGGACTGTGCCCAACTGAGCCCTCTGGCTCTAAAAACAAATATGCAAAAGGTGGAGCCTCTCAGGGCTCTAAAACATCAAGGGGCGCAGGGAGCCTCTCTCAGGCTTTAAACACGGGGATGGCCCCAGAGCCTCTCGGGGCCCAAAACACAACTGCGGCGCTTGGTGGAGTCCCCCTCCTGGGGCTCTAACATCAATGCTGCCTCTGGGGTCGCTGGAGCGGCCCTCTGCCATCTGGGGCCGCTCAGTGGGGGAAAGAGAAACTGCCCCCGGAGCCTTTCATTAGGCTCAAGAGCAGGTAAGGCCCCCACAAGCCTTTCACTTAGAGGGGAGGGGCGGGCAATGGGCCCCGAAGCCCCCCCTCCCTTCACGGGCACTCACCGGTCTCGCGGCGGCTGGGGGGAAGGAGAGCTCCCGCTCCTCGGGGCTCTCCTGTGCTGCGGGCTGGACTGCTTGGCCGGGGCTCCCTCCATTACATGGGAGCCCCGCAACACCGGCGCTGCACTTGGCTGGCTGCCCCGGGCTCTCCTCACCTCACGGGAGCCCCGGGCGGCCATCGCCCCGCCTCAATCCTCTTCCGGTCGGCGGCAGCCAATCCCAGCGCGGCGGCGGGCGGGACTTCCTCCGGCAAACCGGAAGTCCCGCCCCGCGTCAGGCACCTTAGTGCCTGGCTTCCTGTTTTGCGGCGCTCGGGCCGCGGCGGTGAATCTCGGGGGTATTTACGAGGGGTGACAACCTCGAGAGATTAACTAAGCACTCGAGCGAGGTAGGCACTCGCCAAATAATTAAATAACCGGGGTGGCACCCGTATTTAAGAAGAAAGTGCAACGAAGCACTCTGGGGCACCAGAAGGGCAGGAGCGCTTCCCTCAGAGGGAAAACGACAGCGCTCTGCCCAGGCATGGAAAATAAAGCGCTAACAGGGCGCTAAGGGCAGCCACAGCCCTGGGGCAATAATCCAGCGCTCCCAGCGCTCTCTGAGAGAAGGAAGCGCTTCCAGGCGCTAGGCAAAATATCCATAAAGCACTTCCAGGTGCTAGGGCAACAGCCAACAATCAGGTCCTGGTAGAGTCCAGGACAGCAGAAGTCCAGGGGCTGGGCAGGGCTCAGGGAGGCAAGCCATCCCTGAGCCCAAGCAGCAGCACGCCCCTGGCAAGATTCTAGTTGGGAACAAGAACATTTTCATGGGGTCACAGCCCCTCTTTATACAGAGCAACTCTTTGTCTGTAGGTGCAGGGTGGGGGGAGAAACCAGTCGCAGCTGGTTCTGGAGCACTCTTGATGGCCCAACCACCCATTCTATTCACTGGCAGGGCTTGGGTCATCAGTCACACCACAGGGGGGCGGAGCCAGCATTGTGTGGGGAAAACCCAGCCCATCCAGGACACAGGTACACTCCTCCCACACATCACTCATGCTAATCTCACACTCACCACCGGGCAGACCCATCCAGACTTCCTGGAGCCTGGCATGCCAGCCAGCTCCAGCCAATCACGCCCCAGCACCCTCACTGCACACATATCTCAATGTCCAGAAGTGGCCCTTCCCCTCTAGACACATACATGCTGCATACACCATCTCGCAGCATTCACTCCCCCGAGTTCACACATACCAAACTTGACCATGCACACCTCACGCATCAGGAACTACCAGGGACACAGACATTCCCCATGCATTCCTATGGGAGGGCAGGCCAATCTCACACACGCACTCAGGGAGAGCACGCACTTTACACTGCGCCACAGTGTCAAAGTGCGCAAAGACCAGAAATCACTATAATTTCAAGGCAAAAAGTTCAGGGGTGACCCTGCCAGAAGGCCCAAGTCCAACACGACCCCCTTCCAGCCAAAACGCAGGGTAGGCCAATCACCACCGTGATGGACTTCCCTGCTTGGGGCGATAGAACACGGACGCGGGCCCGCACTGCAGGGACACCCTCCGGTTCTACGCCAAGTTGATCCATAAGACAAGCACATCCTTAAAAAAAACACAGGCCCAACTAGGCTACCCCACTGGTACTCCTTAGCTGTCCACGGCTAGGACCAGGCCCTAGGCCACCTAGATACCACTGGTCCTTGCCAATACACAGAGTGGGGGGTAGTAACCCCTGGCCTACAATAGCCATTCTCCACTCCCTTTCTCAGCGTGGTTCCAAACTACCACTGATCCTTCAACCTAGGGTCCGCACCCTCAGGCTGACCAGAGGTCACGGGCAAGAATGCCCCACCCTACCTCTACTTCTGAAGCACCCTCCAGAACACAAATCTCCCACCTGGGATCCAAATTCACCGGATGCACCGGGGTCAGACTCCCTCTGACCCCCTTCCAGAGTTCTGCACCCTCCCACTGTAGAACAGGGTCCCTCCACTTAAGGTAGGCCCCACCTGCTCTCAGGGTAGTACCACAACACTCAGCCAAGAACCCTAAAGATCCCTGCTAGGCCTGTACCACCCCTTCTGGGAAACACAGGGTCTCTTCACTTAAGATGAGCCCCACCTGTGTTCACAGGGGTACCCCTAGAAGACAAACCGGCCAGGACACTGGCTAGAGTCGCCCTGCCGTCAAGGACAGGCAACACCTGACCCTGGCTCCCCAACCTAGGGACGCTACCCTTTGGTTAGATGCCTGGCGCACCAGGACTTCTACAAGTTGGAAACAAAAATCTAAGACTTTCTCTCCTCCTTCAGCAGCAAGGCAACCACTGCAGGTCAATACCCCATACAGCTTACCCGGTTCCTTCTCTTCAGGCAGGAGTTCCCTCTTGTAACTTCAGGACACTACATACAGTTGCCCTGACGTCCAGATCCGGAAACACCGGCTACTGGCTCCCCAACCGAGGGACGTACCCTTTGGTCAGATGCCTGGCGCACCAGGACTTCCTTGAGGGTGACACAACTAATGTGTCATGTACAAGTCTGCCTGACACTCAGGACAGAAGTGGCATCACCATGGTCACTCCCTGGCGACACAACCCTTCTGGTTGGCCCCTGACCCACTGGTTCTTCCACTGGGGAACCTATCCCCCTCGCACCCCTCCATCTGGACTTCTGCACCCTCCCAACTGGAGCGGTACTGCCAGACACCAGAACTACTGGAACCCTGGTTACAGAGGTTCCACGTTCTCCAGACACTCTGGAAGATCCTCCTCAAATGACCTATTGGTACAGCCTAGGCCCCGACCTGATGTTCCCTTCAGAAACACTCCAGGCCCTGACACTGGGTTTCGGGCACCTGGAGACATGCAGTCCCACCCACTCCTTCTCCTCTTGAGACAGGACGTGAGCCCCTACACCGAGACCTAGCTGGGCTACACTGAACCTCTTCCACCACGCTGGGCTGGAAGACACCTCAGACACTCCTTTTGGAATCACTCCATCCCCTATGCCTCTCTCCTCCTTGAACATTACCAACTCCAAAATTCTGTCTCTCAACAGACCACAGAAATCAAAAAGCAGGCTCTACTATCTGCAGACGTTCTTGGGAAAAGTTCAACACACAGGACTTAGGTATCTGAACAAAACAAGATTACACAAGCATTCAGCAAGCTCCCCATCCAGAGAACTCACACACACGTCCAGTGCCACACACCATTCATCCACACACACCCCTCCCCAGACTGGTAAGGCAGTTTCTACCACCCCTGACTTCTCAACCTGACCACACTTGACACAGGTACCATTACTCCAGGGCAGGGACGGGGGACACATGCACTGGACACACTTATGCTGCCACCACTGGATCCCACCCTTCTGGCGAATCCAGAAAACACACTGCACTTAGGGGGATGATCTACCCTCCCGAGCTAGGGACACCTAACTCAAAGTGCACAAGAAACACATTTCCACAGAAATGACATTTTCAGCAAACTTAAAGCAATAATCCCCAAAATGTTTTTATCTAAAATGCGGGGTTTTGTGGTGTAGCCAACTGCTACTAAGGTACAACGCAAACGCAAATCCTTATCCCACCGCTTGCCGCCAATGTTGGAAATGGGATCTCTGGCTGGCCAAGGCTTTCGCCAAAGTCAGTCAGAGACCACCACACCCAAGTCAGGGCAAGGGAGTTACACGCCAAGATAACCCCTACTCACCCTCTAGGTAACGTGGCGCGAGCAGCAAGGCTAAACTTGGAGGCGATGTAAGTTAAGTATTTGCGCACGCACCCCAGCAACAACACCCAAAGGCCCACCACAAAGGAAACTCCACACAAGGTTATATAAAAATAGCCTTTGTATTACACCAACACACATTTAGAAAAAACACACACTTTACAATGTGCCAGAGGCACGGGCAGAATTTACAGGGGATATTTACAAGACAGGGCCACCTGGACCACTGTCAGGAATCAGCACTTTTAGAAGTAAGAATACAATACTTGTAGGCCTAGAACTTAGAACATAGCCTATCAGACAGTACCTTCCGTCCTGATTGCACGGGATAATGCGAGTGATCTCCTCAGTAAACTTGAGCGGGCGGCCCAGCGAAGCGGCGCGGCTCAGGGGAGAGCGGCGCGGCTCGAGGCTTGGACGGGCGGCCGGCAAGGTACAAGCGTTTCTCTGGGGCGACCAATGTGTGCGGCTCAGAAGAGGAGGGGGAAGGCAGGATGCGGGCGACCCAGCGAAGTGGCGTGGCTCAAGGGAGAGCGGCGCTGCTCGAGGCTTGGACGGGCTGCCGGCACGAGCTGCCGAGGGGAACAAGCGAGGCACACTTCAGCGAGGCCCCAGGGGCCCAGGGAGATCCGACAAGTCCCAGCAATTTGGCAGGGAAGGCACCATAGAGTCCACTGGTCCTGGGACTCTGGTCAGGGGGCAAGCTTAGTATCAAGCCCTTGGGATCACTTATAACAGAAGATCACTGTAACACAAAATAGGACATAAAGCACACAACCAGTACCCACTGGTAACTGGTAAGTCCCCCCTACGCAATCCTAACCACCCTAGGAACAGGTCACGCAGGGAACCAGGACCTTACTAGCACCACCTGCACTAGCAAGAACAACCACCTCAGTATCACAATACAAGTAGGGGCATAGACCTGGGGACAAAACACATGATGCAGAACCTACATTCAGCGGTGTAAGGAACACATGACGCATCGACACACGTTCAGCGGTGTAAGGAACAGGGCACATAATGTATCAACAACACATTCAGAGGTGCAGAACACAGGGTGCGCAAAACATACTACACATTGTACATTTCCTAACACCCAAAAGCAATAGGACATAGATCATAACAGCATCTAAACCTTTAGCGCAGAACTCACAAAGTCCAGGTTGCGCCACTGCGCCAGAACCTAAACGTAGCAGCTGCCCACTACTTGCTGGGCAGCTGAGGGACAGGACAGGGGGGCCTAAACGCTGCAGCTGGCCCTAAGTGCTGCGCAGCTGGGGAAAGGCCAGGGATGAAGGAGTGCGTCTCACTCCTAAGTCCATAAAACACATGTCCCTAGGAAGGAAAACCTAAACGGTGCAGCTGCCCACTAATTGCTGGGCAGCTGGAAACAGAACTGCGACAGGGGCCCTCACTGGCCCCTCAGGACAAGGACTGTGCCCAACTGAGCCCTCTGGCTCAAAAAACAAATATGCAAAAGGTGGAGCCTCTCAGGGCTCTAAAACATCAAGGGGCGCAGGGAGCCTCTCTCAGGCTTTAAACACGGGGATGGCCCCAGAGCCTCTCGGGGCCCAAAACACAACTGCGGCGCTTGGTGGAGTCCCCCTCCTGGGGCTCTAACATCAATGCTGCCCCTGGGGTCGCTGGAGCGGCCCTCTGCCATCTGGGGCCGCTCAGTGGGGGAAAGAGAAACTGCCCCCGGAGCCTTTCATTAGGCTCAAGAGCAGGTAAGGCCCCCACGAGCCTTTCACTTAGAGGGGAGGGGCGGGCAATGGGCCCCGAAGCCCCCCTCCCTTCACGGGCACTCACCGGTCTCGCGGCGGCTGGGGGGAAGGAGAGCTCCCGCTCCTCGGGGCTCTCCTGTGCTGCGGGCTGGACTGCTTGGCCGGGGCTCCCTCCATTACATGGGAGCCCCGCAACACCGGCGCTGCACTTGGCTGGCTGCCCCGGGCTCTCCTCACCTCACGGGAGCCCCGGGCGGCCATCGCTCCGCCTCAATCCTCTTCCGGTCGGCGGCAGCCAATCCCAGCACGGCGGCGGGCGGGACTTCCTCCGGCAAACCGGAAGTCCCGCCCCGCGTCAGGCACCTTAGTGCCTGGCTTCCTGTTTTGCGGCGCTCGGGCCGCGGCGGTGAATCTCGGGGGTATTTACGAGGGGTGACAACCTCGAGAGATTAACTAAGCACTCGAGCGAGGTAGGCACTCGCCAAATAATTAAATAACCGGGGTGGCACCCGTATTTAAGAAGAAAGTGCAACGAAGCACTCTGGGGCACCAGAAGGGCAGGAGCGCTTCCCTCAGAGGGAAAACGACAGCGCTCTGCCCAGGCATGGAAAATAAAGCGCTCACAGGGCGCTAAGGGCAGCCACAGCCCTGGGGCAATAATCCAGTGCTCCCAGCGCTCTCTGAGAGAAGGAAGCGCTTCCAGGCGCTAGGCAAAATATCCATAAAGCACTTCCAGGTGCTAGGGCAACAGCCAACAATCAGGTCCTGGTAGAGTCCAGGACAGCAGAAGTCCAGGGGCTGGGCAGGGCTCAGGGAGGCAAGCCATCCCTGAGCCCAAGCAGCAGCACGCCCCTGGCAAGATTCTAGTTGGGAACAAGAACATTTTCATGGGGTCACAGCCCCTCTTTATACAGAGCAACCCTTTGTCTGTAGGTGCAGGGTGGGGGGAGAAACCAGTCGCAGCTGGTTCTGGAGCACTCTTGATGGCCCAACCACCCATTCTATTCACTGGCAGGGCTTGGGTCATCATTCACACCACAGGGGGGCGGAGCCAGCATTGTGTGGGGAAAACCCAGCCCATCCAGGACACAGGTACACTCCTCCCACACATCACTCATGCTAATCTCACACTCACCACCGGGCAGACCCATCCAGACTTCCTGGAGCCTGGCATGCCAGCCAGCTCCAGCCAATCACGCCCCAGCACCCTCACTGCACACATATCTCAATGTCCAGAAGTGGCCCTTCCCCTCTAGACACATACATGCTGCATACACCATCTCGCAGCATTCACTCCCCCGAGTTCACACATACCAAACTTGACCATGCACACCTCACGCATCAGGAACTACCAGGGACACAGACATTCCCCATGCATTCCTATGGGAGGGCAGGCCAATCTCACACACGCACTCAGGGAGAGCACGCACTTTACACTGCGCCACAGTGTCAAAGTGCGCAAAGACCAGAAATCACTATAATTTCAAGGCAAAAAGTTCAGGGGTGACCCTGCCAGAAGGCCCAAGTCCAACACCTGCCATTGATATCGGACACTTATCCTGCCTAATGACAGATCTGCACCCCAGAATCTCCTGCATGAAAGACTCCGACGCAAGAAGAGCCGAACCAGCACGACAGACTCCCCAAAATCGCCGAGTTAGGCCGCTGAGAATATTGCGGCCTAGAGCAGGTGCCGGAGCTGGGGCCTCAAGTTTGCAACTGACCTGGATTTGCGACGCGCAACAAGGTGGTGAGATCGCCGACTGCAGAAGCTACAGCCTGATCAGCAACGGGCCGCTAGGCTGGACCCGGGGCGTACTGCCGATGTGAGGTGAGAGCTCCTGCAGACAACTGGTGGGACGAGCATCGATCAGGACTGCGGCGGAGGGACTCCCACGCACAGCCGCATCGCAGGAACAACGGAGCTGAACGACGGCCTCAGGCGCGAGCGGCCAGCGGGGAGTGACGCGTGGGCCCCGACGCTCCAGAAGAGGTAGGAGCGCAGGTGGCACGACTCCTGAACCGGCCGTGCCCGTCTCTGGCTTGAGTGGTGAGGCGGGGAGCAGAGCACCAGCCCCTGGGGACGGAGAGAGGCCCGGACGCTCGGCAGGAACCGGTAGATGCAGCTGTGGCACGGCCGGGCCTAAATAGGCCACTTGAAGACCTGGACAGTGGGGGATAGTGACAGGGAAAACTCGAACCAGTCCAGCCTGCGCAGACGACGATCCCGAGCCCACGCTATCGAGCATACCTGGGAAATAGCACGGTGGCAGCGGCGTGGACCCGGCAGGGCGGTATAAAATAACAACATAGCGCCTATACAATATATATCCCCGGGGTGCCACGGTGGTGACACGAGGACCCATTTGAAGGCGCTTTGTAACCAAAACACCGCACATACCACATATTGCCCACCGGAAGATAATGAGTGGGAGAGGGCAGAGAGTACAACAGGCCCCCAGACTGGACAAATTCGCATATACCAAAGACCCTCCAGGCAACCCCAAAGGCGATATGTCCAAAGCGATATCCCGGCCAACCGACCAATCGGCGGAGGCTGAAGAGGTCACCCTGCAAGATGTAATGGCAGCCCTGAATACAATGCAGTCATCAATGGGCACAATATTCACAGACATTTCCCTCATGTGGGCGGACGTCGCGAAAATGTTGGATCGCCTGATTAACGTAGAAAAGACAACGACTGGGCTAACGGCGGATACAGCGGAACTAAGGGGGAAAGTACAGAAGCTGGAAGAAGATAACACCCTGCTAAAGGCTAAGCTTGAGGAGCAAGAAGGTCGGTCTAGGCGCAATAACGTACTCCTGGTGGGTGTGCCGGAGACAACAGGGGGCCCGGCTTTAGATCTTTTGTAGAGGATCTTACCCAGAATCAACTTCAAACGAGGGGCCTGTCTAACTATTTTTCGGTGGAACGGGCTCATAGAGTGCCTGGAGGCAGGCCGCGTCCAGGAGCGCCGCCGCGTCCAATTTTGGCGCGCATCTTCAACTTTCGAGACCTCGATGCCATTTTACAGCCAGCGCGTATTAACCCACCGATAAAAATTGACACCGCTGAAGTCACCTTCTATCCTGACTACACGGCGGCAGTCGCACAAGAAAGGCGAAGTTTCACCGAAGTGAAAAAGGAATTACGCGTCAAAGAATTGAAATATTCAATGATCTTTCCAGCAAAATTGCGTGTAGAATCAGAAGGGAAGACATGGTTCTTCGAGACGCCAGGGGAAGCAAGGGACTGGCTCGAGGTCTGGCGACCGGCCAGAGGTCCCAGGAACAGAGACACGGCGCGGAATAATCGCTGAAGAGACCGACAAGCTGCGAATGGACGGCATATAGTGGTGAACTTTGGGCACTGTAAGGCTACGGACCTCGAAGCACGAAACCCTAAAGACTTACATATGACTCTAGAACATTGCAATGAGATCGTTGGCACAGCTCATGACGGGACACACTACAAGGGGTTCGGGCAACAACAACGATTGCAGACACTGCACAATACACTCGACGGGAGGTGTTGGGAGTAGGGACGGAGGCTCCCACAGGTAGGATCTCACAAATTAAGAGCAGCACTGCATGCCCAGTACCAAACGGGGGGCTTTAGGATGGTCAAGGAAGACTCACCCTCAAGAGCGATGCTGTTTGTTGGGATTTATAAGCGCTCTGCTCAGTTGGGGTGGTGGATGGTTCTAGGTCCGCCGGGCAGGGAGGCAGGGTGGGGGGTATGGAACTTAAGGTCGGGGATGTTTACTTGTTTAAGTTACCAGTTTATTGCCCTCAAATCTCTCCATGGAACTTTGCTGATGCGAACGCAGAATATACACACACAACTGGGACAGATGGCGGCCACGCCACAATATACTTGCGCACATGACATACACCTCAGATCACACTATGCAGGACATACAGTGGATTTAATGCTTTCAAACTACACACGCTATGTCTACAAATAGAAATCAACACACCATCTCTCAGTCGTCAGGACCACCAGGCCCCCCCCGTCCATAATAAAACGATGGAATGTCAATGGGCTGGGACACAAGATCAAGAGGGGACTAGTACTACAATATCTAAAGCGGAAAGGCCCTACCGTAGCTTTAATCCAAGAGACGCATCTAATGGGAACGGCCTGCAAAGCACTTGACTGTAGGGGATTCAAAATGGTTGCCCACGCGGAGTTCACATTAGGGTCCCGAGGGGTCGGTATACTGATACATAAGAGCTCCCCGTTGGTGGTTCACAAGACTTGGATGGATGACCAGGGGCGCTTCACCGCAATGTCCTGCCAAGGGGAGGGGCGTATTTACAACATGGTCTCAGTATATATCCCCCCGACACTTCATCAGACAGCTTTTCAAGACCTTGGGAAACTCCTACTTGACCTTCAAGAGGGAGAACTGATTATAGGAGGGGATCTTAATACAATAGTCGATGTTACTATAGACCGCAAGCCACCCAGGGAGACAAACAGGTCCAATCAGGCCCTGAGAGAATTTATAGATGCAATGTGTTGGACCTGGGGTTACCAGTCCACATAGGGTAGCCTGGCACAGAGCAGGAATGGCTATTCTCAAAGGTAAATTGTGTTGTGCTTACATCACCTCACTTGCAGTAACCCATCGCCCATCCACTAAAAATGACACCACACCAGTTTAGAAAAATACGGATACCTTTTATAAAGTTCTTCAAGTTATTTTGTTCCGTCGGTCATATAAAGGTTACACACATCAAGTACCTCCCCCATCAATTTCTTGCAACAATGAAGATTCAGCAATACATCATTCCCTAGAGTCAATGGATTTAACTTCTACACTTATTGATTCAAGTTGTAGGCAGTTTCTTGGCAGTTCAGATAGGATTCAATGAGAAAAACATTTTACATTAAAACCAGTTAGCGAAATCATGCATTACATTAGAACAGTTTGGAAACCACCTTGTATAGCTTGTTTAGCTAAATTGAATTAAGTGCTTGCTCAGCAGGTACCAGAATTATTCCCTCCTGTTAGGATGAGAGCAGGCAGGAATTTCAGTCAGAATCATATATGGGTACAGTTATCTCGTACTGCACTGGTCTCCTGCTTTACTTTTATGAACCAGCGATAACTCTAGGTCTTGTCGATCTTAAGTTTCAGTTTATTAGTCTTGCCAGATTGGGCTTCCCTGGTCAGCACAACAGTTTTAATAGGGTTCTTATGGGTGACCAACCACTAGGGCCTGTGGCGTCGGCTTCCGATTTCAAGTCCCTCACCAGCCCCCCAGAACCCTGCTTACTTGTGGCCAGGAGCCCTTACATTCCGCTTTAGTCAGTTCTGGCAGCGGACAGAGATCAAACCTCACCGTCAGCCCCTTGTGTCCAGCGTCGAATCCCTCACGGGTCAGGCCGCCCTACATCAGAGCCTGCGCTGAGGGAAGGACGCGCTGGCTGAACGGTGTTACTGGAATCGCTTTGTCGTGGCTCCTCACCAGAGCGCTTCTGTCGTTTCCTTGTTGAGCCGCACCACTGGGCCTGCGCGGAGGTACAGTGGCTTCAGTGCGGTACCGCCCCTTTCCTCACGCAGCCGGCAGGCCCTCCTCCGGACCCGCTTACGAGCGGCTGATTCTTCAACACCACTCCGCCCCCTTTCAATTACGATGAACCCTCTACGGGGCCTGCGCAGGGGAGCAGTGTCACTACAATTTCACTCCGCTGCCTTCCGCCTTCACCACAGAGCAGGCAGTGGCTCCCGGGCACCTCCGCTACCGGCTCTTCCCTCCCCCTCGCCCCCCCCAGTGGAGAGCCTCAGCAACTTCCTGAGATAATGCCAGAGTCAAGGCTGCGGGACAGGTGGCCCTCTTCACAGCGGCCACACCACCGATTAATATGTCTCTGAGGGGAAAGACGTCTTCCCGGCAGCGCTTCTCAGCACAGGTGAGAGGGGACAGATGGGACAATAGTAAGGTTGGTTATGGAATGGGGAAGGTTGACAAGTTCCCTCAGTCCTGTCCCTACCCTTCCAAAGCTTTTAGAGTTCGGGCTCAGTTCCTCTCAGCTCGAAAGGACACTCTGACCAAGTACATCAAGGGGGGTAATTAAGCAGGGCCAGATCTATGGGTAGAGGGGCGGTGTCAGCAGTTATGTTATGTTATGTTAATAACTTTTATTCGGCGCACAGCTGCCCCAGCGAAGGGGCGTCCTGGCGCCTGATTAAGTACCACAACACAACAGGTCAAGACTGCAAGGAAAGAAGATCAATTAACAGAGGCAAACAGATGGGTTTTAATAGCACGTCTGAAAAGAGTCAGGTTATTAAGGGCGCGAATATGGACAGGAAGAGAATTCCATAGTCCCGCCGCCAAAACACGAAAGGAGCGTCCTCCCATCCTACTCAGTCTGAACCTAGGCTTAATCGCCAGATGGAGGGATTCAGACCTGAGAGACCGCGTAGGGGCATAGGGAGAGATCAGGCCCGTAAGGGCAGGAGGAGAGGAAGACTTCAAGATCTTAAATGTCAAACAAAGGGCCTTAAATTTAATTCTCTGTCTGACCGGAAGCCAATGAAGGGAGGTCAAGACAGAAGAGACAGAACACCATCTCGGAAGGCCAACAATGGCCCATGCAGCCGCATTCTGCACCCTCTGCAGCCTAGTAGCCTCAGCCTGATTAACTCCAAGCAGCAGAGCACTCCCGTAATCCAGCCGGGACAGGATAGAGGCCTGAACCACCAGTTGCCGAGTAGGAGGGTTGAAGAATTTGAGGACGGGTCTCAGTCCTCGCAGAATACCAAAGCAGGTAGCTGCAGTCTTCTTTGTATGGCTGGTAAAAGAGAGGTTGGAATCCAGCCAAACCCCCAAGTTCTTAACTTCGGCAGCTGGAATGGGGGACACCCCCAATTCGGGAGGCCACCACTGATCTCCCCAAAGTTCCGCCTGCTTCCCTAAAACCAGGACCTCGGTTTTCTTAGCATTTAGCTGTAAGCAATTGCTGCGCATCCAATTTGCCACAGCTATAAGTCCTGCACGGAATCTGGGCGCAGTCACCTCAGGGTCCCCACTAAGTGTCACCGCCAGCTGCGTATCGTCGGCATATGATGTCATAGTAAGGCCACATTGCCTGACGACAGCAGCCAGCGGTTTCACATAAAGGTTGAACAATGTGGGGCTCAGAGCAGAGCCCTGAGGGACTCCCAGTTCCAGAGAGTGGAAAGAGGACTGGCCAGGTGGAATAGCCACTTTAAAAAACCGGTCCGAGAGGAAAGAGCGGAACCATTGAAGAGCCTTCCCCTCAATACCCCCTTCCTCCAAACGCCGCATCAAAATGTCATGAGACACCGTGTCAAACGCGGCGCTCAGGTCTAACAATAAGAGCGCCGCTGTCTGCCCCGCATCCAGCACTGAGCGCAAATGCTCGATCATAAAGAGCAAAGCGGTTTCAGTGCTGTGCTGTGCGCGAAAACCATTTTGACTCTCGTCAAGAATATGATTGCGAGAGAGGTGGGCAGACAGGATGGAATTCACGTGTGCCTCAGTGACCTTGGCGGTCCAAGGCAGGAGGGAGATGGGCCGGTAATTCTCGGGAAGCAAGGGGTCCAAGTTGGGCTTCTTCAAAATGGGGCTGACCACTGCTTGCTTCCAGGAGGAAGGAACCACACCCTCACTGAGGGAGAGATTGATCAGGTCAAATATGGGCTCACGACAAAGAGGCGGGAGAAGTGTGATAAACTCCGGCTTCAACGGGTCTAAGGGAGAGCCAGATTTAATTTTGCGGCTCAGAGTGTCAAATACCTCAGCAGACATGGCAGGCAAAGAGGACAGAGTTTCGAAAACCGAAACCTTCACATCACTAGGAGCATCCCCGGGCACAGATGGTATAAATCCTCGATAGATTGCCTGCACCTTCTCCACGAAAAAGGATGCCAAGCTTTCACAGTGAGAGTCCGTGCAGATTTCTAGCGAGCAGTAAGGTAGCAACCCTTAGAAAAAGAAGTCAGCCCTCTGAGTGTCCTAACCCCCTAGCACCAGAGCCTGTACTCCAACTGGCTCTTAAGTCCCCCAAAATGGCCGCCCAGGTTCTGGCCTTATATACCCTAGGTCCAGTTCACTGGAATGGGCCAGAAGGTTCTAGATTCCTCTCACTAGTCTATGGGTCAGTCCCTGAGGTAAAAGTCTTTGACAGTTGGCAGCCACCATTTTGTAATTGATTACCTCACTACCACCTCCATTTTAAGAGAGCACCTGTGCCCCTTCATGGTATAAAAATAATGAGACACCCAAAGCTCTAAGGACATCGCCAATAAAAAGTACGGTGGACAAAAACGGAAAAATAAAATGTAGGAGGCAGAAAGAGGGGAAAAAAAAAACAAAAGATAGGAGGGACCACCCAAAGGGCTGACAGGTCTAACACAATGGGACTGATCGACATTTGGAGATTGAAACAGCCCACAGAACAACAGTACACCTTTCACTCAGCAGAACATAAGAGTCTCTCCTGCATAGATTTCATCCTGACTCTAGCGATAACACCTGAACGGGTGAGCGAAATTGTACACTTACCAAGAGGCATTTCTGATCACTCACCTTTGCAACTCATATACACTACACAGCTCCACGGAAGGCAGAGACTTTACCCGGGATACCTGAAGAACCATAAGATCGCCAAGGCCCTTGTCAGATCTACTACACAATATTTTATGGAAAACACACAATCAGTAGATTCGCCTTGCATCTTGTGGGAGGCGTACAAGTCATTGATTAGGGATCAGGCCAGCTCGACCATTACCAGCCACAAACGAAAAAACACGGAACGTCTAAATACCCTAGAAGAAGCGGCACAGAGGGCAGAGGTGGCACATACCGCTAACCCCACTGATACCACAGCACAAGACCTGACGTTAGCATCCCAGGAAGTTAGAGCTTACGCGTGGGAAATGGCTAAAACAAGGTACGCTTAGCTTGGGAAATGGATGGAGGACCTTGATTGGTGTATGTTTTGGGAGAGATCCGTGTATGTGGCCAGAGGGAGACCCCGCAAATGGGGGAAGATATGGGAGGCTTGGAATGCTTACCGTGGGGATATTTGTAAGCTGCCAGAAACAGATCCAGTTCGGGAGGACATGGATATAACCTGAGCCCACTTTTCACACTCCTTCATAATTCTGTAATATTGGACTCTACATTCTCCGATTATGATTTGCGGATACCTATGGCACGATGGTCATACTTATTTGTTTTTGTTGTTTATGTTTAATAAAAAGATAAAAAAAAAAAAAAAAAAGTACGCTGATACCCTGCATAGAATATACAAACTGGGGGATAAGATGGGGAAAATGCTAGCGTGGTTGGAGAAGAGGGAGAAGGCGCATTGATGGATTGCAAAGATGACATTACAGGACGACACGGTAATGACGGATCCCCAACTCATAGTGGAGGAGCTGGCAACTTACTACGAAAAGGTATATACAGCACGCCCCACAGCCATAGTCGAGGAAAACATGCAATTCTTGCACGATATAATAATGCCTACACTGCCACTGGACGACATGCGGGAACTAGAGGCAGATCTCACGGCCGAGGAATTGCGGATTGCGCTGAATGCACTTCACATGGGGAAAGCAATGGGACCTAATGGTCTGCCAGTAGAACTGTATAAAAAGGTAGCAGACACCATCACACCACATTTACTTAATATGTACAATGAATGCCTAGAGCAGGGAATGTTACCCAGAGACCAGAGGTTAGCTACGGTAGTGGAAATTCACAAACCAGGTAAACCTGCGATGGCAACTTCCTCCTACCGGCCGATATCTCTAACAAACGCAGAGGCAAAATTGTTAGCTAAAGCAATGGCACTCCGACTACAGCCCCATCTCAAGTTCCTGGTTCATCCAGACCAATCAGGCTTCATGCCTGGTAGAAACACCTCCCTTAACTTACGCCGTCTCCACGGTGTGCTGGCCCGGACGCCCATGGTCCGGGAAGATGCGCCCATCCTCTCATTAGACGCCGCAATGGCGTTTGACCATGAGGAATGGCCGTTCCTATTCGCGGTACTCCGAAAGATGGGGTTCAGCCCCAAATTCTGTGGTTGGATTAAATTACTGAACACAGCACCCCTAGCACACGTGATTGCGAATGGCCGCATATCAAGGGAATTCACATTGGGGAGGGGGACGAGGCAAGGCTGCTCTCTGTCTCCACTCCTCTTTGCCCTGATACTAGAACCACTTGCGGCGTGGATACGGCAAGCTCCTTCGATTCGCGGGATAAAGTGGGAGGCAGATTGGGAAAACCGTATATCGCTTTACGCGGACGACGTCTTAATATACATAACGTCCCCGTCCGAGTCTCTGGAGGCCCTACTTGACATCATTACGGAATATGGGATAATGTCAGGATATACTATTAATTGGACAAAATCACTGCTTTATATTTTACATGGCCCTATACCCAGAATCCCTCCGGGCTGCGAACTACAAATCGCGACCAGAGGATTTAAGTACTTGGGAATATATGTCACCCCGCAAGACCCTATATTTATAGAAGAAAACCTGATGACACCCCTAGCGAGACTCAAAGCGGATGTCAAACACTGGAGATCACTCCCGTTGACATTGCTGGGACGAGCTGCACTATTCACAATGCTGGCACTCCCTAGATTCCTCTATGCGCTCCAAAATACCCCATTTCAGGTTCCCCCCTACTACTTTAAAGCAATTGAAACAGAAGTCTCCTCGCTGCTCTGGGACGCTAAACCAGCCCGAATAGCGCAACACAAACTAACACGTAGCTGGTATGATGGAGGAATTGCCTTGCCAAACGTTAAATTATATTATTGGGCCTCGCAACTAATGATAACCAATCAATGGATTCATGTCCCGCAGGATGAGCCGGTATTCAGACTAGAAAGGAATCTGCTACCCGTAGACCTTTTAATGAAGGCCCTCTACACCAACAAGAGGCGACACAAGCTCACAGGTCCGACGGCACAAACGGTGTAAATTTGGCATACTGCACAAAGGGCGCTGGGTTGGGAAGGGGTATTGACACTAGCCACCCCACTATGGGAGTCTCAGCGTTTGGGAACCCTGGCGAACACGAAAGGATTTAGGCAGTGGGACCTCATAGGCATCACCAAAATCGGTGATCTTTGGGTGAAGGGAGAGATCCTTACCTTCGCACACCTACAAGAAAAGTATGGGATGGCGAACACTAAATTCTATCGTTATGGTCAGATTAAACACGCACTTCAGAGCACGATCCCCCTAGGCAGCGAATTAGCAGAATCTTCCCCACTTGAAGACAGACTACTCACAGACTACATGGACAAAAAAGCCATATCACAGACCTACCGTAAACTGATTAATAATCAACCTGTCCCCATGGTAGCACTACGGGGGAAATGGCAAACAGATTTGGGAGACTTAGAGGACTCAGACTGGATGGATGCACTGGCCTATGCCCGTGAGGCAGCAATTCCATCTAGATTAAAACTCAGACAGCTCAAAATACTGCATTGCGTTATTATCCCAGCACCACCTTGCACAAACTTGGGCACACACCCGATTCACTCTGCCTCAGAGGCTGTGGACAAGTTGGAACATTCTATCATATAATATGGGACTGTCCAAGCATTCAGGTCTACTGGGAAAGGGTAATAAATGAGATCTCAGAGGTAGGGGAGGCTGAGGTCCAGAGAGACCCCAGATGCTGTCTATTAAATATTTGGCAACCTACTGACTTAAACCGGGCATTGCAGAACTGGGCTACACTCGGCATGAGGATCGCTAAGCGCAACATTGCAAGGAACTGGGGTTCCGGGGTGTCACCCACAAGGCAGCAATGGGAAAATGACATGGACGTCGCCATGGTGGCAGAAAGAGCAGTGTACACACACAGAGGGTGTCCGAGAAAATGATCTAGAATATGGGGAAAGTGGAATGAATTCCGTGGAAATATGTGTGAACCTCTGCAGACGACGTCTACCCCTGAAGATAGTCCATGAATATAGGGGGGGGGGGACCAGCAGACTGGGTAATGAATAAGACTGGATGATGTAGACAAGGGGGAGACACTGGGAGAACAGGTGTCATCTATTGTAATGTACTGTGTTATTAAGAGGTCAAGACGAAACTGTCGTGTATGCAATGCAAGCTAAAGTGTACCAATTATTGCAGATGGAGATGATTATTGTTAATTGATGTACAAATGTGTATGACAATGAAAATAGCAATAAAAAGTAAAAAAAAAAAAGAAAAAAAATTCTGTGATCATTCAGGTTGTTTTGTTTGTGGTGAACTAGTTCATGTGCTAAGTGTGTCTTCCCTGCGTACTTTAGCTATTCTGCATTCTGCTTTGTGAAGAGAGTTGGGATGGTAACCTCTTTTTCTGAATCGCTGTTTCATGTTTGAAATATTGGCTTCAAATTCTGAGTCCTCACTACAATTTGTTTTTGCCCTTAAAAATGTGCTGTAGGGTATTGAGTTGATCTGGTGGGCAGGGTGTGCACTCTCTGCGTGGAGTACCGCATTGCATGCAGTTGCTTTTCTGAAGAGTCTGCTGTGCAGATGATTGTCCTTAATGTAAAGTTCTATATCCAAGAACTCAATTTGTGTCAGACTAGATTGTATGGTGAACTGCATACCCCATGTGTTGGCGTTAAGAAAACCATAACATTCCTCTAATTGGTGTTGTGAACCAGACCACAGAAGTAGGCGGTCATCGATATAACTTGTTTTAACTTGAAGGACATATGTATCATTTATATTTATTGTATCCATTCCCAGCCCTGAAGAAGTCGTGGAGCAATTCTCCATTGTGCGACGAAACACGTGTCGGCTGGCTTGTTCTACTGTGCTTTAACGTTGATAAAGGATTAAAAGATTCAACTTGATTTAACCACACAGTGTCGCCAATTGAAGAGCCTTTTTTCCTTTCATCTGGATGATACTTATTGCTGTGTTTTTGTATACTGTGACCACACAAATTGTACTCTCTTTTATGTGTGCCTAGGCGTTTGTTCTTATGTTTGTTACGTGTAGGTTTTTCCTACACCCCAATAAGGGGTTATAGGGCTTATCACCTTGCCTAGTTTGCACCATATGCAAACTAGGCAACTATTTTGGCTAAACCTACTCATCTGCGTTAATAAGCTGAGCGCCTAACCAAATCCCTGACTCTCACAAAAACCCTTCTTTCGTGCACATTACAATTGCTTCCCAGCTGCACACCGCAATTCAATTGCTTCCCAGTCGCAGGCTGTCGTTCAAGTGCTTCGATTACAGCTGCAGGCCGCAGTTCAAGTGCTTTGACTACAGCTGCAGGCCACAGTTCAAGTGCTTCCCAGCTGCAAGCGGCAGTTCAAGTGCTTTGACTGCAGCTGCAGGCCGCAGTTCAAGTGCTTCAACTACAGCTGCAGGCTGCAGTTCAAGTGCTTCCCAGCTGCAAGCTGCAGTTCAAGTGCTTCCCAGCTGCAGGACGTAGTTCAAGGGCTTGCCAGCTGCAGGACCGCAGTTCAAGTGCTTCGACTGCAGCTGCAGGCTGCAGTTGAAGTGCCCAGCTGCAGGCTGCAGTTCAAGTGCTTCCCAGCTGCAGACCGCAGTTCAAGTGCTTCGACTACAGCTGCAGGCCTCAGTTCAAGTGCTTTGACTACAGCTGCAGGCCTCACTTCAAGTGCTTCGACTACAGCTGCAGTTCAAGTACTTTGACTACAGCTGGAGGCTGCATTAGAAATGCTTCCCAGCTGCAGGCCACAGTTCAAGTGCTTCCCAGCTGCAGGCCGCAGTTGAAGTGCTTTGACAGTATCTGCAGGCCGTAGTTCAAGTGCTTCCCAGCTCCAGGCCACAGTTCAAGTGCTCAACAGCTGCAGGCTGCAGTTCAAGTGCTTTGACTGCAGCTGCAGTTTAAGTTCTTCCCAGCTGCAGGCCGCAGTTCAAGTGCTTTGACTGCAGCTGCAGGCCGCAGTTCAAGTGCTTCCCAGCTGCAGACTGCAGTTCAAGTGCTTTGATTGCAGCTGCAGGCCGCAGTTCAAGTGCTTCCCAGCTGCAGGCTGCAGTTTAAGTGCTTCGACTGCAGCTGTAGGCCGCAGTTAAAGTGCTTCCCAGCTGCAGACCGCAATTCAAGTGCTTCCCAGCTGCAGGCCTCATTTAAAGTGCTTCATCTGCAGTAGAAGGCTGCAGCACAGGTGCCTCCGATCTTGCACTGGGGGCCTCGCAGGATGAGGCGCTAATGAACGATAGACTAGGAGGGATGGATGGACAGAAAAAAAAACACTGAGGCTGACAAGAGAGCAAGAATTCATGAAGCCAAGGTGGCGGGAGAGGGGAGGTGGGGAATGGGGACAGGAGGCGGGGGCTGCTGAGGATGCCTCAGTGGAGATGGTGTTAACTGCTCAAAGGGCCAGCTTACAGCTCAGAGAGCGAGAGGGGGTGGGGAGGGCGATGGATCGTGTACTACCGAGGGACGTGTGCTCAAAGGGGCAGATTACAATAGGTGCCCCCCCATCATACACACACACACACACACGCCTCGGACAGAGAAAGGGGGGGAAAGGGACAGGAGTGAGTACAGGAAGGACAACGGGGCTGGGGGAGCTCGGGGGCAGGGAGGGGCGGCGAAGAGCGAAGGAGGGAGCAGAGAAGAGAGAGGTAGAGATAAACACGACAAGCAGAGGCAGTGAGGGGGAAATAAAATAAAGTGAGCCAGGAGGGGGAAGGGGAGAGAGACTTTACTGCAAAATGAGTTCTCATGGGATTTCGCATCATTTCGCATTAAACTAGGCAGAATGCGGAAACAAATACAATGTGAGTAACATTGTGGAGAGCTGATGACTGCAGTATGTGGGTGGGGAGACACGAAAATCAACCAGCAATGCGCCAGTGACCCGCCACCCCATAGGTTTAGTTTATTTCATCCATAAAGACCCAGCTGGGCGAGTCCAGGACCCACTTATTCATCCAACACCCTACGGGAAAAACCTGGGTGGGGTGGAGGGGGCAGCACCATTGTAGCCACGCTCCCTGAAATTATGCGGCAGTTAAGGGCCAAGCTGTATGGTAAAGAAATGGAAATCATGCAGCAAGGAAAGGTGGATTATGCCATGAATGCGTTGGTATTTTGCCGTTTTAACACAGGGATACAAAATAAATCCTAGGGCTAGAAAAAATTTATCTGTTTGTTATAAGGAAAGTAAAACCCTTCTGCTTATCCTTTTAAAAATATTGTTTTTAAAAAGAATATGGCTTGCATGGAAGCACCATAAGTAAATTTAATAAGCAGATTGAGACGTACACAAAGTTGTGCTCAGGAGAACACAACCCAAAGTATCACACCTGTTGTAATAAAAAGCGGGCCTCGTTCATTCCGCAAATCTCTGTTCTGTTGTAAACCTTCTCCTCGGTTTTGTATGTATAAGGAGTTACATTGGAGGGTGCTTATGTTCGTTAAGAAACTGTAGGGTTCATCTACTTCCAAGTACTGACGAGTTATCCTTCTTGCTGCAGACAAAAGCCCTCCTTATTCAATTCACTGGGATTTCTACACAATCTGGAATATTACGTCACTTCTTTAGATGACTGAATGTGACCAGCAACAGCTCAAAGGTGGCCACTTAACTGGTAATGAGGGTGACAGTTGCAGACTTTTATTTAAAAGTATTTGGTAATCATCCATAATGATACCCACTGACAAATCTGCCTAATAGTATATTATCAGGGATAGGCATCTGGAGGAATTAGACACCAAAGTTTGGCTGGATCAGCAATTGAATTGACCGAGGGAGGAGGTGGCAAATGGTGAGCACTTTCGCTGCCGCTTTGATGTTCTCAGTGGCCACGCGGCTCACTGAGAACATTAAAGCGGCTGTGAAAGTCCTCCCAAAGGCTGCAGGCGGACAAATGGTGCGCGCGCCCGGCACACATGCACTGTACCCGATCCGCCTGCAGACTTTGGGAGCATTTTTGAGAGCCCTTACTTAACTCTCGCAGAGCAACGCATGCGCGTTGGCTCAGAGAGACCTAAAAACCATGCTCCTGTCCTGGCCTGGGAACATGCCTTTGATGTTTATTTCTTCCATTAAGCTTGATTCAGAGTGCTTAGATAAGGGAATAGAGAGAGAATGGGTTGCCCAAGATCAAATATTTTGGTAAAGTTGGTGATCCAAGACCAAAATGCAGTACTACTTGTTGGACGGGATATTACTGTGCCACCATATAATATTTTGGTGAATGTTTGCGAATATACCATACAACTGGGTGCTGTCTATCCCATTAATTCTTTCCCATCACTCATCCTGATTTTCATCCAGTCCAGTTTTGTTTGTGCCCACCGAAATAATAGGACCCTTTAGATTAATTTGAAAGACTCTACTTGAGGGCATGGTTGAGTCATGACAGCTCATCCTGTGTTTCAAGTAGTCCCCCAGCCTACGGCTACCAGGAATATGCGAGACTGGTACAAACAATTGCCAGTCCACCTTTACCAACTTTCACACGCCCCAGCCTTACAG
Organism: Lissotriton helveticus; assembly: GCF_964261635.1. NCBI lineage: Eukaryota > Metazoa > Chordata > Amphibia > Caudata > Salamandridae > Lissotriton > Lissotriton helveticus. Next base: position 1,589,725,252 of record NC_136068.1, on the reverse strand, counting down.
GCCTAGACACCATAAAGCTCAGCTGGCTCACTGGTTGCAAAAGAAATCAACTTCCTGTCCACTAAACACCAATCATGGCGACCTCTTGGTAACATCGACGTAAGCATTAGCTGCTGGACCTAAAAACCCACTCGAAAAATAGCCCTTTTTTCTTCATTAATGTTCCTAGAAATACCAGAGGAGTGGTGTACTGCCGATATATGAAAGAAAACATCCGGTAACTAGTATTTAGCAAATGCAGATATTTTGAAAGATAAGATTGAATTATAGGAGCTGGGGGTAGAGATGCTGCAGCACCCCTAAAATGACCATTCTGGAGGTGAATGAGCAATAAAGATACCTTTAAATTTTAGCCTTATTTATGAAAAGAGTTGCATCGCTGGGGTGAAACAGCGATGGAACACTTTTCAGTGCACCATCCTTGCGACCCCATGGATGCGCCGAATTTACTGTACAGTGCTCCATGTCGCAGGGATTTACAGATACGTCAGGAATCCTGACGTATCAGTCGGCGCAAAAATGGCGCATTGCTGGAGTGTGTCTAGAAACAGACACAACTCCAGCAATGTGTCATTTCACATGGGGCAAGCCCCGTGTGAGAAGGCCTGCGTCACCTCTTACGATTGCTTCAAGCAGGCGTAAGGATTTGACGCAGTGATGCCGTAGAAGGGGTGCGGTGAAATCTCATAGATGTCACAGAGCCACTTCTACTAGGTTTTTCTGCATCGGAACGCCTATCCTGCATACATTATACCTGTCGCAGGTATAATGTAGCGAAGGGGTATACAAAGTGACGCATCTGTCTAGATGCATTACTAGGTAAATATGGCACAGTGTTCCTCATTTTTTACACCACCACAGCATCACAAAATGTGACGCAACTGCAGCGTAATGACCTCATAAATGAGGCCCTTAATATTTATCTTCTCACCTTTGTTGTGCATTCAAAGATAGAGGTCAAATGTAAAGTTATTTCTTCTGACAAACTGCTGCTCAATCCTTTAACTTGGAGATCAGTGTTTACTTTTCTTGCTCTGCCTGCAAAGTGAGAGTATTTTTTTAAGTGAACTATCTGAATATCGAAGGGGTATACAAAGTGACTAATGTGTCTAGATGCAGCACTTTGTAAACAGTGCACTGTGTGGCGCATTTTTTACACCACCGCAGAATCACAGAATGTGACGCAACGGCGGCGTAAGGACCTCATAAATGAGGCCCTTAGGGGCACATGCATCATTGTAGGAATTTGCAATTCCTAAATTGCGAAAATTAAGGAATCGCAATTTAGGAATTGCAAAATCCTATGCATCAAGAAATTGCAAAAGTTTTTGCAATTCCCTAATTTTCTTTATTTGTGATTCCTTAATTGCGAATCGCAATTAAGGAATCGCATTACATTGACTCCTATGGGCCTAGAGGCCCATAGGAATCAATGGGAAGGCATTCTCATTTTGCGAATTTGCAATTAAGGAATCGCAAAATGAGAATGCAATTTCACGGGTGCAGGGGGGGTCCAAAGGACCCCCCCCCTGCACCCCTGAAATGTCATGTAAGTACATTTTACTCACACACATGTCCCAAGGGCAGGTGTGTGTGTAAAATATAAGTTTCAAAAATGCACTTTTGTGCATTTTTGAAACTTTTCGCAAATTACCATGAAGGTCAACTTCATGGTAATTTTCCCCTTCCTAATTGCGAATTCGCAATTTTAAAATAATCATGCATAGCATTTAAGAAATCACAAAAATTGCGATTTCTTAAATGCTATAGTAATTTAAGAAATCGCAAAAAATTGTGATTTCTTAAATTGAGAAAAATGAAAAAAAATGATGCATCCCCAAAAAAGGTTTTTGCATTCGCAAACGGCCGAATTTTGCGATTCGCACCGTTTGCGAATGCAAAAACCAATGATGCATGTGCCCCTTAGTTTTTATCTTATTACCTTTGTTGTGCATTCAAAGACAGAGGTCAAATGTCATGTTATGTCTTGTGACAAACTGCTGCTCAATCCTTTAACTTGGAGATCAGTGTTTACTTTTCTTTCTCTGCCTGCAAAGTGAGAGTATTTTTTAAAGTGAACTATCCGAATATCTTACTTGGGTGAAAGGAAAGGCTGTGGGGTGTCATTTTTTATCAATACAACAACAATGTGAATACTTGTAAATGAACTATACAAATATTTAAAAAATAACAGCAGTTATAGAAGAACAAATGAAGCACTTTTTGTAATTCTGAAGTGAAACAAATATTTGAATATGTTCAAATTAAGACACTAGGGGCCCGATGTAGGTAAATCCCATTTACCGATTTTGAAATACCGAATTTTACCGATTCGGTATTTCAAAATCGGTAAATGGGATGTAGGTCCCAACATCTGGATTCGTTACCGAATCCTTAACAATTCTTTAATTACCGATTCGGTAAATACCGAATCGGTAATGCCCATTCATTCCTATGGGCTTTGAAGCCCATAGGAATGATTAGGCATTACCGATTCGGTATTTACCGAATCGGTAATTAAAGAATTCACAAGGGTGTAGGGGGTGTCACTTTGACACCCTCTAGCACCCCCAAAACGGGCATGTGTGCAATGTGGCACACAGACATGCCCTAAGGGCACGTCTGTCTGTCACATGGCACATGTGTACATGCACAGATGTGCATGTACACAGGAATCGGTTTTTTACCATGGATTTGTATTCCATGGTAAAATACCGATTCTGTAAGCCATGTGCTGATGGAACATAGCCTACCTACATTGCATTTTCGGTAATTTTACCGATTCGTTATCATTACCGAATCGGTAAATTTACCGATTCGGTAATGATAACGAATCGGTAAAATTACCGAAAATGTGCCCCTACATCTCGATAGCCCTTTACCGATCGGAAACGGCCGAAAATCGGTATTTTCGGCCGATTCCGATCGGTAAAGGGCTACCTACATCGGTCCCTAGGTGATGCACATATGACAAATACTTGTGAGGCATAATTTCTCAGTTATCGTTCGTGAGCTATATTGTTTTATCAGTAAAACTGCATGACTGTGCAAAATTAGTGGCCATTACAGTGGAGAATGCGCTGTCTGTAAATGACAGTGCGCTGCCACAACATGATTTAATAATATATTTGCTACAGCAGCTTCAAAATGCACCACCAACTACTTACCACTCTTGCTGTATGGGCGTGGCTCATTTGCTACACTTGTTCTTTATGTGACGGATTTTTCACAATTTCAATTAATTCAGTGTGGTAATACTGATAATAATACCTAAGGCTGTAAATTATTCCATCACACGTCAACTGATTTCCCTAAAACAAAAGGAGGAAAGAGATTCAAATCAGAAGGCTGAAGGGTAAGACCAAAGCTGCCATTTTCCCTTTGTGACCTTTTGACGGCGGTGACGCACGATAGGCCCAGACAGCCGGAGAGCTGCATGTCTGTCCGCAGGTACCGAGGGGAGGGGAAAGATGCGCGCGGATGATTGAGGGATACGCAGAAACACGAGGAGAATGTGTGTCCCCTCAGGCAGTGGGCAGTCCCCGGATTGCGTTACGAGCTCTCCTCACACCGGGTGTACAGTGACAGAAAACTAATCACTGTCCGAGCGGGCGTAACTCAACCGGCTTCACCTCCAGCTTTACAGGCGAGTCCCCGGGGAAGGTTCGAGATAAACCTCAAACCATCCAAAAGGGGAGAAAATAGAGCGGCGACTTGAAAGGCCCGCGCGCATTGTGGGGCGCGCTCTTTGGAGTGTCATTACATTCGACTGGAGTGTCTTGGTGATAGCTGGGCTTGGCGGCCCATTCTTCCTCGTCGCCTTTCATCTTGCGTCTGTTTCTTTATCTTCGTCAGAGTACCATCAGTCAGTCTCGGAGCTCAAACCAAGTTGATGCCATCATGGGGAAGCCATCCCGGGACACCCCTCCAAAAAGTGGATCTGAATACAGTTCACTACAAGGTCAACTACAGGGACATCCTGTGTTGCTGGATGGCTGTCATGACAGTACGGCTTCACGCGCAGTTAGAAGTATTGATGTAATATTATTTTAACACGCAGGAATGGGAAGTAATTATGCAGACACATTTTTTTCCAGGTCATATTCTGCAGTTATCCCTATCCCAGCCTGTTTGACATTCAAGTCAAGTCAAGTCATAAAATTTATATAGCGCACTACATACCCAGAGGGTTTCAAGGCGCTTAGGAGGGGGAGGAGGATTATTTGTCAAATATCCACGTTTTAAGCTGCTTTCTGAACGCTAGGTGATTCTGGGTGAGGCGAAGGTAAGCGGGGAGTGAGTTCCATGTTTTGGCAGCCAGGTATGAGAAGGATCTGCCTCCCATGGTGGTCTTGTTGATGCGAGGTACAGTGGCGAAGGCTTGGCTGGAAGAGCGAAGTTGGCGGGAGGGGGTGTAGAAGGACAGTCGAGAGTTGAGGCAATCTGGTCCGATGTCGTAGAGTGATTTGTGTGCGTGGGTAAGCAGACGGAAAGTAATCCTCTTATTGACGGGTAGCCAGTGGAGGTCTTTAAGGTGACCAGAGATGTGTTCGTTGCGTGGGATGTCTAATATGAGCCTGGCTGAGGCGTTTTGGATTTGTTGTAGTTTCTTCTGGAGTTTAGCGGTGGTACCTGCGTAGAGGGTGTTTCCGTAGTCCAGTCGGCTCGTGACTAGAGCGTGGGTGACCGTTTTCCTTGTTTCGGTGGGGATCCAGCGAAAAGTTTTTTTGAGCATGCGAAGAATGTTAAAGCAGGAAGAGGATACGGCGCTGACTTGTCTGTTCATTGAGAGTGAAGAATCCAGGATGACGCCAAGGTTCCGTGCGTGGTCTGTCGGGATGGGTGCATTTCCGAGGGCTTCCGGCCACCAGGAGTCGTCCCATGCAGAGGGGGATTTACCTAAGATGAGGACTTCTGTTTTGTCTGAGTTCAGTTTCAGGCGGCTTTGTTTCATCCATTCGGCGACTTCTTTCATTCCTTCGTGTAGGTTAGTTTTGGCGGTGCTGGGGTCCTTGGTGAGAGATAGGATCAGTTGAGTGTCATCCGCGTAAGAGATGATGTTGAGGTTGTGTTGGCGGGCGATGGCCGCGAGGGGGCTCATGTATACGTTGAAGAGGGTGGGACTGAGTGAGGATCCTTGTGGTACGCCGCAGATGATTTCAGAGGCCTCGGACTTGAATGGTGGGAGGCGGACTCTCTGGGTTCTTCCGGTGAGGAACGAGGTGATCCATTCCAGTGCCTTTCCTTGGATTCCGATGTTTCTGAGGCGTTGTAAAAGGGTGCTGTGGCAGACTGTGTCGAAGGCTGCAGAGAGGTCGAGGAGGATGAGGGCGACTGTGTCTCCATTGTCCAGTAGAGTTCGAATGTCGTCTGTTGCTGCGATGAGGGCGGTCTCAGTGCTGTGTTTGGCTCGGAAGCCAGATTGTGAGGGGTCGAGTGATTTGTTGGCTTCGAGGAAGGCGGCGAGCTGGTTGTTGACAGCTTTCTCGATGACTTTGGCCGGGAATGGAAGAAGCGAGATGGGGCGGTAGTTTTTGAGTTCGGTGGGGTCTGCTGTTGGTTTTTTCAGAAGGGCGGTGAGTTCAGCGTGTTTCCAGTCTTCTGGGAAGGTAGCGGAATGGAAGGAGCAGTTGATGACGTCTCGGAGGTGCGGAGCTATGACGGAGTCTGCTTTGTTGAAGATGTGGTGAGGGCATGGGTCTGTGGGGGATCCAGAGTGGATGGAATTCATCAGGCGGATGGTGTCCTCAGTGGAGATTGGGTTCCAGGCTATAAGGGTGTTAACAGGGGGAAGATGGTCAGCTGATGGTAGGGTGGGTTGGCTTCCGGGTTGGTTGTCAAAGCTGTTGTGGATGTCAGCAATCTTGTTGTGGAAAAAAGAGGCTAGGGAATCGCAGAGGGTTTGAGAGGGGGTGATGTCGTTGGAGTTGGCCGAGGGGTTGGAAAATTCCTTGACGATGTTGAAAAGTTCCTTGCTGTTGTGGGCGTTGTTGTCAAATCGATCCTTGAATGCTGTTTTCTTGGCTTTTCGGATCAGTTGGTGGTGAGTACGGATGGCGCTTTTGAAGGCGTCCTTGGTGCTGGCGGATGGGTCTTTTTTCCAGGCCTTTTCGAGGGAGCGGCAGAGTTTCTTGGACTTCTTGAGGTCATCGTTGAACCATGAGGCCTTCTTGATGCCAAGATTGTGTTGACGTTTTTTCAGTGGTGCTAAGGTGTCGGCGGTGTTGGACAACCATAGGGTGAGGTTGGAGGCGGCTTCGTTGGCGTTAGAAGAGAGGGCTGGGGAGGTTAGAAGGAGCGATGTGGAGATCTGCTCCGTGGTGATTTTGTTCCAGTTTCTTTGTAGAGTTGGTTGGAGGTGGATGATGGGTTTCGGCTTGTTGTAGGTGAAGTGAACGCAGCTGTGGTCAGTCCAGAGGAGATCCGTAGTGTGGCTGAAGGAGACATGGTTGCTGGAGGTGAAGATGGGGTCGAGTGTGTGACCTGCGATGTGGGTGGGGGAGGTGACCAGTTGTTTAAGTCCGAGGTTGGCGAGGTTGTCCGAGAGGGTGGCGGTGTTGCGGTCGTTGATCTTTTCAAGGTGAAAGTTGAGGTCTCCCAGAAGGATGTAATCTTTGGAGGGGAGCGCGTGTGGAGTGATGAAGTCTGTGATGTCTTCACTGAATTTTGCGCGGGGTCCTGGTGGTCTGTAGAGGAGGGTGCCTCGGAGTGTGGTTTTGGGGTCGATGTGGATCTGGAAGTGAAGGTGTTCGGAGTTAGCGAGGTTGGTGTCAGAGCTGGTTGAGATGCGGATTGATTTCTTATGGACGATAGCGATTCCTCCTCCTGTATGGTCGGTGCGGTCTTTGCGTGTGATCTTATAGTCATCAGGGATAGCGATGGCGATGTCAGGGGCGGAGGAAGCGTTCATCCATGTTTCCGTTAGGAAGGCAACGTCAGGAGAGATGGTGTCTAGTAGGTTCCAAAGGTCAATGGCGTGCCTGTGGACCGAGCGGGTGTTGAGAAGGATGCATTCTAGGTGTTTGGGGTCGGGAGGCTGTGTTGTGGTCGTAGCGGAGATATTGTCGGTGCCGCTGAATTTGCAGGAGTAGCATGAGAAAGGTCCATGGGTGCGTCCAGGAGCGGCTTGGACGCAGGTGGGGGCGCGACCGGGGTTAAGGGCTAGGAGGGTGGCGGCATCGTAGGTGACGCGGGGGGGATGGGTAGCGCCACGGGCAGGGGGTCTGGCGCTGGGCGCGGTCCAGGCGCGGACGGGCGTAGACGGGCTTACCTTCGGCGTGTACGTAGCGCGTGGACGCTGCGCGTTGGAACATCAGGCATAAATGAAGTGTGGATGGGGCGGAGCGTGGGAGGGTCAGCTGGGAGGCGTGGTCTGGGAGGAGACACGGGTGAAACTACAAACAAGTCGAAATGGCCGCCCAGAATGAAATTGAAAGTGGGGCACAGCCGGAGCTTCACTAAAAGATTCTTTTTACTAAGGAACTAAAGAGACGCTCTACCGGCAAACACAATCGCCGCTTTACACAATTAGATACAATGTAGCAATGCGAACACTAGCGATAACGAGCGCTCTAACTTAATGTTATTAGGTCTGAAAAGCAATGCGGGTAGAAACGATACCAAGCGCAGTTAGATGATGAAAGCGCTGTAGCAGGATGGCACTCAGCAGGAATCCGGGCAGGCAAGGCAGGCAACTGGCACAGGGCTTCTGTGAAGCGAGTGGAGAGCTGGGGGAGCGACCGTGATGGATGGAATCCAGACGGTCACAGGGAAAGAGAGGACGGGACTGGTGTTGTGTATCAGTGTGTGGGAGGGTCAGCTGGGAGGCGTGGTCTGGGAGGAGACACGGGTGAAACTACAAACAAGTCGAAATGGCCGCCCAGAATGAAATTGAAAGTGGGGCACAGCCGGAGCTTCACTAAAAGATTCTTTTTACTAAGGAACTAAAGAGACGCTCTACCGGCAAACACAATCGCCGCTTTACACAATTAGATACAATGTAGCAATGCGAACACTAGCGATAACGAGCGCTCTAACTTAATGTTATTAGGTCTGAAAAGCAATGCGGGTAGAAACGATACCAAGCGCAGTTAGATGATGAAAGCGCTGTAGCAGGATGGCACTCAGCAGGAATCCGGGCAGGCAAGGCAGGCAACTGGCACAGGGCTTCTGTGAAGCGAGTGGAGAGCTGGGGGAGCGACCGTGATGGATGGAACATTTATCATTTGCTCTCAGAAAGTTTTGGGAGATGGATTCGGTTTCAGTGATGGGTGGGGAGGAAGGGATGATGCCGTAAGTGTAGAGGTGCATCAAAATACTTTTAAAGACGTGGATGTTTTATCTTTACTGTTCCGACTAGCATGCTCCTGATTTTTAATTTTTTTAATTTATTTTTATTTAATGCGATTTTATATAGCGCGAACATTACCAGAAGGTGTCAGAGCGCTTTACATAAGAACCAGTTGCGATACATAAGGACTCAGGATTACGTGCGTTGCATAAAAGATACAAACAGAAAAAAATTGCAAATGTACGATTTATAGTCGCACAAGGAGGAGCACTCAAGGAAGGGATACGAATGGATATACTCTAAGAGTCACATAGGAATGGTAGACAGTACAAAGGTCTACAGCATATACTAGTGATTAGAGTTATCTCTATATACATAGGGAAGGGATACAAATGGATATACTCTAAGAGTCACATAGGAATCGTAGAGAGTACAAAGGTCTACTGCATCTACTAGTGATTAGAGTTATCTCTATATACATAGGGAAGGGATACACATGGATATACTCTAAGAGTCACATAGAAATGGTAGAGAGTACAGAGGTCTACTGCATATACTAGTGATTAGAGTTATCTCTATATACATAGGGAAGGGATACGAATGGATATACTCTAAGAGTCACATAGGAATGGTAGAGAGTACAAAGGTCTACTGCATATACTAGTGATTAGAGTTATCTCTATATTCATAGGGAAGGGATACGAATGGATATACTCTAAGAGTCACACAGGAATGGCAGATAGTACAAAGGTCTACTGCATATACTAGTGATTAGAGTTATCTCTTACTGCTTTGGGAGTGAGTCGCTCCGCTATAACAAGGCAATGGTGGCCCTTACTCCCCACAGTGCTGGATCGGGTCCGGTTTGGGTGATGTCACCCTGGACCTCACCCTTAGACCCAAGGGTGCACTGTCTGGCCAATTCAACAACACAATCAATAATGCACAAATACGAGGGGTGTGGCTAGCAGCCACGAGCAATGGCTGCTGCTTAAGCAAGCTCTCCCCCAGCCACGGCATATATACCGTGCCACAGCCGGCAGAACACGAATAATAGTAGCCAAATTGCATAAGAGACTGTCCGACACCCCCAGCCTGGCCGCGGAGTGAGAATTGGGGAGACTACACCCCCAAGGCGGTACAGTATCGTATTCATGGTGCCGGGGGCCGCGGAGGAAAGATGGCGATGTCGGCCTGCAGGGGCGAACCAACGAAGTAGCGGGCTCGCTGCGGCGCCTCCTGCTCAGCGGCGCCTGCGATTTGGCTGAGCCTGTGGCCGGTCAGGAGGGGGAGCGATAGGCGGCGTAACACCCTGGGCAGGAGCGGCCCTCCCCCTCCCTTTGTGCCACCGAGCGGGCGGAGGCCCCTGTCTGGGGCGAAGCACTACTCGAGGCCCCGGCTTGAGGGCCTACCTGGAGATTGGGCAGACACCGGAGTGGCGGCCGCGCGGCGGGGGCGCTGTTGCAGGATCTCGGCTCCCGCTGCTGCCGCCGAGTGAGAGGCGGAAGCCTCACAACGCCCGCACACAAGCCGGTCCACTGCTCCTGCCATCCAAGGACACGGTGAGTCGCCAGAAATAGGCGGTGCTGCAGCCAGAGCTTCTGGGCGTGGCGATGATACTCTTGGCACAAGGCATGGAATCAGCCAGGTTCTAATAACATGGCCTAAAGATCAGCTTCCTATTGGCTTGTCTTTGCTCATCATTTCCTATACAGACCCAGCAGCACTTTCCCCAGCGGAGTGGCAAGGCGACAACCAGGGACGCAGGAAGATTTCCTGATCTGGTGCGTGGTGGAGGGGAGCAGGCACTAGCAACTTCGCTTATCCTTCCAGTGAGTTTTCCCCTGACGGCCCTAAGAATGGCGACGGGTGGCAGGGGTTCCAGGAATAGTGCTCAGAGACAATTGTCAAAATTTGCGTGGACCAAGGGAGGAGATAAAAGCGACTCGCCGAGATCGGATAAGGGTGGATCGGAGGGGATACCACCATCTGAACCGGAACAGACGCTACGCGATGTTCTGGCGGCCATAGGTGGAATGCGCACCTCAATGGACTCAGTCACGGTGGAGGTTTCATTGCTCAGAGCGGACTTCAAACAATTGAACGAGAAAGTAAAGGAGCTTAAAATAGCGACAACAGCCCTACGGGATGACAACTCGGAGCTTCAACGTCAAATGACGGAAATGGAGAAAAGACAGGTCAGAATGGCGCAGCAGCTGGATGATTATGAAGGGAGAGCCCGCCGGAATAACATCCGAATCCTGGGTGTTCCGGAAACCACGGAGGGGCCGGCGGCGGATCTCGATGTGGAGGACCTAATTACAGAACACCCAAGACGCTCTCCAGTTATTTTTCCACAGAGCGGGCACATAGGGTGCCAGACGGAAGACCCAAACCTGGATCTCCGCCGCGGCCACTGATCGCCAGGGTTTTTAACTTTCGGGACAGGGACAGTATCTTGCAATCCTCCAGATCAGGCCACCCGATAAAAATCGACAACTATGAGGTGTCATTCTTCCCCGACTTTATGGCCAGAGTCCAGGCGCAGAAGAGAAGTTTCCAAGCAGTTAAGCAGGAACTGCACAGCAGAGACATTAAGTACGCAATGCTCTTCCCGGCGAAGTTGAGAGTGGAATGGGATGGTAAACCATGGTTCTTTGATACGCCGGACGCGGCCTGGGATTGGATGGAGGGCTGGACCACTGTCGGAGGCCGGAGGGGTGATCGTCGAGGCAGAACGGTACGAAGGAACGGCAACAGCCCTGACATGACGGCGGCGGAGGCCGCGGCGGAGCCCAGTGGTCTAGATGAACAAGTATGATGCGGCTTCCTGGTCGGCTGAAGGGCATGCCAGCTCGGCCATACGCAAGTAGAGAGGGGGGGATTGGAAGAACTTGTCCATACACGAACTTACGGAGATACTATGTTTTACAGTGTTATTGGGTTATAATGTGTTTTAATTACCGACTGATTAGACATGTTATGATGCTTATTAGGGCTGTATCTCAGATTTCTGACTGTGATTTCCTGTTGACATTATAGACTGCCAGTGGATGGGGTGCTCGGTTACCCTCTGCGTTTCTAGCATGGTTGGGAGGGGTAGAGGCACTCTGCCATATTGGGGGGTGGGTAGTTTTACATCCACAGGCAGGGGAGCAGGGAGGGGGTGGACGGGGGAGGGGGTGAGTTACTAGGGGTGGGCAGGAAGGTTAGTCCGTTTGTTCCTATGGAAACAAAGAGATTCTGCATATTGTGGGGCGGGAATGTGGGGGGTTCTTGAGTTTTGTTCAAAGTTTCAGTTTTGGGCTACGACTAGTTGCTATGATCGACAGGATGTGTACTGGTGAGCATGGTTTACAAAATTGTCCTAACGATGATGGAAGAACCGGATTTGATGTGCACTGATGCTTATACTAACGTCCCCTCCCTGACCCCAGTGTCTCCTATGACTATTATTACTTGGAATGTACACGGGCTGGGGGATAAAATTAAACGAGGATTGGTACTACAGTATATACGCCGCACGGCACCAGCTGTGGCACTGCTTCAAGAAACGCATTTAGTGGGCTCGACATGTAAGGCCCTGGACCGATGGGGATACAAAATGGTAGCGCATTCAGAGTTCTCAACGGGCTCCAGAGGGGTTGGCATCCTAGTACGGAAAAGATTCCCTTTAATTGTACAACGGGTATGGGGGAAGCGCATGGACGATATGCTGCTATAACATGTCAGTGGGAGGGAAAGCGATTCAATATTGTCTCAGTATACATTCCCCCTGCCCTCCACTCAGTGACCCTCCCGCCCTTAGCACATTTTGATTGAATTTGCCGGAGGGTGAACTCATTGTGGGGGGAGACTTCAATGCAGTAGTGAATGGAGCAAGGGACCGCCACCCATGCAGAACGGTAGGGACGGGTATCTCCTGAATGACTGGGTTTTTAGATGCCTTATAGACGGATGGAGATACAAACACCCCGGGGAGCGTGGATATACTTTTCAGTCGGGAGTACACAATAGTCTCTTCCGTATTGATTATTTTTTTGTCTCCGCAGACAGCCTCCCTCACTTGACTGAGACAGAGATACGACCCAGGGGCATTTCAGATCACTCGCCAGTCTTTTTGGCCTATACCTCACACATCAAAGTTCGGAAACTAATTTTTCCAATTTCCCCTGGCTATTTACAGATCCCTAAAATCAAAAAGGATATTGTTGCAGTCACAAAGCACTACTTCCAAGATAATTTAGACTCAGTACAGTCCCCAGGTGTTCTATTGGAGGCCTACAAGACCGTGCTGAGAGGGCAGGCTATATCCTCGATAACGGGTCACAGGCGGGCAGCGAGGGGCGACCTAGAGGCGATTGAGGCTGAATTGACCGTGCTTCAGACGAAACATGAGGCTGACCCCACTGCAGAGACAGCCCACAATCTATGCCTCAAACAAATTGTTTCATCAATAAAATAATAAAAACTGTTTTAAAAAAAAAATAATGTACAAATACTCATGGGCAGGATGTCTTGACACCGAAGACAGTCCTGTATTTTCTCCTCCAAATAGAACACCAGGTGATGTTCCCTCACCTGTGGGGAGTTGGATGTCATTGCAACACCAACCCTTGGCTGCTTAGTAGTTCCTAAATAATCCTCGGTACAAGAGGCCACAGCAATGAACAATGGTGGGTCTTGAGCTCCCATCTTTTTACCGGTTTCACAGATGGAAGTGTGTTCTGGGTCCACTTTCTTGGTTGCACTCTCGTGTGTCCTGGACAGGCTATCTTCCAGGCCTGGCATCTGTCTGCAAAGATGCGCTACCCAGCAGGACAATTTCACAGTGGATTGTCTACTACAGAAGTACAAAGATGTGTGAGCAGGCTGCACCCAGCTAATTATGAACCCTCCACACAGAGACCATGAAGAGATAAAATAATCTGCACCCCTTCAAAAGACTCCTTTCCCTAACAACAGATACTTCAGGCCACCCGCTGCCATCTACCAAATAGCACCTGCAATCAAAGTAATTTACAGCACAATGTGGCATTAACCGCCATGTAACTTCTACGTTAAGTCTTTCTTCTCTTTCTTCACCAAATTATCTGATGCACCTTCCTCCCATCCAGGAGATGCCAGTAATACAAGTATGGTGTCTGAAGAAAGCAACCTCTCCTCCATCTTGTACTGTTGTCCAGACTGTGGGCTTCCAAAATGGAACCCTCAAACCTGTATCATGTGTGCACAGCACACTATCATGTCTTGCACGCAATCACTTGTAAAACACATGGGATGTTGCGTTCAGGATTCCGGGTTCATCATGAGCAGTGGAACTTTAGATGACTGGGCCTGTAAGTGCACATTCCTGTCTCACAGGTAAAAAGCCTAGCACCAGAATTCACTAACACAGTATGCCGCCACCACAGTGCTCCACGCATGAAACCTGCAACAGGGACAGTTGTCCCCTGCAACTATGAGGGTGTGATTGGTGCCCTCCTCCCCGTTCAGAACTAGGGTCAGAACCTAACATTGACAAAAGACTGGGCCTCCGCCAATGGACCGACATGGGATTAGTGGGTGGCATTACCGAAAATCAAAACCAAGATCCCAGGTATGCAGTTCTGCCATGCAAGGCAGAAAACATAAATACATCATGCAGGGGGCATTCCCGTCCTAATACACCTGCCTCATGAAAGCTTATTTTTTATGCAAATTCATGTCTTTTTTAGTAGATGTGTATTTGCAGCAAAAACATGGGTGGTTGCATAGGAACACTCATGTACCATCTATGGTATTCTCCCTTGATGACAATAGCGCATAGAGTCACTTTGTGTTACTTTAGGCTATTTTCCAAAGTAAATCAGGATTTGCGTTTGGAAGTAAATTGCAATACAACACTTTGTGCAGGGTTTATTACGCTTTTGTAATGCAAACCTGGTGTTAGTAAATTTTCCTCTGGATGTGGCTCCCACAGTAGGATAAAATATGCCTAATGAAGCCTCCTGCCAGAAGGGGACACAATAATCAAGTGGAGGGTTCCAAAATAGAGCATGGCACTCCAGAGAAAGGTATGCAAATGGACACAATATTGAAATCGGACCTTCAGTCTAGAGCAAGTTACATTAGTCTAGATATAGCTCAGGAACTGAATACAATACACATGACGTAGCTGTTAAACTTGAGCAATCCGATTGAGGCCTCCAGAACAGGACACAGAGCTCCAGATGGGTTCTTGCAGATGATCTTGATGAGACAACACATCCATTCCCACATCTGGCATGAGTGAGGGCAGAATAAGCACATACCTATGTTGCCCATTTTATATTGATCATATGTTCCAGTTAAAGGGAGGGTTAAGATATATTCGTGCTTTCAAGCCCTGGAGTAGGTTCAACTTATCTCACTGATGACCTACCTGTTCTCTCTGACACTCCTAAAAACAGATGCATGTTATCCAGTACCCAAAGCAAGGACCCATTGGAGATATCTGTCCAAACGAAACTCTTTAAAACTCCCTATTGATCGCCAGATAAATGTTGAAACTGAACAGACAACTATCTTTAACCCCTTGGCCGTGGCGGTAATTCCGCCGTGGCGCTGTGGGGAGGGGGAGTCACGCGGCGCCGCCATGCTTGTGACGGAACCACTCCGCCACGAGCGTGCTGTGCTTATGACGGAATGGTTCCATCACGGCTCCGCCCACTCACTAATTCGCCCTCACAGGCGGGGAATCAGTGCAGAGTGGGCGGAGCGGCCGAGGCGTGACGGAACCACTCCGTCATGAGTACAGCTCGCCCGTGGCTCCTGCAGGAATGGTTCGGTCACTAGCACGGAACGGGTTAAAGATCGGCTGCCAAGTGCCTGTAGATCTCCGGAATGGATAGACACCAAAACAGACAGCTGTTTAATGGGTTTCTTTTGTTGCTGTCAATGGGGAACAGAACACTATCGAAGAAGAGAATGCTGCTGTGTTGAAACTAACTAGGATTTTTAGTATTTAGTCTTTTACGGAATTATGGTCTTCAAAGTCACCTAAACTCACAAGGAAGATGTGAACACAGATTGAAATAGTGGCTTACAATAGGTGACATGAGGTGGTCTACGCCAGTCTGTGTCTAAATAGGTACTCTATCTCAATAGACACCAATCTGCATGACCTACATGACCAGTACTGGTGCTACCTGAACAATGAGCCAAGTGCTACCTGTTTTCTCCTGGAGAGGAATAAGCTTGAAAGCCATGATAAAGATCTGTTGTCCTACAGTACGGCTGAACTTACCTGCATGAAAGACACAGATGAAACTAAATGCTTTAGGGCCCTCGTGATTAGATCTTCCCATTTTAAGGGACTGACATAACCTAAAGTTAAACCATTACATAGCTTTATCTTTCTGGCTGCACTAACCTACTTCCGAGACACCAAGACATTGGCCCTTAACCTTGCAGCTTGACATACACAGTACTGTCGTTTACAAGTGTCTTTTGCTGTCTTACAATTATTAAAATCCCTGTTAGGTTACAAAGTATCTCAGTTTTGGTCAGAGGACTGCAATTCTTTGTTATGGTATTAGTGGTATGTGTATACACCTGCGAGCATTGTCTGAACATATAGGTTGGTAAACAAACAAATTCATAGACAGCAGACAATCCAGAATGTGATGTGTGTCTATAAATAGTTGCTATCATAAATATTTATACAACATAGTAGTCTATCAAACCCTGTTTGAGGGAGCATGTTCTGTAAAGTGCCCTCTGCACTAAATCCCTTTTCGCTGCTACTACATGTTGTAGTGAATCAAAAAGAGGCATAATAAAGTTAAGTGATGTGCAAACGATCACACTATTTGGTCAAGTATCTTGGCAAGACTACCCCAGGGTGGTGGAGGCCAGGGACAAGGGATGTCTGCTCAGTGACTGGAGGCATGCGGAGGTAGTGGTCTTCCACAAGCCTGGCGGACCGCCGGAGCATCACGCCTCATATCGCCCTATTTCCTTCTTGAATGTGGAGGCTAAGCTACTAGCTAAGGCATTGGCGAACCGCCTCCGCCCTCATATAGTTCTACTTGTACATCCGGACCAGGCTGGGTTCATGCCCCAGCGCGCCACTCGTCATAATATTCGGCTGACTCATGTGACGGTTGCAACGGTCCAGGGACTGGGGGAGAGGGCAGCGCTTCTGCTGGCGGATATGAACAGGGCCTTTGACTCCCTGAGCTGGGTCTATTTATTTGTGCTCCTGCGGCTTCTGAATTTCGGACAGCGTTTCTTGTCCTATCTAACCTTGTTGTACACTGATTTGACGGCTTCGGTGCGGGTGGCGGGTTTCGCTACTTCGGGCTTTTCCATTGGGCGGGGCACCAGGCAGGGGTATCCACTTATCCCATATCTCTTTGCTTTAGCAATGGAACCCCTGACTGCTTGGGTGCGGATGGACGCTCAGGTGTCAGGCTTTGAGTGGGCACATGGGCTTTCTGATCGCATCGCCCTGTATGAGGACGATGTATTGTTTTTCCTGACCAATCTGGAACGCACGGGCCCCCAATTGATCTTTGGGGAAACCTCGGGTCTATATATGAACTCTCTAAAGTCCACCTTGTGGGTATTAGGAGGGCAGGGTGAGCTCGGTCACTGGGTGTCGTCGGTCCAGGTGGTGTATGGGGGCATGAAATATTTGGGCGTGTACTTGTCAGATTCTCCCACTACGGCCTGGGAGCGCAATATTGCACCTGTTTGGGAGTGTGTGCGTGAGGATATCAAGACCTGGGGCCAGATGTAGGTCGGTCGGTAACGGCCGAAAATCGGTATTTTCGGCCGTTACTGACCGGAAAATCAGATTTGGTATGTAGGGCCCACAATTTTACAGATTCGGTAAATTTACCGATCGGTAAATTTACCGAATCTGTAAAATACCGAATCGGTATTTATACCTATTCGGTATTTTTGATATGTAGGTGGGACTCTTCTGAGTCCCACAACCCTTACCGATTCTGTATTTTACCATCAAATATATTTGATGGTAAAATACCGATTCAGGTGTGCATGCACATGTGTGCATGCACACCTGTGCCATATGACAGGCAGACCTGCCCTTAGGGCAGGTATGCCTGCCACATGGCCCCCGAATCTTTTTTTGGGGTGCTATAGGGTGTCAAAGTGACACCCCCTGCACCCTTGTCAAAATCTGTATTTACCGATTCGGTAAATACCGACCGGTAATGCCCCATTCATTCCTATGGGCTTCAAAGCCCATAGGAATGAATGGGCCATTACCGGTCGGTATTTACCGAATCGGTAAATACAGATTTTTACCGATTCGGTAGCAGGAACATCTGGATGTTCCTACATCTCAACCCCTTAGATTTACCGATTTTTAATTACCGAATCGGTATGATTCGGTAATTAAAAATCAGTAAATCTATTTTACCTACATCGGGCCCCTGGTCTCATATGTCCTTGTCTATATACGGCTGGTATGCCATTTTTAAGATGGTGTCGCTCCCGCGACTATTGTATCAATTGCAAAATCATCCCTACCTGATTTCCCCATGGTGGTTCCGGTAGGTGAACTCTGCCCTAGGTCAGTTTCTTTGAGATGGAGGTGCGGTGAGGGTGGCGGTTTGGACGTGCTTCCTATCTACGTATTGTGAGGGGGTGGCTACCTCAGATATCTGGTCCTACTATGTTGCATCACATCTACTTGTTTTAAAGGAATGGCTGAGAAAACCCCAAATTTTAAGACTCTCGGTATTCACAGAAGGCATTTAGGAGTCCCAAAGTTAGGAGTCCTAACTTTACTACTACTAAATTGAGAAAATTCCTAATTTTAAGACTTTCGGCATTCACAGAAGGCATTTAGGAGTTCTAAAGTTAGGAATCCTAACTTTACTACTACTAAATTGAGAAAAATCCTAACTTTAAGACTTTCGGTATTCACATAAGGCATTTAAGAGTCCTAAAGTTAGGACTCCTAACTTCTGTGAATACCAAAATGAGTAAGTGCCTTCTGTGAATACCAAAATGAGTAAGTGCCTTCTGTGAATACCAAAATGGTAGTAAGTTTAGGATTTTGTCTTAAGTTAGTTCTGTGAATCGGGCCCGTTGATCCCTCGCAGACTGTGCTGACTCTGCCCCTCCTGTTTCTGAAACTGACCAACGCAGTCACCACGCAGTCTCTTCTCTCTGTCTTATGATGTCTGCCCTGCCACCATTTACTTCGGACCCTCACCCTCACACCTCCTCACCCTCACACCCCCTCACCCTCACACACCCTCACCCTCACCCACCCTCACCCACCCTCACCCCCATCACCCTCACCCCCGTCACCCTCACCCTCCCTCACCTTCACACACCCTCACCCTCACACAAGCTCACTCACCCTCACAAACTCAGTTTTAAGTCTGTCCTAAGTCTGTCCTAAGTCTGTCTTAAGTCTGTCTTAAGTCTGTCCTAAGTTTGTACTAAGTCAAACTTAAGTCAAACTTAAGTCAAACTTAAGACAAAATCCTAACTTTACTACTACTAAATGCCTTCTGTGAATACCAAAAGTAGTAAGTTTAGGATTTTGTCTTTAGTTAGTTCTGTGAATCGGGCCCTTTATGAACTTGTTTACCCAATCGCACTGGTGAGTATTATGATCAACACCTTCCTGGGTTATACACACATATTATGCTACCAAGCAAGTCCTTCTGCCCACTCTTATACTTCTGTCAAGTCGTGAGACACCAATGCCCACCACCCTCTGGTTGTCCCCCATCCATAGTATCAGCTCATCTCACAGCTGCCTCCTCTGTCTAGGTTATAATCCGGTGCATATCTGGAGCCATGCCTTTCAGGAAGGGGTACCCATCTCGCCCTTGTGGTGTGTTTCTACATTACTCAGTGTGCCATAATGTGCATCTATTTCGCCTGTGTTGCCATAAGCATAGTGTTCCATTCAGTGATAGACATCCTCGTCCAGTCTGCTAGTGTACACACATCATCACAATTATTTCTGCAGTGGTCCATCGTAATAGAGCCCTAAGCCACTGCCCTACAGTGGGGGGGGACACTGATACTTACTTGATGCATGGCTATGCTACGTTTCCCCACTAACTTGGCTAGATCTATAGACCCTGGGATATGTTTACCCTTCACTGGTCTTTGGAATCGTCCCAATAGGCATACCGCCGCAGTGGCAGGCAGCGTGCACCCCTTTAGGTCTGCCAACAGTCCCAGGAGGGTCAGCCAATAGGTATTAATATGGGGGCAAAAAAACTGCTTGTGCGACATGGCTCCATGGGCAGTCGCATGGGAGTCCAAGAAATATGTTTGCTAGACTGCTGGTGATATGCATGTACAGTGCAAGAAGTTGAGTTGCGTAGTTTTGAAACTAGGATTCGGTTTACTTGTTTTGTGTTTTGCAGTATGTGTCTCCAGACTTTGTCAGCTATGTCCTTGCCTAACTTTAGGAGCAGTTGTGGGTGCATAATGCAGAGGACAGGGTGCATTGCATGTTAGTTACCATCTTATGTTGTGCCCTGTGTGTCAACAATATGGTCAGGCTATCAGTCTTTGTTGGTTCTACAGTGCCCTTGCCCCAGGTTATTAATGGCGTTTTTCAGCACTTTATATGCCATAAAAGGGCCTTTGAGGAGGTTAAAGCCCTCGATTACCTTGTGGAATGTAAGGAGATTTCCATCTGCGTATAAGTCACCCATCATGGTCAGCCCGGAGTGACCCAATGCCTGTGTGGCATGATTGATATCCCCTATTACTTGGCTGTATGTCACCCATGATGGCAAGCCAGGGCAATACAGTACTTCTTTGCCCAATCTTATAGAATATTTGTCGAAAGCAAGTTTTGATGACTCACAGTACCTGCTGGTAGGGGCCCCTGTGGGTGTGTCTAGCATACAGCGCCTGTAAAAGGTGTCTGTCGACCAGCACTTGTTGGATATCCCATCCTTCAGGATTCATGCCTGCTGCAAAACATCTTGCATTCCAAATAAACTTCGCGGCCATATGATAGGACTCTGGGTTGGGATCCCCCATGCCCCGTTCGTCCAAAGAACGCACCGTCTTCTGCGTTGGGTTTCCCATATTAGGTTAGACCACACAATCGCAGATCCTGGCAGAAGAATCTCGGCAGATGTAGAAGTAGGGCTATAAAAAAGTATAAAAGTTGAAACAGGATTTTAATAATGGCCATCCGTCCAAGGGGTGAAAGTGGTAAACACTGCCAGAATGGTAGGGTCTATCTTAATTTGTTGACACATTTGTCCAGATAGCGGTTCCGCAAATCAGATCCGTGTGGGCAGATCTGGACTCCTAATATCTGATAGCCGTAGGTTCCCATCTCAGGGAGTCTCCCATATAAGTTGGGCGGTCTGGTGGGAGGGCATTCCTAAGCGGGAATAAATCCGATTTCTCCCAGTTGACTTGGAGCCCAGATAGGTCTCCTAATTCTGACAATAACCATATCAATTGGGGATGGCTTATCTCTGTGTCTCACAGGAACAGTAGTGTATCGTCAGAGTACCATGCCACCGCATTTTATGTGTCTTGATCTGGATCCCCCACATCTGGCTTTTGTCATGCATCAAACAGGATCAAGCGGAATACCTCCAAAGTACCCCTGTAAAGCCGCTAACTCCCCGATTTATACTTTTCCCCATATGTATCCGGGTTAGGGTTTCCATAAACAAAAGGCGTATCCACGGCAGGAGAGTGCCCCTGATTCTGGTGGTGGTCAACACTTCAAACAAGTATGGCCACATTAGAGTGTCAAAGGCCTTTTCAATAAGCAGGGATACCACTGATGGGGTCCCTGGTTGATTCTCGAGCAGGTCCATAATGCGCAGCAGGCGGCCAATGTTGACATGCGTGTTACTTCCCGGGACGAACCTGAATTGATCTGGGTGGATCACACCATAATGTGCAGCAGGCGGCAGATGTTGACATGCGTGTTTCGTCCCGGGTTACACCTGAATTGATCTTGGTGGTTCACGCAGGAGTCTAGCTGATTCGCTATGATTTTCTCTAGTATTTTGTTGTCCAGGGTCAAAAGAGAGCTGTCTGTATGATTGATACGATTGAACGTCAACTGGGTCCCCCTTGTTTTGGCAGCACCATTGTGGTGGCTTCCCTAATTGAATCCTGTAGCAGCCCTTTTGCAACGACCCTTTGTACATGTTGTGTAGTTGGGTCTCTAGACGGGATCGGTAGGTGCCATAGAATTCTGAAAGGAGTCCATCCATTTCTGGTGTCTTTCTGCACTTTACTTGGTATATAGCTACTTTCACCTCTTGTATCACTAAGTCAATGTTCAAGTCTGACATTTGGGTCTCGGTAAGACATGGAATCCGAGTTTGAGACACGAATTGGGCGATAGAGGCATGTTGTGGGGTGTGGAGGGTGTGTATAAAGCTGTATAAAATGTCAAAATGCCACACTGATCTCAGACTGTGTCGCAACGACTTGGATCTTGGGCAACTGCACAGCTCCAATAAGTGTCTGTGCGTTGTCTGACTTCACCAGCCATGCCAGCAGGCAGCCGGTCCGGTCTCCCTCACCATGCTGCCATGTAAGGTTTTCCTGTAGTGAAGGCACATGAGGTATTTAATCGGGCCGTCTCCAGCTGATATTTTTAGTTCTACTTCCAGAGCTTTCTACATTAACATATTTTTAACTACGTATATGTCTTTATGCAATGACCACGTTAACCACTTTTAAAGCGTCCCACTCCGTGTTCAAGTGGAAGGCAGCTCCCTCACTTTTCTTTAAATAATCATCTGTCGCTGTCCCAATCGTGTCCCTAAAAGGGGGGTCTAAGAGTGGCTCTGGCTGTAGTCGCCAATTCAGAATTGCTGTCAGGGTCCTCCCAGTTCCAATGCTACCAGTAAGTCGTTGTGATCGGAGTCTGTGCAGCTTAAATATTCAGTGTTGTGAAGGTAAGAAATGAGTTCTACAGACCCCAAGATTCAGTCTAGGTATGTGTGCAATCCATGCAACCGAAAATACTGGGAGTATTCTCTGCTCATCAGGGGAGCATCCATCCACAGAACTGCCAACGCCCATCTATCTGTTCACTGGGGACATCCCCTGGCCAATGGCACAAGGTGACCCGATGGAAGGGGGGAGTAAAGAACGGTCAAAGGACAGTCTGACCCCATGTTGTAATCACCCCCCCTCATCCGGTTAGAGGTCATTAAGGGGGTCTGGTGCTAAGGAGTCCAGGAACTGTTGTTGCCTGTTTTGGGCACGTGTGTACTTGCTATCGACACTGGTATCCCATCTAACATCCCTTCCAGGATTGGTTATGTGGGTCTATGTTTAATCGATGAATTGTGAGCGGGGTACCTGGTGCCTCTTATGAATGCTGATAAAACTGTGCCATACAATTGACTCCTTCAGCATTTCCCTGGTTTTTCGAGCTCTGCAGTAACATATGTGTTTCCTGCAAGCAAGCAATGTTGGCCATCCTTCTGCGTAGCAAGGCATATACTCTGTGGCCTTTTGCCAGGGTGCCAAGTCCCTTGAAATTCCAGGTGATAATATTACATCCCTCTGCCATGCCCGCGGGATGTCATGGGTGGGGGGAGGAGTAGCCCCAGCACACTCCATTGGGGAAGACTAGCTGGGTGTGTAGTCATGATGAAGTGTGGTAAGTATGATGTACTCCCCAGGTAATAATCATGTCCTGACATGGGATAGCAGTTGTTCCCAGTCTGTCTACTTTTCTTTCTCTCAATCAATCAATCATGGTACTTGTAAAGCGCGCTACATACCCGTGAGGGTCTCAAGGCGCTGGGGGAAGCGGGGGGGTGCCGCTACTGCTCGAAGAGCCAGGTCTTGAGGAGTCTTCTGAAGGCGAGTAGGTCTTGGGTCTGGCGTAGGTGGGTTGGGAGAGTGTTCCAGGTTTTGGCAGCGAGGTAAGAGAAAGATCTGCCGCCGGCGGTCATACGTTGGATGCGGGGGACATCTGCGAGGGCGAGGCTGGCGGAGCGGAGCTGGCGGGTGGGGGTGTAGAAGCTGATTCTGCTGTTCAGGTAGGCTGGTCCGGCGTTGTGGAGTGCTTTGTGTGCGTGGGTGAGGAGCTTGAAGGTGATCCTCTTGTCGATGGGGAGCCAGTGCAGGTCTCTCAGGAGGGGGGTGATGTGGCTGCGGCGGGGGGCGTTGACGATCAGTCGGGCGGAGGCGTTTTGGATGCGATGTAGTCGCCGTTGGTGTTTGGCTGGGATTCCTGCATAGAGTGCGTTGCCGTAGTCCAGTCTGCTGCTGACGAGGGCCTGTGTCACTGTTCTTCTTGTTTCGGTCGGGATCCATTTGTAGATCCGGTGGAGCAAGCGTAGGGTGTTGTAGCAGGAGGAGGAGACGGCGTTGACTTGCTTGGACATGGAGAGGGAGGAGTCGAGGATGAATCCTAGGTTGAGTGCGTGGTGTCGGTGCTGTCCCCAGAGCGTCGGCCACCACGAGTCGTCCCAGGCTGAGGGGGTGGGTCTTTTATTTTTAAGAATGTCTGGCTGGGACTGCTGATTACGGCTGCTCATTGTGTGATCATGAGAGCTGCACTTTGACATGCAGTGGCAGCATGCAGCGTTCCACTGACTCTGGAGCTGCGACTTCGCTCTTCACTGCACACCAGCGGGAAGCGCAAGCTTACTGTCCTGCCAGAGCTGCTCATCTTCTCCTGCAGCAATTATTAAGTGGGAGGGAGTGCTGGTGGCACAGTGTTTGGACAAATTATAGAGTTGTAAATACAGGGAGACATAAATATTTTTAAAAAAAGGAGTGACACAAGAATATTGTGATGCAACCATATTGTTGTCAAGAATATTTTTTATTAAGCAATATTGGGGGATAATCTCAAGAACGTGTGATAATTACCGCAAAATTAGCTTAACGCCACTCTCCTTATCATAGCCTATCGCGGGATCATAAGGGCGTGTTAACGCAGCATTCACAACATGGCGGTACCATGCGATAGGCCCATGATAATGCATCAAATGTCCGCGATAAACTCAATGTGACACCACAAAAATGTGAAACACGAATGCAAAAAAAGTTGTGATGAGGCCAATTGCGATACAAAAATCGAAGAAAACTAGCGCCAGGCCTGCAATTCACAAACGTCAGGTGGGAAAAATCACCATGAAAATAGAAAAAAAACAGACAAACAAATGCCAAACAACAGCGAAGCACATTGGATGTTGCTGGAGCAAGTACGGAGGACAACCAGAACCCCACAAGCCCCCCAGAGTACCAGCCTGGGACCTCCACTGTGTAATTGGCAACAAAAAATGGACTATGGCAGTCAATCGTGGACAAGGTGCATGCAGTTGGAGTGCTGAAGAGGACAATGGAAGAGGTCAAGAGGCGCTGGAATGATGTCAAGCGCAAAACCAAGCTGAAACTCGCCAACAACCGGAAGGCAGCAATGCAGGCTGGAGGTGGGAGTCCTGCGCCACAGGAGGACCTGGACGAGATGGAGGAAATGGTGTCCACAGTCATCTGACACTGCTCAACATGACTGGACACAACAGCACCAGGGTGAGTAACGACCAGGTACTGGGGGAACGGGGGAGATGGGCACAAGGGCACACATGTACAATTAAGTAGAGTACATCTGCGGACAAACCATGCCCCAGCCCCCAACTCCCACCAAGAGACCAATGCACCCAAGTATGCAACATCTTTGCACTGTATAAGCACATGTGTCAAAGGCACACCGCATGAAAGGGATAAGAGGCAGCAAAATCGGAGCTGCAGGGGCGACTCCCCCGAAATGCAACACACACACACATAACATGCAGAGCACATCAACATTGACAACAATGTGGTACAAAACGCAACACGTCCACAACAGAACACAGGACAGAACTGGTGCCGCTTGTGTGTAGAAACTGGCAGGGAAATGTGAGTTGATAATTTATAAGTACAAACACACATCCGTTATGTTGTCGAAATGTCCACTGTCCCCCATCAAATAGGCAGCTCCTCCCAAACAGCCACAATGTACACAGTCATGCAGTCTGTATGAAAACATGTACAATGCAACAACATACATGTGAACACATTGTTAAACTGCATCTCCCCTTCACATTGCAGAGGGAGAATCAATACCTCCTGCAGAGCATCCCAAACCTCTCTTCTCTGATGATGAAGAGAACCACCACAGCTTCCACTCCGACGCCCTCCAACAGCTCGGGGAGAGCCTCCGCAGCCCACCTCCAGGAGCAAGGCAGCCCAGCTGCTACGAGGAGACCCCACCCCCTGCACAGACCACACAGCAGGCTGCACTCACAACCACGGCTACCTCCCAGGACCCCCATGAAGACACATGGCCTTCCAACGCCGTGTGTTGGGGTGCCAGGAGAATCTGGCTGAACAGGTGCGGGTGGGCTTCGACCGCATGGAAGCCAAATTAGATGAAATACCTGGGTGTCTAAGTCCCATCAGGGACCACTCAAGGTCCCTAACAGACACCCACAGTCCGCTACATGCTCTCCAACGGACCATGGCTGACATCGCTGGAATCGTGACTCGGAGACTAGAACAACTGTCCAGTCAGAGTGGCTCCAGTGATGTCACCCAGGAGTTGGGACACATGGGGAGGTTAATGGAGACCATGGAGCGGACGCAGGTGGAAAGAGCGGCTGCAGCGGTGACACACCAGCGAGAGGTAGCTGGGTACCTCAATGACCTCAAGACCATCCACATGGCATTGCTGCCACAAGGCCTGGCGTTGATGCATGCTGCTGCTACCACTACATCCACATCTCCACCCCCTGAAGTGTCATTGCCACACAGTGCGACAGACATTCCACCTCCGGCCCCTGAGGTATCGCTGCCACACAGTGCTGGAGACAGAACACCACCACCCACACATGAGGCACATGAAACAGCAGAGGACGAATATGCGGATGAATCTGCCTTCGTGGTACGAAGGACGCAGTAGCATTTTTCTTCGCCATATGGCAGGTTTCTGCTTGGTTCTTCCCTCTGCATCATCACCTCCACTGTCCCCGATAAACTCTGCGACACTTATTTATTTATTTTAAGAGTTTTATATAGCGCTGGCTAGACCCGGAGGTATCAGAGCGCTTTACATAAGGTTCCACATAGTTGCCAAATTACATCAGTCATCAAATACAAAAATACATAACATTAAAAACATTTAAAGAACATAGAGGGTAAGTAAAATGGACTGAAAAAGAGAAAGGGGATAGGAAAAGGGGATAAGGTATGGATTCAACAGAGAGACGAAGGGAAAGTCTGCCCCAGGTCCGGCTGGGTAGGTGACGGCCACGGAGTAATCCACAGCCCATCTCCTCTTCAGCTATTTAATTTTCAATTGGTTGCTGTAGCATAGTTATCCAGGAATGGTTTTGGGGAAATACAGTTTCTACATTCAACAGTGTTGTAATATGGTTCGGAAAAATGCGAGGGAGTAGAGAGATTGTTGTTGTGCGCCCTCCATGTCTGTGAACTCACCTTGGACCTCGACAAGTACTGCCATATTATGTTTGATCGCCAATGACACAGCAATCATACTGCAGACTGAACTCTTCCTCTTCCTTTGGACTTGTCATTCCCTGAAGGACACTGGCTGGCCTTCCACGGGCCAACATTGTAAAGTGGGGTTTGCATGGCCCTGTACTACTCCAGATGTAAATGTAAATGTAAATGTGATGGTACTTATAGAGCGCACTGTCACCAGACGGTCACCTTGCGGTGTCGCCTATTCGGCTTCCTGGCGCTGATACTCATACCGCTGTGGAACCCCTCCTGGCTTTCCCTGTGAAGTGTCCACTCCTGGTCACCCCCAGGGTGAAGCCAGGCATCCTTAGCGCTGTTGGGGCCGGTGTGGAGGATAAGCAAGCTATTGCCCAGAGTTGCAGCGTGGGGCCCGTGATTAGAATAGGCACCGAGGCGAGAATTAACAGTTCCGAGGAAATTGAGCCCGAGACCCTGCCGAGGCGGGAATCGAACCCTGGTCCCTGGCCAGAACTCTGCATCAGGGTCTGCCGCTCTAACCATTGAGCCACACTTCTCCACGCTGCAATACTCCACTGAATGTGCATTAAACATTCACAATCACACAAATGCGTCATGTCTATGATCTTTCAAGTGTGGAAGTATGGATGAATGTAGGCTCAGTGATTTCCCCTTACATCCATGTTGCTCATGTCGTTAGACTTGGGTCACAGGGTGACACATTGCCTAATGCGGTCCGGGTGGCGCCGAAACAACAACAGGGACACACGCATTAGTTACTTCCTTGTCCAGCCCAGTACTGAACCACACCCAGAGCCCCGGTGTCATTGTTCACACCCTTACGCTGGACTGGCATACGCCAGGCCAGCCCTCTCCGCTCACACTTACAGGGGGACGACAACGCTACATGTGCCAGGTCTTCCCTATAGTGATCTGCAGATCACAGGTCTAGTTGTCAGCATGCGACAGCCGCTCCCTCATGGCTGGTTTACACCCACACCACACCCATCCAGCACACGCGTCACAGGACTTGTGACCCTGCCAATAAAAAGGGCCAGGCGCACGTGCTCGACGCCATTTCCACTTTCTATCTGGGTGTATCCGTGTGGTGTTAATGTAGGCATGAGGGCCTAGGGCCCTGCAAAATCACATTCTCCAGAGCGTGAGGTGACATGATGTCGTCCGCACCTCGATACTCAATCATAGAGGGTCCATGCCTTGCAGGGCACAGACTTGGTGGCACCGGATACACTGCGGCAGGCACAGGCACACCACGACAGGACGGTGACTTTCGGTGCACTGAGGTAGGGGCACCTTAAGTGCTGAGTGGGTGTGCAGCCTGCGATGATGCCCCGCCCTGGCGGTCTGGACTGGTGACTATCGTTGTGATCCCTGCTAGACTGCAGTGTAGTCCTGAGAGCCAGTGGGCAGTGCGTGCCTGCTGCCACGTGGCGTTGCCTAGCGGGTCACAGAGTTAGTGGCACCTCAAGGGTTGGGCGGGTGTGCAGCATGCGATGATGTCATGTGCACTGGTATGTCCTCTGCCATAGCGAAATCAAGACCCAGAATCAAGTGTGAGACCTGGTGGCCCGCGGAGCGGAGCTGCAGGATGTGGAGGGTGCCATGTTCGCTGGCCCCGGGCTTGGACCGGCACGTGGTGGGAACTCTTTGTGATACGCCGGTGGCGGAAGGTGAGCAGTGAGGCCTGGGTGCGCAGGGCAGGCATGCACCGCTGGGCATCAGGTGGGGCTGGGGTGCAGCTGCCTGGGTGCGCAGGGGCGGGCATGCACCGCTGGGCGGTGAGAGGGGCTGGGGTGCTGCTGCCTGGGTGCGCATGGGTGGACAGGCGATGATGGAGTGTGCAATTGTATGTACTTTGCAATTCATGTCTCTGGACTCTGTTTCAGATGAGGGATCTGTTTCAGATGAGGGACCTGGTGAACTGCAGTACATATCGGTACGTGGTTGGAGACACACCAGTGGCAGCAGGTGAGCAGTGAGGACTGGGTACGCAGTGTTGGCACTCTCTCTCCCTGTCCCTCTCTTCTTTTCTCTGTGTCTCTCTCTCCCTCTCTTTCCGTCTTCCTCTCCCTCCCTCTCTTTCCTTCTTTCTCTCCCTCCCTCCCTCCCTCTCTTTTCGTCTTTCTCTCCCTCCCTCTCTTTCTGTCTTTCTCTCTCTCTCCCACTCTTTACGTCTTTCTCTCCCTCCCTCTCTATCCGTCTTTCTCTCTCTGTCCCTCTCTTTCCGTCTTTCTCTCCCTCCCTCTCTTTCTGTCTTGCTCTCTCTCTCTTTCAGTCTTTCTCTCCCTCCCTCTCTTCCTATCTTTCTCTCCCTCCCTCTCTTTCGGTCTTTCTCTCTCCCTCTCTTTCCATCTTTCTCTCTCTTCCTCTCTTTCCCTTTCTCTCTCCCTCCCTCTCTTTCAGTCTTGCTCTCTCTCTCCCTCCCCTTCCGTCTGTCTCCCCCTCCCTCTATTTCTGTCTTGCTCTCTCTCTCCCTCTCTTTGTCTTTCTTTCCCTCCCTCTCTTTCCGTCTTTCTCTCTCTCTC
Source organism: Lissotriton helveticus (assembly GCF_964261635.1). NCBI lineage: Eukaryota > Metazoa > Chordata > Amphibia > Caudata > Salamandridae > Lissotriton > Lissotriton helveticus. The sequence goes on along the minus strand of NC_136068.1, from coordinate 1,589,695,954 downwards.
TTTCTTTCCCTCCTTCTCTTTCCGTTTCCTCTCCCCCCTCTTTCCATCTTTCTCTCCCTCCCTCTTTCCGTCTTCCTCTCCCTCCCTCTCTTTCCGTCTTTCTCTCTCTCCCTCACTTTCTGTCTTTCTCTCCCTCTCTCTCTTTCCGTCTTTCTCTCTCACTCCCTCTCTTTCCGTCTTTCTCTCCCTTCCTCTCTTTCCGTCTTTCTATCTCTCCCTCTCTTTCCGTCTTTCTCTCCCTCCCTCTCTTTCTGTCTTTTTCTCCCTCCCTCTCTTTCTGTCTTTCTCTCTCTCTCCCTCTCTTTCTATCTTTTTCTCTCTCCCTCTGTTTCCGTCTTGCTCTCTCTCTCCATCTCTTTCCGTCTTTCTCTCCCTTCCTCTCTCTCCGTCTTACTCTCTCTCGCCCTCTGTTTCCGTCTTCCTCTCCCTCCCTTTCCGTCTTCCTCTCTCTCTCCCTCTCTTGCTCTCTCTCTGTATCTCTCTCTCTCCTTCGCTCTCTCTCTGTCCTTTGATGGACGCAAGACACACCTTCTTATCTGGATTTTTGTCTTGCAGGCTGTGACCTACAGATTGTCCAGAGGAGACTCGCCATGAGTCTTCATTAATGTTGTTTTGAGGTTGTTTTTTCAAATACATTTCCATTTGGTAATTTGAAGGTGAATGTGTGATGCTCATTTTTGTGACGACACATGCATATTACCTGTTGTGATTGTGCGACATCAGGTACATTTTTGCACATGATTTCGTGAAGTTGATGTGACATGTCTTTACCCGGGTGAAGGGGTTGCCGGGGGGGGGCAGGGGGGGGGGGGGATTCCTGGGGGTGGTGGCGGTGGGTGTTGTGGCCCTCTTGGGGCTCAATTGCATCTGTTGTTCTTCTGGTGTGGCTCTGGCCTGCGCTCCCTGTTCTGGTGCAGGTTGTAGTCCGACTTTACACTAGGTCAGAGCAGGTGTTAATTTCCTGCTGCTAACGCGCCTTATCGCCTGTCTTGTGATCTTATCGCCGAACTGGCTGGTCGTTGAGTATGTTGTGGAGTGGTGTTGTCGCGGCTTTTTGCACAGGAACGCCTACTCAGCATCTCATTAGCGATTGTAGTTGCCGGGGTCATCTGTGGCAAAGTTTTTAGCAGCTATTGCAGGTAAACTGGTGTTATGGGCTGTTTGCACCAGTTTGTGAATGGGGCGATAACTTTATTGCCACTTTGGCTGTGATAAAGTGCCGGTAACTCAGCAATGTATCCTTGAGAATATGCCCCACTGTTTTTAAGAATACCATTGTTTTTCATATTGTTTTCAATATGGTTGCAAAAAATATTGTTTAAAAAAAATATTTTAATGTGTTTTAGTTCATATATTAATTTTGTGTCATTGTTTGTGTATATGCTATTCATTTTTAAGTTGAGCCTAGCGCAGCACGCATGCGCTGCTCTGCTCGACTTTATGTAAGGGCTTTCAGAAAGCTCACTGCACGCTTGCAGACGTTCGTGCGTGTGCTTTTGGTTTTGTCCCAGGCTATTGGCCTTTGCGTGCGTCTTTTTAACAAAGACAGCACGTAATTGGCCAAAGGCTCTTTTGTCCCATTTTTTTTCCCCCCATGTTCATGCCCACGGCCTAAAGCTTGCAGTTACGCGCAGCAGCAGCATATGTTTCCAATTATATTGCCCGGGCGCGATAATTGGAAACATATGCTGCTGCTCACAAACGCGTGCGCACACCAGTAGCTCCCGCATCTCGTTTCGTCCCTCACTGTATGGCCTCTCGCGTGCACAGGCTTGTTTGTTTTGCTTCAGCTCCCTCGCCGTCCTTAAACCACTTAGCGCCCGTAAACCCCCATTTCCACCCTCCCACAGCCAGTGTGCTGGCTCGGGGCTTCAATACGCCTGCTTCTCACCCAAGGAATTTCAGGGAATTTCTTGCAGTCCAATACCGCTATAGTTGCCCTGTCTCGATTCGCTTTCCCGATGCCGTTTACACACCCATGCTGTCGCTCGCTTCTACTTCACCATCCTCCCCCGTGTCCACCACTCCTCCCCTTCCTAGTCATTGCTTCTTGCTTTTCTGGTTGCGGTGAGTGAACGCGTCTGCCATGTGATGTGTTATACACTCTGGAGGGGGCAGAGCAGAGTTTGAGGGTGCCTTTGCAGCCGAGGGAGGCTGCCAAGCGCAGGTAGGTGCCCCCACAAGGAGGCCATTGATTCGCTTATCACGGGGATGGGCACCGTTTTTTATTTGTGGTATAAATTGCACTGCTGTGCTCGACTGGCTGCAGCAACATTTGTGCTTGTGTGTATCAAACAGCCAGGTCCCCTGGGGTGCACGCATACTGTGCGGCCCCCATGCCAGTCGCAACCCAGCAATGTGATTACACTTCTTGTTATCTTAGAGCGTGACTGTAAAGCTCCTCACACGTTACAATCCAATTGATCCCTAATGCCGGGGGCCTCGATCTAACAGTTTCACAAAAATGAAAGGTTGCTGAATGTGTTACAACTACTATAAAAATGAATTTATTGCTTTTCACATTTATATCAATAGCAATTAACGAATGCCTATTTTTGGTGTCAGTATATCAAATCTGGTCTAGTGGGTTTATCTATAAACATGCATTATTTAATACACAGCATTATTCTGTACATGCTATACATAGAAACATACAAAGCTGCAGAGAAGCCCTGCTGTTCCTGTTCATGGTGGGCTGTGTCAGGTCGGCATATTAGAACAGTAGACTGTTATTTTCAGATCTCTAGATCTTTTAAAGCTTTTCATCCATCCTTGTCCTTTTCATTCAGATTTCTTTCTCTGGCATCCATTCACTGACATCTGTAATCCAGTCTTCCAATTTGGGAACTTCAGGGCTTAACCAATTTCTCACTGTGCACCTCCTAACCAGCAAAAGTGTAAATTACACAAACTTTTTCTTAATTTACTTTTACAACGGATGACCCCTATGCCTAACACACATTGGCATAGTAAATAGGTATCGCCGTTGGGACCTTGTAAGTAAAAACAAAAGTGTAAGACTTCACGTTTTTTGTTTTTCTTTACTTACAGGGTCCCAAAGGCGAGACCTATTGGCTATGCCAATGCTTGTTTTAAATATAGTCCATAATTTTAGGACAGTTAGAATTTTTTATTTAATTGATAATTGTAATTTATAGTGTCATAGTGGGTTGCTGGGTTTGTAGGGGGATAGGGTGAGAAGTTAATGATGCAAAAACTAGAAAAAAAATTAATAATGTTTAGTTATGCGATTGGAATTGATCATTCTTAAACTCTAAACAAGGATGAAGTTAATGAGGTCATGAGTCCAGGGGACGCTATTTCCAACACAAGAAACTCTGAAATGTGTTCGCTATAATCAATGAATTTGCATGCTACAAAATGGCCACTGTGTTTGTAATTGAAATTAGGGGCATTTAAGTGTTAAGTCCCTCTTTGATGTTTTGACTTACCGAACTGCCCGTTGAATGGAATTTTTGTTTATAAGGTGATGGTTCATGGAGGTTCACTGACATTGACAAAGGCCAGGAGGATGAAACGCGTTTGTCAGTTTGTTTTTATCAATGGTTGCATAACAAATAAAATAACTATTCGAATTTTCAAAACCTGAAGTGCTCAGCGTTCTTTTGTAAGACGTGGCAGTGTTTACGCGAGTCCGTCCTCGCGAGCTGAGGCATCCGCTGTGTTGAGAGCGGTGACTACGATGGAAAAGTATTATATATATATATATATATATATATATATATATATACATATATATATATATATATATATACACACCAACAACTGCCCTGAAGCATTGGGAGCGCACACGACTTCGCTCTGCCATCCGGCTTAAAACATGCAGCCTGCCTTCCTGCACCACAGTGTATTTCAGCAGCCAACGCGTTTCAAGGTTAAACAAGCCCTTCTTCATGTATAAGCAATCGCAATGGAGCGCACACCGCTAGCCCCTCCTCCGGATCGCCCCTCGGGAATCTGGTACATAGAGTTCTTGAGTGGTTCACCCCAGTGAATGCAAGTAGGTACTTGGAGAACTGATGATCTCTAGACCCGATACATGTCCCAGGTTTTTGGATATCGCCTGAGACATGGCTCGGGTTTCGGGATAACTTCCCTCATCAGTAGAGAAAATAGTTAGCGGTTGAAGAGAAGGCCGCCAAACAAACATTGCGATTGCTTATATAACCCCGTCTTCATGGGCAAACACATACGGCATTTGAAACTCGCAGCCATTACATTTCCGGCTATTTATTCATTTGTAGATCTGCCCCCAGTGGGCGTATGCTTAGTGCAATGTCTGTTGCAATGCCTGATGGGACACAGAGTCCTTGTACGAGAATCAGTATTCCTTAGGTAAGTTCAAATGTTCCATTTGTTATGTTTCATTTTTAAATTATTTCCTTAGTAGGTCATGGCTCATTCTGGCAGGCTTCATCCGCATATAGAACGATGTGCTGATCCAGAAATGCAAAGTTCAAATATGCAAAGTTCAAATCGGCAGCCTTGCACAGCTGGTTGCATACTGGTCTCCCAACTGGCAATGGTGCTGCTCCCCAGGGCCAGACCACCATGTCAAATATTTACCAACAACTGCCCTGAAGCATTTGGAGCGCACACAACTTCGCTCTGCCATCCGGCTTAAAACATGCTGCCTGCTCCACAGTGTACTTCAGCAGCCAACGCGTTTCAAGGTTAAACAACCCCTTCTTCATGGGCAAACACCAACGGCATTTGAAACTCGCAGCCATTACATTTCCGGCTATTTATTCATTTGTTGATCTGCCCTCAGTGGGCGTATGCTTAGTGCAATGTCTGTCTCGTGCCCCTATAAATCTTATACGCATTAGATATATGTCTACCAGGCTTGACGCGAGCCGTCGGGGCTGTGTATAACAGCTTGATCAAATTGAGATATTTACCGGTATATCATACTGGCATATCAAACGCCTGACGAAGATCCAGAGAGAGGCAGCCAGCAGCTGGAAAACGTTCTAGTGGGGCCAACATTATCGGATATAGACGCCTCACATTATGTGCTGTACTCCTATACGGCACAGACCCGCGTTGGTACACACGTATCAGTTTATTGAGGTAGGGCATTAATCTCACCGCCAAGATCTTACTTAGAATTCTATACTCAGTGTTCAGGAGCGATAACGGTTGGTAAGCTGTGATATCGGTTGCATTGTATCCGGGCTTAGGCAGTGACACCACCAGTGCTTGGTTTGTCGTTGGGGCAAGCGCAACCTCCTCAACTGATGTTGCATACAGCGTGCACAAGTGGGGCACCAATTTATTGGCGTATGCTGCATAGAATTCCGTAGGAAGGCCATCCAAGCCAGGAGTTTTATTTCCGCGGCAGGTCTCGGATAGCCACCAATATTTCCTCCGTTATGATTGGTGACATTAATTCTTCTTTATCTGATTCATCCAGCTTGGGAAGGGCCATACCCTGGAGCAACCCGCTAATGTCCTGCAGATTTGAGGCGCCCCGGGGCACTGTACAGGTGACTGTAATATTTCCGGAAAGCTTCATCTATTTCTAATTGAGTATCAGCCGTTCCCCCGAGTGGGGACCGTATTTATGTTTTTGGAGTCACCTGGGGTTGATCTAGTATGATGCGTGCTAACAGGGTGCCAGCCTTGTCTGCCTCCCCGTACACTGTCTGCACATATGCCTTATAATCTATTACCCTTAGTCTTTCTAGTAGGTCGGCATATTCTATTCACTTTTCCTGCAGGCTATCTACCTGATCTGGGGAATTGGCTGCTGCCTTCTCTAGGGGTCCCAACTGTCCTTCAACTTCGCTCAGCTTGCGCACTATCTCTTGACGAGCTCCCACCGCTGCTCCTATTGAGGCACCTCTTACCACCACCTTGAACGCTTCCCATTCTATTAGCGGGGAGGAGGCGGAACCCGTGTTCTGGGCGAAGTAATCTTCAACTGTAGTAGACATAATCGCCCTAAAAGCCCCCTCTTCAAGCAATTGGGGACTAAATCTACACATCGGCACCTGAGTAGGAACGAGGCCCCACTCCAAAACCATCTCTAGCGAACTGTGGTCCGAGAGCGTTTTCCCCGGGTATGTTATGCATAGTAGTTGCTGTAATAGCGTGGAGAAACAAAACATATGGTATATTCTAGTATGTACTGCATGCACCAGGGAATTTATTTATTTATTATAGGATTTATAATGTGTGGCTGCCCCAGCAACGGGGCGTCCCAGCGCAAACAAGAGACTGTAAAAGCTGAAGAAGTATTACGTCGAAAATAGCCAGGTCTTTATGGCTTTGAGAAAGGCAAGATGATTCTGGATCCCTCTGACAGGGGAAACATCCTTTACAACGCAACTTTTACCACGCAGTGCTATTACAACACAGGTTTTACAACGAAAACCATTACAATGCATTGCGCTGGGGGGCGCTCTAGGATAGGGAATAGATTTAATTTACTATCCAACACCTTCCCTAGTGTCCACGGGGACTGGAGTTGGAATAGTAAATTAAACTATTCACTATCCAGCACCCCAAAGCGCTATGCGTTGTAATGGTATGCGTAGTAAAACCTGCGTTGTAACAGCATGCGTGGTAAAAGCATGCGTTGTAATGTCATACATCCCTCTGACAGAGGCTGGGAGCGAATTCCAGAGTCTGGCCGCAAGAGTTCTAAAAGAGCAGCCTCCAGCTCTGGCTCGCTAGACTCGGGGAATACAAGCCAACCCTTGGTCAGCTGAACATAGAGTACTCCGAGGAACATAGAAGGCTAGCAGATCTGCCAACCCCGGTGGTGCTTGTTGAGTCAGAATTCTATGAGCCACACATAACGTTTTAAACTGGATTCTTTTTTCTACTGGTGACCAATGTAATTTAGGTAGAAACTGAGACACTGAGCAAGATTTCGGGAGCGCCAGGAGAGTGTGGGCTGCTGCATTCTGTATTCTCTGCAGACGCCGGACACTGAACTTATTAGCACCTAAGTAAAGAGAGTTGCCAAAGTATAATCTAGATAGAATCGTGGCCTGAACAATGGTCTGACGGATTTTCAAATCAAAGAAACCAAGTAAAGGTTTTAATCCACGCAGGAGCCCGAAACAGGTCACTGCCACTGACTTGGATTGACTATCAAAGGAGAGACCACTATCAAACCAAAAACCTAGATTCTTGACTGCCTCTTTAGCCAGTGGTGCTGGGTTTAGGCGGTCTGGCTAATATTGCTTCGACCACAAGTCGCGGTCTCTCCCAAACAACAGAATTTCTGACTTACTGGCATTCTGCCTCAAATAGTTTAAAGCCACCCAGTCTGCAATCACTAACAAGACCTCCTTGAATTTCACAAGGTTGTGGTTAAATTTCTTAGAAAAGGCAATAACTAATTGGGTGTCGTCAGCGTACGACACCAATGACAACCCTCTACTTTTAGCCACAACCGCTAGGGGTTGAACATAAATGTTGAAGAGTAAGGGGCTCAGTATTGAGCCTTGGGGCACCCTCTGTTGCAAGGCATACTCCAGAGAGTAGAAAGGTGGCACCATGACCTGGAAGGATCTACCCTCCAAAAAGGAACCAAGCCAGGCCGGGGCCGACCCCCTAATTCCTATCTCCTGAAGACGATTTAAAAGTATCATGTGGGAGACAGTGTTGAAAGCGGCACTTAAATCCGAAAGAACTAAGGCCGCAGAATTACCGACATCAAGGCTGATGCCAATAAAGCTGATTTGGTGCTGTGACGAGATCTAAAACAGTTTTGCGAGGGATCTAAGATATCATTTCGTTAAATAAACTCTGTAAGAATGGTATTTACATGAGATTCTACCGTCTTTGCCAGAAATGGCAGCTGAGATATTGGACGGTAGCTACCCGGCTCAGATGGATCCAGAGATGGTTTTTGCAGGAAAGGTATAACTTTGGCGTGCTTCCACACAGAAGGTACGGACGCTGTGGTTAGAGATAGGCAATAACCAAATCCCTACTTACTGGCGTAATAAGAGTATGAAACTGACGAAAGTGAGCAGGTATCAAAGGGTTGGCTGGAGAGCCTGATTTAATTTTCAAACATAGGGACTCAAAATCAGTGAGAGACAACAGGGGAAAAGACGAAAGTATGTTAACCCCAGTGGGAGATTGGAGATTGGAGGTGACATTGGAGATTGGAGGTGACAGGTGGGTCAACCTTCACCCCATAACTCTTCATAACCTTGAGCAGAGCTAAGATTGTTCTAGAGGGGTTATTGCTCATCGCGATTTTACCGGCTATGAACTCTGCTCTGGCTCTCAGGGCCAGTTTATGATAGGGCTTAATAGAAGTTTGGTATTCATTTTTTGCTACAACATCATAAGTGCTCCTCCAGGCGCGCTCTAGTTGTTTGCAATGTTTTTTAGCTTTAGTCAGTGCATCATTAAACCAGGGATTAGGCTGCCCTCTTTTTTTAACACTCACTTTAGCGGGGATGCAGCTGTCTAAAACTTGCATCAGCCAATCCTGAAAAAGCGTATTTGCATCATCATTATCAGGTGGAAGCTGAGGCTTATGGCTTGAGAGTAAATCCAAGAAATGATCTATGTCTAACTTATGCCAAGGACGTTTTAAAACCGGTAAAGAGTGGTTCAAAGCCGGCTTTCGTTGCCTCCACAGGGAGAAAGAGATAAGAAAATGATCTGTCCACACCACCGGGATCGGCGGCAGAACCTTTAAGGAACCTAAATTGGAGAAAATAGGGTACAAAAGATGACCTGCTAAATGTGTACTCTTAGAGACACACTGAGCCAACTGACAGGCCTCTAAATCTACCAGAAAACTGTCAATCTCTGATTTGCTAACATTTTCAAGCTGTAAATTAAGATCGCCTAAAATAGTAAAATTCGCCGCTTTACTAGCGAGGAGGATAACTTTATTCAACAATTTTTCCCTGAACACTTTAGAAGGCCCTGGAGGTCCATAGATAAGAAGACCAGTGACAGTGAGATTGTGATTTAAAGTTATTTTAAAGAAGGCACTTTCTCAGTCAGGGATATCCTACTTTATAAAACTGCAGAGATAAGACTCCTTGAAAATGACTGCAATGCCTCCCCCTCTATTTACTGATCTATTAACTTGATTAATAATAAAACCTTGAGGGAGGGCCAGCCAGGGTTCCATGACGGAGTCCTGCGTAAGCCAGGTCTCCGTAAAAATTAATACATCTGGAGACTCATCTATTAGTAAGTCAAAGGCCTCAGGGTGGTGCTTCGCCAGTGACCGGCAATTAAGGCTTAGAAACTTGAACTCAGCGAAATCAGGAGGCAGTGAGCCAAACCCATCTATTTGATATTGAAAAATGCAATGCTTGCACTTAAAGAAACCAGCCGGGAGAATCAATGCCGAAGTAGAGCAATTAGTGTCCAACTACAAAAGGTCAGCGCGAGAATACCTGAACAGGGTAACTGTAGATTGGGTAGAGGGTCTGGCGTCTGGCAGCGACCCGGCGCGAACGGGTGCAGACGGGCTTGCTTAAGTGCGCTACGCAGTTGCGTAAGTGCATCCATATGTAGTGTCAGGGGTTTGAAAACTAGCCCGCTGACCTACACTACCCCCAGAATGGTGGTCCCGCTCCAACAATCACGGAGCGTACTGCAGACTTTACCCCCATGCAGCAGCCTCCAAAACAACACAATATAGCAGCAATGAGTCAAAATTTTATAAACAATTAAAACAATATAAGTGCAGGTTTAAAATACTTTTGAGAACAAGCAATTACAAAATGTGCAAGATGCTATGATTCCTCTCCCGACTCAAGCCTCAGGAGTCTATGGTAATGTGTGGTCCCATAAGCGCATCCATATGTACCGTCAGGGGTTTGAAAACTAGCCCGCTGACCTACACTACCCCCAAAATGGTGGTCCCGCTCCCACGATCACGGAGGGTACCCCGGACTTTACCCCCCATGCAGCAGCCTACAAAACAACACGATATAGCAGCAATAAGTGAGTCCAAATTTTATAAACACGTAAAACAATATAAGTGCAGGTTTAAAATACTTTTGAGAACAAGCAATTACAAAATGTGCAAGACGCTATGATTCCTCTCCCAGCTCACGCCCTCAGGAGTCAAGCGTACTCTCTCGTCAATTTATTTTTAGAGCACCACGCATCGAGGAGGTTCCACTCATTTATCCACGTTCTAAGTGACTTGGCCTGCCTCATTGCCAATGCTCCACGGAGAGGCGGGTGTGATCTGCCCATCGAGTATCCAGCAAGATATTATAATCTCCCCCTAGTATCCAAGGGTACTGCACCCAGTCTGCCAGCGCGCTATTTAACCATAGTAGGGACCCTTCCTGCTCCGTGTTTGGTGCATATATGCTCCCTATCACCAAAATCTGTCCATCCATCTCGCCCCTCAGTAGTACATATCTGCCATTTACATCCACCCTCTCTTCTAGTACTTTGTAACCCCCTTACCCCCACCCGTATCGATACTGCAGCGCCTCTCGCAAATGCAGACTAAACAGTGCTATATAACTGACCCCACCATTTTTTCTTTACTTTGCTCGCCTCACTGTTATTCAAATGAGTCTCTTGAAGGAAAACTACATGTGCCTTCCGCCTTCCAAGCTGCGCATGAATGCGGCATCTCTTCTGTAGGGAGCCCATCCCTCTCACATTCCACGTGAGGAATTTATATGATGCCCTTGACTCAATTTATCCTACCTTCAATGTGTAGTTTTTTTAGGTTTCGACCTGGCGAGGGGCAAAGCCCCTCCCAGATCGAAATCTTTTGTTTTCAGTAGTGATGTTAGGACCGCCTCTGTTTCCAATTGGCTAGCTCCATAAATGGAGACTAGCCATTGGGAGACAGAGGCTGTCAATCGCGCTTTCTCTCGAAAACGCGATTCGGGGGCGTTTCTGGTGCTTTTTTTAAGCCCCGCCCCTTTGTCCCGGGCCGCGCTGCGATTGGCTGCCGGCCCGGGACACCCCCGTAACGTCATTCCTGGGCCGCGCTGTGATTGGCTGCCGCCCGGGACACCCCCGTGACGTCAGCCAATCACAGCGCGGCCCGGGACCTGGCTTGTTTGACATATGCTCGGTGAGCAGTACAGAAAACCGCACGATATTACGGTGATGGAAACCCGTCGCTCATGAAATTACTAGTTTATCAGCGGCCTTCTGTCTCAAATCTAGGGCAGACTCGGGCAATTAACCAATCACATACGATGTAGTATATTTTTTAGCAGTGTGAAAAGCGTAATGAAATGTGATTAGAGAAGCAAAATATCGCCTAAGGACTGGCTGGGGAGTTTTGTGTTGTTTATTGGTTGTTAGGCTCCCGGGCTGTACCGTGTCTTGGGATTGGCTGGAGGAATGCTAGCCCATTCTTCATTGGCTATGGTGTCTGGGCTGGCTGGTTATGGCCCGGCAGAGAATGCTTTCTGTGCTCGCCTCGCACCTCCCTCAGTGGGCGGGTCGGGTGCTTCAGCGGGGGGTGTCCGCCTGTTCCTCTCAGTAAAGCCGGTGCAGCGGGGTCCGAGACCGCGGGAACATTCTGGAGGGTCCTGCGGCCGGTCATCCCTGATGGTAAGTGGACGCTTGGCCGACGCCATGCCCAGCTGCACTGCGGCCTCTCTGCGGCGCTCCCGCGGCGGCCTGCGTCACGGACGCGTCGCCTTCTGCAGACCGTAGCTCAGCGGCTCCGGCCTCGGGTCCAGGCCGCAGGCTTCAGGCCTCCGAGCACCTCCAGCCTGCACAGCGTTCTAGGCCTGCTGCGTGGTTCAGGTTGCCGCCTCCCGCCCGATGGAGCACGTTCCCGCCATGGCTGCGCCGCCTTTGCTTTTTTTTGCCTTCCATGCACCCTTTGCTCCTACCACAGCTCGGCCCTTAATGCTCTTCCTTAATCCTGCTTAGAGGGCACATAGGGCACAAGCCTTTAAGACGGAACTATCCGGGTCCTGTGCTTTGTTTGTTTTTATTTTTTTTAAAAAGCTTCATTGAATCAGTGAGTTAAATAATGTGAGCGTCCTTCAATCGGTTTAATGCATAGCAGAATACCATTCATGATTTTGCAATTGCAGAGTTTGTAGATGTGAATTGGATATTGAATGCATCTGGCTCCACGTGAGAATCTAAAACGATTCATGCTCGAAGCAATACTAACAGAAGGTCCTGTGATTTGATCAGTAGCAGCAAATGCCCATTGTACACGAAAGTGCAAGGAAGCCCAATTGCTTATTAATTACGGCAATCATTGTGCTCACTTTTGAGGTCGACCCACCCCCGAAACAGGAAACTCCCCTCTTGCTGAGAACACGTGGTTGCCCCACTACTATAACGTGGTGCTATAAATTGTATTGCAATTGCATTATATATTACCCCTGACAGTTTGGCGAACCCCATTTTTGCTTGTTCTCTGCTGCCCACGGAAACCAGGTTTATATTTTTTCAAATTATTCCGCACCGGATGCGACTCAGAAGTCCTGACCCTCTCTTCCTATGAGGCACTGCGGCTCTTGTTGCTTTGTATTGTGGGACTGGCTGTCACGCGACCCGGAAGTACTGGAATCACGGGCAAATGTGTTCCGTAAAAGATCAATAACGGGCTCGGGGCGGATTTTACGGACGGTTGGTGTAAGTAGAGGAGCAGTGGTGACTCTAGTTAAGATGGCTTTGGATTCTTCATTATTATTTTATGTTTCCGTGGCATGACGTTTTAATGAAGACTGTACGCTTTCAGTTTTCGAGGCGTATGTTTGTGTGCCTGCAGGACAGGCACGCCCGTGCCTCCTTGATTACATTTTCTCCTTTTTTCACTTCAGTGCATCAGAGGAGAGGCCACGTTGAGTGTCAAGGCCTTTCAGCTGACGTGCCTCATAGAGCGGGAGCTCCTGGCGGTGCCAGTTGTCTCGGGTGACAACTCCCGACAGCAGCAGCTACGCATCGAAAGCCTCGAGTGCTGCGGACATGATTTGTATCTGAGTTCAAGTGATGGCTGCATCCGTCGCTTCCTGCTGGAGGCGAAGAGCCATCCAGCCACGGGGCTGACAACTTTTACTGGCTCCCGGCAATTGCAGCAAACACTACTGGGCCCAAGGAAGCCAGTTACAGAACTCTTGCTGACATGAGCAGTCTGGAGCTAGTGGCTGCTGCCGGGGCCCGAATAAAGGGTGCCACTGCATTCACCCTCAATGAAAACCCTGCAAGCGGCGGAGATCCTTTCTGTGTAGAGCTGTGCCTCATCTCTGCCAAGCGCCGTGCCTTTCAGATATTCCTGGTTTATGAGGATCACGTTCAGATGGTCAAGGAAGTCGTGACTCCCGAGCAGCCCTGCTCCCTTGCAGTGGATGGACACTTTTTTGTGCTGCTTGGCCCTCACCACTCAATACATCATCATGAATTACAACACTGGTTCATCACAGGACCTCTTCCCTTACACCAACGAGGAGAAGCGGCCTATAGTGAAGCGTATAAGTAGACAGGAGTTCCTGCTGGCCGGTCCTGGTGGTTTAGGTGAGGCTCTCTAAGCATGTTGAATTTCAGTTCATTAATTGCTGTAAGCACTAGTTTTTGTTAGGTCTCGCATTTGCGAAAGATTAAGCTATTGACATTGTAAATGACAATGCCATTATTTATCTGTTTTAAAAACCAACACAAAAATAAACAATTTGTCATTTGCAATGCCAATAGCTCTAACTTTGTCAAAGGCGAAACCGTTGCATTGTAAATGCTTGTTTCATATGCCCCGTCTCTGGATTTCGGTGTGATCTGTCTTGTGTACTAAAGTGTTCCCTTGTAACTGCTATACTTTACATTCTAACTACCCCAATTCGAAGGTCCAACCCCAAAACTGTGCTCGACCAGACAGCTGTAACTAACGAAAACCGCCGTAACTCGCAATCTGCTTTCACAAGGGTAGAAGATGGTACGCCAGCCACAGACCAATTTGCCCCGTGCCAACACCTCCGTGCTGCATCAGACATTTGCATTTCCGTAATTACACTATAGTGGTTACAAAGTAAAATCAGAATAGCTATGCAGTCCCTGCTAAAAAGAAAACAGGAAACAATTGTGAAGAGAGAGAAAAACAAGCATTTACAATGCAATGGTCTCGGTAATATTATAGGTAGAGCTATTGGCCTTGCTCATTCTTTTTTTTGTATCCCTAAATAAATGGCATTGTCATTTATATTGGCATTAGCTTAATTGCTTGCATATGCGAGACCTATTGCATTAGCAGAGAGAGAGTGAGGTAGTGAGATAGTGAGGTAGTGAGATAGAGAGAGAGAGTGAGGTAGTGAAATAGAGAGAGAGTGAGGTAGTGAGAGAGAGAGTAAGGTAGATAGAGAGTGAGGTAGTGAGAGACCGAGAGAGTGAGGTAGTGAAAGAGTGAGGTAGTGAGGGAGAGGGATGTTCTGAGGTAGTGAGATAGAAACAGAGAGTGAGGTTGTGATGTAGTGAGATAGAGAGAGAGTGAGGTAGTGAAAGAGAGTGAAAGTGAGTTAGTGAGATAGAAAGAGAGAGAGTGGGTAAGTCATTTTTTATGCAGGGACGTACTTTTCTCCCTCAGACTTTGTACCAGAGGTAAAGAGAGACAGAAAGGCGGAACATGTGAGAAAGATGGATTGGCAGAGGTTTTACAAATCACATTGCAGGTGCCCATCTGTGGGACTGGAGCAGCAGACCATTAGTATAACTGTGCATGGGGTCAGCCGGGAAACAGCATGGAGCATTGCGGGTTAGATAAAGATGCATTGATTGAGCTGTGTTTCCTCAGTGCTAGGACTCCGGGGTCCTCTGCGCTTTGGGATTGAGGAACCTGTGTAGAGTTGTGCATGGGTCTTTGTATGGCCTAATGTCGGAATTGAAATGGATTTTGCCAGTGAACTATGAACAGGGCCAAGTGTTGAAATAGTTGTAACAATAATTACAGATAGGTGTATGGCCCGTAAAATGTCCTCCATATACGACCTGGAGCAGGTTAAGGCGCATTGACAGAGTTATATAGTTCTCAGCACTTAAAACGATCTACCAATAAACCAGCAAAGAGTCTACAAAGAAGAGACACCTACAGACATATAAAACACATGCAAAATAGCAATATGATAATAATAAAATTACAATAGTCTAATGGAAATAACTGGCAGTGTGCAGGCTGCCATACAATTTACTGGGGAAACATCCTTTACAACGAAACTTTTACAACGCACTACCATTACGACGCAACTTTTACAACGCATAGCGCTTGGGGGCGCTCTAGGATAGGGAATAGGTTAATTTACTATCCAATAACCTTCCCTAGTGTCCACGGGGACTGGAGTTGGAATAGTAAATTAAACTATTCACTATCCAGCGCCCAAAAGCATTATGCGTTGTAATGTTATGCGTTGTAAAACGTGCGATGTAAAGGTAGGCGTTGTAAAAGTATGCGTTGTAACGTCATACATCCAATTTACTGTGTTTAACAACAACAAGGCGTATGGGAAAAGGCTTCGTAACTAATGTATAGATGAGAGAAGGAGCAAGGAAGGCATATGAGGAAGAGAGGTGGGAGGTAGAGAGGAGAGACTAAGAGCAATATGAGCTAGAAAAGTGAGAGGTAAAGGGGAGAGAGGCAGCGGTGCAGAGGGCATGGGCAGTAAATAGTAGAATTGCAGAGGGCTTTTATGATAAAAAAGGCTTGACATGGAAATTTGAAATGAGCAGCATATATGAAGTCAGATCAGAAACATTTCAGGATGAGTGATAACAGGTGGGATTATGAGATGGGATTCGAATTAAATAGCTGAAAAGTGGCTACAAAGTAGAGAGAATTGCCGATAGCAACATAGCAAGAAGAAAGAGACTGTGACGAGAGGAGTGACATTTAATGGAGTACATATAGATGACAGTGAAAGAGCTCAGAGGGGGTCAAGGAATAGTGGAGTGGAAAGGCAGAGATACACAACACTGGACTGGCATTAAGAGAAAGCGCAGTGAAATAACAATGAAAGAGTAAATACAAGAGAAAGAGAGAGATTAGAGGTGTGCCAATGGGAAGGGAATCTACTCAAGTATCCGTAAAATACCAGTGGCATGACAAACAACAGTAAGAAAGACAAGTGGTTTGGCACAGAGAGAAAGAGCAGCCTGGAACGTCAAAAAATATAAACGCAACAGCAGGCTAAAGGGAGAGAATAGAGAGTGCTTGAAAACACCATAGAAATGACATTGAGATTAAAAGGTACATAAAAACATTAAAGAGATGAGATCAAAGGGAATGAAAGCATAGAGGATAAACTGAAAGAGGTCAGAGTAGAGAGTATGTGTGCGAATCATGCCAGTCCTTTCTAAAATGACAATTGAAAAAAAAAATATGGACTGTAATTTTTCCTGGGTCACAACCCTAGGAAGCTGAAATCTCAGTGAGATATGAACAATTCTTCACTCTCGCAGTGTAGTTTTGTAGGTGATGCAGGCTCGGTTTGTTGCCCTACATTTACCTCATAGGGAACAAGGAGAGATCGATTACCACTACCGCATCCAAAGCATAATGTCAAACTCACCTTGTAAGCTTTAATTTTTTTTATACGAGGGCCCTCTTCCAAACTAAGGCACACACTCAACCCTGTATCAGAGAATGCGGGAACCAGCCCGCTAGACTCTCAAACAAAGCACCGTGCTCACTGAGCCACCATGATTATGGAAAGATGCAAGGATTCACACCCTCCTCTCCCAAATAAACAAAGAGAAAAACACATTTCAATGGTAGGCAGCGCTCCCCTGAAAGTGAATCACAAGATGGCAAATAGGACTGTAGCGAGAATCAAGTGAAAAACGACTGCTCTTCCTTCAAATGTATATCTCATAAGAGTAGCGGCAAGATAAAAAATAAAAAGTGAAGCCAGGCACACAGCTGCGAGGGGCACAGCTCACAGTTCCATGGGGTACACGGTGTGTGAGAGAGAAATGTGTGTTTCAGGGAGTAGTGAAGAGAGCCCCAAGTGTGGTACAGAGTTATAAAGAGCCTTGAGCGTGACGAAGAGTAGTAAGGAACATCATAGCACAGTGCGGAGAATGTAAGAGAAAAGAGCCTGGGAGAGGGAATCAGTGGTAGAGTAACCCATGCGTGATCTGGCCGTGCTGGTAAAATAATCCTGCCTATGGTAATCGTGTGACGACAGTAACAAGTACCAAAGAGAGCCCTGCAAGTAGTGAAAAGAGGGAAGGTATCATGTTTGTGTAACGAGAGCACGAGGGGGAGGGGGTAAGTACCCTGCCTGTGGTAAGATAGCAACTGAAACTAGCGGAGTGCTGCAATACACTATATATAAGAAAGAGGGAGAACCGCCCGCTTACCTCAGAGGGGATAGAAACGGCACTCACCGGCTGTTTAGAGAGGCGGCGGCTCCTCTCTGCCGCGGGCAGGGCTGCTGGGCTTCGGCTGGAGACGTGCTTCTTCTCCTTGAAACCGGTCCCCGGAAGCTTGTTTCCTTCCCAGTGTAAGAATTGGCTTTTGTAGTTTGGTTTGCCCTGTTCCCATCATGCACTGGGACAGGAACAGACTAATTTGCATACAGCCAGGTTCTGAAACTGGGATGGTGCAGTGAGCTAAAGAACGGTGTTGGATCTAGCCCTGATCTCTTGACTGGGTGAGAGTATTCTGCTTAATTCAGAGACTCTGTCCCTCACCACCCCTTGTTGTAAATATTTTTGTCCACCCTAAGCGTGGAAGGGTATACTCAGACATGAGTCCCTTGCTCATTGCACCATCAGGATTCAAGCAAGCCGGGCCGAAGACGGCTGTAATGCCAGAAACCGGTCCCCGGAAGCTTGTTTCCTTCCCAGTGTAAGAATTGGCTTTTGTAGTTTGGTTTGCCCTGTTCCCATCATGCACTGGGACAGGAACAGACTAATTTGCATACAGCCAGGTTCTGAAACTGGGATGGTGCAGTGAGCTAAAGAACGGTGTTGGATCTAGCCCTGATCTCTTGACTGGGTGAGAGTATTCTGCTTAATTCAGAGACTCTGTCCCTCACCACCCCTTGTTGTAAATATTTTTGTCCACCCTAAGCGTGGAAGGGTATACTCAGACATGAGTCCCTTGCTCATTGCACCATCAGGATTCAAGCAAGCCGGGCCGAAGACGGCTGTAATGCCAGAAACCGGTCCCCGGAAGCTTGTTTCCTTCCCAGTGTAAGAATTGGCTTTTGTAGTTTGGTTTCCCCTGTTCCCATCATGCACTGGGACAGGAACAGACTAATTTGCATACAGCCAGGTTCTGAAACTGGGATGGTGCAGTGAGCTAAAGAACGGTGTTGGATCTAGCCCTGATCTCTTGACTGGGTGAGAGTATTCTGCTTAATTCAGAGACTCTGTCCCTCACCACCCCTTGTTGTAAATATTTTTGTCCACCCTAAGCGTGGAAGGGTATACTCAGACATGAGTCCCTTGCTCATTGCACCATCAGGATTCAAGCAAGCCGGGCCGAAAACAGCTGTAATGCCAGAAACCGGTCCTCGGAAGCTTGTTTCCTTCCCAGTGTAAGAATTGGCTTTTGTAGTTTGGTTTGCCCTGTTCCCATCATGCACTGGGACAGGAACAGACTAATTTGCATACAGCCAGGTTCTGAAACTGGGATGGTGCAGTGAGCTAAAGAACGGTGTTGGATCTAGCCCTGATCTCTTGACTGGGTGAGAGTATTCTGCTTAATTCAGAGACTCTGTCACTCACCACCCCTTGTTGTAAATATTTTTGTCCACCCTAAGCGTGGAAGGGTATACTCAGACATGAGTCCCTTGCTCATTGCACCATCAGGATTCAAGCAAGCCGGGCCGAAGACGGCTGTAATGCCAGAAACCGGTCCCCGGAAGCTTGTTTCCTTCCCAGTGTAAGAATTGGCTTTTGTAGTTTGGTTTGCCCTGTTCCCATCATGCACTGGGACAGGAACAGACTAATTTGCATACAGCCAGGTTCTGAAACTGGGATGGTGCAGTGAGCTAAAGAACGGTGTTGGATCTAGCCCTGATCTCTTGACTGGGTGAGAGTATTCTGCTTAATTCAGAGACTCTGTCCCTCACCACCCCTTGTTGTAAATATTTTTGTCCACCCTAAGCGTGGAAGGGTATACTCAGACATGAGTCCCTTGCTCATTGCACCATCAGGATTCAAGCAAGCCGGGCCGAAGACGGCTGTAATGCCAGAAACCGGTCCCCGGAAGCTTGTTTCCTTCCCAGTGTAAGAATTGGCTTTTGTAGTTTGGTTTGCCCTGTTCCCATCATGCACTGGGACAGGAACAGACTAATTTGCATACAGCCAGGTTCTGAAACTGGGATGGTGCAGTGAGCTAAAGAACGGTGTTGGATCTAGCCCTGATCTCTTGACTGGGTGAGAGTATTCTGCTTAATTCAGAGACTCTGTCCCTCACCACCCCTTGTTGTAAATATTTTTGTCCACCCCAAGCGTGGAAGGGTATACTCAGACATGAGTCCCTTGCTCATTGCACCATCAGGATTCAAGCAAGCCGGGCCGAAGACGGCTGTAATGCCAGAAACCGGTCCCCGGAAGCTTGTTTCCTTCCCAGTGTAAGAATTGGCTTTTGTAGTTTGGTTTGCCCTGTTCCCATCATGCACTGGGACAGGAACAGACTAATTTGCATACAGCCAGGTTCTGAAACTGGGATGGTGCACTGAGCTAAAGAACGGTGTTGGATCTAGCCCTGATCTCTTGACTGGGTGAGAGTATTCTGCTTAATTCAGAGACTCTGTCCCTCACCACCCCTTGTTGTAAATATCTTCTCCTTGCCGGGCAGGAGCGCGGGGAGACCTCCCGTCCGCTTCCTGCCTGGCCCACTGTACTTCCGGGTCGCGGCTGCAGTAGACAATCGCACCGCGGCCCTGGAGTTTGGAGGCGGCCACAGCGCCTCTCAGAGAATTCCCGGCAGACTTCCAGACAGCAAAAATGACGCCTCCAAATCCGAGAAAGACGGGGCTAAATCGGAGTGACGGCTCTCTCCTCCAATGGCTGGCCTCCGTTTAGGAAGCCAGGCAATGGGAGAGAGGCATAAACTGAGGCGGGACTAATAGTCCCACTAAGAAACATTAATTCTCGGACTTCGGCAGACCGGATATTACCGAGACCTAAAAAGGCAAAGGGGGAGCAAATGGGACTACTTCCCAGGCCCAGGGCACGCCCCCACTACATCTTATATTATACCATACAAACTGGAGCATCCATGCCAATCCAGCTACCATCTGATGCCGTCTTTCTTCGTACGACTTCATCACTTGTGAGTTATCAGTGTCTCTGTCTTTCTATGGCACACCTCCTCACTCCCAGCCCCAGTGCACTGCATGCATGTTCGTATTCTGTCCTGTGAGTGCGTTTAGTCTTCCAATTCCCTGGTGGTCTGTGGCGCCAAGGATGGGAACTGTGGTTGACTGGCCTCCGAGTCTGTTGCTGGCACACCTTCCGATGACGATTCGCGCCCGCTGGTCGCCCTCTGTGTTCCCCATGCTGCTTCTGCTTTCAAAGCCGCTAATCTACTTTCAATTTTTTGCTCAAGAATAGGCACCCTGTCGTCCCGTGCCTTCTGTTTCTGCGTGTTCGGCAGTCCAGTGCGCCTGCGGCATTGGTTTGGTCTTCGCGGTTGTCAATGTTCATCTAGGATCGCCAGGTTCGGAAAATTAACCTCTATGCACATCCACGCTGTTTCAACATCTTCAAAGAAGTGGGTCGCATTATCATGCACCACTTTCTGTTTAGCTGGGAAAATTAGTGCATATCTCAGGTGAAGTTATTGCAAGTGTTGCTTGACCCCTCGCTGTCTTTGCAACTGTACGGTGTAGTCCGGAAACAACGCAACCTTCAAGTTTTCATGCAGGAGTGGCACTTTTTCTCTTGCTTTACAGAGAAGTGTGTCTTTGTCCCTATAATTCAGGATCTTTACCACTATAGATCGCGGTGCAAGACCAGTGGCCCTGGGTCCCGCTGGTACCCTGTGAGCTCTTTCCACGCTGAACATTGCGGTCAGACCCTCCGGTGCAACCTCTGTATGCAGCCAATTTTCAATAAATTCTGTTGGGTCCCGGCCTTCACTTTTTTCGGGCATTCCAATGATACGGAAATTGCTCCGTCGCGCCCGTCCTTCTGCATCATCCACTTTATCTTGCAGTGCCTTAACCTGTCGTTGAAGCTGGGATACCGTTTCAGTGTGCGCCTTTCGCCAGGGCATGATATTGATAGGGCAGTTGCATGGGTCTGCACTCTTTCTGACAATTTCTGGTGATCCGTTCGGAGTAGCCCTACATTCGTAGTTAGGGTGCCAAGCTGCTATTCCATCACTGCTCTAGATTCTCTGATTTCCTGTAGGATAATGTCAAGTTTGTCTAAGATTTGATCTGCCTGCATTGGAGAATCTGGAACTTCTTCTTGAGTGGGTAGTGAGTCACGTGGTGGATTAGTGGCAGTATCAGCTTGAGCGTCTTGATCCGTCTGTTTCCCTTTTGGCCGACCCATGCTGTTGGATATTTTATCCACTAGATAGTAGTCCCACGCCGTTCTATCAGTGCCCTGACCAAGCGCCCCACACTCTAACCTGGTGTTGTGTCTCCGCGTCGTGGTCTAGTACGACAAACTAGCGTATATGTCAACTAGTAACTTCACCAGCAAATCCAATATCAACCCGCAGTGACCAACAGCGCAGCCAATCCGCTCCTTATAGTGCCTGCACTCACATAAGCCGCTCTCTGTGCCTTGTAGATAGAGCTTCTCTTGCGCTCCTCGCAGCTTGCAACCTAGTGAATAGCAGTACCTGTACATTCCTGGCACCCCTCCAATAATCGTATTGTGCACAATGTTCTGTTCTCCTGTGCCCACCGTAACTACATCCCTGCAGACCTCTGTGTTTCCTGGTATGTGTTGCTGGCAACCAGAGCACACCTTGTTGACAATAGCTTCCTGGAGCAGGACTCAAAAGAACCCCAGAGCTCAAACTAGCGTGCTACAGTGCTACCGCCACAAGGGCAGACTCCTCAATCTTCCACCGGGTCCACCGCACCTGCACAGCACTATAGACCCGATCCTCCACTGGAGCCCACACAATGGCCAATTTCCAGTCTTGTGGCCAGGTGGGGGGTCGGGAGGGAGAAGTAAAGTATCTCCCCGCACTGTCCAAACTCAGGAAAGCGCAGGAGAGACCAGCCCAGGCTTTGTATTACTGCTCGGTGGGGAACTGAAACCAATTTCATGGGCCTTCACCGTCTCCACCACCAGTTTAGGGCTGCAGCGGACCCGGCCGCGAGCATGGCCTCCATTCGTGCGCTCTCCTGAATGCATAGGTAACTCCGGGGCGACCGGACCCGCACAGAGCTAGAGCCCCGATCCTCCACCTGAGCCCCCACAATGGCCAAATTCTAGTCTTGTGGCGGCGGGGAGGGGTGAGAAGCAAAGTATGCCATGCTCTGCACCGACTCAGGAAAGCGCAGGAGAGACCGGCCAAGGCTTTGTTTTCTTGTCCGGTGGGAAGCTGAATCCAAATCCACTGACCTTCACTTTCTCTATCACTAGTTGAGGCCTGCAGTGGATCTGGCCCCGCGGGCATGCCCTCAGTCCGTGCGCTCACCCGAACACGCGGTGACTCCAGAGGTGAGGATTACACTGTTGGCCTAGGGTGACCAGATTCTCAAAACAAAAAACGGGGACAGGTCATAGACATAGAAGTAGGACTACGGTTTGCAGTATCCATCAACATAAAAGTAGGTCTATTTGACAGCTGCCATAGACATAGAAAACGGACTACAATGATAGCTCCCTCCACAGACCGAGATGAAGCATTACAGACAACAAATCCGAGGATGTATGACGTTACAACGCATGCTTTTACCACGCATGCTGTTACAACGCAGGTTTTACTGCGCATACCATTACAACGCATAGCGCTTTGGGGTGCTGGATAGTGAATAGTTTAATTTACTATTCCAACTCCAGTCCCCGTGGACACTAGGGAAGGTGTTGGATAGTAAATTAAATCTATTCCCTATCCTAGAGCGCCCCCAGCGCAATGCGTTGTAATGGTTTTCGTTGTAAAACCTGCGTTGTAATAGCACTGCGTGATAAAAGTTGCGTTGTAAAGGATGTTTCCCCAAATCCGAGGTCTTTTATTGGCACCCCTCTCCTTTACGCAGCAGCATTATGACTTTTTATTACATTTACACTTTTAAGGACTATAGCATATATTTGCCAAAAACCAATAAAACATCACTGTAGGAAGGTGGATACCTGACTATGGTTACCCCAGAATTTTTGCCTTGTGTTTAGCTGGTTTTCGACTTAGTTGGCCTGGGACCCTGCTAATCAGGGCCCCAGGCTATCTGCTCTCTCTTTAAAATGGACTCTTTGTACCCTAGGTGCATAACTAAATTGGATTGGGTCACCTTATCAGCCCCTGTACAGTGTACTATAGGTACCCAGGGCATAGGTGCATCCAAGGCCTACCAGGGGCTGCAGCATATCTTTTGCCACCCCTGGCTGGCCATCCAAACTGACACAACTGGCTGATCACTCAGCTGGGGCAAGGTCGTGTAATCACCCCTTGCTTAGATATAGTATACCTATGTCTAAACCTATATCTGGACACATATGCACCTATAAGTCACTCCTATGGCAGGCCTTAACAATCCTGGAGGCAGAGTGCTTGGTTTTATGTGAGATGGTGCTCTAGCATGAGCTGAGCCTGTCTGCAGTGTTCGGAACCATTTCCTTAACGCTGTTCCAGGATATTGTCATACCATATACTCTTAAGTGCATTATAATCCTCGCGGTTATTGCTAACTTTGGTTTGGCTTTATCAAAACATGTCGTGTAAGGTGTCATACACTTTGGAATACTACCCCCTCGCCAGTTCTGGCGACGGGGGTAGCATTCCACCCTTCTAGAGGGAGAAGACATGTTACTTTACTTAAACGCGGTTAAATCTAACCAGAGCCTCAGCATCACAAAATGGATGCTGCTGCCCCGACACAAGTCTGGCCTCCTGCTGCTGACCGAATTGGAATTGTCTTGCGAATAATCCTGTCCAGCCACTTTGTTCTGTTTTTCCTATTGTTGAGATCCGGGTTGGTCAGATGTAGGATCCGATACCTTTACTGTTTCACAGGCTGACCGAAACCTGGCAGGGAAGGCTTGGACAAAGAGTTTCCTGTCACAGGGAGGTGCTACACCACCCAGACTGGAGATAGTGGATTGGAGCAGGGAGGGTTGAAAGAAACTAGACACTGCCTGGGGCACACAAGGTGTCCCATGCAAAATCCAGTCAAACCGGTTCTGGGGCACTGCAGCCCCAGCTCTGGCGCGAAACTGGACAAAGGGAAAGGGGTGCAACCACCCCCTTTCGTAGGTCCCACCCATAGGAGGGTCCTAGCAGGTAATCCAGCCCCTTGATTTGGAATAAAGGTAGGAGCTGTGCCGATGCACCTCAGATTATCCTGACTGAAACTTATGAAACTAAACTCTGGACCCTTCGACATCCTACTCGACGTAGAAGACTGAAGAATCTCCCTTGTGGTCAAGGAGTGACCACCCTGTGCAAACAGGCACCATCCAGCGCCCAACGGTTTGCTTTGTTGCAGTTCCTGCCGGAACTCGAGCGACAGAGATCGACAAGACCCAGCTTCCCTGACTTCCAGCAGCCTGATCCACAGTCCCAGCGAATCTGAGACCCGTGGAGGCGACGTGAAGCGTGGAGCCGGCCATCTTGGAAAAACTACGAAGTGCTGACCGTGCAGTTCCCGAGGCTCCCTCGAAGCTGTACATTGGGGTTTGAGAAGCCCCAGCCCCGAGCAGCTTTTGCACCAAAGATCTCCCCTCCACACTCACCGAGTGCTGCGTGGGGCCCTTTTGCACTTTTCTGCTCGATGCTTGGTCCGGTCACTTGCCCGTTGGCTAGTAGCCCCAGTACCGACGAAACCTTGAATTTACGCTGCTGGTCTGGTTGCTCCAGACTGGCCCTCGCTCCCCTCAAACGGAGTAATCTATCTGACCTTGCTGGTCCGAACGTGAAGCGATCTTCCAATCCTGCGTGGGTTGCCCTTGCCAAGGCTTGTTAAGTCCGATCCAGAAGCCGACACCGCCGACAGCGAGAGCCTTCGTGGGACAGCTCGTGATTCACTCCAGGTCATCCTCGGTGCCCCAGAGTCCACGTGGCAGCGGAGACAGGGTTCGCGACAAGCACCTGATTGCGCCCGACATTGCCTGGTTCCTTCCTGGTCACTGGCTAGTGACCCAGACTCTGTCCCCTCTGCTTTCAGGTACTCTACATCTTCGATCCACCCTTGGATCCAACCGGACTCTTCTCTCCTGGCCGCCTGCAGCATCTTCATCTCCAGGCTCCATAGAACCCCACGACGAAACCCGACACGCTTTGGCACCTGTGCACCCGCTTCCTGTGGGTGAGGTAACTCTTGAACGCCGGTGCTCCTGTAGTGGTTTACACCCCTAGTGTCTAAGTTTTAAGTGGCTAGGTTCTAGTCCATTGGGAAGACTTCTAAAACAGTAACTTTGTAACTTTTACGCACCATTGACTTTGCATTGGTGCATGCGTGTGCTTTTAGCGCTGCACCCGATTCCCGCGGTCTACTCCCGTCCTAACTGCTGTTAGTCCAGTGTAGTCCCAGCGATTCCCAAGGCCCCAGGCCTTACCACTGTTCGTAAAGTGATACTTATACCACTTTTTTGATATATGGTTTGAGTGGCCACCGGCCTCATCCATAAACGTGCAACTTTCATATGTTAAACTGTGCTTTTGTTTAAACGCTTGTGCTTCTATACTCATAAAGAGTACAGGAGATTATTCTAGTAATACATACATATATTTTTTATGATATATAACTTGTGTGGTGTCCTTTCATTTGATATTACAGGATTGCATATGGTAAAACAGCTGGCTTCACATGCCCTCTTGAGTTTAGCCTGAAGGCTGCTTAGTCCATGCTACCTCTAGGATAGCTTGTCCATAATGTTGACTTACAACCACCACCATAAGGGATTGTTTGGACTGATACAAGGTGCCCCCAGAATTGGAGACATCATACATCAGGCCAACTTCTCACAATCACAGGCTAGCAAACGCCAGATTTACTAGCTTTATCAATGCTCGTTTCTATAGCTGCGTGTCAGCACCACATAAAGTACAACTCACTAATGTTGCTTAGTTGCTCAAGACAGAAAAGGATGGGAGGTAAACTGCGGAATGCTAAAGTGCCGAAGGGCAGCCATGGACTAATGTAAGAAAAACACTTCTCTCCAGGTATTACTGCCTTAGGGTCTTACGGGTTGCAAAGGCTGGCTGACCACACAGTCTTCCCACATATGCGTGATCACTGCTGGGATGTCATGTTACTTTACTGGGGTGTGTATAGTGCACTCTAGCCATTGGTATCATCTCATAGCGCAATAATGTGAAGACCTGCGCAAAAAGCTCGAGCAGTTCTGCTCGCCTCTTCCACAGGCATTAATACTGCTCCTTCAAGTCCTTTCCAGCTGATGATATGTGAATGTGCAATGTGCAATCTTTATGTTCTTGGTATATGAAACAGATAAGCTATTGCCACATATCCAATTTTAGTAAATATGTTTAAATAATATAACAATAGGGGACATTTTTTACAATCTGAAAAACATGTTGGAAACAATGAGCAGATTTAATAGCCAAGGCAGGTTTAACAAGAAGCCACTGAATGAAGGTCTCAAATAGCGACTCAGCCTTTTACCTGTTCACCAGTGTTCAGTTTCCTAGGATTTCTGTTCTGATCTTGGAACTGGTAGAAATGAATGGTTGGAGCTTGTGAAGGACGTTGGGGACATCATCACCACATGTGTTATCGGACACCCATCCTAACATTCAGAAATACTTTAACGTTTCTTTTTCGTGTACTTCTAGGTGGAACATCTAGGGGAGCAGCAAACACACAGCCTCTACAGATCACAGAAGTTCAGAAAGTTCATAAACTGGGGTTGCTCCTTAATATCACTATTTCATCCTCTAGCGAAGATTCAGTTTTGATGGTATGCAATTGTTCAAATATGGCTGGCACGATGACGTAGGAGGCGCTGCTATTAAAAGAGAAGGGAAATCCAGAGAGAAAATGTCTCTCTTCAAAGGATTTCCCTTCCTGCTACAGCGCTCACCTCAGTAACTTCACACGCCGTAAACAGTGCAAAAAGAGCATGCGCGCGTATGCCCAACCGGAACAATGAAAAACAGGAAAATTTCTGTGTTTAACCCGGACACTGTTTGAAAACAGGGACATTTGAGTCACTAGGAGAAAAGTGACAGGACACTTCTCCAAAAACGACGACCGTCCTGGGAAAACGGGGACGTCTGGTCACCCTCATAATCACTGAGCATGGGTATAGTTTATCCTGAGGTGCAGGAATGCCATGTCATTCTGTTTTGCACTGTGAGGAACCCCTTAGGAATAAGGATTTACTCCAGATATTGGTCATAGTGCACACCGTTCCTGTCATCATTCAGGGGCGTAGCTAATATTGGTGCGTGCGGCAGGTACAGTGGTACAGGAACCCAGAGCCCTGGGAGACCCACTGAAGCCTGATAATTTACCACCAGTGCACCAGTAAAATAGGCCATTTTTTCTTGCTTGCGCCAGGGCTCATGGCATTCTTGCGATGCTACAGAAGTAATTCCACATTTCAAAAACTTCCTGCCTGGGAATTTCACCTGCACTTTGCTGGTGAAATACCTATGTGGAAAACAGTGGCAGTGCAGTTTCCCAGCTTGTCTTGTTAATTCCTCGCTGAAAAGTAACTCCTGGTTCCTGTCAAACT
Organism: Lissotriton helveticus; assembly: GCF_964261635.1. Taxonomy (NCBI): domain Eukaryota; kingdom Metazoa; phylum Chordata; class Amphibia; order Caudata; family Salamandridae; genus Lissotriton; species Lissotriton helveticus. Next base: position 1,589,668,168 of record NC_136068.1, on the reverse strand, counting down.
GAGAATTACAGCCCACTTGTAACGAGGGTCTTATGTCTGACAAGGAGCGAAAGCCTGGAATTACCACTGTGTGTATTACCCTTTGCTCGTGTTTTGTATACTGCATAATCTGCCTTTAGTGTAGTATCGCATCACCCTTCGGCAGTCCAGAGTGAGAGCCATCTCAGTCTGCCCAGTTATTTTCAGCTTCGGGAAGCAACGGGTTCGAAGTGGGGCATTTTGACAGCTGTATAAACTGCACACAGCTGGTGTTTACCTTTGAAAAGCAACATGTGTGCGTATACGTGCTTCCTCCTGTGCCCTAACTGCAAAAGCTAATACGTGAACTAGGTCTATACGTGCTCTAAGGCGAAACCCGCCAAAAAAAACTCTTGGCAGATTGAAGCGCACTAGCCCATAAAGTTCACGCGCTACCACCCTGTAGTTGAGCCCTCTCGAGCACGGGATGGAAGCAATCCACACCCTAAAGCGAGTGATGCTTCCAGTGATTTACTGTGGAAGTAATTCAGAAGCTCATTTTGGGCAGAAAATCGGCGGCTTAACAAGTGTGCAGTAAAGAGGAGTGTGTAAAATATGCCCCGTCGAGAAGAGGTGGAAGAAAGAGGAAGAAACCAAAAAAAATAATACTTATGACAGAGAACACACCCTCCATTGTTGTCCTATCCTTTTCCGAGTTGTACTGGAACCAGGGCTTTAAGTGGGGGGGAAAGGGGAGGGTCGTATAAAAGGGGCGTGGCATGTGTAAATAATAGGGCACGAGTTAGACACTTAATCTCCATTTCTGTGATTCCCATAGATAAACAGACCTGCACCTAAGAGCAGCCAGAACTATTAGTTTTGTCTGCGATTGTTAGTTTTGTAAGATAGGTGAGTAACAACAATGCTTTTGTTGTAAATAATATTGAAAATATTTATTTCTGAAATTTTGAGACTAAATTAAACATTACTGAGGTTTATGGAAGACGCAGTGGTCTTCAGAGTATCTCAGGGCCTGATTACAATGTTGGTGGTCCTACACCAATGGCTCATCAGTGTCGGACCCACTGACATGTGCCCCTGCGGTCTGTCCGCCGCATTATGATGCATCTGGCGGAGGGACCGTCCGCTGTGCTTCCGACGGGCTCAAGGAGCTCGTCAGTAATCCCTACAATGAGGGCGGGGCCTAATCAAGCACAGTCATAGGAATTACAATGTCCCTTTCTGCCTGCCCTTTCATGACGGTTCACCCGCCAAGAAAAGGCAGGGGAAAGTGACTTTGGGGGCCCCTAGCAGCTCCCCTTCTCCCCTGGCCCTTCGCTATGTGGCCTGGGGGCACCTATGGTGTCACCCTAAACATCCCTGCACTATGTGGCAGGCACTGCATGGTGCCTGCCACATAGTGCAGGGATGTTTTGAATGTGTTTATTTTCTATTGGGGCATGTGCTGCAGCAAACAGCACATGCTGCAATAGAAAATATACACATTGAGACCGCCTTGAAGGCGGTTGTAACATAATCAGGGCATCCGGACTGCCAACTTTTAGTTGGGCAGTCCTGCTTCCGCTATGGTGCCAGTCGTACGAGAGTCCGACCGGCATCGTAATCAGGTCCTCAGTCGTCTCTATCTGCATATCTGGCATCTTTCCTCTTCAGCACCCTCTTGTCGCTCTGTCCTGAAAGCACTTTCTTGCATCTCTTTCACTTCACCACCTCTCAAACACACTATGCATCCACCTGTAAGTACTGAATTTTCTTTCTCCATCGACTTGTCAATATTTGGACATATTCGCCCTTCCTTCATACCTATTTGCACAGAATAACAATTGCATGTGGACTACATGACCATTGCTTTGTGCACTCTGCAGAGGCCAAAGATTGGATGAACACCTTTTTTACCCACTGGCAGGCACTGTGAGGAACTGGCACTGCCTTCAGCTTCAACTCGCGCACTCATCTTGGCCTGTTATATGCAACTGGAGGAAACTCAGATCATAGTATGCACTACACAAGAGTAATATGTTACACAAAAATAAAATTACAGAAACCCAACAACCTGAAAATAGCTTCATGTGAAATTAAAACTAAATTGCTGACATGGATTACCTAAACATTTTTTACATTAATTGTTCAGAATTAGTCAATCAATCAGTGACACTTATATAGCGCGCTAACTACCCGTAGGGTCTCAAGGCGCTGGGGGGGGGGGGGGTGCCGCTACTGCTCGAACAGCCAGGTCTTCAGCTTCTTCCTGAAGGCGAGGTGGTCTTGGGTCAGGCGCAGGTCGGTCGGGAGGGAGTTCCAGGTCTTGGCGGCCAGGTAGGAGAAGGACCTTCCTCCCGTAGTCGCTCTTCGGATGCGGGGGACGGCGGCGAGGGCGTGGTTGGCTGATCGGAGGTGGCGGTTGGGCGCGTAGAAGTTGATTCGGCTGTTGAGGTAGCTCGGACCCTGGTCGTGTAGGGCTTTGTGTGCGTGGGTGAGGAGGCGGAAGGTGATTCTTTTGTTGACGGGGAGCCAGTGGAGGTCTCTCAGATGTCCGGTGATGTGGCTGGTTCGTGGGATGTCGAGGATGAGTCTGGCTGAGGCGTTCTGGATCCGCTGGAGTCTCTTCTGGAGCTTGGCGGTGGTACCGGCGTAGAGGGCGTTGCCGTAGTCCAGTCGGCTGGTGACGAGGGCCTGGGTGACGGTCCTCCTGGTCTCGGTGGGGATCCACCAGAAGATCTTCCGTAGCATGCGTAGGATGTTGAAGCAAGCCGAGGAGACGTTGTTGACTTGTCTGGTCATGGATAGGGAGGAGTCCAGGATGAAGCCCAGGTTGCGTGCATGGTCTGTCGGTTTGGGTGCGGTGCCCAGGGCGGGAGGCCACCAGGAGTCGTCCCAGGCGGAGGGTGAAGAGCCCAGGATGAGGACCTCCGTCTTGTCAGAGTTCAGTTTCAGGCGGCTGGTCGTCATCCACTCGGCTACCTCTTTCATCCCTTCGTGCAGGTTGGCTCTGGCGGAGGCGGGGTCGTTGGTCAGGGAGAGGATCAGCTGGGTGTCGTCGGCGTAGGAGATTATGCTGAGGTTGTGTTTGCGTACGATGGCTGCGAGGGGGCTCATGTAGACGTTGAAGAGGGTGGGGCTCAGAGATGACCCTTGGGGGACGCCGCAGATGACTTCGGAGGCTTCTGACTTGTACGGTGGTAGGCGGACTCTCTGTGTTCTTCCGTCGAGGAAGGAGATGATCCATTCCAGCGCCTTGTCCTGGATTCCGACGTTGCTGAGGCGCTGTACTAGGGTGCGGTGGCAGACAGTGTCGAATGCCGCGGAGAGGTCTAGGAGGATGAGGGCCGCTGTTTCTCCATTGTCCATCAGGGCTCGGATGTCATCGGTGGCGGCGATGAGGGCGGTCTCGGTGCTGTGATTGGCTCGGAAGCCTGACTGTGAGGGGTCGAGGGATCCGTTCGTCTCGAGGAAGGCGGCCATCTGCTTGTTGACGGTCTTCTCGATGACTTTGGCTGGAAACGGGAGGAGCGAGATGGGGCGGTAGTTCTTGAGTTCAGTGGGGTCCGCTGTTGGTTTCTTGAGGAGAGCGCTGAGTTCGGCGTGTTTCCAGCTCTCAGGGAAGGTGGCGGTGTCGAAGGAGGTGTTGATGATGTCCCGCAGGTGGGGTGCGATGACAGCGTTGGCCTTGTTGAAGACGTGGTGAGGGCAGGGGTCGGTCGGTGATCCGGAGTGGATGGAGTTCATTGTGCGTATGGTGTCTTCGGTGCTGATCGGGGTCCAGGCGTGGAGGGTGGTGGTGGGGGGTGGTTGTACCATTATAGCTAAGGACATAAATAGAGGGCCTGATAGGGACCCGTTTCAATGGCCATTTCTAATTACCACAGGATCTAAGACCCACAGGGACCTGGTCCACTTAAAGCCCCATTCATCACACAATCTTCCATTAGTATGGCTTCACTGCAGGTAAATCTAGTCAGGGCTATCACACTGACTTCACCAGGTGGCAGAGGGTCGTCTCCATTAACTGCATGGCGGCTCCAAGACACTATGCTGCAGGACCCAGCTACCCTGGGTGAAGCCATCCACAACATTTGTCAAGAAAACAAGGAGTCAACCTCCTCACTCTGGGAGAGTGGGAAGCCTTGAGGTTCTCATCAGGGTTTATGGCAGTGGTTCCCTAACTTTTTCAACCTGTGGCTCCCTTGACCTATTGGGCATTGGCTGCGGCTCCCCATTCTTTTACTTTTTTTTTGGGACGGGTGGGGGATGTAAGCCCAACCTCAGGAGTATTTCCATTTTTCTCCCTGAAAATAATTGGGATGAAGCAGATAAGGTATTAGAATAATAGATGCAATCCTATGCACTCCACTACTGAGCCCCATGCACTATCAACAACTGATTGGAGGGACACTGGGTTGTTGGAGAAGTAAACTGTTACTGCATTGTTATGTAGTGCTCTGTGAAGAGGTGTGTCTGCAGGACAGGTCATTCCTGAGCAGGGTTTATGAAGCCCTGATAGACACAGGAATGTTATTTCAGACCCTTGGTGCACTGATAGAGAAGACTGCATCTGCTGTCTAGTTTTTTTTCCTGTTTTTGCACATTATTGCCTCTAGTCTGATGACCCTAGGTAAACCCATGTCTGGCGTGCTCCCTTTTCACTCTGTCCTCTTTAGAAGTGTGTTTTGTGGACATCTCTTGTCTGCTCCTTCCTTACTCCAGACATTGTGCTCTCATGCATGCTGTCTGTCTCATGTCTTCTGTCTGTGTGTTCTTGCATCTTATCTCTGTCCTCATGCCCTCAGTCTGTTTAAGCTAACTGCCTGTGTGTCCTTGCCTCCTGACTATGTGTTCTGGTCTCCTGTGTGTCAGCATGTCTTCTGACTGTGTGTGCATGCCCCCCTGGGGACGGCCTGGTACCTGCCAGGAGAGCTGAGGGCTCCCATTGATGCACCACAGGCTGCTCCTAGTTTCCAATAATGCATCCTGTGCAGCTTTCTGGGCTCTGAGATGACAGGAGCTTGCTGCCTGAGCGCCTCTCTCAGCTCCGAGATGACAATGACATCAGTGCTGTGCCTGCTCTTCCCTGGGCTCCCAGATGCTGTATTTACCACTGTTTTTCCTGTCACCTTGATTTGGCCAAATTTTTTGAATTTGATTATTTTGGTTTAGGACTCCATGTTCTGTTTTATCAGTGACATTAGTTTATTTATGGGCATTTGTTCTGACCTTTGTCTTACGTTTTTTGCACTTTAGTTTCTGACCTTTGAGTTTGAACTTCTGCTTCTAACCAATTCCCTTTGCTTTCTGTCTTCTACTTCTGATCTGTGATAGTCACTTATGGAAATGTTAATTTATTTTGAGAGAAATAAGCATCAAAATATTCACTTCTTCTTCTGCAATCTCAATGAACTCGAATATCAACCTTCATTAACTATTGCAGATGTCATGCCTCCCTTTTATGAATTTTGAGCATTTTAGATAGCCTGTGTATATAACTTAACATGAAACTTGTATTTGTGCATTAAATATTTTTTCAGGGATAACTGGAGGCAATTACTCCCTGAGCAGCGTAAATAACTTGGCTTTGACATTTTAACTACAAACTACGGATTGAAATGCTTTTCAGCTGAGGGAGTGAAGCTAGAGTTCTGTGCTTTAGAAAGACATGATTAACAGCCAAATTCATGTACATTCCCAAACTGTGTGCGGCGTCCCAGACTAGCTTTGATGGCGCACTGGGGTGCACCGCTGTACAGATTGGGAACCACTGGTTTATGGTATCCAAATGCGTAGAACTGTGGAACAAGAGATACCGATCTTGGAGAAATCCCTGGTGGAACTGAAGAGAGAAGCCAAGTGAAATGACACAGGTTCTGACACACTGAAACATGCCATAGAGAAACATGCCATTACAGGCTAGCCTCTCAAGAAGACACTCAATTTTTTCATAGCTGTTACTAAAGTTATATACAAGTACAGGGATGTTCCTCCATTGCCATGAAGCAATTCTTAAGAGAGCTAATGCGGGTGCAAGTGGCCCCGGACCACAGAGAAGAAACGGATGGGCCGATTGACACAAATGAACTAAGAGGGGCCTTGTTGGAACTGGCGGCTAGGAAGACGACGGGTCCAGAGGAGCTCCCAACAGAATGTTATACCAATTACGCTAGAAACAAAACTGGCATCGCTTTACAGAGAAGTATTCGAGGCTGGAGTATTCCCTACCACCACAGGCGAGGCACTGATTAGGTCTCTGCCAAAACGTAGGTGAGATTCCCTGGACATCACACCATACAGATAATATATTAGCTAGGAGCCTCCTACCCTGGCTTAAACTTTCCTTAAGATAAGAGTGTTTCACTTTCTTGAAGAGGCTCCTCTTCATTGGCCAAACCCAGCCTTTTTGGCCCTCATTTGGAAGAATGCGTTTAGTAGGCAACACCTGTTTACAGTCCTTGACATTTTGATTTTGGGAAGAAACATGATAAAATAGATAACATTATTACATATCAAGACATTGGCCAGAGTGCCAGCAGGTAGCTATAGCACAAACCGTGAAGTACTTCAAAGAGATAGCCATTTGAATGTTAATTGGGAAAAATCTTGTCTGAAATTAGCCCAGGCATGTATCTGTATAGTGTAGACCTAAGCCGCAGGGAAATACAATGGGAATAGACGTCATTTCTGTAGTAATGACTCTGAGACGAAGTTCACGGGAGACCTACGTTTAATTGGCTCACAACTCCACAGCTCCGTGGAGAATAACCGATCCAACCCCACTGTACAACTGAACATAGACATTCCATAATAGAACCCCCATGTCACAGTAGATGACATAGAGCTGCACATAGCCGTAGAGTACAGCATACTACAATTTGGTTACTTTGGGGTCAGAGTTTATCATTGAGGAGTAGATTTGTTAGATGGGAACTTAGAAATAGTTGGGAGTACCCTGAATTCTCAATTAGCTTTCTAGAAAGAATTACCTCTGTCAGTGATAGGGAGAATCGCTTAGGCCAAAATATTGATGCTACATCACTTTCTCTATTACTCTTAGAACCTTCTATTCATTTTGTATACAAAGTTATTTAGGGAACAAGATGTTCTACTAGGCGACTTTATATGGAATGCCTCAGACGCAGGGTGGATCTAGTGAAGCTGAACCTCCCGACAGGACGAGAACTGGAAGCGTGGTCATTTAAACAATATTATCTGGCGGCCCAGTTACAATAGCTATCCCATCGGCTCTCTGCGTTAAAGACATTCCAAATTCAGAAGGTGCTGTTATACAATTTGTTCCTTCCTGAAGCCGTAACTCCATGACATTTGCCCCTTCAGATGCGGGAATGTCTGGGATGCCGCATGAGGGTTTGCGAATTACACAATGTATTAAAAATCTATATACACCAGAAATCTCACTAGGTGGCATCCTTAAGCACTGCAAAAAGAACTGGCCCAATGGGAAATGGCTGGCTTCAGAATAGAGGATTTGTTTAGAGAGGGTGCCCTAGCCACTACTGAAGCGCTGATGGAAGAAAGCAGACTACATAAGGCATACTTCTTTACATTCAGAAGGCTAACAATGGCTTTGCACAAGCTAAAACGTTTTGAGGAATTACGGGCACCGAGTTACAGACCCACGGTCTGCAACACTATATCAAAAGAGTTAGCAGAGAGTTAGTCAGGTGGCTTTGTTAGCGTTCCAGGAACATAAAGGAATATACCAGGCCATTGTCAGAGACAAATGGGTGACCGATTTGGGGAGAATTTGATGATAACAAATCAGCACAAGCCTTATCCGACCCCCACAAAGTGACCCTTTTTTTAAAAAGCTTTATTTGTTCAATTTATCACATAAAAAAACATTGCTTGTAATTGCGATTCTCATATTAACATGACCAGAGAATCTGGATTTCATTAAAGACACGGAGGGAGGCTGACATTATGCATTATTCCTTTAATGCAGTCCAAGCAGCCCCTTACATCACAATATTAAAAAGTTCCAGAATAGAACAATAGCAACAATGAAATTCATGTACCATCAACAATCTGCCTCTTTTAAATGTGGAGGAAAATAAGTTCCTGAAACTTGAAACATCAAAACGATCTTCTGATGAGAAGGATGAAGGAGTAAGAAGAATAGAGGTATAACCAAAGGCCAGACGACACACAGTTAAGGAGCATTATCTGAAAAGAGAAAGAAGTAAATATCTCTTGAATGTAAAAAATAGTGTCAAGCTTATCAAGCTAAAAGGAACAAGAGATGAAACAAGTACTGTTAATAAAAAGTACAGAAATAAACTGTAACAAAAACAGCATTAAATCATTGTAAGACCACCAAGGGGTGGGATGGGAGGAATAATGTCGGCCTCTGTGCCTTTAATGAAATCCATATTCTCTAGTCATGTTAATATGAGAATCGCAATTTCATTACAAGAACGGATGCTACATTATGCAAGTTGGTAGCTTTGTAAAACAACATCAGACATATGTCCCATAGGCTTGCAATAATGACGTGCAAAGGTGCTAGCATTTGACCAGTCAGCAGCTTTGAGAATGTCGTCCAATTTACCTCCAGACCTAAGAGATTAACTGACCACAGTACCCCTCCAAGGGAGTGAGCTTGAAATTTCTTTAAGTCAATACCTGCTTAACTCATAACAGTCTTAACCCATCTAGCAATAGAGGTCGAGGTTATGCCTTTGTGGAGTTTAACAAAGTATATAAGTAATTGGTTAACATCCTGACGGTGAAGAGCAAACATTCTGCAATCATACTCTCTCATGCAGTCCACAACGCAAAGTTTTGGACATAAATCAAAACTTGGGTAAAAGATTGAATCAGACATAGTCTTTGTTCTTCTATAAATCTCAAATTTGACTCCGAACATGTTAAAAGATCTATTCGTAATCTCCAGGGCTTTGACATCAGAGACCCTTCTGCATGAGATTAGGCACAGTAGAGTAGCCAGCTTAATGGAAAGGTTTTTATTTTTTATTGAGGAGAGTATTAACAGGCCAGTTATTGAAAAGATCAAGGATTAGTTTGACATCCCAAAGACTTTCATATTTAGCTTTAGGAGGTCTTCTTAACCCCTTGCATGCTGCCATCGGCCATTGGCCGCCGCGAGCACTACCTTCGCAATGCTGCGCACGTCCAACGGCCGACGCGGCCCCACCCACGCACGGAAACGCCCGCATGTTAACGGGTTAAATTAATGCTTTTCATAACTCTACAAACAATGACATTTTTACCTACCGTTTCACCATTGACAAGGACATGACCAGCAGAAATAGCCGCTCTAAAGCAATTGATAATTCTATAGCTGAGGCCTTTATCAAATTGTTTAACAAGGAAGTTAACTATGTCAATAATAGGTACTTCCAAGGAATCCAGGTTCCTTTCCAGGCACCAATGTACCGGATTCTCCATATGTTGTTATATCTGTAGTGAGTCCCTGGGGCCCAAGACTCCCTGTGGAGAGTAGGAGCCGTCGCCGAAAGTCCTGAGATTTTATTGGATCTCCTGACACTCTCCAGGCAAGAAGGGTTAAACTCCTGTTCTGAATTAGGGGGTGAACTCTTCCGTCTGTAAGAAGATTCTCTAGGGTAGGAATTAAGAGGGGGTTGCAAGTTAGTTTTAGAGTGGTGGGGAACCATGCTTGGGATGGCCATAAGGGAGTTATTAGGATAAGGAAGCACTGCTCCTGTCTCTCTATCTGAAGAACTCTCTGAATCATGGCAAAGGGAGGGAATGCGTACACCTTGGCTCCTTTCCAAGATTGTGGCAAGGTGTTGACTGCTAGAGCACCCGGGTCAGGCATCCAGCTGAAGTTGTTCTCCAGTTGAAAGGTTAGTCTGCTCGCAAATAAGTCTATCTCTAGAGGGCCCCAGATCTTATTTAGGGTACTGAACACAGAAACATTCAGTTTCCAATTGCTGTGCTCTAACAGGAATCTTGAGTTCCAGTCTGCAGAGTATTCCACTTTAAGAGCAATCCTATGTTCCAGACAGAAGAGCGATCTTATGTTCCAGACAGAACATCCAAAGTTTCTTTGCTAGATTCGAGAGGTCCGCAGATTTGCTGCGCTCATGAGGGCGTAAAGCCCAGCTGTTAGTTCTAAATAATTTATGTGGTGAGATGATTCCTCTTGTGACCAGATACCACCAGTGTTCTGATTGAGAAGGCAAGCTCCCCAGCCATGAAAGCTTGCATCTGATTCTAAAACAATAATTTCCAAATGAGGTCGCACACTGCTCGTCCCATGAGCGTGTGACCCCGGAGCATGTTGGTCGATGTAGTAGGTATCAGCGGGTGCGCTTCTACCCGAGTCTTGGATCTTGAGGGTGTTCACTGATGTGCTTGCCATCCCTGGACACTTGTTTCGCGTTGATTAACGCTCGTCAGCAGGGATTAGGCGTGTGCACGGGGATGGTGCATGGGCTGCCAAAAATATTCGTAGGTCCTGATACCTCTTATGGCGCGCAGGTGCGGAATCTCGAGGTCGTCACCTCCACCGGCTCAAGGGAGCCTGTATAAATAGTAATTTCCAAATGAGGTCGCACACTGCTCGTCCCATGAGCATGTGACCCCAAAGCATGATGGTCGATGTAGTAGGTATCAGCGGGTGCGCTTTTACCCGAGTCTTGGATCTCGAGGGTGTTCACTGATGTGCTTGCCATCCCTGGACACGTGTTTCACGTTCATTAACGCTCGTCAGAAGGGATTAGGCGTGTGCACGGAGTTGCTGCATGGGCTGCCGAAAATATTCGTAGGTCCTGATACCTCTTACGGCGCGCAGGTGCGGAATCTCAAGGTCGTCACCTCCACCGGCTCAAGGGAGCCTGTATAAATAGTAATTTCCAAATGAGGTCGCACACTGCTCGTCCCATGAGCGTGTGACCCCGAAGCATGATGGTCGATGTAGTAGGTATCAGCGGGTGCGCTTCTACCCGAGTCTTGGATCTCGAGGGTGTTCACTGATGTGCTTGCCATCCCTGGACACGTGTTTCACGTTCATTAACGCTCGTCAGCAGGGATTAGGCGTGTGCACGGGGTTGCTGCATGGGCTGCCGAAAATATTCTTAGGTCCTGATACCTCTTATGGCGCGCAGGTGCGGAATCTCGAGGTCGTCACCTCCACCGGCTCAAGGGAGCCTGTATAAATAGTAATTTCCAAATGAGGTTGCACACTGCTCGTCCCATGAGCGTGTGACCCCGGAGCATGATGGTCGATGTAGTAGGTATCAGCGGGTGCGCTTCTACCGGAGTCTTGGATCTTGAGGGTGTTCACTGATGTGCTTGCCATCCCTGGACACGTGTTTCGCGTTCATTAACGCTTGTCAGCAGGGATTAGGCGTGTGCACGGGGTTGCTGCATGGTCTGCCAAAAATATTCGTAGGTCCTGATACCTCTTATGGCGCGCAGGTGCGGAATCTCGAGGTCGTCACCTCCACCGGCTCAAGGGAGCCTGTATAAATAGTAATTTCCAAATGAGGTCGCACACTGCTCGTCCCATGAGCGTGTGACCCCGGAGCATGATGGTCGATGTAGTAGGTATCAGCGGGTGCGCTTCTACCGGAGTCTTGGATCTTGAGGGTGTTCACTGATGTGCTTGCCATCCCTGGACACGTGTTTCGCGTTCATTAACGCTCGTCAGCAGGGATTAGGCGTGTGCACGGGGTTGCTGCATGGTCTGCCAAAAATATTCGTAGGTCCTGATACCTCTTATGGCGCGCAGGTGCGGAATCTCGAGGTCGTCACCTCCACCGGCTCAAGGGAGCATGTATAAATAGTAATTTCCAAATGAGGTCGCACACTGCTCGTCCCATGAGCGTGTGACCCCGAAGCATGACGGTCGATGTAGTAGGTATCAGCGGGTGCGCTTCTACCCGAGTCTTGGATCTCGAGGGTGTTCACTGATGTGCTTGCCATCCCTGGACACGTGTTTCACGTTCATTAACGCTCGTCAGCAGGGATTAGGCGTGTGCACGGGGTTGCTGCATGGGCTGCCGAAAATATTCGTAGGTCCTGATACCTCTTATGGCGCGCAGGTGCGGAATCTCGAGGTCGTCACCTCCACCGGCTCAAGGGAGCCTGTATAAATAGTAATTTCCAAATGAGGTCGCACACTGCTCGTCCCATGAGCGTGTGACCCCGAAGCATGATGGTCGATGTAGTAGGTATCAGCGGGTGCGCTTCTACCCGAGTCTTGGATCTCGAGGGTGTTCACTGATGTGCTTGCCATCCCTGGACACGTGTTTCACGTTCATTAACGCTCGTCAGCAGGGATTAGGCGTGTGCACGGGGTTGCTGCATGGGCTGCCGAAAATATTCGTAGGTCCTGATACCTCTTATGGCGAGCAGGTGCGGAATCTCGAGGTCGTCACCTCCACCGGCTCAAGGGAGCCTGTATAAATAGTAATTTCCAAATGAGGTCGCATACTGCTCGTCCCATGAGCGTGTGACCCCGGAGCATGATGGTCGATGTAGTAGGTATCAGCGGGTGCGCTTCTACCGGAGTCTTGGATCTTGAGGGTGTTCACTGATGTGCTTGCCATCCCTGGACACGTGTTTCGCGTTCATTAACGCTCGTCAGCAGGGATTAGGCGTGTGCACGGGGTTGCTGCATGGTCTGCCAAAAATATTCGTAGGTCCTGATACCTCTTATGGCGCGCAGGTGCGGAATCTCGAGGTCGTCACCTCCACCGGCTCAAGGGAGCCTGTATAAATAGTAATTTCCAAATGAGGTCGCACACTCCTCGTCCCATAAGCGTGTGACCCCGGAGCATGATGGTCGATGTAGTAGGTATCAGCGGGTGCCCTTTACCCGAGTCTTGGATCTTGAGGGTGTTCACTGATGAGGGGTAAATACCCCGAAATACGTGTCCAGGGATGGCGAAGATAGCACAAAATCGAAAGAAGATGCATCGCGGAACACGAACTACACTTACCACCGTCCTTAGGGGCGATCCCGCTGGTGTGTGAGTAGTGTGCGACCCCACCCCCAATTGTAATGTTAAAGCTCCCTCGAGCAGTTGGCTGACGAGCCTGGGACCCCGCACCTGCGCGCCTGAGTGGTACTAAACCTGGCAATATTTGGCAGCCACCAGCAACCCCAGAACACGGCCTAATCCCTGCTGATGAGGGGTAAATACCCCGAAACACGTGTCCAGGGATGGCGAAGATAGCAGAGAATCGAAAGAAGATGCATCGCGGAACACAAACTACACTTACAACAGTCCTTAGTGGCGATCCCGCTGGTGTGTGAGTAGTGTGCGACCCCACCCCCAATTGTAATGTTAAAGCTCCCTCGAGCAGTTGGCTGACAAGCCTGGGACCCCGCACCTGCGCGCCTGAGTGGTACTAAACCTGGCAATATTTGGCAGCCACCGGCAACCCCAGAACACGGCCTAATCCCTGCTGATGAGGGGTAAATACCCCGAAACACGTGTCTAGGGATGGCGAAGATAGCAGAGAATCGAAAGAAGATGCATCGCGGAACACGAACTACACTTACCACAGTCCTTAGGGGCGATCCCGCTGGTGTGTGAGTAGTGTGCAACCCCACCCCCAATTGTAATGTTAAAGCTCCCTCGAGCAGTTGGCTGACGAGCCTGGGACCCCGCACCTGCGCGCCTGAGTGGTACTAAACCTGGCAATATTTGGCAGCCACCGGCAACCCCAGAACACGGCCTAATCCCTGCTTATGAGGGGTAAATACCCCGAAACACGTGTCCAGGGATGGCGAAGATAGTGAAGATAGCAGAGAATCGAAAGAAGATGCATCGCGGAACAAGAACTACACTTACCACAGTCCTTAGGGGCGATCCCGCTGGTGTGTGAGTAGTGTGCGACCCCACCCCCAATTGTAATGTTAAAGCGCCCTCGAGCAGTTGGCTGATGAGCCTGGGACCCCACACCTGCGCGCCTGAGAGGTACTAAACCTGGCAATATTTGGCAGCCACCGGCAACCCCAGAACACGGCCTAATCCCTGCTGATGAGGGGTAAATACCCCGAAACACGTGTCCAGGGATGGCGAAGATAGCAGAGAATCGAAAGAAGATGCATCGCGGAACACGAACTACACTTACCACAGTCCTTAGGGGCGATCCCGCTGGTGTGTGAGTAGTGTGCGACCCCACCCCCAATTGTAATGTTAAAGCTCCCTCGAGCAGTTGGCTGACGAGCCTGGGACCTCGCACCTGCGCGTCTGAGTAGTACTAAACCTGGCAATATTTGGCAGCCACCGGCAACCCCAGAACACGGCCTAATCCCTGCTGATGAGGGGTAAATACCCCGAAACACGTGTCCAGGGATGGCGAAGATAGCGAAGATAGCAGAGAATCGAAAGAAGATGCATCGCGGAACACGAACTACACTTACCACAGTCCTTAGGGGCGATCCCGCTGGTGTGTGAGTAGTGTGCGACCCCACCCCCAATTGTAATGTTAAAGCTCCCTCGAGCAGTTGGCTGACGAGCCTGGGACCCCGCACCTGCGCGCCTGAGTGGTACTAAACCTGGCAATATTTGGCAGCCACCGGGAACCCCAGAACACGGCCTAATCCTTGCTGATTAGGGCTAAATACCCTGAAACACGTGTCCAGGGATGGCGAAGATAGCAGAGAATCGAAAGAAGATGCATCGCGGAACACAAACTACACTTACCACAGTCCTTAGGGGCGATCCCGCTGGTGTGTGAGTAGTGTGCGACCCCACCCCCAATTGTAATGTTAAAGCTCCCTCGAGCAGTTGGCTGACGAGCCTGGGACCCCGCACCTGCGCGCCTGAGTGGTACTAAACCTGGCAATATTTGGCAGCAACCGGCAACCCCAGAACACGGCCTAATCCCTGCTGATGAGGGGTAAATACCCCGAAACACATGTCCAGGGATGGCGAAGATAGCGAAGATAGCAGAGAATCGAAAGAAGATGCATCGGGGAACACGAACTACACTTACCACACTCCTTAGGGGCGATCCCGCTGGTGTGTGAGTAGTGTGCGACCCCACCCCCAATTGTAATGTTAAAGCTCCCTCGAGCAGTTGGCTGACGAGCCTGGGACCCCGCACCTGCGCGCCTGAGTGGTACTAAACCTGGCAATATTTGCCAGCCACCGGCAACCCCAGAACACGGCCTAATCCCTGATGATGAGGGGTAAATACCCCAAAACACGTGTCCAGGGATGGCGAAGATAGCGAAGATAGCAGAGAATCGAAAGAAGATGCATCGCGGAACACAAACTACACTTACCACAGTCCTTAGGGGCGATCCGGCTGGTGTGTGAGTAGTGTGCGACCCCACCCCCAATTGTAATGTTAAATCTCCCTCGAGCAGTTGGCTGACGAGCCTGGGACCCCGCACCTGCGCGCCTGAGTGGCACTAAACCTGGCAATATTTGGCAGCCACCGGCAACCCCAGAACACAGCCTAATCCCAGCTGATGAGGGGTAAATACCCCGAAACACGTGTCCAGGGATGGCGTAGATAGCAGAGAATCGAAAAAAGATGCATCGCGGAACACAAACTACACTTACCACAGTCCTTAGGGGCGATCCCGCTGGTGTGTGAGTAGTGTGCCACCCCACCCCCAATTGTAATGTTAAAGCTCCCTCGAGCAGTTGGCTGACGAGCCTGGGACCCCACACCTGCGCGCCTGAGTGGTACTAAACCTGGCAATATTTGGCAGCCACCGGCAACCCCAGAACACGGCCTAATCCCTGCTGATGAGGGGTAAATACCCCGAAACACGTGTCCAGGGATGGGGAAGATAGCGAAGATAGCAGAGAATCGAAAGAAGATGCATCGCGGAACACGAACTACACTTACCACAGTCCTTAGGGGCAATCCCGCTGGTGTGTGAGTAGTGTGCGACCCCACCCCCAATTGTAATGTTAAAGCTCCCTCGAGCAGTTGGCTGACGAGCCTGGGACCCCGCACCTGCGCGCCTGAGTGGTACTAAACCTGGCAATATTTGACAGCCACCGGCAACCCCAGAACACGGCCTAATCCCGGCTGATGAGGGGTAAATACCCCAAAACACATGTCCAGGGATGGCGAAGATAGCGAAGATAGCAGAGAATCGAAAGAAGATGCATCGCGGAGCACGAACTACACTTACCACAGTCCTTAGGGGCGATCCCACTGGTGTGTGAGTAGTGTGCGACCCCACCCCCAATTGTAATGTTAAAGCTCCCTCGAGCAGTTGGCTGACGAGCCTGGGACCCCGCACCTGCGCGATTGAGTGGTACTAAACCTGGCAATATTTGGCAGCCACCGGCAACCCCAGAACACGGCCTTATCCCTGATGATGAGGGGTAAATACCCCGAAACACATGTCCAGGGATGGCGAAGATAGCGAAGATAGCAAATATAGCAGAGAATCGAAAGAAGATGCATCGCGGAACACGAACTACACTTACCACAGTCCTTAGGGGCGATCCCGCTGGTGTGTGAGTAGTGTGCGACCCCACCCCCAATTGTAATGTTAAAGCTCCCTCGAGCAGTTGGCAGACGAGCCTGGGACCCCGCACCTGCGCGTCTGAGTGGTACTAAACCTGGCAATATTTGGCAGCCACCGGCAACCCCAGAACATGGCCTAATCCCTGCTGATGAGGGGTAAATACCCTGAAACACGTGTCCAGGGATGGCAAAGTTAGCGAAGATAGCAGAGAATCGAAAGAAGATGCATCGCGGAACACGAACTACACTTACCACAGTCCTTAGGGGCGATCCCGCTGGTGTGTGAGTAGTGTGCGACCCCACCCCCAATTGTAATGTTAAAGCTCCCTCGAGCAGTTGGCTGACGAGCCTGGGACCCCGCACCTGCGCGCCTGAGTGGTACTAAACCCGGCAATATTTGGCAGCCACCGGCAACCCCAGAACACGGCCTAATCCTTGCTGATGAGGGGTAAATACCCTGAAACACGTGTCCAGGGATGGCGAAGATAGCAGAGAATCGAAAGAAGATGCATCGCGGAACACAAACTACACTTACCACAGTCCTTAGGGGCGATCCCGCTGGTGTGTGAGTAGTGTGCGACCCCACCCCCAATTGTAATGTTAAAGCTCCCTCGAGCAGTTGGCTGACGAGCCTGGGACCCCGCACCTGCGTGCCTGAGTGGTACTAAACCTGGCAATATTTGGCAGCATCCGGCAACCCCAGAACACGGCCTAATCCCTGCTGATGAGGGGTAAATACCCCGAAACACATGTCCAGGGATGGCGAAGATAGCGAAGATAGCAGAGAATCGAAAGAAGATGCATCGGGGAACACGAACTACACTTACCACACTCCTTAGGGGCGATCCCGCTGGTGTGTGAGTAGTGTGCGACCCCACCCCCAATTGTAATGTTAAAGCTCCCTCGAGCAGTTGGCTGACGAGCCTGGGACCCCGCACCTGCGCGCCTGAGTGGTACTAAACCAGGCAATATTTGGCAGCCACCGGCAACACCAGAACACGGCCTAATCCCTGCTGATGAGGGGTAAATACCCCAAAACACGTGTCCAGGGATGGCGAAGATAGCGAAGATAGCAGAGAATCGAAAGAAGATGCATCGCGGAACACAAACTACACTTACCACAGTCCTTAGGGGCGATCCGGCTGGTGTGTGAGTAGTGTGCGACCCCACCCCCAATTGTAATGTTAAATCTCCCTCGAGCAGTTGGCTGACGAGCCTGGGACCCCGCACCTGCGCGCCTGAGTGGCACTAAACCTGGCAATATTTGGCAGCCACCGGCAACCCCAGAACACAGCCTAATCCCAGCTGATGAGGGGTAAATACCCCGAAACACGTGTCCAGGGATGGCGAAGATAGCAGAGAATCGAAAAAAGATGCATCGCGGAACACGAACTACACTTACCACAGTCCTTAGGGGCGATCCCGCTGGTGTGTGAGTAGTGGGCCACCCCACCCCCAATTGTAATGTTAAAGCTCCCTCGAGCAGTTGGCTGACGAGCCTGGGACCCCACACCTGCGCGCCTGAGTGGTACTAAACCTGGCAATATTTGGCAGCCACCGGCAACCCCAGAACACGGCCTAATCCCTGCTGATGAGGGGTAAATACCCCGAAACACGTGTCCAGGGATGGGGAAGATAGCGAAGATAGCAGCGAATCGAAAGAAGATGCATCGCGGAACACGATCTACACTTACCACAGTCCTTAGGGGCAATCCCGCTGGTGTGTGAGTAGTGTGCGACCCCACCCCCAATTGTAATGTTAAAGCTCCCTCGAGCAGTTGGCTGACGAGCCTGGGACCCCGCACCTGCGCGCCTGAGTGGTACTAAACCTGGCAATATTTGACAGCCACCGGCAACCCCAGAACACGGCCTAATCCCTGCTGATGAGGGGTAAATACCCCAAAACACATGTCCAGGGATGGCGAAGATAGCGAAGATAGCAGAGAATCGAAAGAAGATGCATCGCGGAACACGAACTACACTTACCACAGTCCTTAGGGGCGATCCCGCTGGTGTGTGAGTAGTGTGCGACCCCACCCCAATTGTAATGTTAAAGCTCCCTCGAGCAGTTGGCTGACGAGCCTGGGACCCCGCACCTGCGCGACTGAATGGTACTAAACCTGGCAATATTTGGCAGCCACCGGCAACCCCAGAACATGGCCTAATCCCTGCTGATGAGGGGTAAATACCCTGAAACACGTGTCCAGGGATGGCAAAGATAGCGAAGATAGCAGAGAATCGAAAGAAGATGCATCGCGGAACACGAACTACACTTACCACAGTCCTTAGCGGCGATCCCGCTGGTGTGTGAGTAGTGTGCGACCCCACCCCCAATTGTAATGTTAAAGCTCCCTCGAGCAGTTGGCTGACGAGCCTGGGACCCCGCACCTGCGCGCCTGAGTGGTACTAAACTTGGCAATATTTGCCAGCCACCGGCAACCCCAGAACACGGCCTAATCCCTGCTGATGAGGGGTAAATACCCCGAAACACGTGTCCAGGGATGGCAAAGATAGCGAAGATAGCAGAGAATCGAAAGAAGATGTATCGCGGAGCACGAACTACACTTACCACAGTCCTTAGGGGCGATCCCGCTGGTGTGTGAGTAGTGTGCGACCCCACCCCAATTGTAATGTTAAAGCTCCCTCGAGCAGTTGGCTGACCAGCCTGGGACCCCGCACCTGCGCGCCTGAGTGGTATTTAACCTGGCAATATTTGGCAGCCACCGGCAACCCCAGAACACGGCCTAATCCCTGCTGATGAGGGGTAAATACCCCGAAACACGTGTCCAGGGATGGCGAAGATAGCGAAGATAGCAGAGAATCGAAAGAAGATGCATCGCGGAACACGAACTACACTTACCAGAGTCCTTAGGGGCGATCCCGCTGGTGTGTGAGTAGTGTGCGACCCCACCCCCAACTGTAATGTTAAAGCTCCCTCGAGCAGTTGGCTGACGAGCCTGGGACCCCGCACCTGCGTGCCTGAGTGGTACTAAACCTGGCAATATTTGGCAGCCACCGGCAACCCCAGAACACGGCCTAATCTCTGATTATGAGGGGTAAATACCCCGAAACACGTGTCCAGGGATGGCGAAGATAGCAGAGAATCGAAAGAAGATGCATCGCGGAACACGAACTACACTTACCACAGTCCTTAGGGGCGATCCCGCTGGTGTGTGAGTAGTGTGCGACCCCACCCCCAATTGTAATGATTCTAAAACAAACTCTGGTTTCGAACCAAAGATTGCTTTTCCATTCCAAGCGTATAGGTTCTCGAGCCACCGGGCTAGTTCTGATTTGACTTCTTGATCCAGACAGTTCCGATCTCCGTACAAGAGGCCTGTTCTTAGGGCTCTCGCCTTTACCTTTTGGAGGACCCCATGGTTGAGGGGACCGGGAAAGATGGCTTGGATGGAGAAGGAGAGGAGACCCAGAAGCCTGGCTAGCTCTCTCAGAGATAAGTCTTGCTGTTTCAGGAGGTGTCTTATTTCCTTCCTGATTTTGGTAATCTTTTTTGAAGGTAGTAAAAGGAGACATTTCAATGTGTCTACTGTGAAACCTAGGAACTCCAGATATCTGGAAGGGGACAGAATTGATTTATCTTTGTTTGTGATGAACCCTAAACTTTGTATGAGATCCATCACAGTCTTCAGGTCTTTGGCTAGTTGTGAAGGCTCTTGAGACATTAAAAGAATGTTGTCTAAGTAAATGATTAACCGAATACCCCTTATTCTTAGAGATGAGGCAAAAGCTCTCATTACCTTGGTGAAGCACCAAGGGGCAGAGGAGAGTCCGAAGGGGAGAGCCTGAAATTGGTAAAGGTGATTTTTCCTAGACAAAATGAAGAAAGGGTTGGTGGGATTCTGCCATAGGAATGGTGAAGTAAGCATCCTTTAGGTCTAGTTTGACGAGCCAGTCTCCCTCTAGAGGTAAATCCCTCAAGAGATGGATGCCCTCCATCTTGAAGTGTCTGTAAACCAAATATTTGTTTAGTTCTCTTAAGTTTATGACATGTCTCCAACCTTTGTCTTTCTTTTTTTACAAGAAAGAGTGTGCTTATAAACCTTAACGTTTCTAATGGGACCTCTATTATGTCTCCTTTCTGAAGCATAGAGGAGATCTCCTCCTCTATTATTTTTTGTTGCTCTGCAGAGAGAGGCATGTCTCTTGGGAAAGAAGTTTGCAAAGGTATGTGAGTCCAATCTATCATAAATCCATTGACAGTGTTTAAGAACCAAGGACCTTGAGTGATCAATCTCCAATTGTGAAGAAAGTATTTGAGTCTGCCACCCACTTTTTGGGGGAAAGAAGGGAGAGGGGAGAGAGTTCTCACTTGCAGGGTTGATTGAGATAAGGGTTCCACAGGATCCAAATCCTCTGATGCGTTGGCCTCTAATTCTCTGGGGGTAGAATTGAGGCACGTTGTACTGCTTAAACCCTCTTCCGAAACCGCCGGATCTTGGAAATGGCCTTTGATTGAAGCGCCTGGCCCAGGGCGGTGAAAGTGGAGACGTATTTCCCCAAGGATTTAATGAGGTCTTCTCCAAAGAGTAAACCTTTTGGGTTTTGCGAGGGTTCTTTATCCGCCATGTCAGTTAGATTTAGATTTATTTTAGTCAAAACGACTCTTTGTCTTTCTGCATTAATGCTAGCGTTGGCATTACCCAGTAGAATTAATGCTCTCTGGCTCCATCTCCTGATGAGGTTGGTGTTGAGAGGGGTGCCATTGATGTGGTTGTCTTCTGCAGAATCTAGGATTCTGGCTAATGGTCCCAGTACGTCGAGAAGACGGTCTTGGCACCCTTTCAGGGATTTTTCCATCCCTTTTCTTGGATCACGTCCAAGTTTGAATAGGAATTTAATAAGTTCAGAGTCCAAATTGGGGGTATAGCAGCTTTTATCCTCAGTAGAAGGTCTAGAGCATTCAGCTCTAAGGTTGTTACGAGTGTCCCTTTCTAAGAGTTTTCTTATCCATTTTTTAATGAATTTTGCGACGTGGTCCTGACGGAATCACTCAGAACTTCTTGGGTGTTTCAGATTTAATGGGGAAAACATTTCTTCCCCTAAGGCGTCAAGGATAATGTCCTTAGAGGATGATGGGAGTTCCTCTTATGGATTCTAAAATTCTTGATCATCTTCATCAAGATCAAGGAAATACTCATCAGGTGTGTGTGAGGATTCTATATCACTAGATTTGTTATCTCCCATATTGTAAAGAGCATTATGATATTTTGTGCCGGTAGGGACACCCAGATGTTTTATGCCGCTAAGGACACCCAGATAAGTTGTGCCGCTAAGGACACCCAGATAAGTTGTGCCGCTAAGGACACCCAGATAAGTTGTGCCGCTAAGGACACCTTGGGAGTTTGCAGTGCGAGGACCTCCATTAGAAGTTGAGATGCTAAGACCTCCCTGAATTGATGAGGTGCTTGGACCTCCTATATTGCTCTTATCAATGTTTTTACTTTTCTTAAGTCTTTTACCCCTTAATTCAGTGATCTTGTCAGAGTAGAGGTTTAGAATTTCTGAGATTTTGTCCTCATCAGGGAATGGCCTTTTAGAGGACATGATCTGACGTAAGGTCTCAAACATGCGGGACCTCAATTCCTTAGGAAGGATTTTTTGCAGGGCTTCGTTGTCTATGTTAGGAGTAGGGGCATACGCCTTGTCTGAGTCAGAGTCAGACATGGTATATAGGAAATGCTAACTTGTAAAAAGTGGTAAAGCCCTTTAATGAAAGGGGAGGATTTCCCTTAATAATAGTGACAAGATTTATTGATGAAGGAATGTCAAGAAGAAGAATTCCTCTCTTATTATAATTAATTTTGTTATAGAATGTTGAAAAGGCCAGTTAAATGAGGATTTCCTGCAACCCCCCCCTTTTTTTTATGAATACGTTTTTAAAACACTAACAACTTGAGGATGAAATCTGAAATATTAGAAGGTAGCGAAGCAGAGCCGCATTGGAGTGCGCAGCCTGCATCGGTGGAAAGAGGTGAAAACAGGAGTTAAACAAAGACATTAGTAAGCTCATTATGGCATGCGGAAGTAGAACAAGGATGAAATTGAAGAATAATCGTTTACACAAAAAACAAAATATTAACTTCGATTAAACATCTAAAAATCTTTAAATATATTCAAACATTAGAAATAGTACATAAGCTGAAAGAAAAGACAGGTTAATCTGGTCAGTCATGCAAGGATGGGACTAGAGAAGGGAGTGCAGGGACATCTCCGTACATTGGAGATCGGTATAGAGGCAGTAGGAAGGGGGATGGGGTTAAGCCACACACTAGTGAACTTCAAAATAGAGATAAAAATGAATAATGGTAATGAAGGAAAATGTACTTATCTGCTTGGAGCCACATTTAAAAGAGGCAGATTGTTGATGGCTCGTGAATTTCATGTGCTGCTATTGTTCTATTCTGGAACCTTTTAATATTGTGATGTAAGTGGCTGCTTGGACTGCATTAAAGGAATAATGCATAATGTAGCCTCTGTTCTTGTAATGAAATCACGTACACAAAGCAAGAACCTCAGATACAGCTGTATATTGATAGTTCCAGGTGAAGTGGTATACAATTATACATTTTGAGCATAGTTCGATACAAGTATGAAACAGTTTCCATAAACCCTGTACATTGCATATTACTGAACATAACAGACATAGTAATTGCGAGACAAACTGTACGGACATGATTCAGCTACTAATTGAAGCAACAGTGGCAAGGCATATCTGCAGACTAGATAACAACGGATTGATTGGTAACATTGAAAGGTGTCCATCGGAGAAAGGAGCTTTAGACAAAATGACCAATATGGGAACTGACAATAATATTTATGTCTAGCGTTGGACAAAGTTTAGGATTTGGTTGGCGAAACATGATCAACCGGGTTCGCCCCGGGGTGTGTGAGTAGGTAACGTGTGAGAGGGCTCCATATATCTCTAGGTTGTGATGCACTCGGCAATAGTTCAGCATAGTGAGACAGTTGTTCCTGACAATACAACAGGTCAGACATCCAATCCTTGAACTTAGGCGCCCTTCCCCTGCCCCAGCGACAAGCAACTCGTCTCTTTGCCATCAATAGGCCTAGGGAGACTTATTTATGTTGTGATTTAGGGATGTGTTTGGTGTATCCCAGTAAGGCAAAGAGAGTTTTTTTTTCAATAGTTAGTGCTGTCATCTGTTCTATGGCTCCAGGACTTGTTCCCAGTAGTCATGTACACCCGGGCAGTCCCAGGCCAAGAGCAAAAAATCTGCACCCGAGTTCCCGCATCTGTCACATCAGTCCGAATCCCTGAGTTTAAACCTATACATCTTGGCAGGGGGTAAAATATAGACGATTGAGGAACTTGAAGTGTGTGATTCATAGCCTGCTTCTAGCCAAGATTTTTTCTGTCTGTAGGCAACAGTATGACCATTGGTCGTCAGACAATGTATAACCAAGTTCTGAATCCCAGTGCATGTGTGCAGGGCATGGGGACCTTGTGCGCTGATTGTGAATTGTGTGATATAACATGGAGACCAGCCGTTTCGGGGAGGTTGCGCTCAACATCAGATGTAGGGGGAGGAGGCAAGGGGGTTCCTGCGGGAACTCCGGAGTGTTTGAGCGTAAGCCCTGTCTAAGACGCACATAAAGAAAGATGTCTGGGGGTTGGCTGATGCTCCCGGAAGAAGAGGGCAGAGTTGCGAAACCTGCCTGCCTAGTACAGATCCCCCCCATGTACTGACTAGAATGCGTTCTGTGGAAAAGTAAATTTTGCCATGTTCTGTGTCCCTACGCCTCATCCATCATATGTTATGTGTGCATGACCAATATGCATATGTTATTCCCCATGTCCGATTAATGACGCAATTATAGTTGTGTCCACCTCTAGTATGTTAGTTTCCAGTCCTCGTGAATACTACGAATATCAGGCCTATGTAAAGTTATGTTGCCACGTTTCCCAGTGTGCACGTTATTCCATTATAAAGTCCCCGTTTCCAGGCCTCAACAGGGCCCGGACCACAGATTCAGCTCCTGTCTCCTGAAAGCCTCGCTGAGGAGCGATACAGCCCCCACCTGTATCCTCGACCCTTCACTTACTTCCTGCCTCGCAGTGCCCGGTGCAGCTTGGCTCTGCCTCTGAGTCTGCCAAGAGTATGTTATGATTCCAGCTATCAGTTCAGTCCTCCTCTTCTGCATTCCTAAGCTACTGAACTGCATCAATAGTTTCCGTCATTGTCTAGCCTTCTCGTCTCCACGTTAGAGAAATACTGTATTAATGGTCATTTAATATTCTTCATCACGCACTACATGTAGAATAATGCATGGTCCAGTCTTAGAATCAAGTTAGCTTTTCCCCTCATGACTTCTAGTTTATATCAACATGTTCTCTAAACATTAGATACCAGATAAGGTTTAGGTGCATGTCGCTCCGACCCTCCAGACTCTAGTCTCTGCTCCTAACACAGAGTTCATAGCCCCCAGCTTCTCCTAGTAACACGTCATTGCCAGTTTCGCGCACCATTAGGTTAGAGGTCCCGGCTCCTTAGGTAGCCCCCTCCTATGTTTCCGCCCATTCATGACATATTCTGTTACGTTTGCATCACATGTCTATGTATACTCCCAGTTACACCTCTTTTTACTGTTATCTTTCGCGACTGCTACGCGTCACGCCTTCTGCTCCACCCACTGCTACGCCTACTGCAATGTAATGCTATGTGTTTGCGCTATGTATATATGCCTGTGTTTTGTTATTGAATGTTAGCGCGCTCATCCCAGACCTAGCCCCAGCAGCTGCTGGGTCATCCTATGCAGGTTGTCCTGATCCTGTCCTTATGCTGTAATAAACCTGCAGAAACTCCTACTACCTCGAATCTTGACTCTTATTTTATTGAGCTATCTGTTATTCATTCATTCATCCAAAAATAGATCCGGTATTATTTATTTATATACCACATAATGGCGCCCGAATAGGGACTTGCCCTTTCCCCACGCGTCGGTGAAGCCACGCCGACCCCCTGACCCTCTGCAGTCGTGACGGAACTCTTCTGCGCAGTGGCAGATATTTCTGCTCAAGTATCCCTCAGGCCCACGGAGGAGACGGAGGAGGCGGTCCAGCATCCAAACGAGACGGTGGAGGAACGCGGCGAGTCCCGACCAGAGCCCAAGCTGAGAGTCCAAGGTCCGAGGTATCCGGAGGCCCACCCGTAACTGAAGTCCGAAGTCCGAAGTCCGTCGTCGTAGCAGTCCAGTCCCGTCCGAGGCCTTCCGTTCCGTGCTGCCCGGTGAGTACCATTGCTGGGGTAGTATCTAGACAGGACCAATCTAAATTGACTCCTGGTCCGTGGGTTGGTGGTGCCCAGACTCACAAACGAAGTGTTCACCTAGGTGGATACGGGTCTTGATGCGTTCCTTTATGGGACCGGTATGTTCCGTACTGTTACAGCAGTGCATCCAGTAACTCTAGTCTGTTCCGTTCTCGAGAAAATTCTTGTATTTCTGTTCTCAGTATTCCAGGTAATATTCTGTTCGAACTGTTATTTATAAATGTTCTTCATGTATTTTACTGTTGTGGTATGAGTGCGATGTGATTTCGTGTTTTTATTGTGTATCGTATTTTGTCCAGATTACAGTTCAGTCATGCCTATATTTTCCAAGTTACGTCAGTTAAAAACTAGAAAGGGTCTGTTAGAGGAAGCGGTTCCTGTCCCGCCTAGGGACAGTCCAGGTCATTTTATGTATCAGAAACATGGCATAAGCGCCATAATGTATCTAGATTTATGGGTAGAGTATACCAAACAGTTAGAAGAAAAGTATAGATGGCCCGTATCGGGTACATGGGATGCCGAATGTATCATGCGAGTAGAAGAAGCATTATGGAAAAAGAAAGCCAGACAGTCACAGAAAGATGCCATCGAGTTATGGCGTAAGGAAGCGCATAGAAGAACGGAAAAGGAAGTCAGAAAGTTAGAGTTAAGTAGAGAATCCCAGGAACGAGCCCAAGAAAGAGAATTAATCGAGATAGGTGAACAAGTCAAAGCCGAACAGTCAGACAGACAGAGGCATGCCCTCATTAGGGGTATGTATCCTCTTCTTGCCGAGGGCTTGCCAAAAGCGACCCCAGAGGCATCCAGTAATTTCCCGCCACCATTAGTTCCGACCAAGCTACGTCACAAACCGACCGCAGCTGATATTTTTATTTCGTCCTATCTGGACGACACAGTCCCCGAATATGCAAATCCTGTCCGCGCTCCGCCAGTCCCTGTAAACCAGGTAATTCATGCTCCTCCAGACACCGGGGTGCCCTTAACAGCTCCCCCGGTCCAGTCTGCCATACAAGTCCAGCCCACGTTACAATTACCGACTCTGCCAGGACGAAGAATGTCAGTCGACGATTCTAGTCTAGGGGCCGCAGGGGGAGGTCTTCCTCAAACCCCGCCGCCACACAAACGTTTATCAGCACTCGAATTACATGCTCAAGCATCACAGCGTACTCCTAAAAGTAATAAGTCTGTCACAGAAATCAGACAAGCCCTTAACGAATGTGTCTATGACGCAGTCCCAGGCGAGTATAATATGGTTTTATATTCCGTACGTGTAAGGAGAGTGACCGAGTATCTAGTCACCTTACCGAATATGAAAGAAGATCTAGACAGAATATATCGTTTCATCCGTACAGGGGATGATCCAGAAAGTATTGGCGAGATTATGTCTCAAAGGAAAGCCGAGATTCAGCTTATGATATTAAAGTTCCTGATCAATTGTCTAATAAGAGAACAAGATTACCCGTCTAAAGATCCCGCCGAAATGAGAATCCTGACAAGGTGGAGTGATAATATAGCCGAGGGTAAGCACAAGACCGTCGGTGCCATGGAGAGTATGTACAAGAAAATCCGTAAAGAGATAATAAGGTTACACGACCAGCGTAAAGCAGCACAAGTAAGCGAGAAAGAAAGTATCTCTGATCCTGAAGAGGAAGACGAGAATCCCGCCAGAATAGCGTATGTAGGAAAATCTAGATTTCCAGATCGCCATTTACGCCTAGAACACAAGTCTATTTTTCATCATCCAGCACCAGAACAAGGTTCCCTAGAACAAGTATTTCAAGCTACCGACCACATTCTGAAATCACGAGTCGGTTACAGTGAGTTAAGTACCATGCATGAACAAGAACTAGCCCGATCAGCAGTCCGATGGATTACTGATTCTACCACTTTTCCAGACGAAATAGTGGCACAAATGTTTCTGAAACTGCCCCCAGCCGAGCAACGACTGGTGGGTACGTATATGATTCAGCACCTCATTACTCTGTATGAGGGTCAACATTCTGATCCAGGTCCGTTGCATGACATCCTGAACGAGTTACTCCAGTATAGATGGAGAGGTCTAGGTACCGATTTAATTAGTGTCATTCTAGAACAGCGCCACAAATATAGAACGTTCCTGAATCCGCATTGTGTTCATGTCTCACCCCCAGAAAATAAATCATTCTACATAGACAGACAGAATCCGTTACGAGAAGTCCACCCAGTCCAAGGGGCGGGTGGCGTAATGCAACGAGTGTTTGTATACACTCCGATATCAAAGATGGAACTTCTTGAAATGAAGAAATTAATTCCCTGTCATGACAAAGATCCAGCGGGGTTCCATAGAGAACTAAAAGACATGCTCCGTATGGGAGAATACACTTACCCAGATATCATTAAAATGTTAAAGGTCCTGTTACCCGCAGGGGTGTATGAAAAGTTAAAAGAAAAAGAATGGGAGGTGGGAGAGAAAAAGATCGATTGGACAGCTCTAGAAGCTGAAGACAAGGCACGAGTACCAGGTACCGGTCTTGGAGATAAATGTAAAGAATTACCAGAATTATTGATTCAAGTTTTACCCAGATTATTGACAACGAGAAAAGAAGACTGGGATGCAATCTCAGCCTGTAAACAGAAACAAGATGAAGATATTAGTGATTTTTATTCTAGATTTGAAAAATGTTTTAGTATTAACAGTGGTCTCAAGACAAGTAGTGAGTCATACCCTCACCTTTTCGTTACTAAATTAGTCGAGAATTCAAGTCCACAAATTAAAAATCGAGTTTTGAAAGTCGAAAGCACCTGGCAAGCAAATACCCCGTCCCAGATGCTCCAGATGCTCCAGTACCACCAGAATAGAATCAGAGAAGAGCAAGAACACGAAAGAAAACGTATGAAAGACACGAAAATGAAAGTGCTAGTTGCACAAACAGTTCCTCAAGACAGTCAGAAGAGGGGTCCGAATCAAGCCAGTCATCCTGTAGCTCCCGTTAAAGGGAACTGCAATTATTGTAAACAGCCAGGTCATTTTATAAACGAGTGTGCAGTTCTGAAACATAATATAGCTACTGGTAAGACTAAAGAAAGACCACGTCCGCCTAGACAAGAACAAGTTTCACAGATTCCTCAGCCACAGAATGCACAACAGACAATTACAGTACCGCAGCCTATTGCTGCAACACAGCACGTTACATCGCAGATGTACCAGTATGCACAGTCCGAGTATCCAGAGTATCAGCCATATTCATGAAACAGCCTAGAGAGGGAGGTAGGCTTGCCTCTCATCGAGATACCTGTAGATCAAGAAGGTCCCTATGTTCACAGTCAAGTATTAGGGAAAGACAGAAAGTTTTTGATCGATACAGGGGCAAGTAGGACCACAATTAATCATGCCGAAGTTCCAGGGGCTCCGCTCTCAGGCTCAAGAAATGTTTCCCTTGGATTTTCAGGAAAGCCAATAGTTAATGAGATATCAAAGCCAGTCACTCTAGAAGTTGGTCCATTGTCCCGCACTACTGATCTATTACTTACTAAGTCATGTCCAGAAAATCTATTAGGCATTAAGACACTGAAAGAATTAGGTGCAGTTATTTGCTGTTCCCCAGAGGGAATACGTCTGTTCCTACGTGACTTTAAGGGTCACTATGTATTACGAGATTTTGATTCAAGATTGTCTAATGTTCCGCAGCATTTATGGGCGCAAGGTCCAACTGATGTAGGTTACATGCAAATCACACCCCATCGTGTGACTCTCAAACCAGGTGTAGTGTTACCCCGAATCAGACAGTACAGATTGCCACCTGAGGCTGTAGCAGCCTTATCCAAAATTATTGACGAGCTCATGGCTCAAGGAGTAGTTGTAGAAACTGACTCCAATGTATGTAATTCTCCGATCATTCCAGTCATGAAACGTACTGATCAAAATGCACCCCCAGTATGTCGATTAGTGATTGATTTACGAGAGCTTAATAAATGTATTATTCCTCAGTACCCAGTTGTCCCAGACATCTCTTCCCTGTTAACAGCCATTGATTCCGAAGCCATGTTTTTCACTGTCATAGACCTCAAGAATGCATTTTTTAGTGTTCCAATTCATCCAGACAGCCAGTTTCTTTTCGGATTTTGCTTAAATGGAAGGAGCTATATGTTTACACGCGCTCCTCAAGGTTTCACAGAAAGTCCTAGTATTTATAGTCAAGCACTTAAGAGACAACTAGACAACATTCACATGCCAACTGACACTGCCCTGCTCCAGTATGTCGATGATCTACTGATCACAGCCCGTTCTGAACATGACTGCGAGCGTGCATCACTTACAGTTCTGTATTTTCTAGCCGAGATGGGGCACAAGGTGTCACCTTCGAAGCTTCAATTCTGTGTCCAGCAAGTGGTATACTTAGGACACTTGCTGTCCAAGAGGGGTAGGCAGTTGACACCAGACCGTATCCAGTTAATAGCGAGTCTTCCCCAGCCCAGAACCCAGAAGGAGGTACGTGCCTTTATCGGCCTTACTTCTTATTGTAGACAATGGATTCCCCAGTATGCATTTCTAGCCAAGCCACTGATACAGTTAACGACACAGGAGGCAGCCGTATCGACTGTCCTCCCTTGGACATCTGACCATACACTTAGTTTCAACGAGTTAAAGAAAGCCCTATGTCAAGCTCCAGTTCTAGCTACACCGAACTACAGTAAGCCTTTTACACTTTTCGTTACTGAACGCGAAGGTACAGCATTATCTGTTCTCACACAAGATCAAGCAGGACAATACAAGCCCTGTGCTTATTTTTCGAGCACATTAGATCCAGTCGCCCAGGCGTTGCCTGCGTGCCTCAAGTCAGTTGCAGCCACAGCACTAGCTATCAGACAAAGTGATTCCATAGTTTTAGGACATTCCCTGACAGTACAAGTCCCACATTCAGTAGAAGTTCTTTTAAACCGAACACAAACTCAGCACTTGACAATTGCACGTTTAACAGGTTATGAATTGACACTGTTCCAGCCACACATAGAAATTAGACGCTGCAACGTTCTGAATCCTGCTACACTGTTACCATCAGTTAATTCAAATCCAGACCCACATGATTGTGTGGAAGTAGTTAATATTATGACAAAGCCAAGACAAGACCTGACAGACATTCCGTTACCAGATCCCGACTTGACACTTTATGTGGATGGTTCATGTATGAGAACTAGTACAGGAGAACTAGTCGCCGCGTATGCAGTGACTACTGACACTGAAGTTATTGAAACACACCGTATTGATACCCTGTCCGCTCAAGCAGCAGAGCTAGTCGCTCTGACACAAGCCTGTATACATGCCAAGAACCTGAAAGTTAATGTTTACACAGATTCACGTTACGCATTCGGAGTTGTACACGACTTCGGAGTGCTCTGGCAGGAGAGAGGTTTCATGACTTCTCATGGAACCAAGATTCAGCATGGTCTCCTTATTCAAGCCCTGTTAGATGCCATACATTTACCGACATCCATTGCTATCATGAAATGCAAAGCACATACGAAAGTTACTGACATTATTTCCCAAGGTAATGATCTAGCAGACCGCACAGCCAAGCTTACAGCACAGACTCCAGACATTCCAGTAAACAGACACATACTCCAGATCTGACTACCTGCATGACAGTTAAGGACCCTACACAAGATGTCATAGATATCCAGTTACATGCTACTCCCTCTGAAATCAAGAAATGGTCTGAACAAGGAGGGGTCCAGACAGATCAAGGATGGTTAACGAAGGGTAGAGCCACATGGTTTCTCCCCGATTCTATGATTCAAGTCATTATCAATACCGCACATAGTCCAGCGCATTTAGGAGAAAAAGCTATGTTAGACAGTATCCAGAATATTTGGTTCAACAAGCATTTACGAGCTGCAGCCAAGCAGTTGGTTCGTGAATTTTTCCCTAGATATGGACTCCCTAGAGTCGTATATTCTGATAACGGCCAGCCATTCTCATCTGAACTCATGAAGCACGTTTCCCTTTTGTTAGGATACCAGTGGAAGTTTCATTGTGTACGCCATCCTGAAGCAGCCGGTCTGGTCGAGAGACATAATCAGACCCTGAAAATCCGCATTGCAAAAGTCTGTAAAGACAAAGGTGTGGACTGGTTAATAGCTCTGCCAGTCGCTTTGTTTTATATGCGCATGGTCGCACATTCCAGATCAGGTCTGTCCCCGTATGAGGTCGTATTCGGCCGCCCCCCTAACATGTGGGGTACTCCTAGACCCCGAAGTATTACCGATGTTTCATGTAATATGCTGACAGATTACCTAGCTTCCTTGATGTCTGCCCTCAACTCATGTCGTTCACAGGTTGCCGCCGCATTTCCAGACAATACCGAGGTGGCACCGCACGAGATCGTTCCAGGCTCCTTGGTGATGATCAGAAATTTCGACAGATCAAGTCCGCTGGAACCACGTTGGAAAGAGCCACGTCAGGTCCTCTTGACCACCCGTACTGCCGTCAAGTTGGAAGGCAGGAAGGGGTGGGTCCACCTTTCTCATGTAAAACTTTTCAAAGGATTGAAACCAGCTTCTAAAAACATTTCCAAGGATTCCCAAGATTCGAAAGACTGTCAAGACATTGTTTTAAAGGACTGTCCCGCACAAGACATTATTACAACCCCTCCCTTGGTAGAGAAAACTCCGCAACAGGAGTATAAGTTAAAGCTCAGGTCTAGTAAAATAAGTCAGTCAGTTTGATTGTATAAGTCCTCCCCTAGGTGAAACGGTTAGACTGTTTCTGACATGTATAAAATAGACCCCCATAGTGAGAGAGTCAGTCGAAGTTCAATCAGATGTATCGTTTTTCTGAGTTTCATATTATTCATCAGCATAATGATTTCCTGCACCAGCTATGCGTTCTATCTGTACTTTCCAGTTCCTCATGTAAATATGTCTGCTAATGCTACAGTAGAGCACACGTTTAGTGATCTGCCTCCTCACGAATATTCTTACCGCCTCGCTATGCGTAACAACACATTTATCCGTATGTTACATTATTCACACCAGACCAGCAATGCCACTAATTGTTGGGTGTGTGGTCGACTCCCCCCTTTCCAGACACCGAAGGGAGTTCTGCCACTGTTTCCTTATCCATTCTCACACAATGGTTCGTGTGGAGCATGGTCCACGTTAACGTCATCCTCAACAGATATGTCTTTTCTTAACAGTACATGTTTTCCAGACAAGCAAGGTTTCCCCCACAGAACAGGTTTAGATCTAGAAAATGAAGTATATAATTTAGGTAATTATTCGTCGAATTTCATGGTCCTGAATGTTCAGTCTGATACTACTCCAGACTTACCTGCTATTTCAGTACTACCTGTCAAAGGCGAATTATGTGTCCGTAGTTATGGTTCCGTACATGTAGGTCATAGTGAATGTACTACTGTTATCAAGTATAGTGACAGTGGGAAATCTGTTTTCAAAGCTTCACGTCATTCTTATTTTATTTGTGGTCAGACCGCATATGTCCGTCTGCCCCTCGATTGGGAGGGAACCTGTTACATTGCTTTCCTACTGCCACCTGTTTTTCTAGCCCCATCTGATTATCACAGAAACACACATCTAGTACACATTAGACATAGAAGGGAGTCCCCAATTGTCGATTATACTGAAACTACTCTAGAACAGTATACAGATTTCAATAAAGGTTTCTTCTTCTTTGTAGGACCTGTCCAGAATAGTAAACTGATCCGTAGGTTAACAAGAACCCTTGAAGCTGTAGTAAATGAGACTGCCTCTGCTCTAGGCAACCTAACCGAAGAACAATCTGCTATGAGATTTGTCGTTTTGCAAAATCGTCTCGTCCTTGACGTCATACTGGCCGATAGGGGCGGGGCCTGTAGAGTCATCGGATCCAGTTGCTGCATTTTCATTCCAAATAACGCGCCGTCTGTTTATTCAGCTATAACCAGACTCCATAAAATTGCCCATCTGTTACACCAAGATCCAGGCACCTGGACATGGTCCGGTTGGTTCTGGAATATAATTTCCGCATGGGGATGGAAAGTCCTGTCCTTTCTAGGTATTGCAGTAGCAATCATATTTAGCTGCTGCCTCTGTATACAATGTGGCCCTGCGATTTGTGGCATTTGTGCTACCTCTTGTATTCCTAGTCCCAAGCCCCGTTCTAAATCCCGTTCCAAGACAATTCGAGACGAGCAAATGGTACTGTATGAAATGATAGATGGTATCATGAAAATTGATGTTTCCTGATGGAAACGTAGTGACAAGGAGGGAATGTGGAAAAGTAAATTTTGCCATGTTCTGTGTCCCTACGCCTCATCCATCATATGTTATGTGTGCATGACCAATATGCATATGTTATTCCCCATGTCCGATTAATGACGCAATTATAGTTGTGTCCACCTCTAGTATGTTAGTTTCCAGTCCTCGTGAATACTACGAATATCAGGCCTATGTAAAGTTATGTTGCCACGTTTCCCAGTGTGCACGTTATTCCATTATAAAGTCCCCGTTTCCAGGCCTCAACAGGGCCCGGACCACAGATTCAGCTCCTGTCTCCTGAAAGCCTCGCTGAGGAGCGATACAGCCCCCACCTGTATCCTCGACCCTTCACTTACTTCCTGCCTCGCAGTGCCCGGTGCAGCTTGGCTCTGCCTCTGAGTCTGCCAAGAGTATGTTATGATTCCAGCTATCAGTTCAGTCCTCCTCTTCTGCATTCCTAAGCTACTGAACTGCATCAATAGTTTCCGTCATTGTCTAGCCTTCTCGTCTCCACGTTAGAGAAATACTGTATTAATGGTCATTTAATATTCTTCATCACGCACTACATGTAGAATAATGCATGGTCCAGTCTTAGAATCAAGTTAGCTTTTCCCCTCATGACTTCTAGTTTATATCAACATGTTCTCTAAACATTAGATACCAGATAAGGTTTAGGTGCATGTCGCTCCGACCCTCCAGACTCTAGTCTCTGCTCCTAACACAGAGTTCATAGCCCCCAGCTTCTCCTAGTAACACGTCATTGCCAGTTTCGCGCACCATTAGGTTAGAGGTCCCGGCTCCTTAGGTAGCCCCCTCCTATGTTTCCGCCCATTCATGACATATTCTGTTACGTTTGCATCACATGTCTATGTATACTCCCAGTTACACCTCTTTTTACTGTTATCTTTCGCGACTGCTACGCGTCACGCCTTCTGCTCCACCCACTGCTACGCCTACTGCAATGTAATGCTATGTGTTTGCGCTATGTATATATGCCTGTGTTTTGTTATTGAATGTTAGCGCGCTCATCCCAGACCTAGCCCCAGCAGCTGCTGGGTCATCCTATGCAGGTTGTCCTGATCCTGTCCTTATGCTGTAATAAACCTGCAGAAACTCCTACTACCTCGAATCTTGACTCTTATTTTATTGAGCTATCTGTTATTCATTCATTCATCCAAAAATAGATCCGGTATTATTTATTTATATACCACAGTTCCGCGAGTCGTCTAAAAGCTGTCTCTAGTAAGACTGGCATATTAGGGTGGTACATGTGAGGAATTGAAGTGGAGTACAGCATGGAGCCGAGCATGATAGTGTTTATGCGATTCCAAGCCTTGATTGTGCACGTGAGTGTAGTGGGGTCTTTGTCTCGTGGGTTTACAGTAACGTGGAGGGCACCTTCAATGGGTATGGGGTCGGCCAGCCAATGTTCTGCTGCTACTTGTGGCATGTTTGGGGGAGGATGTACCCAATAATAAGCATAGTGAGCTTGTGCACTTAGATACTATAATTCAAAATCAGGGATGTCAAAGCTTCCCTGCGCATAAGGTCTTGTAAGGTTGTTCCATTGTAAACACGATTGTTTGCCCCCCACACCAATCAGATAATTTCAGTTTTTAGTGTTTGAGAGAAATAGAACCCAGGGTGAAAAGGAATATTTAAAAACAAATAAAGTAAATGTGGGAGAATAACCATTTTAATAAGTGACGCTCGCCCCGCTAAAGACAATGGCAATGCAATCCAACGGGTGACGCGAGACACGGCGTAGAACATGGGCCTGAAATGAAGTGACTACTCTGGACTACTGTTTCAACCCTAAAAGTTTCACCTATTATAGTGAACTAAAGAATCTAGAACTTGGACTGTGCCACATTTTTGGAAGAGCAGTATGCCGTGTTTTAAGTAAATGTGGATCTTTGCTGAAGTGTGAGACATTGAAAGTTCTTCGCTTAATGTCATTTGGATTATTGGCATGCTTGCATACCATACCTTAAGTGTTCCGATACAATGATCCTGGGACGTCCGTGCTCATTAGAGGATTTGAACCTTTTGATTATTGCCCTGAGGAAGACCTATTCAGGGCGAAACGCGTTGGCTACAATTTTGTCTGTATTGTCCCATATTCTTATGCCATTAAGTGGTCCAAGTATCCATTAAAGGATTATTTCCAACTTCCTTGAAGAGTCCAAACTTTTTCGTTTACAGTGCATGTGTGCATGTTGACATGTTGATGTTGTCTCTCTGTGCTTTTTCTAATGTACTTGTGGCATGTATGGGGGAGGATGTACCCAATAATAAGCATAGTGAGCTTGTGCACTTAGATAGTATAATTTAAAATTAGGGATGTCGAAGCCTCCCTGCGCATAAGGTCTTGTAAGGATGTTCTATTGTAAACGCGATTGTTTGCCCCCCCACACCAATCGGATCATTTCAGTTCGCAGTGTTTGAAAGAAATAGCCCCCAAGGTGAAAAGGAATATTTAAAAACAAATAAAGTAATTGTGGGAGAATAACCGTTTTAATAAGGGACGCTTACCCGCTAAAGACAATGGCAATGCAATCCAACGGGTGACGCATAACCTGATGCGTTCGATTGCTGTTCCATAATTAAAACGTATCAGTTCTTCTCTGTCTCATGAAATGTCTGTCTGTCTCATGAAATGCGAATCCCTAGATATCTCAAATCAGTATCACACCATTCTAGCGGGAAGTCTAGGGAGAATTTGTGGGTTGACGTGGTGAGAGGGAAAAGGTTTGATATCTGCCAATTAATATGTACACCGGATAGCTGACCAAATACTATGAATTCCCGTAAAATGGGATTTAGATTCTCCTGTGGGTGTCGGATGTATAAGGTGATATCATCTGCATAAAGAGATACGAGGATCTGTCGTAAATTACATCAGAGTGCCCTGTGTTGATGATGCTGCCGAAGTTTTGCCTCCAATGGTTCTACTGCTAGGGCAAAGAGTAAGGGCGACAATGGGCAGCCCTTTCTTGTGCCCCCCCCATGTGATTTCAAAGGCCAGGGAGATGTGATCATTAATGAGAACTCTGGCCATGGGTCGATGGTAGAAGAGTTGTATCCATGACAGAAGTAGCGGTGGAAGCCCATTCGCCTCAATACCTCAAATATATAGTCATATTCGACTGAGTCGAATGCCTTAGTGGCATCGAGGAATACAGCAGCCAAGGGGCCCTCCGGTGCTACATTATGAAGAACTGTGAAGAGGGTCCTCAAATTATGGATGGTAGCTCTGCCAGGTATAAAACCTGATTGATCGGGAAGATCCAATTTAGCCATGAGAAGACTGAGCCTATTGGCTATAAGTTTTGCCAGGATTTTAGTATCACAATTGATCAGGGATAGAGGTCTTATCTCGTCACAGTTGGTTGGTGATTTACCTGGTTTGATGAGGGATGTTATCAATGCTACCCTCATGGAGTGGGGGAGTGCCTCAGATTCCAGTGATTCTTTGCATACTTTGCGGGGATGGGAGCTAGTTGGTCTATATATGTCATGTACAACTCTATAGGTATACCATCCATCCCCACGCCTTTCCCTGACTGTGAGTGCATTATAGCCTCATGTACCTCATCTAATTCGAAAGGGGCGCATAAGAATTCTCGCTGCGTATCACCCAGCCATCCCAATGCCACGTCACTAAGGTACTCCTCGAGGTCAAGTGAGTCAGTTCTAGTAGAAGTGTAGATCGAAGAGCAATACCCAGAAAAGACCCTGAAAATGTCTGCAGTGTCGCGAAGGGGTGCACCATCTGGTCCTTGTATTTCCAGGAGGTACTTGGAAAAGCGGGGCTTGCGTATAGTCTCGGCGAGCTCTTTTCCAGGGCGCTCTCCCTCCCATATCTCCTAGCTATCCAGTATTTACCCCTGAATTTAACTTCAAGATTGGCTGTATAGTGTATAGTCCGAGGGTGTGTAGCGGAATTTCCGCAGGGTCTCTCCATTTGGGCCAGTAGAAAGTTGTGTCTCTAATGTTTTCAGCTCCATTTCTAGTTTCTGCAATTTGGTTTGTATATCCCTAAGCACCCCCGCACTCTTGGATATGCAAATACCCCGTATGGTGACCTTAAAGGCCTCCCAAAGGGTTCCCTCTTCCTCCACCGACCCATTGTTTCTGTAAAAAAAGTCATGTATTTCCTCTCCCAGTTCACCATGGAAAACCGGGCCTAAAAGTGCAGAGGGTTGTAACCGCCATTCGCAGTTTGGGGTGCCATAACCTGGCTTGAATCCAGTGGCAAAGTGAGCAAGGGACTCACGTCTGAGCATACCCTGCCACACTTATGGCGGCCAAAGCGGTACAAAAGGGGGTGGTGATGGACGGAGCATCTGAACCAATCAAACACTCACACCCAGTCAAAAGATCTGGGTTTGATCCATCACCGTTCTTTAGCCCACTCTGCCACCCCAGTTCAGACATGGCTATATGCAAATCAGTCTGACCCTGTGCCTCATGGGAACAGTCCAGCCCGAACTGCCAAGCCATGCCTTCCCGGGACCGGAAACAAGCTTCCGAGGACCGGTTTCTGGCACTCCAGCCGTCTTCAGCCCGGCTTGCTTGAATCCAGTGGCAAAGTGAGCAAGGGACTCACGTCTGAGCATACCCTGCCACACTTATGGCGGCCAAAGCGGTACAAAAGGGGGTGGTGATGGACGGATCATCTGAACCAATCAAACACTCACACCCAGTCAAAAGATCTGGGTTTGATCCATCACCGTTCTTTAGCCCACTCTGCCACCCCAGTTCAGACATGGCTATATGTAAATCAGTCTGACCCTGTGCCTCATGGGAACAGTCCAGGCCGAACTGCCAAGCCATGCCTTCCCTGGACCGGAAACAAGCTTCCGAGGACCGGTTTCTGGCATTCCAGCCGTCTTCAGCCCGGCTTGCTTGAATCCAGTGGCAAAGTGAGCAAGGGACTCACGTCTGAGCATACCCTGCCACACTTATGGCGGCCAAAGTGGTACAAAAGGGGGTGCTGATGGACGGACATCAGAACCAATCAAACACTCACACCCAGTCAAAAGATCTGGGTTTCATCCATCAGTGTTCTTGAGCCCACTCTGCCACCCCAGTTCAGACATGGCTATATGCAAATCAGTCTGTCCATGTGCCTCATGGGAACAGTCCAGCCCGAACTGCCAAGCCATGCCTTCCCTGGACCGGAAGCAAGCTTCCGAGGACCAGTTTCTGGCATTCCAGCCGTCTTCAGCCCGACTTGCTTGAATCCAGTGGCAAAGTGAGCAAGGGACTCACGTCTGAGCATACCCTGCCACACTTATGGCGGCCAAAGCGGTACAAAAGGGGGTGGTGATGGATGGAGCATCTGAACCAATCAAACACTCACACCCAGTCAAAAGATCTGGGTTTAATTAATTAATTAATTTATTTATTTGAAAAGTTTTATATAGCGCTGGCTAGACCCGGAGGTATCAGAGCGCTTTACATGAGGACGAGCATTGTTTCAGAGCATAGATACCAGTTACATAGTTACAAACCATAGTTACAAGTTGCTGGAGCGTAGTTACTTGTGTTAAAAACATATACATAAGTGAAAAAGCAGGCTAGGGGAGAGATTCAGGGGAGAGAGGATAGGAGCAGGGGAGGTAGGCAAAAAATGAAAGAGGAAAAGAGGTAGGGGGTGAAGGAAACACAACCGGGTTGGAATAGAAAACAGTTTTTAGGTTTCTGCCTGATCCTGTGGGAAATGTTTCTGAAAACGTCATTGCTTTGACGGCAAGTGTGTTTTAATACCACTCTCAGCACGCAGTCTGAGATGACACCTGCGCCTAGAAAGAAGCAACATATAAGTAATCATTCAGTGAATAATTCTACACTTTTTTCGACCTTGGAATCTCATCAGCTCAGTGCCACTTGTGAGAGAAGTACCCGCTCTCAAAAGGCATCTGTGTAAGGGAGGGCATGTAATAAGTTTCACAAGTCACTGTGGATGAGCGAGAAAGTCTCTCAATTGACGCAGACAAAAGTGGGTTTGATCTATCACCGTTCTTTAGCCCACTCTGCCACCCTAGTTCAGACATGGCTATATGCAAATCAGTCTGACCCTGTGCCTCATGGGAACAGTCCAGCCCGAACTGCCAAGCCATGCCTTCCCTGGACTGGAAACAAGCATCCGAGGACCGGTTTCTGGCATTCCAGCCGTCTTGAGCCCGGCTTGCTTGAATCCAGTGGCAAAGTGAGCAAGGGACTCACGTCTGAGCATACCCTGCCACACTTATGGCGGCCAAAGCAGTACAAAAGGGGGTGGTGATGGATGGAGCATCTGAACCAATCCAACACTCACACCCAGTCAAAAGATCTGGGTTTGATCCATCACCGTTCTTTAGCCCACTCTGCCACCCCAGTTCAGACATGGCTAAATGCAAATCAGTCTGACCCTGTGCCTCATGGGAACAGTCCAGCCCGAACTGCCAAGCCATGCCTTCCCAGGACCGGAAACAAGCTTCCGAGGACCGGTTTCTGGCATTCCAGCCATCTTCAGCCCGGCTTGCTTGAATCCAGTGGCAAAGTGAGCAAGGGACTCACGTCTGAGCATACCCTGCCACACTTATGGTGGCCAA
The DNA here is from genome assembly GCF_964261635.1 of Lissotriton helveticus. Classification (NCBI taxonomy): domain Eukaryota; kingdom Metazoa; phylum Chordata; class Amphibia; order Caudata; family Salamandridae; genus Lissotriton; species Lissotriton helveticus. Next base: position 1,589,627,598 of record NC_136068.1, on the reverse strand, counting down.
AGCGGTACAAAAGGGGGTGGTGATGGACGGACATCTGAACCAATCAAACACTCACACCCAGTCAAAAGATCTGGGTTTGATCCATCAGCGTTCTTTAGCCCACTCTGCCACCCCAGTTCAGACATGGCTATATGCAAATCAGTCTGACCATGTGCCTCATGGGAACAGTCCAGCCCGAACTGCCAAGCCATGCCTTCCCTGGACCGGAAACAAGCTTCCGAGGACCGGTTTCTGGCATTCCAGCCGTTTTCAGCCCAGCTTGCTTGAATCCAGTGGCAAAGTGAGCAAGGGACTCACGTCTGAGCATACCCTGCCACACTTATGGCGGCCAAAGCGGTACAAAAGGGGGTGGTGATGGACGGAGCATCTGAACCAATCAAACACTCACACCCAGTCAAAAGATCTGGTTTTGATCCATCACCGTTCTTTAGCCCACTCTGCCACCCCAGTTCAGACATGGCTATATGCAAATCAGTCTGACCCTGTGCCTCATGGGAACAGTCCAGCCCGAACTGCCAAGCCATGCCTTCCCTGGACCGGAAACAAGCTTCCGAGGACCGGTTTCTGGCATTCCAGCCGTCTTCAGCCCGGGTGCTTGAATCCAGTGGCAAAATGAGCAAGGGACTCACGTCTGAGCATACCCTGACACACTTATGGCGGCCAAAGCGGTACAAAAGGGGGTGGTGATGGACGGAGCATCTGAACCAATCAAACACTCACACCCAGTCAAAAGATCTGGGTTTGATCCATCACCGTTCTTTAGCCCACTCTGCCACCCCAGTTCAGACATGGCTATATGCAAATCAGTCTGACCCTGTGCCTCATGGGAACAGTCCAGCCCGAACTGCCAAGCCATGCCTTCCCGGGACCGGAAACAAGCTTCCGAGGACCGGTTTCTGGCACTCCAGCCGTCTTCAGCCCAGCTTGCTTGAATCCAGTGGCAAAGTGAGCAAGGGACTCACGTCTGAGCATACCCTGCCACACTTATGGCGGCCAAAGCGGTACAAAAGGGGGTGGTGATGGACGGATCATCTGAACCAATCAAACACTCACACCCAGTCAAAAGATCTGGGTTTGATCCCTCACCGTTCTTTAGCCCACTCTGCCACCCCAGTTCAGACATGGATATATGCAAATCAGTCTGACCCTGTGCCTCATGGAAACAGTCCAGCCCGAACTGCCAGCCATGCCTTCCCAGGACCGGAAACAAGCTTCCGAGGACCGGTTTCTGGCATTCCAGCCGTCTTCAGCCCGGCTTGCTTGAATCCAGTGGCAAAATGAGCAAGGGAGTCACGTCTGAGCATACCCTACCACACTTATGGCGGCCAAAGCGGTACAAAAGGGGGTGGTGATGGACGGAGCATCTGAACCAATCAAACACTCACACCCAGTCAAAAGATCTGGGTTTAATTAATTCATTTATTTATTTATTTGAAAAGTTTTATATAGCGCTGGCTAGACCCGGAGGTATCAGAGCGCTTTACATGAGGACGAGCATTGTTTCAGAGCATAGATACCAGTTACATAGTTACAAGTTACAAACCATAGTTACAAGTTGCTGGAGCGTAGTTACTTGTGTTAAAAACATAAACATAAGGGAAAAAGCAGGCTAGGGGAGAGATTCAGGGGAGAGAGGATAGGAGCAGGGGAGGTAGGCAAAGAATGAAAGAGGAAAAGAGGTAGGGGGTGAAGGAAACACAACCGGGTTGGAATAGAAAACAGTTTTTAGGTTTCTGCCTGATCCTGTGGGAAATGTTTCTGAAAACGTCATTGCTTTGACGGCAAGTGTGTTTTAATACCACTCTCAGCACGCAGTTTGAGATGATACCTGCGCCTAGAAAGAAGCAACATATAAGTAATCATTCAGTGAATAATTCTACACTTTTTTCGACCTTGGAATCTCATCAGCTCAGTGCCACTTGTGAGAGAAGTACCCGCTCTCAAAAGGCATCTGTGTAAGGGAGGGCATGTAATAAGTTTCACAAGTCACTGTGGATGAGCGAGAAAGTCTCTCAATTGACGCAGACAAAAGTGGGTTTGATCTATCACCGTTCTTTAGCCCACTCTGCCACCCTAGTTCAGACATGGCTATATGCAAATCAGTCTGACCCTGTGCCTCATGGGAACAGTCCAGCCCGAACTGCCAAGCCATGCCTTCCCTGGACTGGAAACAAGCATCCGAGGACCGGTTTCTGGCATTCCAGCCGTCTTGAGCCCGGCTTGCTTGAATCCAGTGGCAAAGTGAGCAAGGGACTCCGGTCTGAGCATACCCTGCCACACTTATGGCGGCCAAAGCAGTACAAAAGGGGGTGGTGATGGATGGAGCATCTGAACCAATCCAACACTCACACCCAGTCAAAAGATCTGGGTTTGATCCATCACCGTTCTTTAGCCCACTCTGCCACCCCAGTTCAGACATGGCTAAATGCAAATCAGTCTGACCCTGTGCCTCATGGGAACAGTCCAGCCCGAACTGCCAAGCCATGCCTTCCCAGGACCGGAAACAAGCTTCCGAGGACCGGTTTCTGGCATTCCAGCCATCTTCAGCCCGGCTTGCTTGAATCCAGTGGCAAAGTGAGCAAGGGACTCACGTCTGAGCATACCCTGCCACACTTATGGTGGCCAAAACGGTACAAAAGGGGGTGGTGATGGACGGACATCTGAACCAATCAAACACTCACACCCAGTCAAAAGATCTGGGTTTGATCCATCAGCGTTCTTTAGCCCACTCTGCCACCCCAGTTCAGACATGGCTATATGCAAATCAGTCTGACCATGTGCCTCATGGGAACAGTCCAGCCCGAACTGCCAAGCCATGCCTTCCCTGGACCGGAAACAAGCTTCCGAGGACCGGTTTCTGGCATTCCAGCCGTTTTCAGCCCAGCTTGCTTGAATCCAGTGGCAAAGTGAGCAAGGGACTCACGTCTGAGCATACCCTGCCACACTTATGGCGGCCAAAGCGGTACAAAAGGGGGTGGTGATGGACGGAGCATCTGAACCAATCAAACACTCACACCCAGTCAAAAGATCTGGTTTTGATCCATCACCGTTCTTTAGCCCACTCTGCCACCCCAGTTCAGACATGGCTATATGCAAATCAGTCTGACCCTGTGCCTCATGGGAACAGTCCAGCCCGAACTGCCAAGCCATGCCTTCCCTGGACCGGAAACAAGCTTCCGAGGACCGGTTTCTGGCATTCCAGCCGTCTTCAGCCCGGGTGCTTGAATCCAGTGGCAAAATGAGCAAGGGACTCACGTCTGAGCATACCCTGACACACTTATGGCGGCCAAAGCGGTACAAAAGGGGGTGGTGATGGACGGAGCATCTGAACCAATCAAACACTCACACCCAGTCAAAAGATCTGGGTTTGATCCATCACCGTTCTTTAGCCCACTCTGCCACCCCAGTTCAGACATGGCTATATGCAAATCAGTCTGACCCTGTGCCTCATGGGAACAGTCCAGCCCGAACTGCCAAGCCATGCCTTCCCGGGACCGGAAACAAGCTTCCGAGGACCGGTTTCTGGCACTCCAGCCGTCTTCAGCCCAGCTTGCTTGAATCCAGTGGCAAAGTGAGCAAGGGACTCACGTCTGAGCATACCCTGCCACACTTATGGCGGCCAAAGCGGTACAAAAGGGGGTGGTGATGGACGGATCATCTGAACCAATCAAACACTCACACCCAGTCAAAAGATCTGGGTTTGATCCATCACCGTTCTTTAGCCCACTCTGCCACCCCAGTTCAGACATGGATATATGCAAATCAGTCTGACCCTGTGCCTCATGGAAACAGTCCAGCCCGAACTGCCAAGCCATGCCTTCCCAGGACCGGAAACAAGCTTCCGAGGACCGGTTTCTGGCATTCCAGCCGTCTTCAGCCCGGCTTGCTTGAATCCAGTGGCAAAATGAGCAAGGGACTCACGTCTGAGCATACCCTACCACACTTATGGCGGCCAAAGCGGTACAAAAGGGGGTGGTGATGGACGGAGCATCTGAACCAATCAAACACTCACACCCAGTCAAAAGATCTGGGTTTAATTAATTCATTTATTTATTTATTTGAAAAGTTTTATATAGCGCTGGCTAGACCCGGAGGTATCAGAGCGCTTTACATGAGGACAAGCATTGTTTCAGAGCATAGATACCAGTTACATAGTTACAAGTTACAAACCATAGTTACAAGTTGCTGGAGCGTAGTTACTTGTGTTAAAAACATAAACATAAGGGAAAAAGCAGGCCAGGGGAGAGATTCAGGGGAGAGAGGATAGGAGCAGGGGAGGTAGGCAAAGAATGAAAGAGGAAAAGAGGTAGGGGGTGAAGGAAACACAACCGGGTTGGAATAGAAAACAGTTTTTAGGTTTCTGCCTGATCCTGTGGGAAATGTTTCTGAAAACGTCATTGCTTTGACGGCAAGTGTGTTTTAATACCACTCTCAGCACGCAGTTTGAGATGATACCTGCGCCTAGAAAGAAGCAACATATAAGTAATCATTCAGTGAATAATTCTACACTTTTTTCGACCTTGGAATCTCATCAGCTCAGTGCCACTTGTGAGAGAAGTACCCGCTCTCAAAAGGCATCTGTGTAAGGGAGGGCATGTAATAAGTTTCACAAGTCACTGTGGATGAGCGAGAAAGTCTCTCAATTGACGCAGACAAAAGTGGGTTTGATCTATCACCGTTCTTTAGCCCACTCTGCCACCCCAGTTCAGATATGGCTATATGCAAATCAGTCTGACCCTGTGCCTCATGGGAACAGTCCAGCCCGAACTGCCAAGCCATGCCTTCCCTGGACTGGAAAAAAGCATCCGAGGACCGGTTTCTGGCATTCCAGCCGTCTTCAGCCCGGCTTGCTTGAATCCAGTGGCAAAGTGAGCAAGGGACTCACGTCTGAGCATACCCTGCCACACTTATGGCGGCCAAAGCAGTACAAAAGGGGGTGGTGATGGATGGAGCATCTGACCCAATCCAACACTCACACCCAGTCAAAAGATCTGGGTTTGATCCATCACCGTTCTTTAGCCCACTCTGCCACCCCAGTTCAGACATGGCTAAATGCAAATCAGTCTGACCCTGTGCCTCATGGGAACAGTCCAGCCCGAACTGCCAAGCCATGCCTTCCCAGGACCGGAAACAAGCTTCCGAGGACCGGTTTCTGGCATTCCAGCCATCTTCAGCCCGGCTTGCTTGAATCCAGTGGCAAAGTGAGCAAGGGACTCACGTCTGAGCATACCCTGCCACACTTATGGCGGCAAAAGTGGTACAAAAGGGGGTGGTGATGGACGGAGCATCTGAACCAATCAAACACTCACACCCAGTCAAAAGATCTGGGTTTGATCCATCACCGTTCTTTAGCCCACTCTGCCACCCCAGTTCAGACATGGCTATATGCAAATCAGTCTGACCCTGTGCCTCATGGGAACAGTCCAGCCCGAACTGCCAAGCCATGCCTTCCCTGGACCGGAAACAAGCTTCCGAGGACCGGTTTCTGGCATTCCAGCCGTCTTCAGCCCGGCTTGCTTGAATCCAGTGGCAAAGTGAGCAAGGGACTCACGTCTGAGCATACCCTGCCACACTTATGGCGGCCAAAGCGGTACAAAAGGGGGTGGTGATGGACGGACATCTGAACCAATCAAACACTCACACCCAGTCAAAAGATCTGGGTTTGATCCATCAGCGTTCTTTAGCCCACTCTGCCACCCCAGTTCAGACATGGCTATATGCAAATCAGTCTGACCATGTGCCTCATGGGAACAGTCCAGCCCGAACTGCCAAGCCATGCCTTCCCTGGACCGGAAACAAGCTTCCGAGGACCGGTTTCTGGCATTCCAGCCGTTTTCAGCCCAGCTTGCTTGAATCCAGTGGCAAAGTGAGCAAGGGACTCACGTCTGAGCATACCCTGCCACACTTATGGCGGCCAAAGCGGTACAAAAGGGGGTGGTGATGGACGGAGCATCTGAACCAATCAAACACTCACACCCAGTCAAAAGATCTGGTTTTGATCCATCACCGTTCTTTAGCCCACTCTGCCACCCCAGTTCAGACATGGCTATATGCAAATCAGTCTGACCCTGTGCCTCATGGGAACAGTCCAGCCTGAACTGCCAAGCCATGCCTTCCCTGGACCGGAAACAAGCTTCCGAGGACCGGTTTCTGGCATTCCAGCCGTCTTCAGCCCGGGTGCTTGAATCCAGTGGCAAAGTGAGCAAGGGACTCACGTATGAGCATACCCTGACACACTTATGGCGGCCAAAGCGGTACAAAAGGGGGTGGTGATGGACGGAGCATCTGAACCAATCAAACACTCACACCCAGTCAAAAGATCTGGGTTTGATCCATCACCGTTCTTTAGCCCACTCTGCCACCCCAGTTCAGACATGGATATATGCAAATCAGTCTGACCCTGTGCCTCATGGAAACAGTCCAGCCCGAACTGCCAAGCCAAGCCATGCCTTCCCTGGACCGAAAACAAGCATCCGAGGACCGGTTTCTGGCATTCCAGTCGTCTTCAGCCCGGCTTGCTTGAATCCAGTGGCAAAGTGAGCAAGGGACTCACGTCTGAGCATACCCTGCCACACTTATGGCGGCCAAAGCGGTACAAAAGGGGGTGGTGATGGACGGAGCATCTGAACCAATCAAACACTCACACCCAGTCAAAAGATCTGGGTTTCATCCATCAGTGTTCTTTAGCCCACTCTGCCACCCCAGTTCAGACATGGCTATATGCAAATCAGTCTGACCCTGTGCCTCATGGGAACAGTCCAGCCCGAACTGACAAGCCATGCCTTCCCTGGACCGGAAACAAGCTTCCGAGGACCGGTTTCTGGCATTCCAGCCGTCTTCAGCCCGGCTTGCTTGAATCCAGTGGCAAAGTGAGCAAGGGACTCACGTCTGAGCATACCCTGCCACACTTTGGCGGCCAAAGCGGTACAAAAGGGGGTGGTGATGGACGGAGCATCTGAACCAATCAAACACTCACACCCAGTCAAAAGATCTGGGTTGGATCCATCACCGTTCTTTAGCCAACTCTGCCACCCCAGTTCAGACATGGCTATATGCAAATCAGTCTGACCCTGTGCCTCATGGGAACAGTCCAGCCCGAACTGCCAAGCCATGCCTTCACTGGACCGGAAACAAGCTTCCGAGGACCGGTTTCTGGCATTCCAGCCGTTTTCAGCCCAGCTTGCTTGAATCCAGAGTCAAAGTGAGCAAGGGACTCACGTCTGAGCATACCCTGCCACACTTATGGCGGCCAAAGCGGTACAAAAGGGGGTGGTGATGGACGGAGCATCTGAACCAATCAAACACTCACACCCAGTCAAAAGATCTGGGTTTGATCCATCAGCGTTCTTTAGCCCACTCTGCCACCCCAGTTCAGACATGGCTATATGCAAATCAGTCTGTCCCTGTGCCTCATGGGAACAGTCCAGCCCGAACTGCCAAGCCATGCCTTCCCTGGACCGGAAGCAAGCTTCTGAGGACCAGTTTCTGGCATTCCAGCCGTCTTCAGCCCGACTTGCTTGAATCCAGAGGCAAAGTGAGCAAGGGACTCACGTCTGAGCATACCCTGCCACACTTATGGCGGCCAAAGCGGTACAAAAGGGGGTGGTGATGGACGGAGCATTTGAACCAATCAAACACTCACACCCAGTCAAAAGATCTGGGTTTGATCCATCACCGTTCTTTAGCCCACTCTGCCACCCCAGTTCAGACATGGCTAAATGCAAATCAGTCTGACCCTGTGCCTCATGGGAACAGTCCAGCCCGAACTGCCAAGCCATGCCTTCCCAGGACCGGAAACAAGCTTCCGAGGACCGGTTTCTGGCATTCCAGCCATCTTGAGCCCGGCTTGCTTGAATCCAGTGGCAAAGTGAGCAAGGGACTCACGTCTGAGCATACCCTGCCACACTTATGGCGGCCAAAGCGGTACAAAAGGGGGTGGTGATGGACGGAGCATCTGAACCAATCAAACACTCACACCCAGTCAAAAGATCTGGGTTTCATCCATCACCGTTCTTTAGCCCACTCTGCCACCCCTGTTCAGACATGGCTATATGCAAATCAGTCTGACCCTGTGCCTCATGGGAACAGTCCAGCCCGAACTGCCAAGCCATGCCTTCCCTGGACCGGAAACAAGCTTCCGAGGACCGGTTTCTGGCATTCCAGCCGTCTTCAGCCCGGCTTGCTTGAATCCAGTGGCAAAATGAGCAAGGGACTCACGTCTGAGCATACCCTGCCACACTTATGGCGGCCAAAGCGGTACAAAAGGGGGTGGTGATGGACGGAGCATCTGAACCAATCAAACACTCACACCCAGTCAAAAGATCTGGGTTTAATTAATTCATTTATTTGAAAAGTTTTATATAGCGCTGGCTATCAGAGCGCTTTACATGAGGACGAGCATTGTTTCAGAGCATAGATACCAGTTACATAGTTACAAGTTACAAACCATAGTTACAAGTTGCTGGAGCGTAGTTACTTGTGTTAAAAACATAAACATAAGGGAAAAAGCAGGCTAGGGGAGAGATTCAGGGGAGAGAGGATAGGAGCTGGGGAGGTAGGCAAAGAATGAAAGAGGAAAAGAGGTAGGGGGTGAAGGAAACACAACCGGGTTGGAATAGAAAACAGTTTTTAGGTTTCTGCCTGATCCTGTGGGAAATGTTTCTGAAAACGTCATTGCTTTGACGGCAAGTGTGTTTTAATACCACTCTCAGCACGCAGTTTGAGATGATACCTGCGCCTAGAAAAAAGCAACATATAAGTAATCATTCAGTGAATAATTCTACACTTTTTTCGACCTTGGAATCTCATCAGCTCAGTGCCACTTGTGAGAGAAGTACCCGCTCTCAAAAGGCATCTGTGTAAGGGAGGGCATGTAATAAGTTTCACAAGTCACTGTGTGTTAGACGGACCGGGAGGGTCGGCCGAGGATAAGGGGAGAGGTCTCCGGGGAGATCCGTCTCCAGCAATCGTACAGACCAATAACTTCCCCCCCACTGACGTACACCACACAAGGATAAGGTTCAACGTTACTTTATAAGCAATTCTTTAAGTACGGTGAGGTGGTACAAGGAGGTCTGGACTCCGGGGTCCCCTCTATTCTAGTCTCTTGGTTGGGTAAGGGGGTAGCGGGACAGTCTCGTTACCACTCTGGGGGATGTGGTTGTAGATGATTTAGCTCACAATCCTCGAGCTCGGCGTTCTAGATGATCGGGCCGCGGCGGAGCCAGCAGGTCCCGGGATGGTTGAAGGTAGTGACGGTCCGCGGCGGCGCCAGCAGGTCCCGATGAAGATGGGTGCAGAGAGCCGCGGCAGCGCCAGCAGGCAGGTCGGTAGTTCGCAAGGCAGGGCTACGGCAGCGCCAGTAGTCCGTCAAGGATGAGTTCTTCACTGCGTCTCTCGACTCCAGGATACAACTGCCTTCCTGCTCTGGAGCTGCGCCAGTTATAGGTCTGGCGCCCTTTGATGTCCGGACCCTCGCACTGGGAGGTCGGGAGGTCCGGGATGAGGGAGTCCAGACACCCAGCAGGGGGGTGGAGCCAGCGCCTGGGGGAGCTGGGGGCGATCGGCACCTGGCGGGGGAGAGCCATCGACACCTCTTTCTCCCATTGACCTGCCAAGTAGTCCGCTCACCTCCTGGGTGGATGGTGGTGCCGGGATGTCGGGGCCTGGCCAGGCCCAGGGCTAGGGTTGATCGGAGGCCACGCGGCCTCGTGGTGCCGTGTCCAAGATGGCGCCCAGGCCGGGCGAGAGAGCCGGTAGGGAATCGGGCCCACGATGTGGAGATGTTCAGGGGCAGGGGCCCTATAGGAGACGGGAAACGGGTTGTTGTTGCGTGTAACGCCTGAGGAGCGGGGCTCGGGCCTGGTCGTGCGGGGAGGGAGCAAGCCTTACACGTGGCCTGTCCAACATGCGTCCCCCCCAGCTGAAGGCGGGGAGAGTCACCCATCCTCTTGGGGACTCTCCTCGTCGAGGCGGAAAAAGCGTGACAGGCCATCTGCGTTGGCGTGGTCTTGCCCGGGTCGATGTTCCACAGTGAAGTCCATCCCCTGCAGGGAGATGGACCAACGTAGTAGTTTCGGGTTTTCCCCCCGCATCTGCATTAGCCATTGCAGGGGTCGATGATCGGTCTGGACCCTGAAGTGGGTGCCGAAGAGATAAGGCTGGAGCTTTTTGAGGGCCCACACCACGGCGAAGGCCTCCCTCTCGATGGTGCTCCAGCGTTGTTCTCGGGCCAGGAGCCGTCTGCTGATGAAAGCCACTGGCTGGTCAAGTCCTTCGGGGTTCAGCTGGGAAAGGACTGCCCCAACGCCATGGTCGGAGGCATCTGTTTGGACGATAAATTCCCGACTGTAGTCGGGGGCCTGGAGCACCGGGGCGGAGCACATGGCGGCCTTCAGCTTCTCGAAGGCCGCTTGACAGTCTGGGGTCCAGTTGACCTTCTTGGGTTGGTTTTTGGATGTGAGTTCCGTGAGGGGCCCTACAATGCTGCCATAGTCCCTCACGAACCGCCGGTAGTAGCCTGTGAGTCCCAAGAAGGCGCGGACCTCGGTCTGGGTGATGGGGGGCTGCCACGACTGGATGGCAGCGATCTTGAGTTGCAAAGGGGCCACCAGACCGCTTCCCACCTGGTGCCCGAGATAGGTCACGGACCCCTGGCCAATTTGGCATTTGCTGGCCTTGATCGTGAGGCCAGCTCGTTGGAGGGCCTGTAGCACCTCTCGGAGGTGGTGGAGGTGGTCGGACCAGTGGCGGCTGTACACAGCGATATCGTCCAGGTAGGCGGCGCTGAATTCTTCGAGTCCTGCCAGGACCTGGTTCACTAGCCGCTGAAATGTTGCTGGGGCATTCTTCATGCCGAATGGCATGACCTTGAAGTGATAGTGGCCATCAGGAGTGGAGAATGCAGATCGTTCTTGGGCCCGGGGTGTGAGACCGATCTGCCAGTAGCCCGCTGTCAGGTCGAAGATGCTGAGGTAGCGGGCAGCTCCCATGCGGTCGATTAGTTCATCTGCTCGGGGGATGGGGTGTGCGTCTGTTCTGGTGACCGCATTCAAGCCCCGGTAGTCGACGCAGAACCGAAGCTCCGGCGTGGCGCCGGGGGCGGCCGCTTTGGGGACCAGTACCACTGGGCTGGCCCAGGGGCTGTCTGAGGGCTCGATGACCCCGAGCGTGAGCATCTTGGCCACCTCCTCTTGGATGCAGGCCCGTACCCGATCTGGTACGCGGTAGGCCCGATGGCGGACAGGGGGACTGTCTCCAGTGTCCACGTCGTGTAAGCACCAGGGGGTGACCCCTGGGGTGAGGGAGAACAGGGTGGCGAACTGCAGCAGGAGGTCTCGGCAGCCTTGGCGCTGTTCCAGGGTGAGGGCCTCCGAGAGTCGGACCCCGTCCACGGAGCCGTCCTTCCCCCGAGACCGTAGGAGGTCAGGGAGGGGTTCGGAGTCCTCCTTGGTTCCATTGTCGGTTGCCATCAAGAGGCTGAGCTCTGAGCGTACAAAGTGGGGTTTAAGTCTATTAGCGTGGAGGACCCGGAGAGGGTTTCGTGAAGATTCCATATCGATGAGATAGGTGACAGGGCTCTTGCGCTCGATTACTTTGAAGGGCCCCGTCCATTTGTCTTGCAGGGCGCATGGTTCGGTGGGAGACATTACCCACACTTGTTGGCCGGGTTCAAATTCGATGGAGGATGCATTCTGATCGTACCACCTTTTCATGTCCTCCTGACTGGCCTCCAGGTTTGCTTTTGCCATCTCTCTGAACCGTCTGGTCTGGTTGCGGAGGGTTAGGAGGTACTTGAAAACATCTGGAGGGTTCTTTAGAGGGGGCATTTCCCAGCCCTCTTTGACTATGCTGAGCGGCCCCCGCACCGGGTGCCCATACAAGAGTTCGAACGGGCTGAAGCCGAGGGACTTCTGGGGGACTTCTCGGTAGGCAAAGAGAAGGCACGGTAGTAGCACATCCCACTGGCGACGGAGGGGCTCTTCCAACCCCCCAATCATCCCTTTGAGCGTGCGGTTGAACCGCTCAACCAGTCCGTTTCCTTGAGGGTGATAGGGGGTCGTGAATCGGTAGGTGACCCCACACTGTTGCCAGAGGGACTTCATGTATTTTGAAATAAAGTTCGTGCCCCGGTCGCTGACGACTTCTCGGGGGAAGCCCACCCGGGAGAAGATCCCCATCAAGGCCCGGCCGACTACCGGGGCTGTCACAGTTCGCAGGGGAACAGCCTCGGGGTAGCGGGTGGCGTGGTCCACCAGTACTAGGATGAACCGATGTCCTTGTGCTGTACGGGGGTCCAGGGGTCCCACAATGTCTATCCCCACCCTCTCGAACGGGGTGGTGACCACTGGAAAAGGTTGCAGAGGTGCTTTAAGCTTGCGGCCGCTCTTCCCGCTGGCCTGGCACGTGGGGCAAGATCGGCAGTGTTGGAGTACGTCGTTCCTCATCTTGGGCCAGAAAAAGTGGGTCACCAGGCGACTGTAGGTTTTATCCTGACCCAGGTGGCCAGCCAGGGGGACATCGTGGGCCAGGTTTAGCAAGAAGTCTCTAAAGCGGAGGGGCACCACTAGTACTCGACTGGCCCCTAACTCTGCGATTCTCTGTTCGCTGTACAACAGGTCATTGTCCCAATAGACCCAATGGGTTCCGGAGGTATCCCCTGCACTCTGGGCGAGGGCTTGTTGGCGGAGTCCCTCGAGGGAGGGACAGGTCTTCTGCTCGTGGCGAAACTGTTCTTGGGTGGGCCCCCCCTCCTGACGCCACTGATCCAGGCCGGGAAGGTCCTGAGGCTGAACGAGCCCCTCGGGAGTTGGTTCTGGGGTGACGGCACGGTCGGTGTCTGGAGCGACCGGGGGAGGAGGTGCCGGCCATTCAGGTTCTTCGGGTCGGGGGATGGCACGGGCAGCCATGGACCGGGTGGTTACGCATGCCCAATCCGGGATGCCCAACATCCCTAGGTGCTCTCTCCTCTCTACGGCGGCCCACGGGGAACTCTCAAGATCATTTCCCAGGAGACAGTCTACGGGGGCATCATCTCGGACCGTCACTTCCAACATGCCGGAGACTCCTCCCCACTCGAAGGGGACGCGAGCCATCCGACATAGACTCTCCGAATTGTCGGCCGAACGGACAGGACAGAGGACGTTCGGCAGAATCTGTTCTGGGGTCACCAGGTGACATCGGACGGCCGTTACACTGGCCCCGGTGTCACGTAGGGCTTCGGCCCGGCGTCCATTAATGTTCACCCATTGACTGTACTTCCGGGTGTTGGCGGGTAGGGGGACCCGCGGGACCATGTCTCTTCCCCCTAGGCACGCTAGAACCATGGCGGCTGGTTCCCATTCCTGGCGTTCTTGCTCACATTCCTCATGTTCTTCGTAGGTTTGTTCTTCCCCCAGGGCGGCGGCAGCCATCTGGCGGGGTCTCGGAGTCTGGCTCTGTGGACAATTCGGGTCGTTGGCGTAGTGGCCGACTCGCTGGCATCGGTGACACGTGACATTGGCTCTGTATCCCGGCCGCGCCGGGGTGTTGCCCCGGTTGGCCGGGGGTGGGGTGCTGGTAGCGGGAGCGGCCGGGGCGTTGTCTCTCCCTCGTCCCTGGCCCCCTCCTCCTCCTCGGGGACGGTGCTGACCGTGGTTGTTCCGGGTCGGTTCATGGGGCCCAGTTCGGCCCACTCGGGTAATTTCCCACCGGTCAGCCTCGGCGGCAAGCTGTCGTGGATCAGTTAATTTACTGTCGAGGAGGTGCTGCCTGAGCTCGACGAAGCAGTTGTTCGATAGATGCTCCCATACCATGAGATTGAAGAGTTGCTCGTAAGTCGTTACGTTGCTTCCCTTGATCCACCCCTCGAAGGCCCGGCTGAAATAGTTCACGTATTCCACCCAAGTTGTGCCCGGGATCCGAGTGCAGTTTCGGAACCTCTGGCGGTACATTTCGGGTGTGAGCCCATAGCGGGTGAGGAGGGTAGCTTTCATGTGGTCATAGGAGGTCATCAGATGGTCTGGGAGCTGTAGCAGGGCATCGCGGCCCTCATTGACGAACCTCCCCCATAGACCGGCTCCCCAGTCGCTTCGATCGATCCGGTGGGAGGTCATAGCGATCTCGTAGGCCTTGAACCATTGCTGTATGTCGTCCTCTCGGAAATATTCTCGAACGACATCCTTGGGGATGTGTACCTTCCTTTCTGTCACCCCCGGGGGGCGCGGTTGCTCGGGCACTCCTAATTCTTTGTTCTGCTTGCGTAAGTCTATCTCAGCTAGTTTGCGTTCGTGTTCGTACGCCAGTCTCTTCTCTTCAAGCTCTCTTTGTCTCTGTTTCTCTTCCCGTTCTTCTCGGAGCCGCAGATGTTCCAGATTTAGTTTTTGTTCGGCTAATTTGAGTTCGCCATCCATTTTGAGCCGGGCCATCTCTAGCTCATGTAGTCGGTTTCTTTCTCGTTCTTGGATCTCATCTTGCGAGAGACCCGTTCTTCGCTCCTCGGGAGCCGTGGTGTCTTTCTCTGCTGTTGCGAGATTTTGGTCCGGGGGTCTGACGGCCCCGGTTTCTGCCCATGACTCAATGGCGTGCTTGAAATCGTCTTTAGTATTCAGACCGGTGGTAGCGATACCTAGTTCAATGCAGAATTGTTTCAACTCACGATGGCTGTATTCTTCCAATTTCTCAATCTGGAATTTTTCGGTGGATCCGCTTTCTTTGGCTGACATTGTGGTTTTGTCGTGGGGTGAGCTACTCTCTGTACGATTACGCGTTGATTCGGATCCCGTCGCTGGCCACCAATGTTAGACGGACCGGGAGGGTCGGCCGAGGATAAGGGGAGAGGTCTCCGGGGAGATCCGTCTCCAGCAATCGTACAGACCAATAACTTCCCCCCCACTGACGTACACCACACAAGGATAAGGTTCAACGTTACTTTATAAGCAATTCTTTAAGTACGGTGAGGTGGTACAAGGAGGTCTGGACTCCGGGGTCCCCTCTATTCTAGTCTCTTGGTTGGGTAAGGGGGTAGCGGGACAGTCTCGTTACCACTCTGGGGGATGTGGTTGTAGATGATTTAGCTCACAATCCTCGAGCTCGGCGTTCTAGATGATCGGGCCGCGGCGGAGCCAGCAGGTCCCGGGATGGTTGAAGGTAGTGACGGTCCGCGGCGGCGCCAGCAGGTCCCGATGAAGATGGGTGCAGAGAGCCGCGGCAGCGCCAGCAGGCAGGTCGGTAGTTCGCAAGGCAGGGCTACGGCAGCGCCAGTAGTCCGTCAAGGATGAGTTCTTCACTGCGTCTCTCGACTCCAGGATACAACTGCCTTCCTGCTCTGGAGCTGCGCCAGTTATAGGTCTGGCGCCCTTTGATGTCCGGACCCTCGCACTGGGAGGTCGGGAGGTCCGGGATGAGGGAGTCCAGACACCCAGCAGGGGGGTGGAGCCAGCGCCTGGGGGAGCTGGGGGCGATCGGCACCTGGCGGGGGAGAGCCATCGACACCTCTTTCTCCCATTGACCTGCCAAGTAGTCCGCTCACCTCCTGGGTGGATGGTGGTGCCGGGATGTCGGGGCCTGGCCAGGCCCAGGGCTAGGGTTGATCGGAGGCCACGCGGCCTCGTGGTGCCGTGTCCAAGATGGCGCCCAGGCCGGGCGAGAGAGCCGGTAAGGAATCGGGCCCACGATGTGGAGATGTTCAGGGGCAGGGGCCCTATAGGAGACGGGAAACGGGTTGTTGTTGCGTGTAACGCCTGAGGAGCGGGGCTCGGGCCTGGTCGTGCGGGGAGGGAGCAAGCCTTACACGTGGCCTGTCCAACACTGTGGATGAGCGAGAAATTCTCTCAATTGACGCAGACAAAAGTGGGTTTGATCTATCACCGTTCTTTAGCCCACTCTGCCACCCCAGTTCAGACATGGCTATATGCAAATCAGTCTGACCCTGTGCCTCATGGGAACAGTCCAACCCGAACTGCCAAGCCATGCCTTCCCTGGACTGGAAACAAGCATCCGAGGACCGGTTTCTGGCATTCCAGCCGTCTTCAGCCCGGCTTGCTTGAATCCAGTGGCAAAGTGAGCAAGGGACTCACGTCTGAGCATACCCTGCCACACTTATGGCGGCCAAAGCAGTACAAAAGGGGGTAGTGATGGATGGAGCATCTGAACCAATCCAACACTCACACCCAGTCAAAAGATCTGGGTTTGATCCATCACCGTTCTTTAGCCCACTTTGCCACCCCAGTTCAGACATGGCTAAATGCAAATCAGTCTGACCCTGTGCCTCATGCGAACAGTCCAGCCCGAACTGCCAAGCCATGCCTTCCCAGGACCGGAAACAAGCTTCCGAGGACCGGTTTCTGGCATTCCAGCCATCTTCAGCCCGGCTTGCTTGAATCCAGTGGCAAAGTGAGCAAGGGACTCACGTCTGAGCATACCCTGCCACACTTATGGCGGCAAAAGTGGTACAAAAGGGGGTGGTGATGGACGGAGCATCTGAACCAATCAAACACTCACACCCAGTCAAAAGATCTGGGTTTGATCCATCACCGTTCTTTAGCCCACTCTGCCAGCCCAGTTCAGACATGGCTATATGCAAATCAGTCTGACCCTGTGCCTCATGGGAACAGTCCAGCCCGAACTCCCAAGCCATGCCTTCCCTGGACCGGAAACAAGCTTCCGAGGACCGGTTTCTGGCATTCCAGCCGTCTTCAGCCCAGCTTGCTTGAATCCAGTGGCAAAGTGAGCAAGGGACTCACGTC
Organism: Lissotriton helveticus; assembly: GCF_964261635.1. NCBI lineage: Eukaryota > Metazoa > Chordata > Amphibia > Caudata > Salamandridae > Lissotriton > Lissotriton helveticus. The sequence goes on along the minus strand of NC_136068.1, from coordinate 1,589,610,874 downwards.
TGAGCATACCCTGCCACACTTATGGCGGCCAAAGCGGTACAAAAGGGGGTGGTGATGGACGGAGCATCTGAACCAATCAAACACTCACACCCAGTCAAAAGATCTGGTTTTGATCCATCACCATTCTTTAGCCCACTCTGCCACCCCAGTTCAGACATGGCTATATGCAAATCAGTCTGACCCTGTGCCTCATGGGAACAGTCCAGCCCGAACTGCCAAGCCATGCCTTCCCTGGACCGGAAACAAGCTTCCGAGGACCAGTTTCTGGCATTCCAGCCGTCTTCAGCCCGGGTGCTTGAATCCAGTTGCAAAGTGAGCAAGGGACTCACGTCTGAGCATACCCTGCCACACTTATGGCGGCAAAAGTGGTACAAAAGGGGGTGGTGATGGACGGAGCATCTGAACCAATCAAACACTCACACCCAGTCAAAAGATCTGGGTTTGATCCATCACCGTTCTTTAGCCCACTCTGCCAGCCCAGTTCAGACATGGCTATATGCAAATCAGTCTGACCCTGTGCCTCATGGGAACAGTCCAGCCCGAACTCCCAAGCCATGCCTTCCCTGGACCGGAAACAAGCTTCCGAGGACCGGTTTCTGGCATTCCAGCCGTCTTCAGCCCAGCTTGCTTGAATCCAGTGGCAAAGTGAGCAAGGGACTCACGTCTGAGCATACCCTGCCACACTTATGGCGGCCAAAGCGGTACAAAAGGGGGTGGTGATGGACGGAGCATCTGAACCAATCAAACACTCACACCCAGTCAAAATATCTGGGTTTGATCCATCACCGTTCTTTAGCCCACTCTGCCACCCCAGTTCAGACATGGCTATATGCAAATCAGTCTGACCCTGTGCCTCATGGAAACAGTCCAGCCCGAACTGCCAAGCCAAGCCATGCCTTCCCTGGACCGGAAACAAGCTTCCGAGGACCGGTTTCTGGCATTCCAGCCGTCTTCAGCCCGGCTTGCTTGAATCCAGTGGCAAAGTGAGCAAGGGACTCACGTCTGAGCATACCCTGCCACACTTATGGCGGCCAAAGCGGTACAAAAGGGGGTGGTGATGGACGGAGCATCTGAACCGATCAAACACTCACACCCAGTCAAAAGATCTGGGTTGGATCCATCACCGTTCTTTAGCCAACTCTGCCACCCCAGTTCAGACATGGCTATATGCAAATCAGTCTGACCCTGTGCCTCATGGGAACAGTCCAGCCCGAACTGCCAAGCCATGCCTTCACTGGACCGGAAACAAGCTTCCGAGGACCGGTTTCTGGCATTCCAGCCGTTTTCAGCCCAGCTTGCTTGAATCCAGAGTCAAAGTGAGCAAGGGACTCACGTCTGTGCATACCCTGCCACACTTATGGCGGCCAAAGCGGTACAAAAGGGGGTGGTGATGGACGGAGCATCTGAACCGATCAAACACTCACACCCAGTCAAAAGATCTGGGTTGGATCCATCACCGTTCTTTAGCCAACTCTGCCACCCCAGTTCAGACATGGCTATATGCAAATCAGTCTGACCCTGTGCCTCATGGGAACAGTCCAGCCCGAACTGCCAAGCCATGCCTTCACTGGACCGGAAACAAGCTTCCGAGGACCGGTTTCTGGCATTCCAGCCGTTTTCAGCCCAGCTTGCTTGAATCCAGAGTCAAAGTGAGCAAGGGACTCACGTCTGTGCATACCCTGCCACACTTATGGCGGCCAAAGCGGTACAAAAGGGGGTGGTGATGGACGGAGCATCTGAACCAATCAAACACTCACACCCAGTCAAAATATCTGGGTTTGATCCATCACCGTTCTCTTTAGCCCCACTCTGCCAGCCCAGTTCAGACATGGCTATATGCAAATCAGTCTGACCCTGTGCCTCATGGGAACAGTCCAGCCCGAACTCCCAAGCCATGCCTTCCCTGGACCGGAAACAAGCTTCCGAGGACCGGTTTCTGGCATTCCAGCCGTCTTCAGCCCAGCTTGCTTGAATCCAGTGGCAAAGTGAGCAAGGGACTCACGTCTGAGCATACCCTGCCACACTTATGGCGGCCAAAGCGGTACAAAAGGGGGTGGTGATGGACGGAGCATCTGAACCAATCAAACACTCACACCCAGTCAAAATATCTGGGTTTGATCCATCACCGTTCTTTAGCCCACTCTGCCACCCCAGTTCAGACATGGCTATATGCAAATCAGTCTGACCCTGTGCCTCATGGAAACAGTCCAGCCCGAACTGCCAAGCCAAGCCATGCCTTCCCTGGACCGGAAACAAGCTTCCGAGGACCGGTTTCTGGCATTCCAGCCGTCTTCAGCCCGGCTTGCTTGAATCCAGTGGCAAAGTGAGCAAGGGACTCACGTCTGAGCATACCCTGCCACACTTATGGCGGCCAAAGCGGTACAAAAGGGGGTGGTGATGGACGGAGCATCTGAACCGATCAAACACTCACACCCAGTCAAAAGATCTGGGTTGGATCCATCACCGTTCTTTAGCCAACTCTGCCACCCCAGTTCAGACATGGCTATATGCAAATCAGTCTGACCCTGTGCCTCATGGGAACAGTCCAGCCCGAACTGCCAAGCCATGCCTTCACTGGACCGGAAACAAGCTTCCGAGGACCGGTTTCTGGCATTCCAGCCGTTTTCAGCCCAGCTTGCTTGAATCCAGAGTCAAAGTGAGCAAGGGACTCACGTCTGTGCATACCCTGCCACACTTATGGCGGCCAAAGCGGTACAAAAGGGGGTGGGACCGCTTTTCCCCGCCCCTTTTTCCATTCTGTACCCTCCCCGCTCCCGCCTCCCAGCTGCTCCGCCCACCCGCGCACTTGGCCTTAAATGGCGACCGTGCGACGCAGGTGAGTGTGACCCACTTGTGGGACACCCCCGCGCCGCACGGCCACCAGCTGCTGTGTGTGCCCCTTGCCTGCCCTCTGCCTCGCTGCTGCCTCGTTTGCCGGTTGCCGGCTGCCTCCGCTGCGGTTGTTTTTGCCCTTGTTTTGTCGTTAAATTGTGCCTGTTTTGTTTTATTTTCATTTTGCCCTTGTTTTGTCGTTAAATTGTGCCTGTTTTGTTTTATTTTCATTTTGCCCTTGTTTTGTCGTTAAATTGTGCCTGTTTGCTTTTATTCCATTTTCCCAGTGTTTTGGTTTTTCCTTCCTTGTTGTCCGCCTACCTCGCCGCCCTCCGCCCTCCCTTCCCGCCACCGCCGCTTTTCCCCGCCCCTTTTTCCATTCTGTACCCTCCCCGCTCTCGCCTCCCAGCTGCTCCACCCACCCGCGCACTTCGCCTTAAATGGCGACCGTGCGAACGCGCAGCGGTCACGCGCAGCGGGCGCGCCGATTGTGCGCCGAAGGCGCGCCAAAGGTAAGCCCGTCTGCGCCCGTCCGCGACCGGATCGCGACCAGTGCCAGGACCCCTGGCCCACGAAGACCCCGACCGACCCGCCTGACGTACTCCGCCGCCACCCTCACCGCTCTCAACACCGGCCGACTCCCAGATTGCCATCAAGCCACTCCACGACGTACCCACGGACCTTTCAGCTGCCACGCCTGCAAGTTCACCTGCATCCGGACCAGCCTCGCACCAGCACCCGCCAAGTCGAACACCAGCAGCACCCACCTCAAGTGCATCCTGCTCAACACCCGCTCCGTCCACAGACACGCCATCGAGCTCTGGAACCTGCTCGACACCACAGCCCCTGACGTTGCCTTCCTCACGGAGACCTGGATGAACGCCTCTTCAGCTCCCGACATCGCCATCGCCATCCCGGAGGGCTACAAGATCGTCCGGAGGGACCGAAACGCCAACCAGATGGGAGGAGGCACCGCCATCATCCACAGGAGCACCATCCGTCTCACGACCAGCACCGACAACACCCTGACCAGCGCCGAACACCTGCATTTCCAGATCCACACCAACCCGAACACCACCCTCAGAGGCACCCTGATCTACCGACCCCCTGGACCACGCACGCAATTCAGCGAGGACATCGCCGACTTCGTCAGCCCGCATGCCCTCCCCTCCGCTGACTACATCCTCCTGGGAGACCTCAACTTCCATCTGGAGAACAACAACGACCGCAACACCAGCACCCTGCTCGACAACCTCGCCAACCTGGGACTCAAGCAACTGGTGTCCACCCCCACCCACCTCGCCGGACACACACTCGACGCAGTCTTCTCCTCCAGCACAGACATCGACTTCAGCCACGCCACAGAGCTTCAATGGACGGACCACAGCTGCGTCCACTTCACCTTCAAGAGAACGACGACCCACCAACACCAGCAACAGGCCGCCCGCAGAAGCTGGAACAAGATCACAGCAGACCAGCTCGCCACCGCCCTGAGCCAGCACCCTCCTGCCAGCTCAGCAAACCCCAGCCAGGCCGCCGACAACCTCACGAAGTGGATCAGCAACTGCGCGGACGAACTCGCCCCACTGAGGACCCCGCCTAGCAGACCCGGCAGCAAGAAGGCCCCATGGTTCACCGACGAACTCAAGAGCTCCAAGAAGAACTGCCGAGCCCTCGAGAAAGTCTGGAGAAGGGAACCAACACCGGACAACAGGACCTCCTTCAAACTTGCCACCCGGAAACACCACCAGCTGATCCGCGCCGCCAAGAAAACAGCATTCAAGGACCGGTTGGACAACAACGCACACAACTGCAAGGAACTCTTCAACATCGTGAAAGAGCTTTCCAACCCCAGCGCAGGAAACAACGACATCACCCCATCGCAAGACCTCTGCAACTCCCTCGCTTCATACTTCCACAACAAGATCGCGGACATACACAACAGCTTCAACAACCAACCAACGCACACCATGACCGAACAACCACCCCCCACCACCACCCTCCACGCCTGGACCCCGATCAGCACCGAAGACACCATCCGCACGATGAACTCCATCCACTCCGGATCACCGACCGACCCCTGCCCTCACCACGTCTTCAACAAAGCCGACGCTGTCATCGCACCCCACCTGCGGGACATCATCAACACATCCTTCGACACCACCATCTTCCCTGAGAGCTGGAAACACGCCGAACTCAGCGCTCTACTCAAGAAACCAACAGCGGACCCCACCGACCTCAAGAATTACCGCCCCATCTCGCTCCTCCCGTTTCCAGCCAAAGTCATCGAGAAGACCGTCAACAAGCAGATGGCCGCCTTCCTCGAGACGAACGGATCCCTCGACCCATCACAGTCCGGCTTCCGAGCCAATCACAGCACCGAGACCGCCCTCATCGCCGCCACCGATGACATCCGAGCCCTGATGGACAATGGAGAAACAGCGGCCCTCATCCTCCTTGACCTCTCCGCGGCATTCGACACGGTCTGCCACCGCACCCTAGTACGGCGCCTCAGCAACATCGGAATCCAGGACAAGGCGCTGGAATGGATCATCTCCTTCCTCGACGGAAGAACGCAGAGAGTCCGCCTACCACCGTACAAGTCAGAGGCCTCCGAAGTCATCTGCGGCGTCCCCCAAGGATCATCTCTGAGCCCCACCCTCTTCAACGTCTACATGAGCCCCCTCGCGGCCATCGTACGCAAACACAACCTCAGCATAATCTCCTACGCCGACGACACCCAGCTGATCCTCTCCCTGACCAACGACCCCGCCGCCGCCAGAGCCAACCTGCACGAAGGGATGAAAGAGGTAGCCGAGTGGATGACGACCAGCCGCCTGAAACTGAACTCGGACAAGACGGAGGTCCTCATCCTGGGCTCCTCACCCTCCGCCTGGGACGACTCCTGGTGGCCTCCCGCCCTGGGCACCGCACCCAAACCGACAGACCATGCACGCAACCTGGGCTTCATCCTGGACTCCTCCCTCTCCATGACCAGGCAAGTCAACGCCGTCTCTTCGTCGTGCTTCAACATCCTACGCATGCTACGGAAGATCTTCTGGTGGATCCCCACCGAGACCAGGAAGACCGTCACCCAGGCCCTCGTCACCAGCCGACTGGACTACGCCAACGCCCTCTACGCCGGTACCACCGCCAAGCTCCAGAAGAGACTCCAGCGGATCCAGAACGCCTCAGCCAGACTCATCCTCGACATCCCACGAACCAGCCACATCTCCGGACATCTGAGAGACCTTCACTGGCTCCCCGTCAACAAAAGAATCACCTTCCGCCTCCTCACCCACGCACACAAAGCCCTTCACGACCAAGGCCCGAGCTACCTCAACAGCCGAGTCAACTTCTACGCTCCCAAACGCCACCTCCGATCAGCCAACCACGCCCTCGCCGCCGTCCCCCGCATCCGAAGAGCGACTACGGGAGGAAGGTCCTTCTCCTACCTGGAACTCCCTCCCGACCGACCTGCGCCTGACCCAAGACCACCTCTCCTTCAGGAAGAAGCTGAAGACCTGGCTGTTCGAGCAGTAGCGGCACCCCCCCCCCCCCTCCCCAGCGCCTTGAGACCCTACGGGTATGTAGCGCGCTTTATAAGTGTCACTGATTGATTGATTGGTGATGGACGGAGCATCTGAACCGATCAAACACTCACACCCAGTCAAAAGATCTGGGTTGGATCCATCACCGTTCTTTAGCCAACTCTGCCACCCCAGTTCAGACATGGCTATATGCAAATCAGTCTGACCCTGTGCCTCATGGGAACAGTCCAGCCCGAACTGCCAAGCCATGCCTTCACTGGACCGGAAACAAGCTTCCGAGGACCGGTTTCTGGCATTCCAGCCGTCTTCAGCCCGGCTTGCTTGAATCCAGTGGCAAAGTGAGCAAGGGACTCACGTCTGAGCATACCCTGCCACACTTATGGCGGCAAAAGTGGTACAAAAGGGGGTGGTGATGGACGGAGCATCTGAACCAATCAAACACTCACACCCAGTCAAAAGATCTGGGTTTGATCCATCACCGTTCTTTAGCCCACTCTGCCAGCCCAGTTCAGACATGGCTATATGCAAATCAGTCTGACCCTGTGCCTCATGGGAACAGTCCAGCCCGAACTCCCAAGCCATGCCTTCCCTGGACCGGAAACAAGCTTCCGAGGACCGGTTTCTGGCATTCCAGCCGTCTTCAGCCCGGCTTGCTTGAATCCAGTGGCAAAGTGAGCAAGGGACTCACGTCTGAGCATACCCTGCCACACTTATGGCGGCCAAAGCGGTACAAAAGGGGGTGGTGATGGACGGAGCATCTGAACCGATCAAACACTCACACCCAGTCAAAAGATCTGGGTTGGATCCATCACCGTTCTTTAGCCAACTCTGCCACCCCAGTTCAGACATGGCTATATGCAAATCAGTCTGACCCTGTGCCTCATGGGAACAGTCCAGCCCGAACTGCCAAGCCATGCCTTCACTGGACCGGAAACAAGCTTCCGAGGACCGGTTTCTGGCATTCCAGCCGTTTTCAGCCCAGCTTACTTGAATCCAGAGTCAAAGTGAGCAAGGGACTCACGTCTGTGCATACCCTGCCACACTTATGGCGGCCAAAGCGGTACAAAAGGGGGTGGTGATGGACGGAGCATCTGAACCGATCAAACACTCACACCCAGTCAAAAGATCTGGGTTGGATCCATCACCGTTCTTTAGCCAACTCTGCCACCCCAGTTCAGACATGGCTATATGCAAATCAGTCTGACCCTGTGCCTCATGGGAACAGTCCAGCCCGAACTGCCAAGCCATGCCTTCACTGGACCGGAAACAAGCTTCCGAGGACCGGTTTCTGGCATTCCAGCCGTTTTCAGCCCAGCTTGCTTGAATCCAGAGTCAAAGTGAGCAAGGGACTCACGTCTGTGCATACCCTGCCACACTTATGGCGGCCAAAGCGGTACAAAAGGGGGTGGTGATGGACGGAGCATCTGAACCAATCAAACACTCACACCCAGTCAAAATATCTGGGTTTGATCCATCACCGTTCTCTTTAGCCCACTCTGCCAGCCCAGTTCAGACATGGCTATATGCAAATCAGTCTGACCCTGTGCCTCATGGGAACAGTCCAGCCCGAACTCCCAAGCCATGCCTTCCCTGGACCGGAAACAAGCTTCCGAGGACCGGTTTCTGGCATTCCAGCCGTCTTCAGCCCAGCTTGCTTGAATCCAGTGGCAAAGTGAGCAAGGGACTCACGTCTGAGCATACCCTGCCACACTTATGGCGGCCAAAGCGGTACAAAAGGGGGTGGTGATGGACGGAGCATCTGAACCAATCAAACACTCACACCCAGTCAAAATATCTGGGTTTGATCCATCACCGTTCTTTAGCCCACTCTGCCACCCCAGTTCAGACATGGCTATATGCAAATCAGTCTGACCCTGTGCCTCATGGAAACAGTCCAGCCCGAACTGCCAAGCCAAGCCATGCCTTCCCTGGACCGGAAACAAGCTTCCGAGGACCGGTTTCTGGCATTCCAGCCGTCTTCAGCCCGGCTTGCTTGAATCCAGTGGCAAAGTGAGCAAGGGACTCACGTCTGAGCATACCCTGCCACACTTATGGCGGCCAAAGCGGTACAAAAGGGGGTGGTGATGGACGGAGCATCTGAACCGATCAAACACTCACACCCAGTCAAAAGATCTGGGTTGGATCCATCACCGTTCTTTAGCCAACTCTGCCACCCCAGTTCAGACATGGCTATATGCAAATCAGTCTGACCCTGTGCCTCATGGGAACAGTCCAGCCCGAACTGCCAAGCCATGCCTTCACTGGACCGGAAACAAGCTTCCGAGGACCGGTTTCTGGCATTCCAGCCGTTTTCAGCCCAGCTTGCTTGAATCCAGAGTCAAAGTGAGCAAGGGACTCACGTCTGTGCATACCCTGCCACACTTATGGCGGCCAAAGCGGTACAAAAGGGGGTGGGACCGCTTTTCCCCGCCCCTTTTTCCATTCTGTACCCTCCCCGCTCCCGCCTCCCAGCTGCTCCGCCCACCCGCGCACTTGGCCTTAAATGGCGACCGTGCGACGCAGGTGAGTGTGACCCACTTGTGGGACACCCCCGCGCCGCACGGCCACCAGCTGCTGCGTGTGCCCCTTGCCTGCCCTCTGCCTCGCTGCTGCCTCGTTTGCCGGTTGCCGGCTGCCTCCGCTGCGGTTGTTTTTGCCCTTGTTTTGTCGTTAAATTGTGCCTGTTTTGTTTTATTTTCATTTTGCCCTTGTTTTGTCGTTAAATTGTGCCTGTTTTGTTTTATTTTCATTTTGCCCTTGTTTTGTCGTTAAATTGTGCCTGTTTGCTTTTATTCCATTTTCCCCGTGTTTTGGTTATTCCTTCCTTGTTGTCCGCCTACCTCGCTGCCCTCCGCCCTCCCTTCCCGCCACCGCCGCTTTTCCCCGCCCCTTTTTCCATTCTGTACCCTCCCCGCTCCCGCCTCCCAGCTGCTCCGCCCACCCGCGCACTTCGCCTTAAATGGCGACCGTGCGAACGCACAGCGGTCACGCGCAGCGGGCGCGCCGATTGTGCGCCGAAGGCGCGCCAAAGGTAAGCCCGTCTGCGCCCGTCCGCGACCGGATCGCGACCAGTGCCAGGACCCCTGGCCCACGAAGACCCCGACCGACCCGCCTGACGTACTCCGCCGCCACCCTCACCGCTCTCAACACCGGCCGACTCCCAGATTGCCATCAAGCCACTCCACGACGTACCCACGGACCTTTCAGCTGCCACGCCTGCAAGTTCACCTGCATCCGGACCAGCCTCGCACCAGCACCCGCCAAGTCGAACACCAGCAGCACCCACCTCAAGTGCATCCTGCTCAACACCCGCTCCGTCCACAGACACGCCATCGAGCTCTGGAACCTGCTCGACACCACAGCCCCTGACGTTGCCTTCCTCACGGAGACCTGGATGAACGCCTCTTCAGCTCCCGACATCGCCATCGCCATCCCGGAGGGCTACAAGATCGTCCGGAGGGACCGAAACGCCAACCAGATGGGAGGAGGCATCGCCATCATCCACAGGAGCACCATCCGTCTCACGACCAGCACCGACAACACCCTGACCAGCGCCGAACACCTGCATTTCCAGATCCACACCAACCCGAACACCACCCTCAGAGGCACCCTGATCTACCGACCCCCTGGACCACGCACGCAATTCAGCGAGGACATCGCCGACTTCGTCAGCCCGCATGCCCTCCCCTCCGCTGACTACATCCTCCTGGGAGACCTCAACTTCCATCTGGAGAACAACAACGACCGCAACACCAGCACCCTGCTCGACAACCTCGCCAACCTGGGACTCAAGCAACTGGTGTCCACCCCCACCCACCTCGCCGGACACACACTCGACGCAGTCTTCTCCTCCAGCACAGACATCGACTTCAGCCACGCCACAGAGCTTCAATGGACGGACCACAGCTGCGTCCACTTCACCTTCAAGAGAACGACGACCCACCAACACCAGCAACAGGCCGCCCGCAGAAGCTGGAACAAGATCACAGCAGACCAGCTCGCCACCGCCCTGAGCCAGCACCCTCCTGCCAGCTCAGCAAACCCCAGCCAGGCCGCCGACAACCTCACGAAGTGGATCAGCAACTGCGCGGACGAACTCGCCCCACTGAGGACCCCGCCTAGCAGACCCGGCAGCAAGAAGGCCCCATGGTTCACCGACGAACTCAAGAGCTCCAAGAAGAACTGCCGAGCCCTCGAGAAAGTCTGGAGAAGGGAACCAACACCGGACAACAGGACCTCCTTCAAACTTGCCACCCGGAAACACCACCAGCTGATCCGCGCCGCCAAGAAAACAGCATTCAAGGACCGGTTGGACAACAACGCACACAACTGCAAGGAACTCTTCAACATCGTGAAAGAGCTTTCCAACCCCAGCGCAGGAAACAACGACATCACCCCATCGCAAGACCTCTGCAACTCCCTCGCTTCATACTTCCACAACAAGATCGCGGACATACACAACAGCTTCAACAACCAACCAACGCACACCATGACCGAGCAACCACCCCCCACCACCACCCTCCACGCCTGGACCCCGATCAGCACCGAAGACACCATCCGCACGATGAACTCCATCCACTCCGGATCACCGACCGACCCCTGCCCTCACCACGTCTTCAACAAAGCCGACGCTGTCATCGCACCCCACCTGCGGGACATCATCAACACATCCTTCGACACCACCATCTTCCCTGAGAGCTGGAAACACGCCGAACTCAGCGCTCTACTCAAGAAACCAACAGCGGACCCCACCGACCTCAAGAATTACCGCCCCATCTCGCTCCTCCCGTTTCCAGCCAAAGTCATCGAGAAGACCGTTAACAAGCAGATGGCCGCCTTCCTCGAGACGAACGGATCCCTCGACCCATCACAGTCCGGCTTCCGAGCCAATCACAGCACCGAGACCGCCCTCATCGCCGCCACCGATGACATCCGAGCCCTGATGGACAATGGAGAAACAGCGGCCCTCATCCTCCTTGACCTCTCCGCGGCATTCGACACGGTCTGCCACCGCACCCTAGTACGGCGCCTCAGCAACATCGGAATCCAGGACAAGGCGCTGGAATGGATCATCTCCTTCCTCGACGGAAGAACGCAGAGAGTCCGCCTACCACCGTACAAGTCAGAGGCCTCCGAAGTCATCTGCGGCGTCCCCCAAGGATCATCTCTGAGCCCCACCCTCTTCAACGTCTACATGAGCCCCCTCGCGGCCATCGTACGCAAACACAACCTCAGCATAATCTCCTACGCCGACGACACCCAGCTGATCCTCTCCCTGACCAACGACCCCGCCGCCGCCAGAGCCAACCTGCACGAAGGGATGAAAGAGGTAGCCGAGTGGATGACGACCAGCCGCCTGAAACTGAACTCGGACAAGACGGAGGTCCTCATCCTGGGCTCCTCACCCTCCGCCTGGGACGACTCCTGGTGGCCTCCCGCCCTGGGCACCGCACCCAAACCGACAGACCATGCACGCAACCTGGGCTTCATCCTGGACTCCTCCCTCTCCATGACCAGGCAAGTCAACGCCGTCTCCTCGTCGTGCTTCAACATCCTACGCATGCTACGGAAGATCTTCTGGTGGATCCCCACCGAGACCAGGAAGACCGTCACCCAGGCCCTCGTCACCAGCCGACTGGACTACGGCAACGCCCTCTACGCCGGTACCACCGCCAAGCTCCAGAAGAGACTCCAGCGGATCCAGAACGCCTCAGCCAGACTCATCCTCGACATCCCACGAACCAGCCACATCTCCGGACATCTGAGAGACCTTCACTGGCTCCCCGTCAACAAAAGAATCACCTTCCGCCTCCTCACCCACGCACACAAAGCCCTTCACGACCAAGGCCCGAGCTACCTCAACAGCCGAGTCAACTTCTACGCTCCCAAACGCCACCTCCGATCAGCCAACCACGCCCTCGCCGCCGTCCCCCGCATCCGAAGAGCGACTACGGGAGGAAGGTCCTTCTCCTACCTGGCCGCCAAGACCTGGAACTCCCTCCCGACCGACCTGCGCCTGACCCAAGACCACCTCTCCTTCAGGAAGAAGCTGAAGACCTGGCTGTTCGAGCAGTAGCGGCACACCCCCCCCCCCCACCCCCCCCCAGCGCCTTGAGACCCTACGGGTATGTAGCGCGCTTTATAAGTGTCACTGATTGATTGATTGGTGATGGACGGAGCATCTGAACCGATCAAACACTCACACCCAGTCAAAAGATCTGGGTTGGATCCATCACCGTTCTTTAGCCAACTCTGCCACCCCAGTTCAGACATGGCTATATGCAAATCAGTCTGACCCTGTGCCTCATGGGAACAGTCCAGCCCGAACTGCCAAGCCATGCCTTCACTGGACCGGAAACAAGCTTCCGAGGACCGGTTTCTGGCATTCCAGCCGTTTTCAGCCCAGCTTGCTTGAATCCAGAGTCAAAGTGAGCAAGGGACTCACGTCTGTGCATACCCTGCCACACTTATGGCGGCCAAAGCGGTACAAAAGGGGGTGGTGATGGACGGAGCATCTGAACCAATCAAACACTCACACCCAGTCAAAATATCTGGGTTTGATCCATCACCGTTCTCTTTAGCCCACTCTGCCAGCCCAGTTCAGACATGGCTATATGCAAATCAGTCTGACCCTGTGCCTCATGGGAACAGTCCAGCCCGAACTGCCAAGCCATGCCTTCCCAGGACCGGAAACAAGCTTCCGAGGACCGGTTTCTGGCATTCCAGCCGTCTTCAGCCCGGCTTGCTTGAATCCAGTGGCAAAGTGAGCAAGGGACTCACGTCTGAGCATACCCTGCCACACTTATGGCGGCAAAAGTGGTACAAAAGGGGGTGGTGATGGACGGAGCATCTGAACCAATCAAACACTCACACCCAGTCAAAAGATCTGGGTTTGATCCATCACCGTTCTTTAGCCCACTCTGCCAGCCCAGTTCAGACATGGCTATATGCAAATCAGTCTGACCCTGTGCCTCATGGGAACAGTCCAGCCCGAACTCCCAAGCCATGCCTTCCCTGGACCGGAAACAAGCTTCCGAGGACCGGTTTCTGGCATTCCAGCCGTCTTCAGCCCAGCTTGCTTGAATCCAGTGGCAAAGTGAGCAAGGGACTCACGTCTGAGCATACCCTGCCACACTTATGGCGGCCAAAGCGGTACAAAAGGGGGTGGTGATGGACGGAGCATCTGAACCAATCAAACACTCACACCCAGTCAAAATATCTGGGTTTGATCCATCACCGTTCTTTAGCCCACTCTGCCACCCGAGTTCAGACATGGCTATATGCAAATCAGTCTGACCCTGTGCCTCATGGAAACAGTCCAGCCCGAACTGCCAAGCCAAGCCATGCCTTCCCTGGACCGGAAACAAGCTTCCGAGGACCGGTTTCTGGCATTCCAGCCGTCTTCAGCCCGGCTTGCTTGAATCCAGTGGCAAAGTGAGCAAGGGACTCACGTCTGAGCATACCCTGCCACACTTATGGCGGCCAAAGCGGTACAAAAGGGGGTGGTGATGGACGGAGCATCTGAACCGATCAAACACTCACACCCAGTCAAAAGATCTGGGTTGGATCCATCACCGTTCTTTAGCCAACTCTGCCACCCCAGTTCAGACATGGCTATATGCAAATCAGTCTGACCCTGTGCCTCATGGGAACAGTCCAGCCCGAACTGCCAAGCCATGCCTTCACTGGACCGGAAACAAGCTTCCGAGGACCGGTTTCTGGCATTCCAGCCGTTTTCAGCCCAGCTTACTTGAATCCAGAGTCAAAGTGAGCAAGGGACTCACGTCTGTGCATACCCTGCCACACTTATGGCGGCCAAAGCGGTACAAAAGGGGGTGGTGATGGACGGAGCATCTGAACCGATCAAACACTCACACCCAGTCAAAAGATCTGGGTTGGATCCATCACCGTTCTTTAGCCAACTCTGCCACCCCAGTTCAGACATGGCTATATGCAAATCAGTCTGACCCTGTGCCTCATGGGAACAGTCCAGCCCGAACTGTCAAGCCATGCCTTCACTGGACCGGAAACAAGCTTCCGAGGACCGGTTTCTGGCATTCCAGCCGTTTTCAGCCCAGCTTGCTTGAATCCAGAGTCAAAGTGAGCAAGGGACTCACGTCTGTGCATACCCTGCCACACTTATGGCGGCCAAAGCGGTACAAAAGGGGGTGGTGATGGACGGAGCATCTGAACCAATCAAACACTCACACCCAGTCAAAATATCTGGGTTTGATCCATCACCGTTCTCTTTAGCCCACTCTGCCAGCCCAGTTCAGACATGGCTATATGCAAATCAGTCTGACCCTGTGCCTCATGGGAACAGTCCAGCCCGAACTCCCAAGCCATGCCTTCCCTGGACCGGAAACAAGCTTCCGAGGACCGGTTTCTGGCATTCCAGCCGTCTTCAGCCCAGCTTGCTTGAATCCAGTGGCAAAGTGAGCAAGGGACTCACGTCTGAGCATACCCTGCCACACTTATGGCGGCCAAAGCGGTACAAAAGGGGGTGGTGATGGACGGAGCATCTGAACCAATCAAACACTCACACCCAGTCAAAATATCTGGGTTTGATCCATCACCGTTCTTTAGCCCACTCTGCCACCCCAGTTCAGACATGGCTATATGCAAATCAGTCTGACCCTGTGCCTCATGGAAACAGTCCAGCCCGAACTGCCAAGCCAAGCCATGCCTTCCCTGGACCGGAAACAAGCTTCCGAGGACCGGTTTCTGGCATTCCAGCCGTCTTCAGCCCGGCTTGCTTGAATCCAGTGGCAAAGTGAGCAAGGGACTCACGTCTGAGCATACCCTGCCACACTTATGGCGGCCAAAGCGGTACAAAAGGGGGTGGTGATGGACGGAGCATCTGAACCGATCAAACACTCACACCCAGTCAAAAGATCTGGGTTGGATCCATCACCGTTCTTTAGCCAACTCTGCCACCCCAGTTTAGACATGGCTATATGCAAATCAGTCTGACCCTGTGCCTCATGGGAACAGTCCAGCCCGAACTGCCAAGCCATGCCTTCACTGGACCGGAAACAAGCTTCCGAGGACCGGTTTCTGGCATTCCAGCCGTTTTCAGCCCAGCTTGCTTGAATCCAGAGTCAAAGTGAGCAAGGGACTCACGTCTGTGCATACCCTGCCACACTTATGGCGGCCAAAGCGGTACAAAAGGGGGTGGGACCGCTTTTCCCCGCCCCTTTTTCCATTCTGTACCCTCCCCGCTCCCGCCTCCCAGCTGCTCCGCCCACCCGCGCACTTGGCCTTAAATGGCGACCGTGCGACGCAGGTGAGTGTGACCCACTTGTGGGACACCCCCGCGCCGCACGGCCACCAGCTGCTGCGTGTGCCCCTTGCCTGCCCTCTGCCTCGCTGCTGCCTCGTTTGCCGGTTGCCGGCTGCCTCCGCTGCGGTTGTTTTTGCCCTTGTTTTGTCGTTAAATTGTGCCTGTTTTGTTTTATTTTCATTTTGCCCTTGTTTTGTCGTTAAATTGTGCCTGTTTTGTTTTATTTTCATTTTGCCCTTGTTTTGTCGTTAAATTGTGCCTGTTTGCTTTTATTCCATTTTCCCCATGTTTTGGTTTTTCCTTCCTTGTTGTCCGCCTACCTCGCCGCCCTCCGCCCTCCCTTCCCGCCACCGCCGCTTTTCCCCGCCCCTTTTTCCATTCTGTACCCTCCCCGCCTCCCAGCTGCTCCGCCCACCCGCGCACTTCGCCTTAAATGGCGACCGTGCGAATGCGCAGCGGGCACGCGCAGCGGGCGCGCCGATTGTGCGCCGAAGGCGCGCCAAAGGTAAGCCCGTCTGCGCCCGTCCGCGACCGGATCGCGACCAGTGCCAGGACCCCTGGCCCACGAAGACCCCGACCGACCCGCCTGACGTACTCCGCCGCCACCCTCACCGCTCTCAACACCGGCCGACTCCCAGATTGCCATCAAGCCACTCCACGACGTACCCACGGACCTTTCAGCTGCCACGCCTGCAAGTTCACCTGCATCCGGACCAGCCTCGCACCAGCACCCGCCAAGTCGAACACCAGCAGCACCCACCTCAAGTGCATCCTGCTCAACACCCGCTCCGTCCACAGACACGCCATCGAGCTCTGGAACCTGCTCGACACCACAGCCCCTGACGTTGCCTTCCTCACGGAGACCTGGATGAACGCCTCTTCAGCTCCCGACATCGCCATCGCCATCCCGGAGGGCTACAAGATCGTCCGGAGGGACCGAAACGCCAACCAGATGGGAGGAGGCATCGCCATCATCCACAGGAGCACCATCCGTCTCACGACCAGCACCGACAACACCCTGACCAGCGCCGAACACCTGCATTTCCAGATCCACACCAACCCGAACACCACCCTCAGAGGCACCCTGATCTACCGACCCCCTGGACCACGCACGCAATTCAGTGAGGACATCGCCGACTTCGTCAGCCCGCATGCCCTCCCCTCCGCTGACTACATCCTCCTGGGAGACCTCAACTTCCATCTGGAGAACAACAACGACCGCAACACCAGCACCCTGCTCGACAACCTCGCCAACCTGGGACTCAAGCAACTGGTGTCCACCCCCACCCACCTCGCCGGACACACACTCGACGCAGTCTTCTCCTCCAGCACAGACATCGACTTCAGCCACGCCACAGAGCTTCAATGGACGGACCACAGCTGCGTCCACTTCACCTTCAAGAGAACGACGACCCACCAACACCAGCAACAGGCCGCCCGCAGAAGCTGGAACAAGATCACAGCAGACCAGCTCGCCACCGCCCTGAGCCAGCACCCTCCTGCCAGCTCAGCAAACCCCAGCCAGGCCGCCGACAACCTCACGAAGTGGATCAGCAACTGCGCGGACGAACTCGCCCCACTGAGGACCCCGCCTAGCAGACCCGGCAGCAAGAAGGCCCCATGGTTCACCGACGAACTCAAGAGCTCCAAGAAGAACTGCCGAGCCCTCGAGAAAGTCTGGAGAAGGGAACCAACACCGGACAACAGAACCTCCTTCAAACTTGCCACCCGGAAACACCACCAGCTGATCCGCGCCGCCAAGAAAACAGCATTCAAGGACCGGTTGGACAACAACGCACACAACTGCAAGGAACTCTTCAACATCGTGAAAGAGCTTTCCAACCCCAGCGCAGGAAACAACGACATCACCCCATCGCAAGACCTCTGCAACTCCCTCGCTTCATACTTCCACAACAAGATCGCGGACATACACAACAGCTTCAACAACCAACCAACGCACACCATGACCGAGCAACCACCCCCCACCACCACCCTCCACGCCTGGACCCCGATCAGCACCGAAGACACCATCCGCACGATAAACTCCATCCACTCCGGATCACCGACCGACCCCTGCCCTCACCACGTCTTCAACAAAGCCGACGCTGTCATCGCACCCCACCTGCGGGACATCATCAACACATCCTTCGACACCACCATCTTCCCTGAGAGCTGGAAACACGCCGAACTCAGCGCTCTACTCAAGAAACCAACAGCGGACCCCACCGACCTCAAGAATTACCGCCCCATCTCGCTCCTCCCGTTTCCAGCCAAAGTCATCGAGAAGACCGTCAACAAGCAGATGGCCGCCTTCCTCGAGACGAACGGATCCCTCGACCCATCACAGTCCGGCTTCCGAGCCAATCACAGCACCGAGACCGCCCTCATCGCCGCCACCGATGACATCCGAGCCCTGATGGACAATGGAGAAACAGCGGCCCTCATCCTCCTTGACCTCTCCGCGGCATTCGACACGGTCTGCCACCGCACCCTAGTACGGCGCCTCAGCAACATCGGAATCCAGGACAAGGCGCTGGAATGGATCATCTCCTTCCTCGACGGAAGAACGCAGAGAGTCCGCCTACCACCGTACAAGTCAGAGGCCTCCGAAGTCATCTGCGGCGTCCCCCAAGGATCATCTCTGAGCCCCACCCTCTTCAACGTCTACATGAGCCCCCTCGCGGCCATCGTACGCAAACACAACCTCAGCATAATCTCCTACGCCGACGACACCCAGCTGATCCTCTCCCTGACCAACGACCCCGCCGCCGCCAGAGCCAACCTGCACGAAGGGATGAAAGAGGTAGCCGAGTGGATGACGACCAGCCGCCTGAAACTGAACTCGGACAAGACGGAGGTCCTCATCCTGGGCTCCTCACCCTCCGCCTGGGACGACTCCTGGTGGCCTCCCGCCCTGGGCACCGCACCCAAACCGACAGACCATGCACGCAACCTGGGCTTCATCCTGGACTCCTCCCTCTCCATGACCAGGCAAGTCAACGCCGTCTCCTCGTCGTGCTTCAACATCCTACGCATGCTACGGAAGATCTTCTGGTGGATCCCCACCGAGACCAGGAAGACCGTCACCCAGGCCCTCGTCACCAGCCGACTGGACTACGGCAACGCCCTCTACGCCGGTACCACCGCCAAGCTCCAGAAGAGACTCCAGCGGATCCAGAACGCCTCAGCTAGACTCATCCTCGACATCCCACGAACCAGCCACATCTCCGGACATCTGAGAGACCTCCACTGGCTCCCCGTCAACAAAAGAATCACCTTCCGCCTCCTCACCCACGCACACAAAGCCCTTCACGACCAAGGCCCGAGCTACCTCAACAGCCGAGTCAACTTCTACGCTCCCAAACGCCACCTCCGATCAGCCAACCACGCCCTCGCCGCCGTCCCCCGCATCCGAAGAGCGACTACGGGAGGAAGGTCCTTCTCCTACCTGGCCGCCAAGACCTGGAACTCCCTCCCGACCGACCTGCGCCTGACCCAAGACCACCTCTCCTTCAGGAAGAAGCTGAAGACCTGGCTGTTCGAGCAGTAGCGGCACACCCCCCCCCACCCCCCCCAGCGCCTTGAGACCCTACGGGTATGTAGCGCGCTTTATAAGTGTCACTGATTGATTGATTGGTGATGGACGGAGCATCTGAACCGATCAAACACTCACACCCAGTCAAAAGATCTGGGTTGGATCCATCACCGTTCTTTAGCCAACTCTGCCACCCCAGTTCAGACATGGCTATATGCAAATCAGTCTGACCCTGTGCCTCATGGGAACAGTCCAGCCCGAACTGCCAAGCCATGCCTTCACTGGACCGGAAAAAAGCTTCCGAGGACCGGTTTCTGGCATTCCAGCCGTTTTCAGCCCAGCTTGCTTGAATCCAGAGTCAAAGTGAGCAAGGGACTCACGTCTGTGCATACCCTGCCACACTTATGGCGGCCAAAGCGGTACAAAAGGGGGTGGTGATGGACGGAGCATCTGAACCAATCAAACACTCACACCCAGTCAAAATATCTGGGGTTGATCCATCACCGTTCTCTTTAGCCCACTCTGCCAGCCCAGTTCAGACATGGCTATATGCAAATCAGTCTGACCCTGTGCCTCATGGGAACAGTCCAGCCCGAACTGCCAAGCCATGCCTTCCCAGGACTGGAAACAAGCTTCCGAGGACCGGTTTCTGGCATTCCAGCCGTCTTCAGCCCGGCTTGCTTGAATCTAGTGGCAAAGTGAGCAAGGGACTCACGTCTGAGCATACCCTGCCACACTTATGGCGGCCAAAGCGGTACAAAAGGGGGTGGTGATGGACGGAGCATCTGAACCAATCAAACACTCACACCCAGTCAAAAGATCTGGGTTTGATCCATCACCGTTCTTTAGCCCACTCTGCCACCCCAGTTCAGACATGGCTATATGCAAATCAGTCTGACCCTGTGCCTCATGGGAACAGTCCAGCCCAATCTGCCAAGCCATGCCTTTTGTCATAAGTAAGACTGTTAGCGCTCTAGTTGTTCTTTAGAACACTCTGGGACATTCTGTCATTGGGCTATACTTGGGCTACATCTGGGTGATATTTGGGCTACATTTGGGCTCTTTTGTCTCTGGTGACCATCTTGGGAGACTGCATGTCAGAATTTTTTAATGAAATCGAAGAGGATTCGAGAAGTCACTCAAAATGTGCCCTAATTTTTCTTTCTGCAGCACTAATCATACTTTCTATGGCAAAATATACCCCCTCATTTTGTTCCTTTTTAAATTAAATGTTTTAAGAGTTACCACTTTATTCCAATCAAGATGGCTTTAGGTGTGCCATACCTTTGTAATAAGTGAGTGGAATAATGTGAATTTACAGAAAATATGCTTTCAGTTTAGCTTATAGATCGCGTTCCAAACCACTGTGGGAAAAGCATGAGATAATAGTTTTCTTTCAAACATGATTCATGATATCCCAGCAGAAGGCTTTTTCACATGGTAAAATCACCTTAGAACACACCACAATTCCTAAAATGAGTATGGTACATCAATAAATGATTTAAAATGTAACTAAAGTCCTAAAACCCTCTATTAACTACAATGCTTTTTAATGAGGTGCTATCATGTATATTGGTCCCAAGATGGCTGCCAACACTTCTTGGATGAAGTGCTGACAGCCAATCAGATCTCACGCGTACCTCGCGATTTTTCCCCCCCCCAAAAATTTGGGGGGTTCCTTGTGGGACCCCCTGAACAGGCCTAGGGGGTCAGGGTGCTTCTACCCTGCCCCCTTTTTGAGTTCTACACGTTTGTTTTTCTGCTTTCCTGTGCCTCAGTCTACCGAGGTACAAGATGGCTGCCAACAATTTCTGTTTTGGAGTGTTGACAGACATTGGCAGCCAATCAGAATGCAGCGGGTACTCGGGAAGGTACAGAGTACAGTAAGCTTACAGTAAGCTTATATAGATATATAGGTGTTTTTGAAGTTAATTTCCATAAAAACCACTGGAGCAATTTCACCAAATATAGAAAAGGCACTTCTGCGTACCAGTCCCTACAATTTTGCAAAGTTTGGTGTAATTCCATTCAGCGGTTCGGGCTGTAGCCGTGTCTGAATGTCCTATGGAAATTAACATGGGGAAAACACGTTTTGGGACCCCCCTTTTTTCTCGGCCCCCGCTTGACGAATCCCCCCAAAACTTTCAGGGAAGGAGCAGAACTGAGCTGGCCAAAATTTTGGAAAATTTCACGCAATTTCCTTAATCGACGCCAAAGTTATTCCCAATAGAATGTTGTGGATTTCCTATGGAAACTAGGTCCTAACTATATATACCTACTGGCTATCGCCAATAGGTAATATATATATATATATATATATATATATATATATGAAAACCAAGTCTTCAAAACCGCAAAACTCCTGCAACAGAAGACACGGACCCCAGGCTGCAGTAAGGTAGATTTTATTCACCTCTCAGGCGACGTGTTTCGAGCAACTAGTGCTCTTGATCACACACCATACACCTGGTCAGCACGCATTTAAATACATTTTTTTCTTTGCAGTGCTCCACCTCCTAAGTGAATCACATGGTGCATAGACATAGACAAAATACTTTTCTATGTTACTGATCACTGCACCAACCATCATTAAACTTAAAGGGCAAGGAAAAAAATATAACTGCATGAATGCAAAAAATCCAAATTAGTCTCATATACCAATCCTTGTCTATGAAATCATACAAAGATTATATTATCATCTCCTATAGACCATACCAAGAAATAAAGATTGTTAAAACAATGTATATACAAATAGAAAAATATATATTTCCTATATACATATATTTACACATGATGTATCCCTATACATCTATATACAACATCTACAGATATAGACATCTAAATTTTCTGACTTTTATGCCAAAAAAGAATTCTGAACTATTATTGAAATTGGTCTATAGAATAGATATACGAGAACAAAATTTTTCTGGATTAAGTATATTAACAGTTCCCCAATTGCCCATACTCAAACCCTAAGTGGCAACACATACTAAGTGATATCAGATAGTTGAAAAAAACCAACAAAGTACCAATAAAAAACCTTTGTGTTTAGCAAATAACAAAAAAGTGAATGTTCTCTGAGTTGTACATGATTATTGGATGAGAGTTTAACAATTTACTCAGCTCGTTATCAATTTCATTATCTTAAAAGATGTAATTTCACAACTAGTTCCCAATAGGTGCAACTTGATGCAGTTAATGTTCCTGTATTTCATACGATGTTTTTGAATCCGAAAGGCCCTTAAAGAACAAAAAAACAAAAATCCACATAAGGATTTATTTCATGTTTCTTATAAACATTTCCTGTATACTACACAACACAACATAAATAATGTGAATAGTTATAACAAATGATGTAAGTCTTCAGTTGTATTCAGCCCATTAGGATATTTGCTATCCAGCTCCACTATGTACTCTGTTTCTTTTTTCCTTAGGAGTCCCTCTCTGTCACCTCCCCGACTGAGAGGAGCCACCACATCTATAACAAAATATGTCAACTGTGACAGATCATTGTTATGAGTTGATTTGAAGTGGCGTGCTACTGGGTATGTGTTATCGTTATTTACTATTGCACGTAGGTGTTGCAAGATCCTGACATGCACCTGTAACTTGGTGCTGCCCACATATCGCAGACCACAGGTGCATGTCAGGACATATATTGCAAACTCACTGTGACAATTGAAATTACCTCGAATAGTCTTACTAATGGGACAAAACGGCGTGCTGTAGTGAGTGGTGTTCACACCGAACTTGCACGCCCTACATGTGGAGCATTTGAAAAAGCCTTTGTATTTGAGCCAGGTACTGCCACCACCTGACTCTGGGCTGGTTTTCACTAGACTGTTGTGCATGCTATATGATTTTTTATAGGTTATTGTTGGAGTAACTTGTAATAACTCACTATAAAAACCATCTGTCATCAAAATGGGCCAATGTTTTCTAACAATAGACCTAATTTGTCTTTCTTGTTTGCTATAGGTCAGAATCAAGCGAGGAGTGTTGTTCTCTGTTGTGGGTTTTGGTGCCTCAGATCTGAGTAATGATTCCCTAGATTTTTCTCGGCTTCTTCTCAGAGCACTATTCAAAACCTTATCACTGTACCCTCTGGCTTTGAGTCTGTCGATAGTGTTTCGGGCTTCTCGTTCAAATATTTCAGTGGTACTACTTATTCGCTTGACCCGCACCAATTCTCCATATGGGACATTATTGATCACATGTTGCGGATGGTTACTACTGGCATGTAATATGCTGTTTCCAGCTGTCGGTTTACGGAAAAGAGAGGTGGTTACAGCATTATTTTCAATAATTAGATGAACATCTAAAAAATCTGCTTGTACCTTACTGATATTAGAGGTGAAGAAAAGATTTTCTTGATTATTGTTAAGTGCATCGACAAAAACCTGAGCACTAGCCTCATCCCCTTCCCATATGCAGAAAACATCATCTATAAACCGTTTCCAGTATCGCACATGTTGAAATCCCGGTGTAGTAACGAGACCGCGCTCCTCCCACCAGCCCACGTGAAGACACGCATAGCTGGGGGAGAAGCACGATCCCATCGCCACACCCCGGACTTGTCTCCATATGCTTTTAGCAAACATGAAATAATTGTTATGCAAGCACCAATGTATTAATTCACATAACATTTTGTTGTGACCATAGTATTCACATGATCGTAGACCAAGGTAATGTCTGATTGCTTCTAAACCTTTAGAATGATCTATTGACGTATACAACGACTCTATATCTAGAGTAAGTAGACACCAATTCTCTTGCCACATGATAGAGGACAATTTCTTCAAAAAATCCCCTGTGTCCTTAATGTAACTCGGTACGTTTTTAACAATGTCTTGTAGAAAAAAATCAATGTCACTTGAAATATTCTCTCCTACACTATTGATGGCCGCGATGATAGGTCGGCCAGGTGTTGGAACTTTCTGTTTGTGTATTTTAGGGATCAGATATAATATGGGTATCACTGGATGTTCAACATGTAAAAAATCAAACTCAGTTTGTGAGATCAAATTGTTTCTTTTGTATGACATCAGCATCTTTTTTACATCGTCCTTTGCTCGCTTGTATGCCATTCCATTTGATCTATCATAACAAGAGGTGTCATTTAATTGTCTCATGGCTTCTACAATGTATTCTTCCTTATTCCATAACACAATATTTCCACCTTTATCAGATTTGTTGATCACCACTTCTTGATTCTGACTCAGTTTTTTCATTAACATGTTATATTGATTCACTTTGGCATTGTTTTTGTAAGTTTGAGCCTGCACTGCGCGGTTTAATTTTTTAAGATCTTCTATGACACATTCATGGTAAATGTCTACCGCATCTTTTGGCATTACAGGCAAAAACGTGCTTACCGGTTTAAACGGACTGTCACCAGCTCCTTTCTGGCAGATGTCCACGTTGTAAAGTTCACGTTGCGTGGATGGAGCAACATCATCCTTTGTAGTTGAATTCCCGGATTCCCCCAGGTCGCACAGGGTCAGAAGCAATCTGGCATCTCGTGCTGCTGGCGCTGTTGCATTGCCAGCAGTTTTCATCGTTCGTTTGGCAGTCTTTTCTTTGTCTTTGGTTGCCGGTTTTGAAGAAAAGAATTTCTTGAGTTTTGCGAATGAACTTAAAAACATCCGCTCTGGTGTTTGTGTAATTAAAAGAACTCTCAGGACAAAAGTTCAATCCCAGGGCTAAAAGTTGTTCTTCAGCCGTTGATAGAACCACGCTGGTGAGGTTCGTGATGGTACAGTCCCTTATTATTTCCTTTTGTTGTACCATTGCCTCTTCTTTTTTTGTGGCTGCTGCTGAGGCTTTTCGTTTTTTTCGTCTTGCGTGACGTTTTGCATTGCGCCTTTTGCATTGTGATTCTTTCGTACTCTGGGTCGCAATGTTTGCAACCGGTCCTCCACTAAAAAATCAATCTCTTCCGCAAGGTTAAGGATTCTACCCATGTGGCCTCCTTCTGCATTACTGAGATCTGAAAGCGAGGTGCTCGAAGTGCTGGCCAAAGAGAGTGATTCCCCATCAGAGTTCTCGCTCTGTTCTTCCACTGGGTTGGCACTTGCTACGCCATCAACCCTGACCGTTTTCTTGGTCAGTTTGGATTGCCTCGCTTTGTCAAATTTGCGGGAAAATGTATATATTTGGCCAGTTGTGTAGTCATTCAGATCCCTCGCAAATTTGTGAATTTTTCTCACTTTAATGCGCTCCTCATGTTTATGGAGCCGTTTCGGCACACAGCCTTTTTCGATGTCGGTAGCCACCGGACATCGGCATGTTTTTAAACACATTCACCTCATTCAAGGACGGACTACTGGTCGGCTGACAATAATCAGCGCCATCTTAGAGTGGTATTTGATTGTTATTAGTATAATCACCTTCTATTTACTTGTTATGATGTTAAATAACAGTGTAAACCACTCAATTAAACAAGTACACTAGAACGTGAGATGTACATTATTCATTACCCTCTCACATATACATTTTTCGTATACTGCTGATTCTGCATACTCGTTTATCAAACAAAATTGAGCCGTGGATCGGCTATTATCCTTCCTGAAATATTATGCTAGTCTGTTTATCAGAGTGAATCAACCAACAATTCCTGAATTCATATACATTATATACATTCTTATAGTTTCGTCATTAATCATGTGACAATTTTAAACTATATCTTGTATCTTTTCAATATTTCATTTTTTCATTGTTATACTTTTATATTTCTACAGTTCACTAAGAAAGTTCATGTTTAGTCGATTCGCGGACACACCCAGATCTATCTTATAACTCCGAATTCAGAATGAAATCATATTTCCAGGAGTCATAAATCAATTACTACCCAAACAAAATTCCAAGAGGCAATTCATCCTAAAAGACTCTGAAATACCATGCCTATGTACACATATACAGTTATATACATATATACAAATTGCGAGGAATTCTAATTTCATCTTTGCAATTCAATCAGCTGTTATTAACATGCATTTATGTACCCATGTGAACCATCAGGTCTTCACCACTATTCATACCCCAAGGTGTTTTGGTATGCAGGTCTATAATGTACCTTGATTCAAGTCTGCGAAGTTTCTTAAGTCTATCCCCTCCTCTGATATTGTCAGGAATTGAATCTAAGCCATAGCACATTAACTGATTCCGGTCGCTTTGGTGTACTTCGGCAAAATGTCTAGCGACTGGATAGGCTTGGTCCACCTTATCAATTGCCCTCATGTGCTCTAAGATTCGGATTTTAAATGGGTGCACTGTGCTGCCTATATACTTCAGCCCACATGGGCAGACAAGACAGTACACCACATATGGTGTACTGCAAGTAATAAACTTGCTAATTTTCCTGGTCATGCCAGTATCTTGAATGGTGTATGTGAGCGTTCTTTTGCTGTTGCAACATGCCTTTCACTTATGGCAGGGGAAGAAGCCTTTCATGCTTTTCAAGGTATTACTTTTGGATGGTACCTTGTCTAAGTGGCTCCGCACCAAGTGGTCACGGATGGATCTAGCCTTTTTAAATGTGACCAGAGGATAGATGGGGACATCCTCACCTATAACACTGTCTGCTTTTAGAATATGCCAATTTTTCTTCAGCATATGCTTGAGGTGATTTGCTTCCGCTGAATATGGGGTAATTAATCTAAATTTCCCTCCATCAGTTTTTTTGTCTCTCTGTTGTTCGAGTAGACTGTCCCTGGTCATGGCTCATACTTTGCAAAGTGTTTTGTTCAGGGTAGTAGGATTATAGCCTCTTACAACGAATCTGGCTACACTTTCGGTGGCTGCAATTTCAAAGGCATCATCACATGTGCAATTTATCCTGAGTCTAAGCAATTCCCCATAGGGGATACTTTGCACCAGTTTGGGGGGGTGGCTGCTAGTTGCATGCAATATCGAATTACCAGCAGTGGCCTTCTGGTATAGTGAGGTTTCGATCTTACCCCCAACAACTTGTACTCTCAGGTCCAAATAGTCCACAGAAGTCGGACTGATTGTTCCCGTGAAATGCAAATTGTAATCATTGTCATTCAAGTATGTAATGTAATGACGTGCAGTCTCCTCAGTTCCATGCCAGATGATGAATAAATCATCGATATATCGATGCCATTTCATCACCGAGCCGCTGGACCTGTCGTCCCTGTAGGTTCTGGACACCTGCTCCTCCCACCAGCCCACGAACAAGTTCGCATAGCTGGGAGCGAAGCAGGTGCCCATCGCCGTTCCAGACACTTGTTTGAAATAGGTGTCCTCAAAGAGGAAGATATTATTGTTCAAACAAAATTGCAGAAACTCAATTAACATACAATTATGTTGTGCATATCTTAGCTGTCTTTTTTTCAAATTTGCTGTTACTGCTTCAATTCCCTTTGAATGTTCAATACAAGTGTAAAGACTTGTTATATCCAGGACAATAAGTAAGTAGTCAGATTGCCATTGTACATTTTGGATCTTGGTTAAAAAATCCTTGGTGTCCTTAATGTAGGGAGATAATTTAGTTACCAAGCTAGCCAGAAAAAAGTCAAGAAACCTTGAGACATGTTCAGTTAGTCCCTGGACCGACGACACAATAGGTCTTCCGGGGGGGTGCAGATTGTCCTTATGTAGTTTTGGAATGTGGTAGAATGTGGGGCAGATGGGATTGGAGCTTCGTAGGTAAAGGTGTTCTTCATTGCCAAGCATACCTGTTTTGTACCACTTGTTTATAAGTTCGTCATATGCTTGGATGCTTTGTTGGTAAGCCTTAAAAGTGGTTTTCTGATAACACCTTACATCCGATAATTGTCTCATTGCCTCACAAAAATATTGTTCTCTAGTTTGTACTACCACATTTCCCCCCTTGTCTGAGGGATTTACAATGATTGATTTGTCGTTTGCCAAGGTGTTCAGTGCTTTCGTCTCTTCCTGGGATAGATTGGAGCCGAATTTTCCAGTGTTCTGTTTTTTTCGGAATTGCTGAAGATCTTTTATCATTGCTTCCGAAAAAGTATCCAGGGCATCAAACGGCATTTGCGGGTTGAAAGTTGAGCATGGTTTATATGGGCTTTCCTCTTTGTCTTGTTCAATCCCCGCATTGATTGCCCGTTGCATTACATCTTGGCTGACTACATTATCCAATGTTCCCTCGTTTCTTAAATCTTCAAGTGTTTCTATACCTGGAAGATCATTTACTACAAGACTGTCAGTGGCAGTTAGTCTTGCCTCTGGCCTTTTCATCGATTTTAAATGAGTCCTAGTTTTGAAATATTTATGTAGTTTTAGCTTTCTCACAAAGCTAAATAGATCAATCCTTGTTTGCGTGTATTCTAGACGTGAGTCAGGGCAGAATGCCAGACCAAGGCTTAGGACTTCGTGTTCCGCGTCGGTAAGTGGTCTAGTTGTTAGATTTACCACTGTTAGATTAGTCATTTCTTTTATCTCCTGTTCCGTCTGCGGTTGGTCCAAGTTGGATTCTTTGGTTTTCCTCCCACCGCCTGATCTTCTTGTCCTCCTGCGTTTACATTTGCGTTTGTTTCTGGGGGCTTGTTCTTCCCCCCTCGTAGCCAGCAGTGCTTGATGACTTGGAATTCTGTCTGAAAAGGGGTCTGCTTACTTGGACCACTTGCAGGCTGTGCTGTGTGTTCATCGCACGATTCACTGCCTGTCAGATCTGATTCTGATGTCTCCACTGTTTGGACTGATGTTATTTTTCTAGAACTTAGTTCTTTTCGTGAAACGTCAATTTTGTTTGCATAGGTTAGCACTCTGCCCTGGGAGTAATCTCGTTCATCCCGTTGGAATTTTTCTTGTTTACGGGTTTTGATTTTTTGCCGTACTTCAATAATCTAGGTTTCATTTTATCCATTGCTTCAGTTATTTTTTTATTATCATCTTCCTCGTTGCGAAGTTCCTCTTCTAGCTGTTTGATTTCCGCTAATGTTTTCTCACGGTCGCTCCATGCGTATTTCACAAGTAATCCTAATGTCCTTTTGCAGTAGTGAGCCGTGTGTTCTGCCCAGTCCCTAAGTAGTTGAGGATCAGGGTTCTCATATGAAGGGACAGTACATACCCGTAATCCTCTTGGGACTATGTCCACCTCAATGTACCCCTGTAGACTGGTCGCCTCCCACCACTTTCTGACTTCGCGCTCATACAAGCGCTCCAATTTTAACATAGTTTCGCTAAACTTCGTCTTTGGTTGTTTAGGATCTGGTGCGATTGCTTGAGCTTCGCCTGCATTCGATTTTCTAAACATGCCTTTAGCATCTTCGTGCCTGGTTGACTCACAAAACATGTCTGTTTCTAGTGGCTGTTGTCTGGGACAATATAATTCAGTTCGTAAGCAAATACCTCTGGAAATGAAATTCCTTACGTCGCGCTGCCTCACATTACTGCCTTTTACTTTCAGGGCAGAAGGAGAAAGACGTTGTTGCTCACCCAATTGCGGGTCTTCCGGCTCGCCGCGCCTCCTCCGAAGCACCGCTCCTCGTTCCCCCACAGCTGGTACGGCTATATACGGCTTGACAATTTTCTCCTCGTGGTTAGCGCGGTGCACCAAAAAATCAGTTACGGAGTTTCTGCTCAGTTGCTCCACAAGTTCGGTGCACTCAACAACGGGTGCGGGTAGCGGCTGTGGACACCGCCAATATTCTGCTCAAATCCTCCACGTAGCAAAGAATTACCCACACTCACGAAATTTTCAATTTCCAGGGTTGCTTTTTATTCTCAAACAGACAAAGACAGACTCCCTCGCGTTTCGGCACACAGCCTTTTTCGATGTCGGTAGCCACCGGACATCGGCATGTTTTTAAACACATTCACCTCATTCAAGGAAGGACTACTGGTCGGCTGACAATAATCAGCGCCATCTTAGAGTGGTATTTGATTGTTATTAGTATAATCACCTTCTATTTACATGTAATGATGTTAAATAACAGTGTAAACCACTCAATTAAACAAGTACGCTAGAACGTGAGATGTACATTATTCATTACCCTCTCACATATACATTTTTCGTATACTGCTGATTCTGCATACTCGTTTATCAAACAAAATTGAGCCTCATGGGAACAGTCCAGCCCAAACTGCCAAGCCATGCCTTTTGTCATAAGTAAGACTGTTAGCGCTCTAGTTGTTCTTTAGAACACTCTGGGACATTCTGTCATTGGGCTATACTTGAGCTACATCTGGGTGATATTTGGGCTACATTTGGGCTCTTTTGTCTCTGGTGACCATCTTGGGAGACTGCATGTCAGAATTTGTTAATGAAATAGAAGAGGATTCGAGAAGTCACTCAAAATGTGCCCTAATTTTTCTTTCTGCAGCACTAATCATACTTCCTATGGCAAAATATACCCCCTCATTAGTTCCTTTTTAAATTAAATGTTTTAAGAGTTACCACTTTATTCCAATCAAGATGGCTTCAGGTGTGCCATACCTTTGTAATAAGTGAGTGGAATAATGTGAATTTACAGAAAATATGCTTTCAGTTTAGCTTATAGATCCCCTTCCAAACCCCTGTGGGAAAAGCATGAGATAATAGTTGTCTTTCAAACATGATTCATGATATCCCAGCAGAAGGCTTTTTCACATGGTAAAATCACCTTAGAACACACCACAATTCCTAAAATGAGTATGGTACATCAATAAATGATTTAAAATGTAACTAAAGTCCTAAAACCCTCTATTAACTACAATGCTTTTTAATGAGGTGCTATCATGTATATTGGTCCCAAGATGGCTGCCAACACTTCTTGGATGAAGTGCTGACAGCCAATCAGATCTCACGCGTACCTCGCGATTTCCCCCCCCCCCAAAAAATTTGGAGGGGTCTGGGGGGTCCTTGTGGGACCCCCTGAGCAGGCCTAGGGGGTCAGGGTGCTTCTACCCTGCCCCCTTTTTGAGTTCTACACGTTTGTTTTTCTGCTTTCCTGTGCCTCAGTCTACCGAGGTACAAGATGGCTGGCAACAATTTCTGTTTTGGAGTGTTGACAGACATTGGCAGCCAATCAGAATGCAGCTCGTACTCGGGAAGGTACAGAGTACAGTAAGCTTACAGTAAGCCTATATAGATATATATGTGTTTTTGAAGTTAATTTCCATAAAAACCACTGGAGCAATTTTCACCAAATATAGAGAAGGCACTTCTGCGTACCAGTCCCTACAATTTTGCAAAGTTTGGTGTAATTCCATTCAGCGGTTCGGGCTGTAGCCGTGTCTGAACGTCCTATCGAAATGAACATGGGGAAAATACGTTTTGGGACCCCCCTTTTTTCTCGGCCCCCGCTTGACGAATCCCCCCAAAACTTTCAGGGAAGAAGCAGAACTGAGCTGGCCAATTTTGGAAAATTTCACGCAATTTCCTTAATCGACGCCAAAGTTATTCCCAATAGAATGTTGTGGATTTCCTATGGAAACTAGGTCCTAACTATATATACCTACTGGCTATCGCCAATAGGTAATATATATATATATATATATATATATACAAAACATGGCAGGGTTGCAGCGCTTGGAGGAAGCCACTCAAGGAAACAATCTGTTTTCCAAATTTTTTTACTGGCAGCCTGCAAACATAGATTACAACAGGCTCTGACATCAAAGTTTCTTACGCTGGGAGTGTAATGCAAGCCTACTGAGGATGAAAACAGCGCCGCACTACAAGAGCCAAGATGCCTTTCAGAGAACCATGCCTAGGGGCGGGTATATATTTGATGGCGCGGACGTTTAAACTTTGCATACATTACTTGCCGACATTAACGCTGCAGAAGAAGGGACATGAGGTTCCCGAAACGCGTCCAGCGTAAGAAACTTTGATGTCAGAGCCTTTTGTAATCTATGTTTGCAGGCTGCCAGTAAAAAATTTTGGAAAACAGATTGTTTCCTTGAGTGGCTTCCTCCAAACGGTGCAACCCTGCCATGTTTTGGATTTATATCGGCCGGCCACGGTCGTGGAGTGAGGCCCACCGCTCATCTTTTAAGAGCGGGTCCCATCTTACACAGGTGTGTTGAGAACTGGATCGAGGAGCGGGCAGGCGTGTGCAGGAAACGCCTGCTCATGTTTCACTGACAGCCACAAAGCGGAGCATGGAATCACAGGTTTCCTACATCTACCCACTTGGGACTAACATTGGCGAATCCGGGAGTGTAATGCAAGCCTACTTGAGGTTACGTAGTTTTCGGCCCCGCTTCGCTACAGCTGCCATTTTGTGTTTAGCCGCCATTTTATGTTGCCTCACTCAGGCAGCACGGCTAACGCGGTGAAATGGTCATTCTGCTTTTTCAGCTGCTCTGTGTCTTTCCGTTAAAGAATAACCCTTGTCCTTGTGTGCAGCACTGATGTCAGGGTCTCTCCGTGTTTGCAAAGCCATGTCTAGACTGATTAATCCATGTTTTACTGCACTGTTCGGGTCCCACCATTATTCTCATTTTCTATCTTGTTTAACTGGCCTTCACTATTCTCTCCCTGCGTTCTCTTGTTACATAGCCCTTCTTTTGAAGCATTCTACACGTGTTTGCCACCTGCAAATTGAATTACGGGCACTAGTGTTGATTAACCTGAGGGGAGGAGAGCACACGGGGTCTGAAAGGAGGGTGTGTTTTAGACATCCGATAGCTTGTTTTCGAACTATTCCTATTTGTCAGTTTTGTGTATATTGGGAGTTGTCATTGTAAACTTGTTCTGTATAATAGACTGTGCGCCACGGATTGAAGTGGCAGTCTCTTGAGAACCTACCTGTGTGGTACTTCTTCGATACCTGTACTTAGCTGCAGCTAATAAATCTACTTTTCTACGCCTAACAGAGTGTCTCGTGTCTCTGTCGGTCGAGGCAGGTGAACTCGGAGATCTTAGGCGTGCCCTGCGCCGCCTGGCCCATAAGGCCAGGTTCTCCAATTGGCGGCCCAACGTGTGGGCGACTTCAGTGGTAGTGGTTTTTGCCCGAGAGTTGTGAGGAGCTTCGCAAGAAAAATTCCGGAGGATTTCGCGAACCACGTGAGCGACCCCTGCATGTCGAAGTGGACCGAAGGTCTTTTGAAGCGCGGCTACTCCTTCCCGACGGCTGCTGACGACTGCTGCCCTGACTGTCGCCCTGCCTTGGCCCTTGGTGATGATTGGTATCGCGAGACGTTAGACGGACATCTGTTGGCGTGAGAAAAACATTTAGTTAAGTATTTGTGGGTAGCGCCCACTCTTTGTTTTTGTTTTTGTTATTCGATTAGCGCGCTAACCGAAGCCAAGGGGTAAGTACGTTTGTGCTGTGACTCTATTGTCCGAAAATCCCTTGACGTTTGTAAGGC
The DNA here is from genome assembly GCF_964261635.1 of Lissotriton helveticus. Taxonomy (NCBI): domain Eukaryota; kingdom Metazoa; phylum Chordata; class Amphibia; order Caudata; family Salamandridae; genus Lissotriton; species Lissotriton helveticus. Next base: position 1,589,577,381 of record NC_136068.1, on the reverse strand, counting down.
AGTCCAGTTCGTTACGAAATGCCTAGATTTAGCAAATTTAAGACATTTTGTTGTTTTGGTTGTTCTAGGGATTCCCGGCTAGAGGATTCCTCCAGTTGGAACTCCTACTTACGAGCTTTACTCGAAGCATGGTCTGGGTCCTATTGTTTTCAACGAAACATGGATCCGATACACTAAAAACGATGGTGTTTTACAGTGGCCACAAAATGGTTCTTTTGAGCCCGATATATTAAACAATTTGGAAACAATTCTATTCAAGAGAAAAGCCCGGCCGGCAATGTTTGACTCTTTCCGCCTATGGCGTAAGGAAGCCAAACAGAAAGAAATTAAGCAAATGAAGAAAGATAAGAAAGAGCAGAGTATGTCGATTCTACAGGCTGCCCAACAATTTAAAAATGACGAAGCCGATCAGGTGATTGAGGTGTCGGAAAGACAACATCGTATGGCAATAGATAGGTGTTATCCTGTGTTACCTACTGTATCGAAGAGTGATGATTCTTTTATGTCCCGTCTGTTGACATTACCCCTACCTTATGTGTTAGGTGCCAATGCACCGCCATTACAACCTGCTGTTAATCCAGCTGTTTTGGTTCCTGCACAATTGCCTATTCCTGTGATTCCAGTTCCGCCCCCTTTGCCAGCGACTTCAGTACCCCAATCTTCTGTGCCTCAACCTCCTCCATCTGTCGTTTCCTTTGCTACAGATTCTTCTTCTGTTTTGCAGAATACACTGTCTCCTGTTTTGGTGTCAGATTCCCCTACAGCCAGACAACGTTTAGTCGATACTGTTTCAGGTCTTTTGTCACCTTTCCTTGGGCCTCTCTACTTTTCTCCAGCATCGTCTAGGAGAACGGACTAAATTAGATTCTCTTGCTCATAATTGGATTATGAGCAGTGTACAGTACAGTGTACGTGATATTTTAGATACTTTTCTGCAATGGAACACGCCTACACAGAGATACGTGTTCAATGCTATGTGCAATACTCTAATTAAAGAATGGGGAGATGTGGATCTAGATTTACCTCCTCGGGATTTATTCGACATACAGGATCAATTTGATAAGGGACTTATTGTAGGTCCTGCTGTAGAACGTGCTGTTCAGAAGCTTGTTACTTTTCGATCCGCCTTTTTCTCTCAAAATTCTCTTGAGCCTGATCCCACGTTCGTCGTAAGACGGCACAATATCCAATGTGAGAAGTTCCACCGATATGGAGAGATGAGGTTCCTCAAGCAGCTGCTAATCCTGGTGTCCCTGCTCATTTTCAGCGTATATGGGTACATGACCCTTGGAAAAGGTCAGAAGTTTTGGCACTCAAACAGTCTTTACCGGACCCTCGTAAGAATCCTGCTGGGTATTATAAAGAGTTGTCCCAGACTGTTGACGCTTGCATTATGAATTTGGCAGACATTGATTTACTTATGGGAAATGCAGTCCCCCAAGCAATATGGGCCAAGATTTGTAAACAGGATCATGATGCAGCTTTAGGCGGTAATTGGGCTGCTATTACAGCTGCGGATGCAGGACAAATAGGTGGTGCCAAACCAGATGACTTGATTACGGAATTGCCTGGAAAAATAATAGATTCGATGAAAATTATGATGCCTGCAGTGCGCGTTAATTGGGATAAGTTAGCCGCGTGTAAGCAAAAGACGGATGAAAGTGTCGCCGACTTCTTTACTAGGTTCGAGGAGACTTTCATCGACCATAGTGGTCAAGACATCAGTACTGAAGGTGGACAGCGATTGTTCGTAGACAAATTTGTTTTTAATTTACTTCCAGAATTATCACATAAATTGAAACAATCAGAGAGTTCATGGGCTGTTTCTTCCACTGCTCAGATATTGGCTACTGCCCAATATTATGAAAATAGGGATAAGGAAGATAAGGAGAAAGCGGAGAAAAAGACTAAAGAATTAAAAACGAAGGTTCTTCTGCAACAAGCTTATCCCTCTCGTTCTGCCCAGCCCCAATCTCAACAGCCTCTGCAGTTTCAGAGGTTGTTGCAGAAACCGGTACCCTCAGTTCCACGAGTTCCGTTGGGTCCTAATCAGTGTGCCTACTGTAAGGAAGACGGTCATTTTAAGAATGCTTGTCTGATTTTACTGCAACGGTATGGTGGACAATTAGCACCACGGGGTCGTGGTGATTCTCGGTCCATATCTAGAGGTAGAGGACGTGGTGCGTCGACTCAGGAACGACGTCCCTCTCCCTCTCAGGATTCTACAAATTATTTTGATCGGCAGACTTCCCAATCTGCTCAATATTACAATGATGACTATTGTCTTGATAATGAGGATGTTGATTTTCATACTAGCTAGGACAGCCATAGGCAAAGTAAGGGAGTCGTATCAGTTCCAGTGGATCAGGAAGGACCTTATGTTAATGTTATGGCATTAGGTGTTACAGAACCATTTCTCTTGGATACTGGTGCAATGAGAAGTTCCATAATGCATTCTAAACTTCCTGGGGCACCTTTGTCTGGCTCAACAAATGTTTCTGTAGGATTCTCTGGCGCCCCAGTTTCAAATCCGATTTCTTGTCCTTTGCCCATTTCTATTGGTCCATACGATTTGGAAGCTCCACTCCTTTTAACAACGGGTTGTGGAGAGAATTTATTGGGTTTTGACTTATTGAAGCGTTTACATGCTACGCTGTATTGTTCACCCTCTGGTGTGCATCTCACTTTGGGTGCTAAATTGACTTCTCCTATGTATCTATCTAAAGAACAGCTACCACCTGAATTGCGTTCACTTCCTGCTATGCTTTGGGCCACGGGTCCGAATGATGTTGGTTTGTTGCAAATTCCACCGTATGTGATTACAGTTAAGCCCAATGTTAAGATGCCACGTGTCCCTCAATATAAAATATCTAGTGATGGTGAGAGAGCATTGTTGGCCATTGTTCACGATTTGGGTCCGAAGGGTGTGGTTGAAGAGACTAGAGGGAATGTTTGCAATAGTCCTGTTTTGCCTATTCTTAAACGTACTGATCCCTCTCAGCCACCTGTGTACCGTTTTGTAATTGATCTTCGAGAGGTCAACAAAATTGTTGTCCCTCAGTTCCCTGTTGTGCCAGATATAACTGCCTTGCTTACTATGATTCCTGCTTCAGCGGTCTGGTTTTCAGTTATTGATCTCAAGAATGCTTTCTTTAGCATTCCTATTGCTGAAGAAAGTAGGGATCTCTTCGGCTTCTCTCTCGGAGGCCGAAGCTTCCGGTTTAAGCGTGCACCTCAAGGCTATTGTGAAAGTCCTTCCATATACAGCCAAGCTTTGAAGTCTCAGCTTGACACCTTTTCTTTGCCCCCGGGTGCTACTCTTATCCAATATGTGGATGATTTACTAGTGGCTGCTGATTCGGAAAATGTCTGTAAAAATGCTACTGTATCGCTCTTGCGACATTTGTCTGATCTTCATCATAAAGTATCATCTTCTAAGTTGCAATATTGCTGACAAGAAGTTACCTATTTAGGTAATCTCTTGTCGAAGGAGGGAAGACGATTGACCCTAGAACGTATTCATGCAATTGCACGGATGCCTGTACCGTCCACACAAAGAGAAGTGCGTGCTTTCTTGGGCATTACCTCTTACTGTAGACAGTGGATTCCGAATTTTTCCCTACTTGCTAAACCTCTGTTGGCACTTACACTTAAAGATTCGCCCCAGCCTCTTCCTTGGACAGATGAGTGTCAAAAGAGCTTTTCTGATCTGCGTGCTGCTTTGTGTTCTGCTCCTGTGATGGGTACTCCCAATTACATTAAACCTTTCACGCTTTACGTCCATGAAAGGGAAGGTTGCACATTATCAGTCCTGACGCAACAATTCGGCGACAAACAAAGGCCGTGTGCCTTTTTTTCGGCAACATTAGATCCAGTAGCTAAGGCATTACCTAGTTGCCTTAGAGCAACAGCAGCAGCGGCAATTTCTGTTCGTCAATCTGCTGGACTAGTGTTAGATCATACTCTTAAATGTTATGGTGCCACATGCAGTAGATACTCTTCTTAACAGGACGAGAACTCAGCACTTAACGAGCGCCCGTTTGTCTGGATATGAGTTGACACTTCTAGCTAGCCATATACATATAAAAAGATGTAATGTTCTGAATCCAGCAACATTGTTACCTATTTTGGATGAGATACATGTACAAGATCAGCATGATTGTTTTCTTCGCACTGAGGAAGAAACGAAGGGTCGAATAGACCTGAAGGATACACCACTTGAGGATCCGGATGGGATCCTATGGGTAGATGGGTCTTGCTTCATGCTTCCTAATGGCGAAACTACAGCTGCTTATGCAGTGACGACTTTGCACACAGTGGTAGAAACTGCACACATTTTGCAAAATTCAGCGCAAGCTGCAGAATTAATTGCGCTTACAAGAGCATGTGTGTTGGCGAAAGGGAAAAGAGTGACTGTCTATACTGACAGTCAATATGCATTTGGCGTTGCCCATAGTTTTGGTCGTTTGTGGAAGGAAAGAGGATTCTTTACCTCCCACGGCACCAAGATACAGCATGGTCAGTTGGTAACTGACCTTCTTGAATCACTTGTTTTGCCCACTCAAATAGCGATTGTGAAGTGCAGTGCACATAAAAAGATTACTGATGACGTGGGTCAAGGAAATGCATTTGCAGATGAAATAGCGAGGGAAACAGCGAGGAATGTTGAAAGTCGCATGTATGTTGCAGGCGCTGCAAGATGGGTCGCAGAAGGTGGTATGTGTGAAGACACAGTGGAAAGCGTGAAAGCGATTCAGAAGGAGGCCACCGAGAAAGAATTGAGAATGTGGAGAGAGAGTACGGGAATGTTGGATAGTATGGGATGTTGGACGGAATTGTCAGAGCATCAACGATGGTTGTTACCAGATGCGTATGTACTGCCTGTAGTTACTATGGCTCATGGACCAGCCCATATTAATGCAAGGGGTATATGCAAGCTTTTAGCTCCAGTATGGCAAAATGAAGGTATTCCTAAATGTGCAGAAAATGTGGTGAAACACTGCATTGTTTGTTTGATGCACAATCCAGGAAAGGGAACTCCAACTCCAGCAGGTCACTTTGCACCCCCTACATACCCATTCGAGGTACTACAAATAGACTATATTCATATGGAACGTTTTAACAACCTCAAGTATGTCCTGGTGGTGGTTTGTGCCTTTTCCAGATGGATAGAGGCCTACCCCCTAAAGGACAACACTGCCTTGTCCACTGCAAAAATACTTCTGAAAGAATTCTTCCAGAGGTTTGGTTTGCCGTGCATTGTCTGGAGTGACAATGGAAGTGAATTTCTAGGTCAAATTATGCAGAAGGTGTGTGTAGGTTTAGGTATTAGACAGAAATTCCATGCGGCAAACCATCCTCAGTCAGCGGGTCTGGTGGAATGCCTTAACGGCACTCTCAAACTTAAATTAGCAAAGATTCAGGCCAACGCAGGTCTTTCTTGGCCTGATGCCTTGCCCTTGGCACTCCTTTCAACTAGAATGACTGTTCATTCTCGCTTGCGACTTAGCCCATACGAGATTGTTTTCGGACGCCCAGCTAATATCTGGGGAGTCCCCAGACCCAAAAAGTATTCAGATATTCCGTACCCATTGTTGGTTGACTACTTGCATGATCTCACCACTAAATTGCATGTTATTCGTCAACAGGTCCAAAACGCTTTGCCGGAGGTCTCCTCAGATCCCGGACACTCCATCCAGCCAGGGGACTGGGTGTGTCTGAAAAACTTCCAGAGGAAAAAGAACTTGGAACCTCGCTGGGGGCCGCCGAGACAAGTGTTACTCACAACTTGTACAGCTGTCAAGGTCCTGGGAAAGAAAAACTGGATCCACGGCGTGCATTGCAAAAGGGTACCATTGCCTTTACCTTATGACCAGTGGGTCCGAGAAGGTGTCGGTGATAGTGAGTGTGAGAAGGTACCCAGGTTCGTACCGTTCAGCAGTGCACGCCTGGATTGGACTAGCTCAGAGAAGGAAGACGATGACGTCTTACAGGAAGCTGTACCTGTACATCTGAGACTCAACACAACAGATCCCGAACATTTATTCAAGGACCAGACAATACCTGGAAAGAGACGATATAATCTCAGAAAGAGATCGCCTAAAGACAATTGACTTTGATTTTCTTGATTCCTTTTTTTCCCTTTATCCATCAAGTTGCAGGGTCACGGTAGGAGTCTTGAGCTGTGACCTGAATAGTGACTAGGTCAACAGGACTTGCAGTGTCATAGGACGGCTAACAACCACAGCCAAGTGATTAAGGAAGATTATCGTGAGCAACGCCTTTAGAGTAATGGATAGCACAGGGAAAGGAAGCAATATTAAAATGACGAAGAGAACTCATTATAAAAAATTATTATTTAGTCGTTGTGGCGTAGCATTGTGTATTTTAGTATGTTTATGTAGTTTATTAGCATGCATAGGGTGGCTTATTCACATCCTACAGTTAGTACCTGTTCCCACTTCTGTTCCTCTATCTCCCCCTACTACTGTTTCTCCGCATACATTTTACTCACTCACAGATCACGAGTAAATGAGAAGAATGGAATATCTTAACAATTCGTTCATTCAACTGTTACACCAGCATCAGTTAATAGTAAATGTTACTGATTGTTGGGTTTGTGGTCTCATACCCCATAATACACAAAGAGGGATGCCGTATCTAGTGCTCCCATTTTCTTATGAAGGTTCTGCTTGGGCCTATCTGGCTATGTTTTCCAATGCATACCAGAACTTACTTCGATATCCTTCTGGTGGTTCCTATAATGGTGGAGTGGATTTCAGTCACAGTTCCCTGATAAAGGGTATTGTAACAATGGCAAAGATTGCTGACATTATAAAGATTCCCAAAGACGAGAAGAAAGCATACGATGGGTGGAATATAACTCGTTATACTCTCAGCCTCACTGACAAGTTTAAGCAGCAGAGTTTTACACCGATTTGGGTCCTCCCCCAAAGAGGTTGTTTGTGCTTGCAGATAAATGGCCAGAATACCAAAACTAAGCAAGAGAGGAGTAATTGCTCCCATACTTATGTTTATACTCCTTTACTCCTGCACCCCTGGTGGCATCACAAGGTACATATTTTATCTGTCATGACAAAGCTTACACATGGCTTCCGACATACTTCTCGGGAACGTGTTATGTAGCTTTTCTCCTCCCTCCTAAATATACTGCTCCTGCCGATTATCACAGAAAGAGAGTCGCTAGAGGAGTTGTAGATTCGGAAGATACAGCAGGACAGGAAGCAGGGGACTTTCTAAAAGGGTTCCTTCCCTTTTGGGGTCCGATGGTCAACAGCAGAAATATTAGGCAGTTGGTTTGGGTGGTTGATGCCACTATCAATGTAACTTTGGAGCATTAAAGAATTTGACCGCCGAGCTTCAGGCGGACCGACTTATAATGTTACAGAACCGGATGGTTCTAGACATAGTTCTTGCAGATAAGGGTGGAGTCTGTAAACTGATTGGATCCAGTTGCTGCATCTATATTCCCGATAATGCCCCTACAGTATACCAAGCCATCTCTAAGCTACATGTAATCTCTGAGTCTATTCACCAAGATACTGGAGAGTGGTCTGTGATGGGATGGTTTTGGGGACTACTGTCCACTTGGGGATGGAAAGTGTTAACTTTCCTCAGGATGATTTTAGCAATCATCTTTTCCTGTTGTCTTTGTCTACAGTGTGGTCCAGCCATTTGTGGACTTTGTGCCACGATCTGTGTCTCCAAACCAGTAGCACAACAGACAAGAGAATATTAAGATGATGGTGCAACAAAACCTCAATGACCTCATGACCATTGATATTGACTCAGACTAGCATGGGTCCCTTTGTGCATTGCCTTTGTGCATTTGCCTGAGTATGGCAAAAGGAGGGTCTGAGGTTACGTAGTTTTCGGCCCGCTTCGCTACAGCCGCCATTTTATGTTTAGCCGCCATTTTATGTTGCCTCACTCAGGCAGCACGGCTAACACGGTGAAATGGTCATTCTGCTTCAGCTGCTCTGTGTCTTTCCGTTAAAGAATAACCCTTGTCCTTGTGTGCGGCACTGATGTCAGGGTCTCTCAGAGTTTGCAAAGCCATGTCTAGACTGATTAATCCATGTTTTACTCCACTGTTCGGGTCCCACCATTATTCTCATTTTCTATCTTGTTTAACTGGCCTTCACTATTCTCTCCGTGTGTTCTCTTGTTACATAGCCCTTCTTTTGAAGCATTCTACACGTGTTTGGCACCTGCAAATTGAATTACGGGCACTAGTGTTGATTAACCTGAGGGGAGGAGAGCACACGGGGTCTGAAAGGAGGGTGTGTTTTAGAAATCCGATAGCTTGTTTTCGAACTATTCCTATTTGTCAGTTTTGTGTATATTGGGAGTTGTCATTGTAAACTTGTTCTGTATAATAGACTGTGTGCCACGGATTGAAGTGGCAGTCTCTTGAGAACCTACCTGTGTGGTACTTCTTAGATAACTGTACTTAGCTGCAGCTAATAAATCTACTTTTCTTCGCCTAACAGAGTGTCTCGTGTCTCTGTTGGTCGAGGCAGGTGCACTCGGAGATCTTAGGCGTGCTCTGCGCCGCCTGGCCCATAAGGTCAGGTTCTCCATACTGAGGATGAAAACAGCGCCGCACTACAAGAGCCAAGATGCCTTTCAGAGAACCACGCCTAGGGGCCGGTATATATTTGATGGTGCGGACGTTTAAACTTTGCATACATTACTTGCCGACATTAACGCTGCAGAAGAAGGGACATGAGGTTCCTGAAACGCGTCCAGCGCAAGAAACTTTGATGTCAGAGCCTGTTGTAATCTATGTTTGCAGGCTGCCAGTAAACATTTTTGGAAAACAGATTGTTTCCTTGAGTGGCTTCCTCCAAGCGGTGCAACCCTGCCATGGTTTGGATTTATATCGGCCGGCCACGGTCGTGGAGTGAGGCCCACCGCTCATCGTTCAAGAGCGGGTCCCATCTTACACAGGTGTGTTGAGAACTGGATCGAGGAGCGGGCAGGCGTGTGCAGGAAACGCCTGCTCATGTTTCACTGACAGCCACAAAGCGGAGCATGGAATCACAGGTTTCATACATCTACCCACTTGGGACTAAATTGGCGAATCCGGGCGTGCAATGCAAGCCTACTGAGGATGAAAACAGCGCCGCACTACAAGAGCCAAGATGCCTTTCAGAGAACCACGCCTAGGGGGGGATATATATTTGATGGTGCGGACGTTTAAACTTTGCATACATTACTTGCCGACATTAACGCTGCAGAAGAAGGGACATGAGGTTCCCGAAACGCGTCCAGCGTAAGAAACTTTGATGTCAGAGCCTGTTGTAATCTATGTTTGCAGGCTGCCAGTAAATATTTTTGGAAAACAGATTGTTTCCTTGAGTGACTTCCTCCAAGCGGTGCAACCCTGCCATGTTTTGGATTTATATCGGCCGGCCACGGTCGTGGAGTGAGGCCCACCGCTCATCGTTCAAGAGCGGGTCCCATCTTACACAGGTGTGTTGAGAACTGGATCGAGGAGCGGGCAGGCGTGTGCAGGAAACGCCTGCTCATGTTTCACTGACAGCCACAAAGCGGAGCATGGAATCACAGGTTTCATACATCTACCCACTTGGGACTAACATTGGCGAATCCGGGAGTGTAATGCAAGCCTACTGAGGATGAAAACAGCGCCGCACTACAAGAGCCAAGATGCCTTTCAGAGAACCACGCCTAGGGGGGGGATATATATTTGATGGTGCGGACGTTTAAACTTTGCATACATTACTTGCCGACATTAACGCTGCAGAAGAAGGGACATGAGGTTCCCGAAACGCGTCCAGCGTAAGAAACTTTGATGTCAGAGCCTGTTGTAATCTATGTTTGCAGGCTGCCAGTAAATATTTTTGGAAAACAGATTGTTTCCTTGAGTGACTTCCTCCAAGCGGTGCAACCCTGCCATGTTTTGGATTTATATCGGCCGGCCACGGTCGTGGAGTGAGGCCCACCGCTCATCGTTCAAGAGCGGGTCCCATCTTACACAGGTGTGTTGAGAACTGGATCGAGGAGCGGGCAGGCGTGTGCAGGAACCGCCTGCTCATGTTTCACTGACAGCCACAAAGCGGAGCATGGAATCACAGGTTTCCTACATCTACCCACTTGGGACTAACATTGACGAATCCGGGAGTGTAATGCAAGCCTACTGAGGATGAAAACAGTGCCGCACTACAAGAGCCAAGATGCCTTTCAGAGAACCACGCCTAGGGGCTGGTATATATTTGATGGTGCGGACGTTTAAACTTTGCATACATTACTTGCCGACATTAACGCTGCAGAAGAAGGGACATGAGGTTCCCGAAACGCGTCCAGCGTAAGAAACTTTGATGTCAGAGCCTGTTGTAATCTATGTTTGCAGGCTGCCAGTAAAAAAAATTTGGAAAACAGATTGTTTCCTTGAGTGGCTTCCTCCAAGCGGTGCAACCCTGCCATGTTTTGGATATATATATATACATATATATATATATAAATATATGAACCTGGTTTAATCTGTGGCTGCCTCCTAAGCTAGTACTGTATATTCAACTTGTGCTGAGTGTTAGAGTGAAATGTTTACATCATAGTGAGGATGTTGATTAATGTCAATCAGGATGAACTGCTAGCTAGGGATTTTGACTGTTTCCACCAGAGCAACAGAAACATATTGAAATTCTATTGCCTCGACCATGTTCCAATACACGAACGTGGTGTGAACAGGGAATTAAAATTACGGAGATTGGAATCCAGGTTTATAGTTGACTTACAGACCAAGAATCCACTAGGCCTTAAAACTGAAGAAGAGCTAGCTATACATCTAGGCTAGGGGCTTTTGGGGTACTGTATTCAATGTATGTTGCACCCACTCACTGAAGTTCATTCTTAAACTATTCCTGTCACTTTGTAAATATAGCACTATTTTGATTTTACTCTTTGATCAACAAAAATGTATACATGCATTGTGGCCTCGTTATAGTATATCATACTCTTGACATGGACCGTACACTGTGATAATGATTTGAGAGTATTAAGGCTAATTGAATCAATGAGACTTGTAGAAATGTATTCTGGATCGAATGCCCATTCAGGGCAAGATATTTTCTGTTCTAATACACATGAATTTTGGCTCATTTAGAGGTTGATGATTAAATGCTGAATGATTACTGCAGTTAAATCATGTAATTAAATGTGAATTTTATAACGTTCAAAGAAGGCCTACATAGATTGTATTCACAGTCCATTTTCTATGTTGATTGTTTATTTTGCCCCAGAAGTACTTCCCTCCGTATTATGTAAAAGTATGGTGATGCCTGCGTCTTTGTTTGCAGTTTGGAAAAAAACACGTTCTGTTTATTCAACCCAGTAAATAAAATACCAAGTTTTTCACCCTTAACGGAGTGCGGTCTGTTCACTTGGTTGACGAGTGGGGTTTTGGAGCTGTGTGTGTGTGTGTGTGTGTGTGTATATATATATATATTCCAAACAAAGATTCCTCCGCCGGAGGATATCATGGAGTCGCAGAAAAACCCAATCAAAATCCACAAGGTTAGTTACGAGTTCGTTTTATTTTCAATCCATTGGGTGTCAAAAACAAGGCAAAAACCAACGCGTTTCGACAGCTGTCTTGGTCACGGTCTAAACGGGGAAGAAAGTGAGCCATATGGTGTGATATATATATATATATATATATATTTCCAAACAAAGTTCCATTTCTCCAACTCTGCAGGGCGGGCTCAAAAAGCAGGAATGGAGATCCTATATATATATATTCACTGAAAATACCATAGACTTTAGAAGTGTTATAGTTAGCTGGACATTTCAATCGTACAAAACCATTGAAATTCCTCAGTTATAGTTAGTTGTACTAAGTATAACACGAGCGCCCGCAATCTACTGCTGATGATGTCACATATTACATCATTCATGACATGGTCAGTGACATCATTGATGACATCTCAAATGATATCACTGATGACATCATCCAGTGAATGTGGTGCGGTTCGATATTTAAATATGTATTATATATATAGCAATCTGCATTGAAGAATTAATGGATGTAAAAGTGTCTGGATGGAGGATTTAGTAGCACTGTGATTGAATGTTTAAGTAACTAATTTAAAGTGTCTCACTAAATATATGGGATAGTGATTAAGCTGTATGTATACCTGTATCACTCTATCTCTTGTTGTGTAAACTACTACATACGTTGGTTACTAGCTATGTGAAAGTCTATATTAGTTATTAATTACTTAAGTGAGCATTTGTATGGGATAGTGAATGTGTGTGTGGTTGAGTGGGAGGTGTGTGACGGTCCAAAGATGTGTAAATAGTTGATTTACTAGGTATATGAGGTTAAGGCTGTTTCAGTCCCTCCTCGGACGCCTGACCCGACTGCACAACATAATAGCGCGCTGCAGGGCGAACTATTCATTAACGCGGTAGCGTTTTTTAAAATCCCCGTTTTCTATTTGAGTTGATTTATTTTCTATTTACCCTGTTTTTAGCTTGTGTTTCGCTCCCTCTCCTGCACCATAATTGTTGTAACACCGCGCTTTGCGGGTCCCTGTTTCACCTTAGGTTTGGTCGCCATCTTGGGGGAGTTTTTGCACGCCTGGCCATTTGGGGGTAGCAGACCAGCTGTCACAAGGACACGCTGACCTGCATTTAAGGGGGCATTCTAGGCGGGCGGTTCTGTTTCAGTCCCTCCTCGGACGCCTGACCCGACTGCACAACATAATAGCGCGCTGCAGGGCGAACTATTCATTAACGCGGTAGCGTTTTTTAAAATCCCCGTTTTCTATTTGAATTGATTTATTTTCTATTTACCCTGTTTTTAGCTTGTGTTTCGATCCCTCTCCTGCACCATAATTGTTGTAACACCGCGCTTTGCGGGTCCCTGTTTCACCTTAGGTTTGGTCGCCATCTTGGGGGAGTTTTTGCACGCCTGGCCATTTGGGGGTAGCAGACCAGCTGTCACAAGGACACGCTGACCTGCATTTAAGGGGGCATTCTAGGCGGGCGGTTCTGTTTCAGTCCCTCCTCGGACGCCTGACCCGACTGCACAACATAATAGCGCGCTGCAGGGCGAACTATTCATTAACGCGGTAGCGTTTTTTAAAATCCCCGTTTTCTATTTGAATTGATTTATTTTCTATTTACCCTGTTTTTAGCTTGTGTTTCGATCCCTCTCCTGCACCATAATTGTTGTAACACCGCGCTTTGCGGGTCCCTGTTTCACCTTAGGTTTGGTCGCCATCTTGGGGGAGTTTTTGCACGCCTGGCCATTTGGGGGTAGCAGACCAGCTGTCACAAGGACACGCTGACCTGCATTTAAGGGGGCATTCTAGTCGGGCGGTTCTGTTTCAGTCCCTCCTCGGACGCCTGACCCGACTGCACAACATAATAGCGCGCTGCAGGGCGAACTATTCATTAACGCGGTAGCGTTTTTTAAAATCCCCGTTTTCTATTTGAATTGATTTATTTTCTATTTACCCTGTTTTTAGCTTGTGTTTCGATCCCTCTCCTGCACCATAATTGTTGTAACACCGCGCTTTGCGGGTCCCTGTTTCACCTTAGGTTTGGTCGCCATCTTGGGGGAGTTTTTGCACGCCTGGCCATTTGGGGGTAGCAGACCAGCTGTCACAAGGACACGCTGACCTGCATTTAAAGCAGCCATTCTACGCGCAGCGTTTCGCCGTAGTGACGCCGGAGTCACGCCAGAGTCCAGCCCGTCTGCGCCCGTCAGCGTCCCGGAGGCGAGCGGTGCGGCGGGCGGGGGTGGCTCAACGTGACCACTTTCATCTGTCGCTATCATGGTATGCTATACATCTTTGGAGCTTCGGTCTCTGCAAAGGGCATCGTGTGCCTGCCGTAAAGTTTTTCCGGGTCGATATAGGGGTAAGAGGAGATGTCCTGGTTGTGGTTGGTCTCCAGGCAATGCTCCGGCCACGTTATCGAACAGGGAGACGGACAGTGTGAAGCATCTCTGTCTGCTTTTAAACACCAGATCAGTGCGCAGACATGCCCAGGAGCTTTTTGATCTCCTGACCACTGAAAAGCCGTTATGTCTGATGCTGACAGAGACTTGGTTAGGAGATTCATCTAATCCCGACATCGCCACAGCAATTCCCCCAGAATACAATATTTTTAGGCAAGATAGATCGGAAGGGAGGGGTGGGGGCGTGGCACTCGTAGTGAATAAATCTGCCGTATGCTCCATTATTCCTACGGAGGCTATCACAGGGTCTGAATCCCTTGCTTTTTCTATAGTATTGGCGCCTCATCAATCTGTTAAAGGGCTGTTAGTTTACAGGCCCCCCGGCCCGCCCGGATCCTTTTTCGATGAGCTCCAGTCTGTAATGTCAGCGCTGGTCCTGAGAGCGGAGCACTGTGTATTGGCTGGGGACTTTAATTTCCATATGGATGAGGGGTTGGACCCTGACACGATCAGATTGACCGATGTCACGGCCCCCCTTGGCCTGGTCCCTTATCTCTTTGGTCCAACACATGATAAAGGCCATACCTTGGATCAGGTCTTTTCCACGTCCCCTATAGAGGTGACGGCACTTTTGCCGGTCCTCTGGACAGACCATCGGCTGGTCAATTTTTTTGTGCTGGGTACAAAGAAACCATTGAGCACTGCTCTCAGACAGCAGGGACTAGCGCGGAGGGCGTATCATCGGGTGACCCCAGAAATGCTGGCTCAGGCATCTTTTGTCAAAACAAAAGGAGAGACAGGGTAGTGGGACACTCTTACACCCCAGTATCGATCAAGTAAACAAAACAAGAGTATTCCAAGGCAGTCGAGGACCACCGGTATGGAGCAAACAAAACGGCTTCACTTAAGGCGTTTTTAAGAAAGCCCTCACTCACCACCTAGTGATGACATGCTTCATCATCGGGCCCCACAAAAGGGACCTAGCGTCCCTTTTGTGTGCTACAACGCCAGATCTACTGCGGAGCAGGTTGGTGGGTAAGGACAGTGCTGTGCAAAGAGGTTTAAGTGAATTATGTGAGGTTAAAAAGGAGTCTGTAGTGTATCAGAATTAACTTTATTAGGATCACTAAGGACTTAGAAATAAAATCATGTGTAGGAAATGCGTCCACAATTAATTAAGTGGTAGTTTCCTAAGTCAGTCGACATGTTTCAGCCACGAAACGGTGTAAATTTACCTGGCATTCTTCAGGACTTAATGTGAATAAACCCTGGCGGTATGGACTCTCTAAGGCCCACCCTTACCTAGGGGCGTGAAAGTGAAAATTAAATAGTGAAAAAAGTGCGAGAAAATTAGAAAGAAAAATTGTCTTTCTAATAACTCCTGGTTTAGGAGGCTTCCAAATTTTCGGTTTATGCACCTGTGGGAAAGAAAAATAACGAGGACAAACAGAAAGGACAAAACAAACAATGAGTTGTATTGATGATCGCCTATTGTCAGTCCATTGTGCTCCAGTTGGTGGTATCAGAGACATCATGTGGTTGAATAACAGTATAGTTAACACCTCCTTGGTCCCCAAATTATAGAGCGTTATAGGTAGGTAGTGATATGTGCTATACGTGCTATATACAACGAATGATATTTACAAGGGGTTTGTGAGTTTAAAACGCTATCAACCTAAAATGTCGGCGCGATCGAGATCGTGCTGATAATTAAAAATATTAATAATTTCTCACTTTTATAGTGTGATGGATTCACACCATGGGTCACAGGAGGGGGGTGGGAGCGTAATTGGCACACCCTGCAATCATCAGAAACAAAGAAAGGGAATCAAGCGACTCAGATTGGTACTTAGCTCAGTGAAGTATTGTTGATGGGAGGTTTCTGGCTTTATGTACTCACGCCCTCGACGCTCGGCACCCGTTGTATACCTGTAGCGACCCTCTGCTGGACCCCGAAGATGTCTGCTCGAGGCAGCGAAGGCGTTAAGTAAACGCAGCGTTACTCTGCTTCCGGGTGGGCGTGGTCAAGCCACGCCGATGCGTGAGAGTAGGCCAATCGGTGCGCACTGAGGAGAGGTGACGCGATGTTCGTGCAGCCAATGGGAGCTGGCGGTGTCGTTGTTCATGGCAACTAGTGACTCAGGCCAGGTCGATTTTTTGCAGCGAATTGTAAACTGAGCGGCCAAATGCCAATGCCTATTCCTGGTTTTGGTTTTAATCTCAATGTGGTCAGAAAGGGATTCTAACACACGGACCACGAGGGTCCCGTGGGTCAATTGAGAATGCATCAGACGATGTCGGTGACAGATATACGCTCGTCAGGACTGTGGATTTTGGTTGGCAGGGTGGAGGTAGGCATTGTGGGATGTCCGTTATCACCGATGGTGTTAACATATTTGTATTATTATATTATAACAGGCGAGTGCGGTGTCATAATAGTCTCAGTGATGGTCATAGAGTGTTGCCTGGAGATAGTGTATTTGGAAATAGTATCTGACAATTACGATCTAGGTAGGCATAGTTCAGTATGGCTGGCCACTATTAGGATTGGTTCAAGACAGAGTTCCAAGGAATATCATCGTTCAGCCCTTGGAGGTGGGTCCCAAGTCTGTAGACCCATCTTTGTTCCTTTTCGAACAGACGGTGATTGATGTTGTTACCACTTCCAATGTGTTCTATTATTGTCCAGTGCATGTCATTGGTGGTGTGGTTATGTTCCAAAAAATGTTTGCTCATTTTTGTGGTGGATTTTTTGCATCTGATGTTTGACCGATGTTCACAGATTCTCTGTTTTACCTTCCTGCCGGTCATGCCCACGTACCGTAAATCGCATGGACATGTAATGAGATAAACTACATTGTTTGTATTGCAATTTGTATGGTCTCGTTGGGTCCAAGTTCTGCCTGGTTCAAGTTCCAATGTTTTGGTATGTGTGGTTAAGTGGCAGACACTACAATTGGAGCAAGGGTAATGGCCCACCACTTTAGGGAGACCCCAGACGTCGGTTACTGATCTTGGTGTTTCTGTGATTGTTGGTCTCGGTCTTGTGTGGACCAAAGCGTCCTTTATGCTTCTCCCTTTTCTTAAAGGAAAAGAGAGGTTTTTCCCAGGTCTTTTTGGTGCTGGATAAAATTCGCCAGTTCTTATTGATTGATTTTTTCATTATATTTGACAATGTGCTGTATGTTGTTACGCAAGTCAGGGGAATGTCCTTTTGGTCGTGTGCCCTTTCCTCCAGGAGGGCCTCCCTTGGCTGATTGCGAGCTCTTTTGTAGCCCTTGTTCAGGGTTGCGGTGGGGTATCCTCTGGCCTTTAGTTTGGATGATAATTCTGCTGATTGTGCCTTGAAGTCATGTAGTTCAGAACAGTTACGTCTCAGACGTAAATATTGGCCGTAAGGGAGATTCTCTTTCAACGGACGAGGATGAAAGCTGGTGTACTCCAGGAGATTGTTTTTTGCAGTTGGTTTATGATAGGTCTTGGTAGTGAGTTTAGTTCCAGAAATTTGGATTGTGACATCCAGGAATGTGGCTTCAGTTTTACTGGTTACGTACGTGAATTTTAGATTAGGGTCAAGGTTATTGACCCAGATTAGGAAGGTCTGAAGGTTTTCTTCGTCGCCTGTCCACAGAACCAGGACGTCGTCGATGTAGCGACGCCATATTTGAATTGACTGAAAGAAGGGGCTGGTAGTGGGTAAGATGTATTTGGCCTCAAAGTCTGCTACATAAAGCCCCGCCACGCTCGGGAAAAAGTACTGCCCATAGAGGTCCCGGTACATTGAAGGTAGAGATTGCCTTGGTATGAAAAGAAGTTTTCTTTAAGTGCCAAGGTTGCGCACTGTAAAATAAAACTTTTTGAGGCTTGGTAGGTCCAGTTGACAGAATCTAGAGCTGCTCCCAGGACCTTGATTGTATCGTCCTGGGGAATGCTCGTATATAAGCTCTCGATGTCAAGCGTGACAAGGGTTACAGTGTTTTCAGCAAAGCTTAGGCTCTCCAGTAACTGGAGGAGGCTCTTGGTGTCCTTGAGGTAGGTGGGGGTATTCTGTACTAGCGGCTTCAGGTAAAAATCGCAGAAGCGCGACAGAGGTTCCAGTAAGGAGCCAATACCGGAAACGATTGGGCGTCCGGGGGGTGGCATCCGATTTTTGTGGGTTTTGGGGAGGGTGTAAAAGTAAGGGATAATGCTATCATTGATATTGAGGAAATCTGCCTCATTCTTAGAGATGAGTCCGTCCTCTTCCGCTCTCCTTACTAATGTTGAGATCCGTGATCTAAGATCCTCAGTGGGATCAACCAACAAGGGTTTGTAGTTTTTTTGATCGTTGAGAAGTAACTTGCAGGCTTTATCGTAGTCAGTAGTGTTCTGTATGACTAATCCTCCGCCCTTGTCCGCGGGTTTGATGGTGATACTTTGATCGTTTTTAAGGCTTGTAATGCATGGTATTCCGCAGTGGTAAAGTTGTTGAAAGATTTTGGGTCTTGGCAGTTCTCAAGATCTAGAAAAACAGCCTGTTCAAAGGCAGTGATGGCCGCAGGCACAGTGTGCGGTGGGGGATTGAAAGTAGAACTTAATCTAAGGCTAGTGTCACCGTTACGTAAAGCCTTGTTGGGGTCTTCCTTTCCTTCAAAGAAGGCCTTAAGTTTCAATTTTCTGAAAAAAGCTCCAAGCTCACAATGGAGTCTGAACTTGTCTGGTCGGGAGGTGGGAATGAAGCCTAATCCTTTTTCTAGGACCTTGGTTTCTATTGGGGATAAGGTTTTATCAGAGAGGTTTGTTACCAGGCTTATGTGCCGCTCGTTCCCGGTTGCTGTTCCTTGTTGCGGGTGTGATGGCTCACCATGTCCGTGTTCTCCCACGATACTTGGTTGGGCCCTCTTCTTTTCCCTCTTCCTCTCCTGCCCATCCCTAAAAAAGGCTGGCGATATTGGGGAGCAAAGTTGGTTGGTGGCATAAAGCCCGGGTTCCATCCCATCATTGGGTAAGGTGGTTGATGGAAAGGGAATTGTTGTCCCATGTCCATCATTTGCTGAGGCATGGGCCATCCTTGGGGTTGGTTGTGAAATGTAGGGTGTCCTCTGTTGTTTCGATTTCCTCTGTTGCCTCTCCTTTTGCCTTGTTTATAGGAGCCGGTACTAGAACCACTGCTAATAGACGAATCCCCATCTGATTGAGCGTTGTTAGATGAATTTCTTGTGGGCGGTGTAAACGAGGCCGCTGAATATGGGTAAATCTTTTCGAATTCAAATGTATCCAAGTCTTTTTGAAATTTGGTGACTTTAGCTTGTAATAAGTTTTCTTTGTACTCGTTTAGGTCTTTATTTATTTCTTCTAGCTTTTTTTTAAAACCCGTTATTGTTGTTTTGAAGCGGGTCTCAGTCTCTTGAATTTCAATCAAAAGGGTCTCTGATAATCTTAGTGCTGTCTTGATTATGAGAACGAGCCAGTCGCGGGTACAATGCCACGCGATCATGGCCCATTCCTTCCTAAAGGTGGCATCATTCAGAAAAATCCTAGGGGCATTTGTAACTAACAGCCCTTTTGGGGCCGCGTTCTTCATCAGGTACTGTTTCAATATGGTGCCGTGGAGGATAGTGCGTATCCTCTCACGTTTTACTTCGGTCAGCTTTTCCCATTCGGAGGTATGGGCAATTGCCTGTGAGACTGCAGGGTCGGCAAATAGATTGGTGTCAGATAGGATGTCCGCTATTTCTGACTCGGAATACGTTAAACCCAGGTTCGACATGGTGACAGAAAATGATAGTGAGAAATTAGAGTTTTAAAATAACTCAGAAGAAACCAACGATAGAAGGCTTCTAGTTGAGAAAGCTCTCACAGCTGTGCGCTGCTAACTATGTCAAAACTAAAAGGAGAGACAGGGTAGTGGGACACTCTTACACCCCAGTATCGATCAAGTAAACAAAACAAGAGTATTCCAAGGCAGTCAAGGACCACCGGTATGGAGCAAACAAAACGGCTTCACTTAAGGCGTTTTTAAGAAAGCCCTCACTCACCACCTAGTGATGACATGCTTCATCATCGGGCCCCACAAAAGGGACCTAGCGTCCCTTTTGTGTGCTACAACGCCAGATCTACTGCGGAGCGGGTTGGTGGGTAAGGATAGTGCGCTGTGCAAAGAGAATTAAGTGAATGATGTGAGGTTAAAAAGGAGTCTGTAGTGTATCAGAATTAACTTTATTAGGATCACTAAGGACTTAGAAATAAAATCATGTGTAGGAAATGCGTCCACAATTAATTAAGTGGTAGTTTCCTAAGTCAGTCGACATGTTTCAGCCACGAAACGGTGTAAATTTACCTGGCATTCTTCAGGACTTAATGTGAATAAACCCTGGCGGTATGGACTCTCTAAGGCCCACCCTTACCTAGGGGCGTGAAAGTGAAAATTAAATAATGAAAAAAGTGCGAGAAAATTAGAAAGAAAAATTGTCTTTCTAATAACTCCTGGTTTAGGAGGCTTCCGAATTTTCGGTTTCTGCACCTGTGGGAAAGAAAAATAACGAGGACAAACAGAAAGGACAAAACAAACAATGAGTTGTATTGATGATCGCCTATTGTCAGTCCATTGTGCTCCAGTTGGTGGTATCAGAGACATCATGTGGTTGAGTAACAGTATAGTTAACACCACCTTGGTCCCCAAATTATAGAGCGTTATGGGTAGGTAGTGATATGTGCTATACGTGCTATATACAACGAATGATATTTACAAGGGGTTTGTGAGTTTAAAACGCTATCAACCTAAAATGTCGGCACGATCGAGATCGTGCTGATAATTAAAAATAATAATAATTTCTCACTTTTATAGTGTGATGGATTCACACCATGGGTCCCAGGAGGGGGGTGGGAGCGTAATTGGCACACCCTGCAATCATCAGAAACAAAGAAAGGGAATCAAGCGACTCAGATTGGTACTTAGCTCAGTGAAGTATTGTTGATGGGAGGTTTCTGGCTTTATGTACTCACGCCCTCGACGCTCGGCACCCGTTGTATACCTGTAGCGACCCTCTGCTGGACCCCGAAGATGTCTGCTCGAGGCAGCGAGGGCGTTAAGTAAACGCAGCGTTACTCTGCTTCCGGGTGGGCGTGGTCAAGCCACGCCGATGCGTGAGAGTAGGCCAATCGGTGCGCACTGAGGAGAGGTGACGCGATGTTCGTGCAGCCAATGGGAGCTGGCGGTGTCGTTGTTCATGGCAACTAGTGACTCAGGCCAGGTCGATTTTTTGCAGCGAATTGTAAACTGAGCGGCCAAATGCCAATGCCTATTCCTGGTTTTGGTTTTAATCTCAATGTGGTCAGAAAGGGATTCTAACACACGGACCACGAGGGTCCCGTGGGTCAATTGAGAATGCATCAGACGATGTCGGTGACAGATATACGCTCGTCAGGACTGTGGATTTTGGTTGGCAGGGTGGAGGTAGGCATTGTGGGATGTCCGTTATCACCGATGGTGTTAACATATTTGTATTATGATATTATAACAGGCGAGTGCGGTGTCATAATAGTCTCAGTGATGGTCATAGAGCGTTGCCTGGAGATAGTGTATTTGGAAATAGTATCTGACAATTACGATCTAGGTAGGCATAGTTCAGTATGGCTGGCCACTATTAGGATTGGTTGAAGACAGAGTTCCAAGAAATATCATCGTTCAGCCCTTGGAGGTGGGTCCCAAGTCTGTAGACCCATCTTTGTTCCTTTTCGAACAGACGGTGATTGATGTTGTTACCACTTCCAATGTGTTCTATTATTGTCCAGTGCATGTCATTGGTGGTGTGGTTATGTTCCAAAAAATGTTTGCTCATTTTTGTGGTGGATTTTTTGCATCTGATGTTTGACCGATGTTCACAGATTCTCTGTTTTACCTTCCTGCCGGTCATGCCCACGTATCGTAAATCGCATGGACATGTAATGAGATAAACTACATTGTTTGTATTGCAATTTGTATGGTCTCGTTGGGTCCAAGTTCTGCCTGGTTCAAGTTCCAATGTTTTGGTATGTGTGGTTAAGTGGCAGACACTACAATTGGAGCAAGGGTAATGGCCCACCACTTTAGGGAGACCCCAGACGTCGGTTACTGATCTTGGTGTTTCTGTGATTGTTGGTCTCGGTCTTGTGTGGACCAAAGCGTCCTTTATGCTTCTCCCTTTCTTAAAGGAAAAGAGAGGTTTTTCCCAGGTCTTTTTGGTGCTGGATAAAATTCGCCAGTTCTTATTGATTGATTTTTTCATTATATTTGACAATGTGCTGTATGTTTTTACGCAAGTCAGGGGAATGTCCTTTTGGTCGTGTGCCCTTTCCTCCAGGAGGGCCTCCCTTGGCTGATTGCGAGCTCTTTTGTAGCCCTTGTTCAGGGTTGCAGTGGGGTATCCTCTGGCCTTTAGTTTGGATGATAATTCTGCTGATTGTGCCTTGAAGTCATGTAGTTCAGAACAGTTACGTCTCAGACGTAAATATTGGCCGTAAGGGAGATTCTCTTTCAACGGACGAGGATGAAAGCTGGTGTACTCCAGGAGATTGTTTTTTGCAGTTGGTTTATGATAGGTCTTGGTGGTGAGTTTAGTTCCAGAAATTTGGATTGTGACATCCAGGAATGTGGCTTCAGTTTTACTGGTTACGTACGTGAATTTTAGATTAGGGTCAAGGTTATTGACCCAGATTAGGAAGGTCTGAAGGTTTTCTTCGTCGCCTGTCCACAGAACCAGGACGTCGTCGATGTAGCGACGCCATATTTGAATTGACTGAAAGAAGGGGCTGGTAGTGGGTAAGATGTATTTGGCCTCAAAGTCTGCTACATAAAGCCCCGCCACGCTCGGGGCAAAAGTACTGCCCATAGAGGTCCCGGTACATTGAAGGTAGAGATTGCCTTGGTATGAAAAGAAGTTTTCTTTAAGTGCCAAGGTTGCGCACTGTAAAATAAAACTTTTTGAGGCTTGGTAGGTCCAGTTGACAGAATCTAGAGCTGCTCCCAGGACCTTGATTGTATCGTCCTGGGGAATGCTCGTATATAAGCTCTCAATGTCAAGCGTGACAAGGGTTACAGTGTTTTCAGCAAATCTTAGGCTCTCCAGTAACTGGAGGAGGCTCTTGGTGTCCTTGAGGTAGGTAGGGGTATTCTGTACTAGCGGCTTCAGGTAAAAATCGCAGAAGCGCGACAGAGGTTCCAGTAAGGAGCCAATACCGGAAACGATTGGGCGTCCGGGGGGGTGGCATCCGATTTTTGTGGGTTTTGGGGAGGGTGTAAAAGTAAGGGATAATGCTATCATTGATATTGAGGAAATCTGCCTCATTCTTAGAGATGAGTCCGTCCTCTTCCGCTCTCCTTACTAATGTTGAGATCCGTGATCTAAGATCCTCAGTGGGATCAACCAACAAGGGTTTGTAGTTTTTTTGATCGTTGAGAAGTAACTTGCAGGCTTTATCGTAGTCAGTAGTGTTCTGTATGACTAATCCTCCGCCCTTGTCCGCGGGTTTGATGGTGATACTTTGATAGTTTTTTAAGGCTTGTAATGCATGGTATTCCGCAGTGGTAAAGTTGTTGAAAGATTTTGGGTCCTGGCAGTTCTCAAGATCTAGAAAAACAGCCTGTTCAAAGGCAGTGATGGCCGCAGGTACAGTGTGCGGTGGGGGATTGAAAGTAGAACTTAATCTAAGGCTAGTGTCACCGTTACGTAAAGCCTCGTTGGGGTCTTCCTTTCCTTCAAAGAAGGCCTTAAGTTTCAATTTTCTGAAAAAAGCTCCAAGCTCACAATGGAGTCTGAACTTGTCTGGTCGGGAGGTGGGAATGAAGCCTAATCCTTTTTCTAGGACCTTGGTTTCTATTGGGGATAAGGTTTTATCAGAGAGGTTTGTTACCAGGCTTATGTGCCGCTCGTTCCCGGTTGCTGTTCCTTGTTGCGGGTGTGATTGCTCACCATGTCCGTGTTCTCCCACGATACTTGGTTGGGCCCTCTTCTTTTCCCTCTTCCTCTTCTGCCCATCCCTAAAAAAGGCTGGCGATATTGGGGAGCAAAGTTGGTTGGTGGCATAAAGCCCGGGTAAGAATGAGGCAGATTTCCTCAATATCAATGATAGCATTATCCCTTACTTTTACACCCTCCCCAAAACCCACAAAAATCGGATGCTACCCCCGGACGCCCAATCGTTTCCGGTATTGGCTCCTTACTGGAACCTCTGTCGCGCTTCTGCGATTTTTACCTGAAGCCGCTAGTACAGAATACCCCTACCTACCTCAAGGACACCAAGAGCCTCCTCCAGTTACTGGAGAGCCTAAGCTTTGCTGAAAACACTGTAACCCTTGTCACGCTTGACATCGAGAGCTTATATACGAGCATTCCCCAGGACGATACAATCAAGGTCCTGGGAGCAGCTCTAGATTCTGTCAACTGGACCTACCAAGCCTCAAAAAGTTTTATTTTACAGTGCACAACCTTGGCACTTAAAGAAAACTTCTTTTCATACCAAGGCAATCTCTACCTTCAATGTACCGGGACCTCTATGGGCAGTACTTTTGCCCCGAGCGTGGCGGGGCTTTATGTAGCAGACTTTAAGGCCAAATACATCTTACCCACTACCAGCCCCTTCTTTCAGTCAATTCAAATATGGCGTCGCTACATCGACGACGTCCTGGTTCTGTGGACAGGCGACGAAGAAAACCTTCAGACCTTCCTAATCTGGGTCAATAACCTTGACCCTAATCTAAAATTCACGTACGTAACCAGTAAAACTGAAGCCACATTCCTGGATGTCACAATCCAAATGTCTGGAACTAAATTCACCACCAAGACCTATCATAAACCAACTGCAAAAAGCAATCTCCTGGAGTACACCAGCTTTCATCCTCGTCCGTTGAAAGAGAATCTCCCTTACGGCCAATATTTACTTCTGAGACGTAACTGTTCTGAACTACATGACTTCAAGGCACAATCAGCAGAATTATCATCCAAACTAAAGGCCAGAGGATACCCCGCCGCAACCCTGAAGAAGGGCTACAAAAGAGCTCGCAATCAGCCAAGGGAGGCCCTCCTGGAGGAAAGGGCACACGACCAAAAGGACATTCCCCTGACTTGCGTAACAACATACAGCACATTGTCAAATATAATGAAAAAATCAATCAATAAGAACTGGCGAATTTTATCCAGCACCAAAAAGACCTGGGAAAAACCTCTCTTTTCCTTTAAGAAAGGGAGAAGCATAAAGGACGCTTTGGTCCACACAAGACCGAGACCAACAATCACAGAAACACCAAGATCAGTAACCGACGTCTGGGGTCTCCCTAAAGTGGTGGGCCATTACCCTTGCTCCAATTGTAGTGTCTGCCACTTAACCACACATACCAAAACATTGGAACTTGAACCAGGCAGAACTTGGACCCAACGAGACCATACAAATTGCAATACAAACAATGTAGTTTATCTCATTACATGTCCATGCGATTTACGGTACGTGGGCATGACCGGCAGGAAGGTAAAACAGAGAATCTGTGAACATCGGTCAAACATCAGATGCAAAAAATCCACCACAAAAATGAGCAAACATTTTTTGGAACATAACCACACCACCAATGACATGCACTGGACAATAATAGAACACATTGGAAGTGGTAACAACATCAATCACCGTCTGTTCGAAAAGGAACAAAGATGGGTCTACAGACTTGGGACCTACCTCCAAGGGCTGAACGATGATATTCCTTGGAACTCTGTCTTGAACCAATCCTAATAGTGGCCAGCCATACTGAACTATGCCTACCTAGATCGTAATTGTCAGATACTATTTCCAAATACACTATCTCCAGGCAACACTCTATGACCATCACTGAGACTATTATGACACCGCACTCGCCTGTTATAATATCATAATACAAATATGTTAACACCATCGGTGATAACGGACATCCCACAATGCCTACCTCCACCCTGCCAACCAAAATCCACAGTCCTGACGAGCGTATATCTGTCACCGACATCGTCTGATGCATTCTCAATTGACCCACGGGACCCTCGTGGTCCGTGTATTAGAATCCCTTTCTGACCACATTGAGATTAAAACCAAAACCAGGAATAGGCATTGGCATTTGGCCGCTCAGTTTACAATTCGCTGCAAAAAATCGACCTGGCCTGAGTCACTAGTTGCCATGAACAACGACACCGCCAGCTCCCATTGGCTGCACGAACATCGCGTCACCTCTCCTCAGTGCGCACCGATTGGCCTACTCTCACGCATCGGCGTGGCTTGACCACGCCCACCCGGAAGCAGAGTAACGCTGCGTTTACTTAACGCCCTCGCTGCCTCGAGCAGACATCTTCGGGGTCCAGCAGAGGGTCGCTACAGGTATACAACGGGTGCCGAGCGTCGAGGGCGTGAGTACATAAAGCCAGAAACCTCCCATCAACAATACTTCACTGAGCTAAGTACCAATCTGAGTCGCTTGATTCCCTTTCTTTGTTTCTGATGATTGCAGGGTGTGCCAATTACGCTCCCACCCCCCTCCTGTGACCCATGGTGTGAATCCATCACACTATAAAAGTGAGAAATTATTATTATTTTTAATTATCAGCACGATCTCGATCGCGCCGACATTTTAGGTTGATAGCGTTTTAAACTCACAAACCCCTTGTAAATATCATTCGTTGTATATAGCACGTATAGCACATATCACTACCTACCCATAACGCTCTATAATTTGGGGACCAAGGTGGTGTTAACTATACTGTTACTCAACCACATGATGTCTCTGATACCACCAACTGGAGCACAATGGACTGACAATAGGCGATCATCAATACAACTCATTGTTTGTTTTGTCCTTTCTGTTTGTCCTCGTTATTTTTCTTTCCCACAGGTGCAGAAACCGAAAATTCGGAAGCCTCCTAAACCAGGAGTTATTAGAAAGACAATTTTTCTTTCTAATTTTCTCGCACTTTTTTCACTATTTAATTTTCACTTTCACGCCCCTAGGTAAGGGTGGGACTTAGAGAGTCCATACCGCCAGGGTTTATTCACATTAAGTCCTGAAGAATGCCAGGTAAATTTACACCGTTTCGTGGCTGAAACATGTCGACTGACTTAGGAAACTACCACTTAATTAATTGTGGACGCATTTCCTACACATGATTTTATTTCTAAGTCCTTAGTGACCCTAATAAAGTTAATTCTGATACACTACAGACTCCTTTTTAACCTCACATCATTCACTTAAACCTCTTTGCACAGCACTGTCCTTACCCACCAACCCGCTCCGCAGTAGATCAGGCGTTGTAGCACACAAAAGGGACGCTAGGTCCCTTTTGTGGGGCCCGATGATGAAGCATGTCATCACTAGGTGGTGAGTGAGGGCTTTCTTAAAAACGCCTTAAGTGAAGCCGTTTTGTTTGCTCCATACCGGTGGTCCTTGACTGCCTTGGAATACTCTTGTTTTGTTTACTTGATCGATACTGGGGTGTAAGAGTGTCCCACTACCCTGTCTCTCCTTTTGTTTTGACATACTTAGCAGCGCACAACTGTGAGAGCTTTCTCAACTAGAAGCCTTCTATCGTTGGTTTCTTCTGAGTTATTTTAAAACTCTAATTTCTCACTATCATTTTCTGTCACCATGTCGAACCTGGGTTTAACGTATTCAGAGTCAGAAATAGCGGACATCCTATCTGACACCAATCTATTTGCCGACCCTGCAGTCTCACAGGCAATTGCCCATACCTCCGAATGGGAAAAGCTGACCGAAGTAAAACGTGAGAGGATACGCACTATCCTCCACGGCACCATATTGAAACAGTACCTGATGAAGAACGCGGCCCCAAAAGGGCTGTTAGTTACAAATGCCCCTAGGATTTTTCTGAATGATGCCACCTTTAGGAAGGAATGGGCCATGATCGCGTGGCATTGTACCCGCGACTGGCTCGTTCTCATAATCAAGACAGCACTAAGATTATCAGAGACCCTTTTGATTGAAATTCAAGAGACTGAGACCCGCTTCAAAACAACAATAACGGGTTTTAAAAAAAAGCTAGAAGAAATAAATAAAGACCTAAACGAGTACAAAGAAAACTTATTACAAGCTAAAGTCACCAAATTTCAAAAAGACTTGGATAAATTTGAATTCGAAAAGATTTACCCATATTCAGCGGCCTCGTTTACACCGCCCACAAGAAATTCATCTAACAACGCTCAATCAGATGGGGATTCGTCTATTAGCAGTGGTTCTAGTACCGGCTCCTATAAACAAGGCAAAAGGAGAGGCAACAGAGGAAATCGAAACAACAGAGGACACCCTGCATTTCACAACCAACCCCAAGGATGGCCCATACCTCAGCAAATGATGGACATGGAACAACAATTCCCTTTCCATCAACCACCTTACCCAATGATGGGATGAAACCCGGGCTTTATGCCACCAACCAACTTTGCTCCCCAATATCGCCAGCCTTTTTTAGGGATGGGCAGGAGAGGAAGAGGGAAAAGAAGAGGGCCCAACCAAGTATCGTGGGAGAACACGGACATGGTGAGCCATCACACCCGCAACAAGGAACAGCAACCGGGAACGAGCGGCACATAAGCCTGGTAACAAACCTCTCTGATAAAACCTTATCCCCAATAGAAACCAAGGTCCTAGAAAAAGGATTAGGCTTCATTCCCACCTCCCGACCAGACAAGTTCAGACTCCATTGTGAGCTTGGAGCTTTTTTCAGAAAATTGAAACTTAAGGCCTTCTTTGAAGGAAAGGAAGACCCCAACGAGGCTTTACGTAACGGTGACACTAGCCTTAGATTAAGTTCTACTTTCAATCCCCCACCGCACACTGTACCTGCGGCCATCACTGCCTTTGAACAGGCTGTTTTTCTAGATCTTGAGAACTGCCAAGACCCAAAATCTTTCAACAACTTTACTACTGCGGAATACCATGCATTACAAGCCTTAAAAAACGATCAAAGTATCACCATCAAACCCGCGGACAAGGGCGGAGGATTAGTCATACAGAACACTACTGACTACGATAAAGCCTGCAAGTTACTTCTCAACGATCAAAAAAACTACAAACCCTTGTTGGTTGATCCCACTGAGGATCTTAGATCACGGATCTCAACATTAGTAAGGAGAGCGGAAGAGGACGGACTCATCTCTAAGAATGAGGCAGATTTCCTCAATATCAATGAGGGGTGCCGCTCGTGAGAGGAGTTTCCCTGCTTCATTGCTGCATCGCGCTACAGGAGTAGCTTGCCCACAGACTTTTTCCAGCACCTTTGCCATCGTGAGGAGGGAGGTGTGAGGCCGCAGAGGAGGTGAGAGGCGCGGCCCCGGGACTGCGAGGAACAGCCTCTAACAACAACAGCTGTGTCCTCTTCCCGCGGGAGCCGCGCCCCCTCCCAGTGCCCGCCCCCCTCTGAGTGCTCTTCACTCCTCGCGGCCCCCGCTTCGCGGGAGCCGCTCGTGAGAGGAGTTTCCCTGCTTCATTGCTGCATCGTGCTACAGGAGTAGCTTGCCCACAGACTTTTTCCAGCACCTTTGCCATCGTGAGGAGGGAGGCGTGAGGCCGCAGAGGAGGTGAGAGGCGCGGCCCCGGGACTGCGAGGAACAGCCTCTAACAACAACAGCTGTGTCCTCTTCCCGCGGGAGCCGCGCCCCCTCCCAGTGCCCGCCCCCCTCTGAGTGCTCTTCACTCCTCGCGGCCCCCGCTTCGCGGGAGCCGCTCGTGAGAGGAGTTTCCCTGCTTCTTTGCTGCATCGCGCTACAGGAGTAGCTTGCCCACAGACTTTTTCCAGCACCTTTGCCATCGTGAGGAGGGAGGCGTGAGGCCGCAGAGGAGGTGAGAGGCGCGGCCCCGGGACTGCGAGGAACAGCCTCTAACAACAACAGCTGTGTCCTCTTCCCGCGGGAGCCGCGCCCCCTCCCAGTGCCCGCCCCCCTCTGAGTGCTCTTCACTCCTCGCGGCCCCCGCTTCGCGGGAGCCGCTCGTGAGAGGAGTTTCCCTGCTTCATTGCTGCATCGCGCTACAGGAGTAGCTTGCCCACAGACTTTTTCCAGCACCTTTGCCATCGTGGGGAGGGAGGCGTGAGGCCGCAGAGGATGTGAGAGGCGCGGCCCCGGGACTGCGAGGAACAGCCTCTAACAACAACAGCTGTGTCCTCTTCCCGCGGGAGCCGCGCCCACTCCCAGTGCCCGCCCCCCTCTGAGTGCTCTTCACTCCTCGCGGCCCCCGCTTCGCGGGGGCCGCTCGTGAGAGGAGTTTCCCTGCTTCATTGCTGCATCGCGCTACAGGAGTAGCTTGCCCACAGACTTTTTCCAGCACCTTTGCCATCGTGAGGAGGGAGGCGTGAGGCCGCAGAGGAGGTGAGAGGCGCGGCCCCGGGACTGCGAGGACCAGCCTCTAACAACAACAGCTGTGTCCTCTTCCCGCGGGAGCCGCGCCCCCTCCCAGTGCCCGCCCCCCTCTGAGTGCTCTTCACTCCTCGCGGCCCCCGCTTCGCGGGAGCCGCTCGTGAGAGGAGTTTCCCTGCTTCATTGCTGCATCGCGCTACAGGAGTAGCTTGCCCACAGACTTTTTCCAGCACCTTTGCCATCGTGAGGAGGGAGGCGTGAGGCCGCAGAGGAGGTGAGAGGCGCGGCCCCGGGACTGCGAGGAACAGCCTCTAACAACAACAGCTGTGTCGACTTCCCGCGGGAGCCGCGCCCCCTCCCAGTGCCCGCCCCCCTCTGAGTGCTCTTCACTCCTCGCGGCCCCCGCTTCGCGGGAGCCGCTCGTGAGAGGAGTTTCCCTGCTTCATTGCTGCATCGCGCTACAGGAGTAGCTTGCCCACAGACTTTTTCCAGCACCTTTGCCATCGTGAGGAGGGAGGCGTGAGGCCGCAGAGGAGGTGAGAGGCGCGGCCCCGGGACTGCGAGGAACAGCCTCTAACAACAACAGCTGTGTCCTCTTCCCGCGGGAGCCGCGCCCCCTCCCAGTGCCCGCCCCCCTCTGAGTGCTCTTCACTCCTCGCGGCCCCCGCTTCGCGGGAGCCGCTCGTGAGAGGAGTTTCCCTGCTTCATTGCTGCATCGCGCTACAGGAGTAGCTTGCCCACAGACTTTTTCCAGCACCTTTGCCATCGTGAGGAGGGAGGCGTGAGGCCGCAGAGGAGGTGAGAGGCGCGGCCCCGGGACTGCGAGGAACACCCTCTAACAACAACAGCTGTGTCCTCTTCCCGCGGGAGCCGCGCCCCCTCCCAGTGCCCGCCCCCCTCTGAGTGCTCTTCACTCCTCGCGGCCCCCGCTTCGCGGGAGCCGCTCGTGAGAGGAGTTTCCCTGCTTCATTGCTGCATCGCGCTACAGGAGTAGCTTGCCCACAGACTTTTTCCAGCACCTTTGCCATCGTGAGGAGGGAGGCGTGAGGCCGCAGAGGAGGTGAGAGGCGCGGCCCCGGGACTGCGAGGAACAGCCTCTAACAACAACAGCTGTGTCCTCTTCCCGCGGGAGCCGCGCCCCCTCCCAGTGCCCGCCCCCCTCTGAGTGCTCTTCACTCCTCGCGGCCCCCGCTTCGCGGGTGCCGCTCGTGAGAGTAGTTTCCCTGCTTCATTGCTGCATCGCGCTACAGGAGTAGCTTGCCCACAGACTTTTTCCAGCACCTTTGCCATCGTGAGAAGGGAGGCGTGAGGCCGCAGAGGAGGTGAGAGGCGCGGCCCCGGGACTGCGAGGAACAGCCTCTAACAACAACAGCTGTGTCCTCTTCCCGTGGGAGCCGCGCCCCCTCCCAGTGCCCGCCCCCCTCTGAGTGCTCTTCACTCCTCGCGGCCCCCGCTTCGCGGGAGCCGCTCGTGAGAGGAGTTTCCCTGCTTCATTGCTGCATCGCGCTACAGGAGTAGCTTGCCCACAGACTTTTTCCAGCACCTTTGCCATCGTGAGGAGGGAGGCGTGAGGCCGCAGAGGAGGTGAGAGGCGCGGCCCCGGGACTGCGAGGAACAGCCTCTAACAACAACAGCTGTGTCCTCTTCCCGCGGGAGCCGCGCCCCCTCCCAGTGCCCGCCCCCCTCCGAGTGCTCTTCACTCCTCGCGGCCCCCGCTTCGCGGGTGCCGCTCGTGAGAGGAGTTTCCCTGCTTCATTGCTTCATTGCTGCATCGCGCTACAGGAGTAGCTTGCCCACAGACTTTTTCCAGCACCTTTGCCATCGTGAGGAGGGAGGTGTGAGGCGGCAGAGGAGGTGAGAGGCGCGGCCCCGGGACTGCGAGGAACAGCCTCTAACAACAACAGCTGTGTCCTCTTCCCGCGGGAGCCGCGCCCCCTCCCAGTGCCCGCCCCCCTCTGAGTGCTCTTCACTCCTCGCGGCCCCCGCTTCGCGGGAGCCGCTCGTGAGAGGAGTTTCCCTGCTTCATTGCTGCATCGCGCTACAGGAGTAGCTTGCCCACAGACTTTTTCCAGCACCTTTGCCATCGTGAGGAGGGAGGCGTGAGGCCGCAGAGGAGGTGAGAGGCGCGGCCCCGGGACTGCGAGGAACAGCCTCTAACAACAACAGCTGTGTCCTCTTCCCGCGGGAGCCGCGCCCCCTCCCAGTGCCCGCCCCCCTCTGAGTGCTCTTCACTCCTCGCGGCCCCCGCTTCGCGGGTGCCGCTCGTGAGAGGGGTTTCCGTGCTTCATTGCTGCATCGCGCTACAGGAGTAGCTTGCCCACAGACTTTTTCCAGCACCTTTGCCATCGTGAGGAGGGAGGCGTGAGGCCGCAGAGGAGGTGAGAGGCGCGGCCCCGGGACTGCGAGGAACAGCCTCTAACAACAACAGCTGTGTCCTCTTCCCGCGGGAGCCGCGCCCCCTCCCAGTGCCCGCCCCCCTCTGAGTGCTCTTCACTCCTCGCGGCCCCCGCTTCGCGGGAGCCGCTCGTGAGAGGAGTTTCCCTGCTTCATTGCTGCATCGCGCTACAGGAGTAGCTTGCCCACAGACTTTTTCCAGCACCTTTGCCATCGTGAGGAGGGAGGCGTGAGGCCGCATAGGAGGTGAGAGGCGCGGCCCCGGGACTGCGAGGAACCGCCTCTAACAACAACAGCTGTGTCCTCTTCCCGCGGGAGCCGCGCCCCCTCCCAGTGCCCGCCCCCCTCTGAGTGCTCTTCAGTCCTCGCGGCCCCCGCTTTGCGGGGGCCGCTCGTGAGAGGAGTTTCCCTGCTTCATTGCTGCATCGCGCTACAGGAGTAGCTTGCCCACAGACTTTTTCCAGCACCTTTGCCATCGTGAGGAGGGAGGCGTGAGGCCGCAGAGGAGGTGAGAGGCGCGGCCCCGGGACTGCGAGGAACAGCCTCTAACAACAACAGCTGTGTCCTCTTCCCGCGGGAGCCGCGCCCCCTCCCAGTGCCCGCCCACCTCTGAGTGCTCTTCACTCCTCGCGGCCCCCGCTTCGCGGGAGCCGCTCGTGAGAGGAGTTTCCCTGCTTCATTGCTGCATCGCGCTACAGGAGTAGCTTGCCCACAGACTTTTTCCAGCACCTTTGCCATCGTGAGGAGGGAGGCGTGAGGCCGCAGAGGAGGTGAGAGGCGCGGCCCCGGGACTGCGAGGAACAGCCTCTAACAACAACAGCTGTGTTCTCTTCCCGCGGGAGCCGCGCCCCCTCCCAGTGCCACGCCCCCTTGGAAGCCTTTTCTATATCAGTAGGGACTGGACCGCGTACCGCGGGACGCGCGCGGGACGCAGCCCGGGGCTAAGCCCGGGCAAAGGGCGGGCCCTCTGTGGCCCTCCGGGGACCGAGGGAGCCGGGCCGGGGCCATATCCCCTGACAAGTTCTTTCCTTATCTACCATCAGTGCAAGTACTGTGATATATCAAACGGAAACTGCTCTGGAAATATCATTCACGTTTGTCTATCTAAGTTTCTAAGCATACCCCATAATGCCCTCTAAATTGGTCACCATGGACAATTTCCTAATTAAAAAGGTTGCCCAAATTAACAGTAATAGAAGGGCGTCTCTAGGGTTGGACCTCTCTTCTACCTCTACAGCTACTCTGGAGCAACCACTTATTCCTATAGAGACTTCCCTGTTAGAGGAACCCCCTGTCCCTGTATGCAAGACTATCACTGCAGTTGCTCTAATACATGCGGGCCAGAATGATGAGGATCCTACTGGCCCAGCATCTTTAGGGACAGGTATAGGCTCTCTTGGATTACATGAGCCTGCAGTAAAGGAATCTCCACGCAGATTCAAAAAAGCTCGAGTGAGGCGCAGGGGGAAGCAAGGGAAAATGAGTTCTAAACACCCAGAAGGAGGGGGGGTTGAGTCTGTATCCTCATCAGTTTCTATAGGAAATAGATTAGCTGCTTTTGGTGAGACAGGAGACACTACTGTGCCTAAACGACTCGGTGTTTCTTGCCTCCTGATTGATTTTTCAGAGACAGGGGCTGTTGCCAATGGCGAAATTGCTGCCAATGGACCTGATATGACTAACAACCAGCCATTGTCCAGTACACCTACTAGTGTATCTGTACTGGACCTACTCACTGGGAACGATAGTATTAGGCTGTCAGGTTCTCCTAAACTCCCTATTGAGTCACCTCCCATGTCCCCTACACCCCCCTTCAACAGGCTAAGTAATGAAAATAGGGAGGGGAAGTCATTGGGAAGTCAAGTACACAAAACACGGGAAGAGGTCGAGATTGTTTCCCTATTAGAAACTGGCGAAACCCCCGGTTGTCAGGAAGCTATGATGGCCAAAATTGTAGATCTTATTAGGGGAATGATGCAACCTCTCCTTGACAGGACTTCTACGATGTGTGCACATCTAGACCAAATTGAAAAAAAGGTTGTACAAAATTCCCTCCTCCTATTAGATCTGCAAAAGGGGATAGGAAACCCTAAGGAAACCCCATTACCAAAAGCGAATCTACCTGTGAAACCGTCAGTAATAGGTCCCCCCTCACCGCAAGTAATAATGACACCAGCACAAATAATATCAAAGTCTAAGCAAAAACCAGTGAAAGAGGGAGGAAGTTCGGCCAGCCCGGTGATTAGATTAATCACCCCGACCCCACTGATAGCCACACCACAATCGGCGGCTCCAGTAGCTAAGGAGCAACCGTCTAAGGCAGGGGGAGGTCAAATTAAAG
This sequence comes from Lissotriton helveticus, assembly GCF_964261635.1. Taxonomy (NCBI): domain Eukaryota; kingdom Metazoa; phylum Chordata; class Amphibia; order Caudata; family Salamandridae; genus Lissotriton; species Lissotriton helveticus. The sequence continues at coordinate 1,589,542,366 of NC_136068.1, read as the reverse complement.
ATGTTAGTAAGGACATGGTAATTACCAAGGCGAAGATAGCTAATAATAATCCCACTGTCCCCCAAAAAACTAAAATTAAAACCAACCATAACATAGACCTAACCCCTGACTCAGCCCCTTATGTTATTGTATTGGCAGGGGTACCGGAACTGCCTGCAGGTAAATGGGAAGACCACGGAGCGTTAAGGAATAAGGTGGTGTTCTGGCTCCGTGATAATAGACCGTTACCTGCCTCAATAAACGGTGAAATTCTAAGTCTAAGGCGCGCTAACTGGGTAGGAGTGAGGCCAAAGGATAAGATTGGTGATGTAATAATCATCAATTTTAAGGATCACAGGGCTGTGAGGCATATCGGGGACTGGTTTGATGTTAGTAGTAGTGATTCAATTTCTACACATCTCCTTTCCTACTTTTATCCCTATGTACCCCCGAAAAGCGCTAACAACTGGGGCAGGGATAGGCAACTTATTAGGAAGCCTGCTCAACAACATCGCAGGTTCGGAAATGCAAGATTATGGGACATGGCTGAGTTGGAGGGAGTACCGCCACCGTTGGGTAATCATGGTTATGTAAATGGTCAAGGCTCCTCCCTCTACACCCAGAGACCAGAGGATTATTATCCCAGAAATGGGTATCTATCCTATCAACACCCCCCTCTCAGTGACCATTATCCATTGCATCTGGAACCCAACCTTTACCAACCTAGATTAGGGAACCACAGAGAATTACTACCAAACATGTACAATTTACCAATCCAAAATCGATACCAGATTTTTTCTGGTTTGGATGGGGTAGATTGACAACAAGCCCAGTTCCCTATAGAATCTTTGGATGGGAATAAGCCCCTGTCTCCGGCTCCCGAAGTGTGCACTAAGGATGGAGTTTCTTTCCCTAATATCATTTCTAATGGTATAGATGCCCCTAGCGAACTTTCACAAGCATCTTCCATATTAAACAAGACCTGCGCCTCCGATGGGCTGACACCTTGTGACAGTGTATGTCTGGATCAGGTGCATTCCCCCGTAGGTGTTAATAATAATGGGAGTAGGGGAAAGATAAGTACTGGTCAAGGGCAGGCGAAGAGTACTTTTTGCGAACTGCTCTTTTGGAATGTAGCTGGGCTGAAGCAAAAAATTATTAACCCAGCCTGGGAGTCCGTAATAGGAGGCAAGGATATAGTGGCCCTACAAGAAACATGGACCCAGGACCCAATCCATATAAATGGCTATAGAACCTTTTTTACCCCCGCAGTTGGAGGCCATTTTGGTAGGGCAAAAGGTGGTTTGACTACTTATGTTTCTAACCACCTCAAAATAAAACAGGCCCAATGTCACTTAAACTCCAAATACTTCCAGTTAATAATTCTTAGAGACCTTAAAAGAGCAGAGGTGATTATTATTAATTTTTACAATAATGTCCCGAGGGATGAAATCGTGGTTGCGATTAAGCAACTTAAGGAGGAAGTTCAATTAGAGGTAGACAAAAATGATAAAGAATTAGTAATTTTATGGGGGGGGGATTTTATCTGTTCACTTTGTACCAAAGGGAGTCAGGGCCTATGCGGCCTAATGACCGAGAGAGATGTGAATCTGACCCACTTCGATCACACTCTAATGGGGGATTTGTTGAATGAGATATTGTTTATGTTTGACTTAGGGTTTGCCAATGAATTAGCATTAAAACCTACACCCTTTGTCCCGACATTTGTTGGTAGAGGTTTGTCCACTATTGATTTTATCATCGCCTCCAGTAACCTTGGCAATAGAGTCGCGACGGTTACTAACATTCAATTGCCCATAAGTGATCATCTTCCCCAATGCCTTAAGATTGTAGATCTCTTCCATGACCCATCTACGGCCGCGCCACCTGTCGAGGCAGCGGTTGATGTGGTTCTTGGGAGACAAAATGGCTATTCACTTAACTGGAGTAAAGTAATCCCCTCGACTTTTTTCAAGGAACTCTGGGAGGCGTGCTCTACTAGTTTTTCGATCTGTCTGGGGCATAACTCAAGTGGTGAACAAATAATTGACCACTTTGGCATAATAGCCGAAAACATAAAAAGTAGTTTAAGGGTGGAGTCGAAGCGTAGAGGTAAGGGCCCTAGGAGCTGGTTTGATAATGCATGCACCAGGGCTCTGAAAAATCTAAAATATGCAGTGCATAGAAGCCCCAGGGATACTGGCGAAATTAGATCATGCAGGTTGGCATACAATCAGGCCCTTAAAGCAAGGAAATCTGCATTAAACAAGGAGGCCATTGACTCACTCTGTGAGGCTTCAAAGTCAAAAAACTCTGCTGCATTTTGGAAAGTAATCAACACCCCTTTTCCCTACGAAACCCATAAGGCGCGATTGGAGATCGCTATTACTGAAGACAATTGGGTGGACCATTTCTCTAATCTTTACAAAGCACAGGTTGACCCTCATAGTAGCGATTTACAGACTAGCTGGGCCTTGGAACCAGGTATAAACCTGGTTGTCTCACTTGACGAGGTAATGCTTGCTCTAAGAGCTACTAAACGAGGAAAGGCAGCAGGACCTGACGGGATCCCCGCGGATATATTCAAAGAAAACCCTGAAATCTGGGGTCCTTTGCTGGTACAACTTTTTAATGCGACACTATCAAGGGGGCCAAAGGAGTCTTGGTTTACTTCAGTCATTGTTCCCATTTATAAGAAGGGCGACAGAAACAGTTGCGCCTGTTATAGGCCCATCTCCCTTCTTGATTCTTCAATCAAAATCTTGGGTCGAATAGTGCTGGCAAGACTCCAAAGCTGGGCGGAGGAAAACGAAATTATGAGTGACCTCCAATTTGGTTTCCAAAAAGGGATTGGCACAATCGAACAAGGCTTAAATTTGATGCTACTGCAACACAAATATATAAGGATCAAGTCGGAACGCTTGTATTTTACTTTTGTGGACCTTTCATCAGCGTTCGACTGTGTGTCGCACACCAAATTATGGGCAGTTATGAAAACTTTGGGGGTGGACACGATTATCATCTCTTTCTTGAGGGAATTGTACAGTGGAGCCACAGCTTCTGTTCGCTACGGCAGGGGGGGCGAATGCTCCAGACAATTTAGTGTGGGCCGTGGAGTGCGCCAAGGATGCGTTTTAGCACCATTTCTATTCCTGCTTTACATTAATGGGCTTGAGCATCACTTGCTGCATGAGTGTGGGGATATGCCTAGAGTGGGGAGGAGGGCAATCCCCGCACTAATGTATGCGGATGATGCCGTGCTTATGGCACGCACTCCCCGGGCTCTGCAAAAACTAGTAGTAAGCTTCGAGAATTTTATGCTTAATCTAGACCTGCTAGTTAATTGTAGCAAAACTTTCACAATGAACTGTGGTCCCAAATCAGGTAAACCGATGAAACGAATGATGTTAAACAACGTTCCACTAGACAATACCCCAACTTTTTCGTATTTAGGTATTTTATTCCATGAGTCAGGTTCCTGGACAAGTGCCATCAAGGCGAGAACCCTTTTATTTATGAAAACTATCATGGCTTTAAAGAATTTTGTAAGAAAAATGGGCAGGAAGCCGATAAAAGAAATGATAACCATTTACAAAGCAACATGTGTGTCGGTGGCTATGTACGGCTCAGGATTGTGGGGGTACTCAAATGTTGATCCAATTCAGGTTGTGGAAAACAAATTTTTGAGGGAAGTCCTTGCTGTTCCACAGTGTGTGGCCACTTTTAATTGTCACGCTGAACTTGCCCTGTCTCACATAACTGACATTATTAAAATTCAACCCATCCTGTTGTGGCACAGGGTATGGACTACAAATGAATGTGTTATGAACCGGGCTCTATTACAGGACACCCTCAATTTGGATCACGCGGAGAGATCACAATGGTTGGGCTATGTTAAGAGCTTTTTGACTGAGATTGGGTGCTATTCTTATTATTCGGATCCATCAACAATGGATAGCACCTCAAGGCGCTCACTGAAGGCCCGCTGCCTGGTTCATCTTGAAGCTAAAAGGAGGAGAGTTGAATCCCTAAAACATTCAGTACAGTCACATCTCCTGACCTTATGCGAGGTTAAGTCTGTACAGCCATATCTATCCCTGCCCATGACAAACTATGATCGTTTTCTTTTAACTCGATTCAGATTTTGTATATTTTTTAGATTGGTGTCACTTCCAAAAATGAACTCATGGACACGTACTTTGCCTTTCTGCCCATGCGATGTCACCTCACAACAATCGGACATCCATATCCTTTTCTTTTGCAGATTCTATAGTGCCTTACGCAGAGAAATCATAATCCCCTTTTTTAAAAGAAATGAATTTTACCAGATGTCGCCCAGCCTTTTTAGAACTCCAGAGAATGGACACGGTTTTATCTGTATCTGTGGTTTTAAAATTTTTAAAGAGTGTCCTTAAATTACGGAAATATATGATAACAGAGATCTGATAAATGTCTAGTTCTCTTTCCGTTTTTAGTATCTGTCTTTTTGGTCCTCGTTATTGAACTTACTCTAAGAGCTGTAATTATTGTAATTTGTTTTGATGTTTGTTTCTTTCTTGGTTATCTGTTTTTAACCGAATAAAGATCATTGAATCTGAATCTGAATCAATATCAATGATAGCATTATCCCTTACTTTTACACCCTCCCCAAAACCCACAAAAATCGGATGCCACCCCCCGGACGCCCAATCGTTTCCGGTATTGGCTCCTTACTGGAACCTCTGTCGCGCTTCTGCGATTTTTACCTGAAGCCGCTGGTACAGACTACCCCTACCTACCTCAAGGACACCAAGAGCCTCCTCCAGTTACTGGAGAGCCTAAGCTTTGCTGAAAACACTGTAACCCTTGTCACGCTTGACATCGAGAGCTTATATACGAGCATTCCCCAGGACGATACAATCAAGGTCCTGGGAGCAGCTCTAGATTCTGTCAACTGGACCTACCAAGCCTCAAAAAGTTTTATTTTACAGTGCGCAACCTTGGCACTTAAAGAAAACTTCTTTTCATACCAAGGCAATCTCTACCTTCAATGTACCGGGACCTCTATGGGCAGTACTTTTGCCCCGAGCGTGGCGGGGCTTTATGTAGCAGACTTTGAGGCCAAATACATCTTACCCACTACCAGCCCCTTCTTTCAGTCAATTCAAATATGGCGTCGCTACATCGACGACGTCCTGGTTCTGTGGACAGGCGACGAAGAAAACCTTCAGACCTTCCTAATCTTGGTCAATAACCTTGACCCTAATCTAAAATTCACGTACGTAACTAGTAAAACTGAAGCCACATTCCTGGATGTCACAATCCAAATTTCTGGAACTAAACTCACCACCAAGACCTATCATAAACCAACTGCAAAAAACAATCTCCTGGAGTACACCAGCTTTCATCCTCGTCCGTTGAAAGAGAATCTCCTTTACGGCCAATATTTACGTCTGAGACGTAACTGTTCAGAACTACATGACTTCAAGGCACAATCAGCAGAATTATCATCCAAACTAAAGGCCAGAGGATACCCCACCGCAACCCTGAACAAGGGCTACAAAAGAGCTCGCAATCAGCCAAGGGAGGCCCCCCTGGAGGAAAGGGCACACGACCAAAAGGACTTTCCCCTGACTTGCGTAACAACATACAGCACATTGTCAAATATAATGAAAAAATCAATCAATAAGAACTGGCGAATTTTATCCAGCACCAAAAAGACCTGGGAAAAACCTCTCTTTTCCTTTAAGAAAGGGAGAAGCATAAAGGACGCTTTGGTCCACACAAGACCGAGACCAACAATCACAGAAACACCAAGATCAGTAACCGACGTCTGGGGTCTCCCTAAAGTGGTGGGCCATTACCCTTGCTCCAATTGTAGTGTCTGCCACTTAACCACACATACATAAAGCCAGAAACCTCCCATCAACAATACTTCACTGAGCTAAGTACCAATCTGAGTCGCTTGATTCCCTTTCTTTGTTTCTGATGATTGCAGGGTGTGCCAATTACGCTCCCACCCCCCTGCTGTGACCCATGGTGTGAATCCATCACACTATAAAAGTGAGAAATTATTATTATTTTTAATTATCAGCACGATCTCGATCGCGCCGACATTTTAGGTTGATAGCGTTTTAAACTCACAAACCCCTTGTAAATATCATTCGTTGTATATAGCACGTATAGCACATATCACTACCTACCCATAACGCTCTATAATTTGGGGACCAAGGTGGTGTTAACTATACTGTTACTCAACCACATGATGTCTCTGATACAACCAACTGGAGCACAATGGACTGACAATAGGCGATCATCAATTCATTGTTTGTTTTGTCCTTTCTGTTTGTCCTCGTTATTTTTCTTTCCCACAGGTGCAGAAACCGAAAATTCGGAAGCCTCCTAAACCAGGAGTTATTAGAAAGACAATTTTTCTTTCTAATTTTCTCGCACTTTTTTCACTATTTAATTTTCACTTTCACGCCCCTAGGTAAGGGTGGGCCTTAGAGTCCATACCGCCAGGGTTTATTCACATTAAGTCCTGAGGAATGCCAGGTAAATTTACACCGTTTCGTGGCTGAAACATGTCGACTGACTTAGGAAACTACCACTTAATTAATTGTGGACGCATTTCCTACACATGATTTTATTTCTAAGTCCTTAGTGATCCTAATAAAGTTAATTCTGATACACTTCAGACTCCTTTTTAACCTCACATCATTCACTTAAACCTCTTTGCACAGCACTGTCCTTACCCACCAACCCGCTCCGCAGTAGATCTGGCGTTGTAGCACACAAAAGGGACGCTAGGTCCCTTTTGTGGGGCCCGATGATGAAGCATGTCATCACTAGGTGGTGAGTGAGGGCTTTCTTAAAAACGCCTTAAGTGAAGCCGTTTTGTTTGCTCCATACCGGTGGTCCTTGACTGCCTTGGAATACTCAGGCATCTTTTGACCATCCCTGCCCTTTTACAGGGGACTTGGATAGGGATCTGGAGTCTCTGCAGACGTGGCTGGTGGACAGGCTGAAAGACCTAGCTCCTGCGATGGCCCCTTGCTTGTCATCCAAACGGGTTTCTGCCCCTTGGTTCACCGAAGCGCTGTCGGCCTCTCGTAGGCAGTGCAAGGTGGCCGAAAGGGCTTGGCGTGCTCAGTATGATTCTGCCGCCAGGCTTGCCTATAGGACAATGGTTAAAACGTATCACCGGGACATTCTCCTTGAAAAGAAAGGTTATTTCGCTAGGAGGATTGAGGCTGCTTCTAATTCCTGCTAGGAGATTTTCTCGATTGTCAGGGAATTTACGGCTCCACGGTCTAATTCGACCCAGACCTCCCCCACCGAGGCGTGGGTTTCTGATCTTGCCAACTTTTTTACGACCAAGATAAAGCTGATCCAGGACTCCTTCCCGCTGAGGCCGGTTGTAGTCTCCCCCAGCTTTGAGGACGGACCAGTTCTATCGGCCCCTTTGGGGTCAGTCTTGGCAGATTTTCCGCCTATTTCAGTTCCTTCATCATTGACACTTATGGCCAATCTTAAATCTGTATCGCCTCTTGACCCATACCCGGCCAAGATTTTGGCGAAGATGGCGGCAGTTGTTAATCCGTTGGCAAACCCACTTCTGAATCTCTCTTTGAGCCGGTGGGTGGTCCCGCAGGCTTGGAAGCAGGGGATGGTCATTCCCCTCCTCAAGAAGCCTGGTCTTGATCCCGAGGTCTTGGCAAATTATAGGCCCATCTCTCTCCTCCCTGCGCTGGTTAAGATCCTGGAGAAGCATGTGCACATTGTGCTTTCCAACTTTTTGGAATCTCACGATTTGCTACACTCCACTCAATCTGGCTTCCGCCCTAACCTAAGTACCGAGACGGCGCTCCTGGAGGTGTCTGAAGCTTTTAAAGAGGCTCTGGATTCGGGCGGCAAAGCCATGCTTGTGATGCTTGACTTGTCGGCGGCCTTTGACACCGTCCCCCACGAGGATCTGCTCGTCAGACTATATGAGATCGGTCTGAGGGGGACGGTGCTTAGCTGGTTTAGATCATTTCTGGCTGGCCGTCGACAAACGGTCTGGGCCTCATCTAGTTCTGCCGCGATGCCGCCTTTTGGAGTCGGAGTCCCGCAGGGCTCTGTGCTGAGTCTGCCTCTTTTCAACATCTTTATGACCCCTCTGGCGGCATTGGCTGAGTCTTTTGGGGCCCAGATCGTATCCTATGCCGACGATACCCAGCTCCTCTTTACTTGCGGGAAAGGAGAGGATTTTGATGGAGAGAGTATTCGCGAGTGCCTTGGGGCTGTTTTTACATGGTTCCAGCTGAACAGCCTCAGGTGCAACTCAGATAAATCTGAGGTACTCTTCTTCGGCTGCCAATCCGATCCGGATTGGCAGGAATGGTGGCCTGCTGATATGTCTCCTCCAGCGCGATCGTCCCAGCTGGCAAAGAACTTGGGGATTAAGATTGATAATGGTCTGACTTTAAGATCTCAGATCCTTGCTCTTACGGGCACCTGTTTTGGCCTCCTCAGGATGCTCCGGATGTTTCTTCCTTTGCTTTCTGAAGATCACAGGAAGACTACGGTACAGGCCTTAATTGGTTCAAGATTGGACTATTCCAACGTCCTGTACCTTGGCCTGCCGGAGTATCTCTTACAACGGCTGCAGGTGGTCCAGAACACGGCCGCGCGGGCCATCTTCGGCCTCCACAGGCGAGCCAGGGTCTCCGGCCTTTTGCAGTCTCTTCATTGGCTGCCTATCCGGAAGCGGATAGTTTTCAAGGCCCTGACCCTGGCACACAAGGCTCTTCACGCCTCGGGGGCTAAATACCTTCAATGTAGGCTTGCCTTTTACCATCCGGCTCGCTCTCTGAGATCTGAAGCATTGTTCCTTGCTGTGGTTCCTTGTGTGAAGAAGGCCCGCATTGGAGGCCGTTCTTTTAGGTTGCGGGACCAACTGCTTTGGAATAGTTTGCCTTTGGCACTACGTAGCATCGCTAATTTGCTGACCTTCAGGAAGGGCCTTAAAACCTGGCTCTTTGCCCTTTAGCTTCCCCTCTCTTATCTGCAGGCGTTGTCTTTTTATTTATGTGTTGTGTTTGTCTTTCGCAGGCTGTCAAATAAAAGCGCCGGGACACTCTATCGGAGTAGCCGTGCGCTATAAAAGACAAAATTAACATAACATAACATAACAAGACTGTATGGGTGTGGTGATGAGTAAATATATTTCTCAATGATACATGTCCAACAAATTAGAAATATAAAAGGCCGTGTATGTGACATTTGTTGTATATAAGTAAGTATACATAAGACTCAGAGATTGTATGAGTGACTGTATCGAAAACTGTATACTTGTAATAGTGATTTTATAACACACTAAGTATGACTTACTATCTATACGAATAAATAAAGTGGTGTTTGTATAAGTGTGTAGCTTAGTAAATGTAAGTATGATCAATTGTTTGCATAATTGAGTAGAATGACTGCATAAGTGAATAGGATGTGTGCTGGTGTGTAATGTTGATGTAGGTGTATAAGTATATTTAATAGTGTTCTATTGATCTTTGATAGCATGTATGAGTGAATCTATAGGTAAGTGTTTAGATGTGTGTGTAGATGTAGGAATCACTGAGTGGGTTTTTAGAAACTGGTATTGGTGTGTCAATGGTTTCAAATATGGTACTCCATATTTTATAATGAGTGTTGAAAGGTTATACTAGTGTATGATAAGATGTACCAGATTGTCACGTGGATGATGTCATCAGTGATGTCATTTGAGATGTCATCAGTGATGTCACTGACCATGTCATGAATTATGTAATATGTGACATCATCAGCAGTGGATTGCGGGCGTGCGAGTTATACTTAGTCCAACTAACTATAACGGAGGAATTTCAATGGTTTTGTACGATTGAAATGCCCAGCTAACTATAACACCCCCAAACCTATGATTTTTTCAGTGAATTTCTAAGGTTTATTGAATGCTAATTCCCAACTATAACATGCCTGAAACCTATGGTTTTTTCAGTGAATTTTAAAGGTTTTGTAAATGACAATTTTTAAATGTATTAATTGTTATATTTATTTATTTTTATACTGATTTACTAAATTTTTTTTAACTATTTATTTTTAGATATTTTATTTTTTAAATTACATTATAATTACATTAAACATTACATTCCAAAATATACTTTCTCAAAATTAATTACTTTAGTTTGAATACTTTGCAAATAGGCAACAGACTTTTAAGTACAGTAGTTACAGTTGTTGCAATGGAAAACACAATTTCAAACACAATGCAACATTGAGCTCAATGTGAATTTCTAGTTAAATGCAATTAGTTACTTTATGGATTACTTTTCTAACCACAGAACTGGATCCTAGATTCAGTCGTTGGACATCTGCTGTAAACAGTTGAGTAAAAGCGTTTTGGTGACACTAGTAATTTTTAAGGAATATTATTGTATTTTAAAAGTTGACACTTAGAAATGTTTTCACGTAGAATCACCAATGTTATCCTATGGGAGGAAATTCACTTAGCAGGTAGGTAGTGTTATCGTTACATTTTCTTACTCAGTGGTGGATCCTGGAACCAGCAGTGGTGCATCTCCTGTAAACAGTTGAAAGAATGCGTTTAATTCATACAGGCGATTTTTAAGGAATATTTTTAGTTTGTGAAAATAGACAGACTGAAACTTTTCTGGTGAAAACCAGACAATGGATTCCTATGGAAGGAAATACAAATTAATGGTAAGTACGGTTAGAATTACTTTACAGAGTCAGTGCTGGGCTAAAAGATGCAGAAATGAGTTCTCTCCTGATAACAGGAGAGTAAATCGGAATTCGTAGTACATCCAGTATGCGCCACAAAGCTGCGTAGCAGAGAGATGTAAAAAGGGGCACGGCCTGCACCACTTCTCTGCAACGCAGTGCAGTGGCGCTTCCTGGAAGCACCTGGTAGGCTACATGGCCCTCATGGTCCCTCAGGTTTGAAGTGGAATTTTTTCCCTAACTTAAAACGCGCCACAGGGCGTGTTTGCACACATCACTTCGGCCCCGTCCCGTCCCTTCACCACTGTGTAAAGGCGCCCTATCACTGTTGTAAGTTGAGAGATTAAGTACTCTTCAATCCTAAGGGTCCCTAGGGTCAAACTATCCCACTAGGTACCTCCAGTAAGTGGCAACAGAGCTGCGTTGCCGAGAGGTGTAAAAAGGGACGTGGCCTCTGAACACCTGTCTGCAACGCAGCTCCCTGGCGCATACTGGAGATATCTGTTGGGCTATTTGGCCCTCAGTATTGAAAGAGTATTAATTCCCCAACTTGAATTGCGCCACGGGGCGCGTTTGCACAGTGGTGAATGAAGGGGGCGTAGTCTGAGGTGACATGTCTGCAAACACGCCCTGTGGCACATTTTAAGTTAGAGAATTGATTCCTCTTCAATCCTGTGGGTCCCTGGGGGCCAACTAGCCAACCAGATACCTCCAGTATATGCCGGCGGGCAGCGTGGCAGAGAGATGTTCTGAGGCCACGCCCCTTTTTACAACACTCCGCAACGCAGCTCCGTGGCGCTTACTGAAGGTTCAAGGTGGGCTAGTTGGCCCCCAGGGACCCTCAGGATTGACAAAGAATTAGTTCCCCAACTTAATTCACGCCACAGAGTGTGTTTGCACACATGTGAACTCAGGCCCCGCCCCCTCCCTTCACCACTGTGCAAACGCACCCCTTGAATACTGAGGGTCCCTGGGGTGCAACTAGCCCACCTACTACCTCTAGTAAGCTCCACAGACCTGCGTTGTAGAGAGGTGTAAAAAGGGCCGTGGCCTCAGAACACCTCGCTGCAACGCAGCCCCCTGGCGCATACTGGAGGTTCCTGGTGGGCTTGTTGGCCCCCAGGGATCCCCAGTATTCAAGGGGAATGTGCCAGGGGGCGCGTTTGCAGAGTGATGCTGGTAGGGGGCGTGGCCTTCGGCACGATGCCGGTCTTTTTCTTTTTTTTTAAGAAGGGGGCTGTGTGGCCCCCCCTTCTTTTCCTAATATTTTGTCCTGGGGACCCCATCCCTCAAGGCCTGACCCATTGTTTTTTAAATGTCATTTTTGAAGGGGGCACCCCTCACAAGGCCACAATTGGCCCCGGGGACCCCATCCCCCGGTGCCTGGCCTTTTTTTCAATTTTATTTTAATTTTAGGAGGGGGGCTACTTTACCCCCCTCCGTAGGCCATTTATGGCCCCGGGGACCCCATCCCCCGGGGCCGGCCTATTTAATAAATTTTTTTTCTTCATATTTGAGGAGGGGGGCCGCGTGGACCACCTCCCGAGCCACTTCTAGCCCCGGGACCCAATCCCTACGGGCTGGCCCTCTCCGTTGGGGAGCGTGGGGGGGACCCCAATCCCCCACGGTCCCACCGGCTCCCCGCCTCCTGCAGGAGCCGGCATTGCTTTTCCACATGGGGAGCTGCGAAGATGCAGCTCCCCATGTGGAAAAGCAATTGTCTTTTGGTATTTGGAAGAGAGAGCAGGTTTCCCTGCTCTCTCTTCCAAATACCAAAGCAGTTTGCTATGGTAATCAGGAGTGTCCCGGGGGTGGGCACCCCGGGACACTGCCGGAGCTGGCCCTGGGGGGTGGTGGTTCCCAGGGCCTTCAAGGGCTCCAGGAGGGGGGCCACGCGGCCACCTCCCACCATTTCTAAATCCCCAGGGGGTGGTGGTCACAGGGGCTGGGGGGGGTCCGTCATAGACCCCCCTATTTTGAATATTAGAGTCCCGGGGAGGTGGCGGTCCCCGGGGCGGGTGGGTGAGCCCCTGCCAATATTGTGATAAAGCCCCGGGGGTGGCGGTGCCCGGGGCTTTGGGGGGGCCTTTGAGCCCCCCCCACCCATTGCTTATTTTAAACGCCCCCTGGCAGTCCCCTGGGCTGGGGGGCTATTATCCCGACCACATTTTCTCATGAAGCCCCGGGGTGGCGGTCCCCGGGGCTGGGCTCCCCCACCCAATTCTTTCATTGCCCCAGGATTTGGCCCCCCGGGGGCTAATTACCACTGAAGCGCGGGAGACCGCGCTGCTTTTTTTTTAATTTCAGCCAAAATTCGCGCTGGGAGAGTGAATCTCGCAGATCTTTTTTTAAAAGGCTTTTTTTTGGCCCTGGGGGTCCTTGTGGTCCTGGGAGTTTTTTTCTTGGTAAATCGTTGTGGAAAACTGCATGGGGAAAACACGTTTTGGGATACCCCTTCTTTCTCGGCCACCGCTACACAAATCATCCAGAGACTTACAGGATAGGAGCAGACCGGAGCTGATAATTAGTTTTGAAAATTTTGCGAAGATTCATCAACCGGCGCCAAAGTTATTCTAAATAGAATGTTGCGGATTTCTTATGGAAAATAGGTCTTAACTATAACTAGCTACTGGCGACTGTATATTGTGTCGTACAAATGGAGCGGCACAAACAGAGAATTTCAGAAGCCTTTATTCAGCGCTTCACCCCACCAACGCGTTTCAGCCCCACAAGGCTTTGGTCACGGTATTTGGGTCTGGATCCGACCCCTGAGCCGAGCACACACTGTGGAGCGCTCTCGCAGCCTGCTGGATCACTTTGTGACAGACGAGATATATATATATATATATATCCACATACTCCTCATATATATATATGTATGTATATATATATGAGAACCTGGTTTAATCTGTGGCTGCCTCCAAAGCTAGTACTGTATATTCAACTTGTGCTAAGTGTTAGAGTGAAATGTTTAAATCATAGTAGGAATGTTGATTAATGCCAATCAGGCTGAACTGGTATTCTATATTTTTACACTGATGTATGCTATGAACTTTTATTACAACCTGTTTAACTGTGCTTTTATAGTTTTATTTAAATAGAATAAAGTATTTTAAATTATGTACTACCCTTTCTCCTCCTCAATGCAGTAGCCTTGCATGGCCCTTGCAGTGGTTAAGAACACCTAAAAAACACTAACGATTAGAAGGTTCTGTAAAGGTGAGGGTGAAGGGAAGGTCCACTTAAGACAGTTCATATCAATAAAACTTAAAAGGGGAAATTGTGCAGTCGAGTAATGGTTTGGAAGAGGCAGAGGTGGTTTTAGGGAGTATCAGGCTGCTAAATCATTTCTAACGGACATAGGAGATAGAACAGCTATAAGAATATTTTTCTTCCTTTGGCTGAGACCTGTAAACTATGGCAAATACCTGGACATCACTATCTGCCAATTATGGCTTCAGAAAAATTCAATTCTTCCTCAGGGGTGTGACGTATGCAGGAAGGGAATTACTCTCAAGCTTTATAGGACGAAACCAAATTTTGCATCATGCCATTGGGCATAGAGCTTGATTGTCACCATGGTCCAGTCCTTCTAAAATTAGCTTATCTCAACCTAGCACAGAGACATTGCACAGGCCAGTTGCCGAGACCTTAGCTATCTACTACTGAGATTAAAAAGGCAGTTAGTAAGATCTGAGCTCAAGCCCCTATCACTAGGTTATTTTCTAGACCAGTAACTAACAACAGACTCATTGCTCAGAGTGCGGTCACTTATATCCATACTAGAAAGGCCTTAATTAGGCTTCACCAAGATCTGAACACTGTCTACTAATGGTGAGGGAGTACGTATACAGGTCTCTAAAATCTGTGCTCTCTTTATGTTTCCCACTAGTGTACATTACGCAGGCAGCTCAACAAGATTTAATCTCCCTCCTATTGAGACATCATATAGGTGTAGATTTGCTAAGTCACTTCTACAAAAAAACTTGGCACCTTGAAATTCATAGTACCACAGAGATAAATGAAAAAGGTTAAAATCATTTGATGAAAGAACCCACATTCTCCTGCTTAGACTGAGCTGGTTCCTCTCACTCCGCAAGTCCCTCCTTCCCTACTGTAGTGTTTTGCCTGTGCCGCACAGGCATAGTGTGCAATGGTCATGTGACCTTAAGTTAATAAAAGGGTCTTGCACGTATGAGTGCCAGTTGGGCTATGGCGGATAGACCAGTGAACACACCACCTGGCTCAGTGTCATTATTTCAGGGCCCCCAAGCGTGCCAATAATTGCCCCTGAATTGTGCCGGCACTAGCCCTGATTCTGGGCTAGTACGCCACGAAACAGCTGGAGACGAGGGTGGACGTGCCCTCGCCGCGTGTGGAGCTACGGTGAGGCGGCCGCGAGCACTGTCATCGGCTCGCGGCGCTCGTGCCCCGGCGTGGGGCACGCTGCGCCCTGTCTCAGCGGCGGCTCAATCGGAGCGCCCGGACACTGGCAGGAGTACTGTGAAAGCCCTGCTGTGTCGCTGCGGGCCCACGAGGTGAGTCGCGTGACGGCTCCCCGCTCAGCTGCCTGCCATCTGTTCCATATCGGCCTGCAGGCAACGTGGTGCCCCTCCCTGGGAGGTGCGCAAACTCCTGCTGCTGGCCCCTGAAAGCTGGGAGGCTGGAATAGCTCCTGTTGACGGTCCCCCTGCCCAGTCCCCAAAGAGCGTGTCAGAGTCCTCTGCTGGGGTCACAGGCCCCCACACAGTGTGTGGGGGGGGGGGGGAGAAGAGACAGGCCTACATCACAGGCCTAGTGGTGCACAGTGGGTGAGTGGAGGAGCTCACTACGGAGAAAACATCCACCCTGCCCCTTCAAGAGGTACACAGGCCTCAGCCACCAGCTGGCCAAGGGACTGGAAAGTCAACAAGCGTTGACACAAACAAAAAAAGTCAAGAAGCACTGGCACAGACAAGAGAAAAAGTACAAATAACAATAAAGATATCCTCCAGACAGCACAACACAGGGGGTAGAAAGGACAGTTGTTCTGCATACACTGCAGGGAACTAGCACCCCTAAGCCCGGAACGGGTGAGGCCCTAGTGAGGCGGAGTTCAGGAAGAGTCAGAGGGACGGCAAGGGAATCATCAGAGGTGGCAGACACACCAGTCAAGGCGCCAATCATGTCCACGATACCCCCAATAGAGCCCTTCATAGTGGAGGGGTAGCCCTCGTCACTTGCACCCAAGTGGAAAGACTGGGAGGATCACCTACTCATATTCTTTGAAGCTACAAAAGTCCACAAGGACCAAAAAAGAGCTATGTTACTCCATCTAGGGGGCAAGGACATCCATAACATCGCAAAGACTCTGGTGGAGGTTACGCCGAAGAATCACCACACACTAATAAATGCCCTCAATGGACATTTCGGCCAACCAAGACTACGAAAGATTCATTTTCAGGCAGGCAAGGCAACTACCCGAAGAGTCGCTGGACACCTATCACGCCCGTCTCAAGAACCTGTCGTCCACGTGTGGGTTCGCAGACGTAACGGAGGAGATCAGGGGACAAGTGATTCAGGGCTGCACGTCTGCCAAGCTCCGTGAGCGGATATTGGAGGAGTCTGGAAAGTCCCTCACCGACATACTGACCCTGGCACCAAGGAGTTGTCGAAAGCACGGGCCGCGGACATGGAAGCGGCCCTCCAGGCGCCTGAAAAGGCTGAACCGGTAAATGCCATGAGGACAAAACCCCCGACGAGGTGGGTCAAGAAGGGACCCGGAGCATCAACCTCAGGGCAACCTAAATCCTGTGGATACTGCGGAGGGTCACCCCATCAGGCGGCTGAGTGTCCTGCAAAAGGCAAGAGATGTTCGGGTGCGGACGATTTAACCACTTTAAGAAAGTCTGTAGGTTCAAGAAGTACCGCAAGCCCAGGCAAGTGGTTAACGCCGTACCAGAAGGAGACAGAGGGCAAAGCGACATGGACGATGACGAGGAGGAAGAGAGGGTAGTGCACAAAGTGCACATGATCGGCACCACCACTGGAAAGGCGCGACGCCTACCCCAGTGCAGCATTCGTGTGGGCTCCAGAGACGTCATGGCGGTAGTTGACACGGGCGCCACCATCAACATCATGGCCTCTGCCCTCCACCAAACCATGAGCCCAACGCCTGTGCTTTACCCTACAGCCATCACCGTGTTCGCTTACGGTCAAGACACACCCCTGAAGATACGAGACAAGTTCAGAACATCCATATCACATGGTGCTCAGTCCATAACCACCAACGTCTTTGTCACTGAAGACGGACAAGGCATGCTGCTAGGGTGCCGAGCAGCTGAAGATCTAGGTGTAGTGACATTTGCCTTCGGGGTACACCAGGAGTCAACCCAGGACCTTCTAACAGTATTCTCTGAAGTCTTCAAAGGAATCGGGAAGTTTAGTGGCAAAGAGGTCCATCTCCATATCGAGCCCACCGTCCAGCCGGTGGCATTGTGGCATCGGCGAATAGCTTTCCACCTGCGCCCCCAGGTTGAGGAAGAGCTCAAGAAGCTGGAGTCCGCGGGCATAATCTAGAAAGTGACTGGTCCCACTCCCTGGGTATCTCCAATTGTGGTCATCCGGAAGCCTAAACAGCCTGGCGCGGTGAGGATCTGTGTGGATATGCGGCTGCCCAACGCCGCTATCAAGAGGGAGCACCACATCACCCCCACTATAGATGACCTCATTGGAGAGATGGCTGGAGCGTGCTGGTTCTCAAAGTTAGATCTGCGGTCCGGCTACCATAAACTGGTGCTAGATGAGGCATCCTGCAACATCACAACTTTCTCAACACAAGTGGGGCTCCGGAGATATACCAGGTTGAGCTTCGGAGTATCCAGTGCGGCTGAAGTATTTCAGAATATCATACATGAACTTATCATGGACATCCCTGGCGTAATTAACGTTAGCGACGGCATCATGATACACGCTAAGACTATCCTGGAGCATAACAATCGCCTAACCCAAGTACTTCGGCGCCTGCGAGATGTGGGACTCACCCTTCATTGGGAGAAATGCGAATTCTTAAAAAGAAAGTTACAGTTCTTCGGATACACGTTCTCCACCGATGGAGTCAACCCTGACCAGGAAAAGGTGAAAGACATTAAAGACGCTGTCGCCCACACCAGCATCACCGAAGTCCGGAGTTTCCTCGGTATGGTGAACTACTGTGGGAGGTTCATCCGTGATCTTGCCAACCTGACCCTACCATTAAGGGAACTCATCAAGGACTCCACCTCCTGGAATTTGGGCCCGGAACAAGCCAAAGCCTTCATGGAGATTAAAGAGGCCATCACGCTTGCCTTCTTCGACCCAAAAAAGCTGACGTTAGTGGCCGTGGATGCTGGTCCCATGGGACTAGGGGCCCTGCTGCTGCAAAGACGACACCAGGATGAAGATTGGGACCCTGTGGCATTTGCCAGCTGGTCCCTCACTGAGACAGAGCAGAGATACTCCCAAATCGAGAAGGAGGCTATTGCCATACATTGGCGGTGCAGTCACTTTCACCTATACATCTATGGCAAGCCCTTCGTGGTAGCAACGGATCATAAGCTACTTGTTGCTCTATTCTCAGGGACATCCCCAAAGCCACCGCCTCGGATCGAGAAGTGGATGTTGCAGCTCCAAAATTACAATTGAAAAGTAGAGTACCAGCCTGGCTCCCGGAACCTGTCGCGACATCCCCGAGCAGCTACCATCGAGGAGATGGAAGACGCGGCCGATACCGAAGAGTATGTCCGGTGCATCACCGCTCGGTCATGTCCCCTGCCTATATCCATGGAGAGCCTGACAGAGGCCACGAGTAAAGACGACTACCTACAACGGGCCAAGGCGGCTCTGCAGAGTGGCAACTGGCATAAGGCCAAAGAAGAATGGAAGATCTTAAATATCGAAGCACAGCGGGTTATGGACAGCTTATACCATGTCAGAGAGGAGCTCAAAGAAGATGACACAGGATGCCTGCTAAGAGGACACCGGCTGGTGATCCCCAAGTCATTAACGGCTCAAGTTGTTCAGCTCGCTCACATTGGGCATCAAGGCATGGTTAAGACCAAGTCACGACTCAGAACCAAGGTGTGGTTCCCACTAACGGACGAACTTGTGGAGGCCACTGTTCTATCCTGCCATGCCTGCAAAGTGACCGGAGAAGCACCTCGACCGGCTCCGATCATTGTGGGACCCAGGCCGAAATCTGCCGCCACATGTTTGTGGCCATTGACGATCACTTAAAATACCCCGAGGTGGAAATCATATCGGCATCGAGTGCCACGGAGGTGATCCCTAAACTTGAAAAGATTATGGCTGCTCACTTTCTCATGCGTGAGCTGAGAACTGGCAACGGACCTCCATTTCAAGGGCAAGAGCGTACTACATACCTGAGCGCTCTTGGCATTCATCATCGCCGAATCACACCCGTATGGCCACAAGCGAACGGCGAAGTGGAGAGATTCATGTGAACATTGAATAAGGTGATTTGAATCGCCCATGACAAAGGAGAGTCCATAAAACTCGCCATCTTCACTTTTCTGAGAAGCTACCGTCAAACGCCCCACACCACGACGGGCGTAGCCCCAGTGCACCTCCTCATGGGCCGGGTGGTCACAGACTCAATACCTCACCACCCCCAGTGGCGGCCGGAGGCACCTGATGACTATCAAATTGACGCCAGACGCCACAAGGCGCATGCTCAAGCCAGTCATCCACGAAGGGCCAAAACTCCCCAGCTCATACGAGGGGAAGCAGTGATGCTCAAGAATCGCATTACCAGTGGCAAGTTTCGGCTGCCATATGAAAAGGACCCGAGGACCGTGGTCAGTGTTAAAGGAACCAGAGTTATTGCCACTCGAGGAAGAGAAACTGTGACCCGCAATGTGTCCCATTTCAAGAAGTACCAGCCCGAGGGGTCTGTGTCCTCCCCTAAGAGGCTTGAGAGTGGCCATAACTCCACGTCGAAGGAAGATGTCAACTCAAGCGGCTCGATGGACATGTTCTCCCCAATGAATGGTCGGGGATCACCTGACCCCATGTTGACTCAGCATGAAGGAGAAGCAGATGGAGAGCTGGAGAGTAGTCGCAGTCACCCAGAGCCCAGGCCAGGCGAAACCACACCTGTCGCCGGAGTCCCAGAGCCAGGGCCCAACCCCCCAGAGTAACTTATGATGCCGCTACTCTCCTCGCCCTCAACGCAGGACGCACCCCACTATGCTGCGTAGCTACCCCAGGACGTACCCACGGCCCATTCTCCTGCCTCTCCTGTAAGTTCAACTGCTTCAGGACCCTCACCAAACACACTTCCTCCACACTCAGCTCCGAACCCAACGACTTGAAATGCATCCTACTGAACACCCGCTCGGTCCACAGACACGCAACCGAACTCTGGGACCTAATCGACACCGTGTCACCTGACATCGCCTTCCTCACTGAAACTTGGATGAACGCATCTTCTGCCCCCGACATCGCCATAGCCATACCGGACACTTACAAGATCATTCGAAAAGACCGCACCATTAAACAAGCATTGGAAATGCAATAGGTCTCGCAGCATTAGAGTTAGTGCTTTTAGATATTTATTTTAAATGAAGTGTATGCTTGTTTTTGTGTGATGTGTTGTGTTATTGAACCCAAAATATAACTCGCTGAGAGGTAGCCCAAAACTGGTTGTGTGGCACAGCATATAATGCACAGTATTTTAGGTCACGTGTAAGCCAAACATATAATTACTTACGTCATTACTAGTTACAATTTGTGGGTCGCACCTTTTTCAGAGCAACCCTCACACACATTTTTCAGCCCACCTGAAGGGTTCGTACTAAGAATTTCCAACCAGAGCTTCATTCGGAAACTTTTAGGAGGGCATTGCTGTGGGGAGGGGGGAGGAGAAATTCGACACGGCCGCAGCAGGGGGCGGAGCAGGGAGAGCGGCCTTTGAAGTGCACTTTACACGGCCGGCCGGCAGTGAAACTGAAAGCACGGCCGGCCGGCCGTGAAAGCCTTTAATGTACAGTCTAATGTACTGTGTTCTTGCAGTGTGGACTGCTTGTCAGTTTCTCAGATTTACAGTACAGTTGCAGTTGATTTTCCGCATTAACCTTTCAAGTAAAATGTGGCAAATCGATATATAGTAAATGGTTTCTGAAACGTGTGGCTAAGCTCTGGATATGACCCATCAATGCAATATACACTCTGCCATTGTAAGTGAGAGCCTGAGCCTGCTGATGGCTAAAACTGGCCTTTTTGCTTCTTCGGGGCATGCAATCAGGCATGCAGCCGGGAATGCAGTCGATGAACAAAAGTCCACGGATGATGCAAATGCAAGGACAGCCTGCGTACATGCACCCATCTGGCATGATGGCAGGAATGGGCCCTGGACAGATGGGTCCTGGAGGCATGCCACCCTCTCAAATGATGCCTGGCCAGATGCCGCTTATGCAGCCAGTGAGTGCTTCTTTGTGTGCTGAATTGAGATTATTTTATTTTTTCCAGCTCACAAAATGTTTATCCATGTACTTGCCAGCCTAGTTAGAGTATTTCGTTTGCAATCACTATCTACATGGCCATCTTTTATTTGTATATCTTGGAATTAGAATAGTTTGAGCATTACATGCCATGAAAGTTGTTATTTTCTTGGGTCGAGGGTGAAAGAGATGCTCGCTAATATTGAGGTAGGGAGTTTCCTGTCTTGGGCTGCATGCTTTTCTCTTTGCTCCTTACCGTCTACAGATTAATGCATTTGTCTCATGTCGAGCACTTACAGGGGGCGGAGCAGGGAGAGCGGCCTTTGAAGTGCAATTTACACGGCCGGCCAGCACTAGCACGTGGGTTTTCCAATCAACTAATGACGGAGGGGGTGGATTTTAACAATAATGGAGTTCAGTGGAGTGCCAGTATGGCTTAAAAGAAACAAAATGGAATCTTAAGACCAACCTCCATATACTTGTATGATGCCTGAAAAATATTCGAGGGCTACAACTTCCACAATGCTATGTACTTTTGTACTTATGAGAGAGAGAAAGAGAGAGAGCGGGAGAGAGAAAGAGAGAGAGAAACCGAGAGGCGAGAGAGCGAGGTGCTACTAAGCGGCCCCTTGCCTTGGACCTTCCAACAGCATTTTTTTAATGCGTTTATGGATTAGGCTTCTTGGCGCTGGAGGGGTTCACAAACATCGTCCGCAGAGGATTTCACACCACTGCAGGACCCAGTGAGAGCTTCTACTTTATTGACGCCATGCCTTTTTGCGGATGTTAAGCGCTAAACTAATTAAGCTAGTTAGAACACCGGCGAGGCGCTAGCGGGTTTTGAATGTTAGCTGTAAATTCACCTGCGGTTTAACTCGTCAGCCCAAAACGGTAGTGCACATTTTAACCATAATGTACATTTCATGTAAGCCAGTAGTGCATCAAATAATACTTACCTACCACAATTAAATAAACGCCAGTAGCTTTTAACGCCATTATATTAAAATATCACTGACATCTATTCAAGGGCCGCAGCACTTGCACACGTGCCATGCTTGAACCACAATTTGGAAAACAATAACACACAAACTGGGGACACATTAAACAAGCAAACCAGATCCATTGGCGATATTTCATAGCGCTTCGATCTTGCATGGGGGGGGGGGGTCCGACAAAAATGGCGGTGAGGGAGAGAGAGCGAGAAGAGGAGAGAGGGAGAAAGAGCGAGAAGGGGGAGAGAGAAAGCGGGGGAGAGAGAAAGCGGGGAGAGAGAAAGCGGGGGAGATAGAAAGCGAGAGGAGAGAGCCCGGGAGTGTTGCGCGTCCCTGCACGTTCATTCATTCATTCTCATTCATTCTCTCTCATAGTTAATGTATGCAAACCTATATGGGCATGACGAAAATAAATTAGCATTGATTAGTACATTCCCTTGTATTGGGGCAGATTTATAACTTTCAGGAATACATAAGAAAAGAGAAAACCTAGCAAACGCCTGTGACTTCTCTTTTCCCACAAGCAAATATAACCCATGTTGGCTCATAAGAAATTCTGCTGAGCGATTGCAGAGACAGAGAGCGAGCGAGAGAGAAAGAGAGCGAGAGAGAGAGAAAGAGAGCGAGTGAGAGAGAAAGAGAGCGAGAGAGAGCGGGAGAGAGAGAGAAAGAGAGAGAGAGCGGGAGAGGGAAAGAGAGAGAGAAACCGAGAGGCGAGAGAGCGAGGTGCTACTAAGCGGCCCCTTGCCTTGGACCTTCCAACAGCATTTTTTTAATGCGTTTATGGATTAGGCTTCTTGGCGCTGGAGGGGTTCACAAACATCGTCCGCAGAGGATTTCACACCACTGCAGGACCCAGTGAGAGCTTCTACTTTATTGACACCATGCCTTTTTGCGGATGTTAAGCGCTAAACTAATTAAGCTAGTTAGAACACCGGCGAGGCGCTAGCGGGTTTTGAATGTTAGCTGTAAATTCACCTGCGATTTAACTCGTCAGCCCAAAACGGTAGTGCACATTTTAACCATAATGTACATTTCATGTAAGCCAGTAGTGCATCAAATAATACTTACCTACCACAATTAAATAAACGCCAGTAGCTTTTAACGCCATTATATTAAAATATCACTGACATCTATTCAAGGGCCGCAGCACTTGCACACGTGCCATGCTTGAACCACAATTTGGAAAACAATACCACACAAACTGGGGACACATTAAACAAGCAAACCAGATCCATTGGCGAGATTTCATAGCGCTTCGATCTTGCATGGGGGGGGGGGGGATCCGACAAAAATGGCGGGGAAGGAGAGAGAGCGAGAAGAGGAGAGAGGGAGAAAGAGCGAGAAGGGGGAGAGAGAAAGCGGGGGAGAGAGAAAGCGGGGGAGAGAGAAAGCGGGGGAGAGAGAAAGCGAGAGGAGAGAGCCCGGGAGTGTTGCGCGTCCCTGCACGTTCATTCATTCATTCTCTCTCTCTCATAGTTAATGTATGCAAACCTAATATGGGCATGACGAAAATAAATTAGCATTGATTAGTACATTCCCTTGTATTGGGGCAGATTTATAACTTTCAGGAATACATAAGAAAAGAGAAAACCTAGCAAACGCCTGTGACTTCTCTTTTCCCACAAGCAAATATAACCCATGTTGGCTCATAAGAAATTCTGCTGAGCGATTGCAAATTCACTTTTCCAGCATCCCCTGAAGTGATTGAAGGGGAGTTTTGTAAATACCCTTAAATATGCAAGTTTATGGGTGTGAGTGGACTCTCAGGGTACTGCAACCCTGGAACTACCATTTCTAGCCTGCCTCCTGCTGCTTTATGCCGAGTTGCGGAACAGTGACACAAATCAACAAGCAGAAACACGAGAGACGGCCTGCGGCCGTCAAAGTGAAGTGGACACGGCGGGCAGGGGAGGGGGCGGAGCGGGGAGAGCGGCATGTGGGTGTTAAGAAGCCGGGCCTTTGAAGTGAAGCTAAGCTTCACTTCAAAAGGTGTCGGAGGAATGCGGATTAGGGAACAGACGGCGATTGCGGCTGTGCACGCGCTTTTAAGCTCAATGCACATGCGCATTGAGCTTAAAAGTCACGGGCACTGCAAGGAATCGCCACGATTCCTTGCTTCTTAGTTAAAGGTTGTTTAAGCCGCAATAGGCTCGCAAGCTCGATGCGCATGCGCATCGACAGGCGAGACCTAAAAAACTGGAGGAGGCATCGCCATCGTCCATAGAAACACCATCAAAATTACAACCAGCTCTGACGACAATCTTGCAACCGCCGAACACCTCCACTTTCAGATCCACACCGACCCCAGGACCACCCTCAGAGGAACCCTCATCTACAGGCCCCCAGGCACCCGATCTCAATTCAGCGACGACATCACAGACTTCGTCAGCCCGCACGCTCTCGCCTCCGAGAACTACATTCTTCTAGGAGACCTCAACTACCACCTTGACAACATTCTCGACAACAACACCACCACCCTCCTGGACAACATGTCCAATCTCGGACTCAAACAACTTGTCGACACCCCCACTCACACAGCCGGACACACGCTCGATCCTATCTTCACCTCCAGCAAGCACATCTCCTTCGATCACACTACAGCTCTCCACTGGACGGATCACAGCTGTGTTCACTTCAGCTACAAAACAACCCTGACCCACAACCGTCCACAACCCATTCCCCGAAGAAATTGGAACAAAATCACCACCGACCAACTCCTCGCATCCCTCAGCCAAAACACTCCCACCCTAACAACGGACCCAGACCAAGCAGCCACATACCTCAGGCAATGGATTACACACAGTGCGGACGAACTAGCACCCCTGAAAAAACACCAGTTGAAATCATTCAGCAAAAAGGCTCCCTGGTTCAATGATGACCTTAAAAAATCCAAAAAGACTTGCCGCACCCTGGAGAAGAATTGGAGAAAAGAACCAACCTCAGACAACATGACCTCCCTCAAGACAGCCACCCGCAAACACCACCAACTGATTCGTTCCGCCAAGAAATCAGCATTTAAGGACCGTCTCGACAACAACTCTCATAACAGCAAGGAACTCTTCAATATCGTCAAAGAATTCACCAACCCTCCCGCAGCATCCAACGACATCACTAACTCCCAAGACCTCTGCAATGCGCTATCCTCCTTCTTCTACAACAAAATTGCCGACATCCACAACAGCTTCAAGAACACTCCCAATGACCAACTCACCCCGCCCCCTTCTGATCCCACCCCTCCTACTAACTACCTCAATTCCTGGAACCCAATCACCATTGAAGATACCATTCGCCTCATGAACTCAATCCACTCTGGCTCACCTTCTGAACCCTGCCCCCACTACATCTTCAACAAAGCTGACTCCATCATCGCTCCCCAACTCCGCGATGTCATCAACTGCTCCTTCAACTCAGCCACCTTTCCAGAAATATGGAAACACGCCGAACTCAGCGCCCTTCTGAAAAAACCAACAGCAGACCCCTCAGAACTGAAAAACTACCGACCCATCTCCCTCCTCCCTTTCCCGGCCAAAGTCATCGAGAAAGCCGTCAACAGCCAACTCGCAGCCTTCCTTGAATCCAACAACTCCCTGGATCCCTCACAGAACGGCTTTCGAGCCAAACACAGCACCGAGACCGCCCTCATTGCGGCGACCGACGACATCCGAGCACTCCTGGACAACGGTGAAACAGTGGCCCTCATTCTTCTCGACCTCTCCGCCGCCTTCGACACTGTCTGTCACAGCACCCTCATACAACGCCTCAACAACATCGGCATACAAGGAAAAGCCTTGGACTGGATCATCTCGTTCCTAGCCGGGAGAACACAGAGTCCGACTTCCCCCTTTCTACTCAGAGCCCACCGAAGTCATCTGCGGCGTACCTCAAGGCTCCTCACTCAGTCCCACCCTCTTCAACGTCTACATGAGTCCCCTCGCCCCCATCGCACGTCGACACAACCTCAACATCATCTCCTACGCCGACGACACCCAGCTGATACTCTCCCTCACCAAAGACCCCAAAAACCACCATGGGCGGCAGATCCTTCTCCTTCCTGGCTGCCAAGACCTGGAACTCACTCCCCCACCCACCTCCGCCTTACTCAGAATCACATCTCCTTCAGAAAAGAATTGAAAACTTGGCTATTCGATAAACAATGAACCCCTCCCTCTAGCGCCTTGAGACCCTCTGGGTGAGTAGTGCGCTTTATAAATGCCCTAACTTGAACTTGAACTTGTCACAACACCAACTGCGGGGAAACCCAGCGCCATCCTGCCGACTGAGGGACCATTTTACGTAAGACTGTTCCTAAATGTGCCCGTCGAACATTGTGTTAAGTTGAAATTGATAAGTTAGGAGTGGATCAGAAGACCTACCTGTTAATATTGTTTTGATGTTCGTTGGGGAGGAATGTAGTGTTTTGCCTGTGCCATCACAGGCGTAGTGCGTAAAGGTCATGTGACCTTAAGTTAATAAAAGGGTCTTGCACGCACGTACACCAGTTGGGCTACGGCGGCTAGACCAGTGAACACACCGCCTGGCTCAGCATCATTATTTCAGGGCCCCCAAGCGTGCCAATAATTGCCCCTCAATTGTGCCGGCACTAGCCCTGATTCTGGGCTAGTACGCGACGCAACACCTACAAGCAAGCAAAGATCGGACACACATTTGACCAGTTTTGTTCATTAACAGCTTGCCAAGTTATGTGTTGACAACTGGCAACCACATTGGTTGCCTTTTAAGATATATTCCAATAGTTAGTCATGATTAATAAACAGCTATCTGTTGTGAGGTAATTTCACATATTAAATAATTCTTATTGCAATACCATACAAGGCAACATTTTTTAACTGAAATTGGTAGATTTTGATGAAAACAAATCGGGGGACTGTATTCCCCCCCCCCCCGTGGCATATTTAAGGAGAGGCATTTTCTGATAGGAGACAGCTAAAATAAAGTAAATGTTGGCTTTACAAATCGTGAGTCACACGTGTGAATAGGGTCTGCTAGCACGTATGCCCTACCAACGTTATATTTATTATTTTTGATTCAGTGGTTTGCAAGTGTCTAAATAGCTTAGAAGTGGGAAATTATCACTTGAAAGGCAGGGGAGATTCTTAAAAAACGTATTCCACACAATGGTTTAAAACATTATTTGTTCCAATGGTATCTAAAATTCCTAATACATGTGTATTAAGTACTTGTCACTCGAAATATGTAGTATTCTCTGTCATTCAATAATACCACTAGAAGAATGATTAAATGGTAGCTTTAATCCATGAAGAAAAGCACATCCATGTACCTCGGTGTCAGCTTGTAGAATGACATCATGGTACTTTACAGAACTCTAACAGTGCTCTCTAGAACACAGAACACCAGCATTTAAAAGGATACACAAAGGATGAAGGCATGCAAGCTCGAGACAATTAAAGGAAAATACAAGATACTACAAAAGACAATTTCACAAAACAAATCATGAAGCCGAAATGTGTTCTATATTAGTATGTCATCAATCTCAAAATGTTACCTTTTTTATTGATGGTAAGTTCGGGGGTGACGAACAAGGAAGCAGAGGTGTAGGCCAGGACTGCAAAAAAAAAGTTACATGTAAAAGGCGAGTCCGCTGCGCCTTAACAGAACTTCGTAAACACCTACTACCTCTTAATGTTGCTTCATCTAAATTTCCAGAAAATAGTTTGCACATAATTGATATATTCTGCATGAGTTATTTAACATATAACTTGCGAGTCGAATCCACCTCGATATTGGCACAGACTAGAAGTTTTTAACCAAAGCACGAAACACCTACCGGTTTCTACAATTTCTATGACGCACGTGGAGTGAGCCAGCGCAACAGTTAAACCAGAAGCCGTAAGCCCGCCCTCGCGCTGCCCTGCCCCTTGAAGTATTTCCGTTTCCGGGCAGCGGGAACCATAGCACCTCAGACGGTAATTGTAGACGCTTCAGCCTTAGGATGACCAACTGGCAAGGGTGCAAATTCAGGACGGTGAGTGTAAAAATTCAGGACAGCAGGTCTAAATTCAGGACAGAAGGTCAAAATTCAGGACAAAACTTCGGGACAAAGGGTAAGTTTTACAGACATATCAGAGGAAGTGGTGCGATAGAATAAAAGTATGTAAATAGACAACCACTTTTGAGACAATCGTTTTTCGGTATACGTGCAGCTTTGAGCAACTGTACATGTCTTTTTGTGGTATTTCATATGATAATCTATTTATATGGTTACTGCACTGGGTGTAAAGTCGGATATTTTGTTTACAACTCACGGTCCTGAGCAGGCATGTTTGGTGAGAGAAGTGGTCAGGAAAATCTGCTCGAATAGACTTTGTTACTAGCATTTCACATCTGAGTGCTATTGTGAGATGTAAAGCTGCACACATAGGTGAACTAAAGGGAGGATTGCTGTGATAAAATCACTATAGAGAACGCATTATGGCTGTTTCAGCAAGTAGAACTTCAAATATGGAATATGACTTTGCTTATGGGGGCTTCGCAGAGAGATGCACTAGCAGACGGAAGTCAAAAAGGTGTTTTTCCCTGCAGCTTTCTTCAAGAATGTACTGTCAATACACTATTGCATAGGTTTTTTTTAACGCCTTGCCTATTGCTACAAACGTAATAATCAACTCAAGCACAGCTAATGGCACTTTGAGGCTCTCCTTAAAAACTTAAACCTAAAACAAAGCATGCACAATTTTACAATTACTAGTGTAACCATTCAAGTAGCAGTTGGGTGTCACTCAAAATGTCATATGCATGATGTATAGATCCCACACATAAGCACACAGCAAATACAGAATATTAACACATAGGCAAGGGAGTTGCTAGAAAATGTAAAGACCTCCCACTTTGAACTAAAGCTCTTATGGCACCCAGAAATCAAAGTAAGTCATCACAACCCTTCCCAGAAGAGCTCTCTCGTCCAATGATCTAGCCATTCATCCTTCCATCAAACCCCTGATATCCACCATTCCATATTTACATTCTGTCATCTATTAATTCTTTCATCCATCATTCAGTCTTTCACCATTCATTCAGTCCTTCCTTCTGTGGGCCCATCCATTTCCAAACCTTTTCAACCATTTGAAAACCTATCCATCGTCTATCCTTCCATCCATCCTTTCACTCACCCACCCTTTCACCCATCCATCCATCCCTTCACTCTTCCATCCAACCATTTACCATTTCATCCAAGCATCCTTTCACTCATCCATCCACTCTTCCACCCATCCATCCATCCACTCATCCATCCAACCATTTACTCATCCATCCAACCATTTACCCTTTCAGCCATCCAGCCTGTAAGACAATAAGAAATGTACATTTGTCAGGTGTCAAGCTTTGTGAAATGTGCATTATGGGGTTCATGTATGAACTTGGACGACCCCAGTACATCATTCACTGAAAAAAAAACATAAATGATAAAGTGCACTTGTAAAACGCATATTTATTTATTAGTATTTTGTAAAGCGCCTGGTTACACTAGCAAGTGGGTCCCTGCGCTGTAAATGCTAATAGAGTTGTTTGTTGCTGATGCTTCCTACGATTTTAGTTTTTGGGGAAGAGTATTGTTTTCAGGTCTTTCCTGAATTTAGATTCTGAAGGTTCATTGCGCAGTTCCACTGGCAGTTGATTCCATTTCTTGGCCGTTTGGACTCTGAAGGATTTCCCGCCCATTTTGGCTGTCTGGACCCTCGGGACATGCACCTGTCCTGTCCCACATGATCTCAGTTGTCGGGTGGGTTCATACCATTGCAGAAGACCGCGAAGGTATCTCGGACCTTTGTCATGCAAAATGCGGTGACCTGTACATAAGGCCTTAAAAGTCACCCGTTCCCTGATCGGGAGCCAGTGGAGGGTTTTCAGAGCTTTTTTAGATGAAGCTCTCCTGGGTAATTGTTGGATCAGACGGGCCGCTGCGTTCTGTATTCGTTGGAGTCTAGAAAGACTTTTTTCGTTGGCTCCAAGATACAGAACGTTCCCGTAGTCCAGTCTAGATGTTGTTAGGCTGTGTACTATGGTCTGGCGCACTGATACAGGCATAAGGTCAAGCGTTTCCCTAAGGACTCGTAGTATCCCGAAACAGGTTCCTGCTACCTGTTTGGTCTGGTGGTCGAGCGTGAGGTTTTTGTCTAGCCAGACCCCTAGGTTCTTTACTAAATGGCTAGGTGTGGGTAGATCACCCAGCTCTTCCGGCCACCACGCTGAAGTCCATACTGATGGAGCTTTGCCTATGATCAGTACCTCCGTTTTATTGCCATTCAGACGTAGGCAATTGTCTGCCATCCAGAGTGCCACCTTCTGCATACAAGCTGCAAAGTTGGAGGCGCTTTGCTTCTCAGGTTGTGTAAGTGTTACAGTCAGTTGCGTGTCGTCCGCATACGACACTATCTCAACCCCAAACGTGTCTGTAATTCCTCCTACGGGGGCTACATATAGATTGAAAAGAGTGGGGCTGAGACTGGAGCCCTGTGGCACTCCCTGATTGAGTTCTATTTCCTTAGACTTGAACTGTCCCTGGGCGACCTGGAAGGTTCGGTCGGTTAGGAAGGATTTCATCCATTCCCAAGCTTTTCCTCTCACTCCTCATTCCGATAGCGCTGTATACATGATATGTATAGGTAGACTCCTCACACAAATTAATTATATCGATCAAATGAAAATGGAAGGCTGATACAGCAGCATGAGATTAGAGTACCTTACACTTTTACACGTGTTCACTGAAAAACTATCGCATCCTGTTATGTTGAATAAACCGAAATGCATAAACATGCGTAAAAATTCAGACTCAAATGAAACACATCCGGGGTGTCTTTGGGTTCTTGTGCAAGAGCTATGAATCCCAAAGTTACAGTGGAGTGGGGCATGCTTCCTCACCTTTCCAGGAAAGAAGAGGGTGGTTCTTCTTTCCTTTTATGCACAGCCAGATGCGGAGTGTTCGCATCTCTGATTTGGGCGAGCAGGCTGGAAAGAATCAGCTTTTTTTTATTTTAGACAATACTGTGTAATAAACTAGCCCTGAAATAATTGAACTTATATTTGAAACACATTTCACCCTCCGTTTATTTTCAAATGTGGCACATCGTGTTAGCTGTCAACATGTGCCTAAAGAAGAGAGAGAGACGGACTCCGGACCCTGTGGCCAGCAGCATACTTCTGATGAGATTTTTGGGAATGCCCTTCACCAGCTGTTAATGTTGGCGGTGGCCGCTACTGGGCAGGAGGCGGCCCACCACATACTGTGACACCCAAACTTGGCCCATTCTGTATGTGGCAATCAGCAGCATACAGAATGACAATGGGCGGGGTGGGGCTGCTCCTGTGCTTCACAGAAGAGTGCCCCATCAGAGATCAGAGGCCTCTCACAGGGAACAGCTCTGTTCCCTGCCAGGCCCAAAATTACGGACAAAAGGCGTCCGTAAAAGGGATCCTGAAGGACAAAGGACGTGAGGTCCAATTTACGGACGGTCCTTGAAATTTACAGACGGTTGGTGACCCTATTCAGCCTGTCGTGGAACGGTGACTAAGGTTGGTTTGGCGAGTGAGGATACTGTTGATAATGAAGTGTGCAAGAGCCCAGTGGGGCCATTATATGTTTAAGTTGTGCCATGTTCCTGTTCCAGTGGCTCGCAGCACCGAGCGCGCAGGCAGGCGACGCCTCACCAGTGCCAGGGCACATATCGTAAGTGGGATGGGTCAAGGGCGCGGAGGTGTTCGTTGTTTGTCACACAGTATGTATTCGGCAGCCAGAGCTGGCCTGAGGAGCTGAACTGCTGGTGTCCAAGTGTCTGGGGGGTTTCTTTACTATATTTACGGTGACCAGAATGTTAAAGATAACAAAAACCGGGACATTTCACGGAAAAAGAAGGACCACAATTTTACTTCAAGCGAGCGCACAGAATGACAACGCTCCTCAACAGAGAATTACAGAACACAGAGAGTTAGAACATACATAAAATACAATTTTTAAACCCAGAAGCTTGCCTGTTAATTAAATTGCGTTTTTGAAACAACTGCCAACTATCTATGCTTTGTAAAACATAAAAAAGCACCTCCAGTCCTTTTCAGTCGACCCTCTCTAAAAACCGGGACTGGAGCTAAATATAATGAAATATACCAGGACAGCTGGTGAAAAGCCGGGACGTCCGGGCAAATCTGGGATGCCTGGTCACCCTAACTGTATTGAAAATAATTCAATTATTTTCAATCTAGTAAAGAAACCCCCCAGACACTTGGACACCAGCAGTTCAGCTCTTCAGGCCAGCTCTAGCTGCCGAGTACATACTGTGACAAACAACAAACGCCTCCGCGCGCTTGACCCATACAGTGGCAGCTGGTCACTTGATATATTTTTCTGCTGCCAGTGGCAGCTGGTCCATAGGGGCGCCCCACAAAAAAATCATTCACAAATCATTAGGCATGCGCATGTCTAGTGTAGTGCAGGCTTCTGGAGATAGGCTCCTGCTCGGGCGGTGACGTGTTTTTCCTAAAGTCGCCCATGCCCTATCAAATGCCAGCCGCCCGGCCCCCGTCGTATCCAGTCTCCTGATTGGCAGGTAGTATTTCCTGTTGCGGCAAAAGAAAAGAGCGGGGAGAAGTTACTTCCACCACCACGTTGCAGAGGAGACGTGATGCGACGCGGGACTGCTTCT
Source organism: Lissotriton helveticus (assembly GCF_964261635.1). Taxonomy (NCBI): domain Eukaryota; kingdom Metazoa; phylum Chordata; class Amphibia; order Caudata; family Salamandridae; genus Lissotriton; species Lissotriton helveticus. The sequence goes on along the minus strand of NC_136068.1, from coordinate 1,589,509,510 downwards.
GCCAGGCCCCATTTTGGAAAGAGTGCACCCAGGGCTTTAAGTGGGATGAAAAAACTAGGGGGTCTTTCAGAGGGGCGTGGTCAATCTAATTAGGGGCGTGGCTTAAAAACCAAACGCTAACAATCTGTGTTTAGCACAGTGTGCCGCCCGACTTGTATTTTTCTGTTCCTGTCATTGCGTCCAGATATATGATACAACAAGTCACATCATACCTACAAGTCATGACTGTTGGCTTTGTCAATGGTTGCTAGGTGCATAAGATAAATAAGCAGCAACTATGGCTTGTATATCATATTGAAAAAACGTCCGCTTAAAACCCTGGTGACCCCACAACAATGTTGCTGCTCCTGAGTTTTAAAAAGCTAAAGGAAATCCAGAGAGAAAATTACTCTCTTTAAAGGCTTTCCCTTGCTCTACAGCGCTCACCACACGCACATCAATGTGGCTACTGTCACTGCTGTCCGGGAAAAAAAACGGACCGTCCGTGCCAGGGCACAAAACAGACCCCGATAGAGACCCGTTTTGAGGCCTCCTTAAAAAAACTGCCGGTGCTCAGACCCGATGAGACCCGGCCCACTTAAAGCCCTGAGTGAACCCCGAGAACTTCGACTACATAAATGCCAATATTTTGTAACATGTAAGAGGAAGGTATAGAAACGAGCATTTATATATTTTGAAAATCAACACATGAATAAAAGGCATTCTGGCAGATGCATCAAAGTTATGTTTTGCGAGTCCTTAATAGCTAATTTTAAGGAATCGCTATTAAAGACTCGCAAAACGGGATGCATGTAGGAATTGCAATGTTATTAGCAATTCCTTAAGATTCCTTATTAGCGATTCGGTAATAGCTAATTGCTAATAAGGAATGGCTTTCCCATTCATTCCTACGGGCCTTTAGGAATGAATGGGAAAGCCATTTAGGCCCATAGGAATGAATGGGAAAGCCATTCCTTATTAGCGATTAGCTATTACCGAATCGCTAATGTTCCGCTATTTCAAGGGAGCCAGGGTGTCCAAAGGACACCCTATTGCACCCCTGAAATGGACCTGTGCACAAATGTTACACACACACATGCCCTAAGGGCATGTGTGTGCGCAACATGTAACTTAGAAAAATGTACAAAAGTGCATTTTTCAAAGTTTTAGCAAATTACCACGAAGTTCAACTTCATGGTAATTTGCTCCCCCTATTAGCGAATTCGCTATTTTTTTGGGTTTCATGCATTGCATTTAAGGAATCTCATTTTGCGATTCCTTAAATGCAAGAGCAATTTAAGGAATCACTATTTAGAGATTCCTTAAATTGCGATTTCTGCATTTGGGATGATGCATCCCAAATGCAGAAATACCGGGAGCAAACGGCCAGATTCTGAGAATCTGGCCGTTTGCTCCCGGTATTTTGCTTGATGCATCTGCCAGATTGTCGTTTACAATGCCAATAGCTCAGAGGCTGTGAAAGACATTCATAGAACATTTGGGACTACTGTGGCTAGGAATAAATGTGACAGTGGATATTTCCCTGAATGATTATGGCCGTGGAGTTTCCATTGAAAGATGTTTCTGGGATTAATTGAGTTCTAGTGAGACTGGCTGTGATGAAGATTCGCTGTAGCAGCACACCCTTGATATGATGACAGCAGAGGATGGCACCAGGACTAACATCTGGAAAATTTTATTCACTAATGGCTTTGGAGTCCCAGGATCAAAAAAGACAGCTGGATTCACTGACATTCATTGTAATGCACTGTAGATAGCCTGGGATTTTTGCCTTTGTACCACTGCACACACACACAGTCAGAACATCACCTGCCACCACAGCTATGGGTGTGGGCCCACTCCTCCTCATGCGACAGCCTAATTATGCACTGCACATGCAGAAGGATGCCAACAGGGAGGGGCCAAGGACTACAAAGCTAAAATGTAGTGTACTCTTGTTTTGTTGTGGATATTTATACATCAATTTCCAAAAATAAATCTTCCATAGCTCGACATCCCAAAGTGAGAAGGTTGTGCGGATCCGGTATACTGAACAACTCTTGCACATTCTCCACGTCATAATAGTCTGGCCCGCAGACTCCTTTCGCACTAGGACATGGCTGACCGTGAACTCATTCGGGATTTGTTTCCCACAAAGGATACCGCAGGTCTCCATTCCCTGCTGTATTTGCATCTGCTAACACCAGAAACTTGGGCATAAGGTCTCTTGGTAAGACTCCACTTTGGCACCTTTTGACCATTTGAGTCTCAAGAGCAGTTAGAGCAGCTGCTGGGTTTAACCCTGCAAACTGAAGGAGACTGTCCAGTATACACAGCTTTGCCACATTTATGGGATTTATCAGAGAACACTTTAGATAAGCTGTAGTTTTTAGGGGCGGAAATACATGACAACCTGATTTCATCAGACTGCTCAGACGCGCACACACACAAACACATTGAAGTACACTCGGATAACCCAATTAGACACAACAGACAAATTAAAAGATGACATGCACTTAAAAACATCTCAATTTTTTCCCGATAGCGTTTAAACTGAAAGAGGCTGAGAGTATTCTGTTCGGGAGGTAGAAGCACATACAGAAACGGAAATTGTTTCTACTGACTATTATATAACAAACCAAGAGTAAGTTCCTGCATGTACTTTTTAAAATAAAAGTGTTAGCGAATTACCTTGAAATGTACACTTAGTTGTGTGTTAGTTTTGGTATGCTGCAGCAGCGGCGCAAGATCCAGGTACCACAAGCATATCTTCCTTGAGAAAGCGGCGCACTTCAAAACCCTCCTTGACTCCGCCAAAAATAGACCTAAAAAACTATTCGAGCTCGTCAAGTCTCCGAGCTGCTCTCCCCCTTCTTCCGAGGTGGAGGATCCTACTAAGAGAGCAGCGGATTTCGCTATTTTCTCCGATGAAAAAGTGAAATCACTTGTGGATCAGGTCGCGCATCCTACACCTCCAGAGGAGCGCAAATCCTTAGCCATCTGGCAGAGCTTTGATCCCATATCTGAAGATGCCCTTCTCAAGTGCATACGCGAAACAAAGCCCTCCAACCATTCTCTTGATCCTATCCCCAGTGCCATTGCCTTGGACTTCCTATTGGGCCACTCTGATCAACCTCTCTCTCTGGCAAGGCTCCCTTCCTGTCCCCTTCAAAACTGGGCAGGTCACCCCTCTGCTTAAAAAGCCTACTGCTGATGCGAAGGACCTCAACAACTTCCGCCCCATCACTAACATTCCCTTCCTTGCGAAGATCACAGAAAGATGTGTAGCAAAACAACTCTCTCATCATATCAAGGACAATGATCTTCTTGACAAGTGTCAGTCTGGCTTCATGCAAAACTGCAGCACTGAAACAGCCCTACTGCAAGTGGTTGATGACGCGCTGAGGATACTCGATGCGGGGGGGTCCTGTCTTCTAATTCTCCTGGACCTTTCTGCAGCCTTTGACACTGTCAATCACAACACCCTCCTCAATATCCTTCAACAGAGAATGGGCATGGAGGGCACTGTGCTTAAATGGTTTGCATCCTTCCTCTCTGACAGATCCCAAATGATCAAAATTGCGAACAGTCTTTCTTCTCCTGTGGCGGTAGGTCAGGGTGTTCCTCAAGGCTCTATACTTGCACCCACATTGTTCAATCTCTACTTAGAACCACTGGGAAACCTCCTAAGCAAATCCGGGATTCACTACCATCTCTATGCAGACGACACTCAACTCTACCTCAAAGTTGCCTCCACCCATGATCTCTCCTTCCTAAGCTCTACTCTGGACTCCATCCAAAACTGGATGTCAACTCATCAACTGATTCTGAATCCTTCCAAAACTGAATTCCTCCTCTTCTCCTCCTCACTCTCTCCCCCCCCGGTTCAATCATGGATGGATCAGCTGAATCTACTCAACACTAAACCCATCATTGTCGACAGCGCAAAATCCCTTGGAGTTATTCTAGACAAAAAACTCAATCTAAACCCCCACATCAATTCTATTGCAAAATCTGCTCGTTACCAGCTGCGCCTTCTTTGGGGAATCAGACGCTTCTTCCCGGAACAGGACCTTATAACCCTGGTGCAATCGCTGGTCCTCTCCAGATTAGACTACTGCAATTCTCTTCTTACTGGCCTCCCCAAATCTCACCTGTCCCCACTTAAGTCTGTTTTCCATTCAGCAGCTCGCTTCATTTATGGGGCCAAAAGAAGCGATCATATCACACCGATGTTATCCACCCTTCGCTGGCTCCCCTTCGAGGCTAGAGCTATCTACAAGACCGCTTGTATCACCCACAAAGCCTTGCACTCCTCCTCTCCTCGCTACCTGGCGAATAAACTGAAACTCTCTGGAGGCTCTAACCCATCACGCAATGCGGAGAATCTTCTACTTGAACCTCCCACGTTCAAGAAGGAGAGAACAATGGCCCAATCCTTTTCAGGCAACGCAGTGAGAATCTGGAACTCACTCCCGCCTCAGCTCCGGACCACTGCCTCCTCCCAGGCTTTCAAAAGGGACCTCAAAGTTCTCCTCCTCCAGAGACACCTCCAAAAGTGATTCACGTCCTCTTGGTATTTGGAGGAAGACTCCCCACTACTGATATTTTCCATGCCCATGGAAGTTCCTCCCCAGGGTATTCCTGGGGTTGGAGTGTCTGCCTCTTTGGAGTATTGTCCATGTACCTGTGTTCGGTGCCCTTGTGTAACATGCACACACCACTTTGCCCTTGTAACACACGGTTTGCTAGCTCTCACATGTTTTTATCTTTGATACTTGCTCAAGTGCCACCTTGCCTACATAACGCTTGTTCGTGTGCCTGAGTGTCTAGCACCTTTTGCAGTATTACACCTCAAATGATACTTTGTTCTCTCTTGTAACTGCACACTTGTCACTTTTTTCTTCCTGTGCACTTTTTACTACCTCATGTATTTTTGGCTGCTCACAATTCTCACTACCTCATGTATTCTGTGTGCTCACAACTGTCACTATTACCTTTACTACCTCATGTATTTTTGGTTGCTCACAATTTTTACTACCTCATGTATTCAGTTTGCTCACAATTGTCATTATTACCTTTACTACCTCATGTATTTTTGGTTGCTCACAATTTTTAATACCTCATGTATATTGTTTGATCACAAATGTCACTTTTACTTTATGTAACGTAACGTATGCTTTTGTAATGTTTCTCATTATGTTCCATTTCTGTTCCTTTTGTGAAGCGCTCTGACACCTTCGGGTAAAGTCCGCGCTATATAAAAATGCATAAATAAATCCACTTCTTTCCACTTCATGTCTTCCTTGCCGTATCTCTCAACACGGTAGGCTGCAGCAGCAGGGATACGGGGGCGGTGGTTTAGCGGCTCCCGATGATATAAAATGCTGTAAGTGAAGAATAAAGTAGTGCAACCCTCTCCACCTACTTCAAAACGTGAGAGTGGAGGCACTGTAAAAACGGAGTGACTCTGTCACTCCCACGCCCGGATGAGTCTGTTACCATTTGTAGGGACACTGTCGGTACTTCGCCTGGTCGAGCCACAGGGTCCTCAGACAGTGTAAGATCGAACACCGAATCAACAGATTGAGGGTCTCGAGCCCCTGCGTGTGTCGTAGTCTGTCAACAAATTCTCAAGGAGGGTTAATCCCCTGCCAATGGGGATGTCATTATAACCCAGTGAATTGCGAGGAGGCGCAGGGCGGAAGCATCGTTTTGACCGGATCAGACATGCTCACTCCATATGCCTGAACACAAACAACACTTAAATAAAATCCTGTGGTCTGTATTCGTACCTAGGACTGTATGCAGTATTTTTAGGTCTCGCCTGTCGATGCGCATGCGCATCGAGCAAGCGAGACTATAGGGGCTCATCCAGACTTTATCTAACTTGCAAGGAATCGTGGCGATTCCTTGCAGTGCCCGTGACTTTTAAGCTCAATGCGCATGTGCATTGAGCTTAAAAGCGCGTGCACAGCCGCCCGCATTCCTCCGACACCTTTGAAGTGAAGCTTAGCTTCACTTCAAAGGCCCGGCTTGTTCACACCCACATGCCGCTCTGCCCCGCTCCGCCCCCTCCCCTGAGTCATCCTGCCTGCCCCTTCCCGCCGTGTCGCATTTCTCCTCCCCCCTCCCCTCTCTTCCCTCCGTCTTGTTCTTCTTGCTCACTTGTCACTCTTTGCCCCTTACTTCTATCCCTTCCTTTCTATTCCCTCTCTGAACCTCCTTCTATGCCCATCTCCTGTTCCTTTCTTTTCTCCAACATTTGCCACGTCTGCTTTCCTCGTCTCCCCACACGTTTGCCTCCCTTTACCTCTGTTTCCTTAGCTCCTCGTTTCTCCCGCCTACTCTCACATCTTTCTCTTTTCTTTCTACCCTCTCGCCCCCACTTCTCTTCGTGCTCATCTGTTCTCCACACATTTCTCTCACTTAATTCTTCCTGCCTCAACTCTCCGCCTCCCGCCCCCTCCCCCTAGTTTTTTATTTTTTAATTAATTTCCTGCTGAAAGCCTGACGAGCGGTACATTTCCCGTCCCTTGAGCCGTCAGACCTCGATGTGCCGCCAATCATCTACTTAGCATCTGCATCGTTAGAAGTCATCCTGGCCACTTGCAAGCACCCTGGCAGCCTGCTCTGGCGTGGGGGAGGGGCGCCTGCTCTCATAGGAAAGCTGGCAAACAACCCAAGTGTAACTAGCGATAGCAGGAGCCAATTAAGATCAAAGCTGATATATGCAGCAATAAGCCTTCATCCCTTTAATATTCAACATTCTTTTTCACTTTGAAACAGATCAAGAGGTGTTAATGCATATTCTTTCAAATGAGTCGAGCAGTGCTTTAAAGTGACAAAACTGTTATTTGTTCTTTCACAATCAATTAGTATCATGGTTCAGCCTACTCTGAATTGCTCTACAGCTGGGGTGAAACATGCATCCTTGTCGCTGCAGTGCCACAGTCTATTCGAGGCTATGTTCTGCTGCAGAATAGCTCGAAGGGGCCTATAAACAATAGACCGAGCACACCCTTGGAGGAGCACGCGGGGGTGCAGACATTTTGTTCAGTTCATAAACGATCTGACAGATGCTTGCAGGTATGCAGTCATTTTTAGCAGGAGTAAAACAATTAAAAATGTGCTTCGGGGTTTGAGGCGCTCCCATTTGCATCTGACAAAATGCATTTCTCCAAGCAGACAAAATGTCCTAATGTTAACACGTTCCGAACTGTGAATTCATTATTGAACAAGCAGGCTCTGAGCAGCAGATGCGAATGTAACGCTAGCCAATTCGAAGTAACAACACATCTTGTGACGATGGTGTGTTCGTGTGGAAAAGCACCCACGAGAACTCGTTATCCCTGCTATATAAAGAGGTCAGTTAGCAGTGATTGACTCTTTTCCAGGGTACTGGGTACTCGGCTATGTCACTGTATTCTTTTCTGTTGCACCTCTGTTGCAGTGGTGGACTGGGAGGAAACAGCAGCCCAGGAAATGTGTTTTTATCAGACCTATTGCATACCCAGAGAATGTAGGGAACGAGTCTGCCATCTACAGGCACCCTCACAACCCTCTCACCCTCACTCACTCTCACAACCCTCTCACCCTCACTCACTCTCACCCCCTCACTCACCTCACTCACTCTCACCCCTCACTCACCCCCTCACCTTCACTCACCCCCTCACTCACCCCCTCACCCCCTCACTCACCCCCCTCACCCCCTCACCCCCTCACTCACCCCCTCACCCTCACTCACCCTCTCACCCACCCTCTCACCCACCCCCTCACACGCCCTCACCCCCTCACACCGCCACCCCCCCACTCAGAATGCACACCCCCTCACCCTCACACGCCCTCACCCACTCACACCGCCACACTCCCTTAGAATGCACACCCCCTCACCCACCGCCTCACTCCCCCTCACCCCCCTCACCCTCTCCCTCACACCGCCACACCCCCTCAGAGCCCTCACTCTCACTCACCCTCACTCACTCACCCCTCACCCTCACTCACTCACCCTCACTCACCCTCACTCACCCTCACAACCCTCTCACCCTCACTCACTCTCACAACCCTCTCACCCTCACTCACTCTCACACCCTCACTCACCTGACTCACTCTCACCCCCTCACTCACCCCCTCACCCTCACTCACCCCCTCACTCACCCCCTCCCTCACCCCCTCACTCACCCCCTCACCCTCACCCACCCTCTCACCCACCCTCTCACCCTCACACACACCCACCCTCTCACCCTTACACACACCCTCACACGCCCTCACCCCCTCACACCGCCACACACCCTCAGAATGCACACCCCCTCACCCTCACACGCCCTCACCCCCTCACACCGCCACACACCCTCAGAATGCACACCCCCTCACCCTCACACACCCCCTCCCTCCCCCTCACCCTCACACTCCTCACCCTCTCCCTCACACCGCCACACCCCCTCACACCCCCTCACTCTCACACCCCCTCGCTCTCACACCCCCTCACTCTCACTCCCCCTCACTCTCACTCCCCCTCACTCTCACTCCCCCTCACTCTCACTCCCCCTCACCCTCACTCCCCCTCACCCTCACCCCCCTCACCCACACACCCCCTCACCCTCACACCCCTCACCCTCACACCCCCTCACCCTCACACACTCTCCCCCTCCCACCCCCTCACCCACACACCCCCTCACCCACACACCCCCTCACCCACACACCTCCTCACCCACACACCCCCTCACCCTCACACCCCCTCACCCACACACCCCCTCACTCACACCCCCTCACCCTCACACCCTCACACCCTCACACCCCCACACCCCCTCACACCCCCTCACCCTCACACCCCCTCACCTTCACACCCCCTCACACACCCTCACACACCCTCACACACCCTCACACACCCTCACACACCCTCACCCTCCCTCACCCCTGCACGCCTCTCACCCCTGCACGCCTCTCACCCCTGCACGCCTCACACCGCTGCACGCCTCACACCGCTGCACGCCTCACACTGCTGCACGCCTCACACTGCTGCATGCCTCACACTGCTGCACGCCTCACACTGCTGCACCCCGCACACTGCTGCACGCCGCACAACACCACCATATCACTCTGGGACGGCGCCACATCACTCTGGGACGGCACATCCACCGCCACCACCACATCCACCGCCACATCCACCACATCCACCACCACTACATCCACCACCCCATCCACCACCACCACCCCATCCACCATCACCACCGCATCCACCACCACCACCACATCCACCATCAACACATCCACCGCATCCACCACCACATCCACCATCCCCACCACATCCACCACCACATCCACCACCACATCCACCACCACCTCCACATCCACCATGACATCCACCGCCACATTCACCACCGCATCCACCACTGCATCCACCACCACATCCACCACCACCACATCCACCGCATCCACCACCACATCAACCACACCCACCACCACCACATCCACCACCATATCCACCACATCCACCACCACATCCACCGCATCCACCACCACCACATCCACCACATCCTCCACCTCCGCATCCACCACCACATCCACCACCACATCCACCACCACATCCACCACCAACACATCCACCACATCCACCACCACATCCCACCACATCCACCGCATCCACATCCACCACCACATCCACCACCACATCCACCACCACATCCACCACCACATCCACCACCACATCCACCACCACCACATCCACCGAATCCACCACCACATCCACCACCACATCCACCATCACCTCCACATTCAATCGCTGACACACACAGCACGTTCCCATCTAATTGTGTGTATACAGTACAACATATTATATCCTATGTCTTCATTAACAATATAGTGTATCTGTACTGAATATATATCCAGCATTTCAGACTGCATTTCAGAGCTTTTAAAAATGTTTATGGCTTTTTTTTTTTGAAATTCTTTAGCATTGGCTACAGGAAACAAAAATGCTAAAGATTTACAAAAAAAAACCATAAACAATTCTAAAAGCACTAACTCTAATGCTGCGAGACCTATTGCATTTTCAATGCTTGTTCCCAATGTTTCCGTTCACATTTATGTCACGCCCACTTTTGTTATTTTGGAAGTTTTCATTAGTGTGCCACGGTGAAACAAACCGGGCTGTGTAGATAAAACATACGCATCCACTTTTATTTGGCAAGTTTTCATTAGTGTGCCACACTGAAACAAGCCGCGCCGTGTAGATGAAATGTACACGCCCACTTTTGTTATTTAGCAATTTTTCATTAGAGTGCCGTGTGGAAACAAACCGCGGCGCCTGTGTAGATGAAACGTATGTGTGTGGCTGAGAGTGAAGTCAACAAACCGAGGTGCCTGGGTTGCAATAAAACCTACACTCACACCTTTTTTGCATTGGGGTGCGGCGCTGAAATAAACTGCGGCGCTTGTGTAGATAAAACATATGCCTGTGTATATAGGGGGCAGGAGCAAAGGGGATGCGGACAACGGGAGGGGGTGGGAGCACAGTGAACAAGGGTAAAAGTGAGCAGGAGGAAAGTAAACGAGCATTTGTTTCCGAGGCCGGGGACACAGACGATGAAGTAGTCTCATAACGAAAGAGATACCGACCTACAGCATTACTAAACTGTAGTTGGTCGGTGCTGTTTCCGACAAAATGGAAGTGACATATTGGAACATCAGCCAATGATGATCCAGCTAAGCAGAGCAATGCCAGAGAGAACCAATGTCAAGCGGCAGTAGAAAAAACAGGGAGTTACCGCTGGACTGGATAGAGACCGGACTTTAGATCCTTGTGGAGACGAATATAGTGAGGAACGCTTGTTATTATTTTAGTGACCTATTGCAAAGGATTCAGTGCAGCATTTAGAGGCATTTTGACTTGAATTAACAAGTAGAATGAGAACAATTCTGTTTATCTATGCACGTGATCATTGAATGATCATCAGATTGCCTGTTACCCCGATTTTAAGGTGATATAGCTAGCGGCTGGTCCATTGAAAATTGCTACATGCCTGATTGAGTTGTCTAGAAGCTTACAGCCAGTTATTTGTGTTCACGTTTGTTCCCTTACCCACGTCCTGAGGAGGCCAAGATGTAAATAAAGGCCGAAACACGTCCGTGTCAACAGTTTATGATCAGAGGAGTCCAATTGGAATTGATAAAAAAATTCCTATGATTGAAAGCATATTTGAAATGAGGTGTTTAGAGGTGTGGTAACCTTGTGTGCATAGAAGCAACCTTGTGTGCATTGATTTGATGTATATGTTGTTTGTATGAATGTTTGTAAACATGCCGTACGACCCGACGAGTACGATCCGGACCGGGGTATGTGGACTCGATTCGTACGGTCCATGTCAGGTAAGGGCGATTCGTACGGAAAAGCATACAATCACATACACACCGTACGGTCCGTAGACCCCATGATCGCAGGGTTACAGTGCGTAACCCTGTGATCATGTGGTGTACGCACTGTACCCCGCGATGGCAGGGTGTACGCACCGTACACCCAGCGAACATGGGGTACGGTGCGTACACCCCATGATTGCGGGGTTCGGTGCGTACACCCCATGATCGCAGGGGTACGCACCGTACCCCTGCGATCATGGGGTGCACGCACCGTACCCGGGGGGGCCGTTCCGTACCTGTTTCGAGGTGAACTCTGCTTCTCCGTATGTTTTCGGCTCCCGTAGAAAAAGCGTTATACGGTGCGTACCTGACACCAATCGTACTTGCTGGGTCGAAAAACAAGCCGTGAACCATACGGATGTCGCATACAGCGGGTTCCGAGGGAGATTCGTACGGGGATTAGATTCGTACGGTCTCTGTATGATTCGTACGGAGTCCAGCTCCTGGTACGAATCGTACTTCGTCGTACGTACGGGGGACGTTGCAGGGTACGATTCGTATGGGAAAAACGCTCCGTACGGCTATTCAGAGCGGTTTTCCCCAAATCGGACTCGACCCCCAAATGTTCTTTCCGCCCGCGCTGTCCAAGTCAATCCTATTTAGGGCCTGGGTAAGAGCTTCTCCCTAGGCTCCATAATTTCATCCCTATAGATGCCAATATTTGGGAACAGGGAGAAGTTGAAATAAACATTATGGATATTGAGTAAGTTTCAAACTGGCAAATGATGGGTCTCATTTAGTGTTTGGCAGATGGATTACTCCGGCATAAAGGTTATAGCCATAACGTGATGCAGTAACCTATCCGCCAAACTTTAAATCATGCACAAAAACTGTTGTTAAGTTAAAAATCATAAGTCTCCTAAATTGGATCATTGGCATGTATGCATTCCACACCACTTTAAACATGGAAGGCTTCATTCTCAAAAGAGGCAGCCGAACTGCAATTTTTGCATTGTATTTTGACCAGCCTGTGCAGGTGCTAGCATTTTATTCATAGCAACTGAAAAAATGGTCGCAAGGCACTTTGGCACGGTGCACAGACATAATAGTGAGTTTTTTATTTCGACCTACATAAATATCAAATTTTAAATTTCGTAGGGACAGAATATCGACATCAAGAATATCGGTGACCAGAATATCGACCTGAAGGTAAGAAATACATTTTTTTGTTAATACCGAAGTTAGTTATATCGATAGCAAAAATATTGATGTTAATAATATTGATGTTTATGTTAGTGTTATGTATTTAAGTATGTATTTTAGGAGGAGCCAAGCTGGCGATCAAGATGGCCGCTTCGGCTCCGTCGACCTCCTCATCCTGCTACAAGATCCTGCTAGTTATCCTGTGCCTATGCAACGCTCCCGTATAGTCGAATCAAAACTACGCCGCACCGTGAGATCCCGAAAGTTCTGTTGCAAAAAAGGACCGGGCTGTTCCTAGATAAAAAGACCGTGTGAGTAGGTCACAGGGAAGTGGAGTGGAAGTGATAACTCAGTAGGAATTACCAAGTGGTATCCATTTTGTTGGATGGAATGGCCTCACACACCTTTGCAGGTGTCATGCTTCATCATCGGCAATGCTCCTCGTTGGGTAGGCGGTGCAATCCCCAACGGGCAACACCTCAAAGAGGTGCTCTTTGGCGGAGATCTTTTAAATCCAACTGTCTGTAGGTGAAGTGCGGGTGAGGGGCCAGCCTATGCAACGCTCCCGTATAGTCGAATCAAAACTACGCCGCACCGGGAGATCCCGAAAGTTCTGTCACCATCGAGAACGGAGAAACTTCGTCCTGAAGTTTGCAGCCTACATCAGCCCTGAAACCGGGACCTTGAGTAGAAATCTAGCCGGCACCTAATTGAGCAACATCGGACACGGGAGTTTAGGAGGGGCCGGTCCACCGGAATGGAAGTGAAGTTTTTTATCCGATCCACGCATTGAACATTTGAACTGATTGGCGCTGTGCAGGAACTCCCCACAGGCACTGTGGACACAAGTTGGGTACTAACTAACGGAGCCAGTGCCGTGAATGGCTTGGAATAGTCGGAATGGCGACCCGGCGGCTGCGTCCACGTCCTGAAAATGACCCCGACTTATCCGTTACGCGATCGGAGTGAGTGTCCTCATTTTTACCTCTAGTTGGTTGGTCCCTATGGGCCCGAGGGACTGACCATGGTGGAAATGTATGCCATGACACCCAATATCGACTTGCATAAGACTCAAACCCAACCCTCTAAGGGGTCCATGGAACGTCGTGCGGATATCTTGGGACGACATATCCTACCCAAGGGGTTTTCGATATTTGACCAGTCTGTCATCAGGGAAGGGGAACAATCAGTATCGGCCAGGAATGAACCCACGCTCGCAACTCTAATGGCGGCTGTCGGTGGTCTTCACCTTTCCCTGAACCGAAGAGTCCGAGCACTGGACCTCAAATTGGATGCCGTTCTTTTTGAGATGGGGCACGAGAAAGAGCCCTGTGTTCAACTCCTTGACAGTGTGAAAATTGCAACTCCCACAGTAACTGCTCTACTTGACGCCAACAACCTTGTGCAGCGAGAAGGGGGAGAGATTCTGTTCCGCAAATCAGCTAACGGCGATGTGTCGGATATCCCTGTGGTTTTGACATGTTCAGTATCGCGCTTGACGGAGAGAAAATCGCGCCGTAAAGTATACTTGAGGGTTTATGCAAAGACTCAGGATTGGCTTCACAAGGTACCCCTCTTGCTTTATTCGAACTCAGTTAATTGTGCCTGGCAACAATGTCGGGAGTCCCTGACGGATCGGATGGGACCCAAGGACAATGTGATTCACTGTTCCGTGATGTTTCCGGCTCGCTCCTGTGTTCAACACTTTACCATGATGGCGACTGTTTGGGTGAAGTACACTTGTGTACCTGATCGAACTGGCCAGGGCTGAGACCGGCTTATTCTTCAAGACTTCTGTTCGAATTGTGACTTTGCGGGACTCACTTTCTAATGCTGATACTGGGAGACGATGCAGGCGAATAATGATCCCCCGATCTTTGCTCGATTGTGTAACTGTTGAATATCCTTATTTAGGGGGAGGCTTAGAGTTGGCGGGAGGGCAGAGGCCGGGAGCCTGTACGAAGGCCCTCCTCCATTCCTTTCACTGGGGTTTTAGTTTAGACGGGGCGACAGGCACACTGCTAGTTGGGGTTTGGCGTAAGCTGCATGCAGGGGTGCAGGGTTGGGGGTGGGATGTTTAAGCGCTTTGCGTTTTCCTTATGGTTCATTTTATTTTCCTTTTCTTTTTTTTTTCCTGACCCCCTACTTTTCCAGTATTATGGTGCTAATGCGAGCAACGCTGTTTGATCTGGTTTCTCTTATGCATACAAGGGCTGCAACGTATCCTGTTCATGATTTACATATAAAGTGATATTGTGACAGGCGAGGCGAGCACCAGCACCCTAAGTAGTTAACACTGTTAATTTCGTAATCCTGATTGAATAGGAGTGTTGAGTCCCGGTATCCGGTGTCCTCTGTTGCTACAATCCTGATTTCACTATGATTCGATGCTTGTATGTATGTAATTGCATTACGCCTGATACGCTTTCATTGTTATTTCCTTTTTAAAATCAATAAAAATAAATATTTAAAAAAAGTATGTATTTTATATGTATGTGTTCCACATGTTTTGCTATGTTTTGTATTTTTAAAAAAAATACATGTATTAAATGTTTAGAAGTTAGTAGTTTTAGTACCGTAGCGGGTTGTGGGTTTATAGGGGAATAGGATGGGAAGTAATTTAATTATAGTAAATTAAATCATAATTTTGAGAAAGTGTTAATTATTTTTAATTAAAGTTTGCATTTTAGTTCTGTAGCGGGTTGTGGGAAGTAATGTAATTGTAATTAAGTAATGATTCATTTTTATTTATTGGGATTGATAATTATTGTTAATTATTAATTGGTAATTAATTTGTATTAATTGATTAATTGATAATTATATTAATTGTGTTAATTTTTTATTGGAGCGGGTTTTGGGTTTATAAGGGAATAGAGTGGGAAGTAAATTAATTATATAATAAATTAATTCATGTTTATTTTTTGGTATTGATAATTTATTGTTTATTAATTAATTGGTTATTAATTTGTATGAATTGGATATTTGATAAATATATAAATTGTGTTAATTTAGTTTAGGAGCGGGTTGTGTTTTTCTAGGGGAATAGGGTTGGAAAGTAATTTATTATAATTAAGTAATTATTTATTATTTATTGGTATTGATAATTAATGTATTGTTAAATATTAATTGTTAATTAATTTTTATTAATTGATTAATTGATAATTATGTTAATTGTGTTCATTTTTATGCGGAATGGGTTGTGGGTTTATAGGAAAATAGTGTGGAAAGTAAAAAAAAATATAATAAATTAATAAATATGTTTTATTTTATTGATATTTAGAATTAATGTATTGTTAATTTATTATTAATTAATTATTTAATAAAAAAATAGATTTAATTGATAAGTATGTTATTTTTAACCCCTACGCTATCCAACACTTTCCCTACTGTTGCAGGGTAATTTTTACCCCTACGCTATTCAACACTTTCCCTACTGTTGCACTCTCTGGAGTTGGAGTAGCAATTATAACCCCTACGATATCCAACACTTTCCCTACTGTTGCACTCACTGGAGTGGGAATAGTAAGTGCTGAACAATTTCAGGTTTGCTGCTCAGTTTGACTTCCTGACCATATATGGCAGTCCAAAAACCTAATACCCCAGGTCTGCCCTCTCACCAGCACTAATGAGATTCCAGTAGAGCTGGCAGCCTAATGCATTTGAAAAATATATGGCAAAAACTACTACGGTGTAGGTGTAGGGAAAAGGGGCATTCGTCATATTAAGACGAGAACCCTCACTCACCCAAAGGTGACATGCTTCATCATTGGGTTCCCTTTTGCACACTGTGACTGCAAGGTACAAAGTGTGGGCTGCAACTCTCCCTCAGGAGAGGAGCGTGAGGTGTTTTCAATCATCCAATGGAAGTCGGAGTGAGCGACAGACTGCAAATTAAATATAAAAAGTGATTTAAAACAAACTCATGGGAGACAAAATTAAGTTTAATAGGTGGCCCCGATGGTTAGAACTAAAAAAGCAAAGTGAGAAATAGGGGTATAGATATTCTTTATTTGGTTAAGGTCTACCTGTTTCAGCCTTTGTGATCTAATGGTTCATGGCATTCTTCAGGACCCACTTGTAGTCACTCTGCTATTTTTGTGCAAAATTAATAATACAAAAATGTGAAAAATACCATACTCTATTGTAATGGCATCAGTCAATGTGGTACCAGCTGCAGTCTGGTCTACAATCTGCAAGAAGTATAAACCTTTGTTAGACATGTTACATAGTATATGAACCAAATACATTCCCACAATATTTGTGTACACACACACCGTTGTCAAACCCACCTCACAGCACAAGTGACATAAAAATCATATTGGCATGCTATAGTGGTTAAACATCTCACCACTTAGGTACTACTAATGTTCCCCGACCTTCCAGGGGTCCTTTACTGACAGATCTCAGGAGTCTGAAGGTGTAGACATGAAAATAAAGTAATAACATTAAAAGGAAAGTTTAAAAACAGACCCTCTCTATTTCAAATACTGGTATTCAACTTGTCATATGGTATCATGTTCCTTCTATTGCTTTGAACATGTTATACACTCACTACTATTTTACAGAGCCATAAAATCACTCGCTTAATCTAGGATAATTAATTTCCTTAGTATCAATCCCAACAAATGGAACAAATATATAATATAATATCGTCTCGTATTATTGTCTCAGAGCTCTTACTGAGTGTATGCGTCTGCCTCGATTATGCGTAGTGCATGTTCAGTATATAGTTATATATGGTGTTAAAATTATTTCTCCTGCATAAGCGGTCTCCTGATATTTCTGTATGTTATTTGTAGAACTTCATGCATGATGCGAGCATACAGTGTGTGGTGACAATTCATATTCTTATATAAGGCTGATCCTGTCCGTTATATGCCTCAGTCCAACTTTGTAACTGCTTAATTTTGCTAACAGGGCTAACCGCTTTTCTCAAGCAAAATTGATACAGAAAACCGTGTATCTGACTCATTGCAGAAAAAGAAGAAAGCGGTATAGGAGGAAGAACCCGGACTAGCGTAATCACAGTGTCTCTTACGCAGAACCCGGGCGGCAAAACCTTACCTCCATCTCTGTGCTCTGCCTCATTTTAAGTAAAGACCGAAGGGGAAAAATGTTTGTTACCCTCCGATTATGAATGTCATTCTCACTATTGCTTGCATCATGCCCCATCCTCTTCTACCTCTGTCTGATCTGAATGGTTGGAATCGTTCCACTCGTCTGAGTTAGATGTCCACTTCATCAGTATCCTTCAGCCAGCCAGACGTCAAGAACACCTTTAGGAGAGGAAGAGGACGAGGAATACCGCAAACCTTCCATCAGCAGGCACCTTGGTGGCCACCACTACCATGGTCTTTTCAAACACATTCTTACAATCCCTGAACTCCCTTTGGTGGTCCATCTTACCAGCCTTTTTTTGGACAGGACAGAGGAAGAAGAGGACGTAGGAGAGGCAACAGAGGCCGAACGTCAGGGAATCAACAACAAGTGAGTTGTGATCCGGCGCTAGAACGGAGAATAACGAGGAGCATGACGGCATCCACAAGTGACCAGACAAATCTGATTGTGAATCTCAGTACCAAAATCCTTACAGCACTTGAAGAACAAGTCCTGGCCAAGGGCTTGGGTTTTGTCCCTACAAAATTGGGTGACGAGTTTATGGTGCGTAAGGAATTGGCTAATTTCTTCCGAAAAGTATGTTTGCATTTTTTCTTTTCCAATTTGGACAAAAATTAATCTGTGCCCTTGATTCCTAATACAGGTCTGAAGAACTAATCTACATTCCTACCCTCCATACAACAAATGCCTTCGGAAGTGACTTTTGAAAAGGCTGTGCTTAAGGAATATGAGTCTAATATGGACCAAGTTAGGAGATTGTATTGTAACATTTCTAAAGAAGAAAAACAATGTATTGCAGCACTTGGTAATGACCCCAATGTTACAATCAAACTGGCAGGTAAATGGGGATCAACTGTACTACTGGATACTGAAGAATATCGTGAAGAATGCTTAAGGCAACTGAATAACAACACATTTTATACACGGATCACACAGGATCCAACAATGTGACTACAACACCAAATTAAAACTATAGTCGAGGAGGGGAGTGAATATGGTTGGATCACTAAAGGTGAAGCTGAGTTCCTGGTTCAGAAACATCCCAGAGTGCCGGCGTTTTACACTTTATCTAAAATACATAAAGATCAGAGGCCTCCACCCGGTAGACCCATTGTGTTCGGTATTGGTTCAATTTTAGAGCCACACTCCCAATTTGTTGCTCATTTCCTGCGTCCAAAAGTGGCATACATGCTCTCCTATCGGCAAGATACAAAACATGTTGTTTCAGTGTTGGAAACTACCATTTGATCCCCAAGTTAACATTATGGTGACATACGATGTAGAATTGTTGTATACAAACATCCCCAAGATGACACATTTGAGACGTTACAGCTACTCCTGAATGGCTATCCTCGAGAGGATCAAACGCCTAATACTTTTGTCATGCGGTGTGCTAGAATGGCATTAAAAGAGAATTTTTTTAGTTTTGAAGGTAACCTATATTGTCAAACCACAGGGACACCAATGGGCAGAACCTGTGCCTCAAGAATGGCCAACCTGTACATGCATGGTTTTGAAACAAAATATATATACAGTGTCACCAATCCCTTCCAAAATAAATTGAAACTTTGGAGACGTTATATAGACGACATTCTGGTCATCTGGGAAGGTGACCAGATGTCTCTTGACAGTTTCTCCACTTGGTTAAACTCATGTGACAGGAATTTGAAATTTACTGGAGAAGCAATTATTCAATCTGTGTCCATTTTGGACCTCTTACTGTATCCTAAAGGAGGAAGGATTTATACAGAACTATTTCAGAAACATATGGCAAGGAATTCATTGTTAAGTTATCATAGCTTCCATCTGTGTTCCCTACTCACCAATCTCCCTGTGGGGCAATTCCTTAGGCTGCACGGGAATTATACTGAGCTGACTACGTATAAAAAACATGCAAAAAATGTAAGTAAGGAACTAGTAGCTAGACAATACCCGAATCAACTTATACAGGGGGCGGCCAAGAGAGCATACAATAATAATAGGGAGGTGTTGCTTGAATCACATGAAAAAACAAAAAGTGATAACATGGTTTGTTTGACTACCTTCAGTGACCTAACGGATAACATCAAGAAGGCCATCAATAAAAATTGGCATATTATAAATACAAGTAGACTGAATTTGGAAAAAAACATTGTTTGCATTAAAATGCAGGAGCAATTTACGTGACTTATTGGTACATACGAGACCAAGGACAAGACAGATCCTGGCTAGATAGCCAACATTATGGGGAGCATCCCCAGTGACAGGACACTTTCCATGTTGTACCTGCTCTGTGTGCCCTTTTACTCAACACACTGTACAACTTGATATGGCTTTAGAAACACCATGGCAACTTAATAACCATACAAATTGTAACACAAGCGGAGTATTTTATATGATCATGTGGCCATGCTCACTTCGGTACATTGGCATGACCACACGGAAGTTCAAACATAGGATTGCCGAACATCGGAGTGCTTTCAGATTGAAGAAATCCAATACACACATGACTAGACATTATCTAGAAATGGCCCATTCAGAAGATGATTTGACATGGGTCATTATTGATAAACCTAGATATGACATCAATATGTGCCCTTTAGATAGAGTCCTTTTCCGATGTGAACAGAGATGGGTGTTCGTACAAAGAGTCATATTACAGGGCTCAATGAAGACAGTCCGTGGTGTTCGCTCTGAGAAAGACATTGAGTTATACTAAGAATACAAAATAACCATGTCCCTTGGGTTGGGCACGTAGTACCATGTAGAAATATATGGATGAAATCACAACAATAATAAAACTCTTAAATATACTCCTATTATGTAGTTCATGTTGCCTGAACCAATACAACAGCAATATATTACAGGAGCAACTCCTGGGTCACTGTGAAAGATGCTATGCAGTCTCCCTAATATAGCATAAATCACACTAGTTATTTGCTAGTACTGTTGTTTAGATAAGATGACCTGTCAATCGTAATCTTTATGTAGAATGGCACTGTGATATAAAACAATGAGCCTTTTAAATAATCAGCATATGAATGTAATTTTTTTCATTTACTGCATATATGGCATCTTAATCCAGTGGATTTATTACCTCCTCGATAAAACCTCTCATTATAAATGTACGGAGTGCGTGTATTCAATGATATTTTAGACTAAAACTACAACTCCCATTACCACGAGGACCTGGAAGTTCAAAGTACTACTTCCGGGGCATGACGCGAGCAATAGTGAGAATGACATTTATAACCAGAGGGTAAAGAACATCTTTCCCCTTCGTACACAATAACGAAGGTGGCGGTTTAAACACAGGAGGTCAGTGGTGCGCGCTTAGTAACGCCCAGTACTATATATAGCTATCTTTGCGGTGCACAAGGTGAGGGAAAACCCAATAAAACCCCCTCAGAAGTGGACCGAGGTCCCAGTAATTCAGACAAAGCCTATGCACACTACAGTATTCATTGACAGTTCAAGTGAGTGCACATGAGAAAGCACGAGAAAATCTTGTGTGATGTTTCTTCTTGTTTATTTGAACACAGGGTCCAGTCAACACGCGTTTCGTCCAAAGGGAAGTAACCCTGGACCTCTTCAGGGCTGATATAACAAAAGAATTAGCTGAGACCTAAAAGCGGGTGACAATTACAACCCGGCCGGTCATGTGTGATGCCATAGGAATCTTTATAGATGAGACTAGGTCAGTCTAAAAGCCGGTAAACAGCCCAAACCGTTAGAACAATTGATAAGCTCTAATAAGTGTTCTGAAGTATTGGCACCAAGTCTTGAAGCGAGTACGCTATGATCGTAATTCAACAACTCCCGGGAGCGCGTAGAGGTCTTTACTTAAAATGTGGCAGAGCACAGAGATGGAGGTAAAGTTTTGTCGCCCGGGTTCTGCATAAGAGACACGGTGATTACGCTAGTCCGGGTGCTTTTTCCTATACCGGCGTCCGTTTTCTTCTTTTTCTGCAATGAGTGAGATACACGGTATTGTGTATCTGTTTGGCTTGAGAAACGCTGTTAGGCCTGTTAGCGAAATTAAGCATTTACTATATGAGACCACTAGCTGAGGTTGTTCGTCCGTTTGGCATTAAAATCATCTCATATGCAGACGACACCCAGCTAGTTGTTTCTCTGTCGCAGGAGGATGACCCATCTGCTCCATCGGGACTACTGAACTGCTTGGAGGCAGTTAAGGGATGGATGACAGCATCTTCCCTTAAACTCAACGGGGATAAAACGGAGTTGATGCTCCTGGGGCCCTCATCTCCGGAACATTTCAACTCTCTCTGGCCCTCCTGCCTAGGCAGCCCCCCACCCCCCAAGGACACCATAAAGAGCTTAGGAGTCTGGTTGGATGAGGCTCTTTCCTTTAACATTCAGGCTACCAAATTGTCCGCAACCTATTTTGGCCTTCTTCGGATGTTGAGGAAAGTCCTTCCTCTCCTGCCTCTGGAGGCCAAACAGGTAGCCGTCCAGGGCCTTATTCAATCCCGGCTGGACTGCAATAACGCTCTATATCTCGGCGCTCCGGACTATACTTTACGAAAGCTGCAGATTGTGCAGAACTGCAGCACTCGAACTCTGCTCCAGTTGCCCCGCAGACAATCAGCCAAACCGGGGCTGATCAAGCTACACTGGCTACCTATACGACAGAGAATCATCTTCAAGGCGATGTGCATCTCTCACCAGTCTTTTTGGGGCACAGGCTCAGCAATTAGCCGCCAACTTATAACTCAATACCACCCCACTAGAAATCTCAGATCTAGCCAGTCTTTTCTGGCTGTGGTTCCCAGAATCAAGAGAGCAAGAGTAGGTGGTAGGATGTTCTCTCTCAATGCTGCTAAACATTGGAACTCCCTTCCCTTGAAGCTCAGATCCAACCCCAACCTCCTTTTGTTCCGGAAACAGTTGAAAACTCTTCTGTTTCTTGTCCACCATTAATTTTTTCCTTCCTATCCTCCCCTCTTCTGTTCAGCAAACATACCTTCTATCAGCGCTTGGACGCCCTTGGGCTACAACCCCTCTTTATAAATATCCATTTCATTTCATTTCATTTACAAAGTTGGACTGAGGCATATTATGGACAGGATCAGCCTTATATAAGAATATGAATTGTCACCACACATTGTATACTCGCATCAGGCATGAAGTTCTACAAATAAGATACAGAAATATCAGGAGACCGCTTATGCTTATAACTATATACTGAACATGCACTAAGCATATTCGAGGCAGACGAATACACTCAGTAAGATCTCTGAGACAATAATACGAGAGGATATTATATTATATATTTGTTCCATTTGTTGAGATTGATACTAAATAAAGTAATGATACTAGATTAAGCGAGTGATTTTATGGCTTTGTAAAATAGAAGTGAGTGTATAACATGTTCAAAGCAATAGAAGGAACATGATACCATATGACGAGCTGAATACCAGTGTTTGCAATAGAGAGAGTCTGTTTTTAAACATTCATTTTAATGTTATTACTTTATTTTCAAGTCTACACCTTCAGACTCCTGAGATCTGTCAGTATATGACCCCTGGAAGGTCGAGGTACATTAGTAGTACCTAAGTGGTGAGATGTTTAACCACTATAGCATGCCAATATGAATTTTATGTCACGTGTGCTGTGAGGTCGGTTTCACACCGGTGTGTGTACACAAATATTGTGGGAAATGTATTTGGTTCATATACTATGTAACATGTCTACTGAAGGTTTATACCTCTTGCAGATTGTGGGCCAGACTGCAGCTGGTACCACATTGACTGATGTCATTACAATAGAGTATGATATTTTTCACATTTTAGTATTACTATTTTTGCACGAAAATAGCAAAGACAAAGAGCAGGACAAATTCTAGAAGGCGGCAGACTACGCATCTAAGATAAGAGCTTCTTCCTCCCCTCAAGGAGAGAGACTTACTCTGAGCCAGACACACCTACGAATAAGCAGGGTAGGGACACAGTAATTGCCACTGAGCCCCCTGCAAGACCAACACCACTTCAAGTCACCATTAAGAACTGTCCAGTGGCCATCACAGAGTCTGCAGTTAAACCTGCCATCATTCCGCAAGACTCGCCGGACCAAGAACCCCAACTTAATTGTGATTTTCCACCAAATATGGCCACAGCTGCTTTCCCCCTCTTAACAAACCTTGTCAATCAACCAATACGATCAGCCCGTTGCTCGCAACTACAACCCATAACTTAAGTCAAGATCTGAGACACTGGACCATAAAGAAGCAAATATCATTATCAACATTATTTTCTACCAACGCAAACATCGTCCCCACTCAAAATCACTCACCAGCATCAACCACTACTTAAATGACAACCTTGCATCCAGAGTACATCTCCCATGGATCAAACGACATACTAAAAAGGGGGAATATAGTCAAACTGTTAGCCTCTCACCGAAATCTCCCTCACCTAAACTCCACCAATATTGGGAGCATCCAGTTTATTCCCTCAGTTATACTTCCTCACAAGGAAGCAAGAGCTGTGACCTGGACCACAATATCAGCTACAAGCTCTATATACGAAAACCACACTTTTCTAGAGGAATGGGGATACTGATGAAATTGCCGCCAAAAGATCGATACTCCTCACCCTTATTCCGCATGTTCACGAGCGCATCGACCTCCGGCTTTCACCTTAAGTAGGCAAAACTAGAAACTGTAGGTAGCGTCCATGTTTGTCAAGCACCTCAACTTTACTTAGAAATGCAGTAGGGCCTCTTCATTCAACTGCCACTAATCTTAAGCAAGCACTAGCCATTGCCACCTGTGGCAAAGAAAGGATACTCTGCTTGTTCGCCACACCACTGCAGGAAAGCGATCAAGAGGACTGGGGCTGGTTGGCTGCCACCCTGGCAGGACTGCCGTCAAATTGGCTCACGTCCAAAGAGAGCTCAGCCTCAAACCCTTGCATGAAGAGTGAGTCAAACCATTGTAAATCTCCTAACCTGGAATGTGGCCGGCCTTGAAAACATCTTAACAGATCTGGATGCAAAGTCCTTTTTATTATCGCATGACATCATATGCATTCAGGAATTGTGGCATGAAGAAGATACTCCTTTAGAAGGCTACTGTGAGTGCTTCACCCCAGCCATGTGACAATCCATACAGGGCCATGCAATGGGTGGCTTATATTTTTATCTATCATTAAGCTGGGACGTCGTCGCGTTTGTCTAAGCTATCAACCACCATCAATTCCAATGCATCAAAAACTGGAGCCAAAACGCCTCTTCAGGCAGCCTTATTCAACTAAATGTGCACATTTACCCAGCAGCACAGGAAAAGAAGCAAAACTTCAAGCACCTGGAGCACCTAATCACAGACATCAGGTTAACCCATCCAAATGACCACCTATTGCTCACTGGCGACTTCAACCTAAATTTACTCCATAATCCTTTTCAAAATCTTTCTTCTGCAATAGAGGATTCCCGGTTGCTGATTCCTTAGCAGACAACACCAGCACAAAGAACCGACTCCATAGGACAAGGACTGCTAGCTGCTCTAGAGGTCAGGTCTTTGCATGCCCTAAACCGTCGCTATTCCGAAGACCATCCTGCACAACACACACACACTTCTCACTGCACAGATCTGTGGTGTTAGACTACACGTTTTGCTCAATTCCGTTGATAAATCGTGTCAGGTTTTTCGCCATCTCAGTGTGCTGCAAAAGCAATCACATGCCCCAGAGGTTGGCCCTAGATCATCAGACTAAGACACACAACACCCTATGGACGATTGGCTCAAGAGGCTTGCATCAAAACTGGAAGTGTATTAAATGGTCATTGGGAACAGCAGAGAAATACTCCATATGGAAATCTCAGCTGCACAACCAGATCATTCCGCGATGCCATACAATACAAGACTGGGAACCATTTGTGCATCAACTTCTTTCGGCCCTCACCTACATCCAGCAGCCTGTTCTGGGCCCAAGCCCCCACATACCCACGTCATCGCGCCAATGGTTTACAAAAGACCTTAAAATCCTGAAACGCACTCTAAACAAGATCAGGTTGCTAAAAATTGGATCGAACATTGTCACCTTGGAAGAAATCAATAACTTTTGTGGTATGTATAAACAACGCAGCTGGCAAGCAAAAGAGGCACGAGGAAGCACTACAGTCAGAGCTACTTATAGCTTGTTGATCGAAGCGCTTCATGTGACACCATTCTATCACCACTGATTAATGTAAAAAGAGTCTTTAGCTGCTTCCTGAATCTCAAATGGTCAGATTCAAGACATATGACATCCGGGAGCCGATTGCACAATTTGGCTGCATTATAGAAAAACAGCCGGCCTCCAGACCGGGCCCTTTTAATCCTGGGGACTACAAGCAATCGCTTATCATTAGATCTTAATACTTAATAGTCTCCTGGCGCAATAAAGTTGCACCATGGGCTCAATCAAATAGGGGCCATTCCCAGAGAAGGACTTATGGACAATGCACATGGCTTTGAACCTAATTCTTTCTTGAACAGGGAGCCAGTGCAGCAGACCCAGCGCCAACTTAACAGGATTCCATTTAGGGATGTTCAGCAAGAGACGGGCTGCACAATTCTGGGCAATCTGTAATCTCTTAATGGTTCCCTGTGGAGCACCCAAATAGACTGCATTCACGTAATCTAGCCAAGACAAGACAATGGCCTGAACCAACATCCACCTGGCACTAAATGGGATCAAGGGAAGGACCTTGTGTATCCATCTAAGAAGAGCATAACAGGTCCCTGCCATTTTACATGCTTGCGCAGAGAGGTTTAGATCGCAGTCCAACCAAACGCCCAACCTCTTAATTTGTTTCTTTGGGGCAGGCGGGGCACCAAGACAGCTGGGCCACATAATGTCCAAGTTGCTCGGGGATGCGTGGCCCAAATCATGATTTCTATCTTTGCACCATTCAACTTTAGAAAAGACAGGTCCATCCATTCAGATACCTTAGTAAGGCAGGCAGCTAAACCCGGCACAGATTTATCTTGCTGACTAAGAGACACCACTAATTGGGTGTCATCAGCATAAGTCACAGCATGGATTCCCCAGGGGAATCCCACCCCCGCCAAAGGCCTCATGTAGATGTTAAACATGGTAGGGCTCAGTGATGACCCCTGGGGAACTCCATACTGCAAGGGTCTTTGCTTCGAAAGGGCTCCTTTGTGAAAGACGGTGAAAAACCTGTCTGTCAGAAAGGACGAGTCATTTTAAGGCAGTACCTGTGACTCCCACCTCCCTGAGTCTTTGAATCAAGATTTGATGGTTCACGGTGTCGAAGGCTGCGCTGAGATCTAATAAAATATTAGCAGCGCAGCCTCCCTCGTCCAGGATCTTTCTAGATTCTTCAACCACAGCAAGGAGCATCTCCGTGCCCTGGTGGCGCCTGAATCCAGTCTGAGTCGGGTGAAGATAGGCATTCTCCTCAAGATGAGCTGCCAGTACGGAATTCACATGTTTTTTCTGTTAATTTACTAATTCCTGGAAGTAAAGAAATGGGGCGATAATTGGCCCAGTCCTTAGGATCCAGATTGCTCTATTTTTAAGAGGGCCCTGGCTCTCGCTTGTTTCCAAAGACAAGGCACCTGACCCGTCAAATGAGAGGCATTTATTAGATCCAACATAACTGGGCAAATTCTCTGAAACAAAATTCAGCGAGGCCGGGGGAGCAGGATCTGCAGGAGATCCTGATTTCAACCGCTTCAGAAGATCCTGCAATGCAGGCAAGAAAGCGGAGGAAATTCTTCCAGCATAGCCTATTGTGGTGGCAGTGAAGTATCTATATCTGGGATCCTTTGATGAAAACTAGAGTAGATGTTATGAACTTTGGTAGAGAAAAAGTTAACTAACTCCTCATGGCGCTTTAAGGCATTATCGCCATCACTAGGGGAACTAGGGGGAGTAAGAAGAGATTTCATAATTTTGAAAATTTCCCGAAGGGCATTAGATGCTGACATAATTTTTCCATGAGTGTGAGTAGGGTGGTGGCAGCTCCCTGTAACCTCTGCTGAGCGTGTGGCCCATAACTCGAGCTCTACTTTATTAGCTGCTCATTTTAGAAAGAAAAACGCTGATTTTCCGAAAAATTAAAAAAAATGTATTTTTACTTGGATTAACCTTTTTTGTTGTGCAGGTACATTGCGGGGGTGCTTTGACTCACCCACTTTGCTCCTAGTGTCTTTTCTGGCCCCTTACATCATGCAGGCTGTTTACAGTCGAGTGGAGGGCGGGCGGCCATCTTAGGGGTAGTCCTTCTCCCCAGCAGAACTGGTGGCAGCGTTCTAGCTGGTGGAGAGAGGACTAGCTATAAATTCTGCTGTAGGTAGGAGGCTTTGCGGTGTGAGTAGGGTGGTGGCAGCTCCCTATAACCTCTGCTGAGCGTGTGGCCCATAACTCGAGCTCTACTTTATTAGCTGCTCATTTTAGAAAGAAAAACGCCGATTTTCCGAAAATTTTAAAAATTGTATTTTTACTTGGATTAACCTTTTTTGTTGTGCAGGTACATTGCGGGGGTGCTTTGACTCACCCACTTTGCTCCTGGTGTCTTTTCTGGCCCCTTACATCGTGCAGGCTGTTTACAGTCGAGTGGAGGGCGGGCGGCCATCTTAGGGGTAGTCCTTCTCCCTAGCAGAACTGGTGGCAGCGTTCTAGCTGGTGGAGAGAGGACTAGCTATAAATTTAGCATGTCTCCGGTAGCGCGCAGCGGTCGCGCATGGCGGGCGCGCCTTAGGCGCGCCGAAGGTAAGCCAAAGGTTAGCCCGTCTGTGCCCGTCCGTGCCTCGGACGGGCCCAGGGCTAGCCCTCCTATATGTCCCTCTGTCCCCCTCGGACGCCTGGGAGGCGCCATTAGATATTCAAGAAATGCGCTTCTGAGGCTGAATTCCACCCCCTGTGATGCTCGATGCGGCCTAGCTGGGCCGGATTGTGAGGTGCAGAAGTGCACAAACTGCGGTTTCGCCCCTGTGCTAACAGCCATTCGAGCAGATATCAGGCTTGGTCCCACTTTGGTTAGGGCTGGCCTGATTAACGCCAGATCCATGTCTAAACATACCGATGACATCTTTGATATTATGGGCGATGGCGAGCTGGAGCTCCTTTTTATCACGGAGACATGGCTTAATGGCTCGTGCGCCCCTAGTATTGAACTTGCTGTTCCTAGAGGGTTTAAAATTGTTAGGGTGGACCGCCCGACGGGCAGGGGAGGTGGCTTAGCCATTATTCACAGAGAGGGATGGAGCCTTTCCACTGAACAGGCTGGTGGTTTGGCGGATGGAGAGGTGCTCCACTTCTCCCTGGTGATTGATCCTCACTTTACCCTGGGGGGGTCTCTAGTCTATAGACCACCAGGATATGCTGGTCCCTTTATTGAGTCATTGGAGGAGTGTATAGTGCCCAGAGTCTTGAGTTTTTCAAAGTACCTTTTACTGGGGGACCTTAACATCCACATGGAGGCCAATGATTCATCTATGGCCAGCCGCCTAGCAGAGATCTTTGAACTGGCCCAACTCAAACAATGGGTGGAAGGTCCGACTCATGTGGGGGGTCATTTACTCGACTTGGTCTGTTTCAACTTTCCCATTGTGGCACTTAGGTCGGATAGAGTGACGTGGTCCGACCACAAGTTGGTCAGTTTTGCCTGGCAGGTGGATGGACTCGATAGAGTGAGCATGGGTCTGGTCCTGGACCTCCCTTCAAAGATCAACATTGCCTCCTTTGAGCGAGCCTTAATTAAGTCCCGACCAATAATCAGCGGGGAGCTGGTAGAGGCGGTTAGTAGCTTTAATGGGTGGATGGAATGTGCAGTCAAAGAATCCACAAAGCCTAATGCCCCGTCCAGACCTCGCTGCATCCCTTCTCAGCCATGGTTTTCGCCCGATCTAAGGGATTTGAAACGTGGCTGCAAGAAATTAGAGCGGGCTTGGAGACGAGACTATCAGCCAGAGGCTAAAGCAATCCTGAGGACTGCCCAGAGGGAATATTATGCCGCCATCAGATTAGCTAAGGGTGGTTACTATGCTGGGAGGATTGCTATAGCTAGTAACAATAGCCGTGAGATCTTTTCTATCGTTAAAAGCTTTTTATCCCCTGTGGCAGACTCACCATTGCTTCCTTCTTCTTCTCAATGGTGCGAGGAGCTATCCTGTTTTTTCAGTGAAAAAATTGAAAAAATTCAAAGGGATTTGCTCGCTGCCGTGCCCACAGGCAATATTCTGATGACTACTGTCTCTCAAACAGTCCACTGCCCCTCCCAGCAGTTTCTGGATTTTTCAGTGGCAGAGGAGCCTGATGTCCAGGCTCTCCTTCAGTCCCTGAAATCGGGCTCACCTTCTGACCCTTGCCCTGCCCGGGTTCTCTCTGGAGTGGCGTCTACTGTATGTACTGAGGTCACCCAGATTGTGAACCTCTCACTGTCTTCTGCCACGGTCCCGGGATGCTGGAAGCAAGCTATGCTGCTCCCTTTACTGAAGAAATCAGGGCTTGAGGCTACGGTACCGGGAAATTATCGCCCTATATCTTTGCTCCCTGCCCTGGCGAAGATCTGTTAGAAGGTGGCTTTTCGCCAACTGGACAGCTTTATCGAGAGATCCAATGCCCTGCACCCGGCGCAGTCAGGGCGGCCTTTAGCACAGAGACAGCTTTCGTGGAGGTGACGGAGGCCATTCGAGAGTGCTTGGATGGTGGCGGCAGAGCGGTCCTGATTCTTTTAGACCTCTCTGCCGCGTTCGATACCGTCCCCCATAATCTCCTCCTTGCTAGACTGTCTGAGATTGGCATTGGGGGCAGGGTACTGGCTTTGTTGTCATCCTTCCTTTCTGATAGGACGCAGCAAGTATGGATGCCGCCGTATGCCTCAAAGGCCAAACCACTCTGCACGGGGGTCCCTCAGGGCTCCACTTTGAGCCCGTTGATGTTTAACGCCTACATCACCCCTGTGATATACCTGGCCGAACAGCTTGGGGCTAAGGTCATCGGATACGCCGATGACACCCAGCTGCTCTTTACCTGGCCGGATGACCAGCTGGATACAACGGCTGTTCACCTCTGTCTTTCCTCAGTGTTTCATTGGCTGGCGATGGCCCAGCTTAAATGCAACGAGGACAAGTCAGAGGTTCTCTTCTATGGGTCCTTCCCCTCCAACTTTAAGAATGATTTGTGGGAGGGAGGAGCCAAGATGGCGATCGGAACAGTCGCATGAACGCTTCGCTCTGAGGTCCCTTCCTCCCCGCTTACCTATCCTGTCGATAATCCTGTTCGAGGCTTTCTGATTTCTATCGCTAGAGAAAATCGCTCACTTACCGTTTGATTTTGGGGCTCCAACGTGCAGTGGCTCCTGCGATCTGCCCTTGTCTGCTTTCTGGCCTTCCCGGCCCTGACGCCGGGCCCTCGAGTGCAGCGCCTGCCCGGCGGTGTTCGGAGTGTTGGTGGCCCTGGTCCGGATGAGAAGCCTGTTGGTGGGAGCCTGAGAGCCGAGAGCCGGGAGAGATGGAGCGGACCCACTCCCAATAGTGGGTCGCCCCGTATGCCCGAGCAGTTGGTGAACCGGAGAGAGGCCGTGTTGTCCGGTTCCCCTTGGGTGGGACGCCCACTCCTGTTAATAGTCCCGTCCGGGAACCGGTGCCTGGCTCCCGGAGAGCTGCTGGGAGCACACCCGGCCTTCTGGTGACTCTCCTTTCTTCGCCGGGCGCCGACCGCCGCTGATTGACTGTGGGTCCTGTTGCCTCTGGCGGTCATGATGGACTTGGAGGTGGAGGGGATAATGGCGGCGAACGATGTGCTCAAGATGGCGGATGGCCCCTTGGAGTGTATCCCTCCCGGAGACGGTGACACTGTTGCATTTGAGACCCCCGGACCTCGGTTACTTGGGGCGGCGCTTACACGAAGTCATGTGCTGCTTGCGCTGGTTACTCTGCGAACCGATCTGCTCTGGAGGTCCCGGGACTTGAAGTTACGGATCGCTGCCATTGTTGATCCGCCATTTTGTACCGTAGTGCCTTCTCCCCGAGTTGGTCCCGTTGATTCTCCTCCGGTTGCTGAGCCGGGGTCCCCGGATGAGTCTACGATTTTGAGGGAACAAATGGACCTGGCACCGGTGCGGCAATGTTTCCCACATCTTGTGTTCTCCACTCCGTGCTGGGCAGACCTGATTTTGGACTTGGCCGCGTTGGTGATTGGCGTACTGTTGCATTCTGGCTGCCGCCATGTATCGTTGGCTACTTCTTGGTGGCTGGGACAGTGTTGTGCGAAGATGCCGCCTGCCTTACCTGACTGGTATGAACTTTTTGTGTCGTACTGTCTCCTGACTGCACGGAGGTTTGGCAGTTCTAATATTCACAGAAGTGGCCAGGGGTGACCATCCTAGATCCTGGCGGGACTTTCTTTTAGTTAATGGCGTATCCGGGACTCGTCTTGTGGACTGTTTTTGATTGCACCCTGTGCGTTGGCTTTTCTCTGTATTCTTTCTGGCCTCAATTTGTAAGTTTTCTGTTGCGGGGATGGGGGGGGACCGAGTGTTTCCATCGCCGGCTCCTCTCCTCATTCTTTCTTTTTCTCCCTTTCGTTATTTTTCTCTTCTTCTTCTTTTATTTCCCTTTTTTCGGGTGACTCTGGGGCGACAGACACGCTGTTAGTGGGGTAGGCCATAGCCATTACGGTGATGTAGGGTGGCGGGTGATGGGGGGGGTTTGTTATTTTAATTTGTTTTGTTCTATGGTCCCTTTTTCTCCCCTTTCAAGGGGGTTGGCTATGTCTCTCTTTTTTTTCTCTCCTTTATTTATCCGGTGTCTGCACTTGTCTTTCTTACTGTTTGGGGCGGGTGGGCTTTCTACACGACGTCTTGCTAAATTGCTTGCTATGGTTTGTCCTTTACTTCTGGCCCACCTTTGGTGGGCGTAGGGTGTATTTGGCCCCGTTCCTTATTATTGCTTTCTGATTGCATGGGGGGATATACCCCTCCCGTCTCCTTTTCTCTGACTGTGTTGCATGGCGCCTTGGTAGATATAGCCGCTGCCTCCTCTTAAAATCATAAAAATGAAACCTTTTTTATCCTTGCGCTTCCTGTGTTACGACCACATCTCACGGCTATACTGTACTTACTTTTTACCATACACGTCTAACCTGCTCTGTTTTTGATCTCCTGATTTTGCGGCCGGCCTCAGTGGTTGTAGGCCTGCGCTTGTATTGCTCTGCTTATATGAATAAAGGTTTTAAAAAACAAATAAAAAAAAAAAAAGAATGATTTGTGGCCCCCGGATTTTCCTAGTCCCAAGGTGATGGGAGGCCCGGCTAAGTACCTCGGAATTTGGTTCGGAGAAGACCTCAGATTTGAGGACCATATCAAGAAGCTGTCAGGGACCTGTTTTGCTACGCTAAGGGCTTTAAGAAAATTCTTCCCTCTGCTGCCCAGAGAAGCTAGGGAAACTGTTGCGCGTGCCCTCATCTTGTCCAGATTGGACTATGCTAATGCATTGTTTTGTGATATCCCGGCTTATCTGGTCAAACGACTGCAGGTTGTCCAGAACGCCGCGGTCCGCCTTTTGTTTAGCATTCCGAAATGGCAGAGCGTTCGGTTACATATGCGCGCGCTCCACTGGCTCCCTGTAGCTCAGAGAATTATGTTCAAATCTCTCGTGCTGTCATTTAGAGCTGTCCATGACCTAGGCCCCGGCTACCTGAGGAAGCGCTTCTCCTTCTACACTCCTTCTCGCTGTCTCAGGTCAGCCTCGATGGCCAAACTGACTCTTCCCCGCTATAAGCGGGCTAGGCTGGGCGGCCAATCTATTTCTGTGGTAACTGCGAAGGCTTGGAATGCTCTCCCTCTTCATTTGCGTACCGCCCAGTGTCTATCCAAGTTTAAAAAGGATCTCAAGACCCATCTGTTTGTTTGTCAGGCCTAGGATGTCTCTCTGTGTTATGTTTGGTCACCTCCGCAACGCGCCAGGATACTCCCCAGTAGCAGAGCGCGCTACATAACTACCTATAACTTAACATAACATGATAGTAGCTGGCTTGGGCAGCTTTTATTTCCTTTTTATAAACTTTGATTGCCTCTCTATATTTGCCCTTGCTTATTACTGTAAAATCCTTCCTCCATGACCTTTCAAGTTGCTTACAGGATTTCTTGAGCTGTCTCAAAGTATTGGTATACCACACTTTCTTATTCGGGCCTACCTGGTGACAGAACTCATTCTTTTGGAGAACTAAGTCCAGCGAGGACTCCAGCCAATTGTTAAAATTATCATTCGCCTTTGTGGGGTCGGAATGAGCGGTGGGAATGGACTCCCTAAGATTAGTCGCCCATCTTTCCAATTGAAGTTTCGACCATATCCGGCCATATTTTTTAGTTCTCACAAACGGCTGTGCAGACTCTTGTGGGGTCCAGATAAAAGCTAAAAGAAAATGATCGGACCACGGAACCTCAATGGACTCAACCAGAGTAAAATCAGTGAGATTGGTCAATAAGGGATCAAGCAAATGTTCCAGATTATGAGTAGGACCAATCACTATTTGCTTGAATTGAAATGTTTCTAAACGTTCAATGAGGTCCTGCGCTGGAGAAGAATTGAGATTCTCAAAATGTAAATTCAGGTCGCCCAAGATAGAGAAATTGGACGACCGACTCGCCTCACTCATAGCTATATCTGGGAGATCTCTACAAAAATGACCCAGTGCTCCTGGCGGGCGATATATGAGAATCCCAGAAAAAGTACAGGACGGAGAGAAGCTTATACCAAACAAGAGACTTTCACAATCAGGTACATGGCCTCTAAGGGCCCTTCCTCTATAGATGTCCTTACAGATAATAGCAATTCCCACCCCCGACTGTTAGCCCGATCTTGCCTGAAAATGGTATAATTTGAGGGTAGAGCTTGAACTATGTCCGCATCAGAATCCTTATTTCTCCATGTTTCAGTGACTCCCTCTCCCCCAAAATTAAGTGAATTTGTATAGAGTGTTTTTGGAGGGAGCGACAGTTAAGTAAAAGAATAGAAATGGGTTTTGCTATACCTATGCCAGTAGTCAATGGGGGGGGCAGCCAGGAGGGGTTTAAACTTATAGTTACACCAGGGCAGAATATATTCTCCTCTTCTAATGACAGGCTATGCGCACACTCATTCCTGCATTCCCCTTTAACTCTAAGGAGGTGATCCCTATTGTAACCACACCTATCTGTGGGGGCTCAGGCAGGGGTTCTAGCCCCTATCCATGTCCTGGCGCGGACGGGCGCAGGCGGGCTTGCCTTTGTCGCGCCACTGGCGCACCCTCTGCGCACGTCCGCTGCACGGAGGTGTCATTGGTCGATTTTAAGCCAAAAATGCGTGCGTGAATGCGCGTCAGCCCAGAAAAACTAGACCGCTAACTGAAGTTTCCCAGCCACAAAGCGGAAGTTCCCACCGAACCTTTCAACCGGCTCAGAATACCCCCAACATAGTACAATGTAAATAAAATTCCCCACAATTTTACAACAGTAAACAGATTTTTAAAAAAGACTTGCGGTTCTGACCACAATCAGCGCGCGAGAAATGTGACACAGTGCTGCCGTGTTTCCTCCTGGAATTTAAGCCGAAAATGCGTGCGTGAATGCGCGTCACCCCAGAAAAACTAGACCGCTAACTGAAGTTCCCCAGCCACAAAGCGGAAGTTCCCACCAAGCGACAGTCCGCGGCTGTCTATGAGCGTCCAGGGCCCCGGGACTACCTGCCCCTCGGCAGACAATCACAGCGCTGCCATCCACACTTTCTCACTGCCCCCCGTTTTAACCCCTTTGCGCCCGGCCACAGCTTTAATGCTCCGGAAGCCATGGAGAACCACAAATGTAGCCGCTGCTTGTCGTGGCTCGTAGGAGTGAGGATAGAGGCCGGTAAAGATCACGATTCCGCACCCGTGGAAGAAAGAGACCTGAGCATCGGGGTCTACAGCGTCTCTAACCCCGTCAGTGTTCAGGGGCACGCCACCGTGAGAGGCTGGGCTAAAAGATGTTGCATCAGTGGGCGACAATAATCCACAAGCACGTAAATCGAAACCGGCCGGCGCGGGAATCGAAACCAGTGGTGCGCGCGCACCAGAGGAGCGGGGGCAAGGGAGCGCGAAGACACGCCGAGACGAGGTAGGAGATGTGTGTGTGTATAAGGGGGGGGAGTCTGTATGTGTGTGTATGCGCGGCGGGGGGGGGCTGTATGTGTGTGTGTGTGCGTGTGAGTCTGCTTCCAAGGAGCCATGGGAGACAGGAAGCTCTCGCGACCTGATCCCAGTTCCAAGGTTGCGCGTGCACCTCACTTGTCTCCTGTCTCCCTTGACTCCTTGAAACCGAGAATGATTACAATAGAGTCGCGGAACGACAGATCGCTTCGCGATCTGTTCGCAGTTCCGAGACCTAAAAAGGAACAAACTTGGAACATGGTACTTTAACAAAAACCGCTTGACCAGAGCCCAAGTTACAAGTACCTCGGATGGTGGCTAGGCGAGAAGGGAGGGCATTTAACCCATGAGAATGCCCTACAACCTAAGGCTGCATTGCTACAATTCGCTTTCCAAACAATTTTCAAACAAATAAAACATCCTTCTGTATTGAAGATAGTAAAATCCAAACTCATCCCCATGCTGGGATACGGCTTGGAAGCTTTCCCCAGGAAATTGGGCAACTTCCTAAACAAATCCCAGAGTTTGGCTTCCAGATCAGTGTTCAAACTCCCACACCACTCTTCTGCAGCCCAAATCCCACTGGAATTTATGTTGTGCAATCAAGTACTATATTTCAAAAAACAAGAGGACCCCAGTATTATGACCCGGGTAGGTTCGTATTTGAGGAAAACAATGGTCAAGGGGAGGCCGCTGAGGTCCTCATGTGGCATAGGCTGCAAAATTACTTAGAGCAGCGTTAGTCAGATAGGAACAACTGGTAGTATCCAGGCAGAGCTGGAAGTGCAATATATGCTGGGACACAAGGTTTAGTATGATCTCACATTTATTAACAGCATAAACGTAGTGTCATAGTATAAATCTGATAATAGTCCAAGTGCTCACACAACAAGTGAAAAAAGCGTGGAGTGAGGGGTGTTGGTGACATTAAAAATTACATTGCGTTGACAACAGCAATAGGCAAAACTCCAATTATTTAGTGACAGTAATAGAGTTTTGGTTATGGGGGTCGACGGCGTTTCGATCCCATGAATCTGAGATCATCATCAGGACGAGACAAGTGTGAGCAGGCAGAATCAGAGTCAGGGACGGGAGGCGTCTGTGATAGTAATAACCAGTCGTTGGGGTGATCCTATCACTAGTTGAGACGAAGAGGCGTCTGCCCGAAGGTTGCAGGAGCTAATGTGTCAATTAATTAGCCTGTTGCTGGGCCGCATGTGAACTTGAGTTGATCACGTGTACGGGGAGCTGAATCCGTCAAGATCTGAAATTGGAGGAGTGAATCCTGTTATTTCATGGAGCGCTGCGAGTCCTCGCGGGTCGGGAACGTTTCACTGAGTACCGGCACAGAAAGCCTGCACTTTTAATGCTTACATTCAGCTCTTGCTGCAAAAGCAGGCACACTGAAAACATTTATCTGGCTGGAAGAATCTTTAATGAATAATCTAGACCCTCAAAATTCCTGGAGTCTTGTTTTTCAGGAAGCACTGAAACTTAGAACTGCCACAGCTCTCTGGAATCAAAACTGTCCTCATCAGAATTTCAAACTAGCGTTAAAGCACTTTGTAAAGAATCATTTGAACAGGATCGCCGGGCCCTCATGGCCAGAAAGCACGCACACCTCATACTGAGAAGTTATAAGACAATAGAGGTGCAAAAATATCTCACAGATACTTTCTCCGTGCACAGCAAGATCAAGTTTTGCCTCTTCAGGATGGGAAACTTCACATCGTTAAACCTTCTTCCACCCTGGTCGACTCTCCCTTCCACCAGTGAGTGTCACCTCTGTGGTCAATTTCAGGAGTGTTTATCCCATCTTCTCTGAATCTGCCCAGCACTAATTGACAATCACAGAAATATGCTTTGTCATTCATTGATTATACAAGGGACATGAACAATTAGGGCTGCGGTTGACTTCCTCCCGAATGACTCTCATCCTCAAGGAATCTCTGGGCTGGTAACATTTTTGACCCAACCCGATAAAATGCTACAAGCCTCAATTTCACCATTAAGCTCTCTTGGGTCGGAAGCTGCTATACACAGCACTTTTCACAACATGCTTCTCAGCTTAACGATTTAGTGTGTGAAAGTTTATACTCCCTCTGATGCACTCCTGACCAAGACCGAATGCATGCAGCACCCCTTCTAATCAACCTTCTGGAAATGACCAAAAACTTTCTAACCTGTATGTTGACATCACTTGATCTTTCCTCATCTACAGCTCGTCCGGCTTACGGACCTGTCTCATTCCAGTGAGCATTTAAAAAAAAAATGTATTATGAATTTTACCAATCTTAAACAATGCTTTTTACTCTGCCTGCCCTAAAAACTGCACAAATTGGGTACATCCAAACTTTTACTTAACCCTTACAGACCACACTTTCTGGGTCGTTGCACACCCCTTTTCAAATACCCCTTGCATTTTTTGCACATCTTTCCCTTCTGGTCAAACATCAGGCTTAATATGCAGACTGGGTTTAGATTGCACTTTTACGCTCTTTCATTGGACTCTTCAGCGTCTTTTCAAGCATTGGACCTGCACGCCCCTTAATACTAACAACTGAGCCTCGTTCCCTAACCGGAACTACAGCAAGGGCATTATCACCTTCTTGCATGAGTCACACACGCATTGAACTCCTATCTTATGCCACCCAATAAGGAAAGGACTGATTGTAAATATCAATCATTTGGTTTTTAATAAAAGTTGGGGCGTGGCCTGAGGCATCAAGATGGCGGTTGCACTCTAAGAGTGCTCCAGGACCCCTCCGACATCCGCCTTGCATCCTTCTGTCTGAGGCACCCATCTGCACTCCAAACCTGCCTGCTGCGTTTCCCTATGCCCAGAAACTTCCATATGTATGGAGTTCTGCCCGGAACCGTCTAACTGCTGAATTGGAGCCCTGGGCACTCGGCTGGCCTCCAGATTTGCCGGGGTCCGTAGTCGCAAGATGGCAGTCTCCCTCGCGTCCCGTCCGTGTTCCCGGCACTTCGGCCCTGTGAGTGCCGAACGAAACCCCAGCTCCTGTCCTTCTCCACGGAAGACACCTTGACATCTGGGACCTGCTCTGGCCTCCGGTTGTCCGCTCTGGTGAGGGGACCTCCTTGCGGTCCGCGAGCGCGAAATGGCGGCGCCCAGCGCCTATGGCCTCTGAGTCTCCGGAGCTCATCCCCCGCCTGTGTTTTCGAGCCTGGAGGCAGTCGATGAGTAAACGGCAACGAATTGGGCAAGCTTACACCAGAATTGAGGACGGGGTGGTCGTGAGTGGAATCGCCCCTCCTCGGCTCCGAGGACCTGCCCGCAACTCCAGGAGAAGAGATTACAGGTGCGGAGGAGGTAGTCGGGGATCGGCTGCCATATCGGGCAGCGGTACTGGAGGTTGGCACTCAGCCTCCCCAACCCCCTCATCCTCTCAGTCCTCCCCAATGCTGGGGCGCGCCCGAGAACTTGCCTTCTGTGGTGGTGGTGTGGAGGCCCACCGACTGCGCAATCCGAGCAGCAGCCGCTCCCCCCCGGGCCAAGTCCTACCGGCCCTTGCCGCCACCCGGGCCTGGCCCTCATCGCTCCTTCACGCTGGATGTCCCTTGCGGCGGCCTTCGGTGGCCACGCCTAGGTGGCTGGTGCGCCTGAAGGGCCTATTCTACACCTTCACCCCGGTCCTGGCCCATGAGGAGACGGCTGGCCCCTGAGAGGTGACACTTTGAGGGCCTCCACCCCTGAACCGCGAGTGAGGTGCCGGGGGGACAACGCTTCACTACACCGGCGGCGACTGGCTCGGAGCCCAGGGAGAAGACACTGTCCCGTGAGTGGGAAGCGAACCGGTGGTTGGGCTGCCGTATCGCGTAGCAGGGCAGAAGGTCGGTGTCGTGCTTTTCACACACCCCCACCCTCCTTGTCCTCCACGGCGTTGTGGTGTCCAGAGAGACGCTCGACCTGCTGTCCCTGCCTCCTGGTTTGGCCTCCGAGAATTGCCTGGTGAGCACTGGGGGGGCCTATCGGCTGTGCATTTTGGGCAGCAGGGATCCCCCCCTAACAGACCCCTGCGGGCCTTCTGCCCCCCCAGACCTGGTTCTCAACGATCCTCGGGCTGGAGATATGAGGAACCAGATAACACACTGTCGCAAAGGGCAGGGGCATCCCTGGGCCCACCACTAACACCAGGGCCCAGGAGGGCGTACTTCCAGCACGCCCAGCCTGCCTCCCGTGGAGGGTGATGCCCCTTCTTCCTCCCCGGCTGTCACTTCGGGCAGCGGTGCGCTGGTTGGCTATTGCCCTTCTGGGGGTCCCCAACTCCTTCCTCACCAGGCCGGGGGTGTCCATTGCAGGGTTTTCTGAGGCCTCGTTCATCGCTCCACTCATCTCTGACCATACCACAGGGCTCTGCCAGTGTACGGGATCGGGGAGGCTATGGCCCACCCCCCATAGATCTCCTGAACAGCAGCGTCCATTCTGGTCCCAGCTCGCTGGTTCCTGAAGAGCTGTGCGTCCACAGTTCAGGCCTGCTCTCCCTTATCCGGCCCCTGCAGCCCACGTGGATCCTTGACTGGTCACCAGCCATGGGAAGAGACAAGGCCTCTAAGTCTGCAGCCGGCTCAACACAAACAAAGATAGACCAATTCACCACTTCGGAGCACAAGCAGCCTGGGCAGGTTGATGGGGCTCCCCCTGTCCCTGGCAAAGACCTGGTGGCCATCCTCCAGAGAATCAGCGCCTTGCAGGCGTCGGTGGAGGGGAAAATTGGAGAGGTTAAGGTAGATGTGTCCCTCCTCCGGCAAGACCTCCATAATGCTACGGCCTGAATAACAGAAGCCGAATCCTGAATTTCAACAGCGGAGGACGATATCCATCAACTGAAAGAGCAGTTGGCAAACCTACGACCACACACCAAGTAGCTCCTCTGGCAGGCGGAAGACGCTGAAAACCGCGCACGCCGCAACAACCTCTGACTAGTGTGGTTCCCTGAAGGAGCTGAAAAGACCCAGGCGACCGCCTTTGTGGAGGTTTGGTTCACTTCATGGATGCCTAAAGACTCCCTCTCTGCTTGGTTTGTGGTAGAGAGGGCACACTGGTCCCTCGCGCCACAACCAGCAGTCGGGACCACACCTCACCCTATCATCCTGAAAATTCTTAATTTCAAAGTCAGCAATGCCATTCTCTGTGAGGCGTGATCTCAGGGACCCCCCAAATTCCAAAACCAAACCAATATGGTGTTCCTGGATTACACCAAGGAGGTACAAGACCAACGCCGCTTATACATAGAAGTCAAGAAGAAACTGTGAACCCTGGGCCTTCAATACCAGATTCAGTTCCCAGCGCGGCTGCATATCATCTTTAAGAACGCTGCACATTTCTTCGACTCTCTTCAAGCGGCCTGGACCTGGCTAACGGAAGACCGGCCCCTGTTTTTTTTATGGTTTTGTTGCTCCAGCAATCACACTGCGTTCCGTCACATTTCTTCATGGGATACGTAAGGCCTCACACAGGCAACCCAACACTCACTCACGCGATCCCTCTAACAGCCACAACTCTTTGTACGCCTTTGTTCCGCCACTACGAACACCTGCCACCATGACTGACATGCCAATCCCAGGGGCTTCCCTTCGCGTTCTGTCTTGGAACGTCAACAGCCTCCTGGACCGCTTCAACCGCATGGCTGTACTACGATATGCACAACGCCTCAGGGTAGAGGTTGTCCTACTTCA
This sequence comes from Lissotriton helveticus, assembly GCF_964261635.1. Lineage (NCBI taxonomy): Eukaryota > Metazoa > Chordata > Amphibia > Caudata > Salamandridae > Lissotriton > Lissotriton helveticus. The sequence continues at coordinate 1,589,468,036 of NC_136068.1, read as the reverse complement.
GGAGACACACCTGCTCTGTAATCATTGCCCCTTCCTGGCACGCTATCTGTATGGCAGGGTATGGCATTCGGGTTTCTGCTGGGGCTCCCGTGGGGTGGCGGTCCTGCTGAAGCGTTCCCTTCCCTTTGTGATGGGTCATCCACGACTCTCATAGCACCTCGGTGGCCCTTTGTGGTTAGTTGAATGGCAACCCCCTTAACTTAATATCCATATACTCACCCCCATCGATGCTCAGGGCGACCCTGGAAAAATCCACCGAGCTATTGACCTCCCTACCCCTGGGTTGTACTTTCATTGGGGGTGACTTTAACGCGGTTTCCCTCCCAGACCTTGACACAACGGGCCCTCCATCCCACAGTAGACTCACGCAGGTGAAACAATTAAACAAACTGGTCTGAGTCACTGGGCCTCTGCGACGCATGGCATACCTGGCTCCCCCACAATCAACAATTCACTCACACCTCTGCAGCCCACCACACGCAGGCGCGCATCAATGCGATCTTGTCCCCTCAACGGACTGCACTGCGATCCAGGATGTCCGTATCCTCCCTAGGGGTGTATCCGATCACTCTCTGGTGCTACTTAGCACAGGGCCCCTGTCAGTGCGTCCGACATGGAGGATGTACGCGTGGTTTCTCCAGGATAAGGAGTTCCAGAGGTAGTGGGGAAGGAGATCAAGCCGTATTTCCTGGCCAATGATGGATTGATGTCCTCACCGGGCACCCTCTGTGAAGCAAGCAAGGCCATGATCCGGGGCATTGCTAAGTGCCAGCTCAAGCGCCAGCGGCAAGCGCAGCTGCAGCAGATCACCTTCCAAGAAGCACAAGCGTTGCGCCTTGAACAGTCCTCACCTGTGGTTGCTGATGTTTCCAAAGAGATACTTCTCGCTCACCTCCACTCTGAGATTAAGCAGCTTTCCTTAGAAGCAGCTAAACTCCTCTGGCGATCATTGGTGGCCAGAGTATATGGCTGGAACGACAAGAACGGCTCAATTCTCCATAGATAGGCTACCTATCCAAGGGCGAACCTCATAATCTCCGAAATAACAGACCTGGATGGATCGGTGCTCCGAACCCAAATGGATATGGCTCACGCTTTCGCCTCCTACTACCACCAACTCTTCACGTCTATATCCCCGAACCTTTCACTTTCGGGCTTGATAGGGGCTGGGGGCGACCGCCTTCCCCACCAAGACCCCACTGTCCAGGCAGACCTGGATCGCATTATCACCCATGAAGAGATTGGTGAAGCAATAACCCTTACCTCCTCGGGCAAGATCCCCGGTCCGGATGTACTATGCTCTATATCGCAAGACCCTTGTTCCGCACCTTGCTAACCTGTTTGAGAAGGCAGCTAAAAAGGGTTCCTTCTTTCCCGAGACAGACATGGCCACCATCGTGGTTCTTCCCAAGTCTCAACCACCCTCCCCACGGTGTGCGGACTACCATCCCATCTCCCTTATCAACATGGAGATAATACTTTTCGCCATGATTCTTTCCCAGCTGCTCAAACTCTACTTGTCCGTGTTGGTTCACCAGGATCAGTGACGGTTCATGCCCTGGCGCGGTACCCGGCATTGTCTCCAAAGATTGCATCTGGCCCTGGCCCACCGCCACTTACTCACCCCCTATTGGGTGGTCCTTCTTGTGGACTTTGAGAAAGCCTTCGATTCGGTGGACTGGGGGGTTTTAGATGCTGTCCTCTCTGAGATGGGTTTTGGTCCCCAATCCCGGGTTCTGGTTCGTGTTCTGTATGCCCGCACGAGGGCGCATGTTCTGGTCAATGGGGTCTTATCGGAGCCCTTCTCTGTTCACAGGGGAACAAGGCAGGGATGTCCCCTTTCCCCCCAGCTCTTCGCCTTGGTGATGGAGCCCCTGGCGGCCCTGATACGGTACAGTCAAAAGGGTGTGTGCAAGGATGGGATTGGCCCAATACAGAGGCTGATAAAATCACTCTCTATTCGGATGACGTCCTTATTTATCTAGCAGATCCCGCCCGATCCGGCCCTCAATGCCTGCGGATTCTGCACTCCTTTGAGCGGGCCTCCGGCTGAATCCCGACAAGTCAACCCTGGTCCCTCTCCACCTGTCTAGAGAATGCTATGACTGGCAGTTCAACATACCGATCCGATGCCAGGCGTTCAAATACTTGGGGATTTGGGTGACTCTGCTACATGAGCTAGGCTGGGCCCTCAATGTTACCCCTCTGGTGAAAAGAGCCAAGGCAGATCTCCGGAAATGGCCAACGTTGCCTCTGAACCCCATGGGGAGAGTAGCCCTGTTTAAAATGATGACTCTCCCCAGGTTCCTATACGTTCTTCAAAACACCCCATTCAGCTTTCCGAGGGACTGGTTTCGAGAGTTTGATGGCCTGGCCTCTAAGTTCCTCTGGGGGAAGGGGAGGGTCCACTTGGCCCTGAACATATGTAGGATTCCTTCATTTGATAACGGTCTGGGGATGACCCATTTGTACCAGTATTATCTGGCCACGCGCTGCTTTTCATACATGACTGGTTTAATGGGGTGTTATGATTACTGTCACTTTAATAGAACATAGAGTACACTACATCATAGGATGAATGATAACATTCCAATGTTATGAGAGTCAGTTGCTGAGCTCTTGCTGTTGATGGTTGTACTAATAAACTTACTCTTCAACTTGTACTTGAATTGACTACTTTTATCACTGGCGACGAGGAACAAGGCTTGATATGGGGGACAAGCATCGACAACCATCAATTCCCCTATAATTGGATTTTGGATTGGATTTGATAATTAGTTTGAATTTGGATATTCTATCTACTTTGGACTTATACCAGCGTTCATCTATCGTGTTTCACGACTTATCTGATGTTGCCATCATATGGACTCAATTCTGGCACTTTGAAAATTGCGAATTGTTTGGTGATCTGCGTGTAATTTTGGACTTTGTTACTATCAACTAACTGTGTCCTTGATGCTACAACTGCCGATTTATAGAGTCCTCCTTATCAATTGGCAACATCAAATACTGCACAGGAAATCAGGTAGTTTTTTTGGACTATGGACTTTACTCATTTGGTAAGTTAAAATTACCGTTTGGCTGTTATCCTAATGCGGTGTTTTCTTTTAAATTGGATCGCGTGTGCCTGACATTGCGCGTTCTATCACGCGAGCGCTACATTGCCTTTCATCAGGATCGAGTTCTGTACACTTCGCTAACCTAGACATGTTCCAAGTACAACCATTGTCTAATGTTACAACCTTTTTCTTAATTGCGACAATGATGAAAGGACCACAAAAAGTGGATGTACCTTTGTACCCATGCTTAGGTTTTATCACAAGCACACAGTCACCCACATTCCACTTCCTCAGTTTAACAGCCATACTTTCATCATACCACTGCTTATACCTTTGTTGATACTTGGTCAGCACATCCCTCCTTCTCAACTCACTTCCTACATTATCATCACAAACCTTTTCCGGAAGCCAAGCTGGATTAAGTTTGGAACTAGCCATTCTTCCCCTCAAAGCTTCGAAAGGAGATTTCTGCATGATAGCATTGGGAACCGTGCGATGTGCCCACCATGTACCTGTAACGCTGGGCGTCCCCCAAGGATCCTCACTATCCCCAACTCTGTTCAACCTAGTGATGGAACCTCTCACCACCTTGCTACAAGCATCTAACTTACACTTTCACATGTACGCCGATGACACCCAACTATATTTCAAATTACAATCCCCCAAAGACATTATGCTCCTGAACTCAACGATCAGAAGCACCCAATCTTGGCTGGCCGATAATCATCTCAAACTCAATGCTCTGAAAACAGAGTTCCTTCTGATCTCACCTCCAGCGAAGATCTCCACCACTCAAAGTTGGTTCAAACACCTAACTGCACTCAATGTCCAACCCACCATCGTGGATTCAGCAAAATCTCTAGGCATAACCCTCGACACCAATCTCAACATGCAGCAACACATCAACAAGGCAACTAAGGGAGCGAATTTCCAAATCAATACCCTGAGGAAACTTAAACCATTCCTCTCAGCCAATGACTTCCAAACCGCAGTACAAGCACTAGTCATCCCTCGAATAGAATATGGCAGCGTCGCCCTCTGCGGACTCCCGCTAACTACTACCGCACCCCTAAGAGCTTCTCTAAACGCTGCAGCGAGGCTCATAACTGGGTCAAAAAAGCACTCTCATATTTCCCCTGACTTGAAATCCCTGAACTGGCTGCCTTTTGAAGCCAGAATACATCTGAAAATCGCCTGCATGACACACAAGGCGGTACACCTGAAATCTCCCGGCTACCTCACTCAGAAGTTGACAATCTCTGGCGGCGCTAGAAACACTAGAGGCACAAACAATCTTCTGCTGAAACCACGCAGATTCCGGAAGGAAAAAACATATAACCGCTCCTTCTCAGGAATGGCACCCAGAATCTGGAACTCACTCCCCCCGAAACTAGGCTCATCTCTTCCACTACTCTCTTTAAGAAAGAAGTAAAAGCTACCCTTATGGCAAAATACACCTGAACTGTTAATTGGGTCTCCTTAAGAATAGGCACCGATCTGTATTACTTGTTTGACCCCGTTGTATATTTGCAATACTTGTATTATTGATTTACTGATTTTCACGATTGGCTTTGCCCTCACTTATTTGTACTGTATGCTCCTCTGACTTAATTGTTGTGACTATGTTCCCTCATGTACCCCTTCTGTGCAAAGCGCAAAGTAAAGCGCTCTGATATCTGCAAAGATCTTGTCCGCGCTATATAAAACTTTCAAAATAAATAAAATAAATAAATAAATGTATCTCTCCCTCAACACACTACTAAAAGAAACTTTAGATTCCAAAGCTCTTTGTGCACAACTTTTTACTACCCTGTTCATTCTCTATGTGAGACCATTGGCCTGAGGAGAATAAAGTGCAGTCTTCTGGTGAACAATTCCAAGACTCTTAAGAAAAACATCCATTTAATTGGAGGTAAATTGTACCCCATTATCAGCAAGTACTTAGGAACCCCTTCTGACACAAATACATCTTTTAGGAATTCAATAACTGCTTTAGAATTTACCGCCCCCATACACTTTGAAACTACCCACTTCGAGGTATAATCCACCAACAATACCACAAACCTTTCATATGAAGGCATTAACTCAAAAGGACCAGCAATATCAAGTCCCACCTTAGTCCAAACCGCAGTAGGTACCTCCACAGGAGAAAGAGGAGACTGACAAGTGGTGCGTGATTTATCATTAACAGTGCACAAGTGACAATCTTTCACAACTACCTCAACCATTCGATCCATTCCAGGCCACCAATATCTTTCTCTGAGACGTGCTTTAGTGAGACTTCTCCCCAAGTGACCCTCATGAGCCAAGTTGACCACTTTGTCCCTTAATTCACTTGGAGGAACTACTCTGTCACCTCTCAAAAGATTATCTTGCCAAAAAGTCAAATCATTCCTCACTGTCCAGTACAACTTTAGATTATTGTCCAGTTCATCATAACTTGGCCAACCTTCTTTGATGACCCTCTTCAAAGACTGAAACACTACATCCCTCTCAACACAACTCAACCATTCATTTTTAGGAATGCTAGATTCGAGTACCCAATTCACGCGTTCAACACCTTCTGAAATGCATTCTCTTTCAATGGGCAAACGTGACAGACAGTCCGCAGGCTTATTGTTTTGTCCTGGAATGTATTGCAAACCAAAATTAAACTCTTGCAACCCCTCACTCCATCTCTTCAACCTGGGTGTCAAATGATCATTCTGATGACAAGAGAAAATTTGTACAAGAGGGCGATGATCAGACTTAACAACAAATGGAATGCCCCACAGATAAAATTTAAAATGATGTATTGACCAAAATACTGCCAAAGCTTCTCTCTCAATACAAGAGTAATTCACTTCCGCTTCTTTCAAAGCCCTTGAAGCAAAACCCACTACAACTTCTTCTCCATTTACTATTTGGGAAAGCACTGCACCAAGTACCCTAAGACTGGCATCAGTTGTCAAGATGGTTTTCAATTTAGAATCAAAATGACCTAAAGTGGGCATTTTCCCAATCTCCACTTTAATTGTCTCGAAAGCCTTCTCACAATCACTTGACCAAATAAAGCGTACACCCTTTTTCAAAAGAATTCTTATAGGTTCAACAATACTTGCAAAACCTCTGACAAACTTGGAGTAAAACTCCGCCATCCCTAAAAATGACTTGACTTGATCTTTATCTTCTGGAGCTGGTGCTCTTACAATACTCTCAGTCAGTTCCAACTTTGGTTGTATCCCATTCCCAGAAATTACATGTCCCAGATAAGTAACCGATTTTAACCCAATGCGGCATTTTTCCTTTTTTACCGTGAGACCACTTTCACTCAACTTATCCAATACCGATCTCAACACCACATCATGCTCACATTCATTCACTCCATACATCAAAATATAGTCCTGAAAAAACATCACATTGAGTAAACTTCCAAGAACCTTCTTCATTACTCTTTGGAAACAAGCGGCAGCCGAAGCTAAACCGAAAGGCATTCTTAAAAACTGATAAGCACCTATGGGCGTAACAAAAGATGTTAAATGCCTAGAATCTTGATGCAACCCAATTTGGTGGTACGCCGATGAGAGATCAAGTACACTAAAAATGTTCGCTCCTTTCAAAATGCTGATAGATTCTGATATATTTGGAAGAGGCTGTCGATCAACCCAGATCCATTCATTCAGTCCACGTAAGTCCACACACATTCTCACTGACTTTCCACCATCCTTGGGCGCCAAAACCACCGGACTTAACCACTCCGATGATTCAATCTCTTGTATCACTCCCAACTTCAACAATCTCTCAATCTCCAGCTTCAAAGGTTCAACCATCATATTAGGTACTTTCCTAACCTTATGCACACATGGTCTAGCAAATTGTTTAAGAATTATTCTGTGTTCAAATCCTTTTAAACACCCCAGTGTATCCGAAAACACCATGGGATAATCAGAAAAATATTTGTTGGAATCACACACACTACCGACTGTTGAATGCACATAAGTAAGTAATTCTTCCATTAACATCACTTGATCCTGAGGATTCTTAGCACCCGGATTAAGAACTACACCCAAGTCATGTTGATGTCTCCATCCAAGGAGATTATCACCTCTCACAGCTATGTACACCTTTCCATTAATCTCCTTGCCTTTGAAAACGATTTTAGCTACTATGTACCCAAGAATGTCTATCCTTGACCCATTATAACTCAGAGGATTAATGTCTGGAGGTAAGAGTGTTACATTTTCTAATCCAAAATGAGAAAAACAAGGACCCCCTGGGTAGTAATACAATCAGACTCCTAGGGCAGGGTAAATAAAATTTGTAAGAAAATTCCTAGGCAGTCTTACCAGTAGGCAAACAATTAATCTGACCTAATAGCAAAAGGAACATTCAAGAAATACATTTATAAATGTATTATATGTATATGTTTTGATTATTGTTAGATTCTATCATATAGTCTGATATTTGCTCAGGTCTCTATATGAATTTTACTATGTCAATTAAAAGTATGTTTGTTTTATAAATGTATTTCTTGAATGTTCCTTTTGCTATTGGGTCAGATTAATTGTTTGCCTACTGGTTAGACTGCCTAGGAATTTTCTTACAAATTACATTTTCTAATCCAACCACTTCGTCCCAAATTTTGTTTCCAATTAAAGTGAACGGAGATCCTGAATCTGCCATGAGTTTGAACACATACTTATCAATTCCTATGTCACAAAATGGCATATAAATCTGTTCAGAATCAATGTTTTCTCCTTTTACATTTGACACTACCACCGTACGTACGATATCCGACACACCATCACTCACATCTTTCTTTTTACTCGACTTACACACACGAGCGTGTGAGAAAAACTCCCACATCTGAAACTTCGCATTCTCTGACTAGAACATGAACGTTGTTGACGAAAATCACAGTTCCTTGGTCATGGGAAACTCTTTACCAGAAGAAGGACGAGGTTGATTCTCCAGAGCGTTCTTTTGAGAACAAGAGTTCTTTTGAATCCGTTTATTCTTAGTGCCAACAGACACTTTAGCAACACCTTCATGTACTTCCTGAATAATATCATCTTCCTCTAACATATGTACCGTATCATGTTTTTTTTTTTATTGTCACTTATAGTGTGATTCCCTTCATCTCTGTTTTTCCTTATCTCTTTGACCCAAGTAGATGTATTTTCCATGCCTTCTACAATGGCTACAGCTTCTTTCAATGTAGGATTCTTTGATAGCAATTTCTCTTGGACTCTCGAGCTGTTTGTACATCTTACAAGCTGATCTCTCACCAGCGACTCAGACAAATCTTCAAAATCACATGTACGTGCAAGGGTCTTTAGCGCAGCTACATATGTTCCAACTCGTTCTGTGGGACCTTGTATGCGTGTGAAGAACCTATGACGTTCTAAAACCACATTAATCCTGGGACCAAAATAACGTTCCAACGTAGGCATGGACATTTCATATATGTCAGAAGGTTCTCCATCAGCTCCACCAATTGGTATGGTGTCCATACTATCATATACATGTCTACCTTCGACTCCCAAATTGTGTAATAAAATTGCTTGTTTTCTGAATGCAGAAAACTTTTCCCCTCCAATTGTTACCAAATAAGAGTCAAATAAATTCCTCCATCTTTTCCAAGGAAGAATTGGTTCTCCCTCTTCAGATAGAAATGGAGGTGGTTGTGACATACTTGAAGTAGAAGCCATTGTATGAATGAAAATATGTACTTTGTAATTAATTACAATATCACTTTGTAAAAATTGCCTGTTAATATATGAGTGTTAATATAATGAAAATAATGAGAAAATATCTTGTAAATAATGAGCAAATGTCTCGTATCTCTAATGCATTTATCTTGTTGTAAAATGCGTTTACTCGAATGTGTTGAACTTGTTATAAAATGCCTTTACTCACTTCACACTTCAAAAATATAGTGTAGATAGACGCGCTGCTGTGCGCATCGGCGTTGTCACCTCAGTCCCAATTACAAAAAACAAATCGATGCGCTGCCGTCGGAGTTGTGTATGCCAGCATTGCCAAGCAAATCCAAAATGGCTGCTGAAACGTGATGACGCTTGGCGTTACGTTGACGTCATGCGTTTGACGCCGTCAGGTTAAAGTTCTCCTAGCTCCGAATGGCAAAGAACTCGATCCTGATGAAAGGCAATGTCGCGCTCGCGTGATAGAGCGCGCAATGTCAGGCACACGCGATCCAATTTAAAAGAAAACACTGCATTAGGATAACAGCCAAAAGGTAATTTTAACTTACCAAATGAGTAAAGTCCAAAGTCCAAACAAAAACGGTACCTACTGCGGTTTGGACTAAGGTGGGACTTGATATTGCTGGTCCTTTTGAGTTGATGCCTTCTTATGAAAGGTTTGTGGTATTGTTGGTGGATTATACCTCTACGTGGGTAGTTTCAAAGTGTATGGGGGTGGTAAATTCTAAAGCAGTTATTGAATTCCTAAAAGATGTATTTGTGTCAGAAGGGGTTCCTAAGTACTTGCTCACTGATAATGGGGTACAATTTACCTCCAATGAAATGGATGTTTTTCTTAAGAGTCTTGTAATTGTTCACCAGAAGGCTGCTCTTTATTCTCCTCAAGCCAATGGTCTCACAGAGAGAATGAACAGGATAGTAAAAAGTTGTGCACACAATGCTTTGGAATCTAAAGTTTCTTTTAGTAGTGTGTTGAGGGGGACATGGTGGGCACATCACACGGTTCCCAATGCTATCATGCAGAAATCTCCTCTCGAAGCTTTGAGGGGAAGAATGGCTAGTTCCAAACTTAATCCAGCTTGGCTTCCGGAAAAAGTTTGTGATGATAGTGTAGGAAGTGAGTTGAGAAGGAGGGATGTGCTGACCAAGTATCAACAAAGGTATAAGCAGCGGTATGATGAAAGGATGGCTGTTAAACTGAGGTAGTGGAATGTATGTGACTGTGTGCTTGTGAAAAAACCTAAGCATGGGTACAAAGGTACATCCAATTTTTGTGGTCCTTTCACCATTGTCGCAATTAAGAAAAATGTTGTAACTTTAGACAATGGTTGTACTTGGAACATGTCTAGGTTAGCGAAGTGTACAGAATTAAAGGATCATTCTATTAATTGTTCTGAATTAAATGATATTTCCAAGGGTGTCTCTTCAAGTTGTCACTCGTATAATACACTTGGAAGACATAGACAAATGCCTAGCAAATTCAGGGACTATGTTATGTACTGATACTATTTACTTATTTATTTGTCTTATATTTTTTCCTTGTTTGTAAGTTTTACTTTTATTTTATTATGGATAGGGAATGTGTTATGATTACTGTCACTTTAATAGAACATAGAGTACACTACATCTTAGGATGAATGATAACATTCCAATGTTATGAGAGTCAGTTGCTGAGCTCTTGCTGTTGATGGTTGTACTAATAAACTTACTCTTCAACTTCTACTTGAATTGAGTACTTTTATCACTATGGGGGCTGGTCAAACCCGGCCTACGGGCTTGAGCTGGGAGAGCTAGGCCTGACCAAAATCCACTCTATGTTATAGAGCCCATTCCGTCCCGGCTACCGAAGGTGACGCGCTCTGCGCTGTTAGCCTGGCCGGCATCGCTGCAACACACTCAGTGGACACAAAAGCTGACCCAGTGCACGCCCCTCTGGCAGGTGCGCCGATGAACCGGCTGATTTCTTTCACATGGTATGGGCTTGCCCCCGCTTGACACCGTTCTGGGGTGACATTGAGGAAGAACTCACGGAAATACTGGGGTGGGAAGTTCCTCACGACCACGGCACGCACCCCTGGGTGTGGGTTGGAGGGATCCAGAAGTGAAAAGTTGTTTCTTACTACGGCAATGGTGGTGGCTAAGAGGGTCATAGCTGCATCCTGGAAATGCCCTGATCCCCATGGGGTCCTAAAAAGTATTGTAGGGTGTGGGGGAAGTGGGTGGGGAGTTGGAATAGAGAAGCAGGAAATGTTCAATTGCTTTTATTTTGTACCTTACCGGCTCCGAGCTGAGAGAGTCGAGTCGCTGACTGTAACCTTTTTTGCGCTATGGTAGCGCTTGCACTGCATTAAGTCAAGTTGTTTAACACATTTTAATTGTTTGCAGTGACTTTAATTAGCTTTGCAATAATAAATAAACTATAAGATCCTAACACTCAATCATAAAATCCTGCTACTGCCTGCCCTATGGTGATTCGAGAAGACCCCTCGGATCCATGGTGGAGATGCCATTTCTAAGTGAGGTCACAAAAAACATCAGAGCATGCAGTGCCACATTCTGTGTTTTTCAGGGCTCTTGGGAACAGATGTAAATATGAACATTTATATCCCTTTGAATTTTTGTGATCTGTTGTGTGTGACCTGCCTTGCCTGAACTATAAGGATGTTCAGAGTCCCTCTTTCTATTTAATTTAAACTGTTTTTCTTCCCTGTAGCCAGAGAGAATGCTCTTTCAAGACCCCTCTGCATCAGGAACTAGTGTGATAAAAACCTGAGTGCTGCACTCAGCCTATCTTATGATGATGTTCATTTTCGGTGTTCGAAGTGCTGGTACACCAGGTAAATCAGGTTGATAGAAATATGTCTAATAATAAGTTGTAGTGCAGCCTTGGGATGGTTGCAGGTTGCACCCCATCATACACTCTTATACATAGCCTGCAAGCACTACCCAAGCTATTGAGCAGACTGTTGAAAATGGTAATGTTTGGGTTATAGCTAATGCTCTGATTACTTACCAATAATATTCATTACTAGTAATCCTATTCATCCTCGTCCCAGGCATTACTAATGAGATGAATCGATTCCCCTTTGGGTGAGATAAATAAGAAGACATTCCCAACATCCTCTTGACATATCTAAGTCTTATGAAGGCTGGACAGTCATGAGCAGTGTGGGTGGTATGTAATCACTGGGACAGGGTCAGGTAGGACTAAGAGTAATGTAAATTACTAGTAGCTAATTGTAATATTACTTAATATCCCTCATCCCAGTCATTTCTAATGAGGAATACCAAAACCTTACACCAGTCTTCAGAAACCCAGAAAAGACATACACAAAGCCAGGGAAACTGGAAACCTGGTGACTTGTAAAAATGTACAAAAAAATCTTAAGAGAATAGAACCGAGGGATGTATGACGTTACAACGCATGCTATTACCACGCATGCTGTTACAACGCAAGTATTACAACGAAAACCATTACAACGCATTACACTTGGGGGTGCTGGATAGTGAATAGTTTAATTTACTATTCCAACTCCCGTCCCCGTGGACACTAGGGAAGGTGTTGGATAGTAAATTAAAACTATTCCTTATCCTAGAGCGCCCCCCAGTGTAATGCGTTGTAATGGTTTTCGTTGTAATACATGCGTTGTAACAGCACTGCGTGGTAAAAGTTGCGTTGTAAAGGTTGCATACCGAACCGAGGATGCAGACTCCAAAGTTCACCCGAGAGCCACCAAACATAGAAGCCTCCAACTCTAGACCAGGGATTGGGGAAAAGATTGAACAGCTGTACCACAAATGGCAAGTAGAGGAATCACCAGTATCTTCATTCCGGAAGCGGCCAAACCATACCAGACCTCTCCTGAAGACCTGTTGGAAGAGGAACTCAAGCCAGCGAAGAAACCAAAAACATGGCTTAGTGTAGCTACCTGAAAATAAGCAAAGGTGATGACTACCCACCTCAAACTGTCTTCTAAAAGTAAATGAATAAATAGTTAAACTTCCTGAAGAAACAATTCAAACCAACGGGGAACGATATCCCAGTGAACAGTTGACAATTAACTTGTCCACCTTCAGATATAAATGGGGAAGAATGCTGATAACACCTCGTCCTGAGCCTAAGGCCGAACCGAATGTCAGCTTGAAGAACCACCCAATCTACAGGATACGAGAGGATTGGGCAAGGGCACTTGCATATCCGATGGACTAATGATACTTCCACCAAAAATGCAACCCAAAAAGATAGATCCACAAGTCCTACAGTGACTGAGAAGCAAAAGAATGTACTGAGATAGGCACAATGAGGTACTGGGTTTTTAAGAACCGGCACAGAACCGGTAACCCAGCGGTGCCAGGGGATCAACACACCAGAGACCTCGGGTTCTCCTGAGTCAGACCTACAGAAACTTCAGAGTCTTCCAGGTGAAGTCAAAGATTCGTTTATTGGCTGCAACCAAGGTGACAGGGTCCTAGAAGTACGATACAAGTATATTCAGGAGACTGCACACTTTCACAAAGTTAGGTTTCTCTTCTTATACACAATTTTCACCCTTGGGCAAAACATTCCTTGGATTCGTGGTATTTCATTTATGGTTACTGATTACAAAAGAAAAGCAGAGTCATGATGACATGTACATATTTCACGTCGTGCTGCCCATAACAAATCATCCGGCAAGGCCCAACATTTCATCAGATATCGCTGGACCCCTAATAAAAATGGTCACCTCCCCACCATAAAACAAGTGAGGAAAAGGAGTGGAGAAAGATGTGAGCGAGATATGGCAGGTGTGCGTGCTGAAATGGCTTTATGGCCGGTTGGGCCTAGATACTATCTTGCTCGGCCACTGGGAGGGAACTGACCTAACGAGTTCGGCCTGGGGCAATGGTTCTAACTTGTACTGGGGTCGGGAAGAAGTCGATTAAGGAGTATGTGTCCTTGTGGAATCAAATTCGACTGGATTAAGGCCTATGTAGAGGGCAACATGCAGCTAAGGGTTTAGAAGGTAAATGACGATTTCGAGGTGAAATCGTCACTCGAATATGCCGAAAATACATGTACTTGATGTACTCGTTATTCTCGGTCTTTTGATACCAAATTCGTCCTATTTCGACGAAGTTTTTATTCTCGAGTCCAGAACTATTATGGATCCAGATTTTTCAGAACCACAGACCCTCCTTTTGCCCTTACATAGGCAATTAATCTATCCTCATGTTAATCTGAGTCCAGATCTATATTCCTAAAGTCATTGAGATGTTGCTGCAACATCATTCTAGTGCTGAGCTCATGTCTTGACACAGGCTTCCTTACACATGATGTAACACAGAGGCCACATATTGCAGGAGCACACTGTATGCATAGACAGAACAGGAAAAGAATGGCTAAGACCATCCCAATGACCATCAGAATTCTCCATCCCCAGGCAGATATCAGTCCCCAGAACCATCCCATTAATGACCAATCTCCCTTATCCACATGGATGGATTCGGAAATTTTATGTAGTTTGGAGATGGCCCCGTACACTGTTGGAGCATTATCTGGAATAAAAATGCAACAACTGGACTGGATCAATTTGCATACTCCACCTCGGTCCGCAAGTATTACATCCAAAGCGACCCGGTTCTGAAGGGTCATCAGTCGATCCGACTGGAGCTCAGCAGTCAGGTTACTAAGGGCACCAGCAGTTTCAGTCACGGTGGATTCAACTACCCTTGTTAATTGCCTAATGTTTCTGCTGTTAACCATGGCTCCCCAGAACGGCAGAACACCCATTGCAAAGTCACCAAGTTCTTGACCTGCAGTGTCTTCTTTACTCAAAACACCTCTAACTACCCTTGTCCGATGGTAATCCGCCGCTGCTGTGTAGGTGGGAGGTAACAGGAATGAAACAAAACATGAGCCCGAGAAGTCAGGGGGCAACCATGTATAGGCTCTATCATGGCAGATGAAATAAGTACCCTTAGCGGCTAAAAAGGCAGGGGAAGTCTGAGATCCAAAAACGTACGTTTCTGTACAGACACTCTTCCCTAGTTGAGCTCTGGGATTCCTACCAATACCTTGCAGACACAGGCGACCTTGATGGGGTACGATCCAGATAGGGGACGATCTCTTGGCTTGCTGTTTCTCACTTAATGTAGTGCCATATCCGGTCACATTCCAACCTACATATGCAAGTATCTCATCATCCGGGGTATCTTCGTAAGAAGTTACTTCCTTGATCATGTCAACTATACCCTTGACTAGGGCGCTAGTCTTGAGGTTGTCTTTTACAGAACGTAGGGGTTGGATTTCTCGTGCATATATGAACATTGTCCTATATGCCCATACTGACCCATTGCGACTAAATGGCAGGACCAAATAGGGGATACCTCTATCCGTGGTGTGGGGCATGAGACCACACACCCAACAGTTGGTTGTGTTCATTACAAGTTGGTGTTGGTGTAATAGCTGAACGAAGGAGTTATTAATGAACTCTAATCTCCTATTTGATTCGTGGTCAGGCAAAGGGTGGAAAGAATGAGAGGAAACAGTAGGAGGAGGTATGGGTGATGTAGTGGGCGCAAATGTCACATGAAAAGAGAATAAAACATAGCTTATCAAAAAGACCATTACCCTAAATAGCATAAAAATACACATTATTATAAAAATTTTCTTTCTCATTGTTTTCAAAAGTCTCTGCTTAAAGTTCATTTGTTTGGCAGTTCTCTCCACATCAGGAAACTCCATCCTCTCTAAGGTGCTGCCCGCGGCGGTAGGTTGTTTCTGCTAAAGGATGCTTCCGTCAGTCTAGGGTGACTCCCTTGGACCAACTGGAACCAGCGACCTATTGTCGTCCGCTGCACCCAAAAGTCTTTAATCAACCGCGACCCTAGCAGCGGAACCCGGATGGCGGTTCAAGAAAAACAAAAATAAGCAAGTTACCTAGATGGGAGAATCTGCACTTTCAAAAATAGGATTTGGGGAAAAAAAAACGTATTTTATTAGTCCACAGGTTTTTCTCTCGGATCATAAAATAAATCACTTTTACTTTTAGTCTGTTTTTCTTGGTCGCAAATTGTAGCGTCTTTTCCCGGGTACTGTCTGGTCCAGAAATAGTAGCTCAGGTTCCACAGAGTTCAATTGTTCTGATGGCAGCGTAGTTTCTTGAAAAATGTTCCCACTCGTACAATCACGTTTAGCTTCTTTTACACGTTCATCAGTTGTGCGCTCTGAGTCAGTGCCTCCTTTTCGGACCCATTGGTCATGTGGCAGAGGGAAGGGTATCTTCTTACAATGGATCCCGTGGACCCAATTGGCCTACCCCTCCACTTTAACAGTCGACCTTGTGGACAGGAGGACGAGGTGAGGCCCGGTCCATCTGGGCTGGTCGTTTCTTGTCCTCTGGAAATTGCGGACCAACACCCAGGAACCGGGGTCAATGGAGTGACCCGGTGTCTCAGAGACCGGAGGCAAGGTGTTGTGGACCTGTTGATATAAAACACGCAATTTAGCCGTCAATTCATACAAATAGTCAAGCAAAATGGGGTGTTGCAGCTCGCTAAACTTCATGGGCCTAGGCACTCCCCATATGTTGGCTGGCCGACCAAAGATTATTTCATAGGGGCTGAGTTTCATTCGCGAATGCACAGTCATTCTGGTGGATAGGAGTGCTAAGGGTAGAGCGTCGGGCCATTTAAGACCCGTGCTCGCTTGGATTTTGGCCAATTTAAGTTTAAGCGTGCCATTGTAACATTCCACTAATCCAGCTGATTGGGGGTGATTTGCAGCGTGGAACTTCTGCCTAATGCCTAGCCCTTCACACACTCTTTTCATCACACAACCCACAAATTCACTTCCGTTGTCCGACCAGACCATTCTAGGCATTCCGAACCTGGGGAAGAACTCTTTCACAAGGGCTTTCGCTGTGGACAAGGCAGTATTGTCCCTTAGGGGATAGGCTTCTACCCATCTTGAGAAGGCACAAACAACCACGAGCACATATTTTAAGTTGTTGCACCTCTCCATGTGTATGAAATCTAGCTGCAAAACCTCGAACGGATACGTAGGAGGTGCAAAATGACCAGCTGGAGTTGGGGTTCCCCTACCAGGATTGTGCTTCAGACATACCATGCAATTCTTGACAACATTCTCTGCACACTTGGGAATCCCTGAATTCTTCCACACTGGGGCCAACGACTCGCAAATCCATTTCGCGCTGATATGGGCCATCCCATGAGCCATTGTAACCACTGCAGGCACATATGCATCGGGTAACAACCATCTCTGTTGCTCTGTCGATTCAATCCAACAACCATTTGCATCCATTCTCCCTGTACTTTCTCTCCACATGCTTAACTCTTTCTCCGTGGCCTCAGCTTGGATGGACTTCACACTTTCTATTGTGTCTTCACATATTCCAACATCACCAGTCCATCTTTCTGGGCTCGCGACATACATTCGGCTCATCATATTCTTTGCCGTTTCCTTAGCAGCTTCATCAGCAAATGCATTTCCACGACCAACATCATCAATCACTTTCTTGTGTGCACTACACTTCACGATCGCTACTTTCAGGGGCAACGTCAGTGATTCAAGAAGCTCATTCACCAACTGACCATGCTGAATCTTAGCTCCATGCGAAGTCAGGAACCCACGTTCTCTCCACAATCGTCCAAAACTGTGAGCCACTCCAAAAGCATACTGACTGTCGGTATAGACAGTCACTTTCATTCCTTTGGATAACACACATGCTCTCGTTAGTGCCACGAGTTCAGCGGCTTGAGCTGAACCATGTGGTATTCGCGCAGTTTCAACGATCGTGTGCAAAGTTGTGACAGCATATGCTGTAGTCACGTTACCATTTGGGAGTTTAAAGCAGGAACCATCCACCCACAATGTACCATCACACTCAGCAAGAGGAGTGTCGAATAAATCAACTCTCGCTTTTGTCTCCTCCTCTGTTCTGAGGAAACAATCGTGCTGTTCTGAAGCATCCGATTCCTCAGCAATTGGTAACAATGTGGCTATGTTCAAGGTACTGCATCTTTTGATGTGCACATGGCTCGCTAGTAGCGTCAATTCATAACTGGACAGTCGAGCACTAGTTAAATGCTGTGTCTTGGTCCTATTTAACAATGTGTCTACTGCATGCGGGACCATCACGATTAGTGTATTATTCATTACTAGACCTGCAGACTGTCGAATAGAAACAGCTGCTGCTGCTGTGGCCCTTAAACAACTCGGCAATGCTCGTGCTACCGGATCCAAAGTTGACGAAAAATAGGCGCATGGCCGCTGTCTATCTCCGTATAACTGAGTCAGCACGGACAATGCACAGCCCTCCTTCTCTTGGACATATAATGTGAAAGGCTTACTGTAGTTGGGGTTACCTAACACAGGGGCCGAACATAATGCTGTGCGTAATTCGAGAAAACTTTTCTGACACTCATCGGACCAAGGAATGGGATTGGGTGTATTTGTACACGTTAGTGCCAATAAGGGTTTGGCTAATAACGAAAAATTTGGAATCCACTGTCTACAGTACGATGTAATGCCCAAGAAAGCGCGTACTTCTCTCTGCGTTCTTGGCACATTCAATTTAGCTATTGCCTGAATTCTTTCTGGGGTCAGTTTCCTCCCCTCCTTCGATAAGAGATGACCTAAGTAGGTCACTTCTTGTCGGCAATATTGAAGCTTGGAAAGTGACACCTTGTGGTGCAGATCACATAGATGGCGCAGTAATGTCAACGTGGCCATTTTACAAATTTTCTCAGTATCCGCAGCTATGAGCAAATCGTCTACGTACTGTACGAGAGTGGAACCTTTGGGCAAAACCATTGTGTCAAGCTGACTTTTCAGAGCTTGACTGTATATTGAGGGGCTTTCACAGTAGCCTTGAGGAGCGCGTTTGAAGCGGAAACTGCGACCACCTAAACTAAAGGAAAAAATATCCCTGCTTTCCTCAGCAATCGGGATACTGAAGAAAGCATTCTTCAGGTCAATCACCGAAAACCAGGATGCGGATGCTGGAATCATAGTCAATAATGTTGTAATGTCGGGGACAACTGGGAATTGTGGCACCACTATCTTATTTACTTCCCTAAGATCAATCACGAATCTATACACAGGTGGCTGAGAAGGGTCAGTTCGTTTTAAAACAGGCAGAACAGGACTATTGCAAACATTGCCTCGTGTTTCTTCAATTACGTCTTTCTCAATCAACTCGTAAACAATCGCTAGCAAAGCTTTTTCGCCCTCATTGGATATTCTATATTGGGGAATTCGTGGCATTTTGACATTCGGTTTCAATGTTACAATATACGGTGGAATTTCTAAAAGACCTACATCATTCGGACCAGTAGCCCAAAGAATATCTGGAAGGAGTGCCAATTCTGCTGGAAGTGCATTTCTCGACAAATACATGGGAGAAACCACTTTCTTACCTAAAGTCAGTTGTACTCCTGAGGGAGAACAGTACAAAGTCGCATACAATCTTTTTAGCAAATCTAATCCTAGCAAATTTTCGCCACAACCTGTTGTCAAAATAAGGGGTGCTTCGAATTCACAAGGACCAACAGAAAGAGATAAAGGGTCAGAAATCGGATTTCTAACCGGGGCGCCAGAAAAACCTACGGAAACGTTCATTTCGCCAGACAAAGGTGCGCCAGGGAGTTTGGAGTGCATAATAGAACTCTTTGTAGCACCAGTATCCAACAGAAAAGGTTCTGACACACCCGATGTAATCACCTCAACGTAAGGTCCACTCTGATCTACTGGAACTGAAACGACTCCCTCTCCTTGTCTAAGGCTGTCCTAGCAATCATTACTCTCCCACTGCTCATTTTCTGTGTAATACTCATCGACGTAGTATTGAGCTGTCCTGTCAGATACGTTATTTTGCTGGTCAAACCTGTTCATAGAGTTTTGTGGTGGAAGGGGACGTGCGTCCTGAGGGGCGTTTCCACGCCCTCTACCTCTAGGCGCTTGCTGACTACCACGACCTCTTACGCCAGAAAATCCATTTGCACGTTGTGGCAGGGCAGGACAGTCATATTTGTAATGACCCTCTTGTTTGCAGTATAAACACTGATTGGGACCTACGCGGTTTTGATTGTAATCCAATCTCTGCAAGTTTCTCTGAGGCTGCTGAAAAGTGTTCTGGTACTGATTCGGACCATTATTATTTCTGTTACCACCACCACGTGGCGGATAGGCTTGCTGTAGCAAAACCTTCGTTTTGAGTTCTCTAGCTTTCTTCTCTACTTTATCTTTCTCATCCTTGTCTCTATTCTCGTAATACTGTGCGGTAGCTAATATCTGGGCTGAAGATGAGACTGCCCAAGAACTTTATGAATCTTTTAATTTCCTACACAAGTCTGGAAGTAGATTGTGCACAAATTTATCGACAAACAATCTCTGACCACCTTCTGTGGTCATATCTTGACCGCTGTGGTCAATGAATGTTTCTTCAAATCTGGTGAAGAAATCTGAAACAGTTTCTTCTTTCTTTTGCTTGCATGCAGATAACTTATCCCAATTTACACGTATCGCAGGCATTATTGTTTTCATGTAATCTACTATCCTACCAGGTAGTTCCGCTATCAGGGGCTCAGGCTTGGCACCACCAACTTGTCGTGCATCTGCAGCAGTAATATTAGCCCACGTGTCACCTAATTCCTGGTCATGATCTACATGACAAATTTTTCCCCATAAAGGCTGTGGAACAACGTTCCCGAATAACATATCGATATCGGCCAAATTCATTATACATGACCCAGCAGTTTGCGACAATTCTTTATAGTACCCTGCAGGATTTTTACGCGGATCTGGTAGTGTTTGTTTGAGTGCTAAAACTTCAGCTCGCTTCCATGGAACATGTACCCATACGCGGTGAAAGTGGGGAAGGACAGGTGGGACAGCTGTCGCGTCACCCTCTCTCCATTGTGGGGGAACTTCTCTCATTGGGTATTGTCGTGCCTTTTTCCTACTAGATGCACTGGATTCCGATGGTGACCCAGAACTGCTTCCCTTACTTCGATATGATAATAGCATTTCAACTGCTTTTTCTACATCGGGTCCTACAATCATACCCTCTCCAAACTTAAATCGTACATGACACATCTCTTGCGGGATGCATTCTTGATCATTGTCTTCTAAATCCTTGCCAAGAAAGACACACATTTGTTCGAACACATATCTCTGTGTCGCTGCTTCCCATTGATGGAAGACTTCCATGACAGACTGTAAATCATATTTTGCAGTGTCCATGACCCATTTCCGAGCTAAACCATTCAGGGAATCTCTCTCTTGATAATCAGGCAGTTGACTTCGCAACTGTCTTCGTCCTATGTAAGGGGTCGCAGCAGGCGACCCAAAAAGGGGTAAAAGAAGATTAGTAACATTGCTGGCCATTTTCTGCCGAAGGGAAGGTGAAACTGAAGGAAAAACAGACGAAAAAACGGGGTGAGATAAGGCGGGGGTAGAGATGGCAGAAGAGGTATCAGGAATAATAGATGTGGTACTAGGCAAAATCATAGAGGGGGCATTAGGAGATGTAGAAAGCACTGTAGGCAAAATCGTAGAAAACACAGGTGAAACAGAAGTGGTCGGTGGGCCTGGAGGAGGCTGCACCGAAGAAGTAGGAGCCAGCTGAAGAACAGCTGGTGGGTGCTGTGGAAGAGCCAGAGGCGCAGCTTGTGCAACTAAAGGTTGCTGGGGTGCTGTAGCATTCTGCGCATAGGGGGGTGGTGAAGTTAATAATTGCGACATTAATTGGTCTTTTTCACGCACTTTTGCTGTCCCTTGCTGAAGAGACGGCAAAACTGGATAACACTTATCTATTGCCATTTTACGTTGCCTGTGCAACTGTTCATTTATCTGCTCTTCCTCATTATCTTTAAACTGCACGGCAGCTTGCATTACTGAAAGTCCCCCTTCTCTCTTATTTTTCTTAGCTAATTTAATTTCTTTTTGTTTGGCTTCTTTGCGCCATAGGCGGAAAGAGTCAAACATCGCCGGCCGGGCTTTCTTTTTGAAGAGTTTAACTTCAAGGTTGTCTAAGATTTCAGAATCAAGGCTACCATATTGGGGCCATTTTAAAACACCATCTTTCCTAGTGTATTTAATCCATACCTCGTTGTAAACGATGGGGCCTACCCCATGTTTAACGTATAGCTCGTAAGTCGGAGTTCCAACTGGAGGAACCGGACACGAGTCCTCCAATCGGGAGTCCCTATTATTACTACCAAGACAAAACCAATTCCTGTGTCTAAGACTAGGCATCCTCGCTCTCTAGTCTAGTTCCAAAACTTCAAAGGATTTATCGATTACGATATTTCTCGTGAATACACGAGTCCTTCGGTTATGGTGCTTGCAAGTACCAATAAAAACCTTTATGTATCTCCAAGATACCACAAAGTAAGTCCAACTAAGGACTAGGAGACGCTCCACTTATACTTAACTGAAAAATATCGATGGCTTCACCAGAAGACTCGTCTCAGCGTTTCGCTCTACCGAAAATTTCAAGGGTCCAACATCAGGGCGATAGCCAGGGCAGCAGTCCTTGTAGCCGTCGGGAAGCGGGGAACCTCGTAGTAAAGACCTTCGGACCACGTCCACATGCAGGGGTCGATGAGGTGGTGGGCCCTCCGGAATTTTCACACGAAGCTCCTCACGATCTTCAGGCTGATTGGTACCACTGGAATCGCCCCACGTTGGGCGCCAAATGAGGTACTGGGTTTTTAAGAACCGGCACAGAACCGGTAACCCAGCGGTGCCAGGGGATCAACACACCAGAGACCTCGGGTTCTCCTGAGTCAGACCTACAGAAACTTCAGAGTCTTCCAGGTGAAGTCAAAGATTCGTTTATTGGCTGCAACCAAGGTGACAGGGTCCTAGAAGTATGATACAAGTATATTCAGGAGACTGCACACTTTCACAAAGTTAGGTTTCTCTTCTTATACACAATTTTCACCCTTGGGCAAAACATTCCTTGGATTCGTGGTATTTCATTTATGGTTACTGATTACAAAAGAAAAGCAGAGTCATGATGACATGTACATATTTCACGTCGTGCTGCCCATAACAAATCATCCGGCAAGGCCCAACATTTCATCAGATATCGCTGGACCCCTAATAAAAATGGTCACCTCCCCACCATAAAACAAGTGAGGAAAAGGAGTGGAGAAAGATGTGAGCGAGATATGGCAGGTGTGCGTGCTGAAATGGCTTTATGGCCGGTTGGGCCTAGATACTATCTTGCTCGGCCACTGGGAGGGAACTGACCTAACGAGTTCGGCCTGGGGCAATGGTTCTAACTTGTACTGGGGTCGGGAAGAAGTCGATTAATGAGTATGTGTCCTTGTGGAATCAAATTCGACTGGATTAAGGCCTATGTAGAGGGCAACATGCAGCTAAGGGTTTAGAAGGTAAATGACGATTTCGAGGTGAAATTGTCACTCGAATATGCCGAAAATACATGTACTTGATGTACTCGTTATTCTCGGTCTTTTGATACCAAATTCGTCCTATTTCGACGAAGTTTTTATTCTCGAGTCCAGAACTATTATGGATCCAGATTTTTCAGAACCACAACAACCCCAGGGGCAAGTGCCAGAATTGAGACTAAAGACTCACCACAGGCTATGACAGTGAAAACTTTGAAAGAAGTAAGCAGCCAAGGCCTACGGAGCCCTCAAACCTCAGAAGCCTAAAACCTTAACAGCTACCAGTGCAGTGAAATAGTGAAATGTAATCCAAATCTTCTAGAGAAACCAGTAAATCACTGAAAATCCTCCCCCAGCTTTTGGAAAAAGACAATAAACGGGGGATTTCATAACCTCTGCCAGCTAGAGGCAAGGTGTCCCAGGTAATAAAAAACATGGGATGAAGAGTTGTCAGAACCAGAGGAAGCCTCCATGATGACAGAGGGATTACTGAGAGAAGAATGTGACACCATGACTTGTGAAGACAGACAGACACCATCACTACCACAAACGAGTCAACCACATAGAAATGACAGAAATAAACAAGCATTGGCTATGGAAAATCTATTTTCTTTGTCAGTGTTTTTTACAGGGTGGACAGCAGTTGACCTGCTGTGAAACATGGCTTAAAGTAAAAAAGAAAAGAGCTTTATAAGTGGCCAGCTTTAACCGCGTCATAGTGTTTTTAATTTACTTTAACACTATCGAGTCTCATGACGATCTCAGCTCGTCATGAGCCACGGTGCTCATGTGCTCATGATGAGCTGAGCCCGGCATGACCGCTAGAACGCTCGCATCCTGGACAAATTCCCCTGCTGTGCGAGCGTTCTAAAGGAACAGGTGTGGTCATGACGAGCTCAGCTCGTCACGAGCACACGACCACCGTGGCTCATGACGAGCTCAGCTCGTCATGAGCACGGGGTTGCTGTGCTCGCCCGCCAGCACAGCAGGGGAATTTGCCCAGCTGCGAAGGGGCTTAAGCCATATTCCAGAGCACAACAGCTGTGCAACATGTAAAAAAAAATTGACAAAATTAGCGAAACCTGTTGGCAAGCTACAACGTTTTGCAGCTTGCACTGGCTAATTCTTATTAAAAAAAAATGTACTGGGGGCGTGGCCAACCAATCCGAAACGGCTCCGCTGCCACCGGTCCAAAAGCTAAGTGATGTACATGGATAGACCCGAGGCCTGCTAAACAGCAGACACGAGGGTCCCCCTGGTGGCAGGACCAAGCAATTAAGAGATCAGCAGAAGACAACGACGAGGGCTTATCGGGACTTCAAGAGGCCCTCATAGATGATGATGAGTACTGAAGGACCATACTGGGAGGCGTGTACTCATCTGGGAAGAGTCAAACACGCGACTACATTCACAGAATGAGCCAACACCGGTGGGGTTCCAAATTGAAGGAATCTACAACATGGGATCAATGATGCCTGACCTTAATATGGCGGCCATGGGCAGACAACAAATGTATAGCAGTGGCCTCAAAACCAAACCCACCTGAATTCAGAGTATATGACCCGTTGAAAGGGTCATATACAAAAGCAGAGGTTGTCCCAAAAAGTTTAACAAAATATGGGGGTGCAAGATTGTAGGAAGGTGGATACCTGACTATGGTTACCCCAGATTTTTTTGCCTTGTGTTTAGCTGGTTTTTGACTTAGCCTGGGGCCCTGATTAGCAGGATCCAAGGCCAACTATCTGCTCTTTCTGTAAAATGGACTCCATGTACCTTAGGTACATACCTAATTGGATTTGGGTCACTCTTATGAGTCCCTGTATCCATACTAATATAATAAAGAGAGAGCCCAAACCTTTGAGGCAGGTAATCTCAGGAACCACCGCACCAATCAAAACACCCAATACAGGGTGGGAAAGGGCAGTTGCAGCAGAAGTACATAGGCTATGCAGACGCCAACCATATACATTTAAAAGGTAAAAGAACTGTGCCAGCAAAGTAGTCCCTTGTGGGCGTGTCTGCGTTGTGCTGTGGGTGTGTCATGGGGGCGTGACAAATGCTGGGGGCGTGTGGTACGTTCCGCCCTTCATACCATGTCTCATATCGTGTGCTAATCCCACCCTGCTCCCTTTAAATACCCCTGCACCCCATAATCATAACCCACCCTTACTCCTTAAAATACCCCAACACCCTTAAACACTAACCCATCTTAACCCTATAAATATACCCTGTACCCCAAAACCCAAACCTATCCCTAAACCCTAAAAATACCCCTGTACCCTAAAACCCAAACCTAGCCCTGAACCCTATAAATACCCCTGTACCTCAAAACCCAAACCTACCCCTGAACCCTAAAAATACTCCTTTACCTGAAAACCCAAACCTAGCCCTGAACCCAAAAAATACCACTGTACCCCAAAACCCAAACCTACCCCTGAACCCTAAAATACCCCTGTACCCCCAAACCTAGCCCTGAACCCTTAAAATACCCCTGTACCCCAAAACCCAAACCTACCCCTGAACCCTAAAAATACCCCTGTACCCGAAAACCCAAACCTATCCCTGAACCCTAACAATAACCCTGTACCCCAAAACCCAAACCTACCCCTGAACCCTAAAATACCCCTGTACCCCAAAACCCAAACCTAGCCCTGAACCCTTAAAATACTCCTGTACCCCAAAACCCAAACCTACCCCTGAACCCTAAAAATACCCCTGTACCCCAAAACCCCAACCTAGCCCTGAACCCTAAAAATACCCCTGTACCCCAAAACCCATACCTAGCCCTAAACCCTAAAAGTACCCCTGTACCCCATAACCCAAAACTATATCTGAACCCTTAAAATACCCAAACACGCCAAAACATATACCTCAGTACCGCAAAACATATAACCCTATACCCATATTTACCTTATCCAAACATTAAAAAAAAACTTGCTTTTACCATTGATGCATTTACAACGAATTTAGTTGTAAATATATGTGTGGTAAAAGCATATAAAATGTAATGCCATGCGTTATAATGGCATTGCGGAGTCATGGTACTTTCATAATGAAAGTATGCGGAGTGATGGTATGCGGAAAGAAAGTTGCCGAATAATAGGTGTTTACCCTCCCCCAGTAAGTACATTGGTGGCACGGTGGCCCACATCTCCAGCAACATACTCATATTTTTTCACCACCCATTTGAAAAATGCACAGGTCTCTCTCATTGATACCCAGTACCGGCATACACTTTTAGACACACCTCCTGCCACAAGTTCTAGAATGGCGAGCTTTAGAGCTGGGGAGCTACGTTCGAATCTCGGCATCAGCTCAACATCCTGTGATTCCAGGCAAATCGCTTTGTCTCCCCGTGCCTACCACAAATGAATGTGTTCTTCTGTAATGAAAATTGTGCTCATGCCATGTTGTCGAGTTCGCGCTATATAATATTGTAAGGAAAAATAAAGTAGGGAAACTCGAGTTCACACACTACTGAACGCGCACTCTTAAGTGCATCAGCAGTGCACTGTGAATCGGAGCGTTTCACAGGCCTGTCACAGATAAGAAATGCTATCTAAACAAAATCCTACAAAACAATATACTACTGGCCGGCAGCAATTCATACCCGGACAACGCCGGGACGGGCTGCTAGTAGAGTACTATAGGTACCCAGAGCATAGGTGCACCCAAGGCCTACCAGGGGCTGCAGCATATCTTTTGCCACCCCTGGCTGGCCATCCAAACTGACACAACTGGCTGATCACTCAGCTGGGGCAAGGTCGTGTAATCACCCCTTGCTTAGATATGGTATTCCTATGTCTAACCCTATATCTGGACACATATACACCTATAAGTCACTCCAATGGCAGGCCTTAACAATCCTGAAGGCAGAGTGCTTGGTTTTATGTGAGATGGTGCTCTAGCATGAGCTGAGCCTGTCTGCAGCTTTCGGAACCATGTCCTTATTGCTGTTCTAGGATAATGCCATACCATATACTCTTAAGTGCATTATGAACCTCGCGGTTAAATGCTATATTTGGTTTGGCTTTATCAAAACATGTCGTGTAAGGTGTCATATGCTTTGGAACACTACCCCCTCGCCAGTTCTGGCAACGGGGGTAGCATTCCACCCTTCTAGAGGGAGAAGACATGTTACTTCCATTAATCCCGGTTAAAGTTAACCAGAGCCTCAGCATCACAAAATGGATGCTGCTGCCACAGACACAAGTCTGACCTCCTGCTGCTGGGAGTCCTTCCAGCGAGGGAGGCTTGGACAATAGGTTTCCTGTCACATGGAGGTGCTAGCACCACCCCAGACAGGCTATAGTGTATTGGGGCAGGGAGGGCTGAATGAAAGGAGACACTGCCTGGGGCACACAAGGTGTCCCATGCATAGGCCAGTTCAAATCGGTGCTGGGGCACTCCAGCCCCATCTCTGGCGCGAAATTGGACAAAGGGAAAGGGGTGTAACCACCCCCTTCCTGGGTCCCACCCATAGGAGGGACCTAGCAGGTAATCCAGCCCCTAGATTTGGTATATAGGTAGGAGGTGAGTCCCAAGACTTTAGATAATCCTGACTGAAACTCTGATATGAAACTCTGGACCCTTCGACATCCTACTCGATGTAGAAGACTGAAGAATCTCCCTTGTGGTCAAGGAGTGACCACCCTGTGCAAGCAGGCACTATCAAGCGCTCAACGGTTTGCTTTGTCGTTGCTCCCGCCGGACCTCGAACACAGAGCCTGACAAGAACCAGACTTCCAGACATCCAACAGCCCGATCCACAGCCACAGCAAAGCTGAGACCCGTGGAGGCGACGAGAGACGTGGGACCAGCCATCTTGGAAAGCCAGCGAATTGCTTTCCGTGCAACTTCTGAGGCACCCTCGAAGTTGTGCATTGGGGATTGAGAAGCCCCAGCCCCGAGCACCAACTGCACCGAAGATCACCTCTCCACACTCACCGAGTACTGTGTGGGGCCCTTTTGCATTTTCCTGCTCGACGCGTCTGTCCGGTCACTTTCCCGTTGGCTAGTGGCCTCTGTGACGACGAAAACTTGAATTTCCAACGCTGGTCTGGTTGCTCCAGACTGGCCCTTGCTCCCCTGAAAAGGAGCAGCCCATCAGACCTTGCTGGTCTGATCCAGAAGCCATCTTCGATTCCTGCGTGGGTTGCATTTGCCAAGGCCTGTTGACTCCGAATCGAGAACCGACACCGCCGACAGCGAGAGCCTTCGTGGGACAGTCCGTGCCCAGCTCCTGTTTGTCGTCGACACCTCCTGGTCCACGTGCCAGCGGAGACAAGCTCCTCGACATCACCTGATTGCTTCGCGACATCGCCTGGTTCCTTCCTGGTTCCATCCTGGTCACTGGCTAGTGACCCAGACTCTGTCCCCTCTGCTTTCAGGTACTCTTCATCCTCGATCCGCCCTTGGATCCAACCGGACTCTTCTCTCCTGGTCGCCTGCAGCATCTTTTCTCCAAGGCTCCATAGAACTCCACGACGAAACCCGACACACTTTAACACCTATGCACCCGCTTCCTGTGGGTGAGGTAACGCAAGTACTGCGGTGCTCCTGTAAAGGTTTACATTCCTAGTGTCCTACTTTCAAGTGGTTAGTTTCTAGTCCAGTCGGAAGACTCCTAAAACTTTAACTTTCTAACTTTACGCACCCATTAACTTCTATGTGTGCACGCGTGTGCATTTAGACACTGCACCTGCATCCCGTGGGCCTCCTGCTTCCTAACAACTGTTAGTCCAGTGTAGTCCCAGCGATTCCCAAGGCCCTAGGCCTTATCATTGTTCGTGACGTGGTTCTTATACCACTATTTTAGTATATGGTTTAGCGGGCCACCAGGGCCTATCCATATTTGTGCAACTTTTGTATGTTATATTAAGTTACTTGTTATGCGCTTGTGCTTCTGTGCTCATAAATACTTCAGAGGGTTGTTTTAGAAATAAATACATATATATTTTGAATATATAACCTGTGTGGTGTCCTTTCATTTGGTATTAAAAGGTTTGCATATGGTAAAACAGCTGGCTTCACATGCCCTCTTGAGTTTAGCCTAAGACTGCTTTTGTCCATGCTACCCCTAGGATAGCTGGTCTATAAGGTTGACTTTACAACCATCACCATAAGGGTTGTTTGGACTGGTGCAAGGTGCTCACTAGAATAGTGAACATCATATACCAGGCCAACTTCTCACATTGGTGTGCAGCGGTTGGGATTTGAGCTTGCTGTTGTTTTACCAATTGTAATCTTTGCAATATCATTTGAAAGATCATACAAGTACCTATAGGTACATATAAAACACGACTTAGAATACTTAAGTTCTACTGAACTTAGTTGTTGTAGACCAAAGGGCCTAGCACACCCTGACTACAACTCACAGTCAATTTTATTTATTATGATTTTGGCTCTCACAAGAGGGCCACATAAAAGTGTACAAACTTCCAAACACAGCAAATACATTTACACAGGAAGCAATAACCAAAACGAAACATATACCATTTAAAAACCCAAAATTCAATACATTACTAACATGTGCCCAGAAACTGCACAGAGTCAGACCCTCGAAAACAACTCCCAGACCACATTAATAAATAACAAGGAAGCCTTTAAAAAAAATTAAAAATATGAAAGCAGAACATTTCATTGGGAGGGCAGTAAAGTGCAGAAAGGAAGCCATTCAGTGTAACTATGCCCAAGCGAAGACAGATAGTTTTTAGCCATCTGCGGCGCAATTTATGAAGTGCAGGGCAAATCAGTAACACATGCATACAGTCCTGAATGTTCACTTTACATAGATTGCACAGAGGAGATGAACCATTCCATTTAGATAGCAATTGGTTAAGAGGTATTAAATCGTAACGTAGGAGAAACCAAAACCTACGTATACCATGAGGAAGGGACCATAAAACATAGGGTTGAGGTCGTTTCAACTGATAAGAGTCAAGGAGGTGAGCTGCATGCCTTTTTTCACTGATTAATTTTATATCAGAGCGAAAACATAAGTCCCACGATGCAGCTTTCAACACTGACTTTAACTGTGATGGAGAATACAGGAAAAGCGTAGTTTCATCTAAATTTAGCAAAGATACAGCTTTTCTAAAATTACAGACAAGTTGAGAAAACTCTTTAAAATTACCCAACAATTCATTTCTAACGAGGGCTCTCATTGTCCCTACTTCAGCTCTAGCAAGGCAAGCCACCCATCTTACCAGGGCACATACTCCCTGGACCCAACTACTCCTAAGGCCGAAGTCGAGTCTACAGGCTGCCAGCGAGCACGCAGTGTTTAAGGAAGAAAGAGATCTTAGGAGCTTCCCCTCGATCTTATGGCAAAAGTCCCATTTTCCCATATCAATTAGTTCGATACCATATAGTATTGTAGCGGGGATTTTGGATCTGAATACTTCCAATAAACTAGGAAAGTGCCGTTTCCCCGTTGCATGGTACAGGGCATTCAAACCTTTGCCATGGGCAATAGCCTTGCGTGTACAATGCTCAATATGGAGCTTCTCACTCAAGTTAGCTGTAACAATTTTCCCTAGAAAAGTGTAAAACTTTACCACCTCCAGTTTTTGATCCCCAATAAACCAACCATAATCTACAGAACGGCACCTCTTCCTGCCAGCTATACACATGACTTTACTTTGAGTAATGTTAATCTTCATGGCATGGGCTACCGCAAAAGAGTGCAAAGCATGGAGCCGATTTGCTAATCCCTTAGGTGTTAGGTCAAGGATGAGAACATCATCGGCGTACATCATGCATGAAATCGGTGCCCCCCCCCAACCACCGGGGGAAAACCCTCTCCGGCAGCCAGGGCGGCAGGCAAGTCTGCCGTATATAAGGAGAACAAAAGGGGAGCCAATAAACAGCCTTGTTTAAGGCCATTAGAAGTTAAAATTGTATCAGATAACCCCCTTTCGCCCCCCAGCAAAACCCTGCACCAGGTCTCTGTGTGTAGCGCCTTCACCAACTCCAACAAATAATGTGGGAGCCCAAACGCTGCCAATTTTCTCCACAGCGTTCCGCGATCAACTTTATCGAACGCTGTGGAGAAATCAATAAAGGCGGCATACACAACGCCTCCTCTCACCTGCACATATTTATTTGTTACCACATGAAGGGCTGTAAGGTTGTCTAGCGTACCGTGGTTCCTGCGGAAACCGGTCTGTTCAAATGGCAAAATATTGTTCTCCTCCACCCAATCGGAGAGGGATGTCAAAATACATTTCGCAAATACCTTTCCAATGGAGTCGAGGAGTGCAATCAGACGGTAGTTGCTAGGACTATCCCTGGTACCCTTCTTAAAAATAGGGACCAGGATACTTCCCCTCCAAGAGGGGGGTACCGTTTTGGACAAAAAACAAGCCCTATACAACGGATACAGGATTTTGCTCCACCTTACAGGATCGGATTTCAGGACCGTCATTGGTAGTTCATCTGGACCCATTGCCCCGGAGACGCGCATAGTTTTTATCGCCGTCTCGATTTCTTTTTCAGCGGGGCAATTACAGAGACCCACAGTGGAGTCGCCGCTGTCAAAATCATTACAGGTGGTAGCACCATTGGTAATATCAATAATTAAGCTCCCATTCCCTGAATAGAGATCTCGTATATAGGTGGTCCAAACATTTTCCGCAATAGCGATAGGAGATGGGCTTACTCGAGAGCCACACCCCCTACCGATTATTGCCCAAAATTCTCTGATCCTACCATGCACAACTGCCTCCCTCAGACTAATCCATACCTTATCCTCCCCTTCCTTTTTTATTTTTTGCCGGAGTCTACTTCTCTTTCTTTTTAACCTGGAAATTTCTTTTCCACGATCCCTAACTCTGTCAAGGTATTGTTCACGGACCAATTTGTTTATTTCCACATTCAAGCTACGCAAAATGCTAGGAACTACCACTCCATTTTTGGGACAAAGCATTTTCTTTCTTTTTGCATACAAGGTAATTTTTCGCATAAATTCTGCAAAGAAAACCATTTCATTCCCACGCCACTCATCTAAAACTAACAGTGTATTGGATAAAAAATCCTGCACCCCATTAATGGCAGTAGGATTCCAAAAGCACCTCCCAGAGGAAACGTGGAAAGCCACATCACTACCGTGCATGGACCAAGGTGCGATTGTCAACGGTTCTAAAGAAAAGGTTACCAACAATATGCTATGATCACTCAAAGGGGTAGCTATGACCTTAAGGTCCAGAATAGAAGGGAACAAACCGTAGTCCGTGACTACATAATCTAGGATAGAAGACCCAAAGGGAGACTTATGAGTAAATTTAGCAGGCACATCCGACGGTAATCTCCCATTTAATATAAGACCGTCGACGGCCGCTAATTCATTTAGCAAAATCTTCCCACGTTTATTTGTCACTAATTTATCCGGGAAGAGTGACTGAGGAATAAAATAGGCCTCTTCCTTCGGTTTATTCCTAAAGAGTTCCAAACTAACATTGGAGATTTTACAATTCAGGTCTCCCACCAGCAAAATTTCCGGAGGAGACGGAACATTCTTAATCAAGACAATATATTGAAATACCTGCTTTAAAATCTCATTAAAACCCTCCTCAGGAGGAATATAAACATTCAAAATCACAATAGGGGATTTTATGCCGTTATTCAACAAATTATCAATGGTTATAGCATGGAACAATTTGCTTGGATCAATATAATGAGAGAATCTCCATTGCAATTTATTTGAGAGTAAACAAGCAATGCCCCCCCTAGCATGGCCTTTCTTAGAAGGGACCGCGGGCACTTCCAGGGCATAATAGTCCTTAGAAACCTTCAACGTATTAATACACCACGTTTCCTGTAAGCAGATCACATCAGCACCCAGGGAATATAAAAACTCATCTTTCTCTGGGCTACTGTGAATCCCTGCCGCATTCCAGGAAATAATATTTAATGAGGTGTTAAAGATGTTGAAACAATCTGGGATTATCTTTGGTTCTTGAGGATAGGGCACTTTGTAGCCAGTTCCACCGATTATTGTCCTCAGACATAGAAGAATTCTGTGACAGCGGAAGTGGCTTTACTTGGGAGACCGCGCGTTTTCCCTTAGATACCCAAATCCTCAGGTCACTAAAGGGAGAGACTGCCCCACTTGTCACCTCTCCTCTGAGTACCTCCCCAGAAAACAGGTTTGTATTATCACGTTTGAAAATCGGGAGAATATCAATACCTGTACGTTGAAAGTGCTCAGCTTGCCCTAATATCAAATTTACAATGATAGGTGAATAAAATTTAACCCTTATACTCGTTACCTTAACTTCACCAAAAAGGGAAACTAGCTCTATGTCCCTAGTTTGGATATGACGGAGACTTTCTATCTCATAGAAACGTTTAAGGAGCCAAGCTCTATTTAAGAGCAAGTCCCCGTCAAAAAGAGGTAAGAAGTCTAACTCAAGAGTTTCCACTGGAGCTTTTACAGCTGTTACGGAGCAATCTGGGGCATGGCGAGCTCCCCTCTCAGCAACTACTAAGAAAGGAGAGGCCAGAGGGTTCAGAGCCCCCGGTGGATGTTGGATGGAACCTCCAATCCTAGTCGAGAATGACAGACTAGGGAGGGGACCCCCCCTTTGTGGGAGACCATCCAAAGATGTTAATGGACACAATTCACTTTCCACGTTAAAAAAGGTAGAAATGGGGGGGTTCGCTTCCATCTCAACATCCACATTAGCGGATATCAAAGAAGGATCTAAAACAATCACTTCTTTCTCCGGTGTAGTCAGAGAATTTCGAAAAATTATCCGACGTTGCCTTTTCTTCTTGTATTTCCTCAAAGGTTTCTTTTTATTCCCCTTATTCTTTCTAAGTTTACCATTTTTAGCCTTTATCTCTTGTCCATCATTAATAGGTTCTTTATTATTTTCGGACAAAAAAATAGGAAAAAGCTCTGGAGCTGCTTTAAGGCCAGAAGTGGATTTATCTTCCTCCACAATCTCAAGAACTGAGTTGTTAATGCAGTTGGGCACTGCAGTTTGGGGCACAGTTACCGGATGCGGTGTCATGATCAATGTCTCCACTTTCTTCTCAAGATCCACTGGAGGGACATTCAGTTCCCCCAATGACAAACCATGTTCCATCCTAGTAGGAGGGACACTTCCCGTTTCCGATGCCTTTTGTAACAGGGACTTCAGTATTTGGGTAACAGACTCCAAAATACAATCCGAGTTACCTACAAATTTCCCTAAAAGAGATAAAATAGAGGCTAATAATTGCTCCAGAGCAATCATAGATTCAGAGATTGGTTTTTCACATGCTACGCCTGGCCGGCCGATACCTGATAGGTCAAGACCCGGGGGGCCAGAAGCGATTAACAAATCAGACAGGTCCTGACCATTCGGCGAGGGGGTACTACTATACAGCAACAGTCCAGATGGGGTAGCGCCCCCAGAGGATTTAACAGGGGCTAGAGAGTCCACCTTCCCTGTACTAACATAACGACCGCAAAGATCAAAGTCAATGGATAGAGCTGACAAATCGCCACCCAATTGACCCTTCGGCGGGGTGTGGGACACAGATGGTAAACTAGATTGTAGAAGCATACTTTCCCTATCAGTTATTGGGAAGATGGGCTCACTCTCATCGATCCCCTCTGGAAGGACCCAGGGGGGAGATGCCCCAGACACAGACTGTTGCTGTAAGGGCTGCCCAGGAGAGGGCGGCAGGGATATAATTACTTGACTAGGAACCCCTAGAGCGATGACACCGGCACCTTTATTTGTAGATAAGTTAACGGTCTTGGGGGAGGGTAAATCCCAAAACTCAAAAAGTTGACATTGGCCCTTCAGAGGGGGGTTATTTACCGATTTATTTCTTGTGCGGTTAATATCTTTGTTCACCACAGAAATACCACCCACTTCCCTTCCAGACCGTAATTTTTTAAACATGTTCTTAACAAATGTATCCGCAAAATAATGTTATAAAAAGACAATTACACCTGAGGGCAAATAAAACAGAATAAAATAGGCTTCCTAGACAATAAAATTATAGTCCAGGAGATGCAAAGTGACTGTCCAGCGATGAAGGCAGTGATAGTTATATAATTGTCACGATGAAAAGCAACTTTCTTCAACAAACAAGCATATTTCCCATAGGCGAAAAACAAAAACACTTGTAATCGTTGACGATGAAAATAACTGGGCCCAGCCCGGCCTACCTCGGCCACTGAGGGCCCGCCCTTGTCCCGGGCTTCTCCCGGCGCCCTCCCGCGCGCTCCCGCGCAGCGGGGTCCTTCACCTACTGATAAGCAAAATTAGAGCAGAGGGGGGAGGAGCCGGCAGGGAGAGCGCCCCAGCTGATCTTAATTTGTGGAAGTTGCTGGCGCTCCTGGGACAGGTAGTCCTGCGCCAGCAACAGCTCGCAGCCCTGCTTCCCTCCTCTCTCGCCCTCGACCAGGTAGAGGACAAAGTCCGCCTTCCACGCAGCGGGACCCGCGGAGCGGGTTCCGCAAGCAGTAACAGTAGAACAGGATTCAAAGAAAGGCTCTGCAGATAGATTACACGGCGTCAGGGCACAAGTGAAGAATCCGCCGGTATGAAGCAACTCAGAAGCTTTTCAGAGCAACAAATGCGAGGGAGGAGCCGGCAGGGAGAGCGCCCCAGCTGATCTTAATTTGTGGAAGTTGCTGGCGCTCCTGGGACAGGTAGTCCTGCGCCAGCAACAGCTCGCAGCCCTGCTTCCCTCCTCTCTCGCCCTCGACCAGGTAGAGGACAAAGTCCGCCTTCCACGCAGCGGGACCCGCGGAGCGGGTTCCGCAAGCAGTAACAGTAGAACAGGATTCAAAGAAAGGCTCTGCAGATAGATTACACGGCGTCAGGGCACAAGTGAAGAATCCGCCGGTATGAAGCAACTCAGAAGCTTTTCAGAGGAACAAATGCGAGGGAGGAGCCGGCAGGGAGAGCGCCCCAGCTGATCTTAATTTGTGGAAGTTGCTGGCGCTCCTGGGACAGGTAGTCCTGCGCCAGCAACAGCTCGCAGCCCTGCTTCCCTCCTCTCTCGCCCTCGACCAGGTAGAGGACAAAGTCCGCCTTCCACGCAGCGGGACCCGCGGAGCGGGTTCCGCAAGCAGTAACAGTAGAACAGGATTCAAAGAAAGGCTCTGCAGATAGATTACACGGCGTCAGGGCACAAGTGAAGAATCCGCCGGTATGAAGCAACTCAGAAGCTTTTCAGAGCAACAAATGCGAGGGAGGAGCCGGCAGGGAGAGCGCCCCAGCTGATCTTAATTTGTGGAAGTTGCTGGCGCTCCTGGGACAGGTAGTCCTGCGCCAGCAACAGCTCGCAGCCCTGCTTCCCTCCTCTCTCGCCCTCGACCAGGTAGAGGACAAAGTCCGCCTTCCACGCAGCGGGACCCGCGGAGCGGGTTCCGCAAGCAGTAACAGTAGAACAGGATTCAAAGAAAGGCTCTGCAGATAGATTACACGGCGTCAGGGCACAAGTGAAGAATCCGCCGGTATGAAGCAACTCAGAAGCTTTTCAGAGCAACAAATGCGAGGGAGGAGCCGGCAGGGAGAGCGCCCCAGCTGATCTTAATTTGTGGAAGTTGCTGGCGCTCCTGGGACAGGTAGTCCTGCGCCAGCAACAGCTCGCAGCCCTGCTTCCCTCCTCTCTCGCCCTCAACCAGGTAGAGGACAAAGTCCGCCTTCCACGCAGCGGGACCCGCGGAGCGGGTTCCGCAAGCAGTAACAGTAGAACAGGATTCAAAGAAAGGCTCTGCAGATAGATTACACGGCGTCAGGGCACAAGTGAAGAATCCCAACTCCTAGGGATGTTTAGTAGGAAAACAC
This sequence comes from Lissotriton helveticus, assembly GCF_964261635.1. Classification (NCBI taxonomy): domain Eukaryota; kingdom Metazoa; phylum Chordata; class Amphibia; order Caudata; family Salamandridae; genus Lissotriton; species Lissotriton helveticus. The sequence continues at coordinate 1,589,431,052 of NC_136068.1, read as the reverse complement.
TTAGTGTAGGTAGGTGCACACACCACACCTCACTAGATCATGTCTGGCACAGGTGAACCATCTGGATCTCTACCTGTAGTGAGTGACCCTCCCAGGACACCCTCCGGATATGAAATCCTCAGCTTTCGAGAATTGAGACACTTGTGTACCTTAAGAAAGTTGAAACAGGGTTCTAAAACCTACCCTTCAACACCTGATGGAACTCCTAGATGGGAATGATAGTCTCAAGGCCTCTGGCACAGAGCCTACAGGGAGAACAGGTGAGGGCATCCCCCAACAGAAGATGAGGCCTCTGTCATAGATGATGATGAGGAAGAGGAGGAGGAAGAAGATTCTGAGGAAGAGGTAGACAGCCAGGCCCAAGTTAGGAGACTTAGCCAGGCTAACCTAAGCCTACATGGGGCTAGAGAACGGCTGGCCCTTCTCAGACCCCACAGTGAACTTAACCAGAGGTATAGGACGGACAGATCTCACTCAGGTGAATCTCTCCACTCCAATGGCTCTAGAGGTTCTCAGAGGGGAATGACTTCCTCAAAGGAGAGAACATGAGGTTAGGATGAGGGAGGTCCAACTCAGGATAGAGAAGGAAGAACTTGCCCTAGCCCAAGCAACACTTGCTTTGGCAAGGGAGCAAAAGTTAAGTGGCTTAGATTCCACTGGTGGCAGCAACATCCCTAAGGATAAACACAGGTCCTATGACAATAGACACCTGAGTAAGATTGTGCCCCCCTACAAAGATGGTGATGACATCTACAAATGGATAACTGCTTTGGAGAGGGCTTGCAAAGTACAGCAGGTACCCCGAAGTCAGTGGGCAGCAATCTTGTGGCTCTCCTTTTCAGAAAAAGGGAGAGATAAGCTCCTCACAGTTAGTTATGAGGATGCTAACAATTACACTGTCCTGAAGAGTGCTCTGATTGATGGGTTTGGCTTAACCACTGAACAGTACAGGTTGATGTTCAGGGATACCCAGAAGATACAGACTCAGGACTGGACTGATTTTGTAGATTGTGCTACTAAGGCTCTGGAGGGCTGGTTAATGGGCAGCAAAGTACAGGACTTTACAGGATTGTATCATTCATTTTTTTCATTCAAAAACTTTATTTCGGTTTGTTTATGAACCATAAAAGTACAGAACACATTTTAGACATTGAATAAATACACATATTACATCCCAGTTGATATACATAGACTACAAATTTCCATTTGGTGGCGGAGTCCCATTAAAATTCCTAAGACCATAAGTTATATATTAACAAATTTAAAAAGTTAAAATACAGTAGAAGCTCAAAGTCTTCCTGGATGTGTTATCCAACAACAGCCCAGGAGCTTTGTTACTTCCGAAGCATTCTCCGTCTTATTAGCCACATAGAGAACAGAAACTTGGCAACGGCTGTAACTATTAGTGCATTAGTATCGGATTTTAGAATTCTAAAAAACTTTAGATAATTCCTAACTCCCAAGTTCAGACATAGCTGTATAATCCATTTCTTTCTGCTGTTACAATAGGCAGGACAGAACAAGATTACATGCATTAGGATCTCATTAGAGTTTCCACATCCTGGGCAGGGGCGAGCTGGGCCCTCTTTCCATTTGTCTGTATATGAATGCAGGGGCAGTGTGCCATGTCTAGACTGTAGATACAACTTCTTTGCTAGAACCGGTTCAATCATATCTAGTTCCTTCTCAAATCTGTAAACATTCTTGTGATCTAAAAAGCTATCGGTGAGACTGGAGGGCCTGGCTGATTGAAGAGCTTCCTGTAGATTATGATGTTTTATGGTCTCAGCCAGGGTTTGTCTCGAGATAACTTGGCATGCAGCCTCAGGATTGGACCACAAGTTCTCCAGTCCAATCTTGGTCGCTAACCCCCTTATAAATGATAGCCACTGTATCCTACCTGGACCCTGACAGGCCATCACGGTTTTCAATTCTTCTCTATAGCTCTCAAGCTCCGGGACACTCCACAATCTTCGCCAATAAAGGAGCGGGCGAGAGGCAATTACTTCTGAAATTGGCCTCAGATTTAAATCCAGCCTTAATGGTATTAGCGGTGTGCTTTTTGGTAGAGTGAGCAGCTGCCTAATAAAGTTATTCTCTGTAACGCCGATCTCATTTACTGGTCGGTGCCCCCAAAGTTCCGCCCCATAGAGGGTGGAAGATCTGGCTTGAACTTTGTATATTTCTAGCAGGGCACTCACTAGTTTATGCACACAAGTTTTCTGCACTTTTAAGATTCCCCCCGCGGCCTGTGACAGCCCTAGGTTAGCCTTAGACATTTGAGTATCCCACCCCATTTTGTCGTTCAATGTCAAACCAAGGTAGACAAAGTTATTTACCCTTTCCAGGGGTCGACCATCCATTTTCGGGTGGGGGCAATTAATTGTGCTGGCGTTAAACACCATGTACTTTGTTTTATCTATGTTAATCACCAGGTTCCTTTTCTTACAGAATTCGGTAAATTGGTCTAACACCCGCTGTATCCCCATTGGTGTTTTTGAAAGCAGCAGGGTGTCGTCCGCAAACATTAGTGCAGGGAATTTAGCGCCAGCTAAATTAGGGGCATCAATATATTTTGCGCTGGTCAGATCTTCTATAAGGCCATTTAGAAAGAGGGAAAATAGTGTGGGGGCAAGTACACACCCCTGCCTAACCCCTTTCTCAATTGGAAATGCCCTAGACAGCTGGCCAAATTTACCAAAGCGTACCTTCGCGAAGGTTCCTTCATGGAGTCTTTTAAGTTGATGGCACAGGTAAAGAGGGATCCCCATGTTCGTTAATATGCTCCACAATTGGTTCCTATCCACCATATCAAAGGCGGATTTGAGGTCCACAAATGTTAGATACAGGCTACCCCCATCCAAGACCACATGCTTCCAATAAAGTACCTGGAGCCGTAGTAATTGGTCGATGGTCGATGTTTTGGCTCTAAACCCTGCTTGCAGGTGGGAGAGAATATTATTCTCTGAAATCCAATCCTGCAAGCGTTGTAAAAGGAGTCTGGCATACATTTTTTGTGTGACATCAATAAGGCTAATTGGCCTGTAGTTTGATGGTACCAGCGGGGAGCCCTTTTTATAAACCGGGATGATTTCGGCCCCCAGCCAGGTGCTAGGGAGTTCTTGTCCGTCCAAAATGGCATTAAATAGGACAGTCAAGTAGGGGACCCATATCTTCAACTCATCTCTATAAAGATTACCAGGAATCCTGTCCAACCCCGGGGCCTTATTAGGTTTTAATGCTAGTACCGCTAGTGTCACTTCCGACAAAGAAAATAAAGGAGGGCACCAGCTAGGATCCAACCGCAGAGGAGAACTTGGTAGGTCAAGAGTTAGGGAAGCAGGACTAGAGTAAAGATCTTTGAAGTAAGCACACCAAACTTCCTCAGCAATGTTGGGGTCGATCTTAGACTTGCCCTCTGCCTTCCCGGTGTGAACCAAATTCCAAAAGGATCGTGCATCTTTCACAATCAGTGCCTGTTTGATTCCCTGCCATCTCTCGGTTTCCCATTCAAATTTTGCATGGAACAGGAGATCCTTATAAGCCTTCCTTGCAGTCATAATGGAAGTCTTACTGCCTGTTTTAAGAGCAGATACTAAAATAGTTTTTGCCCTCCTACATGACTGGTTATACCAGGGATTAGAGTCCCGTGGCTGCCGTTGGCTCTGGTTGGAGGATTTGTAGAAATTGCCTGCCAGGGTCTTCATTAATTCTTTATGGATTTCTACAGCCTTTGCGCCTGCTGCAGAGTTTGAGGCACTCTCATTCAATGCTAGCACCTGCTCTAGCTGGGGAATTACACTATTGTACAGGAAAGCCAGATTTTCTGGTGAGGACTTAATAGTGGCCCAACGGATTCTTTTCCCACCCTGTATAATTCTAATATTACTTGATACAGCGTCAGCCTCTTGTGGCACCGCCTCAGGCTGTGGCAGATCCAACTCTACTACCAAAGGGTTGTGATCACTATCCGAGCGATCATGTACCTGGAAATTACAAATCATTGGCCATAAGGACAAGCTAGCCATAAAATAGTCAATTATTGACGAATGGCCCATTCCATTATAAGTACACTTTCCTGGGCTATCCCCTGGAAAGCGGCCGTTACATGCTCTAAGTGAATGTGTATACGTTAAGGATGTGAGCTGCATGACCATAGGTGACCAGGATTTAGTTTGGTAGACATTAGGGAATGGAATCTGGAAGACGTCATCCTCGTCTGATGATATCTGAATGCCCCCCCCCCCAAGTGGTTCATAGTGGCAGTTAAAGTCTCCCCTTATTAACACCTTAGTCTCGCTAGGAAGACTATTCAATAAATTAGTTAAGGCCTCTAGAGTCTGTGAGGTCCCTCCCACACGAACAGGACGTAAGTAAATGTTAATGATTGCCAATTTAGGTGTTTTTGGGCGAGCTAAGAGAATGCATAATAAGTCACAGCTATTAGTGCTAATCCTTTTAACAGAAAACCCAAGATGGACACCCACCCCACAGGATTGTATCATTTGATTACGAGGGAGCAGATCCTTAGTAATTGTCAAAACCAGCTTCTACACCAGCACCTGGTGGACTCAGATCTGACCTCTCCGCAAGAATTGGGTAAGAGGGCAGACAGATGGGTCAGAACCAGGATTAGGCCTAAAAATCAGGGTGATGACCAGAAGAAAGATTCTACCAAGCCTCAAGAGAAAGGTGGGGATAAATCAAAAGACAAGTCCTCCACAGGGCCCCAAAACTCCTCTGGTGGGGGTGGGTCCCAAAACACTTCCTCTAACCAAAAGAAACCTTATTGCCATGTCTGTAAACAGCCTGGCCACTGGAAAACTGACAGCAGTTGCCCAAGGGCCAACAATAAGGAAAACATTCTCCCAAGTAATACTCCCAGACCTACTGTTACTGTTAACAGTAATCCACCAGGTGGTGGGAGTGCCCCCAAGAATTTAGCTGGGTTCACTTTGGGAACTCCGGTGGACTCTGGCCTAACCAGGTCCCCTACCACAGCTACTCTTATCTGTGAGGATGGCGTGGGGGTTGCCAACTTCACTGCTTATCGCATCACTTTGGGCAAGTACAGACAGGAGCCCCACATCAATGGCCAGAAAGTTGAAGCCTACAGAGAGACAGGGGCTAGCATCACTATGGTGACAGACAGTCAAGTCCCCTCAGGACAACTTTTACCTGGGTTCACGTATCAGGTGACCAACATTGATGGAATGCAGAAAGATCATCCCATGGCAGTAGTAAATCTCAGCTGGGGAGGAGTCACTGGCCCCAAGAGAGTGGCAGTGTCTACAAACCTGCCTGTAGATTGTCTACTGGGAAATGATATAGAGATCTCACCCTCGGCTGGGGTAGAACCAGAAACACATTCCAAAATGGTAGGCCTTCCAGAAAAGGTTAGTGGGGTTGTGATGGCTACAGCCCTAGTTCAAGCAGAATTCCTTCCTAAAGAGGTTGGCATGGCTGTGATGGCCAGAGCCCACACCCAAACAGATTCCCTTCCTGAAAAGGTTGATAGGGCTGTGATGGTCACAGCCCAAACTCAGACAGATTTTAGTGTTGTGAAGCCTGAAACTATGGATCACTCCACTCAGACAGAGAGCATTGGGGAGGAGGACAAGTCTCCCTCCCACCAGACATTAGGTGAGAGTCAGCCTCCTCAGGGAACTGACCCTTCCCCTTGTGAAGAAACTGCCCCAGAGGTAGTCAGGCCTAGCCTGGCAGAGCCCCTGATGTCAGTGGACCCTTCCAAGGTGGGACCCAGTCTGGAGCAGGTAACCTGCCCCTCTCTACCCTGCCTCAGTCAGCCCAGGGCTGTGGAGGACAGGGAGGTCAGTGGACCCCAAAGGGCCCCCTGTCCACAAGAACACCCCCATCAGCAGATTAGGGGCACCAACGCTAGCTGCCCTAGCAAGGTAAAAATTTCAGAAACTCCGGAGGGATCTCCCTTACACCTAGTTAGGAACCTCCCCCAGATGGACACTGTTGGGCACAGCCAAACATGGGACCCAAAGGCCCCAAACCTGACCTGTCCCTCCAGTAAGCCAACAAAAGGGACCCAGCCTCCAGCTGTAGGCAGCCAGAGGTTGACCCTGAGAGCACAGTGCAACTCAGTCATGGAAAGAAAGGCACACATGGTGGATAGTGATTGGAGGAAGCTGAGCCCTACATTAGTGGAGCCTCACTTCAGTACTCCATCTCAACACCAGCCTTTTACTTTGCCAAAACACACCATAGGTAGAGATTCCCTATGGTGGAGACCCTCTGATACCCCTAGGGTGAGGGATTGCTTAGTGGACCATGAGACAAGGGATAACCATGCTAGTGCAGGTACTTCCTTATATGGCCACTTAGGAAATATAGGCTTACGTGGTCAAGGATAGCCTTATCTCCTTTCGTTTGGGGGGGGGGGGTTGTGTAGGAAGGTGGATACCTGACTATGGTTACCCCTGATTTTTTTACCTTGTGTTTAGCTGGTTTTTGACTTAGTTGGCCTGGGATCCTGCTAATCAGGGCCCCAGGCTATCTGCTCTTTCTGTAAAATGGACTCTATGTACCTTAGGTACATACCTAATTGGATTTGGGTCACTCTTATAAGTCCCTGTATAAAGTACTATAGGTACCTAGGGCATAGGTGACCCAAGGCCTACCAGGGGCTGCAGCATATCTTTGGCCCTCCAAACTGACACAACTGGCTGATCACTCAGCTGGGGCAAGGTTGTGTAATCACCCCTTGCTTAGATATAGTATTCCTATGTCTAACCCTATATCTGGACACATATACACCTATAAGTCACTCCTATGGCAGGCCTTAACAACCCCGAAGGCAGAGTGGTTGGTTTTATGTGAGATGGTGCTCTAGCATGAGCTGAGCCTGTCTGCAGCTTTCGGAACCATGTCCTTATAGCTGTTCTAGGATAATGCCATACCATATACTCTTAAGTGCATTATGAACCTTGCGGTTAAATGCTATCTTTGGTTTGACTTCATCAAAACATGTCATGTAAGGTGTCATACGCATTGGAATACTACCCCCTCGCCAGTTCTGGCGACTGGGGTAGCATTCCACCCTTCTAGTATTCTGGGTTTTGCTGTTCTGTGCCCCTTGCGTTTGTTTGTGCCCACTGTTGTTCTGCCTGTATCTTGTTTCATTTTTTGCTCTGCCCGTGATTGTTTTCTCGCATTGTGCTCCCCGGCGGCCCCGCCCCTTTTTCCTTCTGTACCCGCTTCCCCGACGCCCATTCGCCGCCCAGTTCCCGCCTCCCAGCTGCTCCTCCCTCCCACTTTGCCATATATGGAGGAGAAAGCGGAAGCGCACAGCGGACGCGCCGATGGCGCGCAAAAGGCAAGCCCGTCTGCGCCCGTCCGCGCCTGGACCGCGCCAGAACCCCAGGGCCCTGCGACCCCGTTACGCCAGACTGCACTACGACTCCAGCACCCTCCGTGCACTCAACACCGGACGAGCCCACCCCTGCTACCGGGCCACCCCGAAACGCACCCAAGGACCCTTCACCTGCCGCAACTGCAGCTACACCAGCATCCAGCCCACAAAAACACCAGCCAAAGAACCCAACCACCTCCGCTGCATTCTCCTCAACAACCGCTCCGCTCGCAAGCACCCCATCGAACTCTGGGACCTCCTAGACTCCACCGCCTTCCTGACGGAGACCTGGCTGAACGCCACCTCGACACCAGACATCACCATAGCCATCCCACAGGGCTACAAGATCTCCCGCAGAGACCGTGACAACGGAGTAGGAGGTGGAATCGCGTTCGTCCACAAAGACTCCATCAGAATCTCAACTAACACCGACGATACCCACACCACCGCCGAGCACATGCACTTCCAGATTCACACCGACCCCAACACGACCCTCAGAGGAACTCTCATCTAAGGACCTCCCGGACCCCAACTACAGTTCAGCTACACAATCGCCGACCTCATCAGCACCCACGCCCTCGCCTCCACGGACTACATCCTCCTCGGGGACCTGAACTTCCATCTCGACAACAACAACGACGCCAACTCCACCACCCTGATCGACAACCTCGCCAACCTCGGACTCAAACAGCTCGTGACGGCACCCACCCACGCTGCCGGACACACACTGGACCCCATCTTCTCTGCAAGCCCCCACGTCTCCTTCAACCACACCACCGAACCCCTCTGGACCGACAACAGATGCGTCCACTTCACCTTCAGGAAACACACCACCGCACCCAACAGCTGCCACGCCGCTGCTGGGGCAAGGTCACCGAGGACCAACTGACGACCACCCTCGCCGGAGACCACCCACCGACCCAGAAACCGTCGCAACCAACCTCACACAGTGGATCAACGACTGCGCCAACACCATTGCCCCTCTCACGACCTCCACAACAAACCACACCAACAAGAAAGCCACCTGGTTCACCGTAGACCTCCGGACCTCCAAGCACACAGGTCGGAAGCTGGAGAAGAAATGGCTCCGCGACCGAACACCAGACAGCCACACAGCCCTTAAGAGCGCAACCCACAGACACCACCAACTCATCAGGACCGCCAAGAGGACCGCCTTCAAGGACCGCCTAGACAACAATGCACACAACACCAAAGAGCTCTTCAGCATCGTGAAAGAACTCTCCAACCCCAGCTCCAACACCAACGACATCCCACCATCACAAGACCTGTGTGACTCCCTGGCCACCTTCTTTCACAGCAAGATCACCGACAACCACGACAGCTTCAACTCTGACGCCCCCGCACCCACCACCGAGTCCACCGCCCCTGCGACTACCACCAGCACCAGCCGCCTGACCACTTGGTTCAGCATCAGCGACGAAGACACCATCAAAACCATGAACTCCATCCACTCCGGATCCCCATCGGACCCCTGCCCTCACCACGTCTTCTACAAGGCCAGGACAACCATCGCGCCCCACCTCCGGAAAACCATCAACTGCTCCTTCGAGACAGCCACCTTCCCGGAAATCTGGAAGCATGCCGAGATCAACGCCCTTCTGAAGAAGCCCAAAGCGGACCTCAAGGACCACAAGAATTTCCGGACCATCTCGCTGCCCCCGTTCCCGGCAAAGTTAACAGAGAAGATCGTCAACAAACAGCTAACCCGCTAACTTGAAGACAACAATATCCTGGACCCCTCCCAATCCGGTTTTCGCAGCAACCACAGCACCGAGACCACCCTCATCGCCGCCACTGACGACATCAGGACCTTGATGGACAAAGGAGAAACAGCCGCCCTCATCCTCCTGGACCTATCAGCAGCCTTTGACACAGTCTGCCACCGCACCCGATCAACACGCCTCCAGGACGCCGGCATTCAAGAAAAGGCCCTGGCCTGGACCACATCCTTCCTCTCCGGCAGAACCCAGAGCGTCCGCCTCCCACCCTTTCGCTCAAAAACCACCGAGATCATCTGCGGCGTTCCACAGGGATCCTTCCTCAGCCCGACACTGTTCAATATCTACATGGCTCCTCTCGCCCACGTTGCACGACAACATAACCTCAACATCATCTCCTACGCCGACCCAGCTAATCATATCCCACACCGAAGACCCCCACACCGCCAAAGCCAACCTCCACAGAGGAATGAGGACCGTAGCCGACTGGATGAAGGACAGCTGACTGAAGCTGAACTCAGACAAGACGGAGGTCCTCATCCTCGGACACGCCCCATCAGCCTGGGACGACTCCTGGTGACCCACATCACTAGGCACAGCCCTGGAACCCATAGACCACGCACGCAACCTGGGGGTCATCCTTGACTCCACCCTCTCCATGACCAGGCAAGTCAACGCCGTCTCCGCGTCCTGCATCAACACCCTCCGAATGCTCCGCAGAATCTTCAAATGGATCCCTATCAACACGAGAAAGACCGTCTCCCAGGCCCTCGTCACCAGCCGACTCGACTACGGGAACGCCCTCTACTCAGGAACAACAAACAAGCTCCTGAGAAGACTACAACGAGTCCAGAACGCATCAGCTCGACTAATCCTCGACGTTCCCCGCCGCAGCCACATCACACCCCACCTGAGAGGCCTGCACTGGCTCCCCGTCAACAAGAGGATCACATTCAAGCTCCTCATCCACGCACACAAAGCACTTCACAACACCGGACCTACCTACCTCAACAACCGACTCAGCTTCCACACCCCCACCCGAAGCATCCGTTCAGCCAACCTCGCCCTCGCCACAGTCCCTCGTATCCGGAAAACCACAGCCGACGGAAGATCCTTCTCCTACCTCGCCGCCAAGACCTGGAACACTCTCCCAACCAACCTACGACAGACTCAGGACCGACTGGCCTTCAGAAGACTCCTCAAGACCTGGCTCTTCGATCAGTAGCGTCCCCCCCCCCCCCAGCGCCTTGAGACCCTCACGGGTATGTAGCACGCTTTAGAAATGTAATGATTGATTGATTGAAGAGATAGTGCAGAGGGCCAATCAGGGAGTAGTAGGGCGGTAACACACCAGTGAAATAGGGGAGAGCTAAGGTAGTGAACAATCACTTTGTGGGAGGGAGAGGAGATTTGACTTTTTTTTTTTTTTTTAAATAAACACGGCAGGCATGTAAATTTGATTGAGGGGTAACAGCGGAAGTTAACAAAGCAGTTACGGGAGAGTGTGAGTGAGGTAGGAGTCGCTTGTTGGTAGACCGGGGTTAGAGATAAAGGGATAGCGTATGTTTTAGTGAAGGAGTGTGGGATAAACCAAGCAGCGTAGGGAACAGGTTTGAACACAGGTGTGCAAAGCGAAGGGATTGACATTGAAGCAAAAGGTTAACAGTGTGTAATGAGGGGCACAATGGGTTTGAACAGTTGCATGAATAGTTGAATGAAGGTGGGAATATATAGTAAGAGTTAAATTAAAGGGCAAGGGTTATTTACGTTTATTGATATAGCGCTTGGGCCGAAGGTTGTGAGCAGCAAGGAAAAGAGATTGTTTGGTAACACAAGAGTGATTAAGGGAGAGGAGTTTAGAGAGAGATTGGTTCGTTTTGGTAACTGGCCATGAAGGGATTGATTATGGGGGGACAAGAGAGGGTTGCACAGTATCATGGCGTTTGAAACAATGAAATAATGTAAAATGAAAAAATGCATACTCATTTGAAATGTAAATCTGCATAACTTAATGTTGGTCATGTTTCAAAAGCTTATTTTTTGTATTGTTGTTTTTTATAGTGACCCCTGATGAAGGGCGTTTTTTGCCCGAAATGCATTGGGCTTTTTTAATAAATACACTGCCTTGGACGAATTCGGCATTTGTCATGTTCTTGCAAGAGGTCCGGAGGGGCACAGCGCGAACATAAGAAACTTGGAAAAAGGCTTATCATTCGGAATGTGGATTGAGATATAAAGCATGAAGTAAAGCAAGGCGCATAAGTATGGAATACAAGTGATGAAAAATAATTAATTTATGGTTTACATGGGAGCAATACATGGCCGCCTAGATGGCGCCAATCAGCAGTGCGACTATTTGGGGCGAAATAACGCCCCTGTCCTTGAATTTATAGAAGCCTGAGGGCACCAGTAGCGAAGAGGGAGGGGCAGTGCAAGGGTCCCAGCCCGGAAGAGTTGAACAAGATAATCCCACGCAGGCTCCAGGAAACCTGGGGGTCTGACCTTCTACAACACAATCGCCGACATACACAACAGCTTCGAAAACAGTTCCAACGAACAATCCTCCCCACCCCTCTCAGAACATAAACCGCCCTCTAACAATCTCAGCATCTGGAACCCAATCACCACCGAAGACACCATCCGCCTTATGAATTCCATCCACTCTGGCTCGCCATACGTCCCTTGTCCCCACCACATCTTCAACAAAGCAGACTCCATCATCGCACCCCATCTCCGCGATGTCATCAACTGCTCCTTCAACTCTGCTACCTTCCCTGAAAGCTGGAAACATGCCGAAGTCAGCGCCCTCCTGAAGAAACCCACAGCAGACCCCTCTGAACTCAAAAACTACCGCCCCATATCCCTACTCCCAATTCCGGCCAAAGCCATTGAGAAAGCCGTCAATAGTCATCTCGCCGCCTTCCTCGAATCCAACAACTCCCTCGACCCCTCACAATCCGGCTTCCGAGCCAAACACAGCACCGAAACCGCCCTCATCGCAGCAACAGACGACATCCGAACACTTCTGGGCAACGGAGAAACAGTGGCCCTCATTCTACTCGACCTCTCCGCCGCCTTCGACACAGTCTGCCATAACACCCTCATACAACGCCTCAGCAACATTGGCATAAAAGGAAAAGCCTTGGACTGGATCATCTCGTTCCTAGCCGGGAGAACTCAAAGAGTCCGACTTCCCCCATTCAAATCAGAGAAGACCGAAGTCATCTGCGGTGTACCACAAGGATCATCACTCAGTCCCACCCTCTTCAACGTTTACATGAGTCCACTCGCTTCCATCGCGCGACAACACAACCTTAACATCATCTCCTACGCTGATGACACCCAGCTGATCCTTTCCCTCACCAAAGACCCCAACACCGCCAAAAACAACCTTCAGGAAGGCATGAAAGAAGTAGCCGTATGGATGAAAAACAGCCGCCTAAAACTCAACTCAGACAAAACGGAAGTGCTCATCCTAGGATCATCCCCCTCTGCCTGGGACGACTCATGGTGGCCTTCGATCTGGGCTCAGCACCCATTCCCACAGACCACGCACGTAACCTTGGCTTCATCCTAGACTCCTCCCTCTCGATGACTAGACAAGTCAACGCCGTCTCATCCTCTTGCTTCAACGTACTTCGGATGCTCAAAAAAATCTTCCACTGGATCCCCACCGAGACAAGAAAGACTGTCACCCACGCACTAGTTACGAGTCGATTAGACTACGGAAACACCCTCTACGCCGGAAGCACAGCCAAATTACAAAAAAAACTACAACGCATCCAAAACGCATCAGCGAGACTCATTCTGGACATCCCTCGCCATGATCACATTACCGGCCACCTGAAAGACCTCCACTGGCTTCCCGTCAACAAGAGAATAACATTCCGGCTCCTCACCCACGCACACAAGGCCCTTTACAAACTAGGACCTGAATGCCTCAACACACGACTGTCCTTTTCCACACCCACTCGCCAACTAAGATCCTCCAATCAAGGCCTCGCCGCAGTTCCGCGTATCCACAGATCCACCATGGGAGGTAGATCCTTCTTCTTCTTGGCGGCCAAGACGTGGAACTCACTCCCCACTCACCTCCGCCTTACACAGAACCACATCTCCTTCAGAAAAGAACTCAAAACCTGGCTATTCGACAAATAATGATCCCCTTCCCCAAGCGCCTTGAGACCCTCTGGGTGAGTAGCGCGCTATATAAATTCTTGAACTTGAACTTGACCTGAAAGGGGGATGTGCAAGGGCCATCATCCATAGAGGGCCTGTTCCCTAAGAGAATGAGGAATGGCGCTGGCGGGGGGTCCCTCCCCAGACTCACCTGTGGGTTATCCACACTGTAACTCCCCTTTGGTTGTATTGTACAAGACTGTTTGCACAGCTCCTCTGCACAGGTTCTTCCTTTTGTCTCTTTTTCTTTATTTTCCTTTTTAGGTTTCGGCTAGGCAGCGCATGCGCTGTCTCGTCGAGAGATGCTGTATACAGCATAGTGGGGGAAGCTCCGCCCACTTTCCGCCTATCTTTTTGATTGGCCTAATTCCTAAATGCTGCAATCAGATTGGTTTTCCTCAACTTAATCCCGGCTCCTGACGGCCATGTTGTAATTTTTCTCCTTCCATAGCTATCGGCCCCTTTACTTCTAAAACTGTTTGTTCCCCTGCCTTCCCCATTTCCTCCCACAATCCCTCACTTCTCTGCTCACCACAACCCCCCACCCACTCACGTTCCTGTTTTCTTGGACGCCCGCATTTTTATTTACAATGCAATAGGACTCGCGTAAATACTTTTCCTATTGCATTTGTAAATGCTTTTTTTCTCCTCTGATTGGCTGGCTGCATTCAGGTACTCTATTTTGCCTGACCTGTCCCTCTCCCATGCGTGCAATGCTATATATCCAGTATACAATGTAACACTTGAATTCATCCTGCGCGGCATGGCACACTGGTCATGGGTGTGTCTGAAGCTTAGTTATAGGCGGGTGGCGCAGTATTTAAAATGACTTTCGTTTTGCTAAATGTAACTGCAGTGCCCAGAGAGGGCTGCAGCTAGTAGCTGAGCGAGCCGCCTCGCCGGCACAGAGGCGACCAAGACAGCCCGTGTACGGAGCTGCTCTCGCCGGCCGACCTGCTTGGAATGTGTGGACTGACGCACATGGATTCAATCACCACCGCAGGTAAGTAATTTGGCGCATTAGGGTTGGTGTGAAGGGCACAGAAGCTGCTCCGTCGCCGGGGATTTGAGTTTGTGTGATGATGTTATTACCCCTGTGGTACAGATGACAGAACACAGGGAATATGAGGCCAAAGTATTTATTATTATAATACTACTGAGCTGGAGAGCGCCGGGCGTGCTGTGTCCTCGGGTTGCTCCGGCCGAATCTCACTTTCACAGCGCGATCCAAAATGGCGGCCGCTCGTGCTACGTGGTGACCTAGCGCTCAACCACTAGAGAGCAACTCTACATATCTCCCCTTTTCAGGGCTCGACAAATCCACTCGCCCGCTCGCAAATGCGAGGGAGAATTGCTGAGGACGAGCTATTTTTAGGTCCTACTCGCCCTTTCTGGCGAGTAGGAAGATAAACTAACTTTTGTCCTCCGTCTTTGAAAACGGGGCAAAAGTGACAAGATAACAAGATTTAAAGGCATTTTTATTGCTCACAAAGGGAATGAGCAATAAAAATGCCTTTAAATTATGTTATCTTGTCACTTTTACTCCGTTTTCAGAGACGGAGGTCAAGTGGGTTGCAGTCAGGTCGAGGGGATGTTCCAAGGTACTAGACCTGCAGGGCTAGTACAATTTTTCAGATTTTTCGAGCCCTGCTTTTTATACCAACCAAGAAAACTAACAGTCTCTACATAAGTCGAACTACATTTCTTCTCCCAGTTCATAGTCTCGATATCTTGTGGGTCTCACTATCCCTCTGCCCCCCGTGTCCGTCTTACTGGGGTGGAAGTCACTTCTCTGGGACTGTTCGTTGCTGGACCCACCACTCTATCCTCTTGTGTACTCTGTCTTTCTCTCCTGGGAGTCCCTCTCTCGTCTCTTGGGCATACCTCTGCTCTTGACACTTCACGCCCACCTTGCTCTTCATTCTGTCCTTCCGCTACCATGCTCCCTTCTCCTTCCGGGCTCACAATGTCATTCTCCTGTGACCTCAGGTCCATCATTGTTTGCTCCCTGTCTTCAGGGTACCATGGTAGGATCTTGTTACACCGGGACATGCGATCTTGGGACCACACGTTCCCATCGCTAAGCAATGCAGCCCGGTCATACACCTCCTTTACTTGTAAGGGTCGACTGTATTTGCTGTCACCTTTTTTCTGTAGTACCGCCAATTTGACCGTGACCCATTCTCCCTTCTCCAGGGATATTTCTTTCACGTTCTTTCTTCTGTTGTAATGTTCAGTATATATCGTTTGGGGTTTTTCTAGATTGTGCTGCTCCACTGCAGGGGACCATTTGCTGGTTACGGTCTTCTCCTTCCATGCCAGGTTATCTTTGGTGAAGGAATCTCTACCCCTTAAAATCTGGAAGGGGCTGTACATCGTGCTCGTTGGGGTGATGCGGTAGGCCCATATCATATTTTGGACTTCTTTTTCCCAGTCCTTGCCCATCGTGATGGCCGCCTGGATGGAACCCATTATGACTCTGTTGAAGCGTTCCACTTGTCCATTTCCGGCAGGGTGGTATATGGAAGTGTGTTTGGGTTTGATGCCATTCCTCTCCATATATTTGTGCCATTTCTCCGAGGTAAACTGGGGACCATTATCACTTAGAACTGATTTCGGTATGCCTTCCCTGAGAAAGGTTGAGGTGAGGAATCTAAGTATTGTTTCTGTGTCCATTTCTTCTTGTATGTGTACTTCAGGCCATTTCGAGTATCCATCCACTATGACGCATAGGTATTTTGGGGTGCCTTGGTCGTCTAGTATTGGACCCAGTATGTCTATGGATAACTCCTCCCAGGGATTCTTCGGGTTGATGAATTTCCCTAAGGCTGGCCTCAGAGGTGTCATCGTCTTGTCAGCTCGCTGGCATTGGTCACACTCTTTCACGTGTCTCTCTGTTTGTATGTCCAACCCTGGCCACCAGTATCCCTGCTTGGCCCTCATCTTGGTTTTCACGATCCCTAGGTGTCCTTTATGTAGGATCGCTGTAGGAGAGTAGGGTCTGCAATCCTATGATCACCCAGATTTTTGCTTTTTGCTGCACTGGTTTACGACTTTCCCTGGCTGTGGGCCTGCTAATCAGACCCACAGCCTAGCTGTTCTCTCTATCCAAATTGTACTCAGGTACTGAATTGGCACTGGGCCCTCTCCAAGTCCCTGTACCCAGGGCTGAGGTGCACCCAGAAGTCTCCCAGGGGCTGAAGCATGTATTATGCCACCCCTGGATTGACTAACTAAAACTGACACAACTGGCTGCACGACAGCTGGGGCAAGGTGGTGTACTCACCCTTTGCTTTAGATATAGTATGCCTATATCTAACCCTAAAATGGACACACAGATCTCCTATCAGTCACTCCTATGGCAGGCCTTAACAATCCTGAAGGCAGAGTGCGTGGAATCGTGTGAGATGGTGCTCTGGCATGAGCTGAGCCTGTCTGCGGCTTTCGGGATCTATCCCTTAGCCGTTTCCATGATATCGCATACCATATACTCTTAAGTGCATTATAATCCTCGCGGTTATGTGCCAACTCTGGTATCGCTTTATCAAAACATGTCGAGTAAGGTGTCATACGAATTGGAATACTAACCCCTCGCCAATTCTGGCGACGGGGTTAGCATTCCACCCTTCTAGAGGGACACGACATGCCTGTAACCTATAACCCGGTTAAAAGTCAGACAGAGCCTTAGCATCCACAAAATGGATGCTGCCACCGAGACACAAGTCTGCCCTCCTGCTGCTGGGAGTCCTCCCAGAGCAGGAGATAAGGACAAAGGGTTTCCTGCCAGGGGCGGTGCCAGCACCGTCCCAGACAGGGTTTTGTGTATTGTAGGTAGGCAGGGCTTTAGAGGAAGGTGACTGCACGTGGCACCCCGGTGCTCACTGTGCATAGGCTGGCTGAAACCAGTTCCAGGGTCACTCCAGACCCTGTGCTGGGGAAAAGCCCGCCAAGGAAGTGGGTGTAACCACCCCCCTCCTAGTCCCACCCATAGGGCAGGACTTAGTCGCGTGCCAGCCCCTTTTTACAGGATAAAGGTAGAGACTGGCCCCCTTCCAGATCAGATCATCTTTGAATCCTGAAACTACTTTCTGCGAAAGGAACTCAAGACTTCTTCCTAAGATTTCTCCCTTGTGACTAAGGAGTAGTCACCCTGCATCCGCAGGCACCATCTAAGAACACTGCGGTCTGCTGTAAGTCCTTCCTCCGGAATCCGACTGCCCAGCTCGACGAGAACCGGCTTCCCTGGCACCTCTGACCTCTACCCACCTCTACAGCCCAGCTGAGAACCGTGGGTGCGACGAGACCTCAAGGGACCGGCCATCTGCAAGACTGCACGACTTCTTTCCAGCAAGCCCGCCGAGTAATCTACTGGTGAGTGCTTTGGGGTCCGAGAAGCCCCGACTCTGAGCAGCTCCAGCTCCGAAGTGCAGCCCCCCAGCATCTCCACGATCTGCGTGGGGCCCTTCTGCTTTCCGCTGCTCACCGCGTTGTTTGGCTACTAGCCCGTTGGCTTGTGGCCTTCCTGACGACGCCCGACGACATTTCTGCTGCTGGTCTGGTTGCTCCAGACTGGCCCTTGCTTCCTTCCAGAAGAGGAGCACCCTGGACCCTCCTGGTCCACTCAAGACGCCATTTTGAGTCCACCGCGTGGGCTTGAATTAGCCAAGGCTTGTTGCCCAATCCTGGGTAACTTCGACGCCAACGACTTCATCCTTCGTGGGACAGCTCGCACCTCCATCCTGGTCGCCGACAACGCCTCCTGGTCCGAGAGACTGCAGAGCCCAGCAGTGCCCACTCACCTGACTGCGGTGACTTCGCCCGGTGCCATCCTGGTGCCCACTTAATCACTGGCTAGTGATTCAAGAACTTGGTCCCCTCTGCTTTCAGGTTTCTTCTTCCTTGATCCAGGCTTGGATCCATCGAACTTTCCTTCACTGGTCGCCTGCCAGCAACTTCTTCCTTCCAGGCTCCTGGTCCGGCAACGAGATCCCCGACGTCTTTTCAGACCTATGCAGCTGCAGCCCCTGGGCTAGGTAACTTCGGCACTTCGGTGTCCCAGCATAGCCTCACTATCCTAGGGTCAGGATCCACTGTCGTTTTCTTCCTACCAGGTCGGGTTCGCCCGTGAACACTAACTTTGCCTTTACTAGCCTCCATAGACTTTGTCCCGCATCCCGCGTGAGAGTGCACACTCTGCACCCGAGTCCCCTGGGCCTCCTAGTAGTAATCTAACGATTCCCTAGTCCAGTCCTAGCGATTCCAAAGCCTATTAGAACTGTTACTTACCTGCTAGTAATTCGCATTCCACTTTTAGTGTATATGGTTTTTCGTGCCCCTCGGGCATTTGTGTAACGTGCTAACTGAAAAGTATTTTCGTAAGAGTTTTGTTGTGTGCCTAGCACCCTGTCCTCATAAAGAGTACAGGGTTGTTGTGATTCTAATAAATACATTGTTTATTTTCATAACACTTGTGTGGTGTCCTTTCACTGGGTGTTCAAGGGGTAATGTGATGGTAAAACAGCTGGCTTAACACGCCCTCTAGAGTCTTAGCCTTAGACTGCTCGTATCCATGCTACTAGGATAGCTGGTCTATAAGGTTGACTTACAACCAATCATCAATAAGGGTTGTTTGGACTGATATATAGTGATCACTAGAATAGTGAACACTGCACATCAGGCCAACTTCTCACATTGGTGAGCAGCGGTTGGGATTTGAGCTTGCTGTTGTTTTACCACACATGCCCTAAGAATATCTTGTGAAAGATCACATAAGTACTAAAGGTACATATAACTTAGCTTAGAATACTCTGAGTTCTACTGAACCAGCTGTTGTAGCTCCTAGGGCCTAGCACACCCTAAACTACAACTCTAGCAAGGGATCAGTAGGCAAACATATAGTGTAGGTAAGTGCACCACTTACACCTCACTAGAAAAGCATGTCGACTCAGGGGGACTCTACTGAGACTCCCCTGGTCAGTGTTGACCCTCCACAGGTCACTTCAAGATATGCAGCTCTCAATTTTCAGGAGATGAGGCAACTCTGTGTCTCCAGGAAACTGAAGCAGGGGTCTAACCCCACCCTTCCCTTTCTGATAGGTCTCTTAGAGACATATGATGCCAGAAAGCTCTCTCAGTTACATGAGAGCATGCCAGCCTTAGAGGGAACCTCTGGGGATCCAGACCTCCCCAACACTGATTCAGCAGTTGAGGAGGAGGATGAGGAGGTACTCTCTGGGGATGAGGTAGACAAGGGTCTTGAGGTAGTCAGAAGGCTAACTAGGACCAACTTAGACTTACTTGGGCTAGGATCTGGGGGCCCCCCAGTACTAACCCGAAGTGGGCCTAACCTTGGAGTTAGGAGAGATAGATCTCTTTCTAGGGACTCCAATAGATCTCTGCACTCTAATGCCTCTTCTCAGGGGAGAAGGAATCCTCCACAGAGGAGATTTACTTCCCCTCAGAGAAGAGAGCATGAAGCTAGGATGAGACAAGCTGAACTGAGGATTGAAAGGGAAGAAATTGCCCTGGCCAAAGAGAAGCTTGCCCTGGCAAGAGAGCAGCAGATGAGTGGGTTAGCTCCCACTGGTGGCAGCAATCTCCCAAGAGATAGAGAGAAGGGTTTAGATACTAAACACCTGACTAAAATAGTGCCCCCCTTTAAGCAAGGGGATGACATCCAGAAATGGATGGCTGCTCTGGAGAGGGCCTGCACTGTGCAGAACATTCCCCAGAGTCAGTGGGCAGCTATACTGTGGCTCTCCTTTGATGGTAAAGGTAGAGATAAGCTCCTCACTACAAGGGTGGAGGATGCTAACAATTACCAGGTCCTGAAGAATACACTGGTTGATGGGTTTGGTTTAACCACTGAGCAGTACAGGTTGCTGTTCAGAGACACCCAGAAAACTCAGTCTCAGGACTGGTCTGATTTTGTGGATTGTGCCACTAAGGCTTTGGAGGGCTGGTTGCTGGGTAGCAAGGTTACAGATTACACAGGATTGTATAATCTAATGATGAGAGAACAAATTTTGAACAATTGTCAGAACCAGTTGCTGCACCAGCACCTTGTTGATTCAGATCTGACCTCTCCCCAAGAATTGGGAAAGAAGGCAGACAAATGGGTCAGGACAAGGATCAAGCAGAACCAGAACCAGAACCAGGGTGGTCAGAAGAAAGCAGACCAGAAGGGTAATGTTAAGAATGAGCAAAATGACCAGAAGTCTTCACCAGGTCCCCAACAAACCAAAGAGGGTGGGGGTCAGGCTTCCCAGAAGAAGAAGACTCAAGAAGGCCAGTCAAAAAGGTGGTGCCAGTACTGCAAAAGTAAATCTCACTGGTTTAGTGAGTGCACCAAAAGAGGAGGACAAACTCCTGCCACTACAGCTCCTAAAGCAACTGCACCCCCTAGTACAGTCAGTAGTGGTAGTGTCACTCCCAAGGCATTAGTTGGGTTAACCTTGGGTACTGAGGGGTCTGACAACTTAGTTGGCACACTCACTCAGGCTGTCCTTGTCTGTACAGGGGATATGGATATGTCCCCTGAAATAAGTCCCAATACTTTGGGCAAATACAGGCAGACACCTTTGATTAATGGCAAAATGGCTCAGGCCTATAGGGACACTTGTGCCAGTGTCACCATGGTGACACCTAACTTTGTGGACCCTGGACAGATCATGCCAGGTACTGATTTCCTGGTGACCAATGCCAGCAATGTCACTACTAGTCATAGTGTGGCAATTGTAGCTTTCTCCTGGGGTGGAGTGAAGGGACAAAAGAAAGTTGTAGTCAGTTCAGACCTCCCAGTTGATTGTTTGTTGGGCAATGATTTGGAGTCATCACAATGGTCAGAAGTGGAGCAGAGGACTCACATGGAGATGTTAGGCTTGCCAGCACATGTGCTTGCTGTGACTAGGTCACAGGCCAGAAAATGCCCCACTGAACAGGTGCTGGATCCTGAAATTATGGACCAGACACCTCCCAAGAAGAAGAGCAGTAAGGGTAAGGCTTTGCCTTCCCCCTTGCCCCAGGTTGAGGATCAAGTCTCTGAGGAGGCTGATCTAGAAGAGCTGAGGGAAACTGAGCCTAAAGAGCTTGAACTTGATCAAGTTGAGTTTCTGGGCTCAGGGGGACCCTCCAGAGCAGACCTGGGGAGGGAACAGTTGAGCTGCCCTTCCCTTGAACCCCTCAGACAGCAGGCTGCTGCTGAGGCTGCAGGGAATGCCACAGGTGCCCACAGGGTATACTGGGAAGATGGACTCCTGTACTCTGAGTCAAGAGACCCCAAGCCTGGTGCAACCAGGAGGCTGGTCATCCCCTTGTCTCTGAGAGGTTTCCTTCTCACCTTGGCCCATGAGATTCCCCTTGCAGGTCATTTAGGTCAGACAAAGACTTGGGACAGGCTTGTCTCACACTTTCACTGGCCACATATGAATGAGAATACCAAGGAGTTTTGTCGCTCATGTGTCACTTGCCAAGCCAGTGGTAAGTCAGGTGGCACAACAAAGGCCCCCCTCATACCACTACCTGTGGTGGGGGTTCCCTTTGAAAGAGTGGGGATTGACATTGTTGGTCCAATGGAACCCCAGACAGCATCAGGACACAAGTTTATACTGGTGGTGGTGGACCATGCCACCAGGTATCCTGAGGCTATTCCCCTTAGGACCACTACAGCCCCTGTAGTGGCAAGAGCCCTAGTTGGAGTGTTCTCCAGAGTGGGTTTCCCTAAGGAGGTCGTTTCTGACAGAGGTACAAACTTCATGTCAGGATATCTGACTGCCATGTGGAAAGAGTGTGGTGTGAACTACAAGTTCACCACACCCTATCATCCACAATGCAATGGGCTTGTTGAGAGATTCAACAGGACCCTGAAAGGGATGATTCATGGACTACCTGAACCTCTTAGGAGAAGATGGGATGTTCTGATCCCCTGCCTCTTGGTTGCTTACAGAGAGGTCCCACAGAAGGGGGTTGGCTACAGCCCTTTTGAGCTTCTGTATGGGCATCCTGTAAGGGGACCCCTGTGTTTGGTGAAGGAAGGATGGGAGAGACCTCTCAAAAAGCCTGCAACCAACATAGTGGACTATGTACTTGGTCTCCGCTCCAGGATGGCTGAGTACATGGAAAAGGCATCTAAAAACCTTGAGGCCAGCCAGGAACTTCAAAAAGCTTGGCATGACCAAAAGGCTGTACTGACTGTGTACCAGCCAGGACAGAAGGTGTGGGTGCTGGAGCCAGTGGCCCCAGCAGCTCTGAAAGACAAATGGTCTGGGCCCCACACCATCATTGAGCAAAAGGGAGAGGTTACCTACTTGGTGGACCTTGGAACTCCCAGGAGCCCTCTCAGAGTGCTCCATGTTAACAGGCTCAAAGCATATGTTGACAGGAAGGACATGAGCTTGCTCATGGCCACAGATGAGGGACAGGAGGAAGAGAGTGACCCTCTCCCAGACCTGCTCACTCAGAATCCTGATGATGGGTCAGTTGATGGTGTTGTCTTTTGTGGCAGCCTCACTGAACATCAGCAACAGGATTGCAGGCAAGTTCTGCAATCCTTTCGACATATGTTCTCTCTGACACCCAGCCAAACTGATTGGTGTACCCATGATGTTGACACTGGAGACAGTCTGCCTGTCAAGAGTAAAATCTACAGACAGCCTGATCATGTTAGAGACTGCATAAAAACTGAAGTGCAGAAAATGTTGGAACTGGGAGTCATTGAGCCCTCAGATAGCCCTTGGGCTAGCCCAGTAGTTCTAGTGCCAAAGCCTCACACCCAGGGTGGTAAGAGAGAGATGAGGTTTTGCGTAGACTACAGAGGCCTCAATGCAGTCACTAAGACTGATGCCCACCCAATACCAAGAGCAGATGAGCTTATAGATAGATTGGCTTCTGCCAACTTCTTAAGCACATTTGATTTGACAGCTGGGTATTGGCAAATCAGGTTAGCTGAGGAAGCCAAACCTAAGACAGCATTTTCTACCCCTGGAGGGCATTATCAATTTGTGGTAATGCCCTTTGGACTGAAAAATGCACCTGCCACCTTCCAAAGGTTGGTGAATCAAGTCCTCACTGGGCTGGATGACTTCTGTGCAGCTTATCTTGACGATATTGCTGTCTTTAGCTCCACCTGGGAGGATCACCTGGTCCACCTGAGGAAAGTGTTAGAGGCCCTGCAAAAGGCAGGCCTCACTATCAAGGCCACCAAGTGCCAGATAGGGCAGTCACAGGTTGTATACCTGGGCCACCTTGTAGGTGGAGGCCAGGTTCAGCCACTGGAGAGTAAGATACAGGCCATCAAGGACTGGACTCCTCCAATCACCCAGACTCAGGTTCGAGCTTTCTTGGGCCTGACTGGGTACTATAGGAAGTTTGTCAGAAATTATGGGTCCATAGTGACCCCCCTTAATGACCTGACAAGCAAAAAGATGCCAAAGAAAGTTCAGTGGACAGCAAGCTGTCAGAAAGCATTCAATGACCTAAAGCAGGCCATGTGCACAGCACCTATCCTCAAGAGTCCAGATTACTCCAAGCCATTCATTGTCCAAACAGATGCTTCTGAGTTGGGTGTGGGAGCTGTTCTGTCTCAACTGAATTTTGATGGTAATGATCAGCCTATTGCTTTCATTAGTAGGAGGTTGACACCCAGAGAGAAAAATTGGTCAGCTATTGAGAGGGAGGCCTTTGCTGTGGTCTGGGCCCTGAAGAAGCTGAGGGCCTACTTGTTTGGCACTCACTTCACCATTCAGACAGACCATAAGCCCCTCTTGTGGCTAAATCAGATGAAGGGTGAAAACCCCAAACTGCTTAGGTGGTCCATTTCCCTACAGGGGATGGATTTTACAGTGGAGCATAGACCTGGGACTGATCACAGCAATGCTGATGGGCTCTCCAGGTATTTCCACTTAGAGCAAGAAGACTCACCTGGTCAAGGTTAGCTTATTGTCCCAAAGTTTGGGGGGGGGTCATGTAGGAGAGTAGGGTCTGCAATCCTATGATCACCCAGATTTTTGCTTTTTGCTGCACTGGTTTACGACTTTCCCTGGCTGTGGGCCTGCTAATCAGACCCACAGCCTAGCTGTTCTCTCTATCCAAATTGTACTCAGGTACTGAATTGGCACTGGGCCCTCTCCAAGTCCCTGTACCCAGGGCTGAGGTGCACCCAGAAGTCTCCCAGGGGCTGAAGCATGTATTATGCCACCCCTGGATTGACTAACTAAAACTGACACAACTGGCTGCACGACAGCTGGGGCAAGGTGGTGTACTCACCCTTTGCTTTAGATATAGTATGCCTATATCTAACCCTAAAATGGACACACAGATCTCCTATCAGTCACTCCTATGGCAGGCCTTAACAATCCTGAAGGCAGAGTGCGTGGAATCGTGTGAGATGGTGCTCTGGCATGAGCTGAGCCTGTCTGCGGCTTTCGGGATCTATCCCTTAGCCGTTTCCATGATATCGCATACCATATACTCTTAAGTGCATTATAATCCTCGCGGTTATGTGCCAACTCTGGTATCGCTTTATCAAAACATGTCGAGTAAGGTGTCATACGAATTGGAATACTAACCCCTCGCCAATTCTGGCGACGGGGTTAGCATTCCACCCTTCTAGAGGGACACGACATGCCTGTAACCTATAACCCGGTTAAAAGTCAGACAGAGCCTTAGCATCCACAAAATGGATGCTGCCACCGAGACACAAGTCTGCCCTCCTGCTGCTGGGAGTCCTCCCAGAGCAGGAGATAAGGACAAAGGGTTTCCTGCCAGGGGCGGTGCCAGCACCGTCCCAGACAGGGTTTTGTGTATTGTAGGTAGGCAGGGCTTTAGAGGAAGGTGACTGCACGTGGCACCCCGGTGCTCACTGTGCATAGGCTGGCTGAAACCAGTTCCAGGGTCACTCCAGACCCTGTGCTGGGGAAAAGCCCGCCAAGGAAGTGGGTGTAACCACCCCCCTCCTAGTCCCACCCATAGGGCAGGACTTAGTCGCGTGCCAGCCCCTTTTTACAGGATAAAGGTAGAGACTGGCCCCCTTCCAGATCAGATCATCTTTGAATCCTGAAACTACTTTCTGCGAAAGGAACTCAAGACTTCTTCCTAAGATTTCTCCCTTGTGACTAAGGAGTAGTCACCCTGCATCCGCAGGCACCATCTAAGAACACTGCGGTCTGCTGTAAGTCCTTCCTCCGGAATCCGACTGCCCAGCTCGACGAGAACCGGCTTCCCTGGCACCTCTGACCTCTACCCACCTCTACAGCCCAGCTGAGAACCGTGGGTGCGACGAGACCTCAAGGGACCGGCCATCTGCAAGACTGCACGACTTCTTTCCAGCAAGCCCGCCGAGTAATCTACTGGTGAGTGCTTTGGGGTCCGAGAAGCCCCGACTCTGAGCAGCTCCAGCTCCGAAGTGCAGCCCCCCAGCATCTCCACGATCTGCGTGGGGCCCTTCTGCTTTCCGCTGCTCACCGCGTTGTTTGGCTACTAGCCCGTTGGCTTGTGGCCTTCCTGACGACGCCCGACGACATTTCTGCTGCTGGTCTGGTTGCTCCAGACTGGCCCTTGCTTCCTTCCAGAAGAGGAGCACCCTGGACCCTCCTGGTCCACTCAAGACGCCATTTTGAGTCCACCGCGTGGGCTTGAATTAGCCAAGGCTTGTTGCCCAATCCTGGGTAACTTCGACGCCAACGACTTCATCCTTCGTGGGACAGCTCGCACCTCCATCCTGGTCGCCGACAACGCCTCCTGGTCCGAGAGACTGCAGAGCCCAGCAGTGCCCACTCACCTGACTGCGGTGACTTCGCCCGGTGCCATCCTGGTGCCCACTTAATCACTGGCTAGTGATTCAAGAACTTGGTCCCCTCTGCTTTCAGGTTTCTTCTTCCTTGATCCAGGCTTGGATCCATCGAACTTTCCTTCACTGGTCGCCTGCCAGCAACTTCTTCCTTCCAGGCTCCTGGTCCGGCAACGAGATCCCCGACGTCTTTTCAGACCTATGCAGCTGCAGCCCCTGGGCTAGGTAACTTCGGCACTTCGGTGTCCCAGCATAGCCTCACTATCCTAGGGTCAGGATCCACTGTCGTTTTCTTCCTACCAGGTCGGGTTCGCCCGTGAACACTAACTTTGCCTTTACTAGCCTCCATAGACTTTGTCCCGCATCCCGCGTGAGAGTGCACACTCTGCACCCGAGTCCCCTGGGCCTCCTAGTAGTAATCTAACGATTCCCTAGTCCAGTCCTAGCGATTCCAAAGCCTATTAGAACTGTTACTTACCTGCTAGTAATTCGCATTCCACTTTTAGTGTATATGGTTTTTCGTGCCCCTCGGGCATTTGTGTAACGTGCTAACTGAAAAGTATTTTCGTAAGAGTTTTGTTGTGTGCCTAGCACCCTGTCCTCATAAAGAGTACAGGGTTGTTGTGATTCTAATAAATACATTGTTTATTTTCATAACACTTGTGTGGTGTCCTTTCACTGGGTGTTCAAGGGGTAATGTGATGGTAAAACAGCTGGCTTAACACGCCCTCTAGAGTCTTAGCCTTAGACTGCTCGTATCCATGCTACTAGGATAGCTGGTCTATAAGGTTGACTTACAACCAATCATCAATAAGGGTTGTTTGGACTGATATATAGTGATCACTAGAATAGTGAACACTGCACATCAGGCCAACTTCTCACAATCGCCAACAATCGTGGTATCAACAACGTTGGGGGGACGACTTTGTCTCCTCTGTACAGGAAGGTGCCTTTGTCGTCCAGGGACAATTCTTCTCGTACGTCATAAAATTTCTTGAGGGGTGTCCGCAGGTGTCTTTTTTCTGGCCACCCTCTGACGATGTATTCCTTCACTTCTTTGATGTCCTGGTCTTCTCCATATGCTCCAGTTCACTCTTGGTTGCTAATCACGTCTTCCATCAAGGCCACCATCTCATCACAATCTTCTGCTCCGTCTAGTGCTCTTTCCATTGCAGCAGCCCTACTAAGGTAATCTGCTACCTTGTTCTTATTTCCCGGGATGTACTCCACGTCGTATCGGTACTCGAGTAATTTCAGAGTCATCTTGGCTATCCTAGGAGTAGCACTTGCATGTCCGCTGGATGTAAGCACTTTTACCAGGGGTTTGTGGTCAGTCTTCAGTTGGAACCTCGTGCCCCTTAGGAACTGGCGGAATTTCCCCGTGGCCCATACCGCTGCCAGCATCTCTTTCTCTATGACGCTGAATTTTTTTTCTGTGTCTGATAAGGCCCTGGAGGCGAAGCTGAGAGTTTCTGTTGTTCCATTTCTCCTTTCGTGCATGAGGACTGCTCCCAGTCCTTTGTCACTGGCATCTGTCGTCAGTACTGATTGTCCTTGAGGGTTATATCCCTGCAGGGGTATGGCTTGGCTGATGTCATTCTTGATGCCTTCGAGTTCCCTCTGCGTCTCTTCTGTCCATGTGAACACTGTTTTGTCCCTTATGAGTTGCCTCAGATGATGTGTCTTGGTGGCAAAGTGTTGTACGAATATTCTGCATTATTCAGCCATCCCTAAGAAGGATCTTACTTCTTCCTTGCTGGATGGAGGCGGGGCATCACAAATGGCTTTTACATTTTCCCTTTTTGGTGCAATGCCTTGTTCTGCTATTTCGTGTCTTAGGTAGGTGACTGAGGCCATTCCAAGACGGCACTTCTCCCACTCCGCTGTGAGGCCTCTTTCTTCTAGGACACTTAGCACCTTGTCTAATTTCGTGTCGTGATCTTTCCGGTCTTTCCCCATCACCAATATGTCGTCCTGGAAGTACTGCACCCCCACCATGTCTTTGAAGAGACGGTGCATTAGTTTTTGGAAGACAGCCGCTGCCGAGGCAAAATGTCCAAATGGCATCCTGTGGAATTGGTAACACCCAAAAGGTGTTATGAACGACGTTAGCTTCCTGCCTTCAGGATGTAAGGCTATTTGGTGATATGCTGACGTGAGATCGATGGTGGAGAACCATTTTACTCCTTTAGTCCTAGCCAACATTTCCTCGATGCGGGGTAATGGAAACTTCTCCACAACGATGCACTTGTTCAGTTCTCTCAGGCCTACACACAGCCGGACTTTGCCGTTGGGGTTCATTGCTACCACTAGGGGCGCCAACCACTCCGCACAGTTTATAGGCTCGATTATTTCGTTCTCCTCCAATCTTCGTAGCTCCTATTGTACCGCCTCTCTCACAGCGATGGGGACATTCCGCACCTTGTGAGATACTGGTTTGGAGTTTTCCTTGAGTTCTATCCGGTGTGTGAACTTCTCTAGTTTGCCGACCTTCCCTCCAAACACCTTGGGGAAGTCCCTCTTCAGTCCGGCCATTGTTCTGTGCTGTCATCAGCACTTGTATGTCTCCACCTGGATCTAGTTGTATGCCTAGGTCTCCTTGATCCATCCAGCCTAGGACCGACGGGCCCTTCTCCGTCACGTACAATTTGCACTCCGCGCTCAGTCCGTTGAATTCGAAGTTTAGCGCTCTGTAACCTACCATGGGGATTCGTTCTCCCGTGTATGTGACAGGTCTTATATCCGGAGGTTCCAACCGGGGTCCTAAGTGGGGCTTAAACCTCTCATTCCACACTGCTCTTTGGACAATGGTATATGGTGAGCCGGAGTCTACTACGATTCTGATCTGTGCTCCTCTGATCAGCATGTCACATTGTGGTTTGCGCGATCTTGGACGTCTACGCCTCTCACTTGATCTTCCACGCACGATACGGTGTCCTCTTCTTTGTGCTCTCTATCCTCTGCTTCTTCCGGATCTTGTTCTACATATTTCACCGTGTTGCGGCCTGCCTTCCGGCGACACACTTTTTCGTAGTGTCCTGTTATGCCACAGAACATGCACTTCGCTCGGAACGCCAGGCATCTTTTGTCATAGGCCTCGTGGGCCTGACTGACGCATCGATAGCACGTGTTTCTGCCTCCTCTATTTTGCTTTCCTTGCTGCACCGGTTTTCCAGGCCATCTGTTGTGTCCTCTACTGTCACCGCACCTTTGTTTCTTCCCGTGGGTTCTTCATCGTCTACCTTGTTCACCATGGGCCTCGGGACTGTTTCTCTCTTTGCTGCATCCGCGCACCTTTTTGTCAATTCGGCCTTCTTCCCTATGGCGATCACTTCCTTTAGCGTTGCTTCGTCACTCGCCCACAATTTGTTTTGCACGGTTTTGTTGGTGGTGTGCATGACTATCTGGTCCTTTATGAACTCATCGTGCAACGTGCCGAACTTGCACGTCGTCGCCAATTTCTTCAGTGTGGCTACATATTCGTCGATTGACTCTCCTATCTCTTGCTTCCTTTGCTGGAAATTGTACCGGTCTATAGACGTGCACACTGCTGGCCGGTAGTGCTCATTTAGTTCTTCTATTGCGTGCGCGAACACGTCATCATCTGCTGCTTGCCGGGGCTTGGGTACCAGGTTCTGAAATACTCTAATCCCTTTCGGGCCTAAGTTGGGTAAGAGTATTCTTTTCTTTCTCTTGCTTGTGAAAGCTTCTTCGTTCTCGTCCTCTAGGGCTTCTATATAGTTTAGGATGTACTCTCTCCAGTCCTCCCACTTCATCAGGGGCTCTCCCGGTTTTGGTAGAAATGGGATGGGTGTCGTCATTGATGACACCTGCGCACACTTTTCTTCGCGCTTTTTCAGTGCTATCTCCTGGCTTCTCGGGCTGCCTGGTGCACTTGTTTCCTCGCCCTGCTCTGGTTGGAATTGGGGACTCTCTGCTCCCCTTGCTCCGCTTCTCGCTGACTCCGCCAGGGCCTCTGTCTGGTTTGTGTCTTCCTTCCCTGGTTACTTCCTCAGTGTTTCCACCCATTATTCTTCCTTCTCTTCTCTGTTGGTCTAGTTGCGGGCCTGTTCTTGTCTACGTGTCCTGCGTCCCCGTTTCTCTTGATGGGGGTCACTTAGGGGCCTATACTGTCTCCTCGTTCCTTGGGTCTCTGTGCCCTTAGTACCTGGTTGTTTTGGCGTGTGCTCTGCTCAGGTGCGTCTTCCTGCGCCTCTGCCACGCTCTCCTGCTGTGCCTGTGCTTTGCTCCTCCGTGTTTCTGACTGCTTCTTGTGACTGTGTCTGGCCACGTGGTGCTGGTCCTTTCTTTTCCTTTGGTTTTTTTTTTTCCAGGCCTCGTCGCCACTGTGCAGATGCTATTACCCCTGTGGTACAAATGAAAGAACACAGGGAATATGAGGCCGAAGTATTTATTATTATAATACTACTGAGCTGGAGAGCGCCGGGCGTGCTGTGTCCTCGGGTTGCTCCGGCCGAATCGCGCTTTCACAGCGCGATCCAAAATGGCGGCCGCTCGCGCTACGTGGTGACGTAGCTCTCAACCACTAGAGCGCAACTCTACAGTTTGTCCACTGTGACCGTCGTCAGGGAATCAATTTTTGCTTGTTGTTATTCTTAGAGTCACTTTTAGTTTCGTTTTCACGATGTAATAAGAACGCAAGTTAACAATGTCATGTGGAGCTTCTCTGCCTTTGATAGACTTTGGGTAGCTCAGATTGTGTTTATGGTAGTTAATGATTATGTTCCATTTGCAGCTCTGTCATGAGGCTGTCATTGAGCCAAGGACGACGAGTCTGCAGCGCGCCCATTTTTGTCATCATTATATCGCAAGACTTGGAATTTATTTTAAGAGAGGGGGTTTAGAGCTTGGCGGGTCGGCATTGTCCTCATTGCTCGGTGCTCGTGGGTCGGCAAAAAACGAATGTCAGGTGAGTTAACCGGCATCCTTTCGTTAATGATTCGTCGAGATTGGTCTGTGCCTTGCGCTCCCCAGACCCTTGCATGTCGTTCACTTGTACACTTTTTCCCTTAAGAATGCTCCATCTAGAAACCTGTTTGTGGCAGCTTTTCACTCAGTGGGGGAGAAATGCTATGAATCACACAATTATTCAGGGTGTAGGAGTAGCGGCAGCCTATGTTTGTGAAGGCATGGATGCTCTGAGCCCCGGCATCATTTAAACATATTAAGAGGATACAGTAGTTCGTGTGCATAGAATTCTCTAGCACTCAGTTTAAGATTTAGAAATCCCACAAAGCATGAGTAATACGGTAGCAGTGTTTGCATCTCAGCAAGCCATACTGGCTTCTATAATTTTTTTTTTTTCACAAGTTTTATTGAGTAATTAAGCAGTATTAAAGGCATGGTTCTCCACAATCAGGAGATCACCACCAAGCATCATGTCACGTTTTATCATTAGTACAAAATCCAAGCAATAGACAAGAGAAAATACTCAAAACTCCCCCTCCCTTCCTCCGCCCACCAACCCCAACTATCCTGCTACCCTCCCCTTATCCTTCCCTAACCCTCTGCACGTGAGTATAAAAACATACAGTACATTGTCGTATTGTGCTAGGTATGACGCACCGCCTAGGCCCTCCTAACATCTTCCACCAGTATTTCCTCGTCCAGTTCTGCGGGAGGATCCAGTAGCAATCCTCTATATTCCGTCCATCGCTTCCATATCTTAAAATGCTTTCGGGGACAACCTCTGGCCTCAAATACAGGGCGTTCCAGTCCCATACAGTAGTCCAGCCCAGCCTTCCATGCACACGGGGGGGGGACTCGCTCTCCCTTCCACGCTCTGGCCAGGTCCCTCTTGGCAACAACCAGCCCCAGCAACAACAAATGACGTTTATATATATTGCCACCTATACCCTCCAGCACATGGAGCAAACCTAATCGAGGGGTTCGGGGCAGATCCCATCCCAACACCTCAGACAAGCAATCCCAAACACCCCTCCAGAATCTGACCAGCCCAACACATGACCACACCGTATGCAACAACGTGCCCGTTGCAGCCCCACAGCGCAGACACTCCGGAGATCCAATCAAGCCCGCCTTCCATAAGCGCTCTCTGGTGTAGTAGGCTCTGTGTAAGTACTTAAATTGGATCAGCCTAAGTCGTATGGCAATGGCAGCCCCCCGTGGGGATTCCAGGGCCTCCCTCTAATCATCCTCATCTAGGGGACCTACATCCTCTTCCCAGGCTGCCCTGAGGGAAAGCAGGGTGGCGGAGCAGTGGGTGACCAGCATTTGATAAATGCGGGACACCTTCTTATCTCCAAGGTCTCCCATAAAGACCTTCGCTTCAACTGGGCTAAATTCCGGGAGCGCCTCCATGTCAGCTATGCTAGGGGCTAGGGCATGTCGGAACTGTAGGTACCGAAAAAATTGGGTTTTGGGCATGTGAAATTCAGCGCTGAGTTCCTGGAACGATTTGAGGGTCACCCCAGTCAGCACATGACCCAACGATGAAATCCCAATGGCGTCCCAGCCGTCAAACCCCGCCAGCGAGGCCAGCGCGGGAAGCCGCCCGTTCTTCCACAGTGGAGTCTCCGCCGTCAGTCTACCCCACCAGCCCATGCGACGCAATGCCTGTCGCCATACAACAAAAACCACTCGTGTGACACATGGCAACGTCCCCCGCAGCCTAGCCGAGTACAGGATCGTGTGGAGCGTGTTACTACCCATCAGCGAGTGCTCCAGAGCATATGCCGGCTCTCCCCTGTCTCCATACCACCATTCGTTAAGGATCAGGAGCTGGGAGGCTTGATAATAGGACAATAGGTCCGACGTGGCTAGACCACCACAGTATGTGGACAGGAAGCACGTCCGCAGCGCCACTCTAGCAGCACCCCCTGCCCACAGAGTTGACCTGCCGAAACCACTGGGGGGCAATCAAGTGAGGGTAGTTCTGCAACTGGTACAACAGGCGCAGGAGTGCCACCATCTTGAAAATCGCAGATCTACCAAAAATAGTCAATGGCATCCGGGACCATGTCTTCACGTCTGCCTGAACCCTCTCCCACACAGGCACTATGTTACGCTCCCGTGCAATATCCACAGAGTCAGAGAGGAACACTCCCAGGTATTTCAATCCCCCGGTTGCCACCTGCAGATCCGATGCCCAGGGGTCTTCCACCATCCCGCCATTCAACGCCCACAAAGTAGACTTACGTGGGTTCAGATAGAGGCCCGATACCTCCCCGAAGATACGCATAATGTCCAAAACTCGGGCCCCGACTTATGCAGATCAGTAAGAAAAAAGAGGGCGTCATCTGCATATAATGCAATTCTATCTGTGAAGCCCCCACTCCACTCAAAGCCTCGCATCTGCGCATCTATGCGCACCCAAGCGGCCAAGGGTTCAATAGCCAGGGCAAATAAGTATGGGGAGAGGGGGCAACCCTGTCGGGTACCCCGACCAATCGGAAACGTCTCAGAGACCTCCCCGGAGACCCGTACCAATGCGGAGATATCAGTATAGAGTAATTTAACATAGGAAATAAACACTGGGCCCAAATTGAGACGAGGAAGGAGCGCGAACAGGTACGCCCAGCTAACCGAGTCAAACGCTCTATCAATATCCGCCAGTAGCAGAGCCGCCCGTTCCCCCTTGGCCCTCATGGCATCGACCGCCGCCTGCGCCCGTCGAATGTTGTGTCGTGTCGCCCTGCCCGGCATAAATCCGGCCTGGTCCGGATGGACCAGGTCCGTCACATACGGGAGCAGGCGGTTCGCTAACGCCTTTGCCAGTATTTTGGCCTCGATGTCGAGCAGGGAGATGGGGCGGTAAAAGCCATGTCTGTCCGGGGGTCTGCCCGGCTTCTGGAAGACCACGATCTCGGCGTGGCGCCAGTCTGATGGCAGCCTACCCTGTGTTTTCGCCGCTTCCAATGCAGGTCGGTAATGGGCACCCAATTGGAGCTGGAATTTCTTGTAGAATTCACTCGGGAAGCCGCTCGGCCCCGGCGCCCTTCCTGTGTTGAGTTGTCCCAGTGCGTCTCCTAGTTCCTCCGCCATAAGGGGAAGGTCTAATAACGCCTTAGTCTCATCTGAGACCGCCCTCGGAGGTAAGTCGTCAATAAATTTAGCGACCTCATCTGTGGATAGACAATCCAGCGGAGCATACTGCGCCGCATAATAGCGCGCAAAACTCGCTGCCAGCTCAGCCAAATCAGTAATCA
This sequence comes from Lissotriton helveticus, assembly GCF_964261635.1. Lineage (NCBI taxonomy): Eukaryota > Metazoa > Chordata > Amphibia > Caudata > Salamandridae > Lissotriton > Lissotriton helveticus. The sequence continues at coordinate 1,589,396,780 of NC_136068.1, read as the reverse complement.
CCACTCCGTCCCCAGCAGTCAGGCCCGGCAACGTTATCGGTTGGAGAGTACGTTGACATAACCGATGGAGCATCGTGCAAGACTTATCCCCCCATTGATATACTCTACTCCGCGTGGCTAGCCACGCTTGTCTAGCTTCATCGAGCAACACCGATGCATAGGACTGCTGTGCCTGCAGGAGCAGCCGCACTGCCATCTCGTCACCCCCTCCTCGACACCGCAGTTCTAGGGTCTCCACCAGTGTGGCCGCGTCAGCGACTGCTTCACGTCGTCGTCTACGGGCCGCCGCACACCACGCGATGTCCACACCCCGTATGGTGGGCTTCATGGCTTCCCAAACTACAACGGCATCAATGTCGCCCACTAGGTTTTCCTGCCAGTAATGGGCAATCGCGCCCCGCAAATGTTGGACATTATCAGGCTGCTGAAGGTGCCATGAGGACATCCTCCACCGAAACGGGTGTCGTTTTCTAAGCAGGTCGACCCTAACAGCCACCGGGGAGTGGTCAGACAACCCTCTCGGTAAGATCCCTGCCTCCAGCACTCTGTCCAGATACCTATGAGGCACAAACACATAATCCAATCTCGAGAAGGAGCCATGTACCGCTGAAACATATGTGAACTTGCGTGCCTTGGGATGCATATGGCGCCACACATCCATCCAGCCCATCCCCTGCACCAGTGCACTCAATCGCGTAGAGGGGGCAGCCGTCAACATTCCCTGCAATCGCTGATGGTCCACACATACATCCATTACCTCGTTCCAGTCGCCTCCCAACACAGCCAGGGACTCTGGGATGTCCTCCCACACCGCAAACAACCTCTCAGATAAAGACCACTGTAAAGGAGGAGGGGCATAAACACTCCCAAACACCACTGGTTCAGTACCCACCTTCCCCATTATAAAAATGTAGCGACCCTGCGGATCCGCCCACTGTTTCTCGTGGATGTAGGCCAGCCTGTGATGCACCAAGATGGCAACTCCCCTGGATCCCCTAGAGAACCCAGCATGGAATATTTGTTGATAGACGAACCTCTGCAGGCTAAGCACCTTTGATCCCATCATGTGCGTTTCTTGTAGTAATAATACATCGACAGCCTCCCTCTTCCCCCACCGCAAAATTGCACCCCGTTTGATCTTGTCGAGCATCCCCCTGACATTCCAGGTTACTATGCGCATGGACTCACCGGAGGTACTTCAGCCATAGTCAATCGGGACGAACCAAGCAGGCCCGCCGCGCCGGACCCACACACTCAAAACCAACACAAGGAGATCAGATAAACCCACGTGCAGCTCCCCCCCCCCCCAAGTCCCCCCCACAACATCAGCAGCCTCCCCCCCACCTCAACCCAAGTCAGCCCCAACCCTGCCCCTCCTCTCCCCTGCTCCCGACCCCCACTCCCCCAACCCCTATACCTCATAAAACTCTGAAGTACCTGTCGCGGCATGGGCAACCTCGGGCCCACAACGGAGGACCCAAGGCCAACCATACCAATGGATCCCAACACCCCTGCAAACGGTAGAGACCCCCCCCCCGTCAACTCCCACTCAAGGATGAGGCTTGTAGCCCCAATAAAGTAGCCACCCGAACCCCTCCCACAACCCCACACATGTATAAGGCATCATGTAGAATCCGCAATACAGACAGCGTTCACGTCCCAAATGTTAGGACTAGGCCAGCCGACTCCACTCTGCTGGAGCCCATGACACCGACAAACCAACACAGTCCTCTCTAGGTCCTCAGTGGTCCTGGCCAGAGCGATCAGATTCCACTGTCCCACTATCCTGGGTCCCATCAACGGATTTGGAGCGCTTCCGTGATCTGGACCTTCGGTTCCTTCTGCTTCGGGCAGGTTGGTCTCCCCGTTCCCGCGACGATTCTCTCGAGTGGCCCGGGTTCAATCCCGGTTGGGCATGTGGCCTGATCCGCACCGTTTCGTCAGTCCATTTGAAGACATCCTCCGGGGTATCAAAGAAGTGTGTCCGCGACTGGAAGGCCACCCGCAGGCGGGCCGGATACAGCAGGGAGTATTGGATTTTCAGGCCTCGCAGTTTCGCCTTGGCAGCTATAAAGGAATGTCGCTGCTGCTGCACCAGCCTGGTGTAGTCAGGAAAGATCATAATCTTCTGATTTCCGAACGAAATGGAGTCTCTGGTCCTCGCTTCCCGCAAGATAGCGTCTCTATCATGATAGTTCAAAAGTCTGGCTATTACTGGTCTGGGCCGCTCACCCTCCGGTGGCCTCTGTGTTAGGGCCAGATGAGCGCGCTCGATTACAAAGCAGTTGGAAAGAACCCCCGGGGGTAGCTAGCTCTCCAGCCACTGGGATAGAAACTGCTCCATGTTCCCTTTCTCACACCTCTCTGGAAATCCAACAAAGCGAAGGTTGTTCCTGCGCGCGCGTCCTTCAGCATCTTCCACACGAAGCGCCAGGCCCCTTTGAATGTTTTCCATCGCCGCCATTTTCTGCTTCAGGGTCCCGACGTCATCCTCCACCACCGAGATTCTGGATTCCGTCTCGGTAATGCGGGCCACTGCATTCCGTAGGTCCTGACGCAGCAGGGTCACATCCGCACCCACCGCCCCAATTTTGGCGTCCAGCATATCTCTTGACTGGGTGATCGCTGCCATAAGCGCCACATTGTCCGGTCCTGCTCCCTGCCCTCCTCCAGATGGTCCCGGTCCCCCACTGGGGGGTCCCGTGAATTTATCAATAAGTCCCTGCTTGGAGGGACCACCTCCTCCACTGGTCATAATTGCAGAGCACTTCTAGGGGGCCTCTATGTTATAAATGCTGGCACCAGCGCACCTCCAGCAAATGTCCAGTGTAAGCCAACCCAGTCGCTCCCCCGCTCCTGGGTGCAGACGACCCCACTGCCACTGGTGACCGGGACAGTCGGGGATAGCACTAGCACCACAGGCCAGTCACGTTCAGGCCTTATTGCTGCACAGTTCCGTGTCCCACTTACTGTTGGTCGTGTGCACTATGCCACCGGGTACCACGGCCCTACGCACTCCAGTAGTCAGGGGAAAACACTCCCTGTTGACCGCCAGACACGGGCACAATCCTCGCCCGACCGTCCTGCCATACACCAGCCGCTGTCAGTGGGAGTGTAGCAGCGCTCCCCCCCAGGCATCCGGAGAAGGCCGTACTTCGGGTCCCAGGATCCACCACGTCTCTGTCGCGGCCGCCGTCAGACACCACCACCAAACTCGAGGCCCCGGCTGCACCGAGGCGATTTAGGCCGCCGCTCCTCACAGTGTCCTTCGTGCCCGAATCACCACCACAGTCACAGCCAGGACAGCTGGGGACTCACCCGCTGCTCCGCCGCCTCCAATAGTCTCCAGGCAGAAGTCCAGTGCGGTCGGTCCACTCACAGGCCCTCCAGCCCGAAATCGAGGTCCCGGCTTCACTGTGCGGGACTAGGCCGCAATTCGGCGCCGGCCATTCAGCTGCAGCAAACGGCCCAGAAGCGCCGCTGACAGGGTCGGATAACTCCCAGCGGTCCGTATGGCAGGTCTGGGACCGGGGCAGCCACCTTCTCGAATAGGCTCCGGGCCCAGGCCAGAGTGTAGCGTGGCCGGCCCGCCCACAAGCCCTCCTGCCCGGCGTCGCCAAAATCGAGGTCCCGGCCTCTTCGGTCCAGACTAGGCCGCAACTGCTGTCGGCGGTTCAGCCGCATCAACTGGCCCAAGGGCACCACTCTCGGCGTCGGAGAGCACCTAGCACCTTCCTCTACACTCGCCTCACAAGTGGTGTGTTGTTCGGGTCCGGGGGCCAGGATAAACAGCCGGATATGTGTCTGGCCGGCGGGAGCTCTAGCAAGCTGCGACCGCCATCTTCGCCCGCTAAGCCACGCCCCCCGGCTTCTATAATTTTACGCAGTGCGTTGGAGAGAAATCCTCCCAGCAGTGTTTTTCTTGCTTGATGAACGTGTGACATTTTCTCACCACAGTATTTGAGAAATGTCCCTTACTGACGTGAAACAGTTGGTCAGTATTTGCCTGAAGCACGGTCATTTGCGTTTGTGGTTTTTGCTTTTTTCACATTCACTCATCACCATTTTTTCATCGGTGTTCATGCATATATTCTAAGACTCGTCTGGGGTGATTTCCACTCCTCGCATTATTAACAATGTTTACCCGTAGCTGCTGCTGTTTCTTAATTGCTTAGAACGGTATAAAGGGCCTAGGAGTAACTTGTCTTTTGAGGTTTCTATTTGTGGGTTCCGGTAGGTTGTTGCACTGCAACTGTGGAAGGAGCTCTTGAACAACAGCTAACAAGTGTATATTTAGACCCCATTAAACAGAGCATTGATGATGCACAAGTTTGCAGCACGAATCATATTTTATTAATCCTGTCATGTATTCTCAATACGAATATTGCATCTTTGTGTTAGAAATTACTACTAAAGTCTTTGCGGACTTGGGAAATCCTGCTTCCTCAAACTAAACGTCATATAGATATGTTTATTGATGAACAAATAATTGAATGCTGGTAAATGGCCTTATTGAGATGAAAGGCGTCTGAAATATGGAAATTCGAGCATTGCATTATATTGTAATTGGATTACATTAGTTGCAGACTCCTGAATTTGTCCTGCAGGTGTAACCCTTGTTTGTTGAAGTGTTAGTGTTCTCAATACAAACTGTGTCAGATTTCTTTAAAGTTTTTTATTTCTTTGTGTGGTGGATGTAAGTCTGCTACCGGCATTGTGTCAATGTCTGGATGCGATGTGTGAGCCGCTAGGACCAGCCAAGTCGCTCCGTCTCTGCCGAACGGACAAGAGTCTTACTTTATCTGTTGTGTGTGAGAAGGCGCCTTTAAACAAGTTTATGTGCTCCTGGTAGGTGAGCGTAACTTCAATGTCCTCATATGGACAATATTCCTCTGGTATTTCATATTCAGTGTATAAATGCAATGTATTTGTGTGTGCATCTGCTGGTGGGAATTTAACCCGGGGAGAGGAGTTGGCCTAACGGTTAGGGTGGTTGACCTCAAATCTGTGGAACTGGGTTCGAGTCTCGGCAAGGACGCGCAACATGCTGTGATTCTGGGCAAATCACTTAATCTCCCAGTGCCTAACACAAATGAATGTGTCCTCATGTAAGTAACGCAACTGTTGTTTGTGTAAAGTGCTCTGATACCCGATACCTTCAGGTCAAGTTCGCGTTATATAAAACTCTATAAAAGAAAATATATAGAATACCTCTGAACTGTATGACTCGTGTGCCTCAAACACGAAAGTGACAGTCACACCTCTTGCTGTAACTCCAAACTCTGCTACTTTTAAAGTAAGGGCAGTTCTGACATTTTCTGAAATGTTTATATTACCTCCCTGCTCTGCCTCTCCTGCTGCATTCGCACGCAGTGCTGCTGCAGCGTTTTCTTCTTCTTCAGTCATTGTTGAAAAAGTTTAAAGGAAATTGAGATAAGGTTTTATGCACGATAGGGAACTATTGTCCTTCAAGCTTGAATAAACCTACAGCCAATACACAGACCCCCCAGGATATTGCGGCATAGATTTTCAAATTTAGCAGCACGAAATTTTAAATTTAGCGGCACAAAAATTTAAATTTAGCGGCATTATTGCCGCACTTTGTTTTACTTTTAATCATTCCTTTTCAGTATTACATCAATGGAAACTATTTTAGCAGAGTATTCCACTTTCAAATAGGCATGTTTACAGTGTCTGAGAGTATTTGTTTGCTTTGCTATGTCTCAGAGTCAATTTTTCTCATGTTACTGGCAGCCAATCAAAGAACCTGTGGGACTCTGACTTCCACAGGAGTTATATGGCCCAAGGGAAATAAAGATCCCAGGGCCAATCATAACTCTCTACTTCTAAATTGGTGTGCCTGCAAGAGTCTAAGACACTCTTGCAAGCCTAAATGCACCCCTGCTTGGTAACGAAAATAGAAGAGAGGGGATGCGTTGGTGCCCAATGCTTCGCCCCTCTTCCCGTCTAATCTCGCACTCAAAACAGGGCGCAGACACCCCTACCTTGACAAGTGGAATTTACCCTTTCACTCTCCCGCCACCGACCCTGCTTGCAAGCCTACACCATGGTTTGCTGTTATTCGATTCTCTTCTGGCTGCTCATGCACGTACAACTGCGCAGTAAACAACAAGTTGCACACCTGATTATACTGACTGACCACCCCTCACCCCCACCATCTACCTACCACCACCCCCTCCTCCAGGGCACATGTCCTAAAAAAAAGAAGTTGGGGACTAACCAAGTTAGGTAGTTTGCAAGTGACATCATGGCGCGTGCACCATAGCACATGACGCCACGACGCTTGGCATTGCACGTTTGATCACAGGAAGTGACATTACATATTAAGACCTCATAAATAGTTTATCAGGTATATCATGAGTACATTTAAGCTCATTAAGAGATTTAACAAATTAGATTTTGCTTTGGGCTTGCTCCGAAAAAAGTGGCGCAATCCCAACGTAAAATCTGGTCCTCAACTAACAACATCAAAGCCTTGCCACAAAGAAATTGGCAACAAGGAGTGGCATGGCAGTACATCTCTTCTGCTTAACTGGTTGCAAAGTCTGCATTTTAAAATATTTGATGGGGTTAAGGCCTCTGCTACAGAGGTACCCAGTAAATCGCAGGGAATAATGATAATGTTGAGATAACTCTGGAGAATAAAACATTTGCTGGAGAGGTCTGGGTTTTATGCAGTCCCAGATTTGCATCAAAGTAGTATAGAAGGTTAATGTGTCTCATGCAAAGCATATCACCTAACATGCAGATGAGAGATATTTATTTTATGTAGCTAGGTATGTAAGTTACTGCTTTGAACACAGAGATCCTTTTGTTAATTGCAGTTCATACATTATAACCCTTCTAATATAGCACTGTGAGCTGTGACGGACATTTGACTCCTGCACCTGATAACCCTCACTGACTCATGTAAAACATCTTGTACATTGATTTGCACACTTACATGATTTACTATCAATGTCTAATGTGTATGTTATGTGAAGCACTCTGACACCCTGCATTGGGATGAGCAGCGCTATAAAAGAAATAAAAATAGTTCTTTACAGTGCATGCATTTACTTACATGAAGGGACTGAACAAAGTCAAAAGCATGCCTCTATTAAGTACATGTGAAGAGATAACAAGTTGTGTTCTTTTATTTCCCCCTCCGTTGTATTTACATTTAAGTTAGGTTCCAGGCCACGTCCAGTCAGAATACGTGATAAAAAAGAGCCGCCTGATGGGCCTTAACTTGGGATTTATCTTCAACACCGAGTTATAATTCTGGGTACTGAAGGCACTGGTTCACACAAGCATTTATGAGTAGAACTATATATTTTACATACTCCTACATGCCTTTGCAAATTTGCCCTGAATCGGACAAGTTAGTAAAAGTGCAGCGAGGGCCCAGTCCATTCTGTTTGTATATATCTTGTCCCTGAATGTTGCCAGTTTATATGTTTTGGGGTCAATAAAAAAGAAAGTAAGAGTGCGTAAGAGTACTACAGGACTAAAACTTCCTGTTCTCCAAAACGCCTGTGTGAATAGTCTCCAATATCTTTAAAAGGAGCAGGTTCTGAGGGAGGGCAGCCAAACATAAGCATTTTGATGTATAAGACTATAATCGGTTACCCCAAAAACCTACTCTCCGTTTTTAAAGTACTTATGCGCCATCTACAGTCCAAAAGAAAGCCACAGCGCCTTCTAGCACAAAATACTAGTTCTTTCCTCTTCTAGCTAGAGCGAGCCTGGAGCTGGGGCTCTTTCTCGAAGCAGGGCCGTTCTATTTCTAGCAGTAATTACAGGGATGTAATGTTACTTTCCCTGCTAGGGGAGGTGTTTGCATGTCTGCAGCGTCCTGGCTGTGAGAAAATGCTTACAGCATTTATATTTTCCATGCGGCGGTGGGTTTGGAACATTTACACAAGCTTAGGACAGGGCAAGTTTTAGTCCCAGCACAAATCGCTTGAGCATTCCACCTTGAAATATGGGAAAACACACCCAGTGTGGAAAGAGCAGCGCACTCTATAAACCCTCGGAGGCAAGAGGGCACGCAATACACATTATTATTTTCTACGTTCCGAAATCTACGTGTGGTTTTGGATAAAGGCCTTTTAGTGTGGAGCAGGAGGTGCCTGCACATTGTTGTTAAGAACGTAATTGCCCTGCACGCATGTCTCGGCTCTTCTTGCAGGAGACCGGACTGCTTCTGCTTTCTGCCGCCCAGCCCTGATTTCGCGGGCACTTTTGTAAAAAGTATGGCCTTTTTACAAAAGTGCAGATTTTGCGATTATTTTGCAAATCGCGAAATCCTGGAGGGTCTGAATACAGAGGATATGCCTACTCGGCTGCGCTTGATATTCCCGTCCCACTCCAGACGTCTCTGGGTATATGTGAGTAGGGGTCTCTGAGAAAGGCAAGACTGAACTACTCCGATTTGGCTATTAAATAAGAACCAAACCAACATTTGCGGTACCATGTTGTGTAGTTCCTATAAATCTATATAGGATATGCAGGACGAGTATGCACTGGTCTAGTGATCTTGGGGACTGCAAAAGGCTCAGAAGTGACAGAGTGCTTTTCACTCGCAGGTGAATCGTATTAGCAGACGGCTGCTCTGTGGACGCTGCTGCGGGCTCCGTATCCCTCCAGGAGCTCCTGCGGCGAAGTGCGGTGAGAGGGCCCCCTACGATTGAGCATCGCGGGAAGAAGACCCACTGCAGAGGATGGCGCTTATGCCCCTGGTGCTGGCGGCGGTGAGTGTAGACGCAGCCTGTGCTGGGCCTGTGTTCGCAGAGGCGGGGCGGGCCTAGTGCAGTCCTCGGCCTGGGCACTGCTGCCGGGTGCTGGGGGTGCGCGAGCTGCTGTGGCGGTGTAGCTGGGCCGGGCTGAGGAGTGCAGCGGTCACGCATTGCAGGCCGGTGCTGCACTTTTTTACTATCGCATTATCGGCGTTGCCTTGGGGAGCCGAGCATGGTATTATGGATGCTCCAGGTGGGGACCGGCAACTGAATGCCACAGGATATCCCTGGTACACCAAGACATTATAGATCCACATCTCGTGCCTGGAGCCATTTTACCGCGTTTTCTGGTCTTGTCTGCAGCCTTGCTTTGGCGGTGAAAATAGCATCTGTTGGTTCTGCAGTGGTGATTTGGGGCCTGATGCTGTAATACTGCACCTCTTTCCCTGCCACAATCGATTACTGGGCTATTTGATCTCCAGAATTTGTGGGCCTGCGCATTGACTGGTGAGCCCGAAAGAGGCAGGGCAGGGCCACCCCTCTTCGCCCCGGGCCTCTGGGGACAGCGCCGGACGAAGCTGGGCTGGGCCATCCACCTTATCACCTGGACTTGAGGTCTGTCCCATTTAACCTGTGATTTGCATTGGGTATTTAGTCTTCCGACGAACATTTGTGTTTATTTGGGGTCAAAATGAGTAAACAAAGGGTACTTAATGGCCGAGGGGCTGCAGGGACTCTGTACGCTGAATTAAATCAAACTTACGGAAAGGAGGCTGTCACTGGATTCGATTGTACCTCCCCCCAGACTTTCTATGACCCCTGTGCTTAATGGTCCGTGTATGTTGACTAATACTGATGTATCTTCCTCCTGGCCAGGTACTATTCAGCGCACATTAGAAGAACTCTTCGTAGATATTGTGCCCTTGTCATCTACGGAATCAGAAGCTAGTCCGGTCAGGCCCACAGTTACCACAAGAGGGCATAAAACCAAGCCCAAGCCAGCCCCTGTGGTGGCAGCCCCGCCTAATAAAAGGAAGGCTAGGGTCACCCGGAAGCAGAGCCAACCTGTGCATAGGCTTAAAGGAAAGGTTGTGTAAACCCCAGACAGCCCCAGTGCGCAGAGTGAAGTCCAAACAACTGTCCTTAATTCCAATGTATCAGCTAAATCCTTAGATAGCCTGCAAGTTGGGAACTTCTGGGGTAGGCTTGAAATTATGATGACAAGTCTTCTGGAACCTATTCAGCTAAAATTATCTGCTGTTGAAGTGAGGTTAGCTAAGGTGGAGGAGCACATTAGTCATATGCACTCACCTGTACCATCACCAAGCTCTTGCGTCCAGAATAATAGTGAGGTTGCCACATGGTCTGGCAATTCCTGTAGAATTACCAACGTACAGCCCCTGGGTGAGAACATTGCTACATGTAACGATCTATGTGCAGCAACCAGTTCTGGTTGTACTAGAAAGCCTCTCTCTCATAGAGTACCCCCCGCAGAATATCCTTGTAGTACTTCTGATGCAGTGAGCAGAGACTTGACTCCTGGGCCTTCTAGTCAGCAGATGGACTGTGATAGAGGTATTGTCCCTAGTGTTCATTCTGACTCCCCCATTCAACATCCGTCCACCTTAAACTTACCTCCAGCCGCTACCCCTTACATCGTGATTTAGGCAAATGTTTCCCTCCCCCCCCACCTCATAACACCTATGAACACTGGGCAGTGCTAAAAAATAAGTCACTCCATTACTTGAGTCAAAAAACTGGTTTAGGCAGCTCTCTCTACTCCGACTTTAAAATGGCCCGTAGAATAGGCTGGATAGGCCCCTCAAAGAAGATCTTTAATGGAGACTGTGTTGTGTTAACTTTTAGTTCACCCTTGCTGGTGCGCAAGATCTTGGAGAGAAGTAACTTAGGGACCCCCAAAGCTAGTGACATATATACCTTACCATTGGGCTATTTTTATAAACCACCAAATCCCTTTGAATTCCGAGGTACTTCTCCTCTGGGTGACCACTTGAGGAGTTTCAGGGAGCCCAGATTCCCAATCCCAGTGTTTAATCGTTTTGAGGCTCTGCGCTCACTGGAGGATATAGATTGATGGGTTAGGGGAACTCAATCCTGTGTAACCCCTGTAGTAAAACAGTGTAGTGCGGGTTCACTTCTTAACCTTTATAGCAAGGCCTTAACTAGTCAGCCATTTAGCAGTCCCACGTTCTGTGACAGTCCAGCGGCTCAACAAAAGCTAGCACGGAACACTTGATACTTTATGATCCTCTTGACCCCCTTGTTATTTCTCTAGCCCCTAATACCACCAGTAAGGCAGTAACCAGGGCAAATGATGCTATACCCCCAGTGAGAAGTAACTCTGACATTTGTAAAGTTCTCTCCTGGAATATTGCTGGTATAGCCTCCAAGTTGCACAATTCGTTATAGGGAGAATTGATCAATCAGTTTGAGATCTTGTGCTTCCAGGAGACCTGGAGTAAGGACCCTGTTCATTTGAACGGCTACAGTACCTACCATCTGCCAGCAGTTAGCAGTCTGAGCGGTAGGGAGGTCTTTGTGTTTACATATTGTGCACTATCAGTCTTAGAAAAATAACAATGCACCCACATACTGAGTTTTTTCAGCTAGTTAAAATGGATTTAGATTACAAGCACTCACTTGTAGTTAATAATCTATATACAACATTCCTTCTGACAAGGTGAAAAGCTGTGATTTACAACCTGTTAAATATGTTAAAAAACATAGGTAGTAGTAAAGATGCAATGCTGATTGTGGCTGGTGATTTTAATTGTACTTAATGTCCGAATGCTGGGGACAAACTATGTGAAGCGTTAAACGATGATTGGGCATGTATATCTAATTTTCGACACTCGGTACTGGCAGAACAATTCAACGAGCTAATTTTTACCCTCGACCTGGGATTTGGTAATGAAATGTGCCTAATCCATGTCCAAATGCCCCCCACATTCAAAGGAAGGGGCTTTTGCTCCACCATCGATTATGTTTTAGTCTCCAATAGCCACGCACATAGTCTTCACTCATTCTATGTGTCTGATAACCCCCTGAGCGATCACTTCCCTCTTTGCTTGGCCTTCTCACTCCCGACCAATACCATCTTAAGACGGAAAAAGAACAACCATCTGCTAAGCAACTTAGCAATAAAGAGCACCAATGGGTTTACATTGCGCTGGACTATGGTGGATCAAGACGCCTTGGTTAAATCAGTACTGGGTAAAACCAAACCAGCGATAGAGCTGTGCCTGAGTGATACATCCACCCCAGAAGCAACCTTAGCTATATTCCAGCCCATCACGAATGTCGTCAGAGAGTCCTTAACTAGACGATGTAATTTTAAGGGTCCCAATAGGGGTTGGTTTCACCCTAGATGTACTCAAGCTCTCTCCTATCTGAAAAAGGTACTACATAAAATCCAGAGGAATGGTACTAAAGTAAAGGCGGCAAGAGACGCATATAAATTAGCACTAACGGCTAGGAAGGCCATTATTAAAAAGGTGTTGTGGGAAACATTAATACCTGCGTCAGCGTTTAATGACAGTGCGGCCTTCTGGAAAGTGGTTAGGGCCCCTTTCCTATCTAGAGAGGATAGTCCATCACTCGAAATAGCTATAACCGAGGAGCAATGGATTAACCACTTCACCAAGTTCTACCAGAGCATGGATAACTCCACTTTGACAAACTGTCTTAACCAGGATGTTCGCAATTTGAACTCACCCGCCCAATGCTCTCATGTTCACCTTGGATGAAGTAGAAGGGGCCCTGTCTGTAAATTAGGGCGGCAAGGCACCTGGGCCTGATGGGACACCCATTGATTTGTTTAAATCTAATACTACTCTTTAGGGACCCATCCTGACTCAAGTTTTAAATGCCAGCTGCAAAGCAGACTCCCCTCCTACTTGGGTAGAATCAACTATTGTCCCCATTTTTAAAAAGGGGGACATACAGGACCCGACATGTTATAGGCCCATATCATTATTAGATGCTTTAACAAAAGTATTAGGCATTATAATATTAGAACGCCTCCAAGCATGGGCGGAGGAAAACTCCGTCCTATCGGACTTACAATACGGCTTTCGAGCCGGAGTAGGTCCCGTTGAGCAGGGCCTGAACCTGTCCCTTTTAGTCGGAAAATATACTAGGCCCGAGGTGTGGAATTTATTTTTAGCTTTCGTGGACCTCACAGTGCATTTGACTGCGTGATCCACGAGAAACTTTGGTCAATCTTGGACACGATGGGGATGATTCACAGGTTATTTATTTTCTTAAGGGATTTTATAGCGACGCTAACGCTCGTGTGCGTTGCGGGCTGCAGGGTGAACGCACAGCTTCCTTTCCAATTAATAGCGGAGTTAGACAAGGATGTGTCCTTGCTCCGTTTCTTTTTAACCTGTACATAAATGGCATGGGAGAGGCTCTCCTAAAAGATAACCTTGACTTTCCCCAAGTGACAGGACGACCTATCCCAGCCCTTTTATACGCAGACGATGCGGTACTTATGTCCCGCACCAGTATTGGACTGCAGAGGCTGTTAGATAGCTTCTCCAAATGTATGCATGAGATCGGCCTAAGAATGAATTCCTCCAAGACCTTCACTTTGCACTGTGGCTTGAGTACTAAAAAACCTAATAGTATGTTTGTGTCTCGACAAAAGATGGGGGTCACCAAGAAATTTTCATATTTGGGCATTCTTTTTGCTCATAATGGCTCCTGGTCACAGGCGGTAGCAGCCAAAAAATTGGCACTACTGGGCACCACGTTCGCCCTTACAGCCTTTGTGATTAAGCTCAGAAAAAGACCACCGTAGGCACTTATTAAAATGTTTAGAGCTAAGTGCGTCTCTGCGGCTATCTATGGGACTGGGGTTTGGGGACCCGTTGATTTGCTCCCCATTCAAAGAGTAGAAAACTCCTTTTTAAGGTATATCTTATCGGTCCCTAATGGTACCTCCGCGACCATATGTCATGCGGAGTTCGGACTTTCGAGCCAGTGCTATTATGGCACAGACTCTGGTCAAAGGATGAGACAAAATTAAATAGAGATATCATTTTGGACGTTTTGAAATTGTATAAGGCCTCGAGAATCACTTGGATGAGCTATGTGCAAAAGTTTTTCCAAGATCTCAATCACCCTGAGTATTTTACCAACCCCAGTACCATAAAGGAGTTAAACAGGAAGGAACTAAAACTAATGGGCCGGTCTCTACTTGACTCTGCTAGACTGTCAAATCAAATTGTAAAACCTCCAGTCCTGAATAATCAATTGATTTTAACTAATTTTAATATTCAACCCTACCTCACCGTGGTCTTAAGTGATTTCGACAGGTTCCTTTTAACTCGCTTCCGTTTGGGAATATTCTACAGATTAGTTACCCTGCCTAAAGCGAACGACTGGTCCCAAATTTTACAGCCGTGCCCTTGTGATAACAGCTCTAAGCAGACATCGATCCACGTTATCCTCTTCTGCAAATACTACTTGGATGCCATAAGAATGAGCATTGTCCCTGTGTTAAAACGGTTTGGGCTTCGCCAATGTCGATCCGCTCTTTTGGCATTAACCCCTTGGCTGCGGCGGTAATTCCGCCGCGGCGCTGGGGGGGAGAGGGGGTCGCGCGTCGGCGCAATGCTTGTGACGGAACCACTCCGTCACGAGCCACGGGCGCGCTGTGCTCATGACGGAGGGATTTTGTCACGGCCCCGCCTGCTCATTAATTTACCCGCGTAGGCGGGGAATTGATGCCGCGTGGGCGGAGCGGCGTGACGGAACCACTCTGTCATGAGCACAGCGCGCCCGTGGCTCGTGACGGAGTTGTTCCGTCACTAGCACGGAACGGGTTAAAACAACTAGATAATGTCCACATTGTTTTCAGAATGGTCACTTATTTGAAACAAGTCTTGCACTTAAGAAAGCAACTGTCTTTATCTTATTCTTCTTTTCTTTCATGAATTTCAGGAAAGCATGTAAAGTTTAATAATGTTTTATCAAGTTGTCTAAGTGTATATTATATGTATTTTTAACAGGTATGAAATGTTGCTATTGCGCTTTTATGATTGTTTGCTTACAATCGAATAAAGCTTTCTTTCTTGACTGACTGACTATTAAATAAGAACCAAACCAACATTGGCGGCAACATGTTTTGTAGTTCCTATAAATCTATATAGGCTATGCAAGTATATACAACATAGAGTGTGGGATTGGTGTCCAGACTGATTCCAGACACCCCCACCGGTTATCTTTGCATGTATACCATTGTCTACTGCTGTTTGAATGATGTTAGACAATGAGATTTCCAAATTACCTTTTCAAGCTACGACTACTCATGACAATTTAACCATGAAAGATCGAAGCATTCTGAAAAAACTGGCTAACAATTCATCTATCACATGTCAGAATGCGGACAAGGGTGGCGCCCTTGTCATCATGGACAGCGCTTATTATCATCAACAAGTCACCTCACATGTATCTGATATTAACACGTATATGGAACTGGATGGAGACCCCACTAACGAGTACGCTTCTATATTGTCTAACATCGTTCAAACAGCAGTAGACAATGGTACCATAACGAGAGAGCCAAGAAGTTCCTCATCAAAGAGAATCCCAAATCACCTTCGCTTTACATGCTGCCGAAGATTCATAAAGATTCCCGAAACCCTCCGTTCAGACCTATTGTGTCCACTAGGGGCAGCATCCATGAGCCTGTCGGGAAATTCCTAGACAAACATCTACAAACATACGTGATGACCAGCAGATCTTATATCAGAGACACCTCTGATTTTTTACACAAACTACTGCAGATTCAAATATCCGAATCAGAAGAACTGTGGCTATGTACAGTGGATGTCAAATCCCTGTACACATCCATTCCTCACAATCTTGGAATTGAAGCTATTGAACAAACTCTAGCTCATTCGACCATTGATGCAGAGCTCAAAGTGTTCTTGATGGAATTACTCATGTTTACCTTGTACCATAGCTACTTTAAGTGGAATGACAAATGGCACCTACAACTATGTGGTACTTCCATGGGCAATTGCGCCGCCCCGGCGTACGCTAATTTATTCATGAGATACTTCGAAGAGCAACACATTCTTAACCAACCCGTTTGGCAACAATCAGGAAAACTGTTCCTAAGATTCATTGACGACATTTTTATCTTATGGTCAGGTACAGGTCAAACTCTTCTTGATTTTCTTCATCACCTTAACTTGATTGACGATCGCATACAATTCACCTGGGAAATGCACCAAGAATGCGTACACTTTCTGGATATTGAGGTTCAACTCAACAAAGGCAAACTTTCCACCACCCTGTTTCGGAAAAACACTGATCGCAACAGCATCTTGCATTATAACAGTTTCCACCAAAAGGGCCTTAAAAACAACTTACCATTTTCACAATTATTGAGAGTCAAACGCATAGTATTCTCTCCGGACCAATGTCAACAACAAATGGACACCATGCTAATGAGATTCAGAGATCGTGGATTTCCAGAGGAGATCTTAAGATCGGCTAAAACCAGATGCGAGCCACTGAACAGACAAAATCTACTAACAGTCAAAACCAAAGACACCGATAAGAGAATAGTAGTGGTTTCCAAATATTTCACTACTAGTCACCGTTTTCGGAACATGATACTCAAACACTGGTCCTTACTAAGCAATGAAACTGATTTCATGGGAATCTTTGAAAACAAACCCATTTTTGCATACACTCAGGGTAGCAACCTCAAAGACCTATTGACCAAACCAATCGAACCTAACACACCTTGTCAATACACTGGTTTATCCCCATGTTACAACTGTAGCAATTGCCATAACGTTATAAGAGGAAACACCTTCAACCATCCAATGAAAGGGACAAAGATCAAATTAAGAGTTAATGCTACCTGTAATACTTCCAATGTCATATACATGTTGAAGTGCCCATGTGGATCGTGCTACGTGGGACATACAGAAAGAAAAATTCGCACCAGAATTTTGGAACATAAAAGCAACATCCGGACTGGAAATCTTCGATCTACTGTTGTCAGCCACTTTTTAGAAAAAAGACATAATGTTGCTCAATTAAAATTTCTTGTACTAGAGAACATAAAACTCACTGAGGGTATTAACAACAAAAACCGTCTACTCCAGAGGGAGAATTTCTGGATTCGCTACCTACGCACCATGCAACCCCACGGGCTCAATGACAGAATGGAGTTTTTATGATACCTTTAACTGTTTGAACTTGGCATTGCTTATGATGTTCCTGTTTTTCAGGAGTCACTGTCATTTTACATGTATGTTTTACTTTTTGTCTTTCAGGATTTATAGTTACCTAGTTGTGTATTTCTTTATTTATACTCTTCGTTTCTGCTTTGATTGTCTCCCCTCTACACACTACTTTCGGTTTCCCACCGTTCTACACTTATCTATTCACCACTATAAGATGGCGCTCGCACGTTCACTTTCAGAGAGTCCCTCGTCTATATCTACCACACGATATTACTAATTGCACAACGCTTACGCGAGCGCACGCCGTTCGTGTACCCGTCGTCCGGACTAATCACCGAGATATCGCCTCTTCATTCACTACTTGTTTCACACTGTAAGTACCGCTTTACGCGGACCCGTTTTTTACCTGTACGCGACCAACGCGGTTGAGAGTTTATCTCCTAACTGGGGTATACATTCATTTTTTTCAGAACGCTGAGTGCTCGGTGCATATGTTTACACGTGAGAATTAGTCCATATTCTCCACAGGGGTTGTTTGGTCATCTGCACTGAACACGATTTTCGTTTATCACTTTGTCTTTAGATACTGAGTTTATCCTATGTTCACTAGTATGTTTTAACACAACACCGGCAACAGTTTGTCTTCTCTGGGTGAAGCTCACATTCTTTCTTGCATGGTCGATTACCACGTGATCTATTTGTTTCACCACTCTTCATCTATAACCCTCACACCGTAATTTTAATTTTTTCACCTATTATTGAAAAGTGTGGCATGATTGTTCAACTCACACCGCTATTTTTTTCAGTTCTGGGTTGTTAGCTTTTTGCACTCGCATGACTACAATGATATTGACTCTTAAAGCCTACTCGAGTTCTTCCTCCTTTGAGAACCCTTCATTTTGTTTTTCTTTAGATTAATCCCCTGACGAAGGGCAACGCTAATGCCCGAAATGCATTGGGATGATGGTTAAAAAAACTTTTGGATATGTGTATATCACGAGTTTGCTCACACTACTAAAGTTGTGAAGATGTTCAACAATGAAAATTGGATCATTGGAAATAAGTGATCTTGAATAAAGACTTTCCAGTACTAAAAGATTTTGTTTTTGAAACTTCAGCAAACATTTGACTATAAACATTTTTTTTGTTCCTCACGCTGTGCACCAGGGGACAACCCCTATTTAGGGGTTGCAATATTTGGAACTTTGCAATCACATCAAGCAATTCTAACTCATCAACCAATGTCAATCAAGTTTCTGACTCGTCACAATACTGAAGCAGCCCCAGTCCGCATTGACGACGACGCTCTTGACCAAAATGAATCCTGCTTACTAATCTTGATTGACCTATCAGCTGTGTTTGACGCGGTCAAACATGAGAGCCTTAAGAACCTCCTAGAATGCAGGATGGGTCTTTACAGTACAGTATGAAAATGGTTCTCCTCTTTCCTACACAACAGATCTCAAAGAGCCTTGATCACCCAGCCTGACTTTCCCCAAGGCTTCCCCCACCCAATCTGTTCATGGAACCCCTGACCAAAATCCTCAAACATTTCCTACCATATCTATGCTGATAATACTCAACTTTACATGAGAATCTTCTCACCCGAAGACATTATCAACCTCAACAACACTGACAAAAACACAACAGTAACCACCTGAAATTTAATGCACTCAAAACTGAATTCCTTTTAATCTCACCACACAATCCAATTAGGAATAGTCTTGGTTAATAACCTTTCTATTCAGGATCACATCAGCGCCTGCACCAGAGTTGCCAATTGTACACACTAAGGAAATGAAAGCCTTTTCTTCCCACTACAGATCCCAAGACAGCTGTTCAAGCAGTTGTGATCTCCAAACTATACTACGATAGTACAGCCCAGGGTCTATCAAAAGCAACTCTGAACGCGGCTTCTCTGCACATCACAGGCTCAAACAGAAGTGATCATATCACCCCAGATCTCAAAGCACTGAACTGGCTACTCTAGTACAGCCCAGGGTCTATCAAAGCAACTCTGAACGTGGCTTCTCTGCACATCACAGGCTCAAAAAGAAGTGATCATATCACCCCAGATCTCAAAGCACTGAACTGGCTACTCTATGAGGCAACGATCCATCTAAAAATTGCTTGCATGACTCATAAAGATCTTCACCACAACACCTCAACCTACCTGGCCCAGAAACTCTTTCTATCTGGCGGGATTACAACTTCAGGAAGCACACTTAATTCAACAAAAACAAAACCTACAAACATGCTTTCTCTGGAATTGCCCCAAAAATCTGGAACTCTCTTCCACCTGAGACCAGGTTCAATGCCTCAACAGCCCTCTTTAAAAAAGTTAATCTTTTACTATGAACAGATCCCTTCCTCAATGATAATGTAACTTTCTTGGCCTTTACCATCGGGGGCATGGCCTCTCAGAGAGACTACTTGCTGCTGTTACATACTCATCGTTATTTTCTATGCTGCAACTCTATCCATTGTTTATGTGACCAATACCATATCTTGATCCTATAGTTGTGAGCCTTCATTTAAAACCACCTATCTTGTTTTATTCATATTTGTATACTCTTTGGTGTTACCGTTTCTTGATGTACAACCTCTGATACCTGAATGGGTCATGTCCGTGCTATATAAAACTCTATAAATAAATAAATAAAACATTCTGTCCAGACTGTGAAACTTTCAGCAAGATTAAAATGCGCCAGCTGGACAGAGCCAAAAGTTGTATGTAAGAATGGCCCCACAACATCAGACTGACTTTGTATGGGACCTCAGTCTGCATACTTCACAGACTTCAAAAAGCTCTGAGCAGAATAAGGTCAAATAACTGCCCGTGGGTCTCAGGTCCTTTGAAACCTACGAATATGGAGGATTTATCCATCAAAAAGGCTAAATGTACCATTACAGTGCCTTGGGCTAGCTTGCTTCTTTTGCACTCTATTCGGAGCAAGTTGAGTTTGCGTTCACAGTGATGACATCCAACGGTTTTGGGCCACTGACAAATAGCTTTGAGCAGCTGCTTAGTGGATATGAGTTGAAGATTGGAAATAGCTGTATTCTCTTTTAGTCTCAGTGCCTTTTGCTTCTCTCTCCTTTTTTTTGTTTAATTTCCTAATTTGTTTTGTTTATTCTTAGATATCTGACTTGAAGACAGATCATTGCTTACTGGCAAAATCCTCAAAGTGCTCAGGGGATTTAATGAGGGGTGAGCTTGGGGCCAGTTTCGTTGTTGCCTTATCAATTTTGTCCACACCACTCAGGTCGGCATGAACTTCTGCAGTGTGAGCGATAATGTTTAAGCATCCAGTGCCTCTTGTATTGGTCTTACAAGGAGATACCGCTTTGTTCAGAGCGCACAATAAGGCTCATTGCTGTGATGTGTTTGATATCAGAACAGTGTCCTCAGAATGAACGCATTACTTTTTAATGGCTTTAACTTCCTCAGTTAAGGAGGACAGGATGAAGCGGAAGGATGGGACCGCATTAGCAATGTTCCTTTGAAGATGGAGAGCTGTTATTGGCGTCTGCAAGTAGTCTTTTGATGGTTTAGTGTGAGCGCTTGAAGCGTGAGTCATTGGTTGCAATATATTATCTAGAGTTTGTAGGAAAGGTATTTGAATGTTGAATTTTTCAATTGAAACTCCAGTGGCTTTCAAGTTGCCTCCAGAGTTTTGAACAACTGTATACACGTGTCTTGCTAAAGGTAATCTGTGCTCTTTAGCTGCAGTGATGAACGCTCAGCAGGGTTGTCGGTGCTAAATTGGTGCCAGTGCTCCATTTTGCTATCATTTTGATCTTGGTTTGTTAAGTGTATTTCGGAAACTGACACTATATCCTCTTTAGAACCGTTCTGCTCGAGTCCCAAATGCTCTCCCCCTTTGGCCTCTTAGACAATCTTTCTATATCCATTTACAACAATGGGAAAATCATGTTCCAAACCAACGACAGAAACCTGGCCACAATTGACTTAATTTATCTCAGGCCCTCCAACGATCCTTCACGCTTTCCCTCTCTGTCCATTCATAACACCCCTCACCCTTTCTCCTCCAATGCCGGGCCACCCAAATAGCACCTTTTACCCCGAGCCCTGCTACAATGCGATAGGCCTCCCACATCGTCGATACCAGACAAGGAACATGCCCCCACAGTCCGTCCCCACACCGTTCACCTCCAACCTCCCATAAATCATTATCTCCCAACCTGGTTGCTGCCACCCCCTTTTTATACCCTCAGTCGGCCCATATTTATTTCTGTTCCTCCCTACCTTCTCCCCCACCAGCCCCAACATCTTCCAACACCAGATACCAACAACCAACCCCTTCCCCTACCTTCACCTAAATGCCACAGACTCCGTCCCTGAAAGCCCTCCATTCCTCCCACAATTGCTGAACATAACTGCCCTCCGTTCAACAAGTTATTTTCCTTGTTCTCACACCTCTCTCGAAGAATGGACATCCTCTCATCTGCTCTTCTCCATCAAAGTGACTCGCTGATACCCCATCACTGCTACCCTCATTACCCCTTGTGGACCCCCCATCCCTCCAGCATACTGAGAGACAGCTGCCTACCCAGTCCCAAATGGACTCAATCACCCACCCCTAGATAACCCAGACCCTGTATATCTCCCTAAGAGTTCTGCAGCATCAAATTCCTCTACCCACTCTCCTGTCTTCCCACATGGGGCTGCCCAATCTCCACCATCATCTCTGACCACACTCAAACGAACACACACCTTCCTAGGGTACGCTCATCCCCTCTTAACTTGGTACATGTCCCAACTAACCTCCTGGAACAGCAAGTCAGAAAGACAACAGATTCTCCCTTTCTGGCATGCTGCATAATGGTTGGTGTGCAGTTCGACACCATCTAGAGATTTCAGACTCAATCCAGACTCATAAACTTGACATCCTGATCCTCACAGAAACGTGGCTCAATGTCTCATCTAACCACACTCCAGACCTTCCTTTCCCTCCCAACTACTCCATTTTGCGCCGCAACCAAGAAGATAGACACAGTGGAGGTTTTGCACTCATTCACCGAAACTATCTGAGAGGATAGACCCACCCAACAACTCATTTTCATTCGTTCGAATGCATGTCGCTGGAACTGCCCTTATCCACACCTCCAACCTCAGATTGAATGTGATTTACCACTCTCCTGGTCATAACATCACCTTCATCGAGGAATTCATGGACTTCTTCACTTCGCAGATCATCAGCTCTGATAAAAATATCTTCCTTGGTGACTTCAACATCCACTGAGGAGACTTGGGCAACAGCTATGTGCACACTCTTACTTCCTTTCTCAATGCCAGTGATCTCCAGCAACACTGCCATCAATCCACACACCTCAAAGGTGCCATTCTTGATCTGATAATCTCCAATTCCCCCATCCTAAAGACATATGACGGCATCCCAGTTGACTGGTCTGATCACAGGGAGATTCCATTTTCCCTAACCGGCTCGCATACCAAGACATGTGAGCAACCCAAGAAATAAAAAATGTTGTATTGTACTGTATTCTAAATGCATTTATATAGTACTTAATACAATACAATACTATATTTTGGTTCAGGAACACATCCAGCCTTGACAAGGAAGCCATGCCCACCATGGCCCTTCCCACCCAAATTTCGATTACACACCATCTGGACGTTAACGAGGCTAACGACGAGTAAAATTCCTTCATGGAATCCCTCATTGACAAATGTGCTCCCCTAAAGTTCAAATTATCTAGACCTAAACCCTCCAGGCCCTGGTTCTCTTAAGAGCTTTATGAAGAAAGTCCTCCTGGACCTCTCGGCTGCCTTCTACACCATCTCCCACTGCACCCTAATCACGACACTCAACGACACCGGCATCCGCGACAAGGCCCTGGACTGGATCCACTCCTTCCTCACAAGTCGAATACAGTGAGTCAGACTACCACAGTTCCTCTCAGAACCCAAAGAGATCAGCTGCGGAGTGCCCCAGGGCTATTCCCTGAGCCCCACCCTCTTCAACTTCTACATGACTCCGCTCGCAGCCATCGTCAGGAACAATGGACTCAACATTGTCTCCTACGCCAATGACACCTAGCTGATCCTCTCCCTCACCAGCGTATCCACATCTGCCAGAAACAACTTCCACAGCGGTATGAAGGGGGTTGTCACTTGGATAAAAGACAGTTGCTTCAAACTCAACTCGGACAAGACCGAAGTCTTCATCCTGCTTGGGATGACTCCTGGTGGCCAGTTGCATTGGGAAACCCCCCAACCCCATGGATCAAGCACAAAACCTTGGCATCATACTGGACTCCTCGCTCACAATGACCAGCCAGATCAATGCTGTATCCTCATCTTGCTTCCACACGCCTTGCCACTTCATAGGCATTCAGATGGATCCCATGGAGTCCAGAAAGATGGTCATCCATGCTCTCATTAGCAACAGACTCGACTACAGCACTGCACTCTACACCAGCATCACCCAGAAACTCCTCTGAAAAATACAGAACGTTAAAAATGCAGCAGCCAGACTGGTCCTCAATTTCCCCCGTCGCAGTCACATCACCAAACACCTTTGAGAACTCCACTGGCTCCCAGTCAATAAAAAATCACTTTCAAGCTCCTCACACACGCCTACAAAGCCCTCCACGACGCAGGACCAGCATATCTGAACCACCACCTCTCATTGCACGTACCCACTAGACACCTCGACTCTGCCCAACTGGCACTAGCCATCGTCCCACGGATCCACAAGACAAGAACCGGAGGAAGATCCTTCTGCTACCTCACCGCCAAGGCCTGGAACACCCTGCTTCTCCACCTCAGGCAATCCCCGTAGCTGATCCAATTCAGGAAAGATCTCAAGACCTGGCTCTTCGACTGAACCCCAGCACCCAGATGGATCTGCAGTCCCCCCCCCCAACCACCCAGCACTCGCCTTGAGACTCTCACGGGTGAGTAGCTGCGCTTTACAAACCACTGAGTGATTGATTGATTGATTGGTTTAAGAAAGAAAGATTGTTAGAAAATGCAAATAAAAAATGGAGACACCATGTTACCTGAGTTTGACTTAGGTTCACAAAAGCGAGAAAACATGAAAAGCACTTCAACACCAGACCAGGAGTAGCAAGCGCTATTTAAATGCAAACCATTCCCTCTTCTATCCCTCCACTATTCTTTTTCAATACAAATAACAAACTTGCATGCCCACCTCTTAAATTAATTTAATATCTTGACATACTAATTCAACACTAATTCTTATTGGGTTCCGGAAAAGCGTGCTGCTCCCCGAAAAAGTGCTTCAACGCCTCATCAGGGGTAGTAAGCGCGATATAAATGCAATTACAATTGCATAGACCGAATCCTCAGAGATAAAAATATCAGAGCCCTTGTGAATTCAGCAAAGAAAAGACCAAAGTGCCTTTTTGAGGTCAATGCACAGACTACTAACTCCTCCACCACTTTGGCTCCTAAATCATCAGTGCCCCATTGAAACAACTCTGTGGATTCCTTTGATAATACAGTTAAGAGACATCCATATCTCGCTGCCCATCAATGACTCCCTTGAACTGGTTTAGATTCTACCATGCAAAGCACTACAATCTTGGTCATTCTCTCCAATTTCCGAATAGGACCTACAACGAACAATCTCCAAAGTAAAACCCTCAAACCACCACCAGGGCGCCATCCAAGGTTCTATGAGCAAATCTCTTGCCACACACCTTCTCCACATTTGGACTACCATGGTGGATTCCTCTGTCAAACAAGGGATCTTCCCAGAACGACCAAAAATGGTTCAAATCATCCCTCTCTTGAAAAAACAATCTCTTGATACAGAGAAACTGAACAAGTACCGCCTAGTTTCCATGCTTCAATTTTTAGGCAAAGTCATTGTACGTTGCGTAGCGTTCCCACTAGCTTCCTTGACACTCTCCAGTCAGGTTTCAGACAGGGACACAGTACAGAAACTGCAATCCTCCAAATAGTCGATTACTCCCTCAGAATCCTCGACTCCGGTAACTCCTGCTTCCTGGATTTATCAGCTGCATTCGACACTGTCAACCATCTGGACATCCTTCGTACTCTTGAACTTCATATGGGATGTGGAGGCGCTGTCCTCAACTGGTTCACCTCATACCTATCCAAATATTCCCAAATTGTGAAAATGGATAACACACTCTCAAGACCAGTCAATGTTCACCAAGGGGTCCCCCAAGGTTCACTCTTCTCCCCAACCCTCTTTAACCTCTACCTAGAACCTCTATGTGTGAATCTCAGAAACTCTGGGATTCTCTTCCACCTAGATGCCAAAGCCCAAATAAGCTTGAAAATCTCTTCCCCAGAAGGTGCTGCCCTGCTTTTAAAAACTCTCTTAAAGATTCAAAACTGGATGTCTAACCACCTTTTAAAACTCAACCCAACTAAAACAGAATTTCTTTTAATAACTCCGCCAAAAGCAAAAACACCAGTACAAAAATGGATGGCTAACCTTCTTGCCCTGGATGGTTTGCCCGTCATTTTCCAGAGTGTCACATCACTCGGATTCACCCTTCATAATCATTTCCATAATCACAGACGCGCCATGGCCAAAAGCGCACGACTCCAATTTAGGCATCCCTGGGGCATCAGACAACTGATTCCGGAACAAGTCCTCAAAATAGTGGTGCAGTCACTCGTGCTCTCTAGACTTGACTATGGAATTGCCCTTCTCACAGGCACTCCCAAAATTCACCTAGGACCACTGAAAGCATCCCTACATGCCTTGGCATGCTTCGTTTTAGGTCACAAGAATTTTGACTACATCTCCCCTGCTCTAATAACCCTCAACTGGCTCCCCATTGAAGCGCAGGCCCAATTCAGAATCACCTGTATTACCCACAGAGTGCAGAACTCCTCCTCACCCTCCTATCTAAGCGAGAAGCTGAACATCTTTAGAGCAAATAGGGACTTCAGAAATGCCCAATCCCTGCTACTGGAACCCCCCACCTTCAGTCGAGAACCATACATGGACTAGCCTTTCTCTGGAAGTGGCACTAGAATCTGGAACTCTCTGCCTCCCTCCCTCCATCTAACCACCGACCTAGTAACCTTCATAAAGAACCTCAAACTCCTCCTTTTTGACACACATTTTGGTTAATTCACCATTCATTTAGACTTAAGTACTCTCTCTGATTGTGATCTGACCTGCCCTCGCTGTTTGACCTCACAATGTTAATCGATGCTTTAACTGTGTATTTCCTCTGCACAATTGTTGTAACTGTTCTTGTGTTTACTCCTGCAAACACCCACAAAAGTAACCATCTGTGTTTAATTATTATGAATGAAACACGCTGTGACCCTTATCTCCTGCTTGTGTGAAGCGTCTGATGCCTTCAGGCCATGTCCACGCTATATAAAATTGCATAAATAAATAAGTAAAAATAGATCCACAAATAGGTGAGGGAAGGATATGTGGCATTAATGATGAGTTCCTGCTTGTAGGGTTAGGGCTCAGGCTAGGACTGTAGCTTACTGATGCTTCTGTTGCTAAGGGTGGTGTTGTCTGGAAGCAAGCCCTTATGCCTTGTGTCTGCATGCCCTGACACGAATCATAGAGCTTGTATGGAAGAGCAGACATTTTGCCTTGGCTGTCTTCTTTATGGGCCCAGTCTTTATGTTGGGGTTTTATGTAAAGGGGTTGGGCACAGGTAGCAGATGAAGTTGGCTGCCTGATAGGGACGGACAATCAATGGAAATCATTCAACTCCACAGGTCGCACCGGGGCCACCGGTTGCTGGTTCCCCAAACCCTCTGGCGTGCAAAGCCGCCCTATACTACCTGCTGTTTCCCGTAAAGCAAACCCTACAACAACTCCAGCTCTCTGGGGCTTACTGCAAGCCTCCACCTCTGGCTGGGCCAAACTTTATATTCCGTCTCTCGCTACAGTGTGAAGCATTTCCTATTCTGGGACAAAAAGCCCTTGCAACGGAAATAATCCAACATGAATAAGGCCCTCCTTGCCGTGGAGAAATAACTCTCTTCTTTACCTAACTCCAACAATTGCCACCATAGCCGTTTCATTCCTAACTAGCCCCTGAAGGCAACATGCAGGGAAACCCCTGAGCGCTGTAGACAAGATGATGTTTGTGCAAGAACTCTGAAAAGGTGGTGAATACCTTCACTGGCTACCTGTTCACAAAATATTCACCTTCAAGTTTCTCACGCACACCTACTAAGCATTCCACAATGCCGGCCCTGCATACCTCAACCCCCGCCTCTCATACAATCCCACCAGACATCCCCACTCCGCCCAACAGGCCCTTGCCACCATCCCATGGATCCGCAAGACCACGGCTGGAGGAAGACCCTTCTCCTACCTCGCTGTGAAGACCTGGAACTCCCTGCCTCTGCACCTCAGGCAATCACCATCGCTGCCGCAATTCAGGAAGGACCTCAAGATCTGGGTCTTCGACTGAACAGCAGACCCACCCACACTCAGTGCCTTGAGACCCTCACATGTGAGTAGGCACGCATTATAGGATTACAAATTGATTGATTGAATACAATAATAAGGCTTTTCTGGAAGAAGCAAGCACTCATCAGAGCTCTGATCCCTGACCACATCACTTAGATTGGATCCCTTTCAACTTAGGAGTTAGCAGATTTCACAGCAAGGCTATTGGGATAAACTAATCAGATTTCTCTCTGATCACGGAGATATAATTATCATCATTAATTCCAGCCTGCCCAAAAGAAATATCAAATAAAACTTTTGACTATTAAAAATCTGTGCTCGGATTTGTGCGTTTGAGTAAAAAATGCATGCATAAATTATCCTTTATACGGTCATTGCCACTAACTGCGATTACGTATTTTGAGTTAATTTGAACTTTTCTTATGGAAGGCAGACAGCAGTGTTGCTACCTATTTAAATAGTGGCACCTAAGACACATGACCTCGCTTTGATAAAAAAAAATACTGTATCGTTCCATTAATATGCCTATGTGAAGCTGAACAGAATTGTCTGTACTTCTAGAGTTACATTACAATATGCCATTTATTAATAACATATACATACCACTGTTAGCAGGGTACCCGCTACCCGGATATCATGTCATCTGTTGTCCACAGTATTAGGTTGGACAACATGTGAAGGGACATGACATTTTAGAAAGCCTCAGACAAAGCAGACAATGTCAAAATATCAGAGTCCAAAAAGTGAGAACTAGGAAATGCAATATGCAAAGTGAATTTCTAGATTGCATGCTCAAGCCATGGGGCAATGATATGCATCCCAACCTTCTCCTTGTCCCCCACATGTTTCTAGAAAACAAACTGTAGAAAGGTAGGATCCTTCTAGCATGGTTGCCCCCACTTTGTGCCTGGTGCCAGTGTGTTTTTGACTTAGTCTGCTGGTGTCCTGCTAATCAGGACCTAGCCACCGTGCTTTCTTCCCTGAATTGACAGTGGTAAGTACTTTGGTGTCTTCACAGTTGGCTACTGGTTTTCCCTTATAAGTTCCTAGTATATGGTACTAAGGTACCCAGGGCATAGGTACACCAGGAGTCTCACATGGGATGCAGCATGTATTGTACCCCCCACGGGAGTCCACTTAATCTGTGACTGCAGCCTGTGTGATTTGGTGCTTGCACCTCTCACAACAGATATAAGTTTCCTCATATCTGAGGTCACTGCATTAAAACCTGTAATTCGCCCCTATGGCAGGCTCTTCAGTCCTGAGGGCAGGGTGCTTGGTTATAAGTGTGAGGGTGCCTCTCCATGATCAGGACATCCCTACAAACCCCGGAGACGATTCTCTAGGCTTTGTAAGTGCGGTCAGCCATTTTAATACATACAGTGGATATCAGTCATTACGAGATGTCTAACTATATAATGGCTACACCGAACCCGGCATGTTTGGTATCAAGTGTCAAGCATGTTGGAGTCATACCTCAATACCGATTTGAGTGTTGGAAGTATGATCCCATGTAATAGGGGGCTCCTTAGGGTACACACCATACTCCTGGTAACAGCCTTTCAGGGTGTGCCAGTAAGCTAGTGCTGCTGCGGTTTCCACAGACATGATTCTACTCTCCTGCTGCTGAGCTTGAGCAGAGTAGGGTAGAACAATAGGTTTCCTGTCACAGGGAGTTGCGCCCACCGCCCAGACAGGACTTAGTGTATTGGGATGGGGTGGGGGCGCTTGCCAGTGTCACCAGACGGCTTTGAATGGTTCATTTGGCGCCCTCCTTGCATACTCCAGTTTGAGACAGTTCAGGGAGCCCTTGGCTCCTGCTGTGGCGCAAAACTAGACAAAGGACATGGGAGTATCCTCCCCTCTGTCCAGTCCCTCCACTGGGAGGGACCCCCAAGTCTTTCTAACCCTTTCCTTAGAGTTTTTAAGGGCTTACCTGTAGGTGGGTTCTCAATTTTGTCATGGGACAAGATTCAACCCCGAAACTATGTCGCTCTTCGTTCGTCTGAACACTTGGACTCCGTTGGACTTCGACTTGAAGCGAAACTGCAACAAGGAAGACTCTTGCTGCTCCTTGTCTCACTCTTCTTCAAGTATTCTTCCTCGTCTGTGTCTATGCTTCTGCCAGGTTCTTCAACAGACCTGTGGGCATCAAGGAAACCAGAAGAAATCTCCCTATGAGTGAAGGAGTCACTCCCTTGCATCTGCTGACCGGTCTGCTGCTCCTGTTTTCCTATGGACTTCCCGAGGCCCAGCAATACAGGTGGTGGTTCTGCAACTCTCTCGATGCTTGACCTATCCTCTCTGCAATTATGAGTCCAGTATCCGTCGCCTCAACCGCTGAGACCAAACCCCTGTGCACCGTGTCGACTTGCCTTTGCCAAGGCTTGTTGGCTCTACACTCTAGAGATCTACATGCTAGAATAAGCACCAGCCTCCAGTATCTCTTCCCTCCAAGATCAGTGCCCTCACTGCATCCTCTGCCCTGTGGGCCTTTATCTTTGGTAAGCTGCTCAAGGTCCTCTTGCGACACCTGTGTCTTCGGCCCGTGGGTCCTCCTGAGAGTATTTTACTGCTTCAGTGGGCTCCCCTGCTTGCTCGAAGCCTGCTTCGACTCTCCTGCTGCTGGTGAGTCCCTTGGACCTTGCTGGTCCCAACGTCGCTCCTTTTTCATCTTCCACGCCAGTTGCGGCTATAAAGGGTTGTTGGTGCTCCGGCCGGACACTGACCACATAGTCACTGGCATCCGACATGGAACAGATCGTGCTCGGCTCCTAGTCTTCCTCAGCATCGCCTGGTCCTCACAGCTGAAGCGACAAAGTCAGCGTCGACTCTTCAGAACCTTTTGACCTTGGTTGGCATTGTGTCTCTGTGCCTCCTGGTCACTCCTGAGTAGCATAGACTCTGACCACTCTGCTTGTAAGTTCTTTACTTCCTTACTCCACCCTTGGATTCCACTGGACTTCTTCACCTTCTTTTCCAGGGGCACTCTTCTCGAAGTCTTCCATTGTCATCTCAGAAGGTTTCTGACGTCTCTTCACCCCTGTGCACCTGGCTTCCCTGATGCATCCAACTTTCCGTCCTCCAAGGGAATTCTTCAGAGTCCTCTGGGAAGGGTCCTTCTGCACAACAGCAACACGACTTCTCCATTGACTTCCATTCAGCACGCAGCTGTGTTCCCACTTTGCACGCGGCTTCCGTGGGGCTCCTGGGTACTTAGCGTACACCTTAGTGTGGCTCAATGGTTAAAGCGGCAGACCCTGATGCAGAGGTCTAGCCCAGGACCAGGGTTCAATTCCCGCCTCGGCGGGTCTTGGGCTCAATTTCCTCGGACCTGATAATTCTCGCCTCGGTGCCTATTCTAATCATGGGTCCCACTCTGCAACTCTGGGCAATAGATTGCTTAATCTCCACAACGGCCCCCACAACGCTAGGATGCCTGGCTTCACCTTGGGGGTGCCCAGGAGTGGGCACTTCACAAGGAAAAGCCAGGAAGGGTTCCACAGCGGTATTTGTACAAGTGCCGAGATACCCCAGCTGGGGTCGATTTGTGCGCTATACAAGTACACTACATTTACATTTACTTACTTTGGGTGGGTCCTTGTCTCCTCTGGGTTTTCTGGTCCAAGTCATGTTCTCCTTTGCAGTTCACTTTCCATATTTTTATTATATGGTTTGGTCTCACCCTGGAGACCACTGTATTTTGTGCTACTTACCTGATTGCATTTGAAGTACTCTTGTGTATTGTATTGATATCTCCGGGTAGGGGATATACCAATGTGGTAGTAATTGTGTGTGTAATAAATAGACTTTTTTTGCTAAACACTGTGTGGTTTCTTTTTATCTAATCTACACTACAGATTAAACTGGTAATGCAAGCTGCTCAACACTCCTTCAAGATAAGCCTGAAGGCCGCTCTCCACACCTACCACTTTGAGAACTTTCTATGGTTATCAAAGACTACTAAAAACACATAAGGGTTGTCTGGATTAGTGCAAGCGTGCATCACTTGAATAAGTGTGCACCATATACTAAGCCGTACAAAAGGGGGTGGTGATGGACGGAGCATCTGAACCAATCAAACACTCACACCCAGTCAAAAGATCTGGGTTTAATCCATCACCGTTCTTTAGCCCACTCTGCCACCCCAGTTCAGACATGGCTATATGCAAATCAGTCTGACCCTGTGCCTCATGGGAACAGTTCAGCCCTCACTGCCAAGCCATGTCTTCCCTGGACCAGAAACAAGCTCTCGAGGACCAGTTTCTGGCATTCCAGCCGTCTTCAGCCCGGCTTGCTTGAATCCAGTGGCAAAGTGAGCAAGGGACTCACGTCTGAGCATACCCTGCCACACTTATGGCGGCCAAAAGCGGTACAAAAGGGGGTGGTGATGGACGGAGCCTCTGAATCAATCAAACACTCACAACCAGTCAAAAGATCTGGGTTTAATCCATCACCGTTCTTTAGCCCACTCTGCCACCCCAGTTCAGACATGGCTATATGCAAATCAGTCTGACCCTGTGCCTCATGGGAACAGTTCAGCCCGAACTGCCAAGACATGTCTTCCCTGGACCGGAAACAAGCTTCCGAGGACCGGTTTCTGGCATTCCAGCCGTCTTCAACCCGGCTTGCTTGAATCCAGTGGCAAAGTGAGTAAGGGAAGGGACTCATGTCTGAGCATACCCTGCCACACTTATGGCGGTACAAAAGGGGGTGGTGATGGACGGAGCATCTGAATCAATCAAACACTCACACCCAGTCAAAAGATCTGGGTTTAATCCATCACCGTTCTTTAGCCCACTCTGCCACCCCAGTTTAGACATGGCTATATGCAAATCAGTCTGACCCTGTGCCTCATGGGAACAGTTCAGCCCGAACTGCCAAGCCATGTCTTCCCTGGACTGGAAACAAGCTTCCGAGGACCGGTTTCTGGCATTCCAGCCGTCTTCAGCCCGGTTTGCTTGAATCCAGTGGCAAAGTGAGCAAGGGACTCACGTCTGAGCATACCCTGCCACACTTTTCTGATGTTTGATGATCAAACGATTACGAAAGTGTTTGAGCTCTCTGCTATTGAGGGGTGGACGATTGTCAGATTTGAGAATGTAGGGAACATCCCATGTTGTGAAAATGTCATCCAGCCTTTCGATGACTTTGTCATGTGTGGTTGATGATAAGACTTGAACTGAGGAAAACGTGAGTACTCATCAACAACTACCATGAGATGATGGTAGTTGTTGAAAGGTCCGAAGAAATCAACAGCAGTCCTCTCCAAAGCTTGCTTAGGTTGAGCAGGCATGTTCAATGTGTGCTGAGTCTTTTTGGGAGACAGGCAATTGCACAGATGACAAGCTTTAAGCTCCCTTTCAACTAGTTTTTCAAGATGCGGGAACCATGGGAAACATCCTTTACAACGCAACTTTTACCACGCAGTGCCTTTACGACGCACTTTTACAACGCAAACCATTACAACGCATTGCGCTGGGGGCGCTCTAGGATAGGGAATACGTTTAATTTACTATCCAACACCTTCCCTAGTGTCCACGGGGACTGGAGTTGGAATAGTAAATTAAACTATTCACTATCCAGCACCCCAAAGCACTATGCGTTGTAAAGGTTTGCGTTGTAAAACCGCGTTTTAAAGGCATGCGATGTAAAAGCATACGTTGTAATGTCATACATCCGGGAACCATACTCAATCTCTGGCGCCTCTTTTACTTGCAGCAATGCCATGATGTCCTGCAAGTGCCAGTTCAATCTCTTGCTGCGTCAGGCTTTCAGGGATAATTATTCTTGCTCCTCATATTATGACACCATCATATGTAAAAAAGTTCTCCACGAACATTTTTGAATTTCTGGTATTCAACATCATCTGTAAGAGGTCGAGTATGCTTCCTCCATGATTTGTATTGTAATGATTTCCTTGAGCTTAAGCATGTCTGTGTCAGTATTAGTCGCTGTCAGAATTTGTTCAATAGAAAGAGCTGCAGGTACACTTGACTTTACTATGGAATTGATGTAGGCCTTAGCAGCGTTGGACGTTGGGCTATAATGCAGTAACAGCAATTGTGAAAAGTAGTCTGCAGGGTTTTGCTCTTACCCTGTTTGTGCACAATGGTGTATTCATACTTCTGCAGACGCAACCCCCAACTCTCAATGTGAGGGGGCATCTTGGCTTTCGGATTTCCAAAAATGGTGAGCAATGCTTGATGATCTGTGACAAGGGTGAAATGCTTTCCGTACAGAAACACATTGAAGTGTTCACATGTCCATACTACAGCTAAGTGTTCTTTCTCCGGTTGTGAATAAGCACAAAGCATACCATAGTCCTCAATGTGAGTATCGGGTTGTCCATTATGTTGGGCAAGGATCCCTCCAAAACCCACAGGGCCTGCAACCACAGCAATTTCTATGTGCAATTTCGGATTTCAGTTGCATTTTCAATTGCGAGTTTTATATTCTTGAAACTTCAGTCAGATTCAGAGGACCATTCCAACGGAACATCTCACTTTAAAAAAATGTTTTTATTTAGCAACGAAAACACATGACATAGCAATACACATGTATATGATTCTAGTTGGGTTGCAGTACAGTCAGACTTCATAGTAATGTTCCATCAGGAGAACCATGAACAGCATTGAGGACCAATAAAATGAATTAGCACATATCTACAGATCTCTATGCATATCTTTCTCTAACAGGTCTTGTAATGCATGTCAGGCTCTATAGTAATGATATCGAGGGAGAGTCGAAGGTTCATTACCCTCCTCGGAGACCACCTCTTAGCTGCGAACCGCACCTTCATGAAAAAAGTCCCCCATCTTGATTATATCTATTGTAAGTAGTGAACAGGCAACATCCCTTTCTCTCCTGGTAGGGAACCACGAGTACCATTCCAGCCGAACATGCAGGGAGTACAACAAGGCACTCGACTGTCGCTCCAGCAGTTTCCGCCATGCATGTACCGTGGAGTTTAAAGAGTCAAGGGTGCCATGCCTCCGAACTGGGCAAGCAAAGATGGCTCGAGAAAGTGTGTCAGGATCAGCGGCATCCCTCTTAATATGCACAGGCGGCAATTCCTCAGGGCCATGTAGCAAATAATGTGCGTGTGACCTCTGTGCAGCTCTGTAATAAAACTCTAGGTGAGTCACGTTTAGTCCACCCATATTATAGGGCAAAGTAAGAATATCCCACTTAACTAAGCCCAGGCCAACTTAATCATCAAGGAGCGGAGGGTAGCAAATGTGGAATGCGAAAGAAGCATTGGAAAATTTTAGAATAAAAACAGGAATCTGGAAAGCACAATCATCTTCATAATAGGGATGCACTCAATCAAGGATAGGGGTAATCTTATCCATCAAGCTATGTCATTCTCAGGTTTGTGGATTGCATTCCCATAAAGATCCAATCGAACTCTATCTGGGTCTCTATGAATTTGTATGCCTAAGAAGCGCACTGAGTGTGTTGACCACTGCAAAAGGAAGTGTAGCTTAACGGGAATCATAGATGGAGTTAACGTGAAAATAATGGATTTATCCCAATTTACCCTGAGGCCCGATAATTCCCCAAAATGAACAACCTCTTTAAGCACTGGCATAAGATGCCTCTCCGGGTCTCGGACATAAAGCAGTGTATCATCTGCATATGCAACAGAATGTGGCGACAGCCTGGGAAGCGCAATCCCCTGTGCCCATGGTTTTCCCTCAAGGCGCATGTCAATGGCTCATCCACTAATGCATATAGAAGAGGAGACAACTTGCACCACTGTTGAGTCCCTCTAGTGATCGTGATGGGGGAGGTGACAATATTACCATGTCGTATCCTGGCAACAGGGGCTGCGTATAGTACCCATAAATACCTTGCACAATCTGAAGGGGTAGAGGGGGAAGGGGATAGGCGAGGCAGACCCCCCACTCAAACAGTATTCAAACAATAAGTGCCTCACCCATCTAACAACATCCATAAGTAAGGCAGACCGGGTAGAGATATACATTATCAGTACTACCTGGAATATGTCCAATAACATAAATCCACGAGTCTGGATGTGTTCTTTGCCAATATAAAATCACACACAGGCCCAGATCATTCACCCAAAGAAAAAGTGTGAGAGATAGAGAGAGTACCTCACGGTAGAACAACCCGAGGGGGTTCCCGGTTAATGATTGCCGGTATACCCGCTTCTCATCATTGGCAACTCTCTCTATTATGAAAAGACAAACGTGCAATAACATAAATCCACGAGTCTGGATGATACCGTTTTATTCTGATGCAGCAAAGCACTACTAGTTAAAAATGGTTACTTGTATACCATCAAAAATGTATCTCCTCAAGCCGACATGTTTCATCGCTCCTTCTTGTGGCGATTTCATCAGGGCATATGAGGGGTTTTCTATTCTCGGTCTTTTCACAATATACTGGACCTTGAGTGCGCTATGTCAGCACATACCAGCGTCACTCCTCAAGACACCGTGCCAAGTGTCCACGTGTCCGAAACCGTGACCCGGAAAAATCCCAGTCACTAAAGCCGCGGAGGGACGCAAGCAAAGCACCACTACACAATTTATCCGTTTTTTGGTGTGGTTTGTTTGGGGTTCTGTTATGTGTGGTTGTACACTTTTAACAGGTATCAGTGTCTGATACGTTGGTCACTATTTGTGTTTTTCCTTCACTATTCTCACGTCCGCACTACTCTTCTGTTGAGTGCACGTTTGTCTTTTCATAATAGAGAGAGTTGCCAATGATGAGAAGCGGGTATACCGGCAATCATTAACCGGGAACCCCCTCGGGTTGTTCTACCGTGAGGTACTCTCTCTATGTTGTTAGATGGGTGAGGCACTAATTGTTTGAATCCCATAAATACCTTGCCAACCACGACCGCGTCTAAAACATCCGGGTCCACCCTTTGAATGACACCAAAAACTGTTCTAAGATTGTAGGTTATACTTCGACCAGGACCGAATCCCACCTGTTCCGGGTGGACCACCAAAGACACTATAGAGGCCAGACGGTTCGCTAATATCTTAGCAAAAAGTGTTACCCAGAAACTGGTCCCAGGATGTTTGTTTCTGGTCCAGGGAAGACCTGGTCTGTCAGTTCGGGCTGGACTGTTCCCATACGGAACAGGGTCAAGTCTGATTTGCAAATGGCTGGGTCTAAACTAGAATGGCTTGGAGTGCAAAAAAAGAGATGGATTTAACCCAGATCTGTGACTTTTGTTATTGCACCATGAGCGTGCTTCCAAGTCTTTGGCTTTGACTTTCAGCGAATGAAGCAATGTATCCATTTTAGTGTGAGCAAGCAGCCCAGCATTAAACGTATCCTCGGCTTCAGAGACCGTTTTCTCCACCGTATCTAGCCTTTCCGTGTGTTCATCCAATATTTCAGTCATCCTGTTCATGCTGAAGGAGAGGTCGTCAAATTTCCTGTATATTTTCGTCAAGCAGTGTTGCATTGCCACAAGGATATGCTTTAAATCTGAGTCCACAGGCGGGTCATTGGATCCCACACAGATTCGGAGGCGTTCCTATCTAGCTCCTAGTGTCTGGGAGTTTTGCCCAGTTCGAAGTGCAGCTTGGGCTGCGCCTTTTCGGCTCTGCCCATATTGAATTATCTCCACTTATGCCAAGGCAGACCAACAGTTGCGCTGTAAAACAGCGATGATTCTGTTCCCCTGCCTACGTTCTATAGTAATGCAAAACTGTGCAAGGATCTCTGTAGTAAAACAACAGCTCTGGCCTCAGTAGGGCGATGATCATGCAAGCACAATGATCCTCTCAAATTCAGCTGGGGAGTTCACATCATACAGATCGTTCCAAGCCATACCTGGATGGACAGTCTTCTCAAGGCCCAGCACCTGCCTAAGCAAACTCTTGACTCTCCATCAATTTCGCAGTCTTTCCAACATGTGGATCAGGAAGAAAAAGTTAATTGTGCTGCTTAGTTGGAGCACTTATCGCCTTGGATGCTGGTCGGGTCACTGTCCAAGTGTTCCCCATGAGGGCTCTCACAAATGTCCTAGCACAGCCCTGTGCATCGCCTCAGCCCTCCAAGTGCCGGTCTCCGCTCCTCGTTGCCTCAGCGCGTCACACTGCAGGGCGAGGCCCGGAACTCAAGCCCACTGTAGTTACAGCACGGGCAGTGCTTAATTTGTGCCAATGCTTTCCGGTACTTAGCACCGACACTTATTTCAGAGGGCTGGGACTATACATTTCTTCACTTGCAGTTGGCCTGATAACTGTTCAAAAGAAAAATAATTAGCTGGGTGACTGCCTGAACGTTGCTGCTGAAAGGCTGAAAATAAAAAACAAAAAAAGCATATTGAACTAAATGGGAGCATGCCCCTTCAGCGGCTGAGTAGAACCATCCTGTCACTGAGCTCATATTAAGAGTTACGAGGATGGTCAGTCAGTGGCAGAGAAAAGACCCGTTATTTACAATACCAGCCCACTTGGGACCACCTGTCACCCGCCATCACCCGTTGGCTCTGCAGGAACCCATTTTTCTAGTTTGACCAGGGCCACTGATTCCAGTGCCAATGCCATGCCTCTGGATGTGAACCATAAAGTAATAACAGTGCTTACTTTGAGCCAATGGCTGAAGGTGGGGCCACCAGCACTTATTTTTGGGCACCAGCACTTATTGTTCCTAGCACACTTTGACCTACGACAAGAGAGAGACAAACACAAAAGGGGTGACAAAGAAAAAGATGGAACAGTGACAAAGGGTGGAAGCCGAGACGACAAAGAACGTGCAGGAGTGAGAGAGAGGGGCACGGAATGTCTGGTGGTGGATTAAATGTGCATGAAGGTTGCTCAAGCCTACCCTCTCTTGGTCTTTGGCACCACAACATTCTGCAGTGCTGGTGGCGGCTTCTGAGCAAAACTTTGAGCCCCGGCCTTTAATATTTTACAAATTAGGCACTGGGTGTGGGTGTACATAGCGATCATCCCTGGCTGCCCAACAATCAGCGCATTCCGCAGCCAGCATCAAATGCTCTGCGTCAGCTCCAGCAGCACAGCACTGCCCACTCTGCCCGAGGGGGATCAGCGGCTCTGCTGTATCACGGAGAAGTAGGCCGGGCGCCATCCACAAAATCCTAATTTAAGACAAAATCCTAATTTAGGACAAAATCCTAATTTAAGACTACTAAAAGCTTTCTGTGAATACCAAAAGTAGTAAGTTTAGGATTTTGTCTTAAGTTAGTTCTGTGAATCAGGCCCTAAGTGTGTTAGTCACGCAAGAATATCGGTGTTGGATGGTTGGTGGTATTACGACTTACTTTTCCCTTGTGCAAACATCCCATCAGTTCCCTAACTTATACGTTTACTGTTGATAGAGTTTTCAGTGTTAGCATTGTTTATTTCATATCCCTGTGTGATGAGAGACGTACGCTTGGCTGTGCAAAGGTGACAGCGAATTTTGTGAGATTTGTGCTCAATGATGCAAGGGGTAGAGTGCTGGCAACGTCTCTGGGTGTATCTCCACATCTCTT
The DNA here is from genome assembly GCF_964261635.1 of Lissotriton helveticus. NCBI lineage: Eukaryota > Metazoa > Chordata > Amphibia > Caudata > Salamandridae > Lissotriton > Lissotriton helveticus. The sequence goes on along the minus strand of NC_136068.1, from coordinate 1,589,357,875 downwards.
GTCTACTGGAGACCGGCCCAGGTTAAAACAGGACCTGATTCCTCACTTGATGAAAAGAGTTAGGGGGCGAGCTGAGTTTCTGGTCCGGATGTCTTGGCAGAGGCTGCTATTAAGTATTAATTGTGCAATAATGTTTGCTTTGATGTTAGAATGTAATTATATGTGATTGCTCCAGCACATAATGATTCCTAATTTGCACCCTACACTTATCTCTAGAGTGTTCTCTTCCTTGGTGTTTACAATCTTAATTTGTCAGAAGTGTTTATCTCTAGTTGTGATCACATTCTTGATTTTTATATTCTTAGTTTGCAACCAGCGCTTATCGATGGTGCGATCGCATGCTTGGGGCCCGAATCACAGAACCATTTACTGTCACTAATAGACCTATTACGCCTAACAGCTATGCCTTCCGTAAATGGATTACTGATTTATTCTCCACCACAACTTGTGCGTTTTTTAACGAATACCCATAAACATGCCCAAACACAAATCTGCAAACCGAATTTTACTCGACGGGACGCCAGGAGAGATTGCCAGGTAAAAGGTTGGTGTAACTTCCTTCCAGAGAGGGAAGGCTAATGGATCAGCCCCTAAGTTGTTGGTACTGTAGGCAAAGGGATTCCTCCATAGAAAAATGTGTTTGCTACATGGAGGAAATAAGAAAAAAAGTGAATTTGCACATCATGCGCCTTTCCACAGAGTGTAATTTTATACAGTGTATAATTATGCATTCGGAAAATAGCATTCTTTACAAAAATAACATGATTCAGTAGTTACCTGGAACGCCTTCACTTAGCATACCTTTCTTGGCATAACTTTCATGGCGTGCTATTGGTGAATAAGGTAAAATCGTAAATCTGCCCCTGTGAGGAATAGTACTTCTACATGTGCAGATATAACGACTCCCTTTTATGAATTGCTACTTTGATTTTTATATTCTTGGATTCTAATAAGTGCTTAACTTGTTTTCAAACACATCATTAGTTTTTACATTCTTAGTTGGCAACAAGTGCTTACCTTTAGGTGAGATTACAATGAGATATTATGGCATCAGGGGTTCTCCCCAGGGGATCCCCTTCAATAGTCTGAAGCACGAATTGTCACGTCAATGTGCTGGATATTGGAGTACATTGTAATAAAGAGATGTAAATATATTAAATGTATACATATATAGAAAGCTTTTCAATAAAATGTGCCTAAATCGAGATAAAACTGGTAAACGATGCCCAACTTCCATTTAGATTTAATTTTGTTTAAAGAAGCCAATTAAGCCAAATAGTCACTATATTAACAAAAATGTTACTAGGGACATCTATCACAACCTTTATTAGAAGGAAGAGAAAGGAAATGAGGGGCAGTGTTAGCAAACTAGCTAACATAGGCATTAAGGCAAATACTGACATTGAGACTTTAAGGGCCTCACACCCTCTGCCCCATCATGCCCCACAGGTAACCTTTAGGTCAGTTCTTTTTTCTGGTTCTTGGAAACAGGATCCTGAAGTCTAAGCTCATCTTTTTTCTCTTTGGAAACCTTTGCAAATCTGTGTTCTCTTGTCATCCTTTTGGAGTAGAAGTGTAATCCGGTTTTTTGTTGTCCGAATGTCTTCACATTTTGTGAAGTGCACTGCCTGGAGCAAAAAGAAGGCCCTGTCAGACTCCCCTGACCTCGCCATTGGCTGACCACCATCCTAAAGACTACAGCCACTGCCAAAAGATGTGCAAGAGGAGCCCATACGACAGGCAGGAGAGGTTCAAAAATGCTGCTTCAAGGAGGTCTGACAGTAGAAGGTAGACCTACTTTCACAGCTCCTTCATCACTGTCTAGGGACGACCTCGAAGGGGAGATCCAGCGACAGACACCTGTAGAGAAAGAGGCACTGTTCCTGGTCAATCTCGAGGTCTGTGGTATTGAGGACATGTAGATTACTTACATATATACTTTTGAGTGCTAGGATGCTGCCCCAAAAGTCAACGTTAAAGAGCCATCCAATGTTCAAGCATTCATCATCGCGGAGGAACCCCAAGTTGGTGCCTTCAAGACCGTCATTAATATCAAGGCCATCATCAACATCAAAACCATTGTTGAGACCTAAAGACAGGCCCCGGTTCAGCTGAGCTCTGCATTGGGGCCCGGAGGCCCCCAACCAGCATCTCACCTTAAGGAAAATCTACCCCAAGGAGGCATATGAGTCTTTGAGTCGTTCTTCAGAATGGCTATGTCATTTAAAGAAGAGGAAGGTGCCTTGCACCTCTGACTTGGCATGTTAAACTTCATGAGAAATGACTTTGGTGGTTAAACTATCTTTCACACAATCTCCTTGGAGATCAGTCTCTCCTCAGTTTTCAACAGCACCTCCGAGACCTCGAGTGCCTTTAACGTCCCTCCATGTACCAGAATAACTGACAGCACCTACCCCAATGCCACACTCCGCTCCTTCTAAACTTTCAAAGCACAGAAGTCCACATAACAGGATATGGTCCCATTCTAGAAGTCATTCTAGGAGAAAATCACATTCGAACTTCAAGTACTTGAGGCACCTCAGTAGGAGGTCTTGCACTTGTAAACATTCTCGTAGGGTTCTTTTTCTGGTCATCATCGTAAGACTACTCCTCCATCCAGCATTATTAACCAACCTTATCGGATTCTCCTCCAGCATGTGTCTCTCCTATGGATGACATAACTTTTAATGAGCTTGTGGTGAGAGGGTCACCAAAACTAAACATTCTTTCTAATGCCTGTCTTCACAACATCAACCTCTCTGATTTTTCCTCCAAACTAAGATCCTTTGTTTCTCAGAAAATAGCTAAACACGGATTCCAATATTGTACAGGTGGCTAAAAAATCAAATGCTGTGGTTCCATCGTCGGGTGTTCTTGCAGACAAGGAGAGAACATTGATTTAGTTGGCAGGAAGATTTATGGGACATTAACTACATCAGGGAAGATTGCATCTCACCTTAAGGAAAATCTACCCCAAGGAGGTTATGAGTCTTTGAGTCGTTCTTCAGAATGGCTATGTCATTTAAAGAAGAGGAAGGTGCCTTGCAGGAGAGAAAATGATTTAGTCGGCAGGAAGATTTATGGGACATTAACTACATCATGGATGATTGCCATTGCCACCTCGGCTGGCATGATAGATCCCTTAGGGATTCTCTGCAGCGTTTTACTGAAAACTTCTAAAATCTAAATAAGTAATCAGTTCTGCTGCAGGCCCCTCAGACTTAGCAGGCCCTAGATACTGTCACAAACTATGTTTAAGACGTAGTTCCTGGCTACGGTTCATAGGTCTTAAACCAGAAGAACAACAATGCAGTTAAAACCTATAAAAAATAATCTATATATATATGAACGACAGATCCTGTTACAGTCAGAGCAATATGGCCAATCTTAAATCCACATATCATGAATTTTATAACAAACTGGCATCTTGGAAGACAAAAAAACTAATTACTAAGGAAGAATACAATTCTTTAAAAAAGATAATCACACTACTCGATCAATTTATTTTATCTCAAAGATACACAAGGATATTATTAAACCTCTGGGACGACCTAGCATCACAGCCAGAGAAGGACTGCTGGAGAATTTGTCCAAATATGTCGAGTATGTCGACTACTTTTTACAAGACTTTGTCAAAGCCTGCCCCCGTTATGTGCGCGATAACAGCGATTTCATACGAAAAATCAAAGACTTTGTGTGGCAAGATGATTATTTGCTGGTGGCTCGAGACGTTACCTCGCTGTACACTAGCCTTCGACATGAGGACGGAGTGAAAGCTATTCAATATTATCTGGCACAGCGGGCTCCACAATACAAAGAAAACAGTAACATGCTTGTTGAAATAGTGAAGTTCTGTCTGAACAACAATATTTTAATGTACAACAATTTGCTTTATCAACAGACAAGAGGGGTTGCCATGGGAGCCAGCTTTTCTCCCAGCTATGCATGTCTTCACATGGACTGTTAGGAGGAGCTGGTCCTCAAGATGAACACGGGCACCTTGTTGATCGCAATATAAAAATGTGGCTACGCTACATTGACGATCCCCTTGTTATATGGCATAGTACAAAATAACAAGCAGAAGAGTTTGTTACCAGGATTAATTCTAATAACATGAACTTACACTTCACAGCAACCATTAGCGAGATCTCAGTTAACTTCCTAGACACACAAGCCTATATACACAACAATACAATTGAGACCCGTCTATATAGAAAGGAGACAGTGGGCAACTCCACTTTACATGTGGGTAGCTCACACCCCAAACACTTGATCAACAGCATACCGTATGGTGAGATTCTGCGGCTAAGATGGATATGTAGCAATGAAGCTGATTTGAGAGTAGCTCAGGAGAATAGTAAATCGAGATTTTTGGAAAGGGGATATTCCCTCAAGATTATCAACAATGCCATATCCAAACCCATGCTTATGACTAGAGAGGCCCTTTCAGCACAGAGCACTTTCGCACAGCATCAGATGCACACGCTGAACTTTACCCTGTTGGAGGGCCCGAAAGGCACGCAACCTTTCCCCTCACCGGGGCCCAGCCTCGCCGCATCTACCTTTCTCCATTCTAGCCCGTGGGAAGGACTACAACTCACAAAAAAAGGCTAAGCGCCAGGAGTCGCCATCGTAACATTCTTGCGCCCGGAGGCGCACAAAAACGGCCCAGGGCGGGCACGTCCAGCCCGTCAGAGATCGAAGGAGGCCGGTCAGGGCTACACTATTGATCGTCAACATCGGATAGCTCCTGGTTGTTTTTGTCACCAAGGCATTGTGATACAAATTTACATTGGCTGTACTGGTACCTTGCACAGCGGGCCTCCAGTATGAGTAGGCCTAAGACTGTAGCAGGGCAAGGGATTGTAGGGACATTGGATGCTTTTTTTTTTAAGGCTGAATCCGCTCCCATGCATGAGATTGAATTTACTGAGCGGAGACTATCCCGAGAGCCCCAAAGTTCGCTTAACCAAAATGTATTCTATGCTACTGTGTTACCTTCTAATAATTTAGAAACTCCTTCGCATTCTAACACACCAGATTCTTTGGTATCGGGCTCCGAAGTTACAATTGCCTCGAAGGTCACTGAGAAACCACATAGGCCAACCGTTACCACCAGGTGTCAGAAGGCTAAGATAGCTCATTGGCATACTCTTGGACCTCCATCTAAGAAAAGGAAGGGGCAGGGCACTCATAAACAAAGTCAGCCTTTGCCAAAATACTCAGGCCGTAAAGTTTGTTCATCTGATAGTGAGCCTAATCAGGGGACGTTCCCGGCATTAAAAGAGGGGGCCACAGCGGAAACATCACACACCCTGGCACAGGAAGACCTTCTGGGTAAATTAGAAAAATGTATACAATTGTTAGAGTAGGAGCGAAGTCACTTCTATAAATAATCAATCGGAGAGTCTTGAAATTAACAGGGGTCCGTCCAAATTTAATCCTGGCTTTCCCTTAAGGTCCTGCAACATTGTACCTGGAACTAGTAACGTTGCTAAGAATAACGTGGAGTCCCCATTTGTCCCGGGTGGAGCGAACCTGAGATATGTTTTGCCCATGCAGGGCTCAAATGGAGATTCTGTTGGTAGGGACAAACAGATACAATCTGAGAGAGGCCAGCTTCCAACTACTTTGAGGGGACAGTCTTCCGATCAAAGGGTCTATTGCAGTCCAGCTGTACATTTACACCTACCTCAAGAAGTAACCCCTTATACTGTGGTGCTGGCGAACGTCCCCATCCTGTCATCCAGCAATAATGAGCATTGGTCATCGTTGAGGAATAAATCCCTTCATTTTCTTAGTGCAAGGACTGGGATTAATAACAAGCTTCTGTTCTCAGAGTTCAAGATGGCACGAAGAATAGGTTGGGTTGGAAAGTTGAGAAAGTCACTACCAGGGGACTGTGTTGTGTTGTCATTCAGGTCCCCATGTTTGGTACAGTCAATATTAGACAGGGTTGGTTATAGGCCCGTCAGGTCAAACGAGATAGCTATACTACCCTCGGGGTATTTCTACCCACCACCTAGATATCTATGGTATACTGCTGAGGAAGAGAGCTTTACTCGGGGTAACCAGTTAAAGTATGCAGTCCCAATAAGTAACCCTTTTGACATTCTGAACACACTGGAAGACACTGATTGACTAGCCTCTCAGAGTCATTGCCTAAGATCCCCAGATGGGCAATCTGGGCATCTTGGAGACAGGTTGTCAAGACAGGAAAACAGATCCCAAAATACAACAGAGCAGGTAAAGTCTATTACACAAGGGATCACTGATAAGTTGACCAGTGATCAAGGGGGTTTTGAGAGGAAGGAGACTGGAGTATATCCTCCCCACGAAACTCAAATCACAACGAATACTCCAATTACACTATGTTTCCAAGACCAGATCTCAAAAATAGTGTATTATGTAAAAAGGCTAATGTGGTATGGAATATGCACCTAGCCACTTAAGGAAGGGGGACCATGCTAATCATGTCCCTGTTGAGTAAGGGAAAGACAACTAGTTCTTTTTAGTTACCCTCGCACACCCTAGTGGTGTCATGCTTCATCATCGTGTCACCCCGACCCCTAAAAGTCGAGGTGGGCTCAACCACAGTGTTGGGTAGCTCTTAGTAAGATGAAGACAGGGGGACTTAAATATAAAAAACCTTTATCTGACCCCCGGTTTCCCTTTATTTTTGGGTCAGATCAGGTTATTAAAAAGTTATAAAAACGGGTCTTTTTTTGATTTTAATGGTCCTAAGACCCTAGTGTAAGTGCCGACATGTTTCAGTCCAACAGGGGCCGTAAAGGTCCAGGACTTTCTTCAGGGGCAGAATTCGAAGGAATTCCCTTACATGTGTAGGGAATTATAGGAGGGAAGTCCCTATCCTATTTGTCATACAAGGGAAGAGTAGCTTCTCCTCGTTGGTGTATGAGAGTGTTTCTGTATTGCCAGGCTCCACCTGTAGGGCACAAGAAAAAATTACAGAGAAACACGAAATCATATATACATGATAAATATCCAATTGTAATGCGTAATCCATACACTTACATGCTGTCTTTTGTGTGCATGCTCGGCGAGTGGAGTGTTTTATCCCACTCAATGCCAGTCAACCATCTCGTGAAAGGACCGGCTGAATATGGGGACACAAACATTAGGTCATTCGTTATATTCTAGTGCCAAATCGGTGTATAGAATACGTGGAAAAAGTGAATAAAATACCAGTAAAACATAGTCTCGATTGCAGTAGGACTCACAAACATACTGTCATGCTAACACAATCCCATCCATTCATTCATGCCATGTGCACGTTAGTTTGTTCATATAGTGCTTTCGGTTGGTCATTCATTCAAACATACCATGTGCCCATTAGTAATTATTGCTAGCACTTACCCAAGCTTTGGGGGGTATTTTGCCACTCAAAGGACCGGGGGTAACAATATAATGGTCCTAGTTATGTTGTGAAAGAAATAATAGTAAAGAAATTTATGTATGGAGGGGGGCCCCTACGAGAGATTGAGCTTGTCGTAATCTCAAAATGAAACTGATGAGAGAAAGGAACCGGGCTCGGTTTTTTATAAGAAGTGCCCGGCTCGTATCGGCCCGTGTCCAAGACTTACTTGGTTTGAGACCTCACCGTTCAGGTAACCTTCGTTCCACCCAGTCCTCGGCTCTTCGCAGGAGCGGGAGGCTGAAAGGATCGTTTTTAACGAGGATGCCGAGTGTGTTCCCTCGCTTCCGGGGTCCGTGTTGCAATGACGTGAGACCCGCAAGTGACTTCCATACGTAATTGACTCATACCGGATGTTTCGTGCAAGGTGTGATGGGAAATGTAGTTCCGCGTTACATCAGAAGCATGGAACGCTATTGTATCGTTGTGTACAATCATTCTGAAATGGATTCATGCATAATGTGTGGCAAAGGAAAAGCAGATAACGTGCAATTGGGTTTAGGACTTAAATAGATGGCATATGCAAATAGGTGATGTTACCAGGACTCGTGAGAGATATAATGCCGATTCTACCAATACTTTAGGGTAATATTATATTAGAGGTGTAAAAGTACAATGGTGTTCTTAGTCAGTGTCAGCCCTAACGAGGGTCACCAAAAAAAATAATTAATATTAACGGTAACACTATCTACTCAAAAGACTCCCAAATGTTTTTTTGACAGTTAATGAGTACGGAAAATAGGATCTTTATTGGGGCGAGGCAGAGAAGATGGGCTTGATGTAAAATGTCCCTGGGGTTAGGATCCCCGTAGTTGTTAATACCTCCCAGATACACAGATTTAGGAGTCACTGCACATTCTGCTATATTTCCTTTTTACTTGAAATATGTTGGATACTCTAAAGCCTTGGTGTGTGTCAAGAGGTCACTTTCGCAGCTGGCCCCATGGTATAGAGTCATTCAATCCCGCATCATAAATTCTCAAACGGTATACCCACCGTTGTTCGTTTTCCAGGAGTACTTTTTGTAGGTTATTTGTCGTTTTGATTTTTTCGATGACAGTCCATTCAATATCTGTGTCTTTGTGACCCTTCTCCACATAGTGGGCTGTCAATTTTGTCGCGGTAATGGCTCTCCTGATGGTCCTTCTGTGCTCACAAATGCAGGTCTTTATCTTACGTGAGGTCATCCCTACATATAGTAGGTGACACGGGCATTTTATGGCCCCTGTTGGACTGAAACATGTCGGCACTTACACTAGGGTCTTAGGACCATTAAAATCCAAAAAAGACCCGTTTTTATAACTTTTTAACCCCTTGACCGCAGCGAAAATTCCGCCGCGGTGCGGGTGATTTACGGCGTGGGCGTGGTTCGGACGGCCCCCGGCCGTCCTCCGCCCACGCCCACCGTGACGTCGGACGGCCGCCGGCCGTCCGACGCATGGAAGGGGTTAATACCCTGATCTGACCCAAAAATAAAGGGAAACCGGGGGTCAGATAAAGGTTTTTTATATTTAAGTCCCCCTGTCTTCATCTTACTAAGTGCTACCCAACACTGGTTGAGCCCACCTCGACTTTTAGGGGTCGGGGTGACCCGATGATGAAGCATGACACCACTAGGGTGTGTGAGGGTAACTAAAAAGAACTATTTGTCTTTCCCTTACTCAACAGGGACATGATTAGCATGGTCCCCCTTCCCTAAGTGGCTAGGTGCATATTCCATACCACATTAGCCTTTTTACATAATACACTATTTTTGAGATCTGGTCTTGGAAACATAGTGTAATTGGAGTATTTGTTGTGATTTCAGGTAAAGTCTATGCCATCTCTGGCCCATCCAGGAGAGGAAGTCCACGTCAACAGGTTTATTCCTCTGGATCAGACCCCTCCTCTTGATTTATTAAATCCTCAAATTCTAGCGGAGGAAGTCCAGGTCATTGGTTTTATTCCCTGGGATCAGGCCCCTTCCCTTGAATTATTTAATCCTCAGATTATAGCCCAGTTGCAGTCTTGTTATAGAGACTGTCATTATCACGACTTGGTGGTAGCCAGTCTTCCCTGTACTAATGTGAACCTTGGTTGTAGCCTTATATCCTGGCACATATCAGGTCTATGTTCTAAGATTAGCAACCCTCAATGGCCTGATTTCATATTAAAACATGACATTCTATGTTTTCAGGAAGCGTGGCTGAAGGATTCGATACACATAAATGGTTTTAAAACATGTAATACTCATGCTATAGGGGGCTTACACGGTAGAGCTGAAGGTGGTCTCTCTCTCTCTCTCTCTATATATATATATATATATATATATATATATATATCCAATAAGTTAAACCTTACTAAGATTGAGTCTTGCCTTGTGTCTCCATATTATCAATTGCTTATATTGTATTCAAATGATTCTTATTGATGGTACTGGTTAACCTTTATATTTATATTCCATCAGATAGTTTGTTTTCCTACTGTGGTTAAGAAATTGTGTAATAAAATTGAAAACCGTGTAGAATGAAAATGTTAAAGAAAAGATGCTCATATTGTTTGGGGATTTTAATTGTGCTTTGTGCCCTCATGAGGATGATACAACATGTGGTTTTAATGTGGAAGAAGGCATAATTAATACTCACTTCTGCCACTCAAGCACAGGGGAGTTGTTCAATGAATTGGTGTTTAACCTGCATCTAGGCTTTGCAAATGAATTATGTACTAGACCTGCCCCTATGCCGCAGATCTTTAATGGTAGAGATCTATGCTCTACAATAGACTATATATTGTTATCAAACACACATGCATCTAGGCTGCTTTCTTTTACAGTTGATGCCAACCCGTTGAGTGACAATTTTCCACTATGTATATCGGCACTGCTCCGTACTAGAAAACAAGGAAGGGATGAACAGGGTGTAGATCAGGCTCTAGCCAATGTAAAAATCGACAAAGTTAACCGTTACACCCTTTGCTGGAATATGGTGGACATCGATGTGGTAAATAAACAACTGATTACTAAGTGTAGATCGGCCTTTGATACTTGCCTAAATGAGTTAGCATCTACAAAAAGCATCCTATCCTCTTTTAAAGTAATAGCAGGTGTGGTAAGGGAAGTGTTCCTCAAACAAGTCGGAAAAAAGTCTGGTCCTCAGCGGTGGTTTGACTCAAAGTGCTCCCGAGCATACTCCACTTTGAAACATGAGCTGCATAATACCCCAAGGAATACCATTAAGATCAGGCAGGCAAGAAGGGATTATAAATTGGCCATTATAGCAAGAAAGAATGTTTTAAGAAAAGAAGCCTGGGAATCGCACATTACAGCCTCACAAATGAAAGACAGATCCTCGGGTGGGGGTCCAACTATTGAAATAGCCATAACTGAGGATCAGTGGATTGAACACTTCTCCAAGATAACAACCACACACGGTAGTGGTGGGTATGATGTCGCACTTCAAACAAGGTATTGTCAGATATGGGTACAGATTGCTATCCCTATGTCACATGCAAACAATTTTGGTAGGTGCCTCTCAGGGTAAGATATCCCACTACCCAGAATATCCATTAGAACAAGTCAAGCAATGGCTTGCTCAGAATACAAGAAAAACTGAACCCCGGCACTCTAAATGATATAGGTACAATTAGTGAATGGATTTAAACTAGCAAAGAAAACAACATATGATGATGAGCAAAACTTCCAAGGCAGGGATTTAGTAGACAGAAAAGAATCGCATGATTTAACAGTGATTTACTGCATGAGAGACACATAGGATGTATTTCAAACAATCTTAGCATTTGAAAAAAACACAACGTCTTTTGATGTAAATTGAAGTTTCAGTTCTTGACTTGGTAGCACATAAACAGCACACGGGCGTTTCGTCACCACCGTGACTTCCTCAAGGCTGTAAGGAGTAAACATGAAATACAGTAGTTGACGCATGAATTCAAACAAACTTAAGATTTACTAATTAATTAGTAAATCTTAAGTTTGTTTGAATATTTTTGGATTAAGTTTATTTGATTTACTAATTAATTAGTAAATCTTAAGTTTGTTTGAATTCATGCGTCAACTACTGTATTTCATGTTTACTCCTTACAGCCTTGAGGAAGTCACGGTGGTGACGAAACGCCCGTTGGCTGTTTCTGTGCTACCACAGAGGAGCTTAGGTGTCTACATCGCAGGACCAACAAAAGTCACCACCAAACAAAATCGATCAAAAATCGACAGTATTTCCAATTGATGGAAAAACTTAAAACAAACAATTCATTAGTTATTAATAACTCAGATAAAGGAGGTAACCTGGTTTTATGGGACAAAACAGCCTACAAAGAAGAGGCTTATAGGCATTTAAACGACGTACAATGCTATGAACTATCTAATGGGGTTGCAGTCAACAATGTCAGCAAGGACTATAAAGAGCAATTGACCAAGTGGAAAAGGGAAGGCCTTATTCTGTAGTAGGGGATCTCTGTGTATAGTCATAATCTAGTGAATAGTCCCGCCCATGTGCGTGGACCCCGGAGCAATCAAAAATAATCTCTTAAGGTGTCGAAAAATGCAGAACTGCACAGACACTTAAGAGAGAATTAAAGACAGATAATGCAGCCTACATCCACTGGCTACACTGGCCAGTACTTCAACTAGAAATTCCACCAAAAATCCACAAACAGCAAAGCCTGTCCAGATTTCCTTTGCTTTAACAGCAAAAACTCTCTGGAATGATAGAGGAAGACATGGACAGACAAGCCCCATAGGCTGCCATTATGTGGCTCAAAACAGGATACTGTGCCTTTAAGAGAACTTTCCAGAACTTCACAGTATCCCAGAATGCACTGCAGGTCCCTTTTACTTTCAGTTCTTTTTTCCGGCTCCTGCAAGCAGGACCCTGGAGCATTGTGCTCTCCCTTTTCAAGGGTTTATTGGTGATTTTTTCACTTTTTTCAAAGTTATTTGAGTGCTTTTCTTGAAGTACTTTGCTGTTTCTTCCTGTTTGTCTTTGGGTGCACTCTTAATTGTCGAATATGCCTTCTTTATTCGACAATTGCCCATAGTGCTCCAGGAAGAAGGCCAAGTCTGACCCACACGAGGTGTGTATCATCTGCCTTCCTTCATCCCATGTCCCAGAGGAGTGTGACATCTGCCAGGGTTTCTCTAGCAGGACCCTGAGGGATAGGATGAAGATCAGGCTTCAGGGCCTTGAAGACAGAAGACGGAAGGCACGAGGTGGGTCTGGAGGGGCTTCATCTGCCCATGCTGAGGCCTCTGGGGGGCTCCCCAGGGGCAGGAAGACCAGCAAACGTCCCCATTCTCCGTCGGCGTCGGTTGCATCGACCACGACGTCGAGAGGGATGACTGCAGTCTGTTCCCCGTCTCCGCAGGGCTCTGGGTCGAGGCGACGTCAACGTTCGGCGTCGAGGGACCTGAACAGGCCGCCGTCGAAGTCTCCAGTGACGATTTCGTCGTCGTCGAGTATTCGGCGTCGAGAGTCCCGGCGTCGGCGCTCGCCGTCGAGGAGAAGGTCGTCGTCGAGGGGATCCTTGACATCGAGGAGGGTCGCCGTCGAGGCGTAGAAGGTCGGCGTCGAGGCGTAGATGGTCGATGTCGAGGCATAGGAGGTCGCCGTCGAGGCGAAGAAGGCCGCCTTCGAGGCGAAGGCATTCGCCGTCGAGGGAGCGGCACTCGCCGTCGAAGAGGCGAAGCTCGCCGTCGAAGGGCCGACGCTTCCGTCTGGTCGCCGTTCTTCGACGCCGGGAAGGCGCGGAAGGAGTTCTGGTGCCAGGAGTCAGCCTGGCAGGCGTCAAGTGCCTAAGGAAGACTCTCCATAGTCCCAGCCTAGTAAGGAGGACAGTTCACCGGGCTCGGTGTACTCTCGTGTATACCCCTGCTAGGCCGAAGACAATTACTCCTCCTCCTCCTCCTCCGTTACCGAGAGGACTTCCTCCGCGGGCTCCCACCCCGCCCCCGCTTCCGCCTCCTCCGCAGCCTCAACCACAACCCCAGTTGCCTGCTGACAAGCCTCCTCCGGTTCCCCTGAGGAACGGTTCGTTGCCACGTTTTCCGACTCCTCCTAAGGGGACCCCTCGGCCGAGGGCTCCATCCAAGCCAAAGTCTCCTGTCCCGGTGGAACCGGCAGGGCGACCGAAGCCAGGGAAGTCGCGAGCCCGCTCCGGATGGAGAGGGAGGTCGCACAGTCGTCACAGATCCTCTACGAGGTCAAGACGGCGCCACAGGAGGCGCAGATCACGGTCCCGCACGGACTCTTCCAGAACCAGGTTCGTCTCCCCGACCTTGTCAGACTCCCCGGGGACGAGGGTGTCTCCCGTGGATGACATCAGCACGTTCCAGGATGTTCTCCTGAGGGGTGCAGCGAAATTGGGAATCACGGTGACGGCTCCAACACCTACGACGTCCGTGATTTTTTAGACACTTCACAAGAAGCATTAGTCTCGCCCTCTACTACTGCTCGTGCCAGGATTGGTAGAGCCAGCGGAGGAGCTGTTTATTACGCCTGCAACGACGAAAGCCGCTCCGTCCCTTATTCTTAAAAAGTACAGGGCTCTGGACTCTGATCCGGCTTTTCTGAGGATTGATCCTGTTCCGGACTCCGTTATAGTAACGGCGGCCAGAAAACAACACTCTACCTCTCCGTCATCTACCGTGCCTCCGGATAAGGAGAGCCGATGGATCGACTCAAATGGCAGGAAGGCCTGTGGGACGGCCTCTACGTCCATGAAGGCCGCTAGCGATACGGCTCTGCTAGGGCGTTATGATCGTGCCCTGTGGGAATCCCTCCAGCAGTTCGCGGACCTCCTGCCACGGGATAGGAGGGAGGATTTCCTGGAGATCCAGAAGGAAGGGATGCTGGTCTCTAACCAGGTCATCAGCGCGGCCGCTGATGGCTCTCTTTTGGCGGCCCATGGGTATTGTCCTGGGATCAACCAGCGACGCCGTGCCTGGCTCAGGCTCACGTCACTCAAGCCGGAGGCCCAGCAGCGAGTGGCTAATCTGCCCTTCTCGGGGGGAGACCCTGTTCGGGAAACATGCAGATGATGAGATGGCCCGCATGAAGGCGGAGGCCGAGACTCTGACGGCTGTGGGCTTGGAGAAGCCCAAAGAAAAGAAAGCCTACCGCCCGTTCCAGAGACGGTTTGGGGCACAGGGCAGAGGGCGAGGACAGGCTTCGGGACAGCAGCAGCAGTTCCGGAGTCCCTTCCAGAAGCGCCAGAAGGGTAGAGGAGGTCAGCAGTCCTCTACAGCGAACAAGGGCACGGCCGGGTCTCGACCCTGAGCTGTTACTTCCCCTACATCCGTTACCCGCTCCGGTGGGGGGAAGCATTCGTTTTTTTCTGGCAGAGTGGAGAAAAAGTACTCAGGACAAGTGGGTGCTGAATATTGTTTGCAATGGATACAGTCTTCGGTTCACCAGCCCGCCTCCATCGATTCCTCCGGTCAGCTCGCAGTTTTAGCTGCGCGAGCTCCAGGCGGAGGCCGATATCCTGTTAAGGAAAAGGGCGATAGACTTACCTCTGTCTCAGAGAGGAAGAGGTCTGTACTCCAGGTTCTTCCTGGTCCGCAAAAAGGACAAGAACGAGTTCAGGCCCATTCTGGATTTGCGACAAGCAAACAAGTGGATTCGCAAAGAGAAGTTTCGCATGCTGTTGTTGCATCAGATTTATCCTCAGCTGCACCGGGGAGACTGGCTGTGTGCCATAGACCTACAGGATGCATACTTCCATGTGCCCATTGCACACAAACACAGGAAGTTTCTGCGATTCCAAGTCGGCGCCAATCATTATCAGTACACAGTACTGCCATTCGGACTGAAGTCTGCGCCCAGAACATTCTCAAAGTGCATGGCAGTGGTAGCCGCACACCTAAGGAAGAACAAGGTGTTTGTCTACCCGTACCTGGACGATTGGTTGATCAAGGCCTCCTCCTTCTCGGAAGCTCAAGCGCACTTCCAGAAGACGTGCGTTCTCTTGAACAAGCAGGGGTTCCACATCAACATGGCCAAGTCTGTCCCGACTCCGGTCCAGTGCATCCAGTACTTGGGAGCCTCCATCAATACGCTGTCAGCCAGCGTGTCTCCTTCGGATTATCACTCCTTCGGAAGGCTCAGGCTCTTATGACCACTCCATCTACAACAGTTAGGACGGTGTCTTCTCTACTGGGATCGATGGCCTCTTGTGTCTTCCTCACGCCACACGCACGTCTGCACATGAGACCATTGCAGGAGTGCTTGGAGGATCAGTGGGACCAGAGGAAAGGGTCTTGGGACGACAGGATCAGACTGTCTCTGCATGCTCTTCAGTCTCTGAAGTGGTGGTGTTCGGCGGAGAATCTCCTGAGAGGGGTTCCCTTCCACAAGGACATTCCCACGCAGACTATCGTGACGGATGCATCTCTCCACGGCTCGGGGGCGCACTCCGGAGACTTACAGATTCAAGGGACGTGGTCCCAGACGTAGTCCACGTACCACATCAATTTCCTGGAACTCAGGGCTGTTCATTTGGCGCTGAAGGCCTTTCTTCCGTCCTTCCAGACCAACTCTCTGCTTGTGCAGACGGACAATACGACCACGATGTATTACCTCAACAAGCAGGGGGGCTCGAGATCGCGCACCCTGTCGCAGGAGGCGCAGGCGATCTGGCACTTGCTTCTGGCCTGAGGACTGACGATAACGGCTACCCATGTACCAGGTGTGCAGAATGTTCAGGCAGACGCACTGAGCAGACTGATTCAGGAAAATCACGAATGGGTCATAAACGACAAAGTACTAAGAGACGTTTTCGCAAGGTGGGGGACTCCAGACGTAGATCTGTTTGCTACCGCCGAAAACAGCAAATGCCGAGACTTCGCCTCCAGGTACTACCAGCCGGGGACACTGGGGAATGCGTTATGGATCAACTGGTCGAACAGCTTTCTGTACGCTTTTCCACCCATTCCCCTGATTCCGACGGTGCTCATCAAACTGTCCCAGTCCAGGGCGCGGATGATCCTGATTGCCCCGGAATGGCCCAGGCAGTGGTGGTTCACGGACCTTCTTCACCGGTCTCTCCTTTCTCATATACGGCTGCCGGGCAGGCCGGACCTTCTCACGAAGTTCGGGGGGCAGATGTTGCACCCCAACCTCTCGTCTTTGAGTTTGGCGGCATGGCTCCTGAGATAGTGCAATATGGCGTTTGAATCTACCTGAAGATTGCATGGACATACTGAAGGAGGCTAAGCGACCTTCCACTCTGACTTCCTATGCTTACAAGTGGAAGAGGTTTTGCATCTGGTGCAAGTCCAAGAACTATGACCCAACGACATGTAAGGAAGATGTCATCCTTCCTTATCTTCTACATCTGGCGCAGTCTGGCCTTAATGTCCATTCCATTAAAGTTCATCTTGCTGCGCTGACTGCCTACAGGAAATGCCTGTCACAGACTTCCTTCTGTCAGATCCCTGTGATCAAAGATTTTTTGGAAGGCTTGAAGAAAGTGTTCCCTCCTGTCCGGCTTCCTTCGCCTTCATGGGAATTGAATGTGGTGCTGTCCAGACTGATGAAGGAGCCTTTTGAACCTATTCATAAGGCTTCGTTGCAGCACCTGTCCTGGAAGGCGGCGTTCCTCGTGGCCATTACATCGGCCCGCAGGGTGAGTGAAATTCAGGCATTGTGTTGCCAAGCACCTTATACTGTATTTCATGCTGCTAAGGTTGTTATGCGTACTCACCCTAAATTTCTTCCAAAGGTTATATCTGATTTTCATGTGAACCAGACCATAACTTTACCTACGTTTTTTCAGAATCCTTCCTCTCCAGCGGAAAGGTCCCTGCATTCCCTGGATGTTAGGAGGGTGTTGAAATTTTATCTGGATAAACCCAAGGATATTCAGTCAGGACGGGTCTTGCTACCTCTAAACAGTCCATCTTGAGGTGGATTGTGTCCTGTATACAATTGTGTTACCAAAAGGCTAATAAGACCTTAGGGGGTAAACCTAAGGCTCATTCCACCAGGGGCAAAGCTGCCACGACTGCTTTGCTCCGTAATGCTCCATTTGCAGAAATCTGCAAGGCGGCCACTTGGAAGTCAGTCCATACCTTTGCTAAGCATTACTGCCTGGACACTGATGCCAGGGCAGACGCTCAGGTTGGGCAGGCTTCGCTGCGAAATCTGTTCGCACAGTAGTGGTGTTATTTCTTTTTTCTCCACTGCCGCTTTGGTGTGGGGATGGGCTTGCCATTCTATTCACTAGATTATGACTATACACAGAGATCCCCTACTACAGAAGGAGTAGTTTCTGTCCTGTAACTCCAGTTCTGTAGTAGGGGTATCTCTGTTATAGTCATAAGCGCCCGCCCTCCTCCCCGGTGGAGAGAGATATTCATGTACGGAATGCTACAGGTCTGGCGTGTTACGCCTTCAAAAAGAACTGAAAGTAAAAGGGACCTGCAGTGCATTCTGGGATACTGTGAAGTTCTGGAAAGTTCTCTTAAAGGCACAGTATCCTGTTTTGAGCCACATAATGGCAGCCTATGGGGCTTGTCTGTCCATGTCTTCCTCTCTATCATTCCAGAGGGTTTTTGCTGTTAAAGCAAGGGAAATCTGGACAGGCTTTGCTGTTTGTGGATTTTTGGTGGATTTTCTAGTTGAAGTACTGGACAGTGTAGCCTGTGGATACAGGCTGCATTATCTGTCTTTAATTCTCTCTTAAGTGTCTGTGCAGTTCTGCATTTTTCGACACCTTAAGAGAATATTTTTGATTGCTCCGGGGTCCACGCACATGGGCGGGACTATTCACTAGATTATGACTAGAACAGAGATACCCCTACTACAGAACTGGAGTTACAGGACAGAAACTACTCCTTACAAAGGATGAATTTGGTTTTTTATATAAGGAATTCCCAGTATTACCAACCTTCTACTTAATCCCAAAAGTTCACAAACAAACAACGCCTGTCCCAGGGCGGCCCATAATTTCGGCCAGAGAGAGTGTGTTTGAAAACACGTCAAGATATGTTTTTTTTTGTTTTTTTTGTTAAACCGTTTTTATTGCAGAACCAAATACATAGCATTTCAATCAGGAGAATTATCATTGATGCGGAGTCCTCACTCCCTTGTTCATGTATCCACATATCATACACAGCCATTCAGCCCACATCCCGGAGGTCGGGCGGCAAGAATCGCAGATTAGACAATCCTTACATTTGTCAGTCGCTGTGTAGGTCTTTAGGGGAGGTCCACCGTCTGCTTTTGATTTTTACTTCTACTTCCCTCCCCCCCCACTGATGCCTGAGAAAGAACCGCCTCATCTAAACTATCGTTAGTAAGAGTCCCCCCACCCCCTGCAGATCCCCCCCCCCCCCCAAGTGTCACCATTCGCGCCCGGCTAAGAATGTAGGGCTATATGACCGCTAGCAGGAGGTCTTACTCGTCTACTGAGTATGTGTGACTGGTGAGGGCGCTGTCATCATATGCGTGTCAGTGGTGTCAGTCGGTATTTCCCTTTCGTCCTCCTCCTCATCAATCGTGCTATCTCGCAGTGCTTGCACCAAGAGTTCCCATTCCATCGCCGCCTCCAAAGCTCTCTCGTCCGCCCTTCTACGTGCTAATTGGTACCTGATCGTGCTCTCGCTTGCTGCCCATTTCAAAAACTCATTTAGCCATCTTCGATGAGTTGGACCCGTCTTCGATTTCCATCCCTTGGTCACTTCATGTTTGGCCAAGAGGAGGCCCATATCAATGAACCTGCTTGACATCTTATTTTTGGGCGTGTGCGGGAACCAGTGCAGAATACTGACGGCTGTAGTGTATTGGAGGTCCCTATCTGCTGTTTCGTTCAGCGTGTCACCAATCTCCCTCCAGTAGTCCTGTAAACACGTCAAGATATGTTGACTATTATTTGCAAGAGCATGTGACAACTTTGCCAACATATTTACAAGATACCAAGGACTTCCTCCGCAAACTGAGTACTATTGAATGGTCCAGCGATTGTTTGCCCATGACGTTAGATATAACATCGCTCTACACGAACATTAGACACGATCAAGGTTTAACAGCAGATGAATTTTTTCTATCTAACAAGATGCATATCTATGTATAAACACAATGCTATGCTTATCGATATGATGCGGTGGTGTCTTTACAACAATTTGGTTTTGTTTGAAGGAAAGGTGTTTAAACAAATGCAGGGTGTAGCTATGGGTGCATGCTTCTCCCCCAGTTACGCGTGTTTACACGTGGGCTGGTGGGAGAGGCATGAACTCATGGAAGAGCACAAATTAATGTTTGACCAGCATGTGGCAGATTTCTAGAGATATATTGATGACATTTTTTTAGTCTGGAAGGGTACTGAACAGCAAGCCCTGGACTTTGTCAATACCATCAATATAAATCAGTTGAATTTGCACTTCACAGCTCATATTGATCCCAGCTCGGTGAACTTTCTAGATATCAATGTGTATATTCAAAATAACATTTTAGAGACACAGTTGTATCGCAAGCCCGCAGCGGGCAACGTGCTATTACACGCAAGTAGTTTCCATTCTCCACATACGATCGTGAGTTTACCGTATGGTGAATTCTTGAGGATTCGTAGAGCGTGTAGCCCTCCAGAAGCTTTATCAATAGCACAAAACATGGCCAGAGACAGATTTTTACAAAGAGGATATGGAGCCAAATTGTTGGACTCCGCTCTCAGTAAACCCAATTCCCGTGATAGTGTAGCGATTCTGAGCAGCAGGCATACGGTGGGGCATCGAAGACGCAACAAAACTACAACTCCCAGAACGCCCTGGGCTCTAGCAGTCCGGAACCGGCGAGTGGGGGAGTGGTATATAAGAGCCTCCCAGGAAGTATGAGGTGCTTGTCAATCGTACTGGATTCCGAGCCTGAACCCGACCTCACACTTCCTTGAGAACACCCAGCTGAGACCGCGGACGCTTGCCTTCCCGCTATTTTGGATTCACCCAGCTGAGACCGCGGACGCTTGCCTTCCCGCTACCGGAGATCCAGCAGAGACCGCGAACGCTTGCCTTCCCGCTGCCGGAGATCCAGCAGAGACCGCGGACGCTTGCCTTCCCGCTACCGGAGATCCAGCAGAGACCGCGGACGCTTGCCTTCCCGCTACCGGACACACAGCTGATACCGCGGACGCTTGCCTTCCCGCTATTTCGGATACGGCCAGCAGAGACCGCGGACGCTTGCCTTCCCGCTGACATTCGGAGGTAAGACCTAGCACGGCCGTGCTAAAAACATTGTTAAGATTATTTAGTTTCCTTTAGACCTTGTTTGGTTATAAGCACCGGTGTACTATTCCCAGTCTACCAACCCCGCCTGGCAAGAAACTAATTTGGCACTGACTAGCACTCAGTAAGCACTGTGACGCCTTGCCTACGCCCGAACTACGGAGCAGTCCTCTGAGTTCTGTGCCGTAACAGCCAGAGGAGCATCGCTCGTGTTCCTGACCCTTCCACCTAGATCCAGCATTGAACGCTGTGGGGCATCCAGTGAGTGTTTCCATAAGTACCCTTCTACGGATTTGTCTAAGCCTCGTCTTCTGTGCATAGTAACGGTGTCCTTTGTTTTTCTAGCTGCGCAGAACCACGCTAGACCAGACCAAGAGGGTGCCCCCAGAAACCGCATCTTCCTTATCCTGTCCCCTTCCCTTTTCCCTCAGAGTGCTATCTGTCTCCAGTGTGTCTACCACATTGGGAGGGTTGGCATTTAAGGGAATTGGGAGGTATCTCTTCAGACTGTGGTCCCCGCGGGCAAGAAAAGACAGGTTAGTGGCAACTCCGTACTTGTTGGGTTCCTACCTGTCTGTTCCGTGACAGATTGACAAGCCTACGATAGTTGCCCAGCCCGGACCATGGATACCGGCGCAGTACTGGCCTCATTACTTGAAAGCTTTAACGTTCTACAGCAAGAGGTGCATGCCTCCAGAGTAGAAAACCAAGAGATGAAAAGAGACATGAACACCATGCGCAGGGAATTCGCAGGTCTAGCACGCAAAGGCCCTGGAGCAGGGTCCTACATTCGGGAGGCCACGCTCCCTCCACCAGGGCACCCTCTTCCCCGAGAGCAACAGGAGGTGGATTCTTTGCTTCCCCTGCAGGTCCCTCGACCTCCACGGACCAAACCCCTACGGTCCATGTCATACAAAACCAGGGCATTCCGCTAGCCCCTCCAGAACGGTTTTATGGGGATCCTAGGAAGTTCGAGACTTTCCTGAACCAGTGTAGGCTCCATTTCCTTTGTAAACCCACTGTGTTTAGGGACGATGCGGCGAAAACCGCTTTCATGATGTCCTATATGGGTGGGAATGCGGCCAGCTGGACCATCCCTCTAATGGAAAGAAACGATCCTGTGTTACACCAATTCACTGACTTCTGTACAGCCTTGAGGAAACTGTTTGATCGCAAGTCCCACATGTTGACCCTGGATAAGGAACTGCTTACACTGCGACAAGGATCACAGGACCTGTTATCCTATATCACTTCCTTCAATCGTCTCGTGGTTGAAACAGATTGGCCACAGGAAAAGAGAACCTCTTTGTTCTACCAGGGCCTAAGAGGAGAACTGAAAGACGTGCTTTCCCAGGTGGTCCAGCTACCAGCCACCTGCGAGGAGTTGATCGATCTTACGGTACAGTTGGACCATTGGTTGGTGGAAAGACGAGGGGATAGAAATAAGGGCGAGATAAGAGGTTGGTATCCCAAACCGAAACCCCTTACGGACGAAAATCCCAAGCCTACCGACGGTACCGAGCCTATGCAGATCGGGGGTATTCGAGGCCCCCTTACTACGGAAGAACGTGAGCGTAGGAGGAAGATGAAGCTATGTTTATACTTCGGCAAGAGCGGTCACTTCATAAGAGAGTGCAAGGCAAGGGCCCAATAACCAGACAGAAATCCGGCTCCGTGCAGAACCGCTGCTCTCGGTCCGAAAGAGGCATCGGAAAACTGAAGAGTCCAAACCAGACCGAGATCACTGGGTTGGACGCAAGACACACACCGATCTCCTCATTACTTGCTAATACGTTGATGCCAGCTGTGGCCCACCTCAACCTGACCGTATCATTGTGGGTTACTGCAGAGGAAGCCACCAAAGTGGATGCCCTATTGGATTCCGGGGCTACCGGTAACTATATGGATATCGAGTATGCACGCTCCTTGGGGATCGCATGGGAAAAGAAAGAGGAACCTGAGTATGTGAAAGCGGTGGACGGCTCCGCGTTATCCTCGGGACCCGTAGTAAGGCATACTCGGCCTCTTCGAATGCACATCCAAACAGAACATTCTGAGTACATCCAGTTTCACCTAATCGCTGCTCCACAATTCCGTCTCATCCTCGGTATGCCATGGCTGACCTTACATAACCCCACTGTGAGCTGGACGGCACGCACGGTATCCCTGGACTCTGCTTATTGTATGGAACATTGCAGTCATCCTCTCCCCTTCTCCTCAGAGGCAAAGGAAGGAGAAAACTCCTGTGCACATTTCCTGGCCGCAGATTGCGCAACAGAACTGACGTGTAGCGCCACCACCCTTCCAGATGACTATGCGGAGTTTCGACCTCTGTTTAATAAACAGAAAGCCACTCGTTTACCACCTCATCGGGTCTATGACTGCTGCATAGAACTACTACCTGGTGCGGCCATTCACTGCAGTAGAGTCTATGCCCTCACCGAAAAAGAAAACCTATATTTGAGAAACTATATAGACGACAACTTGGCCTCTGGTTTCATTCGTCACTCCACGTCCCCTGCTTCTTCGCCCCTGTTTTTTATTCCGAAGAAGGATTGTGCTGAACTGAGAATGTGTATTGACTACAGGGCCCTGAATAACATCACAGTTTAAAACAGATCTCGGTACTGATGGACCGGTTACACGGGGCACGCTACTTCACGAAGCTGGATTTAAGAGGGGCCTACCATTTAGTCAGAGTCAAAAGAGGAGACGAATGGAAGACGGCCTTCCGGACAAAGTTCGGCCTTTTTGAGTACAGAGTCATGCCGTTTGGGCTTTGCAACGCCCCGGCAGCCTTCCAGTATTTTATGGACGAAGTGTTGAGAGGATTGCTGGACACCATCTGCATGGTTTATATTGACGATATTCTCGTCTACTCCCGTACTTTACAGGAACATGTAGAACACGTCAGAGAGGTACTGGGTCGACTGCAGCAGCATAACTTGTATACCAAACTAGAGAAATGCCTCTTTCATACACAGGAAGTGTCCTTTCTGGGATACGTGATTAATGCTAACGGTTTTCAGATGGAGGATGCTAAGGTGGAAGCCATCACAAGATGGAAGACCCCTCAGTGTGTCAAATCCATACAAAGCTTTCTGGGATTTGCGAATTATTATCGGCGGTTCATCAAAGACTTCTCCAAGATCATCCATCCCTTGTCCAGACTGTTGAGGAAGAACGTTCCCTTTCACTGGGGTGAGGAAGCCGAACATTCGTTCTGGTACTTAAAAGAAAGATTCACACAGGCACCGATTTTGCGACATCCTGATGCACGACTCCCCTACATACTGGAAACCGATGCGTCCCAATATGCTTTGGGAGGGGTCCTGTCTCAAAGACATCCCACGACAGGACAAATCCACCCAGTGGCGTTCTACTCGAAAAAACTTAGCCCTAGCGAACACAATTACTCGATCACAGACAAAGAGCTATTGGCTATAAAGAGGGGGTGCGAAGAGTGGAGACATTACTTGTTGGGAGCCCGTCACCCCTTCGAAATCTACACGGACCATCGAAACCTACTGTTCCTCAAAACAGCCAAAGCGCTGACACCGCGACGGCTTCGCTGGACTCTCTTTTTCTCGGACTATGATTTTGTCATCAGGTACCGCCCAGGTCCACAAAATGGGAAGGCCGATGCTCTCTCCCGGAATCAGGACATCCAACCACAACAGACAGCGGAAGACGATGAGCCGCCGTCCATCTTGTCCGAAAAAGCCTTTCCAGACCACACGATAGCAATGCTCACGACCTCTGATTTCCTCGAGGATCTCAAGGTTTCGGTGGCAGAGATTGACGACAACGCCTGGCTCCAAGAAGACCCCCAGTGGCGATAAGTGAACGATGGACTCCTGTACTATCGTCATGCCATGTATGTACCTGACCCAGGGTTACAGATACAAGTGCTGAATTGGGCTCATGACTCCGTGTTAGGAGGCCACTGGGGTGTGTACAAAACCATCGCCACCATAGAACGCTCCTTCTGGTGGCCATCCGTGAGAGACGACACAAAGAAATACATCAGGAACTGTTCGGTGTGTGCTCAGGGTAAGGCGAGACACAGCAGGCCGACGGGGCTCCTCCGTCCCATACCCATTCCACCCAAACCATGGCATACCGTCTCCATGGACTTCATAGTAGAAATGCCCTTTTGTCAAGGAAAAACAGTGATCCTGGTCATAGTAGACCACTTGATCAAAATGGGACATTTCGTACCGTTAGACAAGGTACCAACATCAGCAGAACTTGCAATGGTGCTACTACAACATCTAGTCAGGGCCCATGCTGTACCGAGTGTCTTCATAACCGACAGGGGGGCGCAATTCACTTCTCGTTTCTGGAAGGCCCTCTGCGAGACGATGCACGTCGACGCCAGGCTCTCAACGAGTTACCATCCACAAACAGACGGCAAAACAGAACGCCTCAATCAGACGGTGGAGCAATACCTGCGTTGTTTTTCCTTACAAAACACTACAGATTGGGTCAGACTCTTATGGTTGGCTGAGTTCACTTATAATAACTCTGACCATTTGACCCTGGGTTGTTCACCGTTCTTCTGCCTTTTGGGCTACCACCCAAACATCCTTCCCTTCGAATGGCCTGTTAACTCCAATCTTCCCAGCATTCAGGAACATCATGCACACATACTGGCGGTCCGACTCGATGCACAACGCCATTTATCTGCTGCTCAAGAGACACAGAAACGTTTCGCAGACAGGAAACGCAGTCCAGAACCAGAATACCAAGTAGGTGACAAGGTGTGGTTGTCAGCCAAAAAACATCCACCTTAAAGGCATCAACAAACTAAAGCCTAAATACATTGGCCCTTATAGCGTGGTGGAAATCATCAATCCCGTAGCTCTGAGACTAGCTATCCCCCACTCGTGGCACGTTCACCCTGTTTTCCATGTGTCTCTGCTCCAACCTTGTCCCTTAGACACTAGACTACCCATCCATCCACCGCCTGTGCTAGTGGAGGGATTAGAGGAGTACGAAGTACAGGAATTGTTGGATTCTAGAATACATCGGGGAAGGGTCCAGTACCTAGTGAGTTGGAAGGGATTTGAAGTCGAGGACAGGTCCTGGGAGCCGGAGCAGAATCTCCATTGCCCTGAGTTATTGGCTCGTTACCATCAGGCCCATCCGGGCAAACCTGGTCGACCGCCGAGTCGGCAGTCCTTGGGAGGGGGTTCTGTAGCGATTCTGAGCAGCAGGCATACGGCGGGGCATCGAAGACGCAACAAAACTACAACTCCCAGAACGCCCTGGGCTCTAGCAGTCCGGAACCGGCGAATGGGGGAGTGGTATATAAGCGCCTCCCAGGAAGTATGAGGTGCTTGTCAATCGTACCGGATTCCGAGCCTGAACCCGACCTCACACTCCCTTGAGAACACCCAGCTGAGACCGCGGACGCTTGCCTTCCCGCTATTTTGGATTCACCCAGCTGAGACCGCGGACGCTTGCCTTCCCGCTACCGGAGATCCAGCAGAGACTGCGGACGCTTGCCTTCCCGCTACCGGAGATCCAGCAGAGACCGCGGACGCTTGCCTTCCCGCTACCGGAGATCCAGCAGAGACCGCGGACGCTTGCCTTCCCGCTACCGGACACACAGCTGATACCGCGGACGCTTGCCTTCCCGCTATTTCGGATACAGCCAGCCGAGACCGCGGACGCTTGCCTTCCCGCTGACATTCGGAGGTAAGACCTAGCACGGCCGTGCTAAAAACATTGTTAAGATTATTTAGTTTCCTTTAGACCTTGTTTGGTTATAAGCACCGGTGTACTATTCCCGGTCTACCAACCCCGCCTGGCAAGAAACTAATTTGGCACTGACTAGCACTCAGTAAGCACTGTGACGCCTTGCCTACGCCCGAACTACGGAGCAGTCCTCTGAGTTCTGTGCCGTAACAGCCAGAGGAGCATCGGTCGTGTTCCTGACCCTTCCACCTAGATCCAGCATCGAACGCTGTGGGGCATCCAGTGAGTGTTTCCATAGGTACCCTTCTACGGATTTGTCTAAGCCTCGTCTTCTGTGCATAGTAACGGTGTCCTTTGTTTTCCTAGCTGCGCAGAACCACGCTAGACCAGACCAAGAGGGTGCCCCCAGAAACCGCATCTTCCTTATCCTGTCCCCTTCCCTTTTCCCTCAGAGTGCTATCTGTCTCCAGTGTGTCTACCACATTGGGAGGGTTGGCATTTAAGGGAATAGCGAGGTATCTCTTCAGACTGTGGTCCCCGCGGGCAAGAAAAGACAGGTTAGTGGCAACTCCGTACTTGTTGGGTTCCTACCTGTCTGTTCTGTGCCAGATAGATCCGAGTTACTGCAGACACAGGCCATTAATTTGATCAGAGACAGGGGGTCTAGCACAAGTGAGCCGCAGGATGATGTCTTCTCACCAGGCGCATCTATGACATGCAGGTTCATCACAACATATAATAGACGAGCAAAATCAATTCAGCGGATCTTCAATTCGCAATGTCCTATAGTACAAACGGACACAGTATTATCACCATCATTACCTGTGAGGCCTAATTTCACATACAGGAAAGCGCGTTCGATGCGTTGTGAATTAGTAAGAACCAGTCCCGAATCCGATGCCCCAAGTGGGTGGCTCAGTGCTAGTAAAGGCTTCTATAAATGCAGTACATGCAGGGCATGTAAGTTTGGCAAAAATACCAAAACATACATTAGCCCTTTCACAGATATACCGATCAGGATGAATGGCCACTATACCTGTCGCACTGACCATGCTGTGTACATCCTCCAGTGTGCTTGTGGATTGACTTATGTGGGGAGCACTATACTTCCGGTGCACCAAAGAATACTGCAACATCTGCGGGCAGTCGTTAATTGTGACCCCACATATCTTGTGGCCCGACATGTTAAAAGTGAGCATGCGAGCAATCTGAATGTTCTCACATACTTCGTCATTGATTGCGTTCCCCTTATCAAACGGGGGGAACACAGAGAGAAAAAACTCAGACAACTAGAGACGAAGTATATTATCGAGCTAGACACCAAGTCACCGAGGGGGTTGAATTTATGCGAAGATTTGCACCATTACCCCTAACTAGTCGAATATTACACTATTCTGTATATTCCCTAGCGAACAGTTTTCTGATGATGTGATTAGTATTTCCTTGTTTCTTGATGTCTGCTTCAGCATTACCTATGATCATTCAACGGTGTCGTATGGCATTCCGCAGTCATATCTACCAGTTATTCGTCACTTTCTCCCCATTTATGGTGGAGAATATATAAGTAGAGAACCATATGGTATGGTTCTTGGTGTGTGATATGGTGCATTATAGGAATAGCCTACATTACACAGACCTGTGTTCATTAGTATTACAAATATTTTGCAATAACTAGAGTTTTCAGTATTAGGCCTAATGCCGTCTCTCCCTCTCTCAAAGGAGAGTTAGTGTGTGTCGGCAGACACCTTTTTTAATTGCACGTGCACCTTATGAACACTACTTTTTCAAATACAATATTAGTCATATGCTCTATAGGTGGTAATCACTGCATCAATGATGCGGACATTTGGTAAGAGACCGGTTCTCTGCCGATAGGTACATATAGATTTATGTGAGTCAAAATAAGCACCATGAAGAGGGTATAGTGCAGTTTGCGCCTTTTTCCAGTATGTTTCATATTGTGACATTTGACTGATTTTGTTTATTGATTATTCATGTAATTTTAGCTATTTAGAGCCTTTGTCTCTCTATATGTTTTTGACGGTTCCAAGTCTGGGAGTAATAGGTTAAAGTCTCTCTTGCATTTGAGCGATTATAAGACAAAGGGAATGACTGGACCAAACAATGTATAAAGATGATTTTAAAGTCTCACAAGTAGTCACCAATGGGCGCATATAGGCTTTATTGAGAAAAAAACGGTTGATCAATTGAACTGGCGAGAAACTGGTCTTCATATTGTATATATGTACCTGTATTTGTACTTTGTATTTATTTGCGCTTGCGCATTTGTGGTTTTATATTATTCTGTATGTTCGCAACGCCATTACATCTGATGAGCAGACAATAATTGTTTGGTGATGTAAAAGATTGATTATCACTGCACTGAGTTCAAAATAACAGTATATGTAACCACATCTTAACAAATATGAAATATTTCTTTTTGTGACCGCTGATTTGCGCTTAACTAAAAAAAAAAATTTGTAGTTTGAGAAAGTAGTGTTTTTTCACTTGTAGTTACATTTGTAGTTTTTGTTAAGCACGTGATCACCACACAGGTGTATATAATTCAGTTAGTCCAACCACACATTTATGTGAGCAAGGCCACGCTGTTGGCCGAAACGCGTCATCTCGCCCTTCATTTTATGCGCTGATGGAAGAAAAATAAAGAATTAAGAACCATTTCTGCTTGCAGTCAATTGAATTCTAAGTGTCCGTTTCTCAATGTATGGTGAGCCTATGCACCAGGAGTGGTAATTGGATATTACCCAAGGAGGTTGGCTTGTTCCTCCTACAACGGAGCCCTCTTCGTCAAGACGGTTGTCCAATCAGCGAGCCGTTGGGAAGAGAAGCCGAGTCAAGCTTTCATCTGGACAGCCCCCTGCGTAACGGAAAAGTGAAGCATTTGTGCCGACGAGAAGGGACCGGAGGTGTTAACTTTCGCAGCATCCGCCGTGAGGAAAACACCGAGGACCGACGAATTCGGAAGCTTCGGAGACGCATTTCGCAGGCAAGAGGTATTTGTGACTGCGGGCAGAGGGGAGTTTGTGGAAGGCAATCCCCCATATATAATAACTATCCATCATAAGTACAGCGCAATGTCGGACGAGGCGTTGTTGGAAAGGGAAAGGGTGGCTGACGACCTTTTTACCAACTTACCGAATGTTCCTCTAGTAAAAGATAAACAAGCAACACATGTCGAGCAAAGTCCAGATGTTAAAACTTTGTTGAAAGCACTTGAAAAAAACATGCGTAGCAAACTCACCAAATGGTGGGAGATTAAGTCCCTCCAAAAGTATCATGAAGTGGGTCGCGTACCGAGAGGTCTTCGAATTATGCTTGTTCCAAGCTTCGAAAATCCAAATCCTTTGTTGCTAAGGGATTGGGCAGACTGCAACATGGAAGCTTCGATGAGATTGGTATGCCTATTGAATTGATCAAATACGCTACTATTGACAGGGAAGTAAACGTAACAGAAATTGCACGTATCAAACAAGAGTTACTGGCGTTGACTAACCCTGAAAACAAAGATTTTATTGACAAGAGCCGTTCGGACATTGACATGAGGTTGAAAAAGCAGGAGGAAACAATCAAGGCGATGAAAGTGTTTAAATTTGCTCGCAATAAGAACGATTATGAGCACGGCCAGGTGTTTACTTTTGCCCGGAAATACAATTTCGTAAAAAAGCAGAGAGGCACAAGGGTGCTACAAAAAACAGCACCGGATCAAACTAGTGCTTCCAATAATCTATCCGTTTCCGTCTCTGATGGGAGCACAATAGCAAGTGGAACAGAGACTGATGGCAGTGGCTCTGATTCTGGCAGTGTATCAACTTTGGGCCCCCTCACGTATGCGGTGGAAATGGATTATATAAGGGAGCAGAGAAAACTTTCCCTCCGACCGAGGATTCCAAATCCTCAGCAAACACGCGGAGAAAACGTAAAATGCGCCAAAGGCGCAAATGCTCCAAACAGAGGCAGAGGGCAGTTTTACAAAAAGAAAACATGGCAGAACTAAGCAACAATACCAATAACACCATCATCAATTTAACCAACACCGAGCTGAATGTAGCTGAAATGCAATTCTGTGGCAGGACCGGAGGCTTCGGATTATGCCTTTCTTCCTTCGCTTTATTTTTCACAGCAGCAAGAAAAACACACAAAAACTACTTTTCCCATGAACACTTGGGAAACAGGAAACACAAACATAAGTCCTTTGTCAGTCTCTGTATTCTGGCAGCACCCATCATGCCCGGTTGCTGCTTCCTCTTCCTCTTTCTTCGCTGCTCAGCAGCAAGTTAAGTGTTTTTTCCCATCTCTCCTGGGTTTTGGGAGCTGTGGGGTTAGTGTTTTCTGTTTTCTGCCAGCGCTGGTGTATTTCAGCCCCTACAGGTCCCCCTGACAATCGCGGGACGCTTTTGCGCTCCTCACACAATTTTTTTGGCCCAGCAGAGTGTGGTGTGCGCTGTTCGCCGCTAGGGGGCAGGCTTTCATCTTGGTGCCAGCGCACTGTGGAATGCGTTTGGAGGGTGTTTTTGGGGCGCGCTTGCCACAAGTCGTGATCCCTGTCCCTATCACCCGGTTTTGACACCCTGTGGGTTGCAAGGTAGGTTTTCCCCGAGATTATATGACGCCCAGAGAGGGTGGTACTGGAGATTGAACACCCCGAGGGGTCGTAATTGCGCCGCTGTAGTGGCGCTAGGGGGCGCTTTACCGGGTGGTGCCCTAAGATAGTAAGGGCTGCAGCATCCCCTGGGCAAGTCCCTGAATTGTGCGCCTTGGGTGCCACCATAGTCTCTGGGTTGTCCCAGATCCACATTATGCCCTGAGGGGGTTTGATCATTTGCTGCGCCGTACCTCCTTAGCCTGCAGAGCCTAATTGACCTCAGTATGCAGGGGGAGTCAGGCCAGTACTCCGAGGAGGACCCTCTCTCCTATGCCACCTGGGATGACTACCAGGCGGTTTATGATTCTATATATAGGGCGGTAGATCAGGCTATACTTCCCCTGGAGCAACGCCTTTCGTCGCGGTTAGAGGAGGCTTGCTCGAAGATCGCAGCCCTTCTTCCCGCGCCTGCCCCGGATCCTTCCCTGTCACTGACTCCGCCACCCCCGAAGAAGCCTTGCACTGAGGGGGTTGACCTTGAGGCTTTTGGGAGGGTGAAAAGCGCATTTTTGATCCCAGCCCGCCCCCACCCCCCCTGTGGAGGTGCCTCCCCCTACTCCCCGTACCATGTCCCCGGAGCCACAGCAAGATGATGACTCTCCGGATTCGGAGGAAGAGGCCTGCTCTTCTGGGTCGTGGCTGCCGTCCCAACCTGCCTCATCCACGGGTCCCTCTGACATGTTAGACCCGGATGACATTGTCCACCCCTGGCCCTTATTTCTAATGCATTCCTATGAAGAATTTGTAGATCTAGGCCTCTGTGCTTGTTGAACCAGACATAGATTTACTAGCTCCTTGCATCACTTTACCCATGTTAAAAGTGACTCAAAAGTGGCGTAATAAGGTTGATGATCTGTTTGTCAGACTGTTGTAACCTATCTATTGTCACTGCTCGGAGGTAATTATACATTTTACAGAGAAGCTGCTGTACACTTTGCAGTCTGGGCCATAATATCTAGCCTTTGGCGACAAAAGGTCGGCAGGAAAGTGTCGCTAAAGTGGCGATAATGGGTTTGATAATATGCTCTATGGAATTCCAATCGAAGCTCATGTCAGATGTCCTTCACCTCTAACATGAGCTTCGATTGGAATTCCATAGAGCATATTATCAAACCTATTATGGCCACTTTAGCGGCAGTTTGCTGCCGATAAAGTGGCGATAATTTTGTCCCCAAGGGTTGATAATATGGCCCTCTCTCGTTTCACAAATAAAGCTAACACTACAGTTTTACGAGTGCAGTGCACCTGGTACATTTTACTTGTTATAGTGCCGCATTCAAGTGGTGTCTATATGGAAGTGCCTACTGCGTTACTGATGCCCGTTATGCCGAATTATTTCTAATGCATTCCTATGAAGGATTTGTAGATCTAGGCCTCTGTGCTTACCGTTGTGTAAACTTTGCGCCAAACACATTAGGAAGTGGAGTTCACAACTTAAGTTGAGCAGATCTTCTACACGTCCAAGCAGACAGCAGTGTCTAAGTTTAAGAGAGAAAGAGAAATGATGTCACAGAGAGTGAGAGAGAGAGAAAACAACATTAAAACTGTGTCTGAGTCTGGAGTTGAGATTTTTTGTTGAACCAGACGTAGATTTGCTAGCTCCTTGCATCACTTTACCCATGTTAAAAGTGACTCAAAAGTGGCGTAATAAGGTTGATGATCTGTTTGTCAGACTTTTGTAACCTATCTGTTGTCACTGCTCGGAGGTAATTATACATTTTACAGAGAAGCTGCTGTACACTACGCACTCTGGGCCGTAATATCAAGCTTGGACGACAAAAATGATTGCCACTTTCCAGAGATCGGCCAGCATCAGGTTGACATCAATGGAAACAATCTCAATGCAGTCCTCTTAACGCCTTTCTAGACCCCTGAATGGCAGCCAGAAGATCCTCTCTAGAGAGTTCAGAGTCCCCTTCTACTTCATCAGGACTCGCACCCAGTTTGCCTAGTCAGAATCTGCGGAGGGTGCCTTTGGTTGTGTATTGGGTGATTTGTTTTGCCACCTGCTGTTTTCTGCACCTTATCGTTCACCATTGTGACCCCTACACCAGCAGGAGTCCACTTGTGGCGTATGTAGTGACAGGTGGCTTTAGCTGTACTCCAACCCGGATCGGCCAATAGCTTAGTCCAAATCTAGGGTCAGGTCAAGCGCTGCCACCAATACTCCTTTGCGCTGTATCGTTACACAGGGTTGCCGAGTAGGGACACAGGGTTGCCGAGTAGGCTCCCCTAATTGGCATGTTTAACTTACTTTAAGTCCCCAGTATATGGTACAAAATGTACGTAGAGCCTGTAAGTTAAATGTCACCAGTGGACTGCGGCACCTATTATGCCATCTACTCTAATGACAATGGTAAGACATTGCTTTAGGCCTACCAGTGTAGCCTGACTGTACCAGTGTAAAAACTGCAATTTGACTGGCCAAAATAAACCCCTTTGACTGGACAAAACCTCACTTTTAAATATAAATAATGCTCCCCTGTGTAGACCTTGTTGTCCACAAGGCAAGTTGCATGATATTTAAAAGTAGAAAACAGAGAGATTTTTTGTCAGCATTTTCCTAGCACCCAAAAGCTATTTTTCATGTGGCAGGCCTAGCTGTCCTATGTTGAGTACAGAGTAAAATCCTAATACTGTATCTCGGGAATAGGACTAGCTAGAAAAAGAATTACATTTTTTAATAGCTATTATAAATAAAATTCAGTGATGAAGTCCGATTTTCTTTTTTAAACATTTTTTTAATTGATTTTCAAAAATATTGCCAAACAAGGCGATAGAGATACACTGCTTGCAGACACAACTCCAGGGTGTCATCGATCATTTTAATGCACACAAAAAATATAATCACGATACCCAAAGGCATCTAAGTTATAAGTAGAGACAAGCATGGAGCAATGGAGCAATCAAATCCATGAGCAGAATTATATAGAAACGGAAGAATGAAAGACCAGGGGAGAGCTATAGTTCAAGGAGAGACAGTAGAAGGACCATGGGGTGGGGAGTCTGGATCTAATGTGTGAAGGTAATCGTGCAAAGGCCCCCAGATATCTTTAGGATGGGAAGAGGGAGGTTGCAAGTTTCCGTAATCCTCTCTAACGGTTTTGCAGAATGACAGACTTTTGAGCCAGGAATGAGTGGAGCGAGCCACGGTGCTGCCCCAGTGGAGCGCTATCTCTCGTTTAGCCAGGAGGAAGCATATGGAAAAAAAGTGGTGCAGGGAGCGCGGTATGTCTTTGGTGCATCCCAAAAGTGCAAGAAGAGGGCTCAGGTATAGTTCCATGGTAGCCATTGCAGAGACAAGCGCAAAGGCTGAAGTCCAGTGCATGTGTATCACCAGGGAGGTCCAAGCTAGGTGCAAAAAGTCAGCACTAGGGGCATGGCATTTGGCACACATCAGATCTGGTGGGGTCACATTTAACAATATCCGAGGGCAAAAGATAAATGCAATGGATAAAATTAAAATGCATTAATTTGTATCTGTGATTGCACGAAATACTCTTGATTGGTGAACAGCAATATGCCCATATTTTATCCATGAGGGGGACGCCCAGCTCCTTCACCCACACCCCTCAAACACTGCCGGTGGTATCGGGTTTCAGTAAGATGCAAGTAGGATATAGTTGTGCGACTATGAGTCAGGGGGGGATCTTTAGTGGGCAGCGGGAAAGTGGGAAGCAGAGAACGTTATGTATTATAGAGTTTCCGAATAATAAAATGGTCCAGAAAGGGTAAATCACGTAGGGGGGGTTCTGCAGTTGGTTGTGCAACATAACTGTCTTGGAATAGATCCCCCAGGATGGAGAGGTTATGACAGTGGAACATTCATTGTATGAGCTCTTCTCCGGCCAGTGGGAGCCAGGGATTATCTGCAAGGGGGAGAGCAGGGGAATGAAGAGGGCCCCCACCTAGTAGCTGCCGCAATCTGTGCCACACCCAACAAGTCATGGACACTGTCTGGATATCTGTGGCATCTAATGAGGTGCCCTTCGGCAGGATTAAGGTGTGCAGGAGTTCACATAGCTGGGACTGCTCTGGTTTCAGATAGGGTACGCGAGCATCCGGATGATAACACCTGTAGGAGGACTGGCATTGAGCGACCAGGGGAGGCCACCACGTTCGTAAGGGAGAGTGGGAGTGGCCCAGCGGACCCACGGGCGACCAGCAGCCCACATGGGGCGAAGGAGAAGACCACGAAGAGAGCAAAACAAGGTCTGGGGTAGTGGAATAGGAATGTTAAAAAATAAATATAAAAACAAGGGAGTATTACCATTTTTATGATGGATACATGACCAGCAATGGATAAAGGCAGCTTGATCCAGCGGTCAACCTGGGAGACAATTTTGGCCATTGCCGGTACATAGTTTAGATGTAAAACGTGGCCCCTTTCTCTATGGAGTCATATGCCCAGGTATTTAGTACCGTCTGCTGCCCAAGTTAATGAGTAATCAGCCAGTGGCGGCTGCGTCAGTCTGCGGGAACAGCTCTGATTTGGCCCAGTTTATTTGGATCAACTCCTGTACCCCTTTTGATACGTTTTCAGACGGGTGTCGAATGAAAAGCAAAATGTCATCCTCGTAGAGGGAAAGTAACAGTGGACCACGGGTGAGCTGAACACCATGGTACCTGTGACGGTCCTATGTGTGGCAGAGCAGGGGATCCATAGCAATGATGATAAGAAGGGGGGTAAGGGGGCATCCTGAAGTCAGATATTTAATAAATATTAAGGAAAATCAACTTTTAGAAAGTTAACTTTTCCCTGGCTGAAGTTCCTGGAGGCTTAATTTGCATTTCCTCGCCTCCTTCTGATAGCCAGTATTTGGCATTTGAATAGATGTGTAAAAGGAGTGAAATTTGTCCCAGGAGCAAACAATAAGCTGAAATGAATGGCACCGGCCACTCCTCTGAACCGGACAGAATATGTAGGGTAGAGCTGTGAGCATCATCTTAACATGCTTGAATGTCAAATTCTGCTTGACATGTCAGCTGGATTTATATATAACACTTTGGGGCAAACTTGAAAGTAAGGGAAACAGGATACTAAAACAGGTTTTGTGTTTGCACTGTCTGGTTTCTCTGAAACCCTACTTTAGTTCTAGCAGACTTCTGTATCTTGGTTTATTGTTGGTACAGTGACTGTCCCAAACTGGATGTTCGTGTTAGATGTGGAAGGACACTGGGAGTGCCATAGTACACTCCTCACTCACACCCCAGTCATCACACCAAAGTTAACTATGGTTGAAGACTTTTGCTATCTTGAAAATGCCCAAAGTGAGTAGGGTTGGTCCCAACAAATCTAATCCATTTGGGTAGGGCATACCAGACATAAAGTGGAATCTCCAGGCACCTACTTCAGAACACCCCTGGACCTGAGGGAGATCAGAAG
Source organism: Lissotriton helveticus (assembly GCF_964261635.1). Taxonomy (NCBI): domain Eukaryota; kingdom Metazoa; phylum Chordata; class Amphibia; order Caudata; family Salamandridae; genus Lissotriton; species Lissotriton helveticus. The sequence goes on along the minus strand of NC_136068.1, from coordinate 1,589,321,478 downwards.
AGGCCTAAGTGTGCTGTCAGTGATCTGTGAAGAGCCCTGAGAGACTGAGCCTGCTCTCTCTTGCACCCAGGACTAAGAAGTGGACTCCAAGGGTCAGCTGGCTGACCTTCTTTTAAAGCTGCAGGCACACAAAAAGCAACAAGAGGCCTGTTCCTGCAACTAACCAGCTGACCAGTGGCACCTGGACCTGGACTAGCACCTGCTATTTGGCCTCTGTTTGCAAACCTGGGGGTCTCTGTGTGGGGGGCTTTAGAGTGTAGCTCCTGTGGTGGATTGAAACCTACAGGACTAAAGTCAAAAGGTAAAATCTTTGACCATGACGAACCTGGTTGGTGTATCCAACTTGTGCCCAAACAGGTCAGTATGAAATTGTCCCAGCCAACTGCAACTATTGTCTATCTTGGTCCTAAATGGACCTTGGAGCTACTCCTACTTAAAACTTTAAAAAATCATATTTCAGTTTCCCCGTTTGGATTTTTGCCATTTTGGTGTCATTTTGTTTATTCTATTTTACTCTATTTTCTACTTCGAGGTCGAGGTGGGATTTTTATTGTTTTGTGTTTCAGCTTTATTAATTTTTTGGTACTGCATAAATACTTGATACAGTTAGGCCTGTCTGCTATATGCCATTACTACAAGGAGTTGAGAAAAGGGTTAATTTAGTGACTTTGAGGGTTCAGCCTGACTAGGGTTGTGATTATTCCTTGAGGTGGGTATTCACCCCCATTCTTCAAATAATCATCCAATTTCTTATTTTCTTCAATTCAAATCTCCACCGTCAGTCCCTCAGAAACGTGTGCTAAAACATTAGCTTCACTGACGATAGACAAAAGCAGCATCATTACTACAAAAGTATGCAATATAGGCTGTTCATATTTCTCAAAGAGGAAACGGCATCTGTGAGAAGCTGGCTTGGTATAATGTGTACACCTATGTAAGTGGGCACCCTGCACCAATCCAGACAACCCTTATGGGGATTTTAGTGGTCTTAGATAACCTTAGAAAGCTCTCTAAGTGGTAGCTGTGGACAGCAGCCTTCAGGCTTAGTCCAGAATGAGTGTAAACCCGATTGTTTTACAAGAACGTAGTCTTATAGCTATAGATTAAGTGAAAAAGAACCACACAGTGTGGTTATAAAAATATGTATTTATTATAGAACTCACTCACTAACACATACAGATATCTCCTAACCAAAGATTTACACAATGCACACAATATTTTTCAATAGAAATAGGTGACTAGCAGGAAATGACACAGTGGTCGCCAGGGGGAGACCAAACCATAAACTAAAATAGTGGTATGAGAACCACAACTCAAGTCAAGACTATACCCAGAAGACGTAGAAGTGCAGGGGACCCAAAGACCCACCGGAGGTAAGTAACCAGGGAACCCCACAGAGGCAGAGTGGGAACACGACCACAGGCTTAACACAAGTCAATGGGTAAGTCACAATTGCAATTTTAAAGAAGGACCCTTCCCAGTGTACCCTGAAGAAACCCAGTGAAAGACAAAGTTGGAGAGCCACCCCACCCGTGGATACCCTGGGAACCAGGATACCTACACCAAGGAAGTCGGGTGCATAGGTGTGACGTGGCGTCAGAAACCGCCGTCGAACCCAATGGAGGACTTGAGGAAGATGCCGCTGCTCGAAAAGGTAAAGTGTCCAGTGAAACCCAAAGTTGAATTCAGGATGAGTTGTACCTGTCATTCAACTACGCCAACAACCTCCAGATCATCTTTTCCCTCAGCTCCCGCAACGCCGTGAGCGAGTTCCATTCCACCTTGCTCCACATCCAGCGCTGGATTGATATGAACAATTTGAAACTCAACCCAGGCAAGACAGAGCTGGTCTTGCCTGGCGACAGTGGGTCTAGCTGGGTCACGCATTTCTGGCCGCCTGAACTCGGGCTCCCCCCAGCCCCCTCTTTTTCCGTGAAACGTCTGGGGGTCACCATCAACACCGACCTCTCGCTTCGCGGGCTGGTGGGCGCCGTGATTTCTTCCAGCATCTATCAGCTACGGAAAATAAGGAAAATCGCTCATCTGCTTACCCACTCTGCTCTGATTCAGGTGGTAATAGCATTAATACTCTCACGGCTCGACTTCCCCAATTCCATCTATCTTGGTCTACCTGCCAGTCTGCTAAAAAGGCTTCAAATGGTCCAAAATGAAGCAGCCAGACTGATATACAAACTACCTAAGCGGTCGTCAGCCAGACCTTGCCTAGCACAACTCCATTGGCTCCCAATAGCCCATAGAGTGTGCTTCAAGACTGGTTGCTTGGCCTTCAAGGCTATGCACGGCAACAGCCCCAAATTTATCAGCTGCAGGCTCACCAAATACACCCCGAGGCGCAGCCACCGCTCAGCCCACCACCGCCTGCTCACCACCTCGTCCTTCAGACGGAAACGTCTGGGTGGCTGCAGCTTCTCCTATCTGGCCCCAAGATTCTGGAACTCCCTACCTCTGGCACTCAGAAGCTGTGAGTATCTCATCCGCTTCAGAAAATTCTTGAAGACATGGCTATTCGTGCAAGCGGTTGGTTAGTGTCTCGGCCGCAACAGCCTTCAGTTTCCAGCGCCATGAAACCCAAGGGTGTACGTGCGCTTAATAAATACCTGCTAACATAACATAACATAACATACCATAACCTGCAAGCAGAGGGGACAGAGTCTATTATGACCAGGAGGCACGGAAGACGAATGGCCACAGATGTCGGGTGCTGCAGGAGAGAGGATGGTGACTTTGGAGCTGCAGCTGTGAGGACAAGGCGATGCTGTGGAAGACCAGGAGCCGTTCCCGAGCTATCCCATGTCGGATGTCGAGAGTTGAGGGGTCAGTGTCGGGAGCACCAACAAGCCTTAGCAACTGCAAACAACATGGAAAGCGAAGAAGGTGCAGTATCGGGACCAGTAAGGTTCAAGTGACTCACGACAAGCAGGGGCATCAGGGCAGGCCCCGAGCAATCAGGGGAGCCCACAGAATTTGAAGATGACCCTCGAGAGGACCCACAGGCCCGGAAGCACAGGAGTCGCTAGAGGACCGTGAGCAGCTCTCCAAAGATGCAGGTCCACGGTGCAAGTGATGTGGTGAGGACAAAGATCTTGGTCACAGGAGATGCTTGAGGTGTGGGCTTTTTGGAACCCAAAGATCTTGGTTGCAGGAAACCAACAAGCGTCTGCAAGTCAACGTGGTGCACAGGGGTTCAGTTCCTGCGGCTCTGACAAGAGATACTGGCCTTAAACATAGTGAGAGGATATGGCAGGCCTCAAAGGATGTTAAGAACCACTACCAGTGTTGCTGAGCCTTTCTTAGTTCGGGGGAGCCCAGGATCAGCAGACCGGTCAGCTTAGTTGCGGTGCCTGCAGATGTAGGGAAGTGACTCTTTCACTTCAAGGGAGATTCCTTCAGGTGTCTTGGACGCCCACACGCCTTGGAAGGTTCCTGTATGGTGCACAAGCAAGGACGTTGCAGCAGACAAGATCAGGAGCATCAAGAGTCTTCCCAGTTGATGCCCAGAGCGAAGTCAAGCGAAGTCCTGAGTGCACAGACGATTAAAGAAGAAGTAGTGTCTTGAAAATTAATCTTGTTCCACGATGCATCCAGGGCCCCAACCACAGGTAAGCTCATAAGTACCCTAAGGAAAGGGTTGAGACGATTCAAAGTTCCCTCTCAGAGGAGGGATCGGACAGTGGGGAGGATACTCCCATGTCCTTTGTCCATTTTTGCTCCAGAGCGGGAGCCAATGACTACTTGAGCTGGTTTGAACTGAACTATACAAGAAGGGCACCAAATGGGCCTTTCAAGCAGACTTAGTGGTGCTGGCAAACACCCCCCACACTGTCCCAATATACTAAACCCTATCTGGGAGGTGGCCACACCTCCCTGTGACAGGATACCTATTGTACTGCCTCCCTGCTCAAGCCTGGCTCGGCAGCAGGAGGGCAGCATCCATGTTGTGCTGTCCTGGTCTAGAAGATTGGTACCTAGAACACTGAGGGCCCCCCGGAGGAGCTTTACAGTCCATGGAATCATACCCCTACACAATTTACGGTGTGGGGGTATGATTCCAACATGTTTGATACCAAACATGATAGGGTTCCTTACAGCCAGTTTAGAGATGGTCATCACGTAATGACGCATGGCCACTCTATGTATGGTAATGACTGATGCACTTACAGCCCGGGAGAATGGACTCCGAAGGCTATAGCGGTGTCCTACTCATGCAAAGACACCCACACAGTTAAAACTGAGCACCTTTCCTTTAGGATTGAAAGGCTTGCTTTAGGGGTGACTTATAGGTTTTGAGTGCATGGCCTTCGATATAGGAAAACCTATATATTTTGTAAGTCGTGCTAGCACCAGCTTACACAGGCTGAAACGGCAAGCCTGTAGTTATAGTTTGAGTGGTCTCCCATGGGTGGCATAATTCATGCCTCAGCCTATGGGAGACCCTTGGTGTACCTATGCTCTGCACACCTTAGTACCATATACTAGGGACTGATAGGGTCACACCAGTATCCAATCTGGGATGTTCCCAAGTACTTATCATAACCAATTTAGGGAAGAAATCACAGAGGATGGGGTCCTGATTAACAGGATCCCATTCAGGCCAGTCAAAAGCAGCATAGCACAAGCCAAAAAGTGGGAGTAACCATAAAAGCAGATCCCACTTCCCTACAGCATCCACGCAAGGTATTTTTTTGAAATCCAAAAGGGCCCCAAGCAAGCGTTCAGTCGTATCATATGCCTGAAACTAGCCAGCAAATGGATAGAGAAGCAAAAGTTCAAAATATTGTCCCTGCATCAGATTATTCCCCAGCTCAGTAAAGTAGATAAGACGTGCACTATCCCCGGGGCAAGAAAACACAAAGTGTTTGAGGTCCTCTGTATGTCACCTCCCATTAACAGGGCACAGTTCTTCTCTTTGGTCTAAAATCTAAACTTTTCAAAGAATGAATGATTACATTTATAAAGCATGCAGATACTTCAAGGAGTTTCCTGGCACTACAGACCATCAGCACTACAAAAACACCACACAATCCAAAGCAAATAGTCCGGTTTTACGATTCTTACTAAAAAGTGACTCTGCGCTCATCATACGAAGCTCTACGTGGAGCAGGTTGTAGAGCTAAATAGGAGAAAGAGTAAACCACATTCTAAACTACCAATTCTTGGGTACTACTACGAGAGAAGACAGTGGAGACCATAAAACCTTCGAAGGGGTATATTGTTCCTTCCTAGTAGTGAGATACTGAGGGCCAGCCGAAAAGTAGGGCCTGTGGACTACATCTAAAATCTTGGAGAATGCTCTTCTTTAATTGCAGCTAGTGCAGCAATCACATTTGAGGGGATCATACAGGTCTGTCAAGGAAGTTTTAGGATAAGATGTGGGGCTGCTTTATGAACGACCTGTAGTCTGCTAATGAAATAATCTAGAAGACCAAGGTACAGAACGTTAGGATAATCTAACCTAGAAGTGGTAAATGCATGGTACTGTCTTAACGGAATTCAACGTAAGAAGGAAAATACATTTTTGTAAGGCTACTGGCAATCCAAAGTGTGTACCTACCACGGAAGAAACCTAAGACTAAAAAGACAGAACGTTGTTGAACCTCAGTCCTAGATTTTTCACAATTGTTTTAAAGCAGAGGTGGGGGGACACCATTTCAGGCCAACAACTCTGCAACCAATTTGACTGTAAAGAACCAAACAATAAAATCTCAGTCTTATCCATAGTACACACTAGGTGACTCGCGCATAGCCATTTAAAAACTGGATGAAGACGTCTATTAAAAGGTCCACATACAGCTTCAGCTTCCTTCTCAAAAGAGAGGAGTAGCTGGATATCATCAGCTTAAGACACCACTTTGAATTAAAACGATTTAACCAGTGAAGTCAGCTTCCAGATCAGGTACATTCAAGACTGTCCTCCCTCCTGGAGGCAGAGTCAATTTGATATATTCAGACGATTCAAGCAGTACAGTTCTCTGTGCTAGATTTAGGATGAAGTCTGGATTAGCTGGAATGAAGTAATTTATTAGTTTTCAGATAATCTGAAAGATGCTTCTCAAGCATTTTAGATATCGTTGAAAGGACCGACATAGGTTTTAAATCAGACAGCATGTTGAGGTGCGCAGGCGGTTTTATCAGAAGGGACACCAATTTATCACGTTTGCAGACCGGTGGTATTGTGGCTGTTGAAATCAAAATGTTCAAAAGCCTATTCAAAATAGGGTTCACCACCTCACAGCCATTACCCGCAATGCAGCGGAACATGGATCAGCCAGAGAGCCATATTTAGGGTCTTATTAGGATTACAGCAGTCCACAGCAATGTTGTAGTGGCAGTCCAACCACCTCCACACTGCGGGCACACCCGCAGTATTCTGTGTGGTGTGGGGTCTGTGTTCTGTGTGCGTGGATCTGGGTGGAGGCGGCGGTCGGACAGATCCCAGGCTCCTTTGAGCCTTGAAAAAAGAGCCGCCACCGTGAGACCGCCCCAGCAGCGCCCGTCCAACCTAGATTCAACTCTGAATCCAGCGGGCAGGCGCACCACAGACTTGGCAGTGTTCCTGCAAACGGAGCTGCGGTGGTGCCACAGGAGTACCGCCAAAGTCATAATAAGTTCCTAAGTCTCCAAACTAGCAGCCTCGGATTCCCACATTGAGATGGAATTCAACTGGAGAAGTGAACAAAGCCTTGGGGCAGTCCCAATGCCCCTACTCAATCCATTGTCACCTAGAGCGGATGTCATAGCCAAATTATGTTGGATTTTAGAGGTTCAATCAGGTGAATTGTAAGCGCGCTACTCACCCGTGAGGGTCTCAAGGCGCTGGGGGGGGGGGGGGGCGGGGATAAGCAGCTCCGTTCAGGTGAATAGCCAGGTCTTGAGTGTCTTCCTGAAGATGTTCTGGGAAAGGGCGCATCTGATGTCGATCGGGAGCTCATTCCAGGTCTTGGCCGCGATATAGGAGAAGGTTCTTCTACCTGTTCTGTCTCTGCGGATGCGCAGGGTTTTGGCGAGGGCAATGTCCGTGGATTGGATGTTTCTCTTGGGTACATGGAAGGAGATTCTCTTGTTGAGGTATTGGGGTCCAGCGTTGTGGAGGCATTTGTAGGCGTGGGTGAGTTTATTGAAAGTGACTCTCGGGAGCCAGTGGAGGTTACGCAGGTGTTGGTTGATGTGTTCATGTCGTAGAATACCGAGGACCAGACTGGCTACGGTGTTCTGTATGGTTTGGAGTTTGTGGAGCAGAGACGTGTTGATCCCGGTGTAGAGAGCGTTTCCGTAGTCCAGTCTGCTGGTTATGAGTGCGTGGATGACAGTCTTCCTTGATCATTTGAAGGTCTTACGGAGGATGCGGAGGGTGTTGAAACAGCTGGAGGTGATGGCGTTGACCTGTCGGGTCATGGAGAGGGAGGAATCGAGCACGATGCCAGGGTGTCGGCGTGGTCTGTGGGGGTGGGAGGGCTGCCGAGGGCGGTAAGCCGCCAGGTGTTGTCCCAGGCAGAGGGGGAGGGTCGGAGGACAAGGACCTCTGTCTTCTCTGAGTTGAGCTTCAGGCAACTGCTGCTCATCCAGAATGCAACATCCTTCATTCCTTCCTGGAAGTTGAGTCTGGTGGTGACGGGGTCCTTGGTGAGGGAATGGATGAGCGTTGGCGTAGGATACTATGCTAAGTCCGTGCTGTCTGACGATGGCGGCGAGGGGGCCATGTAGATGTTGAAGAGCATGGGACTGAGCGACGATCCCTGAGGTACTCCGCAGTTTATTTCCGTGGGTTCGGAGAGGAAGGGTGGCAGTCTGATTCTTTGAGTTCTGCCGGTGAGGAAGTAGCGGACCCAGTCAAGGGCGGTTCCTTATGCCGGCCTCATGGAGTCTGCTTGTGAGTGTGTAGTGAGAGCCTGTGTTAAATTCAGCAGAGAGGTCGAGTAGGATTAGGGCTGCGGTGTGTCCTTGGTCAAGGTGGATGAGTATGTCACCTGTGATGGCGAGTAGAGTGGTCTCGGTGCTGTGGTTGCTGCGAAATCCGGATTTGGAGGGGTCGAGGAGTGAGTTTTCTTCGAATTTTGTTAGCTGGGCATTAACTATCTTCTCAGTGATTTTTGCCGCATAGGGGAAGAGGGAGATGGGCTGGTAGGGTTTTTAGGTCAGTGGGGTCTGCTGAGGGCTTCTTGAGCAGGGGTCTGACTTCTGCGCATTTCCAGTTGTCGGGAAAAATGTCGGTCTTGAAGGTGGTGTTGATGTTGTGTCGTAGTTCTGGAGCTATGGCAGTGGTGGCTCTGTGGTAGATGTGCGGTGAGCAGGGGTCCGTGGGGGGCCCTGAATGGGTGCCTTTCATGGTCAAGGTCGTGTCTTCGGTGGTGGATGGGGTCCAGGAGGAGATGGTAGGCTGGCTGGTGTTGCTGGAGAGGGAGGTGGTTTCAAAGTTGGGTGTCTGGTTGTTGAAGTGGTCGTAGAGGCTCTTGATTTTCAGATGGAAATAGGATCCGAGCTTGTTGCAGAGGTCTTGGGAGGGGGTGATGTCTGTGGTTTCGCTGGGGGGCTTGGTGAATTCCTGGATGACACTGAAGAGTTCTTTGGGGTTGCTGGAGGTGGGGAGGATCTTGTTTTGGGCGAAGGTCTTCTTTGGTGGATCTGACACGCTGGTCGTATTCTGACATGGCGTTCTTGTAGTTGGTGCAATCTTCTGACGTTCTGTAGTTTCTCCAGTTCTTCTCGAGACGTTTGCAGGTGCATCTGGATTCTTGGAGGTCGCTTGTGAACCAGGTGGCCTTCCTGGGGTGCTGTCCGTCAGAATTGCGTAGGGGGGCGAGCTCATCTGCACAGTTGGAGATACATCTATGGAGTTCTTTGGCTGCGAGGTTGGCGTCAGTCGAGGTGGTGGGGGCGTTGCGGTTGAGGGTGGAGTTGAACTGCTCCTCAGTGATTTTGCTCCAGTTCCTTCGTGGAGGGAGCAGTGGCGGTCTGGGGGCAGTGGGGTTGTCAACGTTGAAGAGTACGCAGTGGTGGTCCGTCCAGGAGGGTTGTGTGGTGTGGCTGAAGTGTATCTGATTGCCTCCTGCAAATATGGGGTCGAGGGTGTGTCCTGCCTTGTGGGTGGACGTGGTGACTAGCTGCTTCAGGCCGAAGTTGGTGAGTTTGTCCAGGAAGGGTGATGGAGTTGGGGTCGCTGGGGACGTCGAGGTGGAAGTTATGCTCTGTGATGAGTATGTAGTCCTTGGAGGCGATGGCGTGGGGTGCGATGAGGTCGACGATGGTCGTGAAGTACGAGGTGCGGGGTACAGGGGTCTGTAAGTGAGGGTGCCGCGAAGTGTGGTTTTAGAGCTGGTCTGGACCTGGAAGTGAAGGTGTTCAGGGGTGGAGAGGGAGTCATTCGTGGTGGAGGTGGTATAGTGAAGACCGAAATCTGCCTGCACACATTGCTATGTTAGCATAAGCGCGTTAGATATATATATATATTTTTAAACATTTTATTTGTCAATTCGCACATGTTGCGCAGGGCTCTGCACACCAGAGTCATCTGCCAAACCAAACATAGTCATCACAGCAAACGACTCCCCCAGCCCCCCAGGATCAGCAATACAATACATAATAGCATTCAACGATATAACACCCCTCCCCATGCTCCCTCCCTCCCCTCCCCCTATACTGGTCCCACGGCTTAATCCGGCCACGTAGGCTCCACACCGCAGGAGGTTCCAACCAGAGGCCCCGGTACTCTGCCCATTGTTTCCATATTTTATAGTGTTTTCGTGGGCACCCCCTGGCCACAAAGATAGGTTGCTCCAGACCCATGAAAAAGTCCAGGCCATTTTTCCAAGCAGCCACCGATGGAGCCCTCGTCGCCTTCCAGGCTTTAGCAATATCTCGTTTTGCCAGTGTAAGTCATAGGAGCATGAGATGTTGTTTATAGGCATTGCCACCCACTCCCTCCATAACATGCAGCAGTGCCAGCTGTGCTGTGCAGGTAAGTTCCTAGCCCAGGACCTCAGAGAGACAGGCAAATGCCCCCCTCCAGAAGCGATCTAGCGACGTGCACTGCCAGACCGTAAGTATAAACGTACCCTCAGCCCGACCGCAGCGAAGACACTCCGGGGAGACGATCATCCCCGCCCGCCACAACCGTGTCCTAGTAAAGTAAACCCTGTGGAGATATTTGAATTGCACTAGGCAGAGCCGTATCGCTATGGCCGCCCCGTGGGGCTGTCAGGGCCTACGTCCAATCCTTCTCCTTCGAGTCCACCCACATCTGCCTGCCAGTCCCCTCGGAGTTTCTGAAGTGTAGGGGAGCAATGCGTGACCGCGGACTGGTAAATACGTGAAATATTTTTTTCCTGCAAATCCCCCATAAAGACTTTAGTTTCAATAGGACTAAACTCGGGTATGGACTCCAGGGCCTGCAGGCTAGGTGACAACGTGTGGCACAAATGCAAATATCGATAGAATTGTGCCTGGAGCATATGGAACTCTCCCTGGAGATCTCGGAAGGATTTTAGTGTTGTGCACCTCAGAACATTCCCCAGGGTGAAGATACCAATGGCGTCCCATCCCCGAAACCCCAGAACGGCCGCCAAGTGGGGTCTCCCGAGTCAGGACACTCCACCAGCTCATGCGCCGCACGAACACCACCCGCGTAACCGATGGCAGCGCGTTCCGTAGCTGCTCCGAGTACAAAAGTGTATGTAGTGTGTGATGTCCAATAAGGTAACGTTCCAGTGCGTACGCCGGGTACCACCACTCATTGAGGACCAATAGGTGCGAGGCCTGATAATACTAGAGGAGGTCCAGGGACGCCAGTCCCCCACAATAGGGGGATAAGAAGCATGTACGTATGGCCCTGCGCACCTTCCCCCCCCTCCCACAGAAACTGCCCCACCACAGAATTCACCTTTTGGAACCATCTAGGCTGGATCGGAAGCAGGTGATTCTGCAGCTGGTAGAGAAGTCCGGGGAGCGCTACCATTTAGAAGATTGCCGATCTGCCAAACAGTGACAGGGACATGCGGGGCCAAGACTTAATGTCTGCACGAACCCGTTCCCACACAGGTGTCAGGTTACCTTCCCAGGCAACGGCCGGCACATCCGAGAGCACCACCCCCAGATATTTCAATTCACCCACATCCGACTGGACCGCGGTCGCCCACAAGCCCACTCTCGTCTGAACTCCCAGCACTCACAATGTGGATTTGTGGGATTCATGTACAGACCCGATGTTTCCCCGAATATCTGCATTATACGCAGAAGTTGTGGCCCGTTCTGTCAACTGCCATCAGAAAGAAGAGAATGTCATCCACATACAACGCAATTCTATCGGAAAGGCCCGTGGCCCATTCAAATACCCATACCTGAGCGTCCATTCGCACCCAGGCCGCCAAGGGCTTCATGGCCAAAGCGAACAGGTACGGCGACAGGGGGCATCCCTGCCGCGTGCACCTCTGGATAGAAAAGGTAGAGGAGGCGGTATCCGTGACCCGCACTGACGCCGTCAGACACGTATAAAGGAGCTTCACGTAGGAAAGGAAGTGCGGGCCTAGGTTGAGTGTAGGAAGTAGAGTGAACAGGTAGACCCAGCTCAGGGAATCAAACGCCCTGTCCATGTTTGCCAAAAGTAGTGCCGCCGGTTCCCCCAATTTGTTGAATCGCCGCCACCTGTACTCTCTAATGTTGTGCTGCGTGGCCAGTTGAGGCATAAATCCCACCTGATCGGGGTGCACAAGTGATTTGATATGGGGCAATAGTCGATTGGCCAACGCCTTTGCCAGGATTTTGGCCTCCACATTTAAAAGGGAGATTGGGCGGTAAGAGATGTGTTGTTCCAGGGTACGCCCGGGCTTATGAAACACCACCGCCTCTGCGTGGCTCCAGTCCGGGGGAAGCACACCCTTATCCTGGGCCTCCTCCATCACCGCCCGGTAATGTTGGCCCAGTTGCACGTTATACTGACGATAAAACTCACTCAGAAACCCACTGGGTCCAGGCGCCTTCCCAGGGCCACTCCCAGTTCCTCGTCCGACAAGGGGGCCTCCAGTTGGTCCCATAGCTTGTACGACAATGCATTGGGCGGCAGATCTGTAATAAACTTCTCAACTGTAGCAGCCGACAGACATTCCTGGGGAGCATAGAGGTCGGCGAAATATGTAGCAAAACTCTCCGCAATAGCAGGAGGATCCGTAATCGGGGTTCCGGCCTGGTCCAAAATTCCCGGTAGGGCCTGGGAGTGAAAAGTGCCCTGACGCAGGCTATGCAACATCTTACTAGACTTGTCCCCCCTTTGGTACACTCTGCTGCGCGTTGCCAGCCAGACTTGATGTGCCTCATCCATCACAGAGCTGCACACTCCTGTTGGGCCAAAAGCAATTGCCACACTCCCAGAGCTCTCCCAGCAGGGACGTAACACAGGCCCCTGCAGCCCCCGCGGTGCAGGGGGGCCCTCACCCCCCAGGGGGCCCCGTCAGCACCGCACTTCTGTTGTGGAGCTCTAGATTGAGTCCGGAGGGGGCCCCTTCACGTACTCTGCAGGGGGGCCCCCTCAAGGTTCGTTATGCCACTGACTCCCAGACTCACGGTTCTGTCGCTCAAGCATGTCTACGTTCTCCTCAGCGCAAGTCAGTTCCCTACCAAAGTTGCCTGCGAGCCGCCGCGCACCATGAAATGTCTACTCCTCGCAGAGTGGGCTTCAACGCCTCTCACAAGGTGGCAGCACTGGAAACTGATCCCACATTCGCTGTCAGATACTGGGCAATAGATTCACCCATATGGGCTCTATATTCCGCGTTCTGGACGTGCCAAACTGCCAGGCGCCACCAAAACGGCTGCCGTCCCCTGCCCACATCCAGTTCTATGAGCACTGTGGAGTGGTACGAGAGACCCCGAGGCAGAATCTCTGCCGACGCCACTCTACCAGCCATCACCCGGGGAACAAAAATATAGTCCAGCCTAGAGAAGGATTTGTGGACTGCTGAGAGGTAGGTGTATCTCCGAACCGCGACATGGGGACGCCGCCATGTGTCGATCCAGTCTAGTCCCATCACCAGAGAGTGTAGTTTTGTAGGAAGATCGCTCCTATGACCACCCCCAACCCCTGTCCTATCCTTAACCGTGTCAATGACATCATTCCAGTCCCCGCCCACCACAGACATTACATCAGGTATATCGGCCCACAAGGATTGCGGCCTCTCAATTAAATTCCACTGCAATAGGGGAGGGGCATATACACTACCTAAAATCAGGGGGTCCACCCCAACCCTGCCCCGGATAAACAAGTAGCGCCCCTGTATGACGGTCCACTGCCGCTCGTGCGTGTAAGGGACCCTGCGATGTTATGTTATGGTATGTTATGTTATATAGTTTTCTATAGCGCTCGGCTGCCTCGGCAAAGGGGCGTCCGGGCGCTTGCACCAATGAGGAGAGAGGGTTGCTGCGGATGTTGGTTGCAATTTATATAACATAGAGCATTTTTAGCAGAAGAGGTGGGTTTTTATAGCTTTCCTAAAGGACAGAAGGTCATTCAGACCGCGGATCTGGGGCGGTAAGGCATTCCAGAGCTTGGCTGCCAAGTACCGGAAGGATCGGCCGCCCATCCGTGCCAACTTGACACGGGGGACGACTGCGAGGTTCTGTCCTTCCGAGCGCAAAGTGCGTTGAGGTGTATACGATGTTAATAGTGGACTTAGCATGGGTGGAGAAGCGGTTTTCAGGATTTTAAATGCAATTCAAGACATAGGGTCTTGAAGTGTATCCTCTGCTCTACCGGAAGCCAGTGGAGTTTGGTTAGCGTACTTGCCGCTGATTGATGCCGAGGGAGACCAGTCAAAGCTCTTGCTGCTGCATTCTGAACTCGTTGCAGTCTTGCTTTCTCAGCTATGTTTACCCCTAGGATGTATCAGTATAGCCACACCTCGGTACCCTCAGAGTCAGCCAGCATGGAAAACCTGTTAAAACCCATAGCGCTGCACGCAAAGGGCCTTTTGGCCCATGAGATGCATCTCCTGTAGCATAAGAATATCAGCCTTTGCCCTCTTAGCGTGTTGGAGTTTGGCCCCCCCGCTTGATCTTGTCTAGGGCCCGCGTACATTCCAACTTAGAATACAGGGACCGCCTTGCGTCCCTTGCCCACTGTCGGGCATTCTAGCCATAGGGGGTTGCATCATTGTTCACCACTTATATTGAGCCTCGGTGGCATGTGTGTAGCCTGTAGTGGACCTGTAAAGGAAGTGCGACCTGTAAACATAAATAACCCCTTCCCAGCAAACCCCCCATACAAAAAAAGCCACTGAAGTATCTGTTGCGGCAGGACTGGTCCCCGACCCCCAACGGGGGAATGAGTACCGCCCCAACCAATGGATCCACAACTCACAGCCCATGTCTACCTGATGGTACAATAAGCCCACTTCAGGACATCCCGGTAATCAATAAATATAGTTCCGCAACACCTCACCGGCATCCTCTGTTAAGGTTCCAATGTCTTACCCCCCCCGGGGCCCGCCCCCCTCGAGAGGAGGCACCACATGACTGCGACCATCGCCAGAACTGTGACCGTCTGTTGCCCCTCTGCCTCTGACCACGGGGGCCTCTCCGAGCCGCATCACTCAAGGATGAATCTGACTCTCTTCTCGGTGGTGTGTGGGGCCTCACCCGAACCAATTCATCCGTCCATCTGAATACCTCTTCTGGAGTGTCGAAGAAATGAGTGCGGGAAAGAAAGACCACCCGGAGGCAGGCCGGAAAAAGCAGGGCATATGGAAGCTTGAGCTCTCTCAACCGGGCCTTGGCGGCCGTGAACGACTGACATTGCTGCTGGACTTGCTTCGTGTAATCATGGAATATCAGAATACCGGCATTATTGAAAAGCAAGAGTTCTTTGGCTCGGGCCTGCTACAAAATGGCGTCCCTGTCCAGATAGTTCAATAACTTGGTGATGACAGGCCGCGGGCGAGCCCCCACCGGAGGCTTCTGCATGAGTGCCCGATGGGCCAGCTCCACTACAAAGCATCTGGACATAGCCTCGGAGGGAGCCAGCCCTCCAGCCAGGTTGTAAGGAAGCGTTCCATGTTTCCCTCTTCACAGCCCTCTGGAAATCCAACGAATTGGAGATTGTTGGGCCCGTCCTTCCGCTCTGAGCATGAGGCCCTTTTGTACTTTCTCAATCGCCTCCACCTTCTGCTTCAACTCCGTGACATCGTCCTCCACTCGCGAGATGCGGGCCTCAGTAATACGGGACACCACATTACGTAGATCATGCCGCAGCAGCATAACGTCTGCTCCAACTGCCCCTATTTTTACATCCAACATGTCCCTGGATTGGGTGATGCCGGCCATTAGGGCGGCATTGTCCGGCACAGCTCCTGGCTGGCCCCCAGAGGCTCCAGCTGCCGCCCCCCCGGCTGGTAAATTTGTCAATAGGCCCCTGCTTAGTAGAGCCGCATCCTCCTTTGTCTCTGGTCATGATTGTGTCTTGAGATTCCTGGACTAGCCCAATCCTGACCAGATGAGACACAAACACAGACTAAGGCAACTCCCACGGCCCGATCCAACCGCCAAGTGTGCACCAGCCAGCACCCAGCCCCACTACTCTGGCTCTCCAGACGCCCCAGGGTCCCAGCACCACCTGGGCACGAGGACTCTGTTCAACTAACCGCCTGAGCGATGGTGTCGCTGACAAGCAGGTGAGGTCCACTCACCTACACTGTCAAGTCCTCCACACGCAGGCCGCAGCGAACACCCCAAGCGGCTTATCCCTCTCTCCTGTGGTCCTATCTATTGACCACCGATAATTGCAGCTACCCTGAATGATTCCTGGAACGGATGGCTGGGTACAAGCAGGCGAGCTGGGCCTCGGTCCCTACCTCGTGGCCCGATAATGCCGCTGACCCCCCCCCCGCGCCCACACCGCTCTATAGGGTGGCCTCGTGGGGCATAGGGTCCTCCCTCCGACCGCCGCACCAAAGACCCAGGGGGCTCAGGACATCTCCACTGGGGTGGGGGCAGCCAAATAAGTTGTCTGGTAGCTCCCAATGCGTCCCGACTGCACCGCCGCTCCCCCACTATGATAGTCATTACGCCGTGGAGTGCTTCACTACCATGTGCGGGCCCCACAGAACCCGATGTGTCCCAATGAGGGGGGCAGGGCAGCCTAGCGTTATCACGGCAGCCCCACATGCGGCCTGGCCGTGCCGCCGATCCCCGTTGAGGCACTAAGTGGGGTGGGGCTCAACCACCACTACCACACCGAAGCCACAACATTAGCAAAGCGTAACTGGGGGGGGCGAGGCAGCCTACCAATTCCCTGGCTTCTCCCGGCGCGGCCTGACTGTGCCGCCGGTCCCCACCGCAGCGCCAATGATAAAGGGCACTGTGAGGAGCGGATCCGCCGCCCCTATCGCCGGCCGCCTCAGCCCACATGCACCTCCGCTATTATAGTGTCTTAATGCCGGCCGCCACTCCAGCTGCAGCCCCTTACCTCTGCGGCCCGGTCTGGTTGCCGGATCACCCTTCTCGCACATGCAGCCCCGCCGTCCGGACTGCAGAGCCTCAGCGCAGCTCCCCACAGCCTGATCAGTGATCTGGCCTCTCGCCGCAGGGCCAGACCGCTCTCCGCTGCCAGGCCCGCCCACTGGCCTATGCACTCGGCCCTTGCTTACTCGACCAGGCCTCTTCCCCGCAGTGGCGGAATCACAGCGCCACAGCAGCTCCCAGCTCCTAAGTTGCACCGGGCCAGTAGAGTAGCCGGTGCTGTGCCGCAGAAACGGTGATTTCAACGTTGATCGTACCGGGATGTCAGGATTATCGTCGGATGTATGGCGGGCTGGACGGAACCGGATTAGCACACGTCCGCTATTTTGGCTTGCCACGCCTCAGCGCATTAGATGTTTAAATGACATTTTGCAACTTTGACGCTTTTGTTGCACAATGCCAAAACATTCACCCCCAGTCACAGATCTGGGTTTAATGCATCGTTATTTTGCTCACCAAGCCACCCCAATTTAGACATGGACATATGCAAATCAATTTTGAACCTGTGCCTCATGTCAACATTCCAGACCGAACTGCCAAGCCATGTCTTCCCTGGACCGGAATCAAGCATCCTAGGATCAGTTTCTGGCTATCAGCCGTCTTCAGCCAGGATAGCTTGACTCCAGTGGCTTAGTGAGCATGGGACCCACGTCTGGGCATACCCTTCCCACATAGGGTGAACAGCTAAACACACAAGATGATGGACAGAATGTTGCACAACAGCAAAACATTCACCCCCAGTCACAGATCTGGGTTTAATTCATCGTTATTTTGCTCACCAAGCCACCTGTCGCATTACCATCCGTCTCAGCCCAACATTGCGGAAGCGAGGATATGCCCAATCCATCACCAGTGCCCCGACACCAGTCACTGCACAAGAACCAGCGATCTAGCCGTCTGAGCCACAGGTGAGGGTGAGAGATCTGGAAAAGAAAAAAGACAGCTCCACTCCTGGGCTTCCCTTATTTAGGCATCATAAGCGAGAGTAGACTCTTGCACCTGCAATGACAGACAAATGGTAAACTATATTTTCTGTCTCTTATTCATAATAAATCTCCCTATGGGCATACGTTTCAGCATTACAACACCTAGCCATCCGCTTACCAGTTTTGATGCATTCAATGGCTGTCTCCCAGATGGATGTTCCGATTTGATTGCAAATCCAATATCCAAAGGAACATACTCCCACCCTTTAGTGATGGGGAAAAAGTCCAAAGACAGAAAAAAACCCTCTTCTTTAACCCCTTCCATGCTGATGACGGCCGGGAGCCGTCATGGCACACAGTGCTCGTGTGCTGATGACGGCTCCCGGCCGTCATGACCGCACCCGCGATCGGAATGTGCCGCACAGGCGCAGAATCGCGGCCGCGCCCAAGGGGTTAACTCAGTCTATAATGTGTGCAAAACAAATCCCCAAATATCGAAAAAACCGAAAAAACAGTGGCCACCGATAAAGAAAAGCTGCCCGGAGAACTCTGTTTGTGAAAGCACCCAAAAACCCTCACAACGACACAGACGGGATACAAAAGTTCAGGACGTAGAACGACCTGAAAACACAGCCAGGAATTCAGCACGCAGCCGCGTACTGATTTTTTTTTTTTTTAAATCTTTTTATTATTTTAAAACCAAGAAAAAGAGAGACACATCCGGCGCCATACATTCATAAACAAATAATAAATTGGGCAGATACATTTGACAGGATAGATTTGTGGCAACAAAAGTCCTTAATGCGCCTGCGTTAAAGTCCAAAACAGAGAGTGCAACAATACAATCGAGAAATAGTTGAAGCACAAACCATCTAATCCCGCCCACACCATATAATCAGGATAATATTAGAAGCGTGGCCACCGAACATTGGAATTTAAAGAAAACAGGATATATCACCAATTATACTAATAAGGGAAAGACCAAGAAAAGCTAAGGAAAGAAGACCAAGAGAAGGAAACACAAAGAAAATAATAAAACCCATCCCCCCTCCCTGTACCCTTGCATATGGCTTTCGCCTAACCCCAACTAGCAGCGTGCCTGTCGCCCCAACTAACTTAGTTCCAAAGATGGAAAAGAGGGCATATCCGTATAGGCCCCAGCCCCCTCCCTCCCCTGCCAGAGACAGGCACCTATAGTAAAAATTACGAGTGTATCAGAAACAATATTAGAAGAAAATTAGGGGGAGCCATAATACACCGCCCAGCCTCCCGTTAGTCCAACAGTTACAGATCGAACACCCATTTGAGCCAAACCAACCGTCCCGGTCAATCGATCTCAGCCTTGACCCTTCCGAACCATCACGCGAACCCCTCCCAGCAAAACTAATTTGCCAACAATAGAAACAAAGAGGAAAAGGAAGCTAACAAAAATCAGTTTGTTACTGTTCGTAATCCATGAGTCCACAAGAACTTCAGCAGCACAAAAAAGCTCCCTCCTGGATGGATAGTCACAATGTAGTTTTCCCCACGATCGTACAGTCTCCAAGGACAGAAAGGATGAAGACAAAGTAGAAGAACAGTCAACAATAAAAGTATCCGGGAGGGGAACGTCAATCGACACATCCAAAGCCAACGATGAAGGAAGGCTTAGCGACACGCTCATGTTCTCGGGAATACAGTTCTCCAGAGCACCCACCGAGGTTTTCAACACTTGTTTCCTCACGGGGTCCTCGCACAGAATCAAAATGGCCGTTGCTTGAACCGCAGCCGACTGCAGTTCCTGAGGTGGGGCAGGGTCCGGTTTCACAAACATCATATCAGATAGGCCCGTATTCATTTTGTGTATCAGGGCATCCGTATGCGAATGAAATGCCCCGATCGCTGCCAATACTGACATCAGCGATGGCTCATGCTCCATTCGGTCCTTTATCTCTCGCCCGGTACCAATCATAATCACCTCCTCCGGTGAATCTGGTACCTCCGGGGGAACAAACAGGATCACGAACGGGCAGCGTCGGAGGGTGACTGTTCGTTATGCGCGGCAATAAGCCGCCTGTCGATACCGTAAGCGAAGGCCCCGACCCACCGAACCCCGGCGGGAACCAAAACCCGGGTCCGCGGGAAGGGGACCTCCACCCACAATCGATATCGTGCCAAGCCACTCCTGCCTCGATGTTAGGTAGTCAAACGATCGCCGACAAATCCGGACGAAAAAAGAAAACTCCACTTCGGTAGACCGGACCCTGCTTGAATCACTTAGCCGATGTTGTTGAACTGCAGCCCGGCTATGCAGATACTCAAGGCCCCGGCTTCCCCCCTGGACTAGGCCACAAATTTAGACTCAACGCAACTCCGTCAAACAAGTCGATCAAAGTTTCAGGATTTCACCATCGGAGTGCGGAAGAGTTAATCTACACGGGGGTAGGGCGTAAAAACAGGATAATGAACAGGATCATCTGGCAGGATACAAAGGTCGGCGGAGCCGGGAGCCTAAGCAGCCATCTTGTTTGCCAGCGTAGCTCCTCCCTTGCGTACTGATTTAAAGGTCCGAAAACGGCAATCCAGGGAAAGCGATTTCTGCAGTCAAGTGGAATACGAATGGCACAAGCGGGATGAAAATCCAGGATCCCACGATGACTCGAATAGCAGGAAGGCTCCGTCCCACAACAATCAGGTAAAGGCGACCGGGTAAGTAACCAAGCAACTACGGTCTGCCATAGGGTGCTTTAAATAGACCTGCCGATTGGCAAGTGTCACATCAGCTGACCTGGTGCTCAAAATAAAAATGCCCATAGAGAGAGGACTAGCAGAACGGGGCAGGAGGAATTAACCCACTATTTCCAAACAGTACCTCCCCCAAAGGCCTCCCTACCGGCCTGGGTTTGGAGGGATGTCGCAAGTGGAACAACCGCACTAAAAGGGGAGCATGAACACCACCCGCTGTTTCCCATGTGCGATCCCCAGGGGAATAACCCTTCCAGTCAACTAGATATAACAACCTCCCTCCCCTTCGCCTTGAATCCAATATGGCATTAACCTCAAACTCCTCAACCATATCTATCACTAAAGGAGACGGGGGGCAACTTCTCTGAGGTCCTAGTATAAGGCTTCAAAATGGATGTGTGGAATACAGGGTGAACACTATACTCATCAGGCAATTCTAACTTCATAGCCACCGGATTGATTATCTCCACTATTGGAAAAGGACCCACATATCGCGGCTGCAGCTTTTTCGGCCTCCACATTCGTAAGTTCTTGGTTGCCAACCACACCTGATCTCCCACCACATACGAAGGAGCAGCACTCCTACGTTGATCAGCCTGCCTCTTCATATCAACCTTAGCTTTCAGCAACTGTTCCTGTGCCTTCTCTCAGATTTGACTCAAAGACTGGCTTAGAGTATCTACAGCTGGCACTTGCCCAGTAGGCTGAATGGGAATAGCCTTTGGATGAAACCCCATGGAACATTAAAAAGGAGACATCCCTAATGCGGAGTGTAGGCTGTTATTATAAGCGAATTCCGCCAAAGGGAGAGCTGTTACCCAATCGCATGTTACTGAAGTTAACAGGCATCGGAGATACTGTTCCATAGTCTGATTGGTGCATTCCGTCTGACCATCAGTCTGCGGATGATACGCAGACGATAGACGTAAGTCCATATGCAACGAGGAGAATAATTCCGTCGAAAAATGGGATACGAACTGGGCCCCCCTGTCTGTTACTATAGCCGATGGCAACCCATGTAGTCTCACCACAGAGGACACAAACACCGTAGCTAATTCTCTTGCCCTAGGTATTTTAGGCAATGGGATGAAATGTGCCATCTTTGTAAATAAATCCACCACAACTAAAATAGCCGTAAAACCAGACTCAAGGGGGAAGTCTGTCACAATATCCATACTAATAGTATGCCAAGGTGCAGGAGGTACCGGCAAGGGTTGCAACAATCCTGACGGACTAGTGTGTGTGGGTTTACTAATAGCACACACGGGACAAGAAGCAACAAAGATCTGCTCGACATGTGCCATTGTCTACCACCAAAACCAGCGTGAACAGAAGTCCCTGGTTTTATTCATCCCAGAATGACCCACCAAAGAAGAAGAATGGCACCACCTAAGTACTGATTCCCTTAATTCAGGTGGGATAAACAAACAGTTGTCACGATACAACAACCCATCTCGTACAGTAAACAACGGGTTAGTCAACCAAGGAGTTAGATCTATTGACTTGTCCTTTACTGAAGGCATAAAGTCTTCCGATGACAAACTTCCCACTATCCTCTCACTCGTTATCATTAGTCTCATATCCCTTTCCAAACCAAATTCCTCCACATCCACATGTATACGGGACAGGGCATCAGACTTTGCCTGGTGGGCTGCAGGTCTATAAGTAATGATAAAATCATATTCGTTAAAAAACTATTCCCAACGCATCTGCCTAGGGGTCAATGCTCTGGCTGAACGAAAGAATTCCAGGTGTTTATGGTCTGTATAGATTGTAACAGAATGCCGAGCCCCCCATAAATGATGTCTCCATTCTTCAAAGGATAACTTAATTGCCAATAACTCTCTCTCAGCCACTGTATAATTGCATTCAGCTGGTAACAACGTCTTAAAAAAGAACGCAATCGGGTGCATAAAACCTGTGTTCACATCTCTCTGGGAGAGCACCCCTCCTACAGCATACAAAGAGGCATCAGCCTCTACAAAGAATGGTAAAGCAGGGTCTGGGTGTACAAGTACAGGAGCCGAAGTAAACTTATCAACCAGCAAGCTAAAGGCGGCCTGTGCAACAGAGGACCACACAAAAGGCACCCCCTTCTTTAACAATCCAGTCATAGGGGCCACTATATCAGAAAAGTGAGAAATAAACTGCCGATAGAAATTGGCAAACCCAAGTAAAACCTGGATGTCTTTAACATTCTTCGGAGGTGGCCAAGTAGTGATGCCCTCTATTTTGCGAGGATCCATCTTAATCCCGTCAGCCGAAATGATGAAACCCAGAAAATCCACACGTGAAGTGTGGAATTCACATTTCTCCAGTTTCACATATAACTGATGTTCCTTCAAGTTATGCAACACCTGAGTGACGTGCAATTCATGATCTGCAATGGTTTTGGAAAATACCAATATATCATCGATATATACTATCACACTCAGATCCAGAAACTCTCTCAATACCTCATTAATAAAAAACTGAAAAGCAGCTGCGGCATTACATAAACCAAAAGGCATAACACAATATTCAAACAAACCAAACTTAGTACGAAAAGCTGTCTTCCGTTCGTCTCCTTTACGGACACGAATGAGATGATACGCGCCCCTAAGATCCAGTTTGGTAAACACGGTAGCATGCTTCAATTGGTCTAACAATACAGGAATCAAAGGAAGCGGATATTTTTTCTTTGTTGTGACCTTATTGAGTGACCTGTAGTCCACACATGCTCGCAAATCACCCTCCTTCTTTTGAATAAAAAAGATACCAGATGACACAGGTGAGGAAGAGGGACGGATAAAACCCTTTGCCAACATGTCATCCAAATACTCCTTCAAATGCTGTTCCTCCGGACCAGACAATTCATATATGCGGCTACATGGCAGGGTGGCACCTGGTAACAA
Organism: Lissotriton helveticus; assembly: GCF_964261635.1. Classification (NCBI taxonomy): domain Eukaryota; kingdom Metazoa; phylum Chordata; class Amphibia; order Caudata; family Salamandridae; genus Lissotriton; species Lissotriton helveticus. Next base: position 1,589,298,416 of record NC_136068.1, on the reverse strand, counting down.
ATCAATCCGACAGTCAAAAGAGGGGTGCGCAGGGAGACTGTTGGCACAACCCTTATCAAACACTTCACTAAAGGTAGCATAAGGGACAGGTATTTCACTTTCCTCTCCCTTATCCACCACAGCACAAGACAGAGGCATGACCCAATCCGTGGCCACCTGGTAACAGCATTGCAAACAATGAACCGAATCTAACGCCACTGTTCGCCTCACCCAATCAATCCGAGGGTTGTGTGTCTGCAGCCATGGCACTCCAAGAACCATACCAAACAAATGGGCATCAATCAAATCAAAACTTATCGTCTCGGAATGTCCGTTATCACACAACACACACAACGTCTCAGCCTGCCGAGTAATGGTTCCTGAGGACAATTCGGTACCATCAATTGCCCTAACTGGTTCTGGATGTTCCTTATACACACATGGAACATTCAATTTCTCTGCCAACTGGATGTCCATAAAATTGCCAGTTGCTCCCGAATCAAGTAACACAGATAAAGTCGCTCGGTTACTATTGGATATTACCAAACATACTGAAATAGTGAAATGTCGTGGAACTCTCTGCACTACACCAGAGATCTCATAGGGGTGTTAAGAACCGACTCACACATACGCCCTTTCCGGCTTACCCACAAATGCCATGGTCTTTCTCATGAATTGACAAGATGGCTTCACAGGACACTCGCGAGAGTAATGGCCACCCTTGCCACAATACAAACATGGGTTCTGCTCACGCCTTCTCCCCTTTTCTTCGCTTGACAAAGGACCCCTTATTTCTGCGCCTATCTCCATAGGTTCGGGTCCTAGCTTTGGTTCTATTGGTGTTCTAGTTTCACTTCGTGTTACTACCATGCGAGGGGCCTGAAAGCGATTCCTTTCTCCACGTCTTTCCGACAACCGATGATTTAGCTTCACCACCAGATCAATAAAGGCGGCACAATCATCAGGGGGGTCTACTACCTGAGACACTATGTCCTTTCGCTCTTCACACAACCCCATATAAAACAAAGAGGTCCGTTTAGCCATTGGCCACTGTGTTTCTGAAACCAAACGATTAAATGTAGAGATAAAAGTCAATAAATCCTGTTTACCCTGTCTCAATTTTAGCAATTCCGCATCACTAGCCTGCATAAAAGCATGCTTAGCAAATAGGCATCGCATCTGTTCCTTGAATGCCGGAAAGTTATATAACACAGGGTCGTCATTATCAACCAAGGGAACTGCCCACATCGCAGCCGTGCCTGCTAAATAGGCAATGACAAAGGCCACCTTTGCGGAATTGTCAGGAAAAGCGGTAGGACGACACATAAATGGCACTGGTTCATAAACACACTATACTTGTTGCAATCTCCCGTGAACCGTTCAGGAATAGCAAGAGGAACTGGGACAGGCGTCGTAACTGTAACTGCAATAGGAGTACCACCACTAGCCCCTTGCCCTGATACTCGATCAAATTGAAAAGTGGCAGGTTGAATAATAGGGGCCTGACCCTTGCCCATACCCTAAGCCTGTTCCCTGACCCTACCAGAATTCAATTCCTGACGTAACCCCATATTCTCCTGCCTCAAATCCTTTACTTGCGTCTGCAGGGAAGCTATGGCACCCCTCAGATCCTGTAAAGAGGGAAGCCCCTCCTCTCCCACAGCCCCCGTCTCATTCATCCTTGCTCGGGCAATGTTATTTATTCGTGGGCTTGGTTTTCTGTTGCATTACCATCCTTCTCAGCCCAACATTGCGGAAGCGAGGATATGCCCAATCCACCGCCAGTGCCCCAACACCAGTCACTGCTGAAGAACCAGTGATCTAGCTGTCTAAGCCACAGGGGAGGGTGAGAGATATGGAAAAGAAGAAAGACAGCTCCACTCCTGGGCTTCCCTTATTTAGACATCATAAGCGAGAGTGCACTCTTGCACCTGCAATGACAGACAAATGGTAAACTATATTTTCTGTCTCTTATTCATAATACAAGTCAATCTTCCTATGGGCATACGTTTCAGCATTACAACACCTAGCCATCCGCTTACCAGTTTTGATGCATTCAATGGCTGTCTCCTAGATGGGTGTTCTGATTTGATTGCAAATCCAATATCCAAAGGAACATAAAATACTCCCACCCTTTAGTGATGGGGAAAAAGTCCAAAGACAGAAAAAAACCCCTCTTCTTTAACTCAGTCTTCTTCAATGTGTGCAAAACAAATCCCCAAATATCGAAAAACACGAAAAAACAGTGGCCACCGATAAAGAAAAGCTGCCCGGAGAACTCTGTTCGTGAGAGCACCCAAAAACCCTCACAACGACACAGACGGGCTACAAAAGTTCAAGAAGTAGAATGACCTGAAAACACAGCCAGGAATTCAGCACGCAGCCGCGTACTGATTTAAAGGTCCAGACTGAACTGCCAAGCCATGTCTTCCCTGGACCGGAATCAAGCATCCTAGGACCGGTTTCTGGCTAACAGCCATCTTCAGCTGTGGTTCTCAAAATCCGGACCCCGTTGTTTTCCCGATATCGAGGTCCAATACCCGTGTCACAAAATCTCAACGTACCGAGACGATTTTGGTGTCTATGAACCGATAATGATTAGGACATCATTCCTATGTATTTGGGTTACAATCGAGGGTTGCCAACACCCCTAAATCACAGTTTCCGTCCCATCCCTTAAAACTCCATTTTGTGAACGGCATCCATCTTGCATCTTGCCCTCATGATATGTCAATTAAAGGTCGAGCTTGATCCAAATAGACACGTCCACCTTTCGTGACTTTCCCCTGACCTGTCCCAACTGACTCCACTGTCTTCGGCCAAACCTGTTTAGGCAGCTCCTCGCCCAGTGGCCGAATGCGATAGCATCTACGCATAACATTCCACGAACCATTCACTACATACAGACCATGCTTTCTGCAAACATGCACCTGTCCACGTTCCTTGTTTATGGCCAGGTTTATGACTGGGTTACACCTTTCTTTATTAAGGTTTCATCGATATCTGATGGGAGTTCCAGGCCTAACTGGGTAATCTATCAACGAACTGGACATCTAAAATATGGGCTTGCTTACATGACTTCGCTCTTTGTATTATTGTAGAAATATGTATATTGCCGTACCATAAACTCAAGAATTCTTGCTTGAAGCCATATATCTTGTATATAAGGAGACGGCTGGTTCTGTAAAAACGAACAGTCTCCCAAAACCTACTCTCCGTGTGGTGTACTTCTGGGACACGTGTTACTTGGTAGCTACCAATAAAACTTGATCTTGGACTGCGATAGAAGACTCATTGTTTCTGTGGTCTGGAACAAGGGAACTCAGAGGTCTTCGGGTGTTATCCCCTGACACCAGCGGGTTCCTAAAAACCCGTAGCCTCAGTTGGCGCCCAACTCGGGGCGATATCAAGCGGTGACGGTCCAAGCCAGATGTTCGTGAGGAGCTTCGTGTGAAAATTCCGGAGGACGGCCAGCCACTTCAGCGACCCCTGTATGTCGACGTGGTTCCGAAGGTCTTTGCTGCGAGGTTCCCCGCGTCCCGACGGCTACGAAGGACTGCTGCCCTGACTATCGCCTTGTTTTGGACCCAGTGATCCTTGGTAGAGCGAAACGATAGACGAGTCTTCTAGCGACGTCACAGATCTTCAAATTCAGTTAAGTATAAGTGGAGCGTCTCCAAGTTCTTAGTTTGTCCTTAGTTTTTGGTATCCTTGAGATACGACTTGATTTGGTACTTGCAAGCCCCAAAGCCGAAGGACTCGTGTATTCACGAGAAATATCGTAATAGATAATCCTTTGAAGTTTGAAGCTAGACTAGTGAGCGAAGATGCCTGGTTTTAGCAGACTTGGAAACTTGTTTTGTCTTGGTTGTAGTAAGGACTCCCAATTGGAAGATTCTTGTCCGGTTCCTCCAATTGGAACTCCAACGTATGAACTCTATGTAAAGCACGGCGTAGGTCCTATAACATATAACGAGGTATGGATAAAATACACCCGCAAGGATGGTGTTTTAAAATGGCCCCAATATGGTAGTTTCGACCAAGAAATATTAGATAACTTAGAGGTCAAATTGTTCAAGAAGAAAGCCCGGCCGGCGATGTTTGACTCTTTCCGCTTATGGCGCAAAGAAGCCAAACAGAAAGAAATAAGATTAGCAAAAAAGAACAAGCACTGGCGTTGCCAATAGGTCTCGCAGTAGGAAAGTTGGTGCTATTGGTTTTGTAAATGACAAAGCCCTTTATGTTTTTAAAATGAAAACAAAAATAAAAGGCATTGTTATTTGCAACAAGGTTGTTTCTTTCAGGTTAAGTAGACGAGTAGGCAATCAAAAGATAGCTATCTACTTGGAATAATAAAGCAGTACGACAAGTGATGTTGCGGAAATGGGTGGAGATGGTGTGAAGTGCGTGGAGATGGTGTGGTGATGTCCAGCCGTATGCAAATGGACTGCGAATGCTTTGTTGTGAGGATAAAAGGGATGTATAGGGGTGGGATGCATGAGCTATTAGAAGGTATATGTGAGGAATGTTGGACGGCATGCTATAGTAAAGTAAACATACGCTCGTGTGTGCGCACCTTGAAAAACTTACCTGAAAACAAAGTGTCTCTGCAGTGTCCAGCGGCACCTAAACAGTGCAAACAACATGTGTGCGCATCTGTAAAAACCTCGGAGAAAACGAAGCGCTGTAAAAAGTTGAGCAGTGAAAAAACATCTGCTTGTGGATGCGCTTTGAAAAGGGCAAACCTACCGGACAAGAAAAGTTTGTGGATAGCTTTGTACTGTCCGGTGAATATATCGCCGCACACAACATATATGACATCTTTAAACATACAACTCCAATCGTATACCGCTGCAGCTGTGCACTGAAAAACGAAGCCCCGTAAAAGCTAAGCACTATACAGTGGCACCTAAACAATTTCAAAAACATCGGCTTGTGTCTGCACCTCAAAAAGGTAAAGCTGCTGCAGAACGAAGCGCAGTGAAACACGCAGCAGTGTCTGATGCGATGCAAGCGCTGCACAGATTGGGCCACTGTTTATTACAAAGATTACACACAGAAATGTAAAAAACATCAAAAGGAGGAGAGGAAAGTAAGTGGGGAATTACATTTGAAATAAATATATCGATTGTGCCTATAGTGACACTGGCAAGCTGATACAATGAGCAGACCCGCATGTATATAATCCTGTCCGAGCTGATCTCGGCTTGTTCCTTACTTCCCCGCATTGCAATGTGTCTTTCATAAGTGTATTTTCTGTGGTGTATTAAGGTGGCTGGCAACGGGGCGTTGGGCGGCGCAGTTATCAATTAAGGTGGGAATATAAATCAAAGGAGCTGTTGTTAAGTGCGCCCCAACTTTTAGTGCGGAAAGTAGAGAGCTTGCATCCAGCGAGCCTGGCGTGTCTGCTGCTTGTTGTCAATAGTCGAACTTTCTGGAGCACCACAAATTGCCCCATTAATCCATGAGCCTGCAATGGAGCAGCAAGGGCTGTGTCGTTGACCAATAGCCAATGACGCCGCAGTGGAACTCCAAGTGTCCAAAGTGTGTTGTATTACGAAGCATTTTGCCTTTCCTTGCACCATAATTTACTCAACCTTGCAGCATAATTGGGCAGACCTGCCGCATAATTACCAGGGGTGTGGAATTTTTTTAAAAATCTACTTGGCCAAGGGACAAAATGTTACAGAAATCAACTTGCCCTCTGTAAATATCTGATTGCCCTACCTACTCCATAAATCACTAAGCTAGGTCTGCACACAGAAAGCCTGCACTGCAATCAGTGCAACATACGTGCAATTCATATTTTAAATGCCAGTACAATTGTGCAGTGAATGGTGATGCACACTTAAAGGCATATATTGAACTGGCTCTTTATACAGCATGTGTGAAGATGGCATTGTGAACTGCACCCATGTATCAACAAGTTTGTCTGTGACAGATTTTCATACTAAAGAAATTGTACCTAAAGGCAGAGTGCAGACTGGTAATTGACTACATTTCTTGCTGTCTTTGGGGCAGAGTGTGTCAGAATAGGAACCTGTAGGACAGAAGGGAATTCTACTTGGTAGGGCCAACTCATAGGTCGCCAGCTTCAAAAATATGCAAGAGCTGTTCTGATAAACGTGTGTATGAAAATAACTACTTCCTGGCCGAGCTGATCAACTTTTCATGGGGCAGCAAAATCACGTAGCAGAGGTACTGTGGTTCACTGAGAACGTATCCACAATTCTTGTCAGGGTTTCTTTACTTTTAATGGGGAAGTTAAATCAATTTCTCCTTTTACATTCCTGGGAAGGTGTAATGTGGTTATATTATGGTGTATGCAAGGCAACATCTACACATTCTTCTCCCACACAAGGATCATATACAATACTGGCAGGATCAGTACAAGGTTCTGGTGCACAGTACTGGTGTAGTAATGGCGGAAGCAGCAACATACACTTCGCTGACATGAACAGATGCAACTCTTGAGTAGATGCACAAGTTTGTCTAACTCAGAATAAACGTTATGTAGAACTTATAACACACCTGCTTACATATCAGCAAATAAAACTTCATTCCCTTCTCACAGCAAATGGAAGGACAGCTAAGTTAAAGAAACAGTCACTCTAGAAGCAGAGGGATCAGGATCATGAAGATGGAGGGGTAGTGAGTCACTGGAAAGACTCCACATTCCATGTCACACCTAGGAAGGACACCTGGGCTCAATCACAGTAGAGTTGAAACCCCTTTCCTGGGCTGATGGATATTCGAGGTAAATTTGACGAATTAAGATTATTTATGCTTCAGCTACAAGGAAGTCTAAATCCAATATTAACTCTTCAGCTGAACAAAGATCCAAAAGTGCCACTACTCGATTTCATTTTCTCTCTCTCATTGTGGTCTCTGGCCATCATCTAAACCCTTCCGCAGATGGATTCACATCTAGTATTTCCCTGAAGGACCACAAAATGTAGGAGGAAGGGAGCAGGGGTACACCAAACCACGTATAGAGCACAGACCAACGCACTGCACAAATGCCAACATGTCACACGCTCATCTCTCCCTCCTTCCTAGCCCTAACCATAAGAGGTGTAAAGGTCTTCAAATACACACAACCCCATCATGTGTAGTGCATTTGATACTTTAGCAATTAAGGACAATCTACAACTCCTCTCAACATGAACCTACCCACCACTTCAGTCAAAATAGAAACGCACACCTTGCACTGACAGCAAATAAAGTAAACCCCCCTAATTAATAACTGGAACATAAAGCAATGTATGCAGCACCTATTGCTGATGGTTGCAGGCTCAAGACCCTCCAGAAGTCGCTCCATCCTTCATTCCAGATAAAATGTAAATACAATAACGCACAAATGTGCTACTATTTCTTCACACTTTGGGAGTGAGCCTTTAGCTGGAGTGCTACTGCAACCAGATCACATCTCATATTTCCGGGCAAAGGCAGAGAAAGAAGACATTCGGAATGTTGGAGCACCATGCTAGTGTGCGGGTGAACTAAGCAATTACACTCATGGTGGCAGCAGGTATGTGAACTCACTGAGCTATTTTTCTTGCTCATGCACCCTGTAATCCCATTCCTGCAGGTGCTCTGTTCTGCATTGTGAAGGATAAGTGATAGGGGGTGTACCAGGTTCCTCGACCGGAGATGCATAGCACACGAATTATGCAGTAGGTGCGCTCACAGGCTGTGCTATCTTACTGGTGTGCGTTCTTCTTACACACACCATAGAATGGCTCTTACCATCCCAACACTAGCCCAGCTCTTAATCAGCTACTACATTCTAATGCCGAAAGGGCCCAGGGTCAGGACACAGCATTTCTTCTCAGTTGAGAGGAAGACAAAATCATTAGGAACTGGCAGAAAAATCCTTGCACATATGCGCATCAGTTGCATATTTTTTTTAATGGGTGCAGAAGCAATTGGGTTTACGGGCCAATACTCTGCAGCCGCACTAGATTAATACAGTGGCCGTGCATCTGCACTTACATTTCAGATACCGCCAGTGTCTGATGCACAAGGTTATCGGAGGCAGGCAGTTTAAGCGAAACTGCAATGCATGCCCTGGCTGCTTCAGCCTCCGTGTCAGAGACACAGCTGGGAAGTGAAGGCATTGTGAAAACTAACTTTCATGCTTGCAGCACAACATGGATCTTCTTGCATATCCTTTGACCATTCAGCAATGTAGAGAGTGCCAAGGGGGGGGGGGGCAGATCTATGAGCACAGGGCCACAAAGACTTATGGGGACGAGAAGACAAAAGACAGTAACCTACATCCCTAGAATGAGGACGGCACCGGAGAAAATTACAAAGGGCAGAGGGCGAAATGACAGTAATGGAAAGCCCTCTCCCCATCCTCCACCTCCGCAGACTCTTACTAGTGAATGCTGAAAGTTCGTAGCATTAAAGCGATGTGGTCCTGCTCCTTTATGTGCAGCTTTTCTGGGGCAGTCGGATTTCTTTTATTTCATGACCTTGGGAAATGCACACACCTTTTTTTTCTGCTGTGTGCCCCTAAGCCCACCACCAGACTGAGGTAACCAATCGTCTTAAATAAATATCACCCAGAACCCCGTCTAATAATAAAAATACCCTCTACACATCACCAATTCCTCATACACAGACCCACTCAACTCAGCTCACCCACACAACCGTAAAGACCACGAACACCCTTTTGATGCAGACTTCCGATGCACTGGCAAGGTATGTAGTCCAGTGTCAACAATGTTAACAGCATTTCGGGAAAAAACAGTCTAATCCTGAACATCTCTTTGGCGATTTGTGATCCTGATGAAACGAGTTGACCTTTCAGTTGACCTGCCAGCGTCTCCTGAAATCCGTCGGAAAACAAACCAAATGTGTCAACGGCGCATTCTATAAATACCGGACATTTGGAGTCACAGTTCACACACAAACAAGTGACACACAAAGTCTCCCACACTGACAGGTGGCACATACGCCTACGGCAGAACAGACCCATGTAACATATTCAAGCAGGCTCACAGTAGACGCCTACATGCCTCAGGAGCATGCATCCTCACAATCCTGGCCTCCCTACCGGCCTCTGATACTCACCACCAACCTCCGTCTTGGTGCTCTCCTCAAAGCACAGATTATTAGAAGTGAGGGCGGCTGACCCTCAATGCGGCAGGCACTTACTCCATTCCTCAGTGGTGTCGAATAGGGAGGTGCAGCGGAGTTGCGGACAGCGCTCAATTCATGTTTAAAAGGGGCAAAGGGCACAGATTGTTCCTGTGCCTATTAACATGATGGTGACGCGGGGGAGGGGAGCACGGTCCGGTGCTCATGTTGATCAGAGGCCTCCAAAGGTTCTCTAAGTTTCTGTCACCATTTCTTATCGGCTGTGAACCACAGAGTGGCCACAGATCGGATATTACTTGAGCGATTTAATGTCTACTTGTCCGTCGGACAAAATAGACATTAAATCTTCTAGCCCAACATAAACATAAACATGGTTCGGGCGTCGGGCGATACAATTCCCCCACCCCTGATTACAGTGGCTCTAATTACACCAATAATACCGAATAACAGCAAACACCAACTGAAAGGTGGCAGTTTACCTTTATAAAGTGCCTTCCGCGGCACTGTACCACTTTTATTGCATTTTTCTATTCATTTGATAGAGAGGCAATTTTTTTTCTGGAAATGATAAAGCAGAAGGTGGAAAATAGCACAATCCCATTGGTGGGTGGGGGTCATATTTGTGCCAAGCGAACATGAGCAGCGTCATCCCAACAATTAACACGCTCATGTGTGCATAAAAAAGGTTAACCTAACGGAGAATAAAGCGACATAAGAAAGGTACTTAATGATAAAAAAAGCTCCTGCCAATAAAAAGCTCAGCAGTGTCGAATGTATAAGTGTTATGTTTGATTAAGTACAATAATTGTATCAACATTGAGAGTCTGGGCAATGGAGCAAAATTGCACTGTATTGCGTCTATAACCAATTTATGTAACACATATCGCTGCAGTTGGTACACACATTGCTTTGCTTATCCATGAAACCTATGGGAGATCGAAGAAGTAAAGAAGGTTGACTGGAACATAAATACGGGAGAGAGTGGTTGCAGATGGCTGTGTAAAGGAAGACGAACTATAGGATGAGAAGTAAAAGAAACTGTGCAAAATTAAATCTTCTGCATACATCAATGCAATTTACTCTCCCTAACACGCCTACTTTATGACCCTTAGTGTGTCCTTAACATGCGCCGATGTGTTCGAATGTCCGTGACTGTGTGCGCTGCTGTCCCCTCAACTACACTTTATTTTCAGATGCTGCGTGATAACAAGTGTAAATGGGTTGTTATGGCAACCCTGGGAATGGCTGTGCTTGGGCACTAGCAAACACATATATTTGTTGTGCGCCTTACTTAATACAATTAGGTAACCAGAACATTACAACCGCTGTTGCCTGCATTGGATTTAGCTAGCCAGGGTCCGTGCCACCATATATTTCACCTTATAAATGTATTGTTATTTATGATCCAATAGTCAGTAAGTAACTAGACACTGCTCCTTCCTGTTCCTTGCTCTGTTGTTTGCTGTTGTGAAACTGAAAGCGCCATGAAGTCTCACAGCATCTGCTTACGAACAGAGCAATTGGCTTTTAACTGCTAATTCCTCACTAAGAAAGATGGTGACATAGATTACATAGATGGTGTTAGTAACTTCTGCTTTCAAATCGACTTTGTGTTATTGCTGCTGCTGCAGCAAAGTGACGCACACGAGTTTCAGCGATGGAGAGCTGACCTCTTCCAGCCCATGGAGCCTGCACGGATGCTTGTTGCACGAAGCCGCCGCAAGAGCTGTGGGTCACTTGGGGGGATGTCAGGATGTGAAATAGCAGAGGACAGGAATCATGAATGGCCCCATGAGCACTTAGGTGGGGGGGGGGGTGGGGGGGGGGGGGGGGAAAGGGGGGTTGGGCTATCTTGAAATATTTAAACACGCTGTCGGCTGTCGACATCTCTCGGGCCCTGCCGTATTTATATTGTACGGCTCATCATACCAGAGATATAATGCGCCTAATAAAAAGTAATGTAGAGGGATGTTATTCCCAAAATATAATAAACACTGGCAGTGAAAGTAAAATGTAGCACGCCCCGTGAAAAGTGCAAAACGAATAAGATCGAGAACAAGCTGCGAACAAAGCATCCGAAAGCAGCCTAAAGGGGAGAAAGGAGGGGTGAGTGTAAGCCGAGGTCACACGGCGGGCAGGGGAGGGGGCGGAGCGGGGAGAGCGAGAGCGGCATGTGGGTGTGAAGAAGCCGGGCCTCTGAAGTGAAGCTAAGCTTCACTTCAAAGGTGTCGGAGGAATGCGGGCGGCTGTGCACCCGCTTTTAAGCTCAATGCACATGCGCATTGAGCTTAAAAGTCACGGGCACTGCAAGGAATCGCCACGATTCCTTGCTTGTTAGTTAAAGCGTGGTTAGGCCGCAATAGGCTCGCAAGCTCGATGCGCATGCGCATCGACAGGCGAGACCTAATAAAAGAGGTATGCCAATGGTGCAAGCTGCCGTTGCATACAGAGATAACGAGGAAGAGCAGGAGAGCGAACAGATGTTTAGGAGCAAGAAACTAGCGATAGATAAATGTTACCCGATGCTGCCAAATAGAGGAAAAGGTCAAAAGGAAGGATCCGAGAAAGATCCATTAATGTCCCACCTATTAAATTCTCCGCCACCCTATGCACAAAATGCCACAGCACCTCCGCAACCTTTAGTTGCACCTTTGGTAGCTGTAATACAGGCTCCTTTACCGCACCCACCGGCTACTCTTCAGCTGGCTCCTGTTTCTTTGGCACAGCCTCCTCAAGGCTCACCGATCACGTCTACTTCTCCTACCGTTCCTTCTAAAATTTCGCCTAGCGCACCTTCTAGTCTCTCTGATACTCGTTCTACGAACATTTCTGTTTCTGCTTTGCGTGACTCTGTTCTACTACCAGTTATCCCTCCACTTTCACCTTCCGTCTGGCATAAAATGGCCAGCATTGTTACTAACTTTCCTTCACCACTTTTTCGGTCGCCTAAAACGACCCCTAACACGGAACGAAGACAATTACGAAGCCAAATGCCTGATTATCAGGAAAGGGAATCATTGAATAAGTTAGCACGAAATTGGGCTATGGATACAGCAAGATATGATGTAGAGTCTGTCATGAACGTCTTCCGTCAATGGGATGAACCAACGCAAAGATACGTCTTTGAGCAGATGTGTGTTTTCCTGTGTGAGGATTTGGAAGATAATGGTCAGAAGAGCAGCCAGCAAGAGTTGTGTAGTGTGCGATTTAAATTTGGGGAGGGTATGATAGTTGGTCCCGACGTTGAAAAAGCAGTTGAGATATTATTATCGCATCGAAGTACGGGTGGTAATTCTGGGTCATCCTCTGACAGTGGTACGTCTAGTAGGAAAAGAGCGAGACAGTACCCCATGAGAGAGGTTCCTCCGGTTTGGAGGGAAGGTGATGCAAACGCAGTTCCACCGGTTCTGCCTCATTTCCAGCGTGTATGGGTACATGTTCCCTGGAAAAGATCCGAAGTTTTAGCGCTCAAACAGACACTACCCGATCCCCGTAAAAACCCGACTGGGTATTATAAGGAGTTGTCCCAAACTGCAAGCTCATGTATAATGAATTTAGCGGATATAGACATGTTGTTTGGGAACGTTGTTCCACATCCTTTATGGAGTAAGATACGTCATACAGATCATGACCAAGAATTAGGTGACTCATGGGCGAACATTGCGACTACAGATGCTAGACAAATCGGTGGTTTCAAGCCTGAGCCGTTAATAGCTGAACTTCCTGGTAGAATTATTGCGTACATGAAGACGATTATGCCTGAAGTACGCGTAAACTGGGACAAGCTATCCGCGTGCAAGCAGAAGAAAGACGAGAATGTGTCTGACTTCTTTACGAGATTTGAGGAAACTTTCACTGACCATAGTGGTCAGGATATGGTTACCGAGGGTGGCCAAAGATTGTTTGTAGACAAATTTGTACATAATTTGCTTCCTGAACTGTGTGCTAAACTAAAAGATTCAGAAAGTGCTTGGGCTGTCTCTACGTCAGCGCAGATTTTAGCAACAGCCCAGTACTATGAAAATAGGCGTAAAGACGAGTTAGACAAGGCAGACAAAAAGACGAAAGATTTGAAAACTAAAGTTCTTCTCCAACAGGCCTATCCGCCTCGTATGGCTAGCCAGCCCGATTATCAACAGAATCAGCAGTACTCTAGAGACGCGCAACGAAACGAGTTTTCCCATCAGCGTCTTCCGTATGGCCCGAATCAATGTGCATATTGCAAGGAAGAGGGTCACTTTAAAGGTAATTGTCCGGCTCTTGCGCGATGTTTAAACGGTATTTCAGGTATAAGGGGTAGAGGTGTTCAACATGCTCCTAGGGGTAGGGGCCGTGGAAATTTCCCCCAGAATACAACTTCTTTTCCGCCTCAGAATTCCATGAACAGCTTTGACCAACAGAATAATGCATCGTCTAGGTCGGCTCAGTACTATGCTGACGACTATTACACCGAAAACGAGAATGAGGGAAATAATTGCTAGGACAGCCATGGACAAAGAGAGGGAGTCGTTTCAGTTCCAGTAGATCAGAATGGACCTTATGTCGAGGTAATTACCTCAGGAGTGTCAGAGCCATTTCTGCTGGATACTGGTGCTACAAAAAGTTCTATTATGCACTCAAAACTTCCTGGCGCACCTTTGTCTGGCGAAATGAATGTCTCAGTAGGCTTCTCTGGCGCCCCTGTTAGAAACCCGATCTCTAGTCCTGTTTCCCTTTCTGTTGGCCCCTGTAAATTAGAAGCACCCCTCATTCTTACAACAGGTTGCGGTGAAAATTTGTTAGGATTGGATTTGCTAAAGAGGTTGTACGCGACTTTGTACTGTTCTCCCTCGGGAGTACAGCTTACTTTAGGGAAAAAGGTCATTTCTCCAATGTACTTGTCAAAAGAAGGTATCCCAACCGAATTGTCATCACTTCCGGATATACTGTGGGCTAATGGTTCCAACGATGTAGGTCGTTTAGAGATAGCACCGTATGTCATAACTTTGAAAGCCAACGTCAGATTGCCACGTATTCCCCAATACAAAATATCTAACGAATGCGAGAAGGCATTATTAACGATCATTTATGATTTGATCGATAAAGATGTTATCGAAGAAACAACAGGAAACATTTGTAACAGTCCAGTTTTACCGGTCTTAAAACGTACTGATCCTTCACAGCCCCCTGTGTATAGGTTTGTGATTGACCTCCGAGAAGTAAATAAGGTAGTTATACCGCAGTTTCCAGTTGTCCCCGACATTACTGCTTTATTGACAATGGTTCCAGCTTCAGCAGATTGGTTCTCAGTGATTGACCTGAAGAACGCTTTCTTCAGCATCCCGATCGCCGAAGAGAGTAGAGACCTTTTCGGCTTCAATTTAGGAGGACGAAGCTTCCGCTTCAAATGCGCTCCTCAAGGCTACTGCGAAAGCCCATCAATATTTAGTCAGGCTCTGAAAACACAACTAGACACAATTGTACTGCCAGATGGGTCAACATTGATTCAGTACGTAGACGATCTACTGATCGCTGCAGACACTGAAGAGATTTGCAAGGAAGCTACGTTGTCGCTATTGCGTCACCTATGTGACATGAAGCACAAAGTCTCCCTTTCAAAACTGCAATTTTGTCGACAAGAAGTAACCTACCTAGGTCACATCTTATCGAAGGAGGGAAGGAGACTGACACCAGAAAGAATACAGGCAATCACAGAACTAAGTGCCCCAAGGACACAGAGAGGTGTTCGAGCTTTTTTGGGCATTACATCGTACTGTAGACAATGGATACCGAATTTCACACTACTAGCCATACCCTTACTGTCACTACTCCGCAAAGACACACCTATGCCTTGGTCTGAAGATTGTCAGGCGAGTTTCCACGAGTTGCGCGATGCATTGTGTTCGGCTCCTGTGTTGGGAAACCCCAACTACAGTAAGCCTTTTACATTGTATGTCCACAAAAAGAAGGTTGTGCATTATCAGTCTTAATGCAACTCTTTGGGGACAAACAACGCCAATGCGCGTATTTTTCGGCAACTCTGGATCCAGTGGCTAAGGCACTGCCAAGTTGTCTAAGAGCAACAGCCGCAGCAGCTGTCTGCATTCGACAGTCTGCTGGATTAGTCATGAATAACACTCTGATCGTAATGGTTCTGCATGCAGTAGACATTTTGCTAAATAGGACAAAGACACAACACCTTACTAGCGCTCGACTATCCAGTTACGAACTTACCCTGCTAGCAAGTCACATCCATATAAAGAGGTGTGATACACTCCACCCCGCTACGTTATTACCCATCCCGACAGAGACAGACAAGATTGACAAGCATGACTGTTGTTTCAGGACAGAGGAAGAGACAAAAGGGAGAGTAGACTTACAAGACACTCCCCTTCCCGAATGCAATGATACTCTATGGGTTGATGGTTCATGTTTCAAGTTGCCGAATGGTGATACGACTACAGCATATGCCATAACGACATTACACACCATTGTAGAGACTGCACGCATTTCCCACGGTTCTGCACAAGCCGCCGAACTTGTAGCGCATACTAGAGCATGTGTGCTGGCGAAAGGAAAGCGAGTGAATGTGTACACTGACAGCCAATATGCCTTTGGCGTGGCTCACAGTTTTGGGAGATTATGGCGTGAACGTGGGTTCCTTACGTCCCATGGTGCAAAGATACAACATGGCCAGCTAGTTAATGAGCTCCTTGAGTCACTCACCTTGCCCCTACAAGTCGCCATTATAAAATGCAGTGCACACAGAAAGATTCAGGATGATGTTGGCCGCGGAAATGCATTTGCAGATGAGGTTGCGAAAGGAACTGCAAGGAACACAATGAGTCGGATGTATGTCATGGGTCCCGCTAGATGGATTACTGATGTGGGAATGTGGGAGGACACCATTGAAAGCGTAAAATCGATACAAGCCGAGGCCACTGGGAACGAGATGAATGAATGGAGAGGAAGCACAGGTAGATTGGATGCGAATGATTGTTGGGTCGAATTATCGGAACACCAGCGATGGTTATTACCTAATGCATACGTACTTGCAGTAGTAACGATGGCTCACGGAATGGCACACATCAGTTCGAGAGGAATATGTAAACTATTGGCCCCAGTATGGCAGAATAGCAATATCCCAAAATGTGCAAAGAATGTGGTCGAAAAGTGTATGGTATGTTTGAAGTACAATCCCGGTAGGGGAACCCCAACTCCAGCTGGTCATTTTGCGCCTCCAACGTACCCGTTCGAGGTTTTGCAGCTCGACTTCATCCACATGGAGAGGTGCAACAACCTAAAGTACGTGCTCGTTGTTGTTTGCGCCTTTTCAAGGTGGGTGGAAGCGTACCCCCTTAAGGACAATACCGCTTTATCAACTGCCAAAGCACTTGTCAAAGAGTTCTTCCCGAGGTTCGGTATGCCTAGAATCGTCTGGAGTGATAACGGAAGTGAATTCGTAGGATGCGTGATGAAGAGAGTGTGTGAGTGTTTAGGCATACACCAGAAATTCCACTCTGCAAATCACCCCCAATCAGCTGGATTAGTAGAGTGCTACAATGGCACTTTAAAACTCAAACTAGCCAAGATCCAAGCCAGTACAGGTCTTAAATGGCCTGACGCCCTGCCTCTAGCACTTTTGTCAACTAGGATGACTGTCCACTCTAGGTTAGGACTTAGCCCCCATGAGATTGTGTTTGGCCGCCCAGCCAACGTCTGGGGCGTGCCAAGACCCAAGAAACTAAGCGAGATAGAACACCCCGTACTGCTTGACTATTTGTGCGAATTGACAACTAAATTGCGTGTTTTACACCAACAGGTTCACAGTTCTTCTCCACCAGCCTCTGACGATCCAGGTCACCTCATCGAACCCGGTTCATGGGGTTTGGTGCGGAATTTCCAGCGCACCAACAACGGACAGCCGAGGTGGACCGGACCATACCTGGTGTTGCTTTCAACGAGATCTGCTGTTCGGGTTGAAGGCAAGAAGAACTGGGTACATGGGACCCACTGCAAACGGGTCCCTCTACCCCTTCCATACGACCAGTGGGTCAACAAAGGACTTGCCGACTCTGAGACAGAATCCGTACCTCGCTTCATCCCTTTCAGCGATGCCCGTTTGAAAGAAACTAGTACCGAAAAGGAGAGTGATCATATTTTGCAAGGACTTGTGTCACCATCTATGCAATTGGACACTACCGAACCTGAAACGCTGTTTGAAGATCACACCGTACCTGGGAAACGACGATACAACCTGCGGTCTAGACAAAAGGACTAATAAAGTTTGATCTAATGTAATTTCCTTTTTCCCTTAAGAACTATTTTTGGATTTTCAGCTCTCTCGTCCCAAGGGAACTAGCTCATTTTTGATTTTTCGAACCGCCATCCGGTTCTGCTGCTAGGGTCGCGGTTGAAGTCTGGGGAGTGCAACTGGGAAGTTCTAGGTCCACGGTTCTGATTGGTCCACGGGAGTTACTCCGGACTGAGCAGAGCGCGCTCCCTGGGAGAATCAATCAACCACCGCGGGCAGCAACTAGAGGATGGAGTTTCCAAGGGTAGAGAGACCTGTCAGACTCACGAACTTTGAAAAACAGTTATGCACGATACTGTCCAGAAGAAGATTCCTGATACTATGTGTTTTAATGTTATGTAGCATACTTGTGTTTTTTACTAGTTATACACTATTCGTTTTTAAAGTTACCTTTTCGAATGACACCCAGACACCACCTCCTCCCACTATTTCTCCACACTACTTTCACCCTTTACCTGAACACGAGTCTGCCCGAAGACTCGAATTTGTAAACAACTCTTTCATTCAGCTTCTACACCAACACCAGTCCATAATGAACACGTCAAACTGTTGGATATGCGGACTTATGCCACACACAACCGATAAGGGGATCCCATACTTCATTTTGCCATTTAGCTACTATGGTTCTCTGTGGGCTTTCCAGACCATG
The DNA here is from genome assembly GCF_964261635.1 of Lissotriton helveticus. Lineage (NCBI taxonomy): Eukaryota > Metazoa > Chordata > Amphibia > Caudata > Salamandridae > Lissotriton > Lissotriton helveticus. Next base: position 1,589,280,387 of record NC_136068.1, on the reverse strand, counting down.
TTCTTATTCGCCCTAGAACCATACCCGACCCGTTCCGCTGCGAGCGATTCCAGTAACAAGGCACTAATCGCAGGGATAAGGAACATGAGTAGGGATATCGACACCTATCTGACAATGCCCAAAGATGAACTGAGTCCCTACTCCCGTTGGAATGTGACTAAACATGGGGTTTACCTGGTCAAGAGCCAGGCAGCACAGAAATCTCGCCCAGTTTGGATAGTTCCCCACCGAGGTCACTTATGCTTACAGGGTATTGGTAGGAACCCCACAGCACAGTTGGGAAAGAGCGTTTGCACGGAAACATATGTATTTGCTTCCCGAACTTCCCCTATACTCTTGGCAGCCAAAGGCACGTATTTCGTTTGCCACGACCAAGCCCACACGTGGTTGCCCCCTGATTTCTCAGGTACATGTTTTATTTCATTTCTGCTGCCTCCTACCTACACGGCCCGAGCAGATTACCATCGGACAAGGACAGCTAGAGGTGTCGTGAGCAAAGACGACACCGCGGGTCAGGAATTCGCTGACTTCGCAAAGGGTTTTCTGCCATTTTGGGGGCCTATGGTGAACGGCAGGAATATTCGTCAGTTAGCGAGGATAGTTGAATCCGCCGTGACTACGACGGCCGGAGCACTTGGCAATTTGACAACAGAGCTTCAGTCGGATCGACTAATGACCCTTCAGAACCGAATTGCCTTAGACATCATACTCACCGATCGTGGTGGTGTGTGTAGAGTCATCCAATCCAGTTGTTGCATTTTCATCCCTGATAACGCACCGACAGTATACCAGGCCATCTCCAAATTACATGAAATATCTGGTTCCCTTCACATTGAGAAAGGGGATTGGTCCCTGCTGGGGTGGTTCTGGGAGCTGATCACTGCCTGGGGATGGAAAACTTTGATCTTCATTGGGATGATCTTGGCACTTCTGTTCATGTTTTGCTTGTGTATACAGTGTGCTCCTGCACTATGTGGCCTCTGTGCTACCTCGTGTGTACGGAAGCCTGTGTCGCAGGACGAGCTGAGTAACAGAATGATGCTACAGCAACATCTCCACGAATTTCTTCATACCGATTTGGACTCAGATTAGCATGAGTTATTGCCTTATATGAGGGCAAAAGGAGGGTCTGTGGTTCTCAAAATCCGGACCCCGTTGTTTTCCCGATATCGAGGTCCAATACCCGTGTCACAAAATCTCAACGTACCGAGACGATTTTGGTGTCTATGAACCGATAATGATTAGGACATCATTCCTATGTATTTGGGTTACAATCGAGGGTTGCCAACACCCCTAAATCACAGTTTCCGTCCCATCCCTTAAAACTCAATTTTGTGAACGGCATCCATCTTGCATCTTGCCCTCATGATAAGTCAATTAAAGGTCGAGCTTGATCCAAATAGACACGTCCACCTTTCGTGACTTTCCCCTGACCTGTCCCAACTGACTCCACTGTCTTCGGCCAAACCTGTTTAGGCAGCTCCTCGCCCAGTGGCCGAATGCGATAGCATCTACGCATAACATTCCACGAACCATTCACTACATACAGACCATGCTTTCTGCAAACATGCACCTGTCCACGTTCCTTGTTTATGGCCAGGTTTATGACTGGGTTACACCTTTCTTTATTAAGGTTTCATCGATATCTGATGGGAGTTCCAGGCCTAACTGGGTAATCTATCAACGAACTGGACATCTAAAATATGGGCTTGCTTACATGACTTCGCTCTTTGTATTATTGTAGAAATATGTATATTGCCGTACCATAAACTCAAGAATTCTTGCTTGAAGCCATATATCTTGTATATAAGGAGACGGCTGGTTCTGTAAAAACGAACAGTCTCCCAAAACCTACTCTCCGTGTGGTGTACTTCTGGGACACGTGTTACTTGGTAGCTACCAATAAAACTTGATCTTTGACTGCGATAGAAGACTCATTGTTTCTGTGGTCCGGAACAAGGGAACTCCGAGGTCTTCGGGTGTTATCCCCTGACACCAGCGGGTTCCTAAAAACCCGTTACCTCACAGCCTGGATAGCTTGACTCCAGTGCTATGTGCACCCCATGTGGGAAGGGTATGCCCAGACGTGGGTCCCGTGCTCACTAAGCCACTGGAGTCAAGCTATCCTGGCTGAAGACGGGGATAGCCATAAACCGGTCCAAGGATGCTTGATTCCGGTCCAGGGAAGACATGGCTTGGGAGTTCGGTCTGGACTGTTCCCATGAGGCACAGGGTCAAGACTGATTTTCATATGGCCATGTCTGAGCTGGGGTGCCTGGGTGAGGAAAATATGAATGAATTAAACCCAGATCTTGTTTAATCACATCCCTCATAGAAGCCCTTAGGACATTTGGGACATTTATAACCTCTGTGGGCCCATGGATTTGAAATCTAATAGCATCCCACACAATCCCATCTAAAACGGGCCAAGCAGTGATATTAACAAAAGCCAGTTCCCTCTTCAATCTGTGTGATGAGGAATGGGGAGCCAATGTTCCATTAATATGTCGAACGCATGTTCTTTCTTCAACATAGTGTCCGTTGACAAGGCGGAAAAATACACCACAAATCCAAGAGACATGAACAGGTAAATCAAAAAAAGCACCAACCAAATGAGGGTCCAAAGAGGAATCAAAAAATGTTTTTTAAACCATGTTGCAAAAACAGAGACTTTTGAAGGGGTCTTCGATGTGTGAGAGTCTGTGTCAAATGAAAATCTGGACTCTGTAGACAAACAGGTTTTCAAATCAGGCATCGATAAGTCAGTGGGGTAAGTATATTCAGTCTCATCAAGGTGAGCATCAGATGGAGAACTTAACAAAGGACTTGAAACTGCAGGCATCTCGAAGCCAACGTCAGGCCAGGAGTTAGGAGCCGGGGCCAAAACAGAATTTCTCAAAATAGATGGACATGAGACTGCCAGAGTCATACTAAAAAGAATCAGCCACTCTGTGTAGTTTGACATTGTCAATGGAGATGTATCTGGATAGCTTGACTCCAGTGCTATGTGCACTCTATGTGGGAAGGGTATGCCCAGACGTTGGTCCGTGCTCACTAAGCCACTGGAGTCAAGCTATCCTGGCTGAAGACGGCTGATAGACAAAAACCGGTCCTAGGATGTTTGATTCCGGTCCAGGTAAGACATGGCTTGGCAGTTCGGTCTGGACTGTTCCCATGAGGCACAGGGTCAAGACTGATTTGCATATGGCCATGTCTGAGCTGGGGTGCCTTGGTGAGCAAGATAACGATGAATTAAACCCATATCTGTGACTGGGGGTGAATGTTTTGCCATTGTGCAACATTCCATCCATCATCTTGGGTGTTTTGCTGTTCACCCTATTGTGGAAAATTAGTACGGTTTGGTGAACATTATCTGCGCCATCTTGCCTCTTCCCCTGATGCCACACTTTTGTCGTGCGCACCCGCCATTTTAAGATGCCCCGAGCAGGACAAACCCTTTTGCATGCCGCTGGCCCCTGACATAGCCCTTCACCCTCACTAAGCCCGCACGCTGACCAACCCCCCTGCTTACACCTGCTTTGAATCATAAACCCCTCTTCGGCGCTGCTCTGCCCCAGGCCCTCATCCTGTTCCCAGCGCGACACCTCCCTTCTTCCCTTTCATGATTCCCGGCCCTTAGATGCAAACCCCCTTTTTCCCCGTGTGCCCGTTTGTCTTCCCCGTTCCCAGGCCGACACCCAGCTCTGCCGATACCATTCCTTGCCCCTCCCCGTACAATAGAAAGCTTCCCCCATCAAAGGATCCCCGGGTTGATCAATGCCCCCACTCCATGAGATCCGATCAAACCCCCCACATTCCGTGAATCGGCGGAATATCCAGCTGCGCGATACTCATCACCTGTTGTGACTAGGGTGGGGACTTCAACTGTAAATGTGTGTGGGAACGGGCCCAAAGGGGAGTTCCGGGAATGTCTTTCCGTACATCAAAGCTTTAACATGAATATGTAATCTGCAATAAAGTCATAAAACAGTGTATAAAAGGCCAGGCCTCAGAAATGTAGCTAGAGCACCTCAGAACGATACCTGCTGTCCGTTTTGCCATGTTCTCCTCCGGAGAGAATAAAAACCTTGTTTCCTGCTTTCCAGTCTCCAGCGCCTGCCTCTTCATTGATTAAATACCTAGAGGGTCACAGAGGCAATACCGCCGGGCAAATATCGATTGTCCCCGACCCGACTAATTGTTTTTAACAATTGGCGTCCCAAGCGTGGGGCCCATCAGCGACTCGTGGATCCAGTGGGAGAGGTCCCGACGACAGAGTGAACGACTGCAACGATCGGGAGAGCTCTTGCCCAATAGACCCTCGTCTGGCAGCCGATCATCCGAACTTCACTAGCTCCGAACAGACCTCTCTCGAGTGATCTACGGTCCTGACTGGGGACCATTAGGAGTGCCGTGAGAAATACGAGAAAAAGAGGACGAACGGGCGCTGGATTCGGAAGACAAGAAACTGTCCACACGGTCCGGGTAAGGTCGTGTAATCACGACAAGTCGCGAAATGATTGCTTGATTGCTTGATTATTTAAAAAAATACTAGTATTACTCTTTGTTTGACCTATTTGGAGATTCACTGTCTGCACACGGAGAAACAGTAGGCTCCTTCTCTTTTGCAAACGGTGAAGGATAGGTAACGTAACCGTCGCGCCTATCTTTCTCCCCCACGGACTCTATTATTTCTTAACGGTTTTTGGGAGACTCCCCTCTCCCTCACTGATTAACTGGGTTCTTTAACCCCGAGCTACTGTTCGCAGATTGTCTTCTGGAGATTCTCTGTCTGCAAACCGGAAACAACAGATTCCTCTTTGCGGTTAGTGAAAGGGTAGAGGACGCAGACTTTTGCGCCCTACTTACTCTCCCCATTGTCCTTTCTCTATCTTATTTATTTATTTGATTGTTTGATTGTTCCTCGTTATTGGTTACTCTTTTTTTATTTTTGTTCATGAGGTATTCACTGCCTGCAAACAACCTAGAATAGGAATATTCTGTCTAGTCTTTGCACCTAGTGATAAGATAGGCAGTGCTGACTTTTTAGTCCCTCGTTACGAGCCTTCATGTCTGTCTTCTCCCCATTGATTGATAACTGGTTCAGCCCGGACCGTGTATTAGAGGTGGACCATATAGCTCCACTAGAAGGCACCCCTAATAAGGATATGTTCATAAACTATGGATTAGTTACCATAGCCTATAATAAATTGTGGCACAGGTATACCAAAGAAAGTCAAGACAAACAGTGGCCACTGGCAGGATCCTTTGACCTTGATAAAATAGAAGCGTTGGAAATGCCCTTCGCAATAATAAGACAACGCCTATTATGCTCGACAGTCTCGGTATGTGGCGCAGAGAGGCTATGCAACGACAGAGAAAAGACGAGGACAAACCAGGTAGAGAAATATACCGACAGGACAACCCCGGGACACCACAGCCCAAAAGTTATCCCCCGACACTACGCAAAAGACGGCCAGACTTAGGGCCAGACCAATGCGCTTTTTGTAGATATGTCGGACACTGGAAAGCCCAATGCCCGACTCTACTGAGCGTGAGTAAGGGCAAAGGGCCGACAGGAATGACAGGCCAACAGAATGAGAAAAAGCGCGAGACAAAGAAAAATCCGACTCGTACGGACAGACCAGGTAGAACCACCACGTTCGATTATGCCCGATGGCACAGGTTCCGCCAGAACGATTTCAGCGACATGTTCGGGTTTTCCTAGGTCGGACAATATAAAAACGGGAACCCAGCCTAGCTCTAAATTAACAGACGGAAAAAGATAATTTTGGCCAAATAATCACTGTTTTATGTTTTGTCCTTGGATCTTGTGTGTCACGCTTTTACTGTCCCCCCGTCTGAGTTTGTGTGTACGTAATATATGAATCTGCGTCATCCCCCTGCACGTGCTTCCATGTTACATAAACTATGTTAATAGAAATTTTAGCATGAAACAACCTGGAAAGAAAGAAATGGGAAACGAAATCAGTAAGCCACTGATAAACACGAACTTTTATTTTAACATAACAGGCAAAGAGAAAACACAATAACGCTAGAAAAACAAGAACGGTAAACTGTAGAACATGAAAGTCAATAGAACATTCGCCCCCCCCCCACATTCTGGAACCTTCCAAAGTAGGGCAGGGTTACGGCTACGCCCAACCAGCGGCAACCCATATAAGGCGGGCCCTGCTGCCAACTCTTGGTCAGGAAATCTTAACGTATGGGGGAGCCGGAGGAGAGGCAGGAGCCAGCAGCCTGGGCAGTTGTAGGTAGTCCCGCCACATGTCTCCTCGGCCAGCCACAACGGGCCTGGATAGTCTTAAGCAGTCCCGCCACATGTCCAGAGAAGAACGAGACACCTCTTCCTTTTCCCTTCCGCAACAGCCGCAGCAGCTCTGGGCGGCGGGATGCCCTGTCCATACCTCTGCAGGAATGCGTCCAGGTCGGGCTGGGAGGGAGAGGCGACGCGGACGAGCCTCTCCCACCTCCACCGATAGGAGGTCTCCCAGCCCCCGGCCCAATGCCGAACACCCCCAGTCAGGCGATGGTGCCCCAATACTTGCGCAGCACCGAACGTGCAATGGTGCCCATATTTTCGGAACACTGAACCTGCAATGACTGCACCGATACTTGCGGAGCACCGAGTGTGCGCCACAGATGGCCACACTCCCACAGCACGGAGCACACGACTTGAGAAGCACCGGATGGGGAGAGACCTTCGTGCGGGCCGATGAAAAAGAGCAGCATGGGGTGCACCGGAAGAAGGAGACGGCGCGAACGAGTCTCCCTCGCCCCCCCAGGTGGGGGCATCACAGCTGCACCCCAGCCGAACGTCCTGCTTTCACAAAACAGAGCCCTCTTCCTTTCACTCCGAAGGATCTCTTCCACTCTTGCAAACTCGACGAGAGTGGCCCCTGTAGGGCCTCAAAATGGCGTCTGGGTCCGCTGGAAGGCGGGCCCCGGCCGCTAGAGTAACTTTGACTAGCAATATAACTCGGACACTTGCCCACTGGGGCACGAGCCCCCATCTCCGACAGCATCTCCGCAGCCTTGAAGATTCTACAAAGGTCCCCGGCGGAGCCTTCGGCCTCTGCAGGCTTCCGGTAAGGGACGGCTGCCTTGATCGCCAACGAAATAAACGTGACATTGCCACTCCTTCTGTTAGCATGAATTCTAGAACTGCCGAAAAGGACTCTGGTCCAACTGCCAGTAATGGGAAACATTTCCCCCTGATGCTACTTCCGGACTGAGCCGGCCCCGCCCAAAATGGCGCCGGTATCAAGAGGGACTTGCGAACACCTCGTGGTGTTCCTTCGCACTAATACAAACTTGATGTTCTGAGACTTATATGATCCTTCGTACACTTGGCTAGAAAAGACAAGGAGAGTTCACTCGACGAACATTGTGAGGGGGTCCCGTTAAAAATGTTGATTACAAATGTGCGGTGTATTATATTTTCGTTGCTGATGTATAACCCCATTTATGACGCACACATACGGTATGCATATAGGAAATCTGATTGCGACTATTATGATTATGCTTCTAAATTATGAAATAAATGCCCCCGAACCCCCAGCCAATTAATAGACGTTTTAGTTTCTTACAAATGAATGAATAAAACTTTCCAATGTATTTATTGCTGCAAGACGACACCCCCACTGTACGCACTTTAGCCATTGCCACGTCCGGCCAAATACGACCGCACCCTCATAATCCACGTGCTGAAATGATTTTGCAAAATAAAGGTTTTCGAAACTATGGACGGGTATTGCATGCTTTATTTTAAAAATGTGGGATCGGTGGGAAAGTTCTTTTCTGTGCACCCTACTCTGTTCTCTCTTTAAGGTTAAAAAAAAGAGATGGTTGCCCAGCCCTGGAGGTCGGATCGGATCAACAACACAACACTCTGCCTTCAAAAGTACGCGACTGAGTCATGAACTCTCGCATGGAGGAAGACCTCGACTTCCAAGGATGGGTAAAACGAACGGTGTAAATGGGGAATGTAAAAGAAGGGTGAAATGAAATGATGTAAATATTATGAAGTACAACGCTCGAAGGTACTAGGGAACAGAGTTGACCAAAGAACTAATGAACCGCAGAATGTCACAACGTTGAAGGAGATTTAAGGACCCCGATAGCTAGATGCGCCTACCAACTGGATACCTCACACTAGGTATCTTTGGTTTTCTTCTTAACGTTTTCCTACACCCGACCTATAAGGGCACACTGCCCCTCTCACCTCCCGACCCCAGAAACCATACCCCCGGGACTCTGCCCCGAGGAGGAAAGACGAGTAAGAGGTAAGTAAAGGACTTATGAATCCATGTATTTGAATATGCGCGAATGCTGTCTCCCCCACCCCCTTTTTCCTCCCTCTGCAGGTTACATCAGAGATTACAGCCGAGGTGTGGCGAAGACCTGAAGCCTTGCCGTGTCTAATGTACGAAGCAGACCAACGCTGCAAGGTGGCACCTAAGCACGCCTGCAAACTACTCACGTAGCAAACAAGCCTGTAGAACTAGTATGATCTGATGAAAAGTGATCACTCTTAACCCAGGCTGCACGAATAAACCTATGTCACGGATGAATCAAAACTATGAGAGAATGTGTGTGTGCGACTGAGGCGTTGACCCAACTGGTCGAAGGACCGAGAATGCGAGAAAGTGCGACAAAATGGTACCTCCTTTATTTTTTCTTTTTCTCAAGGCACGTCCCCTCTACCCTGACTAATGCTCAAAACTGCATAATTACAAGATTCTAACGCAGACCCGTGAATGTCCTTTACTGTGTAATGCACTAAATAGCCTTCCTTAAATACACTGCCACTCTCTCTGTCGCACGTGTACTATTTAGCCTGCCGTTGCACTCTCTCTCTCTCTCTCTCTCTCTCTCTCTCTCTCTCTCTTTCACACTCCCACTCTTCCGAAACGATTAGCCCCGAAATTGACAGACTGCCACCCCTAGCACACCACCCAATTGGCTTCAAATACCACCGGTATTTGCTCAAAACTTGTCTTTAATAAAATCACCCTAATACTGTGTCACCACCTCTCCTTTCCGGAAATATTTTGATGAAATCGAGAATTGGTCATAAAGGAAAGGACAGGTAAGCTGACTGAGGTTCCCTAAATCTGACCCGAAATGAGGGAACTACATGTCAGCGGCTACTACTATGGAATAAAAATGCCTCAGATAGCGCGCCCCTCCCCGTCCCAAATTGTCGCGATACCCAAACCCATAAAGGTAACGGAAACCTCCCATCTTCTCAGGACGCTCCCAGTATTGTGTTCAGTTGCCCCCCCATCAACGTTTTCTATGTCCCTAGGTGTCTTCCGATGAGACCCCTGTCTTCTCTAATTTAGTAATCTGGCCGCGAGAGGCTGCATAGGGACCAGAATGATGTTTTGCAAAGTTAAAGATTAGACCGGAGCAAAGAAAACCATTACACTGTACCATGTCGAAAGCGAAAATGTTTAGTTGAAAAGCAGGAGGCATTGATAGAAAATAAATGTTTAGCCTATGATCGTCCCTCAGCAAAATACTTGTTTAGTACCATGTCGATAGCACACAGCACCCTTGGTAAATGTAAAACCCTAGAGAACGGCATATCTTTGTCAGGCTCGTCTTACAATGGTGGGTCTCCATCAGATGAACTGTCGAAACTGTAATAAATAATTGTGAAGGAAAGTCATAGTAAATCCAACAGGCCCGTCATCGGTCATTTATATGTTAATTGTGAACCCTAAAATAACGGACGTTTTCATTTCTGTCTGAAGCTGGGAGAGAAATAGACTTTTGTGATTACCTTCCCCTGCAAATTCTCTAAAGACTGTCTTTTCAAACTCGTTTAAGGGTACGGCTGTCAGGAGAGAGAAGGACCGGATGTGGGAGCACGAGGCCTGACTGCAGACTATGGAACACCTGCGACATGGGCCAAGGCGAGACCGCGACAGAACAGAGCTACAGGACGAGGCACTACCTCCAGCAACGTGAGAAGAAAGGGCTAACCTGATGCCCCCGTTCTATGTTCGAATGTGTGCCGAAAGGTCCCCGCTCTCTAGACTCGGTCATGAGCCCGCCCATCTGGAGTCTCTCGTTCCCCTAGTTTGTTCCTAATTTGGCCTTGCTCCATCCCCCTTTTTTCTCCGACCTACCCTATGGACTGTTTTGTACGCTCTTCTTCCATCTGAACTTTCTGACAATCACCTCAAAGGACACAGGGCGAAAAGGACCTTTCCGACCAGGAATACGGGGGAAAGGTCGTGCCCTGCAACGCGAGACCTAGAATAGAGCTGGACCCGTAGCTCCATCGCCGGTGCTCCACAGCGCCAACGAAAGACAACAAAGAATACTGAGAACTCGTTAACTACGAACATTTTGACATCCTCAATCACCGTTTCTGCTGCGCCTCATTTCTCTCCCAGCCGCCATTGTATTGATCATGCTCCAATCCGAATCTGATATATGTAATAACCTACCAGTCCACGTTATGAAATGTACTTGCTGCTCTCGCTACAGAATCGTTTTTGTATTGCATTTCTATGACTTTCCTGCTGAACAAGTTTATCAAAGTTTATCAAATAGGTCCACCTCCTAAAAACTAGAAATCTCAAAATGTATTGTTTACAACTCTTTCATCTAGGGTTCCTACTGTTTTCTTTCTCATGCCCACCACAATAGAACCGAGTAGAAAATGAACCAGCAAGATGCCTTGAATATGTTAAAGGGAGGACTGTGGAAAATTAGTACGGTTTGGTGAACATTATCTGCGCCATCTTGCCTCTTCCCCTGATGCCACACTTTTGTCGTGCGCACCCGCCATTTTAAGATGCCCCGAGCAGGACAAACCCTTTTGCATGCCGCTGGCCCCTGACATAGCCCTTCACCCTCACTAAGCCCGCACGCTGACCAACCCCCCTGCTTACACCTGCTTTGAATCATAAACCCCTCTTCGGCGCTGCTCTGCCCCAGGCCCTCATCCTGTTCCCAGCGCGACACCTCCCTTCTTCCCTTTCATGATCCCCGGCCCTTAGATGCAAACCCCCTTTTTCCCCGTGTGCCCGTTTGTCTTCCCCGTTCCCAGGCCGACACCCAGCTCTGCCGATACCATTCCTTGCCCCTCCCCGTACAATAGAAAGCTTCCCCCATCAAAGGATCCCCGGGTTGATCAAAGCCCCCACTCCATGAGATCCGATCAAACCCCCCACATTCCGTGAATCGGCGGAATATCCAGCTGCGCGATGCTCATCACCTGTTGTGACTAGGGTGGGGACTTCAACTGTAAATGTGTGTGGGAACGGGCCCAAAGGGGAGTTCCGGGAATGTCTTTCCGTACATCAAAGCTTTAACATGAATATGTAATCTGCAATAAAGTCATAAAACAGTGTATAAAGGCCAGGCCTCAGAAATGTAGCTAGAGCACCTCAGAACGATACCTGCTGTCCGTTTTGCCGTGTTCTCCTCCGGAGAGAATAAAAACCTTGTTTCCTGCTTTCCAGTCTCCAGCGCCTGCCTCTTCATTGATTAAATACCTAGAGGGTCACAGAGGCAATACCGCCGGGCAAATATCGATTGTCCCCGACCCGACTAATTGTTTTTAACAATTGGCGTCCCAAGCGTGGGGCCCATCAGCGACTCGTGGATCCAGTGGGAGAGGTCCCGACGACAGAGTGAACGACTGCAACGATCGGGAGAGCTCTTGCCCAATAGACCCTCGTCTGGCAGCCGATCATCCGAACTTCACTAGCTCCGAACAGACCTCTCTCGAGTGATCTACGGTCCTGACTGGGGACCATTAGGAGTGCCGTGAGAAATACGAGAAAAAGAGGACGAACGGGCGCTGGATTCGGAAGACAAGAAACTGTCCACACGGTCCGGGTAAGGTCGTGTAATCACGACAAGTCGCGAAATGATTGCTTGATTGCTTGATTATTTAAAAAAATACTAGTATTACTCTTTGTTTGACCTATTTGGAGATTCACTGTCTGCACACGGAGAAACAGTAGGCTCCTTCTCTTTTGCAAACGGTGAAGGATAGGTAACGTAACCGTCGCGCCTATCTTTCTCCCCCACTGACTCTATTATTTCTTAACGGTTTTTGGGAGACTCCCCTCTCCCTCACTGATTAACTGGGTTCTTTAACCCCGAGCTACTGTTCGCAGATTGTCTTCTGGAGATTCTCTGTCTGCAAACCGGAAACAACAGATTCCTCTTTGCGGTTAGTGAAAGGGTAGAGGACGCAGACTTTTGCGCCCTACTTACTCTCCCCATTGTCCTTTCTCTATCTTATTTATTTATTTGATTGTTTGATTGTTCCTCGTTATTGGTTACTCTTTTTTTATTTTTGTTCATGAGGTATTCACTGCCTGCAAACAACCTAGAATAGGAATATTCTGTCTAGTATTTGCACCTAGTGATAAGATAGGCAGTGCTGACTTTTTAGTCCCTCGTTACGAGCCTTCATGTCTGTCTTCTCCCCATTGATTGATAACTGGTTCAGCCCGGACCGTGTATTAGAGGTGGACCATATAGCTCCACTAGAAGGCACCCCTAATAAGGATATGTTCATAAACTATGGATTAGTTACCATAGCCTATAATAAATTGTGGCACAGGTATACCAAAGAAAGTCAAGACAAACAGTGGCCACTGGCAGGATCCTTTGACCTTGATAAAATAGAAGCGTTGGAAATAGCCCTTCGCAATAATAAGACAACGCCTATTATGCTCGACAGTCTCGGTATGTGGCGCAGAGAGGCTATGCAACGACAGAGAAAAGACGAGGACAAACCAGGTAGAGAAATATACCGACAGGACAACCCCGGGACACCACAGCCCAAAAGTTATCCCCCGACACTACGCAAAAGACGGCCAGACTTAGGGCCAGACCAATGCGCTTTTTGTAGATATGTCGGACACTGGAAAGCCCAATGCCCGACTCTACTGAGCGTGAGTAAGGGCAAAGGGCCGACAGGAATGACAGGCCAACAGAATGAGAAAAAGCGCGAGACAAAGAAAAATCCGACTCGTACGGACAGACCAGGTAGAACCACCACGTTCGATTATGCCCGATGGCACAGGTTCCGCCAGAACGATTTCAGCGACATGTTCGGGTTTTCCTAGGTCGGACAATATAAAAACGGGAACCCAGCCTAGCTCTAAATTAACAGACGGAAAAAGATAATTTTGGCCAAATAATCACTGTTTTATGTTTTGTCCTTGGATCTTGTGTGTCACGCTTTTACTGTCCCCCCGTCTGAGTTTGTGTGTACGTAATATATGAATCTGCGTCATCCCCCTGCACGTGCTTCCATGTTACATAAACTATGTTAATAGAAATTTTAGCATGAAACAACCTGGAAAGAAAGAAATGGGAAACGAAATCAGTAAGCCACTGATAAACACGAACTTTTATTTTAACATAACAGGCAAAGAGAAAACACAATAACGCTAGAAAAACAAGAACGGTAAACTGTAGAACATGAAAGTCAATAGAACATTCGCCCCCCCCCCACATTCTGGAACCTTCCAAAGTAGGGCAGGGTTACGGCTACGCCCAACCAGCGGCAACCCATATAAGGCGGGCCCTGCTGCCAACTCTTGGTCAGGAAATCTTAACGTATGGGGGAGCCGGAGGAGAGGCAGGAGCCAGCAGCCTGGGCAGTTGTAGGTAGTCCCGCCACATGTCTCCTCGGCCAGCCACAACGGGCCTGGATAGTCTTAAGCAGTCCCGCCACATGTCCAGAGAAGAACGAGACACCTCTTCCTTTTCCCTTCCGCAACAGCCGCAGCAGCTCTGGGCGGCGGGATGCCCTGTCCATACCTCTGCAGGAATGCGTCCAGGTCGGGCTGGGAGGGAGAGGCGACGCGGACGAGCCTCTCCCACCTCCACCGATAGGAGGTCTCCCAGCCCCCGGCCCAATGCCGAACACCCCCAGTCAGGCGATGGTGCCCCAATACTTGCGCAGCACCGAACGTGCAATGGTGCCCATATTTTCGGAACACTGACCCTGCAATGACTGCACCGATACTTGCGGAGCACCGAGTGTGCGCCACAGATGGCCACACTCCCACAGCACGGAGCACACGACTTGAGAAGCACCGGATGGGGAGAGACCTTCGTGCGGGCCGATGAAAAAGAGCAGCATGGGGTGCACCGGAAGAAGGAGACGGCGCGAACGAGTCTCCCTCGCCCCCCCAGGTGGGGGCATCACAGCTGCACCCCAGCCGAACGTCCTGCTTTCACAAAACAGAGCCCTCTTCCTTTCACTCCGAAGGATCTCTTCCACTCTTGCAAACTCGACGAGAGTGGCCCCTGTAGGGCCTCAAAATGGCGTCTGGGTCCGCTGGAAGGCGGGCCCCGGCCGCTAGAGTAACTTTGACCAGCAATATAACTCGGACACTTGCCCACTGGGGCACGAGCCCCCATCTCCGACAGCATCTCCGCAGCCTTGAAGATTCTACAAAGGTCCCCGGCGGAGCCTTCGGCCTCTGCAGGCTTCCGGTAAGGGACGGCTGCCTTGATCGCCAACGAAATAAACGTGACATTGCCACTCCTTCTGTTAGCATGAATTCTAGAACTGCCGAAAAGGACTCTGGTCCAACTGCCAGTAATGGGAAACATTTCCCCCTGATGCTACTTCCGGACTGAGCCGGCCCCGCCCAAAATGGCGCCGGTATCAAGAGGGACTTGCGAACACCTCGTGGTGTTCCTTCGCACTAATACAAACTTGATGTTCTGAGACTTATATGATCCTTCGTACACTTGGCTAGAAAAGACAAGGAGAGTTCACTCGACGAACATTGTGAGGGGGTCCCGTTAAAAATGTTGATTACAAATGTGCGGTGTATTATATTTTCGTTGCTGATGTATAACCCCATTTATGACGCACACATACGGTATGCATATAGGAAATCTGATTGCGACTATTATGATTATGCTTCTAAATTATGAAATAAATGCCCCCGAACCCCCAGCCAATTAATAGACGTTTTAGTTTCTTACAAATGAATGAATAAAACTTTCCAATGTATTTATTGCTGCAAGACGACACCCCCACTGTACGCACTTTAGCCATTGCCACGTCCGGCCAAATACGACCGCACCCTCATAATCCACGTGCTGAAATGATTTTGCAAAATAAAGGTTTTCGAAACTATGGACGGGTATTGCATGCTTTATTTTAAAAATGTGGGATCGGTGGGAAAGTTCTTTTCTGTGCACCCTACTCTGTTCTCTCTTTAAGGTTAAAAAAAAGAGATGGTTGCCCAGCCCTGGAGGTCGGATCGGATCAACAACACAACACTCTGCCTTCAAAAGTACGCGACTGAGTCATGAACTCTCGCATGGAGGAAGACCTCGACTTCCAAGGATGGGTAAAACGAACGGTGTAAATGGGGAATGTAAAAGAAGGGTGAAATGAAATGATGTAAATATTATGAAGTACAACGCTCGAAGGTACTAGGGAACAGAGTTGACCAAAGAACTAATGAACCGCAGAATGTCACAACGTTGAAGGAGATTTAAGGACCCCGATAGCTAGATGCGCCTACCAACTGGATACCTCACACTAGGTATCTTTGGTTTTCTTCTTAACGTTTTCCTACACCCGACCTATAAGGGCACACTGCCCCTCTCACCTCCCGACCCCAGAAACCATACCCCCGGGACTCTGCCCCGAGGAGGAAAGACGAGTAAGAGGTAAGTAAAGGACTTATGAATCCATGTATTTGAATATGCGCGAATGCTGTCTCCCCCACCCCCTTTTTCCTCCCTCTGCAGGTTACATCAGAGATTACAGCCGAGGTGTGGCGAAGACCTGAAGCCTTGCCGTGTCTAATGTACGAAGCAGACCAACGCTGCAAGGTGGCACCTAAGCACGCCTGCAAACTACTCACGTAGCAAACAAGCCTGTAGAACTAGTATGATCTGATGAAAAGTGATCACTCTTAACCCAGGCTGCACGAATAAACCTATGTCACGGATGAATCAAAACTATGAGAGAATGTGTGTGTGCGACTGAGGCGTTGACCCAACTGGTCGAAGGACCGAGAATGCGAGAAAGTGCGACAAAATGGTACCTCCTTTATTTTTTCTTTTTCTCAAGGCACGTCCCCTCTACCCTGACTAATGCTCAAAACTGCATAATTACAAGATTCTAACGCAGACCCGTGAATGTCCTTTACTGTGTAATGCACTAAATAGCCTTCCTTAAATACACTGCCACTCTCTCTGTCGCACGTGTACTATTTAGCCTGCCGTTGCACTCTCTCTCTCTCTCTCTCTCTCTCTCTCTCTCTCTCTCTCTCTCTTTCACACTCCCACTCTTCCGAAACGATTAGCCCCGAAATTGACAGACTGCCACCCCTAGCACACCACCCAATTGGCTTCAAATACCACCGGTATTTGCTCAAAACTTGTCTTTAATAAAATCACCCTAATACTGTGTCACCACCTCTCCTTTCCGGAAATATTTTGATGAAATCGAGAATTGGTCATAAAGGAAAGGACAGGTAAGCTGACTGAGGTTCCCTAAATCTGACCCGAAATGAGGGAACTACATGTCAGCGGCTACTACTATGGAATAAAAATGCCTCAGATAGCGCGCCCCTCCCCGTCCCAAATTGTCGCGATACCCAAACCCATAAAGGTAACGGAAACCTCCCATCTTCTCAGGACGCTCCCAGTATTGTGTTCAGTTGCCCCCCCATCAACGTTTTCTATGTCCCTAGGTGTCTTCCGATGAGACCCCTGTCTTCTCTAATTTAGTAATCTGGCCGCGAGAGGCTGCATAGGGACCAGAATGATGTTTTGCAAAGTTAAAGATTAGACCGGAGCAAAGAAAACCATTACACTGTACCATGTCGAAAGCGAAAATGTTTAGTTGAAAAGCAGGAGGCATTGATAGAAAATAAATGTTTAGCCTATGATCGTCCCTCAGCAAAATACTTGTTTAGTACCATGTCGATAGCACACAGCACCCTTGGTAAATGTAAAACCCTAGAGAACGGCATATCTTTGTCAGGCTCGTCTTACAATGGTGGGTCTCCATCAGATGAACTGTCGAAACTGTAATAAATAATTGTGAAGGAAAGTCATAGTAAATCCAACAGGCCCGTCATCGGTCATTTATATGTTAATTGTGAACCCTAAAATAACGGACGTTTTCATTTCTGTCTGAAGCTGGGAGAGAAATAGACTTTTGTGATTACCTTCCCCTGCAAATTCTCTAAAGACTGTCTTTTCAAACTCGTTTAAGGGTACGGCTGTCAGGAGAGAGAAGGACCGGATGTGGGAGCACGAGGCCTGACTGCAGACTATGGAACACCTGCGACATGGGCCAAGGCGAGACCGCGACAGAACAGAGCTACAGGACGAGGCACTACCTCCAGCAACGTGAGAAGAAAGGGCTAACCTGATGCCCCCGTTCTATGTTCGAATGTGTGCCGAAAGGTCCCCGCTCTCTAGACTCGGTCATGAGCCCGCCCATCTGGAGTCTCTCGTTCCCCTAGTTTGTTCCTAATTTGGCCTTGCTCCATCCCCCTTTTTTCTCCGACCTACCCTATGGACTGTTTTGTACGCTCTTCTTCCATCTGAACTTTCTGACAATCACCTCAAAGGACACAGGGCGAAAAGGACCTTTCCGACCAGGAATACGGGGGAAAGGTCGTGCCCTGCAACGCGAGACCTAGAATAGAGCTGGACCCGTAGCTCCATCGCCGGTGCTCCACAGCGCCAACGAAAGACAACAAAGAATACTGAGAACTCGTTAACTACGAACATTTTGACATCCTCAATCACCGTTTCTGCTGCGCCTCATTTCTCTCCCAGCCGCCATTGTATTGATCATGCTCCAATCCGAATCTGATATATGTAATAACCTACCAGTCCACGTTATGAAATGTACTTGCTGCTCTCGCTACAGAATCGTTTTTGTATTGCATTTCTATGACTTTCCTGCTGAACAAGTTTATCAAAGTTTATCAAATAGGTCCACCTCCTAAAAACTAGAAATCTCAAAATGTATTGTTTACAACTCTTTCATCTAGGGTTCCTACTGTTTTCTTTCTCATGCCCACCACAATAGAACCGAGTAGAAAATGAACCAGCAAGATGCCTTGAATATGTTAAAGGGAGGACTGTGGAAAATTAGTACGGTTTGGTGAACATTATCTGCGCCATCTTGCCTCTTCCCCTGATGCCACACTTTTGTCGTGCGCACCCGCCATTTTAAGATGCCCCGAGCAGGACAAACCCTTTTGCATGCCGCTGGCCCCTGACATAGCCCTTCACCCTCACTAAGCCCGCACGCTGACCAACCCCCCTGCTTACACCTGCTTTGAATCATAAACCCCTCTTCGGCGCTGCTCTGCCCCAGGCCCTCATCCTGTTCCCAGCGCGACACCTCCCTTCTTCCCTTTCATGATCCCCGGCCCTTAGATGCAAACCCCCTTTTTCCCCGTGTGCCCGTTTGTCTTCCCCGTTCCCAGGCCGACACCCAGCTCTGCCGATACCATTCCTTGCCCCTCCCCGTACAATAGAAAGCTTCCCCCATCAAAGGATCCCCGGGTTGATCAAAGCCCCCACTCCATGAGATCCGATCAAACCCCCCACATTCCGTGAATCGGCGGAATATCCAGCTGCGCGATGCTCATCACCTGTTGTGACTAGGGTGGGGACTTCAACTGTAAATGTGTGTGGGAACGGGCCCAAAGGGGAGTTCCGGGAATGTCTTTCCGTACATCAAAGCTTTAACATGAATATGTAATCTGCAATAAAGTCATAAAACAGTGTATAAAGGCCAGGCCTCAGAAATGTAGCTAGAGCACCTCAGAACGATACCTGCTGTCCGTTTTGCCGTGTTCTCCTCCGGAGAGAATAAAAACCTTGTTTCCTGCTTTCCAGTCTCCAGCGCCTGCCTCTTCATTGATTAAATACCTAGAGGGTCACAGAGGCAATACCGCCGGGCAAATATCGATTGTCCCCGACCCGACTAATTGTTTTTAACACTATGTGATGTGGGAAGGGTATGCCCAGACGTGGGTCCCGTGCTCACTAAGCCACTGGAGTCAAGCTATTCTGGCTGAAGACGGCTGATAGCAAGAAACTGGTCCTAGGATGCTTGATTCCGGTCCAGGGAAGACATGGCTTGTCAGTTCGGTCTGGACTGTTCCCATGAGGTATAGGGTCAAGACTGATTTGCAGATGGCCATGTCTGAACTGGGGTGGCTTGGTGAGCAAAATAACAATGGATTAAACCCAGATCTGTGACTAGGGGTGAATGTTTTGCCATTGTGCAACATTCCGTCCATCATCTTGTGTGTTTTTTTACTAAGACCGCAGCACAGCCGCAAACACAGACGGCTAAGTCTAGTAGACGACTGTCCAAACTTTCCAAAGCAAAATTGGAAGGGTTAAAAACAGGGGAAGCGGGGGCGTGGTCTGGCGGCGACCATAATGGCCGCCTAATCTTGCATCACTTTGGGCGATCCTGACAACCCCCGATATCCGACATCAATCCGCTGTCTCTGCGGCATCTGCAGCTGGAATCGAGGAGCCCCTTGCCATCGGCGCTCACTGATCACTTCCCGGTGGGGGACCGAGCCCGGGTGCCGGAGATCCGGGACTCGGCATTTTGAGGCCGGCCGCGGCCCGTACAGCACAGTACCAGCGGCGGAGCACCGGCCTTGCGTGCGGGAGGGCGCGAGGCGTGAGCGGTGCACAGCGGTCGGGGGCGGCGCCAGACACCGGGGACCCCCCGGACCGCGGATCGCGGCACCTTCTACTACCTGGACTTCGGTGTGGACTGAGCCCTGGCAGCAGCAGCTGGGACACAGAGAGGCAACCTAGCTAAGCCCCCGGTGAGTGGACTTGACGGCCGTTGGCGCCCTGCGGCCTGCGCATCTGCCCGGGACCCCTGCGGGGCTACTGCACCCCCACGCTGTGGCGGCGGTGAAGGTGTGGGCTCCACCAGAGCTGCGGGAGGCCCTGCGCACGTCCGGAGCCTGCAGGAAGTGTGCAGTGGGGCCCTGCCCTATGGTCTGCACTGTGGATTGGCGACCTTGCGCGGGGACGACGGCGGGGGGCCCCTACCCTCCCGGCCCCGGGGAGAGGGCGGCTGGCCCTTCCGCACCTGTGGCCTCTGACTGGGGGGCCCCTGTGAGGAGTGGACAGCGGACCGGTCGGCCCGGCGTGGCCCAGTGTGGGGATCGTCTCGTGGCGTGGTGGGCTGGCCACGGCAATGAGCCCTTAGGACGAGGCCCCCTATCTGTGCGGCTGGCCGTGTGGAGGTGGACTGGACGGTAATCTC
Organism: Lissotriton helveticus; assembly: GCF_964261635.1. NCBI lineage: Eukaryota > Metazoa > Chordata > Amphibia > Caudata > Salamandridae > Lissotriton > Lissotriton helveticus. The sequence continues at coordinate 1,589,260,073 of NC_136068.1, read as the reverse complement.
CTGATTCTCCTGGGCTGCTGGTGGGGCTCACTGGGTGGAGGGGCCCCCTTTAATGAGGGCGGATGGCTGACCAGACCCTCTTCTGTGACCTAGCTCGCCGGACGAGGGGGGGGCCCGCTTTGCAGACGGAAAGATCCGTATCGGCTGCAGTGACTGACCACACACGACTGGACCAGGGGACCCTGGTTCAGCCCTACCTGGGCGGCGATCTGGTGGAGTGACGTGTGTGCGACTGTCTGCCATCCTCTGTGGTCATGCGGAGCAAGAGGAACACGATGCCTCAAGCTAATACTATGGACAATTACACGGCGGGTCCGGCTGGTGGCGACCAGCCCCACCCTGCGCCATCGGAGGGGCCCCGTGAACCGTCCCTCTCCTCCATTATGCAGGCCATTCAATCCCTGGGCACCATGCTGGAGTCCAAAATTGACAAAATGTCCATCGAATTAACGCTTCAGAGGGCTGATCTGAACAAGACGTCAGAGAAAGCTACACAGAACGCGGCTGCTGTCACGGATTTACAGGGGGCTACCAGGTCGCTGCAGCAACAGGTCCAACGGCTCACGCACCAGCATCAACAGATGGCGGCTCGGCTGGAGGACCAGGAGGGGAGGGCCTGAAGGAAAAACCTTAGAGTGGCGGGCGTGCCGGAAAAAATGGAGGGGGCCGGCGTAGATCTGTTTCTGGAGGACCTTATTTTGAAAACTCTCAAACCAAAAAGGCTATCTAAATTCTTTGTCATCGAGCGGGCGCACAGGGCGCCGATCCCGCCTCCGCGCCCGGGGCTCCCTCCGCAGACCATTATTGCGCGAGTTCTCAACTACCGAGACCGGGACGCAATCCTGCAGGCGGCACGGAGACTTGCGGGTGGAGCACGTCACGATCCGTTTCTTTCCGGACTTTACGCTCAAGGTCCAGCAGGAGCGCAGATCGTTCAACGCAGTCAAGAAGAAGCTGGGGGAGTGCGACCTTCGCTACATGATGTTCTTCCCGGCACGGCTTAAAGTGCTGGCTGAGGGCAAATCCTTCTTCTTCACCACCCCAGAGGAGGCGCACACCTGGCTGGAGGGGCGCGGGCAGCGTCGAAGGGGCCCGGATGGTGAGGGCAGTTGGAGGACTTCGGCCCCCCCGGTCTCCGGCCTCCTCTGTGGGTGCACCGGGAGACATGGGCCAACATCGCGACGATCTGTCATCGGGGACGCGGAGGCGGACCCGCAGCCTCTCAGCGTCTCCGGTTCTGGATAGAGAAACCGGACTGTTTGAACTTGGACTGGCGAGCCCCTATGGACACGTAATGTATAATGCGACTGTTAATGCTTGCCGTAACCATGTTTGCTTCTCGTTTTGCCCTCTCTTCCAGGGGAATTGATGGGCTTGCTGTGTGCAGGGGTCCTGTCGGTGTCGGACTTGCGGGGACTGCTGAACTGATGCTGGTTGTTCGCCCTTATCCTAGCGGGCGGACGCCAAAAAGGGGGTGGGGGGGGGGGGAAACAGAATTTTTTTTCAGTGGGGAGGGGTTCCTTATTCATCGTGGGCCTTTGGTTCTGGCTGAGATGTTTGTTGGGCTACGTATGGAGTTACACGGGGGGTTTGAGGGGGAGAGCCCGGAGGGTGAGATTGACTGCACCGCACCCCCTAAGGTTATCGTTATTTCTCTTTTCTAGGGCTACAGGCGCTCTGCTGATTGGGGATATCCGGCGCCGTTGGCTGGAATGGCAGGGTAGCAGGTTGGGAGACTGTTGTGGGGGGAACACGGGGGGCTTGGTTCAGATATTCATTTGTGGTTTTTGTGTTCTATTATGGTTCTACTTCCATCAACACACATACGGGGCGGAGGGAGCGGGGGGAGGGACGGGATGGTTCTTCCACAGTGCGGGCTGACAGGAGACATGGCAGACACACACTCACTTAAGACGCAACATATCAACATCTTATCCTGGAATGTGAACGGTCTGCAGAATAAAATTAAACGGACGGTTGTCCTGCAATACATCCGCAGACATGCTCCTGATGTTGTCCTCTTACAGGAGACGCATCTGCTGGGGAATCGCTGCAGGGCCTTGGACAGATTTGGATATACCCTCTGTGCCCACTCTGGTTTTCACGACAGGCTCAAGGGGTGTCGGTATACTTATCAAAAACTCACTGCCATTGGTTCTGGGACAAAGTTGGTTTGATCCCCTGGGTCGGTATGTGGCGCTATCTGCACACTGGGAGGGCCGCCCTCGGGTCTTTTGCTCACTCTACGTACCCCCCAAGGTTGCACACGTCCACTCTGCCGGACGTGGGGCGGTTGCTGCTGGACTTGCCTCCGGGACTCTAATTCTGGGTGGAGATATGAATGATCTGATGGCCAGGGACTTGGATAGGTCGTCGCCCGGGCTGGGTGAGGGGGGCCGCGCCACCTCAGGGACTTTTCGCAGGCAATGGGTCTCCTTGATTTATGGCGCACACATAACCCGCACCTCAGACAATATACGCACCTATCGGCGGCCCATGGGTCCTCCTCTAGGATTGACTATCTTTTCACGCGCGCAGACAGCATGAACATGTTCCGAGATGGACGCCTTCTGGCCAGAGGAATTTCAGACCATGCACCGGTGCGGGTCCAGTTGCTGGGTCCCACTCGGCTTGACTCTTTTCTCTTTAAAGACAAGGACTTTCAGGAACGCTTTGGGGAGAGAGTGGATCAATATTTTACTGAAAACGTAGGCTCCGTGGAATCCCCCGGGATAGTGTGGGAGGCCTACAAAACAGTGGCGAGAGATTTTGTACAAGCCGAGGTAGGGCGGAGACGTAAAGATAAATATGCTCAAGTGGAGCGTTTGGAGGCGGAGATTATGACTTTGATCAATGAGACAGGGCTCACCCCAGACCAGGGCCGAGTTCGACAGCATAGTGCGCGCTTGCTTAGCAAAGAAGTGAGGGACCTCCAGACGGACCAAGGGTGGGCGCATGCACTGACCACCCAGCGTAGAGTGTATGACATGGGTGATAAGGCGAACAAAATGATTGCCTGGTTGGAAAGGAGAGACTGGGACCGTAGCTGGGTACCGAATATAGAGCACCCAGATGGGTCGGTCAGCACCACCAGTGGGGCCATAGCGGAGGACTTTGCACGCTATTATGAAGAGGTCTACCGCTCCCACACGTCTCGTACTGGCCAAGACTGTCGCGACTTCCTTGCCCCCTTGCAACTCCTGGTCCTGGAAGTGGAGGACAGGGATATGCTGGAGGCTGAAATCACAGTCCAGGAGGTAGAGGAGGCCATGGGGGATTTACAGACGGGGAAGGCCCCGGGACCCAACGGGTTTCCGGCGGAGGCATTCAGTTGTGTGGCCAGCCACATTGCACCACATCTATGCAACATGCTCCTTGAGGCACTCGACGCGGGTCACCTTTCGTGGGATCTGCGCCTGGCAACGATCGTGGTGATCCACAAGGCGGGGAAACCACGTGGTGTCTGTGGCTCCTACAGGCCTATATCCCTCCTCAACTACGAAACAAAGGTTCTTGGAAAGATCCTAGCTACGCGCCTGGGGGCGGTGATCCAGTCGCTGGTCCACCCGGACCAATCGGGCTTCATGCCCCACCGGAGCACAAGACTTAATCTGCGCCGGCTGATTGGGGTCCTACAGACAGTCGCAGCACCGGAGGCAGCTCCAGCGTCCCTGCTCTCCCTCGACGCCCATATGGCCTTTGACAGTGTCGAATGGTGTTATATATACGCCGTACTGGAAAAACTGGGTTTCGGACCGAACTTTTGTTCATGGGTGAAACTGCTGTACGCGGAACCGCTGGCGCGAGTCCTAGTAACTGGGGCCACGTCTCGTGAGTTCCGATTGGGGCGCGGCACGAGACAGGGCTGCCCCCTGTCTCCGACCCTCTTTGCCCTGGCACTGGAACCACTAGCGCACTGGGTGAGGACGGACCCGGGGGTGTGGGGGATAGCAATGGATGGCGGTTGGGAAGAGCGTATCTTGTTATACGCCGATGACATCCTGCTGTACACCCGGAGGCCGGCGGAATCAATTCAGCGTCTCATGACTATACTACGTACTTTCGGGGAATATTCCGGATACCAGATTAACTGGAGTAAATCCCTTGGCTATGTTCTAACGGGACCCCAGCCGCCCATGGTGGTGGGATGTGAGGGCCTGGTGTGGCAGGAGGCGTTCCGCTACCTCGGGATATGGATTACGCCGACGGCCTTGGACTTCCTCCGGCTTAACGTACAGCTACAACTTGACCGCTTGCATGGCGACGTGCAACACTGGCGCACCCTGCCAGTCTCCCTTATGGGGAGAGCGGTACTCTTCAAAATGATGGCCCTGCCACGGCTGCTATACATGCTGCAGAGCTCCCCCTTCCCGATCCCGGACCAGGTTTTCAAAATGGTGGAAGCGGAGCAACGCTCCCTTCTGTGGAGCGGTGGCTGCCCATGGATTGCCCTCGCTAAGCTGCAACGCAGTCCCTATGAGGGGGGACTGGCAGTCCCTGACATCCGCCTATACTACTGGGCGGCTCAGCTGATCAACGTTATTGTGGGTTTTTGCCCCACAGGAGGAGCCGGTGTATCGGGTGGATCGGGCAGCCATGGGTGTGGGTACCTATCTGGCGGCCCTTTACTCTAGGACACGGCGTGCCTTGCCCTTGCCCCCCCAGACTGCGGTGGTGGTCCAAATCTGGAGGTGGGCGACGAAGTTGCTCGGCTGGGAGAAGAAGCTTACGGCTCAGACGCCCCTTTGGAAGGAGAATTTCCTGAGGGAAGTAGTTAAACTCCGCGATTTACACAATTGGAGCCTCATTGGCATAGACCTATTGGGCGATTGTCTGGAAGAGGGGGCAAGTGGTAGAATTTGCGGCTTTGCAGTCTGAATTCCAGATGGGGAATGGCGAGTTTCTCCACTACCAGCAACTCGTGTTAGCCATACGCTCACACTTACCGCAGGGGAACCAGCTACCTGAGTATGCCCCACTCGAAGACAGACTGCTTCTAGACCCAATGATTGACAAGGCCATCTCACTCACCTACAAGAAGTTAATCAATAACCTCCCAGATGCGCTCGGGCCACTGCGGGAAAAGTGGGAGTCTGATTTGGGTTTACTAGAAGACGACGATTGGAGCGAGGCCTTACAGTGCCCCAGGGAAGTAGCGATTCGGGCAAGATTCCGCCTGGTACAGCTTCGTATACTCCACAGGTCTTACACCCCACGTACGGTGCAATTTAAAATGGGGTACGCAACATCACGTTTCTGCCTGAGAGGGTGTGGGTACGAAGGTACATTCTTCCACATCCTCTGGGATTGCCCCAAAATTCGCTCCTACTGGGTCAGGTTGACAGCCATAATGGAAGAGGTGGTTGGGGCGGAGGTGCCGCTGGAGGCCAGGTGGCAGGTTTTGGGAGTCACGGGAGAGGTAACATGGCCAAAGGGAGAGAAGGTGTGGTTGGCTTTTGCGAGCATGGTGGCTAAGAGAAATATCGCGCGTCTGTGGGGTAGCGACTTGCTACCGACAATAGAGGAATGGGAGCGGGACTTGGACTGGTGGCAGAGGGCGGAGAAGGTCATATATAACAGTAGAGGCTGCCCCAAAAAATGGGAAAGGATCTGGCAGGCCTGGAGAAGATACAGGGGAGAGTGGATGGATGCCTCGGAGGATGAGTAGAGAGGAGGGGTGGGGGAAGAGGGATAATCAGGAGGGTAGGTGGTTGGCTGAGCAGGGAACGGGCGGAAGAACGGACTTGGCCAGAGGGTACACTGTACTGGAGGTGGAACGTCCCATTAACCATTAATGATTGGACTGATGTGATTTCTACACTGTAAGCTAATTCTACTCTTGCATTGCTCCTAAGTGTGTATTATGATGGAACTGTTTTTCTTTCAATAAAAAGATGTTTAAAAAAAAACCAGGGGAAGCAGCAACAGAATCAACAGAATCAGGGTTCGCGTCCTGCATCACCAGTTGCGGTGTCTGCTGAACGCACTTATGATTTGCGCAAGGGCACAAAAATTAGGTCTCCTGATAGATTTCAGGTTCCTGATCAACGTTCTTCTCAGGAAACATCAGGCTCACCAGAAGAGAAGGTGGAAGAGGTCATGGCGCCCCACAAGGATGTGAGAAGCCCTGCCCGACGGAGAGCAAAGGCAAGCAAGACGGCAAGGTATGCCACAGATAGTGAGAACTCAGCTTCTGAACCTGACATGGGCACTCAAGCTGCTGGACAGCGCAGCGGAGATTACAATAGTGCGGCAAGCACTGCGTCCATATCTGAAGGCGACAGCAACTGACGCGTTTGTTACCGTGGAAACAGCTGACACTAGAGTGGCTCCCCCTGACAGACTATATGAAATAGTTATTTTATTTGAAGGTGACATACAACGTGTAATAAAAGGGATTATGTGGGAAAATCTGACTTCTACATATGACATTTTGTTAGCAGAGGCAGACTGGCCCCCGCCTTTCATTTTGGTTTCTCCGAGAGGGGAGGAGGTAAACCTCCCTAGTTTCTCACACACTATGTGCCCAAGGAGCAGGCACAGAACTTTGCAGAAGAGTGGGCTCAGGTGCTTGCACCAGTGTTGTACCGTACTCAGGTGGGATGGGATAGACTTTCTCCCAGACATGAGATTCCATTGCAGTCTATGCCACAACCCCAATATTCCATGCGGCGGGAAGCGAAAGCTCCTGTGGCAGAAATCCTTGAACAATTGGAGTATCACGGTGTAATTGAAATGTGTGTCACCCATGAATAATCCTCTTTTCACTGTGACCAAGCCTGATGGGTCGTACCGCCTTGTTTTGGATTATCTTCATTTTGAACTCTCATTGTCATACATGTGCAGTACAAAATACCCAAAGTTCTGCTCTGGTTAATAGTCTTGTGAGAAAACGGTTCAAAACCACACTTGACATTTCCAATGGCTTTTTTAGTCATAACCTGTCCCTTCTCATTAGTCAATGGACAACGTTTACTTCAGGCAGTAAACAAAAACAATTCAAAAGGTTAGCCATGGGCTACAAAACCAGCCCTGGCGTCTTTGCCGCCCGTGTCGTCTCATTGTTGGACGGCATTGACCCTGATGCATACTCATATGTTGATGATATTGATCTCACAGATGACAAATTATGGCCCCATCTGTGTCGCGTTGACCACATTGTCATGTTTTTCGGACTTCGGTTACAAGTTTAAATTTGCAAAATCTCATATTGCAGAGTACAGGGTGTTGTTTCTGGGCTACGAGCTCAACAACGAAGGTCGAGGTTGAGCACCTCACTTCCTGGAGAAATGCGCACGTTTACGCGCTCCAACAACTCTGAAAAAATTACAAACTTTGCTGGGTTTTTAAAATGTTGGGCATACTTACATTCCCGATTATTCCCAGCGTATCAAGCCGCTATATGCCTTGATACAACCTACTTTTACCAAATCTTGCTGGCTTCCTGAACATTCAGCTATACTGCAATCTGTGCAGTCTGATCTTCTTGAATCTAAATACTTACTGACACGTGACAACCACACAAACCTGGTAATAAGAATTGTGCCAGGCGCAGTGGATTTCACATATCTGACGTTTAATGAAGGAGACACAGTCCCTATTGCTTACAAGTCACACTTGTACACTTTGCCTGAAATGCGCTTTTCGACTGTCGAAAAAGTTTTGACAGCGGTGCAGATGGCTATTCTGAAAGAACGAGCGCTGTCGCGGGGAAAATGCATGTTGGTTGTTACAGCGTATCCTGCCCTTGAGGCAGTGACGAGAGCCAGTGTACCAAATTCAAAAGCTTTGCATCTGCGTTGAATACAATGGGCCACTTCATTGACATCTCCGGATGTCACGTTTATCTTTGACCCCTCATTGCAAACTCAGGAGTTCTTACAGTATGAATTTGTTCATCTTGCTTCTCTGTCCATGCGCCTGCTTGAGAATTACCATTGTATCATTTACACAGACGGTTTGGCGCAACCGGCGACAGATTCTAAGCACTCTTATTCAGCGGCCTGCACAATAGTGGTGGGTACCATGGTGAAAGGAGAATTCAAGTCCAATGTCGTGCATACCCAGTCATTAGGGGACTGTACTGCCCAGTTGGCAGAGCTACGAGCTCTTTTGCTTGCACTAGAGTTTGCTAACCCTAGTGTGACTACTTTAATTGTAAGTGACTCCTACTACTGTATTCAGTCTTTCAACGACAATTTATTATTTTGGGCTCAGAACGAATATCGTGATTCCAAAGGTAGCACAATCAAACACAAAATGCTTTGGGTTCGAGTCACAGAACTGAAAGAACGTCTGCTTCTCATGAATGTAATTCATACTCTTGGTCATCAGCGCATAGGAGTACACGCTGTTGGTAACAGTCTAGCTGACGAACCAGCAAAGACAGCAGTGGCGGCATTCTTAGTAGCAGCAGTTACAAGATCCAAAAGTAAGATTGATAATGACATCTTGGCAGCTATTGCTGCTACAGAGAAGAGAGATAATTACCCTAGAGGTTTCCCTTCGAAGTACTCTTATCATTTAAGTTAGTTCCCTATGTAAGAATTAACGATGTTGGTGACAGATTGATTACCAACATGGACCGCAGACAAGCATTGATAACAGCCGCTCATGAGGGCATGGCTTGCGCGCATGCCGGTGTTTCAGCGACTGTCATTATCCTGCAGCAAAGTTACTGGTGGCGCGGACTTTACAAACAAACATGTGATTATGTCCTTACTTGTGACATGTGCCAGTGTAGCAGGGATTCTGCTCCTATACAGAACTGTGCATAGAGACTTGGAACCTCAGTGAATTAGGGTGTGCCAAAACTCACCTTAGTAGCCAGTATCCCCTACCAGACTAGCAATCAGTGTCTCATTGGTTCTTCCATAACCCCAATGATTAGACAACCCAGAACATGGAACTTATGGTTCCTGTACCACAACGTCAATATAAAACTGAATCCAACCGGCGCTTAAAAAGACCTTGGCACAAACTCTCCACTCCCGCTCTTCATGAAACCCTAGGAGATTTCCACTACGAAGCTAATCAGGAGATAGATGCGACCTACTCCTCTTTCACTACCTGGATTACTAATGGCCTTGACACTCTCATCCCTGCCAAGCTGACTAAAGGACGCAACACACCCTCTAATCCGTGGTATGATGATACCCTTAAAGCGCTGCGTAAGGATTGTAAAAAAGCCGAGCGCCAATGGAGGAAACACCTTGACAACCAGGATAAGGTTAACTATTTATCCAAGCTTAAAATCTATCACAAAGCCATTAGATCTTCCCGCGCCTCTTTTTATGCTAACAAAATTAGCTCCAACCCGAACCCGTCTAAAGTGATCTTTAAACTAGTCAAAGAACTCCAAAATCCTAGGGCGCCACCTCCAAAAATTTCGTCCAACGAACAATGTGAGCAGTTAGCAGCATATTTCGTTGAAAAGGTCCAAAAAATGTATGCGACCTTTCTGCAGAACCCTCCTCATTCTGGAGAACTTAAGACCCCAGCTTCCACCTTTATCCCTCTTACCCAAATCCCTGCCATCACGGCCGCTGACCTGACTAAACTATGCAAGAAAGTGAAGTCTGGCTCCCCAGCTGATCCTATGAGCCCCTCCCACTTCCTGGACTCAATTGATTTTTTTCTACCCCCCATGCTGAATAGCCTCAATCTTTCCTTTACTTCTGGATCTGTACCCATAGCTTGGAAGCAAGCGTGGGTATCACCGATAATCAAAAAACCTGCCCTCGACCCTTCCAAACCGGAAAACTTCCGGCCAATATCCCTCCTCCCCTGGATATCCAAGATAGCAGAGGCCCATGTCAATGGCATCCTCTCGAAACATGTGGACCGCCACGGAATCCTGGATCCATCCCAAAATGGCTTTCGAGCAGGCCATAGTACTGAGTCTGCCTTATTGGCCACCACCGAACATCTCCGGACGATTTTAGACTCCGGTCAAAGTGCTGCGCTGATCCTCCTAGATCTCAGCGCAGCCTTTGACACGGTATCCCATGACATTCTTCTGAAACGTCTGGAGATGGCCGGTGTGACTGGCCTCGCTTTGTTATGGTTCCAATCCTTTCTTAAGGACAGATCCTTCAAGGTGTCAGCCCCCCTATTTCTCTCTAAAACCCATCCCATAGCCCAAGGAGTTCCCCAGGGCTCAGCGCTGAGTCCCTCCCTCTTTAACTTATATGTCCAGCCACTTGCGGATGTGGCCAAAGAGTGGGGGCTCACGCTGGTCTCATACGCCGACGACACCCAACTGGTCGTCACCCTCTCGGAAAACCCGTCCACCGCGGCATCCAAGTTTACAGAGGGTATGGCAGCGGTGGCACAATGGATGACGGACAATTACCTCCAACTTAATGCCGGGAAAACCGAGGTGCTCCTCCTTGGCCGAAACACCAGCCTATGGAACGAGCACTGGTGGCCGTCATCCCTGGGGACCATTCCACTCCCTAAAAATTGTGTAAAAAATTTGGGAGTTTGGATGGATGCTAACCTCAGCTTCCAGTCACATACTAAAAAGGTGGCAGCCACCTGTATAGGTCTCCTAAGGAACCTCAGGCCTATACTTGGACTCTTTGATTCTAAGGCTCGCCAGCTAATCATCCAGGCAACCATCCTGTCACGCCTGGACTATGCTAACGTCCTCCTCCTGGGAGCAAACAAAGCAGAAATGGCTAGGTTCCAACAAATCCAGAACGCGGCGGCCAGAACGCTGGTCGGCCTCCCACGTAGATGCTCAGCCAGAGCCACCATCCGCAAACTTCACTGGCTGCCCGTGGAACACAGAGTTAAATTCAAAGCTCTTATCACGATCTTTAAGATCGTCAAACAGGGAAATCCCCCTCTGCTGCGAAACCTAGCCCGACCCTATGTTCCCGGTCGCGAACTTCGCTCCTCCAACCAACTTCTTCTGGCAGTTCCCAGAATTAGGCTCTGTCGCACTGGAGGTCGCTCCTTTAGCGTTCTCGGTCCCAAACTATGGAACAATCTTCCCCTCAGTATCCGTTCCATTGACTGTCTCCCAGCCTTTCGTAAAGCTATCAAGACCCACCTCTTTCCTGCTATCTAGGGCCTTCATCCTCCCCCCCCCCCGCCTTGTAGGTGTGAGTCTGTCTCTCAGCGCCGGGACGCCCCATTGCTGGGGTAGCTGTTGCGCTTCACCAAACCTAGAAATTAGAAATTAGGCAATGTAGAACACATGAACACTCTTTCGTTATACTCTCATACCAGTCCAAAACAGGGAGTAAATAGAGACGCGTGCAAGTTTGAAATATTTATTTCTAATGCCGTGTTCTCATGCACAGTATTTTAGCTAATACAAGCAGACATATTATAATCAACAAGATTATCAGCATAGTTACTATTCCATAAAATACAAAGGGAGAAAGCATGTTACAATGCTAAATGGAAAACAGGTTAGAATGCACCTCTATCTCACCCTCACTTGCTAGTAGGTTATTTTATATCTACAGAAGGTATCTTGGGATTACAAGGGTGGCCCCATACCTCTGGTCCTAGCAGAAATGGATCACATCAGTTTCTGCACCAGCTCTCTGCATACAAATGTTCTCCAAGTGTTTAATCATGCCTACGCAGTGCATTTTTAAATGCGCCAAAATCAGAGGTGGCCACAGCTGCATGTATGTTATGTCTAGAATGTGCGCTGATCAGTCCGAACAACAACCACTAAAACAGATTAACTCTGCCCACGACGGTCACATCTCGACATCTGATACTGCGAACGCGAGTCGACACACAGGGAGACCCTGTCTACCTCCGACGTTGCACCCTGACGTTGTGACAATCTTGTCACAACACGGAGATTTCGTCACATTCAACATCTACCTGAGGGCCGCCTTACATCACCTAATATGACCTGAAGCAAGTCTTCCCAATAAAGTATTCTCCAGTCCAACTCGCAACGTTGAGACGAGCAACCAACGGTTTTCTGCCCCGCCCCCGTCCTGATGAAGTCCCCGAAGCAAGGTTACAACTAACCCCTGCAATTACTAGAGGGTCGAAACATCGACAGCTTTTATGTTTATCAGCTTCCGCCCATCATTCAGTCATTTAATGTGATATGTGGAGTATGATTCTTATGTAATGAGGTATTGAACCGATGGTCTTTCCCCTTTTTTGTCTATGTTTGAATTCGATACATAGTACATTGTGGCCATTTGGCTGTGTTTATTGTCACTATCCTATACCCACACCATGCATGCAAATGTTCTCCAAGTGTTTAATGATGCCTACGCAGTGCATTATTAAATGCGCCAAAATCAGAGGTGGCCACAGCTGCATGTATGTTATGTCTAGAATGTGCGCTGATCAGTCCGAACAACAACCACTGTGTTGAAATAACCTTGAATATTTCAACAAGGGGGTGGTGATGGACAGAGTATCTGAGTTAATCAGAACACTCCTACCCAGTCAACAGATCAGGGCTTGATCCATCACCGTTTTTTAGCTCACTGCACCATCCCAGTTCAGAACCTGGCTATATGCAAATTAGTCTGTCCCTGGCCCAGTGCATCATGGGAACAGGGCAGACCAAACTACCAAGCCAATTCTTCACTGGAAAGGAAACAAGCTTCCGGGGACCGGTTTCTGGCATTACAGCCGTCTTCGGCCCGGCTTGCTTGAATCCTGATGGTGCAGTGAGCAAGGGACTCATGTCTGATTAACTCAGATACTCTGTCCATCACCACCCCCTTGTTGAAATATTTTGGCCACCACAAGTGTGGAAGGGTATGCTCAGACATGAGTCCCTTGCTCACTGCACCATCAGGATTCAAGCAAGCCGGGCCGAAGACGGCTGTAATGCCAGAAACCGGTCCCCGGAAGCTTGTTTCCTTTCCAGTGAAGAATTGGCCTGGTAGTTTGGTCTGCCCTGTTCCCATGATGCACTGGGCCAGGGACAGACTAATTTGCATATAGCCAGGTTCTGAACTGGGATGGTGCAGTGAGCTAAAAAACGGTGATGGATCAAGCCCTGATCTGTTGACTGGGTAGGAGTGTTCTGATTAACTCAGATACTCTGTCCATCACCACCCCCTTGTTGAAATATTCAGGCACTCTGTTCATCACCACCCCCTTTTCTGAATCATTTTGTCCACCATAAGCGTGGAAGGGTATACTCAGATGTGAGTCCCTTGCTCATTGCACCATCAGGATTCAAGCAAGCCGGGCCGACGAGGCTGAAATGCCAGAAACCGGTCCCCGGTAGCTTGTTTCCTTCCCAGTATAAGAATTGGCTTGGTAGTTTGGTTTGCCCTGTTCCCATCATGCACTGGGACAGGTACAGACTAATTTGCATATAGCCAAGTTCTGAGCTGGGATGGTGCAGTGAGCTAAAAAACGGTGATGGATCAAGCCCTGATCTTTGGACTGGGTAAGAGTGGTCTGCTTAATTCAGGCACTCTGTTCATCACCACCCCCTTTTCTGAATCATTTTGTCCACCATAAGCGTGGAAGGGTATACTCAGATGTGAGTCCCTTGCTCATTGCACCATCAGGATTCAAGCAAGCCCGGCCGACGAGGCTGAAATGCCAGAAACCGGTCCCCGGTAGCTTGTTTCCTTCCCAGTATAAGAATTGGCTTGGTAGTTTGGTTTGCCCTGTTCCCATCATGCACTGGGACAGGTACAGACTAATTTGCATATAGCCAAGTTCTGAGCTGGGATGGTGCAGTGAGCTAAAAAACGGTGATGGATCAAGCCCTGATCTTTGGACTGGGTAAGAGTGGTCTGCTTAATTCAGGCACTCTGTTCATCACCACCCCCTTTTCTGAATCATTTTGTCCACCATAAGCGTGGAAGGGTATACTCAGATGTGAGTCCCTTGCTCATTGCACCATCAGGATTCAAGCAAGACGGGCCGACGAGGCTGAAATGCCAGAAACCGGTCCCCGGTAGCTTGTTTCCTTCCCAGTATAAGAATTGGCTTGGTAGTTTGGTTTGCCCTGTTCCCATCATGCACTGGGACAGGTACAGACTAATTTGCATATAGCCAAGTTCTGAGCTGGGATGGTGCAGTGAGCTAAAAAACGGTGATGGATCAAGCCCTGATCTTTGGACTGGGTAAGAGTGGTCTGCTTAATTCAGGCACTCTGTTCATCACCACCCCCTTTTCTGAATCATTTTGTCCACCATAAGCGTGGAAGGGTATACTCAGATGTGAGTCCCTTGCTCATTGCACCATCAGGATTCAAGCAAGCCGGGCCGACGAGGCTGAAATGCCAGAAACCGGTCCCCGGTAGCTTGTTTCCTTCCCAGTATAAGAATTGGCTTGGTAGTTTGGTTTGCCCTGTTCCCATCATGCACTGGGACAGGTACAGACTAATTTGCATATAGCCAAGTTCTGAGCTGGGATGGTGCAGTGAGCTAAAAAACGGTGATGGATCAAGCCCTGATCTTTGGACTGGGTAAGAGTGGTCTGCTTAATTCAGGCACTCTGTTCATCACCAACCCCCTTTTCGAAATAACCTTGAAGGCCTCGGCACTCACTGTTTAGACAAAGCTTACCAAGCAAGGCTGCTAATATAGAAAAACATATTATTCTCCTGTGAAGCAAAACATTCTCGTAACTCTAAACTTTTATAATAATGTGTGCCTTGTGCAAAGGCAGCAGAAAGGGAAAATGGCGTTTAAACTTCTAATAAGCTCATGTCAACTTAACACAGTGTAAAGGCAAGGCTCATCCCCATGACACCCTCCCTTGATCCGAGCATGGATAAGAAAAAGGGGCAATTTTGGAAAGCAGAGTTCAAGAACAACAGTCAGAACCAAGTTCAAATTGCCACAGTGAAAAAACTCAATAAAATGAATGTATTTTAAATCAAGCAAATCTAGCCACAGACATAGGGAAGTCAACAGGCCTGGGTAGAGGAAAAAAAATGAAGAAGAAAAAATCAAAAATATCCGATGTCCAACATGTGACCTTGGTCATGGAAGAGAGAGAAGCGATGAAACATTTCAATCCAACAATGTATATGCAAAATATGTAGCAACAGCCTCCAATAGGAAGTCACTGTTCTCATCTGAAAACATTTCAGCCATCCAATTTAGCAAAGGGAAAGAACATACATGTTCTTCAATTACCGGAGCCTCTAGCACCATCAGAGGGCAGCTCGGTGTGTCTTCAATGTAGCTGCGTGCCAATAAATCTTGCGCCGCAGCGAAAACATTCCAACGTCCCAGGACTCCATGCATCGCTGCAAAGGCCATAATCCCTCCGCCAGAACAAAGCAATTCATGAGCAACCAAGGGGCTCATAAGCTGATCATAATCCGCATTGGGAGAAACCGTATTGCAGAGACACAAATCCAGGGCCCAGTCGAAATCGCAACTCAGGCAATGAAAGACAGGCTGGATGCATGTAAAGAAGGAAATCGAAACGATAATCCTTAAGCTGCACTCAAGGTAGCAAGAGGCAGTGCCCCATAATATTCAAGCATTCGGTTGCGGAGCAGCAACAGCCGTGACAGATCTCCTCGCAACACAGAACGTTTATCCATTTTGAAATAAACAAAACAACAGAAGTACGCTTGCCACCAGAGCGAGCATTAAGGGAAAACCACCGAACAGGCTGGAACAAAATCGAATGGAAAATGCCGGGAACACACCAAATATAGTTTGAAAATAAGTCACAAGGGCACTGCTAACAACTTTAAAAAAGTGAGCTAGCCCCGTGGTGGAGAATGCATTAAAGATAGTGTGAATTAACTCACCGAAATGCAACGGCAAATCCGTATTTAATAAAGCATGCACCTCTGTGCGGGTGTTTGCCACGTGAATGACAAATGTTTCACGAGCAGATGCGGGGGCGACTTCTTTCTGAGACAATAGAGCTCTTATACGACTCATCTTGTTGAACTCTGCTTTCTCTGCTTTCTCCATTAACTTCTCGCCTTCTGATTCTTTCTCTGGAATCCTGTGCTATAGACCCCCTGGCCCCAAAACGACTTTTCTTCACGAAATTTTTAAACTTATTGAGCCCTATGTTGATAGACCCTATTTTACTATTCTGGGTGATTTTAACTTTCATTTAGAGGCCACAGATTCAAAGGATACGCAAGCACTTGTAGAGGGCCTAGCTGCCTGTGGACTTGACCAATTGGTTAACGGCCCCACACACCTGGCCTCCCATACGTTGGATGGCATCTTTTCTAATGATGCTAGACTTAGGACTGGTACCCCTATTCCTCTCTCTTGGTCCGACCATCTGGCAGTCCCCTTTCATTTTAAAGTAAATTCCAACCCAGACTATAAATCAAAAACTGATGTTTGGTCTATAAGAAGGAATTATAAAACTATAAATGATAACACTCTTTCACCTTTTATGAATGATCTTAGGTGTCCTTCCTTGGAGGATCCAAATAGGGCTGCTTCTGATCTTTCCATTGCACCTAGCTACTGCCATAGATTCTCTTGCCCCGGCCAAACGTCACTACTCGGCCCGTAAGAGCCCCTCTCAACCCTGGTTTTCAGACCGCCTAAAAACTTTGCGTCAGAAATGTCGGCAACAAGAAAGGTCTTGGACTGCTCATCCTGATCCACGGGGGAAAGCCCTGCATAAATCCCTTCTTAGAGACTATAAGAAGGCGATAATGGAAGAAAAAAGTCATTATTTTACTAACCTGACTACATCCTTAAAATCCCCTAGAGACCTTTTTAATATAATTGACAATCTCTCGGCACCCAGACAGGCTGACCCCACTATTGAAACCCAGGAACTTTGTAATGACTAGGCTAGTTTCTTTCATGATACAATTGCTGAGATCTACAGTGCGCTTGAAATTAGAAGTAAAGAGCTAAATGTCGAGGCACTAGAATCTTCCTCAACTCTTGATATAAATGAAAAGACTGATGTTTTGCCCAAACCATCGCTCACATGTTTCCCCCCTCTGTCTTTAGAAGATCTTAATCTTTTACTGGATGCCACAAAGTCCTGCTCGCCTCTTGACCCCTGCCCACTAAAAATCTTAAAAACTTGCAGAGGGGCGGTGCTTCCCCCTTTATTGGAAGTCATGAACTTGGCGATCCGAGAGGGTATTTTTCCCTCCTCGTGGAAAATCGCCATTGTTAGGCCTTTGCTTAAAAAACCCTCCTTAGACCCAGGGATTCTGAAGAATTACCGTCCTATTTCCTTACTCCCAGCCCCAGCCAAGATTCTGGAATGTTATATAAATCAAAATCTGTCTACTTTTATTGAAAATTACAACATGCTTGACAATTCTCAGCACGGCTTTCGATCAGCTCACAGCACTGAGACTGCTCTCACTGTTGTGACAAACAAAATTCGATCTGAGGTTGACAAGGGACACCCTTCGCTGCTTGTGTTATTAGATCTCACAGCAGCTTTTGACACCTTGTCCCTGTCAATATGTAAATGTAAATGTATAGGCATTTATATAGCGCACTACTTACCCGTAGGGTCCCAAGGCGCTTCGACCGCTGCGAAACCCTTCCTGGCTTCCCTGAGAGATGGTCCCTTAATGGGTATCTCCAGGGTGAGACCAGGCATCCCCGGCGGTCTGGTGGGGCCGTTAGTGAAGATGAGGCAAGCTAATGCCCAGAGTTGCCGAGTGTGAACGCTGATCAGAGTGGGCACCGAGGCGAGAGAATTATCGAGTCCGCTGACCCTGGTCCAGAAACCTGCCGCGCCGGGAATCGAACCCTGGTCCCGGGCCGTCCTCTGCTCTCGGGTCTGCCGCCTCTAACCAGTGAGCCACATACTTCAATACTGATCTCCAGGCTCAAGGACATCGGATTAGGAGGCTCTGCCCTTAGTTTGCTCTCCTCCTTTCTCCATCACAGGGAGCAGAGAGTGAAAATGGGCAACTTCCTCTCCGATCCCCAAAAGGTGCAATGTGGGGTTCCTCAGGGCTCCTCGTTGAGCCCTCTTTTATTTAACATCTATGTTACCCCACTTGCACAGGTAGTAAGATCATTTGGCCTGGATGTGTTATCGTATGCTGATGACACACAGATCTTGGTATCCATCACCCAGCCAGTCTGTGAGATTGCCTCCAAGTTTAGAACCTGTATGGAGGCAGTCTCCAAATGGATGACGTGTAATTTCTTTTAATTAAACGGCGAAAAAAACGAAGTTATGGTCTTCGGAGGGAGCCAAGATCTCTGGTCGAAGGATTGGTGGCCTACGTCCCTAGGAGATTGTCCGACCCCCACTCCTATTGCTAAGAATCTTGGAGTACAAATCGATCCTACCCTTTCTTTCGACCCCCAGGTAAATAGGTCAGTGTCAACCTGTTGTGGCACCATTAGAATTTTAAAGAAAATTGCTCCTTACCTATCCTTGGCAGCCCGGAAACAAGCAACAGCTGGCCTAGTACTATCAAGGCTAGACTATTGTAATGCCCTCTATGGTGGCATCAATAAAGGTTCCATTCATCGCCTCCAAATGGTACAAAATGCGGCAGCCAGATTGGTGTTAAGTCTCCCTAGGAGAGCATCTGCAACAATGGCCAGAAGGGATCTTCATTGGCTTCCGATTCCATCTAGGATCTCTTACAAAATTCTTTGTTTGGCCCATGGTGCCATCCATGGCTCAGGATCTGAAGGCATTGGATCTCTTTTGTGTGCCTACACCCCTATTAGAACTCTTCGGTCATCTTCGAAGAATAGGCTGGTGGTTTCTAGGTTTACTAAGGTTAGATGGGGAGGTAGAGCCTTTTCCACCTTGGCACCCAAGCTGTGGAACCTCCTCCCCCTTGAGCTTACCAGTCAATCATCCTTAGCAATATTCAAAAAATTACTTAAGACCTGGCTTTTCTCTCAGGCATATTAGGCTCTTGCTCTCCCGCTGGCCTCCTGGTCTTGTCATCTGGAGTTTGGATTTCTATGTCTGTCTGTAGTGCGCCTTGATGCCCCTTGGGGCTAAGTTTTGCGCTGTATAAAAATACCTTTCATTCATTCTTTCATTCATTCATTCATTTCAAGGTCAGAATCGTCGGCGAGATGGAAACCTCAAGCTTCCCATGTGGAGGAGGGAACATTACATTTTTACAACAAACTACACGCTCACTGACCTTAACCACGTAAGCAATTCCGACTACCATCCCACAAAAATCTCCATTATTTAAAAGTAAATAACTCCCGTTTGCCAGTAATGTGAATGTGGGTATGATAGCAGGTGCTTGTGTACCTTTCAAAACACAGGCTAAATTCAGCTTGTTCTGGTTACAAGAGCCATGTAATTGGATATTCATACACATTAATGAGTGATCTGGTGTTGTAGTGCAATCCTCACCATTCAAGTAAACCTCCTTTCCCTCCCTAAGGCACCTATAGGTAAACGGTAGTGACCAAGCTTCGTGAAGATAAGCGGTGCCCAGAGGTTCATATCTGCCTATTGCATAGTACTTCATACAGGCCTCGAATTTGAAAAGGGGAAAAGGTAAAGTTATTAACCCGTGGATAAGCCACGTAGCAGAATTTGCCTCAGCCACAGAAAATGGTAACGGTTCTAACTTTTCAATATGTAACATAGAAAAAGTTGCATCTTTCATATTAAAATGGGCAAACAAAGATGAAGTATTCATGTAATGCCACGGCACTTTTCCAGATTTCAATGTCTGCAAAGTCCAGGCAAACTGCATAATAGAACACAATTGATTTTGAGCATGGTACAAAACAGACACATCTTCTTGCACAATATCAACAACAGATGAAACTATATTATCCAATGTGTATATGCGGAAAGAAAGCGTGTTAATGCTGTTATCTACAACTGCTAGCACCTTTTCTAAATTTGCTTGATCTATTGCTGTAATGCGAGAAGCAGCCTCAATTTGGGACAGTTTCCAAACTACGTTGTAAATAGCATAAATCCACCTTTTGGATAGGCCGGAGGCCGGGCCCTTGACAAAATCATTTAGATCAACATTGTCAGTCAATTTAGATAAATGCATCTTAACTGACGCCAAAGTGGAATGTTTGAGCCAACTCTGACATAATTTGCCTACAGAATAGGTAGTCACAGAATGGCCACTTTCAAAACGGGGATCCACCCTGACCTGTGGGTAGCCTGGAGCTAAACCCAGAAAATGATGCTGGCAAAAATCTGCACTTTTGTACCACAGCAACCAACCCTTAGAATCCAAACTGGATATGTTAAAGGTAGAATTCAGTAACAGAGTCTGTAACTCTCTGATGGAAAACTTGGTATTATTATCCCAACCGGAATATTCTTCTAAGTCAGGAAAAGAAGGAGCATTTAATTTTTTAGCAGTAGCCAATCCAAAGCAAGTTGTTTGTGAAATTGTAGAATTCAAAAACAACATATGGTTCGGAATGAGGCATGCACGATGCAAAGCCTTGTTGCCTTGCACTTGCCAATCTTTAAAACCCCTAACAGATTTAAGATCAATAGTATCTTTCCACAGCTCGTAGCCCCCAACAGCCAATTGGTCTAAAAAGGACTTCGAATACAATCATTTTGTGTGGATAAGTCTAACATTGGAAGTGGACTTTTCAGTAATTTTAAAATAAAATGCACTGGGATTTGAACGATTAAAATCAGTAAAATAAGTGGACCTCTGCAAAAGAGATGTGGAACTGCCTCGTACAGGAGCGGGACAATGTTCCCATTGTCTATATTTAACCATATTCATCCTGGTGTTAGCCTTATGCAAGTAGTGATTGCCAAAGTGTTGATAACAAAACAAATCACCATAATCTGCGGAATGTAGATACAAATCTTCAGCATCAAAGGCTGCATATTATTTCAAATCAGAAAACAAAGCCTGTACGGCCTGAACATCCCAATCATCAGAACGTATATTTTGTTTAATCACATCCCCCAAGGAAACCCTTAGGACATTTGGGACAATTATAACCTCTGTGGGCCCATGGATTTGAAATCTAATAGCATCACACACAATCCCATCTAAGACGGGCCAAGCAGTGATGTTAACAAAAGCCAGGTCCCTCTTCAATCTGTGTGATGAGGAATGGGGAGCCAATGTTCCATTAATATGTCGAACGCATTTTCTTTCTTCAACATAGTGTCCGTGGACAAGGCGGAAAAAATACACCACAAATCCAATATACATGAACAGGTAAATCAAAAAAAGCACCAACCAAATGTAGGTCCAAGGAGGAATCAAAAAATGTTTTTTAAACCATGTTGCAAAAACAGAGACTTTTGAAGGGGTCTTCGATGTGTGAGAGTCAGTGTCAAATGAAAATCTGGACTCTGTAGCCAAACAGGTTTGCAAATCAGGCATCGATAAGTCAGTGGGGTAAGTATATTCAGTCTCATCAAGGTGAGCATCAGATGGAGAACTTAACAAAGGACAGGCAACGTCAGGCCTGGAGTTAGGAGCCGGGGCCAAAACAGAATTTATCAAAATAGATGGACATGAGACTGCCGGAGTCATACTAAAAAGAATCAGCCACTCTGCGTAATTTGACATTGTCAATGGAGATGTACCTTTGTTCTTTACGACCTGGAAGTGGTGGTAAAATGACTGTTCTTGTGCCCTGCCCAGCAAGTACAGGAACTGGAGCTCGATATAAAGGGCCAAATTCTTTCTTGTTTTCGATCTTCTCTCGAACCAGTTCTCCAACTTGGGGTAGCCAGCCAACTTCCGGAATCTGCAACGAAGCATCAGAAGTGGAGGGCAAGTGTTCCTTTGCAAGACTGTCTCTCGTCTTTTGTAGATCCTGTAAAACATGACAATGTTCATCTACGTCAAAGGAGGCAGCAACCGCCGCCTGGTCTAGACCGTCAAGGTCCGGGACGAACATTTTGATACCAAAGAGCATTTCGTATGGGGTCCGCCCACCCAGAGACCTTCTATGGAGAAAATTAAGGGCACGCTGTACACGATTGAGATGGGCCAGCCAGTTCCTGCCAGTGCCTATAACCCTAGCTGTCAAAGACTGCTTTAAATCTCGGTTCATTCGTTCCACAACACTATTACCCTCAGGTCTGTATGGAGACAAAAACCTGACTTGGACCCCTAACGAATTCATGGCATCCTTGTACGCCTTAGAGGCGAAAGCAGGACCCTGATCTGAATGGGAGGTACCACAGGCAAAAATCCCTACAAAGATACGCAAGTCTCTTATGACAGTTCGCAAATCAGCGCTGCGGGGTGGCCACACCCATACAAAGCGCATGCAAGAATCAACTGCAACTAAGATGTACTTATACGCAGTATCAGAGGAAAAAGGACCGCAGTGATCTAAATAAACATAACCAAGTGGTCTATTAGAAATATACAACTGTGTATGGGGCGGACGCTTAGCACTTGAAGGCTTAATCTGCTGGCAAATGTCACATTGAAGGACATAATCACGTGTCTGTTTGTACAGTCCCCGCCACCAGAAACGTAACTGAGAAACAGTAGCCGAGACGCCCGCATGCGCAGACGCAACACCTTCATGGGCAGCTGTAATCAGTGTGGACCTGCGGTCCGCGTTGGGAATCAATCTGCTCTGTAATAGGGGAGGCAAGATGGCGGTTTGTCAGAAACCGTAATGCACACACAAGATCAGAGCTCCCGATGGCTGATGTAGTAGAGTATACCGACAAACCCCCGGTGATATTTTGCTGATGCTCAAATCACTCGGAGAAAAATAGAGGAGAGAAGATGCTAGAAGAGAAATCCCAGAGATTGCTAAAACCGGCTTACAGTCAAATAACTACCCTTGGTACGGTGATTGGCTTGGCCGTTCTCAGGTATATGCTGAGGTCAATCCCCAAGGTGCAATCCGTAATTGATGCTGGTGCATACCTTACAGCTTACATCGAGACCGGCTGTGGTGCAGATATGGCTCCGAAAGTCGCTGTAGCGTCGGCGACCGCTGCGGCTCGAGCGAGAGCTTGCAGATTGGCACAGCGGGAGATTGCTGAGCGGTCCGGTAGGAGCAGTGGGGAAACATGGAGAAAACTGCAGAGTGGGCTGCATCGGATGCTGTGGTTGCTGGGATGCCGAAGCGTGGAGGAGCTGCAGCCCGGAAGAGAAACGCGACTGGCCATCAGTGGATGATTTACTGCGCAGGGCCCCAGGATTGCTTCCAGATCATGAAGGGAAGCGCCACATCGAAACCCCCGACGAGCAGAGGACCGCGGAGCCAACCGCCACTGAAGGCGCACTAATGTTGAACGACACTCCCGGGCTGGGGGAGACGCAACCAGATGAAATCAGTGCCCCAGAGACTTCCAAAAAGCACGATGAAGGGCCATCAACCCCTGCAAGTGTTCCTCATGAAGCAGACATTGGTACACACAAAGGTATGCAATCCTCTCCTTCTATAATGATTGCAGATAGTGATACTGGCATAACAGTTGATGGGAGTGTGACTAACTTAGCTGATAGCGTCCCCCATGCACAGACTTTACAAAAGCCGGCTTCCGACCCTCAAATAGCTCAATCTGTGGTGGCGAGCCTCAATACAGATATAAGCACTAGTAGTAATAAAGTGACTGATTTGAATAAAATGGACATGGATAATGTTGAGGCTAATGCGGACTTTGAGAAAGACCCTAGCGACTTCTTCTCTTTTTCCGATGAGGCAGAGGCAGAGTGGTCTGATGATACCACGTCATATTTGACGGATGAGAGTGTTAACGGTGATAAAGCAGAAGCTCTCACTGGCAGACCTAAACCAGCTTTGAAACTGAAAAAGAAACATTTCGGGGGGACAGATCCAGCCTGGGACTATACCCCGACCAACCAACTCACTAGCCCCTCTTGTCTAGCAAATATGACACAACAATCAGATCACCCACCACCCGTAGGTCCACTGCCCCAACTCTTGACACTGTTCTTCAAGCTATTGCATCGGGAGGAAACCTTGCAGGACGGGCGTAAGGCACAGGCAGCCCTACGTAAAGTACAAGGGGTGGTGTGAAAACTAACTAAAACTTGCAGTACTTTTGTGGATCGACTGACTGACTTGGAATCTAGGATATTATCTAATGATTCAGAGCTTACTATGACTCAAGAACGGGTTGAATCCCATGAAGCTGAGCTGGCGGACGTCAGATGGAAATTGGAGGAGTTCGAAAACCGCCAGCGTAGAAACAACCTACGCATTTTGGGGGTCCCCGAGGCAGCAGAGGGGGAAGATATACGCTTATTTGTAATTAATCTTCTTAGTGACTCTCTGCCAGAACTATCGGGTTGGAATTGGGATGTAGAGGTCCAGCGTGCCCACCACATGCCATTTACTTTGAAATTATCGATGAAACCCGGGGCCTACCCCCGAGCTATCCTTGTATTTTTGGGAAATTTTCTGCTCTGCCGGGCAATCTTTGAGAAGGCCAGGCCTGAGGCCAAGCGCACTAGTAAAGGGATCTCCTATTTTGTGCGCCCCGATTTCTGCCACTCTACCGTCGAAAGAAGGTGGAGGTTACGCCAGTTAATTAAGCAGTTTCAGGAAAAAAAGGCACAGGCCTATCTAAACAATCCTGCACGGCTCAAGGTGATCTACGGGGGCCAAACAAAATATTTTCTTTCTGAAATCAAAGTTAAAGAATCCCTTGATGGACTAAAATAGGCTAGCTTTGCTCATATATATGCACTGTGAAATGAATAAGATTGAGATGTATAGCATTAAAAAAAAAACCATTGTGGTGTACGTTGTGTATTTTGTGTTTATACAGGTGGTAAGATTGTAGCCCGGTATTAATGTATATCATATGAATAGATCAGTATCTGTATGTATATTAGTGAAATCTTTAGATCGGGCTCTGATCATGTGCTGCATGTTCATCACAACCGGACTCTCATGGAGTCTGTATGCCTCACTACGGGTATGGGGTGGGAGGGGGGGAAGGGCGGAGAAATGGTGGAGGGAGGGCAGCGGGTATAAGCACTTAAAAAAACAACTTCAATTTGAAAATGGAAATAATCACTGATATGATTAATTTTGTAATACTACTAAAAAATACATCAAAGGATCATGAAGCTCACAAAAAAGAAGCTGTCAGAATGCTGGGAATACAAGTGCTCAAGGAACTAACTAACAATCTATTATGGGGAGACTAACCATATGTACATGGAATGTGGCAGGGCTTAATGATAGGAATAAACGCGCCCGTCTGAGCGAAATAAATAAACAAAACTCTGCGGATATAATCTGCCTCCAAGAGACTCATCTGCCCAGGGATAAGAAGGATCAAGTAAAAATTAGTGGTTATAATCTGTTAGCCTGTACCATCCAAATGACAAATATCCGTGGCATAGCTATCTTAGCCAAAAACTTCATAGGTCTAGCCACATGTAAGGCAGCGGACACTCAAGGCAGGTGGGTTATTATTGAGTGGGCTCTGGGTATAACTATTTGCTCAGTTTACGGCTCAAATCATGATGACCCTTTTATTTTTGCAAATTTAGAACTGGAACTTGCCTCCTGGTCAGGATCACGTGTATTCTGCGGCGACCTTAATATTTTGATGGGGTCTGCATTCAGAAAACAGAATCAACAAAGATATTCAGGCCGCAAACCAAGAGTATTTAATGCTATTAGCCTGCTTAGAGATAGCTATGACCTTGTGGACATTTGGGATGTTAAAAATCAACCTGACCCGGGGTACACATTTTTTTCACATCCCCATAATAAATACATTAGAATTGACTATATATTATAAACAAGGGACCTATCTAACCAAACAAAAGTTCTCAAATGTCCAAAATTAATTTCTGATTACAATGCCCTAATTCTCACAATTGATCTACCTAACTTTACCAGACAACGATCGAATTGGACATATTATATAAAATTCATAACTATTTGGGCTCAAGGGTATTTTGACACAAATCGATTCAGTGCCTCTAGGGGGGTGGTATGGGACTGCTTTAAAGCTGCCCTTAGGGGGGAGACAATTAGCTATGTGGCTAGAATAAAAAAGCAGCACAAAAGTGAAAACCGCCACTGAATGCTAGAACTAGCCAGAGCCGAAGAAGAACATATCACACTAATAGCTCGAGGGGAGGACGGGAAACATACAATGTGTCGAATGCTACTATTAAAAACAAATCAATAAAACAGGGGGCTGATCCAGAAAGCTGCAGAAACCTATCGAGTACACCAAAGCAATATTTATGAGAATGGGGACAGGGTTGGAAAACAGCTTGCTCTATGTACTCGACAGAAAATCTCCTACAATGTGATTACATCTATTAAGTCAGGTAGCCACAAACATACAAAAACAGAGGATATAGTTGAAGTGTTTCAACAATACTATCAAAAACTCTATCAAAAGGATAGCTTAGCTGATGTGGATGAAATTAACAAATTCTTAAGGGAATTTACAACTGATACAGGATGGAGTAGGGCCATAGACCCTATAACGAGAGAAGACCTGGAGAAAGACGTTACTATTACAGAGCTACAAACTGCTCTATCTGGTATAGCCTCAGAGAAAGCAGCAGGCCCCGGTAAAATTCCTTTAGAGTTATACAAGTTATACAAAATTTTAGGAGAATTTATACTGCCTTTCCTGTTGGATCGTGGAAAGAAACCAACATAATTATCTTTCCTAAAAAGGGCAAACACACTGATCTTCCATCATCATACCGCCCAATCTCATTGATTAATTCTGACTCAAAGTTATATGCTAAGATTGCCTGGCTATTCGGCCGGGAGGGTCGTCAAACATCTGGTCTCCCCCTGGCAGCATGGCTTTATTCCCGGCAAGGGCACTACGGACCATACTCGTAGAGCTATTTCATTATTCAACATCATGTCCGGGACGGGGGCCAGATGTCGATGATCCTCTTAGATGCTGAGAAAGCCTTCGACCGCGTGTCGTGGGAGTTCCTGGGGGCCGTGTTGGAGTGTAACAACCTTGGGCCTAACCTTGTTAAGTCAATAAGAGCAATGTACCAAGAACCAACAACTAAGCTCCAAGCAATGGGTTTTGAATCCGGCGCAATTCGAATTTCAAGAGGAACAAGGCAAGGCTGCCCCTGTTCCCCAATATTGTTTGCTTTATATATTAACCCCCTGATTCTGAAACTTCTACAAAGCCAAGCAATAAAACCCGTTATTGTTGGTATATATAAAACAAAATTTTTTGCTTATGCTGATGACGTGGCAGTATTAACACCAAACCCGTCTGAAGCAATTACAGAAATACAGGCTATCGCACAGACATATGGTCACTACTCTGTATACTCCCTCAATAAGGATAAAACAATCATATTATGTACCGATAACATTGACTTTATCGACTCCAGAAAAGCAGAAACAGCTGTGTATCTGGGAGTATGTATAAGCCGAGATGTCCAAAGCATTTGTAAACTTAATTATGAACCACTAATAAACACCATAAGAAAAGATCTAGCACGAGTCAATAGTTTACATTTGTCAATCATCGGTAGGGGAAACTTTTTAAAAATGAACATACTTCCCAGGGTATTATATTTATTTCGCACCATCCCTTTATTTATTGAGGATAATATTATTAAGTCTTTTGAATCACAAATGTCTAATTTTGTTTGGCAATATGGAAAAGTCAGGAGGTCTTTGAAATATCTATCGCTTCCACAACATAGGGGTGGCCTAGCAATTCCCAATATGTTGCTCTATTTCTGGGCTGCCTTTATTCAACAAATGGCACCACTTTTTTGCACCTCGGCTGCCGCTGAGAATGCAGGGGGCATGCAAATACCCTCTATTTATGAACTATCAATCGGAAGGAAAGCCCGTGGCTCCTTGCTGAGACAACTAGAGCCAAGCTATTTTAAAAGAGTTAAATTTAAAGTCAACTTTAGCGCATGGAAAGTATGGTGGAAAATCTCTAAATACATGCTAATTCCTCGATTTAATAGATATACTCCCTTGTGGCATTCCTCACTACTGCCAGTGCAGGGCAATGATGACATTACTAAAAAATGGGAAAGCATGGGGATTATTACAGCATGGGACTTTCTGGGAGATGATTTAAACGCCAGATTTTTGAATTTACAGAGAAATGTTGATGTCTCTAATAATGATTTTTTTAAATGTATCCAAAATAATACTATTTTAAGTTTTAAAACGCCTAATGTTACATTGGAAAGGATTCCTTTTTTAGAGACTATAAGTAAAAATACTACCAGAATATATGGTCTGCTTCTGGAAAAACTACAAGATGACCTGGAACACACTGAAGTATTATGGGCTGGTAAGATGGCTAATCCAAATGTCGATATCGACATGAGTTTACAACTAACATCACGCCTGCTCTTATCGTCTAGCCTAAAAGCCCAGTTGTATAAAACCATTCATAATCTGTATTATACCCCTGTATTATACCCTGCACCCATGGGGTAAAAGGATAAATGACAAATGTCCTAGATGTGGAATGGGTCCAGCTACCCTAATACATATGTTTTATGAATGTAATAAACTAACACTACTTAAGACAATGCTATCAGAATTCTGGGAGGAGGTGTTTGGGCATAAAGTGGCGGAATCCCCTACCCTCTATATTCTAGGTTATGATAGCACTCTTGAATTAAGCATGGAAGAGGAATCATGTCTTTTTGTTGGTACAGCAGTGTATAGAATAATACTGGCAGCACGCTGGAAAGACTTAGATCCACAGAGTTTTCAAATGTGGCTAACTCGCATCTTGGGGGTGTATAACCAGGAAAAAGCTATTTACGCTACTAGGGGTAGACACTCTAGAATACGGGGAAGTAAGATCTGGTCCCCAATAGCAGCCTGGAGCACGACTCTAAGAACCATATGAAATCCCATTATGATATTATTATGTATATTACTCTATTGTTTGAATATAATGAATATAAACAAAATGCAATATATATCCTAGCTATTTTGTATAAATCATGACATTTTCTTACCTTCTATATATCTGTTACTGATGTATGTATATATATATCCTCATTTTTTCTTGCCTCTTTTTTTAATCTATTTGTATCAATTGGAGTTGTTCAATAAAATTTCATTTTTTTAAAAAGGGAATCAGTCTTTCACCAACGTCCGGTATTTTCACATAAGGAACTTTATCAGGACTTAAGTGATATGAAAACTTGAAGGGAACCCTTTGGGATATTTACTTCCCTTCTCAGTAGCAGCAACAGCCGCCAGGATGTCATCATCAACTTTACTTTTGGAGCGTGTAACTGCTGCAACCAAATATGTCGATACTGCTGATTTTGCGGCCTCATCGGCCAAACTATTGCCAACGCGCATATGACCAGGGGTATGAATTACATACACGAGCGGCAACTGCTCTTTAAGCTCAGCCACTCGAACCCAGATCATTTTATGTTTTATCATGCTACCCTTGGAATCACGAAAATCATTCTGAATCCAAAAGAACAGGTTTTCATTGTAAGACTGGAGACAGTAGTAAGAAGCACTAACAATAAGAGTCGTCACACTAGGATCAGCGTACTCCAATGCAAGCATCAGAGCACGGAGTTCTGCCATTTGTGTGGTACAGTCCCCAAATGTCTGCGTATGCATGACATTGGACATGAATTCATCAGTCACCATTGTACCTACCACAATGGCGCAAGCTGAGACGTATGCGTGTTTAGTCCCATGCGGAACTTGCGCTGAACCGTCAGTGTAAATGATACAATGGAAATCCTCCAAAGGTCGCATAGTCAATGGCGCATGATGAACAAACTCATACTGCAAAAACTCTTGTGACTGTAAGAAGGCATCAGAAATAAACATGACATCCAGAGACGTCAATGATGCAGCCCATTGTATCCACCGGGGGTGCAAAGCTTTAGAATTTGATGGACTGGCTCTTGTCACTGCCTCTAGTTCAGGATACGGGGTAACAACCAACATGCGTTTTCCCTGCGACAGTGCACGTTCCTTAAGAATCGCCATTTGCACTGCTGTCAAAACATTTTCCAGAGTGGAAAACCGCATTTCAGCCAAAGTGTACAAGTGTGACTTGTAAGCGATAGGCACTGTGTCACCTTAAAAGTAAGGTAAGTGAAACCCACCACCCCAGGGATGATTCTTGTCACCAGGTTGGTGTGGTTATCACGAGTCAGTAAGAATTTAGATTCTAGAAGATCAGCCTGCAAAGATTGCAAAATGGCTGAATGTTCAGGCAGCCAGCATGATTTGGTAAAAGTAGGTTGTATCAAAGCATACAAAGGCTTGATACGCTGGGCATATTCGGGAATGTAAGTACGCCCGAAATTTTAAAAACCCAGCAAGGACGGTAATTTTTTCAGAGTTGTAGGAGCGCGCAGTTGTGCGCATTTCTCCAAGAAGTGAGGGGCCAATCCTCGACCTTCATTGTTGAGCTCGTAGCCCAAGAACAACACTGTGTACTCTGCAATGTGAGACTTTGCAAAGTAGTATTTGTAACCGAAGTCCGCAAAGTTACAAATTATGCAGTCAACGCGACACAGATGCGCCCAAATTTCGTCATCTGTGAGATAAATGTCATCCACATACGAACACGCATCTGAATCAACTTTCTCTAAGAGAGAGACGATACGGGCAGCAAACACACCTGGACTATTCTTATAGCCCTTTGGCAGGCGTTTAAATTGGCGTTGTTTGCCGCCACTGGTAAAACTGGTCCATTGGGAACTTAGACCATCCAAATTGTGGGCAAAAAAAACGTTGGATATGTCAAGTGTGGTTTTAAACCGTTTTCACACAAGACCATCCACCAAAGCAGAGCCGTGCGTATTCTGTACTGCACAGGTACGGCAATGCGAGTTCAAATGCCGGTAATCCAATACTAAACAGTACGAACCGTCAGGCTTGGTCACAGTAAAAAGTGGACTATTCATCGTTGACACACAAGTTTCAATCACTCCTTGATATTCCAATTGTTCAAGGATCTCCGCAACGGAAGCCTTAGCTTCACGTCGGATGGGATATTGAGGTTGAGGCTGTGGCATAGGCCGTAAGGGAAATCTCGTGGTGCTGGAAAAATGTATCCAAACTACAGTGCGTAAGGTACAGAGCCGGCGCAAGGGCTTTAGCCCACTCTTCTGCAAAATTCAGCGCATGCTCCTTCGAGACCGTGTGCGCGAAACTAGGGAGGATTACCTCCTTCCCTCTCGGAGCTGCATATTGGTCAGTCGCTGTCACCTTCAGTAGTGGACGCAGGGCCTCTCGCACTATGGTAATCTCCGCCGCGCTGCCCAACAACGTCAGCGCCCATGTCTGATTCCGGCATATCTCGCTGCTAAAGCGGCACCTTTCTTTTTCTGAAACTGGGGTCTTTTCTGTAAAGAATCATCCTGCTTGCCTTTTCCGTCTTTCAGGCGGGGCTGGTCGCGACTCTGCTGGCCACCCCTAACTCTTCCGCCTCTTCCACCACCGGACGAAGAGGCCGATGCGTCCTGTAAAGAACGAGGAGAGCGTTGATCTGGAACCTGGAAACTATCAGGCGACTTAATCGTAGTGCGGTCGCGCAAATCATAAACGCACTCAGTAGACGCAGGCACGGGTGATGGGGGACGGGACTCCTGTTTCTGTTTCCCCTGTTTTTTATTTCTGTTCCAATTTTTCTTTGGAGCTGTGGGTTGAACGTCCGTTTCAGACTTCGTACCGTGAGTTTGTTTTTTATCTTTAGCAGAAAAGGGGTTGACACCTAAACTAAAGCCGCCATAATAATTCTCGGTAACTGTCGGGGTTTGTCGGCTTCGGGGACATCGCGTAAGGCATTAGCCACCTGAAAGTTCACCGCATCTCCCTTTATATTAGAAAGGACGAGATCGGAAACTACGTCAAATGTGCCAATGAGTCTCATTCCCAACTCAACCGCAGCCTCAGGTCCGTGTTCGTCCTGAACACGCTTAATGACCGTCAGAAGGACAGCCATTGACGGAGTGCCGAAGCACCTCGTGGACACTGCCGCAAAAATCTTACCCCATTACTCGCAGTCACCGGCTTCTGGTACCAAGTCCTTGGGTAAACTAATTGTGAGAATCCTGTGTTTTTCAACTGGAGTCGAATTAGGAAATACTGCTTCAGCTGGTCAAACTTGCATATCATCCTTATCTTGGGGACGCATGCCCATTACCGCATTGACCATCATGGGACTAAGCTTCATTCCGCTCGGTCCAGCTGGAAGGGCCGCAACACCAGGGGCCCGCCCTGGAAACTGCGGGTAATATATTGAACTAGAGTCCGAATAACACTAATAGAAGAGTTATACAGGGTCCGTAATTCAGCAACAGGGACTTGCTCCGCGGGGGTGAATCCAGCCAAAACCGGCCAAGAAGCGCCTGGAATGGACAAAGCACCCAATCTAATCGCTGTTACACTGTGGGGAAGGGCGCCATTAAACCAAACACAGTGCTGCCATGCAGAAATCGGAATCTCCTGTGTTCTATAAGGAACATACTCCAAGGGCACGGCTGTGTGAGTATAAGTCTCAAATACCTGAGTAGCTGCCTCCACAGTGGGAAATGTCACCCATGATTAGAAAATCTCAAACGGGTAAGCAACTTCAGCACTCACCACCAAAATAACTGCCATGCCTTCCAAACCTACGTTAAAAGCCTGCAAATGATTGCGGACCGCAATGCGACTATGCTGCGGTATGTTAACGTTGGCTATAGCGACACAGAGAAGAAGAGGTACAATGTAAAACAATGTAGCACAACTGGGTAGTAATTCAAAAGGAAACAGTTTTGAAAGATTCAAGCTTGCAAGGACCTATGTAACTATAGGTAGGTTTGTCCAACACTATTGTAAACCGGAAACAATAGTGAAGGGGCTAAGGACTGATAGAAGTACTACTCAAGCATCATGTAATAAGACCACCAACGTTGGGCGCCATGTAGCAGGGATTCTGCTCCTACATAGAACTGTGCATAGAGACTTGAAACCTCAGTGAATTAGGGTGCGCCAAAACTCACCTTAGTAGCCAATATCCCCTACCAGACTAGCAATCAGTGTCTCATTTGTTCTTCCATAACCCCAATGATTAGACAACCCAGAACATGGAACTTAGAATTCCTCAGGCAATGTGGAACACATGAAAAGTCTTTTGTTACACTCTCATACAAGTCCAAAACTGGGAGTAAATAGAGATACGTGCAAGTATGATTTTTTATTTTATTTTTCAAAAACAAAGGTGATAAATGTTCCCAATGTACTTCGTGTTTCTATGGGGGCGCTGTAAAACAAAACATACGCTCTGATGATTGGGATGTCCAGGCCGTAGAGGCTCTTTTTTCTGATTTGAAATATCATGCTGCCTTTGATGCTGAAGATTTGTATTTGGACTCTGCTAATTATGCAGAGTTGTTTTGTTATCAACACTATGACAATCATTTCCTGTATAAAGCAAGCACATTTAGAAATATGATTATTTATACACAATGGGAACACTGTTCAGCCCCCATTGAAGGTAGTTCAAAAACTCTTTTGAAAAAATTTACATATTTCACTGATTTTAGTCAATCCAAACCTAAAGCCTTTTATTTTAAAACGGCTACAAAATCATCTTCCAAAGTTAGACTCACTCACTCAAAATTATTATACTCAAAATCCTTTATGGATCAATTAGCTATAAGTGGTTATGAGCTGTGGAAAGATACCATTGATCTTAAATCTGTTTGGGGTTCTAAACCCCGGCAGGTACAAGGCACTGAGGCCATACATCGGGAGTGCCTTTTCCCGACTCACATGTTGTTTTTAAATTTGACTATTTTTGACACCACTTGCTTATGATTGGCTACTAAAAAATTGAATGCCCCTGCCATTCCTGATCTAGGTGCTTACCCTACTTGGGACAATCACATTGATGAATTACAGTCCCTACTTACTAATACCTCCTTTAATATTTCCAACTTGGATCCCCAAGGTTGGTTGCTTTGGCAAAAAAGTTCTGACTCATGTCAACATCGTTTTCTGGGTCTGGCCCCGGGCTATACACAGGTTAGGGTGGACCCCCGTTTTGATAATTCCCATTCTGTTACTACCTATTCATTTCATTTTTTTTAGGGGGTTTTGTAAAGCGCTTGGTGACGCACAGCGGCGTGTCCCCGCGCTGAAGAGCTGATATTTACTGGAGCTTACACATGCGGAACAACTTACTGTGCGAATAGTACAGTTTTAAGCTTGACTCTAAAGAGTGGTTCTGATGGTTCTAATCGCAACGCCGTGTGTAACTTATTCCATCTAGAAGCTGCAAGGTGCCTAAAGGATCTTCCGCCCATCCGAGCTCTGGACACCTTAGGAATGACTAGGAGTCCTGAGCCGGAAGATCTCAGGGAGCGGGACGGCTCATAGGGAGTCAGCAGTCCTTTCAACGGGAGAGGAGACCTCCCATTGATAATCCGGTGGCACGTACATAATGCCTTGAATTCTACCCTGCTTCTGATCGGGAGCCAGTGCAAAGACCGGAGGGCCGCTATGGATGCAGCTCTTCTGGGTAGTCTGAGCACTAGTCGGGCAGTGGCATTCTGTAAAACCTGTAGGCGGCTCAGATTCTTCTCCAGGGTCCCTAAGTAGAGAAGATTGCCATAGTCCATCTTTGACGTGACTAGTGCATGTACCAGGGTTTGACGAGCTCTGACAGGTAAGAACTTCAATACCTTCCTAAGACTTTTGAGAGTCCCAAAGCATGATCCAACCACCTGATTGATCTGGGGGCCAAAGGTAAGGTCGGAATCAAACCAGATGCCCAAGTTCTTTGCTTTCTGGCAAGGGGTGGGTGTTGGACCTAAACAAGGCGGCCACCATGCCGACGTCCACGCCGATTGCCCTCCCCCCACTACCAGCACCTCGGTCTTGCCTCCGTTGAGCTTGAGGCAATTGGCGGACATCCAGGCAGCAAGGTCTTGCATGCAAGCTCTGAAAATGTCCGCCGAGGGACCGGGCGCACGCGACAGGGAGATGACCAACTGCGTGTCGTCGGCATAAGACACCATTCGAAGGCCGTAACTCTCTACTAAGGTGGCAATCGGGGCAACATAAAGGTTAAAGAGTGTCGGACTCAGGGACGAGCCCTGCGGCACCCCCTGATCTAAAGATATTCGCTCCGAGTAATGATCACCTTGCCTTACTTGGAAGCCTCGGCCTGTAAGAAATGAATGAATCCATTTCAGCGCTGCCCCTCTCACCCCACCTTTGTTTAGACACTGTAGCAAGATGGAGTGTGCTACAGTGTCGAACGCCGCGCTGAGGTCTAAGAGGATTAAGGCCATGGTTTGTCCCTCATCAGCACCTTGCCTGAGGGTTTCGGTAGCCCTGAGAAGGGCAGACTCCGTGGAGTGATGGGGCCGAAACCCGAATTGTGTAGGATGAAGAAGGTTGCTTTCCTCCACAAATTTCATTAGCTGTTTATTTACCACCTTCTCCGCTACCTTAGAGAAATAAGGCAGCAGGGAGATGGGGCGAAGGTTGTCTAGCTTCTCACAACTAATGTTGGGCTTCTTGCGGAGGGGAAGCACCACAGCCTGTTTCCAGTCCTCTGGTATGGAACTGGAGCGGAAGGAGATATCCAGCAGGTGTCTAATATAGGGTTCGAGTGTTTCCAGACTGTCTCCCAACCTTTTTGGGGAGGCGGGATCTCGAGGAGAGCAGGATTTGACAGATCTGCATATTTTAACTAAATCCACCGATGAAGGGGTGGTAAAATTGAGTAACAGATTTTGATCGGCTTCATTTCTTGAAGAGTCCGCTGCCACTTCCGCTGCTCGAGGTGTATCGGGAAAAGCAGAGTAAATCTTAGACACTTTATCCCCGAAGTAGTTGGCAATCCGATTGCATGCTGCTACTGAGTGCTCTTCATCTTGAGTGGAGTTTTTTGGGGTGGCCAGGGATTTATATATGCTGAACAGTTCCCTGGCAGAGTTCTCTGCCACTTGGATTCTGTCAGCATAGTATGTGGCCTTCTCTGTCCGGATCTTATTGTGATAGGTGCGTCTCTTTGCGAGATAGGCCTCTTTCATCCGGTCATCATATGCCACTCTCCACTGTCTTTCTGCACGTTTGCAGTCTCTTTTGGCTCAGCGCAGCGCCTCGCTAAACCAGGGAGCTGTTTTTTGTCTGTGGACACCTTTTGTTGGCCGACCCAGTGGGGCTGTGCAGTCCAGAGCAGCCGTGATGCGGTCATTGAGCAATTTATTTGCTGTCGCCACGTCATTACCTCCTGGGGGCCCTTCCGCAGTAAGAGCCTTATTAAACTCTTGCAGGGTGAATCTTGCCCACCTGCGTCGAGAATAGTTAAGTGGGGTAGGGGCGATAGCTTTATGTATTCAGTGGGAAAATCATGTCAAAATTGGCTAAAACATTCCACCTTCGCATCAGTTAAGCAATGTGAGAAAGTGCCATCTTTCTTGCATTGGTATGCCCCCACTTTTTTCTGAACTGCTGATGTGCGTTAACTGAGTGTCCCCATGGCTCCTGCCAACCAGGTGCCCAGGGTCTGTGTGCCTTCTCTGAAAACTGTGTTGAAACTAAAACCCAATTGGCATCTCAGGCCACCCAGAGAAGACCCATAAGGGCTGCAGCACTTATTATGCCACCCTTAGGGGCCCTGTACCCTGACACCTAACCACTGCTTTTGCAGGCTGAGTGTCTAAGTACAGAACCAAACAAAGAGTCGACATGCCCACAAAACCCCCTGCCCTGGCATACATCAGTCACCCTCTAGCTGGGTGCCCTATGCCAGTGGTGTGGGCACAGGTGCATGAGCCCTGTGCCCCTACAGTACCCAGGGCCATTTCTGGGCACTGTAAGTGCAGTGATGCCCTTAAGAGTATGTGGTGCTTGGTGGTTGTTATTACAAACTCCACAGCACCATAGTGGCTACACTGAAGACTGACAAGTTAGATATCAAACTTCTCAGCACATTAAACTCACACTGATTCCAGTGTGGGATTTAATGTAAAATGCAATACAGAGGGCATCTTAGAGATGTTCCCTGAAACCTAACCTACAATCCACATCTTGTCTGAGGCGCTACCTAGGCTGCCACACCGCAGACATGTTGCTGGACCCCTGAGTGGAGAGCCCTTGCTCTCCTGGGCCTGCAGCAATGCACATCCTGGGATGAGGTGCCAAGCCTCCGCCTCCAGGATGGGCAGGGGAAGCTTCAAAGGCATTCCACTCTTGTGAGCTTCTCCAGACCATTTGCTGTACTCAGCAACTGGCCCCCACCGGTTCTGACCCCCACTCTGGCAGAAAGACTGGCGGGAAACCCTACGTCAGGAAGGGGGAGTGCCAACCTGTGCCAACTGCACCCCTCAGGTGGGGGAGATGAGGTGAAGCACGACCCCGGGCCCCGGCCATCTTGAAGATGGGGAGCCCTGCCCAATCACAGCTAGGCTCCTGCCCCCATCCCACAGGAGAGGAGCAGGCTAGGGGGTGTACCCACCCCAGGACAGGGACCCATTGGTCCCTGCCCTTGCCCTACCTGTAACACCCCTAAATTTAGTATTTAGGGGCACCCTGTACCTTCCTTCCTCAGATCCCGATTTGCAACAACAAGAAGACCAAGAAACACGAAGACCTGCCGTGCAGCTGCTAACGAAAAGACGACACCCACTGAATTGGTCGCAGAACACTCCAGGCCTGTTGATCCTGGAACCTGCTCCTGCGAAACTCCAGTGTCTCCAACGGACAGCAGCCTCGACAACCCCGGAGGACCTGCCTGCCTTGAACCTTCCAAAAGACTGGGACTCCATGAGCAGTGGTTCTGCTCCAACAGCAAAACACTTGGTGCCAGCCAGGAACCGCAAATCCGGCCCACTTTGCACCCGCCAAACCTGGCCTGTGCCTGAGTAATCCAAGACCACAAGGACGTCTCCCTGGCAACTGGGACCCGAAGTCCAGTGCCCAAAGACCCTCCTTGACGACCCAGACGGCGTCTGCAGCCTCAGAACCAGGGACCCCTCCAACCGCGACCAGTCGACGGGAAGATTTCCCGACACCAAAAGACACCCCTGCACCCGGCACCCCACTGCCCCCTGTGCCCTCCTTTGGGGTACCTATCTCTTCTCCAAGATCCCAACTTACCTCTCGAAGGGGTGGTCGCATTTGAAGAATCTCCACCCCCGAGCCTGCAGCCTTAGTTCACTTTTTAACTTTCCCATTGGATAACATTGAGCGCCCGACGGTTTAAAAGCACCCTGCACCCAGCCGCCCGAGTGCCGTTGGAAGTGCAACTACTACCCTACTCTACTTCCCCACTTGCCCTGAGTAAGTGACCAGGAGCTCAGCTTCCACAGCCGTGTGGCCTGCCTGCTTGCAGCCACTAACCAAAGGCCCCCTACCCTCCATTGGATTGTGTTGGGCCTACTCTCTCTGCACCCGGCTGCCCCTGTGCCGCTGAGGGTGTAACAACTGTACCTTTCCGACCCTGTGAGACCCCTGGGTATATGCTCAGAACCTTAACTCCACCAGTCGAGTACTCACCTGAAAGCTGATAACTCACTTTCCTTCCATAGGCTAACATTGACTGGTTTTCACTGAAATTTCTTGTAAGCGTGGAGTTTTGAAACTTTAAAATATTCATCTAAAATCAGCCGAATAACGAATCCTGAAATACTCACCTGTGATCAGGAGACAAGTCAGTACTGTACCTTTTAGCCCAGTCATGAACTGCAAAAGTAATCCTAACTGTACTTACCAGTAACTTGAATTTTCTTCCATAGGAAACCATTGACTATTTTTCTCTGAAATTTCTTCTATGTCAATTTTTGCAAACTAGAAGTATTCCTTAAAAATCGTACCAAATTCTAAAACTTCATTACTTACCTTTCTTAGGTAGAGGTCCCAGTGCTGAACCTAGGAGTCCAGTACTGGATTACAAAAGTAACGAGAACCTACTTTACCTGTGACTTGAATTTCCTTCCATAGGATAACATTGCTAGTTTTTCACTGAAAAGTTTCTAAGTGTCAACTTTGAAAATACATTTATATTGTTTAAAAATCACAACTGTAACCAATACGCTTTTACTTAACTGTTTAGAGCTTAGGTCCCAGGACTGAATCCAGGATCCAGCCCTGTGGTTAGAAAAGTAATCCTTAAAGTCATCAACTGCATTTATGTAGAAAAACCCATTGAGCTCAATGTTAAATTGTGTTTAGAACTTTGTTGCCTATTGTAACCACTGTAGCTATGGTACTTACAGAGTCTATTGCCTTTCTGCAAAGTAATTACCTAAAGTCACTCATATTGAGAAAAGTATATTTTGATACCTGTTGGTTTTAAAATAAAACGATTATATCTTTTGATATAAAAACAATTGGCCTAGAGTTCAGTTCTTATGTGTGAATCCTTTTGCTGACTGAGTGTGTACAGCAAATGCTTTACACTGTCCTCTGATACTGCTTACTGCTCGACCAAGCTACCACTTTAGAGAGTAAGGCCATATCTGACTTTAGCCTCTGTTATACCTCTGGAGACTGGGGACTCTATACACACTGTACCTTACTTTGGTCCTGTATATATAGAGCTACTTTCTTACAAGCAACACTTATCACAATTGTATGATGATGTTGATTTGAATGACTTTGTAAATGGCCCTGTAGGAAGCAGGTCCAAAAGATGGATTCACGCTATTTGCCACAAAGTTTGGAAATTGTCTCAAATTGATGTTGCTTCTAGATTAAGGGCTATTGATCAAGCTAATTTAGAAAAAGTGCTTGCAGTTGTTGATAATAGCATGAATACCCTTTCTTCCAGGATTTACACTTTAGATAATATCGTTTCATCTGTTGTGGATATTGTGCAAGATGATGTTTCTGTTTTGTTCCATGGTCAAAATCAATTGCACTCGATAATGCAATATGCTTGGACTTTGCAAACGTTAAAATCTGGTAAAATTCACTGGGACTACATGAATATCTCATCTTTATTTTTACCATTTAATTTAACTGAAAAGCAACAGTTCATGTCCATGAAGGATGCAACATATTCCCTTCTGCATATAGAAAAGTTGGAACCCTTACCATTTTCTGTAGCTGAATATAATTCTGCTGTATGGCTTATTCATGAGTTAATAACACTGCCTTTCCCATTGTTTAAATTTAATTATTGTATGAAGCATTATGCCCTAGGCAGATATGAACCATTGGGTAGTGCTTTTCTCCATGAAGTTTGGTCTCTGGCATTTACATATAGGTGCATGCGAGATGGTAAAGAAGTTTATTTGAAAGGGGAGAAATGCGTTTCCACACCTGATCACTCTCTATTCTGCACCAATATACAATTACATGGCGCGTGTAATACTGAAGCCCCTAATTTAGCCTGCATTTTAAAGGGTACTCCAGTACCGGCAATAACACCGGCCATTACATTATTAGCTAACAGTAGTTATTTACTTTTAAATAATGAAGCGTGCTGTGGGATGCAACCCGGCATTCCGTACATTGTAACTGTCTCCCAACGTGTAGTTTGCTGCAAAGATTTGCTTTTCCCACCCCCGCATGGGAGACTCGATGTCTCAATCTGGCCTTCCATTCCGACCTTGACAGCAGAGTTCTACAAGATGAGCAGAATAAGGGTTCTATTGTCCCAAACAGAAGTTCCCCTTACTTCCTCTTGTGAAACATTTGTCCTTCACGTGGCTAACACCCGTTCAGATGTGCATGCCCTTTTAAATAGTCCCACTTCATTTCGGTGCCTTGATTCATCCCATATTCAATGCCTCTTCGACAAGTGGCGTGTCGCTCTTTTTTAAGGCTGTTAGCTCCGGCCTTGTGACCCCTTTACAAATTATATTTGGTGTGATACCGGCATTTTTCATTCTATTTTTTCCAGTGGGTTACCTTTAATTCTCTCCTCGGCTGCCGGTGTACTGCTGTTGCTTTGCTTACTCCGCAATGGCTGCACTA
Source organism: Lissotriton helveticus (assembly GCF_964261635.1). Lineage (NCBI taxonomy): Eukaryota > Metazoa > Chordata > Amphibia > Caudata > Salamandridae > Lissotriton > Lissotriton helveticus. The sequence goes on along the minus strand of NC_136068.1, from coordinate 1,589,219,292 downwards.
TCTGTGTCATGAGACAGCCTGCCTCGGCTGCTCAACCATCGCAACCGGATGCTTGAATTCTATGGAATGCTACCACTGGCGACTTTGAGTGTAGCTTATGGATTATCTTTCCGGTTCTCATACTTTACATGCGTTCAGCCTGTGTTTCATTGCCTGGATTGTTCATTTGAATGGTCTTTGGATTTATGCCTGTCAAGTACGGCATCTCCTTCCCCGGATTATGATCAACTGATGAGTCCCTTAGTGGCTCACGAGTTGGACTGTTCTGGCATTGGGATTAAGGCCTGTGCAGCTGCGCATGGACTTCTAGGAAATTGGAACGTATATGAGGCGGCGCTTGACTTCGATGTCACGAATTTACCTCGGGGAAAATGTTGGTTGTCCTCTGATGGCAGCCGTTGTAACATACTATGCCTATATGCTGATGGACTAAAGACAGTTAACCAGCTAAGAGCACATACTGAATTGTGATTTTTTCAAAACATTTTGCTATATTTAATCCATGTTGGGCAGTATGCCCTTTCATGGCTTTTTTTTCTTTCTTACTTCTCTTGCCTCAATTCTTCGAATTTATAATTTCCAATTAGGCGGTTTGACAGGAGAGGGCAGGTTAGAGATTTTCTCACCAAAAATCACTGAGAGCTTATCACACAGCTCTAAAGAAGGTAAATTATCACTGAGAGTTCATGTCAGTACAGAAATGAAGACCCTGAGGCCCTGTACAGAAACTTGCCCTTGACAGACAGAATTGGAGGTCCTTTTTTGCTGCCCTACTTACCAGTCAGCACAGTGGGCAGTAAGTAACTAAGTATGTCAGTAATGGCAGCACACCTTTGCAAACAAGAAATCTGCTTCTGGACTGAAGCTTCATGTGTGTACTGTCTAAGAAAGGGCAAACTGAATAGAATGCGACTTGTAATATACTGTACTAAATACCTACTTGAATTGTTGAATTCTGAGCATGTTAAAAAAAAGATTTACAAAAAAAAAAAACAGAAATCTGCTTCTGAACAATTGTTTAATAAAAGCCCATTCATCAGACAGTACACGCCAAGATTTTAATTTCACTATTGTACTACATTGTCATCATGGTGCCCGAGGGCCGGATTTAGATATCGGCGGACAGGTTACTCCACACAACGGTGATGGATATCCAGTCTGCCAAAATATAAATCCCATAGGATATAATATGATATATATTTCAGCGGATGGGATATCCTTCACCGTTGTGCCGAGAAATAAATCAGGCCTCAAGTCAGCTTGCAGAAATCCACCATAATTACTGTGCAGATTCTCAGTTACCCAGAGCCTATGTTTAATAACGAGTGAGGAGAAATGTATTCTATGGAGGAGAAAGTAACTACCATTTTTCAGAAGTGATTTCCTCTTCAGAAAATTCCCTTGTGAACTGCTCTCAGGATTTTGGCCCACCTACGATCCATATTGTCTTGCATATTCATTATAGCACATCTCACGGTCAAATGAGGCTTCTTCGAGAATGCTTGTAGGATCATCTCAAAAATGCTAACCTATGTAACTTGTAAAAGCTTTCAAAGAGTTGCTAGACCTGTGTGAATCCTACCTATCCCCTTTCAAAGTACGCCTACCAATTGATTAAATAATAAGTGTGTGCACCAGGCAGGAGCATGGGGTATCTAGGGAATGTAACTGTTTAGTGAAGCTTCACTCTTCTAGGAATCATTCTTCTTCTGGGTGATTTTTAATTTGCCGCCAATCAAATACTACTTTGACTGAATGCTTTAACCCCTTCCATGTGCGCGGAATTTCCGTGCTGTGCCGGCGTTTCCACTAGTGGGCGAGGATTCGGACAGCCAGGGGCCGTCCTGTGCACACGCTCACCATGATGCATGATGGCTCCCGGCCGTCGCGCGAATGGAAGAGGTTAAGTACAATGTTCTATTCGCTTCACCCAATTCCCAGTGGGGATTGGTTAGAGCTCTGCAATCTTTTGAAGTCCTTGACTTGCAATACTTCTAATAGCAGCTCCCCTTTTACACATTTCTTTTAACTTCTTCTGCCTTTTCTAAGTCAAAATAACATGACTAACCTTTTCATTCTTCTTTTTCAGTAACTGTATCGGTGCAGCCACACGATGAAGCTTCATTATGCAGTGGTTGCCAGAAGAATCTTGTCGGGACAAGAATCGACCTTCCTTTTGGAGAGCTGGAAAGCCAAGCGTCTGCATGAGCCAGGGTTCGGCTTATATAAAATAGATGAGCAAAAAATGGCCATCGCGCCTCAAGACTTGGGTAACTTCTGTTTGAAATATTCTGATATTTCCCTTAGCCATATGCTCACATTGGTGCAAAATCACGTGTCTTTGAAAATGCCATGGGCCAAGGATTCCCGGGAGTAATTTAAAGGAAAAACTGATTTGTGATCCTAAAGATCCTGGAAGTGCAAATCATTCTGGCACATCAATGGAGACTGATACCTTGTGGTTGTGAGGACAAATATAGCATTTTGTAGTAGCATGCCTATATCGCAACCGAATATTTTGACCTTTGCGACAGTGCCCCATCCCAAAGGTTAAATACTCGTCTGTGTCTGTGTTTTTTTTTAAAGTAAAAGGATCTCACCAGCCTTTGGCCATGTATATGACCCGCAGATTTCCATGATTGATCTTCCGGCCTGTAGCCTTTCCAATCCACAAGATAGAAGAGCTTTATTTTATTTCCCTTGGCATCAAGTATTGCTTTTACTTCAAATACCAAATTTTGACCGATCTGAATGGGAGACTTGGGGGGGATGGTGGATCTGGTATCTTTTGTACAAGGCTTTATGAAGAAGCAGGAGCACTTTTAGTCTTCAGGCAATTGGAGCTAAACACTTATAAGGTATGCAAAATCATGAACGGAAGGATCCCGATAACGTTAGGCAAAGTGTTTGGGAACCTCCCAGTCTCAGATTCTTTGTTGCTAATCATACTTGGTCTCCTTCCATATATGAAGGTACTTTTGATGCATAACAATCAGTGGCTTCTTTGTTTTTTTCTTCAGTTTGAAATAATTGTTAAATAACCTTTTGTTGAATGTTTTTGTTAATATTTCTCTATTGCATTTTTGTTAATGTACAACAACAAAAACAGAAAGACAGCACAGCGCAGTCAGCACGTACACCTTTGTTGAATGTTACGTTTTTGTGATGCTCTCTAACTGCTAAAAGCTTACTGCAGTCCTTTTTCCAATTTGATTAAATGTTTTTGAGATGCATTACTGTGAGACAAAAGAAATCGGCTATCTCTGTACTTGCATGAGAACAATTGTTATTAGCAAATTCTGCTAAAATTAGGGCCTGATTCCGCCAGACTCGCTGTGGCCATTCAGACAGCTGATCCGGCTGCACCAGGGAACCGCCGTTCGTTCCCTAAAGGGCAATCCAGTAGGCACGATGGGACCACCGCGGTCCATAGCATATTATGAGTATCCCCACCGCAAGCCTTTTCATGTCGGTAAGCCTGCTATGGAAAGGCTGGCTATGGAGAAACAAAGGGGGCCTATCAGGTCCAACATGTGCCTCCCTTTCTGAATGCACCCCAAGTTCTAGCACAGCCTGAACTTCACAGTTGATGCCGTGCTTGAACTGCTTTTGGGTCCCCATTGCGTTGCTGGTTTTCAGGGCACCGCCGTGGGAACGGCAAAAGAAAAGTCTGCCAGACAGGAGTTGAACTCGTAATTTGGCGGTGGACCATGCACGGCTTTGGCAGTACTGTGTCGGCACTAAGCAGAACATTGTTATAACTCTTGAGTAGGAACATAAATCATTTTGTCTTTCAGCAACAGCCTGTCTTTAATACTGTGCTCTTCTTTTTGTGCTAATCTCTTGAATCTAATTTGCTTATCTCACCTGTCAATTGGGTGTAAAAGTATCGAAATCTATTGTTGCAAACGTTCAATCCACCAAGATGATTTTAGGAGGTTTTTTTTGTGTTTGAATTTTCTGTGGATTTTAACCTGGATGGGGCGTCTGCTTTGGCATTTTTTGTACAGGGTTGGAAAGTGATAACAACATCAAATTCACTGTAAAAAAATCTAGTATATTGTTACAGTGTGTCATGCTCCCAGCAAATATTGCTGCCATTCTTGAGATGCTAATTTAATGGCCAATGGCATCCTTTTGGTGATGATATCATTTTCTTCCATAGGGAGCAATGTCTTAGAAAAGAAGGCTGTGGGGTACATTTGTCCAGATTCTGGGTTTCTTTGGGATAGGATTCCCCCTGTTCTTCCCACCCAGCCCTTTGAGAGGCATCTGCCTCAACCAGGAAAGTAAGAGCTGGTTCTGGGTGCACTGGTGAAACTTTTTGAAGCCTGCAAAAACTTATCAGAGTCCTCAGACCAAGAAATGTTTGATGAAACACAAATATTAGTTTGCAATATCCAGGAAGTTCTGGAGTTCCTTGACATTTCTTGGAACTGGACAATTGAGAATAGCTTCTCCTTTCCAATTATCCATTCTCATTTCCTCTGGGGTGACATAGGATCCCAAAATTTCCACTGTCATGAAATGGAAGGATAATTTCTCCAATTTAGTGTACAAGTGGTTTTCACTAAAGTGATGGAGAACTGCTTGGACCTTTTTGATGTGTTCTTGCTCGTTCTGAGAGTAGATTAAAATGTACTAATTGTAGACTACTACACATACTTTTAAGAACTCTCGTAGAATCTCATTCATAAATAAAAATTGGAATATTGCATTGCAGGGTCTGAAAGGCATAACACAGTACTCGTAGACACTATGGGCCATATGTATCAAGCAAAAATGCGATCTGCCATTTTTCTTAGTGGTATGTTTGAGGCAAATCTGCGTGCAAAAAAAGGAATCGCTAAATTTGCAATTCCTTATTTTGCGATTGCATTTAAGGAATCGCACATTTTGCGATTTCTTAAATGCAATGTAAGAAGCACCAAAAAAAGTGCAATTTGGCCTTAAGGAATCACAACTTACTACCAACTTCAAGTTGGTGGTAATTTGCGATTTCTTTGAAAAATGCTCTTTTTTGCATTTTTCAAAGTACAATGTGTAGCACATACATGCCCTTATTATGGGGAGGTATTCCTTAATTGTGAATCACAATTTGAGATTCCCAATTAAGGAACATGTAGGATTCGCAAAATGTATTGCAAATCCTACATACATAGCATTTTGCGATTCTCAAATAGCGATTCGCAAAAAATTGCTATTTGAGAATCGCAAATGAGGATTTTGATACATATGGCCCTTTATTTTGTATAAAATGCAGTCTTCCACTTGTCTCCCTCTTGAACTCTAATAAGGTGATATGCCTCGCAGAGGTCCAATTTTGTATAAGCTGTGAAGTTTCTAACCTGGTCCAGTAAAACCTTTGTCAATGGTAGTGGTTATTGGGTTCTTGTCATAACTCAGTTAAAGGCGCAATAGTCAATCCACATCCAGAGTTCTTCACTCTTCCAAAGGACTAAGAAGAGAGGGGACAACACCAGCGAGGTTGAATGCCAGATAAAACTGTGAGAAGCTGTTAGTCCTTGAACAAATGAGGGAAGATATCAGTTCAGGGGGTACTTGATAACAAGACCAACCACAAAAGGGGGAACCTACTGAAATATTACCCTTTTGCTAGTGTATGCTAGGATTGTGAAGCCTGGAAACACCTATGATAGCTCCAAACAAATGAAAGACAATAATGTCAAAGATAATTAGCTCCAAATTCAATGTAGTCCACTGCTCTTAACTGGCTCGAGTACCTTCTTTATTATTCAAAGAATTTCTATGGTTTTTGTCAAGGAGATCTCTAAGAAATTCCCAGGAACCCTTAAGTCAAACATGACTTTTAAACCCTTACTTCACTGCTGAGACAGTATCAAAGGTACTTGAATGGTCAAGTGTTTCAGAACAGAAAGACGCTGTGTTTCTTATACTATGTAAACCAAGTAATGTGTGACACTTGGCAAAATGGTCTCATTTTTCCATATTCTTAGGGACATTTCTTGGGTTGAGGCATCTGGCTTTGGTAATTTTGGTTTTGCTGCACAGTCCTGTGCAAAATGCCTGCACTTGCCTCAGTAAGGGCAAAGATTTATTCTTCTGCTCATATCTTCTTTGGACAGAGATCATCTAATGCTCCCAACTGGCATTGGTTCCAGCTTATCAAGGCGTTTGTTATAATTTGGTTTCTTTTCCTGTCTATCAATCACAAGCCTAGCATTGAATTTGAACCCTTCCCATTACACTCGCTAAGTCTTTGTTCTAGCTCAACTAGTTTTGAAAATGGAAAACTTGGAAATATTGCCATTAAAACTTTCCTGAGGAGCCAAACGGACTGATGCTGGATGTGTCTCCAATATATTCAAAGACTGGCCTTCTGTAGTATCAGTAACTTCAGAAGTAACATGATGTTGCCGTCCTGCCCCACGTGATGTATCGTGTGAAAATGCTGGTAGTAACAGTGGCTGGGGGGATGGGATGGAATTTGATATTCACTGTAAACTTAAATGGTGTGGGATCTCTCTACGGCAATAGTGCTCTAATTCCTCTTTTAATTAAACATTCTCTTGTTGCAGCATTTGTAATTGACCCTGAACTCGAATTTTGTTACCACCACTAATTATGGAACCGTCTTCACACCGATTAAAAAAAACGCCTCTGACTTGCTTTTTTTTTTAGAAAGGCCTTTAAGACCTGGCTACTTTCCCGGTAGCTCATCTTCCATAGATGCGAGGATTGAGTGCCGTTAGTTTTTGTTTTTAACCACAGGTTATCCAGCGCCTAGACGTATTAGCTTGCGCTTTATAAATAAATAAATAAACTTCGGCTAGGGTCCAAGCCATATCTAAGTGGGATAGTTGACATTCATCTAATGCTTCTACTAGAGTGCATGCATCAATTTGTTTATTTCCCGAATCTTTGTAACCCTGACAACTCTGATATGGTCAAGACTATTAACCTATGTAACTTGTCAAAGCTTCACAATAGTTGCAGGAGCAATGTGACTTCTATCTATCCCCCTTCAAGGAATGCCCACCAGTTGATAAAACAATAAGTAGTTGCACAGGACTGGGTGGAGTAGGGAAAGTACATGTTGAGTGCAGCTTCACTATGTTGTGTCCTTTACTACCCCTTCCAGGAATGTTTCTCCTTCTAGGTGATTTTGAATTTTCTGCTGTTGGACCTGGCCCTTTTATTGAGGTCACACCAAGATTTTTGCCTTCTGTTGCTGAACCCATTTTTGTTGACATTAAGACTGGGCATTTTTCCCTGCAAACCAATGGTAAAGTGCTTGTGCTCTCTCTCTCTCTACAGCGTGGTACAATTGGCACATTCCTGGTTGGTGCCTTTAATTTATATGTAAGTTCTTAGTAAATGGTACTTAATGTGCCCAGGGCATGTCAATTAACCCCTCCCATGCTGAGCCACGGTGGCCGTGTGCTCATGACGAGCTGAGCTCGTCATAACGGTCGGAACCCACGCACGCGGGGCTAATTCCCCCACTGTGCTGAACGTTCTGAAGAAACGGGTGTGGCCATGACGAGCTCAGCTCGTCATGAGCACATGGCCACCGTGGCTCATGACGAGCTCAGCTCGTCATGAGCACCGGGGCGCTGTGAGCGCACCGCTCCCCAGCACAGCGGGGGAATTAGCCCCGCAGGCAAGGGGTTAAATGCTACTAGTGGGCAGCAGCACTTATTGTGCCACCCACTAAAGTGGCATTTTAAAACATGCAACATGCCTGCTACTGCAATCTGTGTGTGCAGTTTTAAAACTGCCATTTCAACCTGGCAAAATAAACCTTTTCCCAAGCCTAAACCTACCTTTTTAATACGTCTAAGGCACCGCTAAGGTAGGCCAGAAGGCTCATAGGGAAGAGTACATTATATTTAAAAAGTAGGACGTGCACTTAACATTTACTTGTCCTGGCAGAAAAAAGCTCCTAAAGTTCTTTTTCACTGTTATAAGGCCTATCTATCCCATTGACTATCACTGAGTTACTTTATTACATTTAAAAAGTGCTAACTTTAGGTTGGGAGCACATAGAAATTCAAATTAATTTTAATTTAAAATCTTCTTTAATGGTGAAGTCGGATTTTAATTCACAATTTTGAAAATGTCACTGTCAGAAAGATGCCATTTTCTTGTCTCAACCAACTGTGCCTTTTTCCAGTGTCCTGGATATCATGACTCTGATGATCAGCTCTGCTCTGGGGGTTTGTGTTATGCTTCAACACAGTGAGACAAAACGGGCTTAAGTGTGGTCCGAATGGGCCATCCTGGCAGGATGACTTGGGAGGGGCTGTACTCAGCCCCACTTACACGTCATAGGGCTTTGCCTACAACACACACAAAGTAATCTGACACCAGGCCTGCCCAGCTTTTTGTCACCCCAGACAGTTTAAAGCCTTGACCAGGGAAAGGAAAAGAACTTTCCAGAACCAGTGTTGAGGTAGAAACAGGGAGCTCCCTTGCCCCCCTCTCAACTCAAGAAGGATGGCAGAAGGTATAAATATTGGAGCTCCTGACACACTCATTAGAACACTCTTGGCACTGTGGAAGATTCAGAAGGACTGCCCTGCTGCCAGAGGACTACCTTGAGGTCTGAAGGAGGAAGATTGGACTTGCTTGCCTTGATCACGACTACCCAGAGTGACTCCAAGGATCAGTCGTTGACGTCCTGTGTGAGCTACATGGACATTACAAGCTTTATAGAAATCCCTGCAACTGCCGAGGTACCCAGCTGTAACGGGATGTGTCTGGACCCTGCTGCTGGCCTCTGCTGGAGTGAGTCTAGACCCCAAGAGGCCCCCTAGATCCTGGCCCCTTGAATGGCATCATTTAAAGCTCCTCCTAGAAGAAAATGTGAAAATTCTGACGTATAGGCTCTTTGAAACCGCGAACGGGCACGAAACTCTGACAGGTGGTGAAGAGTCATGTGACTTGGGTAACTCCGCTTTTAAATAGTGTGAGACTTCCCCTGATCACGTGCTCATGCTTGTCAAAATGCTAGTCTCTGGAAACGCCACAGGCCAACAAAGAGTACTGGATTGCTGGGAGCAATTTTAAGGAAAACCGGATTTGTGAACTTAAGGATCTTAGAAGAGTAAATCATTGTGGCACGTTTTGGGGCTGTATGAAATCTTGTGATTTTTGGTTGCGGGAAAAATGTTGTAGCATGCATATATTGCAACTGCAGATTTTGCACATCGTAACAGATCGGTGGTTTCAGTGAAATAACAACTGGGAGGACAGGTTCAGTCTATCTCTTCTGGTAAGGCCATCTCTCTCATGGTGATGCAAACCATCTTCTAACGGAAATCTACTTCCCTCTGGATCTTCCTTCACAAACTATTGTCACAGGTATGTCACTGGTGGATTGGGGAGTCCATTTACACAATCTGACAGTCCAAAGATTGTGGTCCAACAAGGAACACATTTATCACATCAGTATCTTCGAATTAGGATCGATCCATCTAATTCTCAATTTTGTTTGCCTTTTTTACCAATGAACAAGATCCTGATTCAGACAGACTACTACGCACTACTTGAGCAAGCAATAAGGCACCTGATCCAGAAGCTCAATCAATCTGGAACTGGCTCTTGGCAAGGAATATATCTATGCAAGGAGTGCTTCTCCCAGGTTTTCAAAACTCTAAAACATACCTGCAGAGAAGATATCCTCAAATACTCTGATATTTAGACATTTATAGGGTATTTTCCAACACTAGTGTTTTCGTCAAGTTAGACCGTTCACAACCTCCAAAAAGGAAAAATGCCCATGCGTAACCTCCAGAGTTTGAGGACACTTGGAAATGCCCTTTTGAAAGATAGGCAATAGAATATACATTTCTTATTCTCAACTGCCGCTCTTTGGCTAAACACCACTCAGAGACCTTTGACTATATTCAAGACCACACTCCAGATATTCTGTTCCTAACAGAGACCTGGGTGACCCAGGACTCTGTGGCGGAACCAGTCTTGGCACTTCCACATGGCTACCACTTGAATAGAGCCATACGCTGTTCTATAGAGAACACTACACGTGTAGCATGACCATGACTGTGAAAGCCCCCCTTTTAAAATTTTCTTGAATAGCAATTTTACGCTATCAGGGGTCCTAATTTACCACCCTCCTGGCCCTTCCAAAGCCTTTAGGGAGGCACTGATCAATCTGACGGCCTCACTTATCATTACCATTAAGTCAGCCAATGTTCACATCTTGGGCGATCTTAACCTTCATCTGGAAGCTAACCAGAGTGGTGATATCACCAGTTTTCAAGACAATCTCGTTGCTGGTCCTACACATTCTGCTGGCCACCTCCTTGATTCAGTTTTTTCAAATCTCTGTTTTACAAAGGTATTAACACACCTTCCTTTGTCATGGACGGATCACTTTTTGATCCCTTTGTTCATCTGCCTGAAGGCCAAAAACCGACCCCTGGTCGGGATCCTATTCTCAATCACCCTTGGCATAAACTCCATCTTAAAAAATGTGAGGATTTCCTTCAGAAACATCACCCTGAACTGGCCACCGATGCAGAGGATGCGAGTAATACCCTAAAATCCTGGCTAATTTCTTCCTGAGATACTTTTATCCCTGCCTGTTTGCAGTAGGAAAGAGCATGCCACCCCTTGGTTTAATGACACCTTGATCTTGGCTAGAAAGAATTGTAAGGTTCTTGAACGCTCTTGGAGGAAGACCCATGATCCTCCCAAAAAAATTCAGTATAGAGCTGCAATCAAGTCCTACCACACGTTGATGCAGAAATCTTGGTCTGAGTACTTTGGGAATAAAATATGCTGATGACACCCAGCTCATGCTCTCCTTCTCTAACAATCGCTTGTGAGACATGGCTAATTTTCAAAGGGGTATGTTGGCCGTTGTAGAGTGGATGGAGGCTAATTGTTTGCCATTAAATACAAGTAAAACTGAGATTCTCTTTCCAGGGAAAGACACCCACTCTTGGGGCGACCGCTGGTGGCCTCCCTCATTCGGTCTCCATCCTACTTCTGAGTCTGTGGTCAAAAGCCTTGGTGTCTGAATAAACCATGCATTAACTTTTGAAGAACAGATTAAATCAGTGGTAGGCAATGTGCATTGGACTTATGCTTGAGCTTGAACCCATTCTCTGATTTATTTATTTTTAAATATCTTTTTATTAACATGTATCAACATAAACATACAGTACAGCAGATATGACGTGTGAAAATACGGTGGAGACAAATATCATTACAAATACAATAGGATATTCAATTGGGGGTCAAGGAGAAGGGGCATCATCAAAATCAATATTGCGGGGAGGGACACAGATATCACCACAATACGTAGTCCAGGGGCCCCAGATTGTAGACCATTTACGGGGGCAGCCAGGGTCAAGATCTTTCTTCCAGTCTGCTATTTGGGTACGTGTGTAGCTCCCCAGAGTTGTGCAATGTTTCTTTAAACTACCGTGAGTCCGAGTGTGGCCCATTGAGTAGTGTAGGTGTTGAGGTTAGTGGGCTCTCAGATATTTAGGAGGCATCTACGCGCCTCAGGGCGGAAAGCAATTGACAAAACTTCACTAATCACATTGTGTACCCTCTGCCAGTAGCTTTGGATAAACTCGCCGTGCCAAATTATGTGCATGAACGTGTCCAGTTTGTTACATCCCGTTTACAATTTCCGTCTGTTGGTCCTCCCATGTGTAATAGCTGAGGCCCTGTGACATAGATTCTGTGGAGGATTTTCAACTGTATTAATCGGAGACGTGCTGGGATTGTGACTGTTCTGGGGGAGGAAATAGCTACCTGCCAGTCCTCGTCATCCATTTCAATGCCATCTCCCACCCACTTTTCCCGCAACGTGCGGAGAGGATCTTCCATGTTATTTATGAGTTTTTTATATATGAGGGAAAAAGCTTTCTCAGTTAAGTATCCGTCGAGGATCCTGTCCTCTAGCAGGGATGCGTCAGCGGGGAAGGATTCCTTAGGCAAGGCTGCTTGCCAGGCATTTTGAATTTGCAAATATCCGAACTCCTCTGTATCTGCCAACTCATGCTGGCGTTGTAGTTCGGCAAAAGACAACACGTTGCCCTTGTTTCAGAGATCTTTTATACGCGAGATGACAATTAGTTCCCACTTGTCAAAGCCCTTTGATTCCCACAAAGTTTTGAGAATCCCATAGGGGTGTCGCTAGTGTAAGTTTCTGGTCCCATCCGAGCAATTTATTAGCTGAGTGCCAGACATTCACTGCGTGTTTGGTGTGACCCGTGAGTGGGACTCTGTCTGGTTTGGAGTAGAGTACCCGATTGTATACACCTCCGGGGAGGAGCCATCTATCCATGTTGAATCCCGGGTCAGCAAAGCAGCCGTAGGTGCCGTGATTAATGGGACAGATGCGCAGCCCAGTAGTATTTTTTTATACCCGGCAAACCGATCCCCCATCATACCAGTTAAGTGTAAGTTTGTGTAAGGCGATACGTGGTTTCCCATCCCACAGAAGCTCACGCTGGAGCCCTTCTACCTCTCTGAAGTATGAATTAGGGACAGGGTCAGCCGAGTTCTGCAGCGCATACAAGAAACGGGGTAGTGACATCATTTTAAATAGGGCCGCCTTGCCTAACATTGAAAGTGGAAGTGACTTCCAATTTGTGGTGTCTTGTTTGAGCCTGAGCAGTGGGGGGAAAAGGTTGCGAGAATACCGGAGTACCGGATCAAGTGAGACAAATATTTCCAGGTATTTGAAACCTTCCGTGGCAGTCTGTATTGGGCAGTTTGGAGGTAACGGAGGGTGGTCTCCGTGGAGAACATAGAGGATGGATTTTTGCCAGTTGATCCCAAACCCGGAGTATCTTCTAAAAATGGCTAGGATGTCGAGAACTGCCATCAGTGATTTCTTAGGAGATGTGAGGTATAACAGGATATCAGCATAGAGAGAAATACTCTATGCTGGGGACCAACGCATTCCTCGAATGAATGGGTGTCTCCGGATCCATGCAGCAAGGGATTCCAGTGCCAGTGCGAACAGTAGAGGGGATAGAGGGCATCCCTGTCGAGTCCCTCGACTGAGTGTAAAGGCCTCCGATTTTTTGTTATTTACCACTACTTGAGCCATTGGATCGCAATATAGAAGGCACACCCACCGTATAAAGCCTGGACCAAATTCCAACTTCGTGAGTACGGCAAAGAGGTAGGGCCACTCAACTGTATCAAAGGCCATAGTAGCATCCAGGGATACAATAATCACTTGTTCCCTATGGTGGATGCTCTACCCAAAACCCCATGGGCCCTGCGCAGATTTAACGCGGTGTTTCTGCACAGCATAAAGCCTGGTTGATCAGGGTGTACCAGATCTCCTATAACTTTAATTAATCTGTTGGCAAGTAGATTGGCAAGAATTTTGGGCTCCACATTTAAAAGCAAGATAGGGCGGTAGGAGGCACAGTCGGTGTTGGTTTTCCCCTCTTTATGAATTGTGACAACAGTTGCAATTCTTTGATCTATAGGCAGCGATCCTCTTTCAAGGCTTTCCTCGTACATGGCTTTTAGGTACGGGGCCAGTTTTTCAGGGCGGAGTTTGTAAAGTTCGATAGGTATACCGTTCGGTCCGAGGGCCTTGCCAGGGTGCAGTGCACGTATCGCGAGTGCTATTTCATCAGTGGAAAGGTTGCTGTCCAGGAATGTTCGATCCTCAAGTGAAAGAGTGGGGAGAGAAATGTCCCTAAGGAGGTCAAGGGATTCGTCTCCAGCGTGTGGCGCCACTGAGGTGTAAACAGTTCGAAAATGGTCGGCAAAATGGGTAACGATATCGTGGGGGTCTGTTATGGGAGTCATATTGGCATCTATGAGCTCTGGGACGAGTCTGCTAGCGTATTCTTTCTTGTCAAGCCAAGCGATCAATTTCCCTGCCTTGTCCCCCCAGTCGTAGATCTGGCTCAACTTATCCTGTCCCAGTGTTTTGGCTCTGTCAGTCACTAATGCCCTGTACTCGTCTTGATGGAGGCGGAGTGTGAGAAGTGTGTCAGGTGTGACGTCGGAACCCATGTCCTGCTCTAGTCGATATATGTCTTGCTCCGCATTGGAGATGTCTTTAAGTTTGTCTTTTTTCATTCCCGCTATCAGTGAGAGGGCCTGACCTCGGAGTACAGTTTTAAAGGCCTCCCACAGGACCTGGGGAGAGTCCACTGATGCCTCGTTTTCTAGGAAGTAGTTGTCTAGGGACTTAATTAGATCTTTACGAATTTTCGGATCTCGTACAATCTCTGATTTTTTGACCCTCCTACCTAGCAATTATTCAGGCAACTATCCTTTCCAGCTAGACTACTACAACATCCTCTACCTGGGAACCAACAAGTCAGTGATTCACAGACATTCAGCTGGCTTAAAACACATTAGCCAGGCTGCTGTTCTCGCTTCCAAAGTGTTGTCCTTTCTCTGTTGTATTTTGCAAATTGCATTGGCTCTCTGTTGGGAAGTGTGTGCATTTGAAATCCTTGTGCACCACCCTTAAGATCTGTTTTTCCCAGGGGCTGTGCATCCTTTCCAATCTAGTATCCCTGTACATGCCCTCTCTGGCACTGCATTCAACAGATCGTAATTTGGCTTCTGTGCCACGTGTTAAGAGTGTCAGAGTGGGAGGCCGTTCTTTGTGCGCTAAGGCCCCAGCCCTTTGGAACGCTCTCCCTTTGTCCATTAGGAGTATCTAGAATCTCTGGTCTTTCAGTAAAATGCTGAAGACATGATTATTCTCTTCTTAGCTGCTTCTTGCAGCACTTTGTGATAGGCCGCTTTTTGCATTGTGCTCCTTTAGGACTAGCGCTGGGATGTCCCAATGCTGGGGCATCTACGCGCTCATAAATCTTTTAACAACAGTGGGCCCGATTCACAGAACTAACTTAAGACAACATCCTAAACGTACTACTATTTTGGTATTCAAAGAAGGCACTTACTCATTTTGGTATTCACAGAAGGCACTTACTCATTTCAGTATTCACAGAAGTTAGGAGTCCTACCTTTATTTATTTATTTGTCAGATTTGTATTGCGCATAGCTGCCCCAGCAACGGGGCGTCCCAGCGCCACCATAGACCTTGGACATGAACGGAGGGAAGAAAATGAAAAGTTAAACAGGGAAAGGCCAGGTGGTTCTGAATTGCTCTGATGGAGCCAATTCCAGAGTTTCGCAGCCAAACTGCGAAATGAACGGCCACCAGCTCTGGCTTTCAAAACTCGAGGAATGCAGACCAACGCTTGTTCGGCAGATCTAAGAGGACACCATGGCACGTTTCGTTTCGTTTAAAAACTTTTATTCGGTTATTACATAGTAGAACCATAAAAAGTACAGAAATAAAAGTATCACAATACATGTTAAAATCTCAATGTTTTAGAAGAATAAAAAGTTATCATCATTTAAATCATTTAGGTCAGTTAAAAACCCATTACTAACAATAATTCATTAAGATACTATACAAAAGGACAAGAAGCAGATAGACAGAAGCTCAGACTTTGCATCGAGTTTTTAGACATGATTTTAAAAAACAAGCTACGCACTTAGCAGTGTATTGAGAATCTAATGACTGCAAGGCAAGGTAAGCGGGCCGGCAGGTTCTCAGGCCCATTGTGCGAAGAAGGGGAATGATCCAATGCTTGCGAGAAGGCTCGTAATATCTACAAAACAAAGTTACATGCATTGAGGACTGGGAAGATACGCCGTCACATGGGCATTTCATTAAGTCATGTGACCAGTCCTGCTCATTGGGAAAGGTAACAAGGCGAAAGAATAAATTAAATCGAAACCTAGTCAGAACATATGTTTCATGATTGGTTAGGTGGAATGTTAGGTATGGTTGAATACCAAAAACGGACTGAACCGATAGGATCTGTACATTTGAAGGTTTGATTACTTCTTGAGAGAGACGCAGCTCTCTGAGATGGATTAGGCAAAGTTTTTTCAGATCTTTCCTGCTGATGTTTAGCAATGTCGTGGGTTCTGAGAAGTAGGACGAACTGTTCAAATCATTAAAGAAATTGGAGACATATAAAAGCCATGGGATTTTACTCCAATTTTCCAGCCCTAGACAGTCGGTTAACAGTGAACGGGTTAAATGGCATTGCGTTTTGGTCCAAATGCGGTGCCACAACAAGATTGGCTGGCATCTGATGTTATCTGTCAGGTAATCAATGCCCAGCTCAATGTGGCAACTGTATATTGGAGCACTTTGGGGAAGTGCAAATAGATATTTTAAGAACCCGTTTTGAACCGTCTGTAAGATATCTACAGGAGCGTATCCCCAAACCCCTGCGCCATAGGATGCTATGCTGTGATGTTTAGCGTGGTAAATTTTGAGCAACTCAGCTGGGGCGGGTTTCCCCAGTTTCCTTGAGAAGGAGACAAGAGCTGACGTTGCTCTATGAAAAAGTAGCTTTTTACTTATCATGGCTTGTTTCCAAGATAGTCTGTCATCCATTAAAATTCCTAAATAAGGATATTCCCTGCTACGTTCCAACCTAACTTGATCAATGAATACTGGTTTAGGGTTCTTCGGCCTAAGTCCAGTATGCATAACGAAGGTTTTATTTTTGTTCACTTTCAACCCTAGAGAAAGCGTGAACTGACAGTATTTATCTAGCTGTCTTTGTAACTGGATTAATGTTCTTGCTAAAATTACAGAGTCATCCGCATATAGGAGAGCGGGAATAGGGCGGTGATTAATAGATGGAAGGTCCTGGCTCCCTTCTAGCATGGCTGCTTCCAGCCCGTTGGTATAAAGATTGAATAGAAAGGGAGCCAGGACACAACCCTGTCTAACACCCTTGTTTACTGAAAAAGATGGAGATAATTCGCCGCCGATCCCATATCTCACGCATGCAGTAGCGTCGGAGTAGAGTTTGTGGAGAAATTGGATAAGCGGGGGGATCTACCCCCAATTCACAGAGAATGGACCACAGCCTTGAGTGAATAACGCAGTCAAATGCTGCACTGAGATCGACGTAAACTAGGTACAGGTTACCTCTTTTAGCCCCCACGTATTTGCCAATCAGAAGGGTTAGATTCAATGCCTGCTCAACAGTACCAAGTCCCTCCTGGAAACCGTACTGGAGATCTGTCTAGATGTTATTCATGGACGCCCAATCCTGGAGGCGTTCCAGGATCAGCCGGCCAGCGACTTTCCCTAAGGAATCCAGGAGGGAGATGGGCCTGTAACAAGCTGGATTGTTACGTTCGCCCTTCTTAAAAATTGGGAGCAGAATGGAGGATGACCAAGAGTCTATTAGACCTATTTTTGTAACTTCTGCCATAACCTGGGTGACGAGAGGTGACCAGAGTTCCAAATTATGTACAAAGATATCTAGAGGAACCCCATCCGGGCCCGGGGCCTTACCAGTTTTAGAAGATGGGAGTGCGATAATAACCTCGTTGTGGTCAAAATGAAGGTCAATGGGAAATATTTGGTCCCCAGTACGTTCACCTGCCACCTGAACCTCAGTTATAGTATCTGTGGAGGGGCCTCCAAATATCTTTGAAAAGTGGGCCACCCACTCGTCAGCCGACACTGCCACATCTAGGTGTTGGGAGGATGTGGCGTCCACAAGAAAGGGTGATTTAACCGTACGCCAGAACAGAGAACTGTCTTTATGTAGGCAGCTCTCATGAAGTTGGGCCCATAAATCTTCTTGACTTCCTTTTTGCGATTATGCAGTGCCAATTTGTAAGCCCTTCTAAGTCTAACCAACTCTGCGGGATCTCTGACTTGATTATGGAGGGCTCTTTTTAAGTCAGTTAAAGCTTTACGGCAGGTTGAATTAAACCAACCTTTGGTTTCCACTTTTCTGGATTTATGATTACGAAACAATTCTGCCCGTATGATTCTGATAATTTCCAGAAAACTTGATATAATCAACTGGGGTGAGGAATCTATTGCCAGACAATCATTCATCCAAGGAAGGGCTTTGGGTATCACTTTGCCAATTACTACTGGGTCGATTTTGGACCATTTTACTGGAAAAGCCATTTAGTTTGTCCATGGAAAATGATTGTTGGCACGTAAAACTCTTAACAGGTTGGCCAACCCCAGAGGTGCTTGTAGCATCAGGATCCTGTGCAACACACAAAGAGACTTAAATTGAATGCTCTTCTCAACAGGCAGCCAATGAAGTTTAGGAAGCACATGAGAAACTGAACAGGATTTCGGAAGTGCCACCAGAATGCGAGCTGCTGCATTCTGTACTCTCTGCAGACGCTTAATACTGGCCTTGTTAGCGCCCAAGTAGAGGGAATTTCCATAGTACAGTCTAGATAGGATTGACGCCTGGACAATGGTTTGACGCACTTTTGGAGGAAAGAAACCAAGCAACGGTTTCAAGCCTCGCAAAAGCCCAAAGCAAGTCCCTGCCACTACTTTCGATTGAGTGGTGAAAGTCAGGCCACTATCAAATCACATGCCCAGGTTCTTCACAGCCTCCTTGGGCAAGGGGACGGGTTTGAGACGATCCGGCCAGTACTGCTCGGACTACAACTCCCGATCCTTCCCAAACAATAAGATCTCAGACTTACTGGCGTTCAACTGCAAGCAGTTTACCGCCATCCAGTCCGCAACCGCTGAAAGGTCCTCTTTGAATTGTCCAGATTGGTACTACATTTCTTAGAGAAAGCGATCACCAATTGGGTGTCGTCAGCATACGACACCAATGACAAACCCCTTCCTTTGGCTACGGCAGCCAGGGGTCAGACATAGATGTTAAACAATAAGGGGCTCAAGACTGAGCCCTGCGGCACCCCCTGATGCAAAGCAAACTCCTGTGAGTGAAAAGGAGGCACGAAAACTTGGAAAGACCTCCCCTCTAAAAAAGACTGAAACCAGTTCAAAGCCACATCCCTGATGCCAGTTTCCTGTAGGCGTTTTAGAAGTATCGTGTGAGAGACTGTATCAAATGCAGTGCTTAAGTCCAAAAGGACTAAGGCTGCTGAATCACCAACATCCAGGTTCTCCCGGATAGCTTCTGTCACTACCAACAGAGCGGACTCAGTGCTGTGACGTGCTCGGAAACCATGCTGTGATGGATCCAAGATGGCATTCTGCTCTATAAACTTAGAGAGAGTGGAATTCACATAGGATTCAACCAGCTTTGCCAGAAAAGGCAGCTGGGAAATAGGGCGTTAGTTGCCCAACTCAGCAGGGTCCAAGGAAGGTTTTTTAAGCAGCCGAATAACTTTTGTATGTTTCCACGCCCCAGGTACGGATGCTGACGACAAAGAAAGATTGACCAAGTCAATATTCAAAGGAGAAATGAGAGTGTGAAACTGGCGAAAATGGGCAGGTGTCAAAGGGTCGGCCGGCGAGCCCGATTTCATTTTCAAAGGGACTCGAATTCCATATGTGTCAGGGGAGGAAAAGATGACAAGGTGTTTCCCACCATAGGACCGATCACCCTCGGATCTGCCACCTCAGCAGACAAGGCCAGGGTAGGTAGACCAAGGTATATCTTCTCGACTTTGTTCACAAAGTACCGAGCCAGCTCATTGCACTGATGGTTCGAGGAGATCGGGGAGACCCCCTTTTCACCCACGCTCTTCATGCCCTTAAGCAGGGAGAAGATCGTCTTAGCGGGTTAGTACTAGCTAAGATTTTGTCGGCCATGTGCTCTCCAAATAAGCTTATGGTACTGCTTAATGGCCGCTAAATATTCACTTTTTGCTACCACGTCATAGGAGCGTCTCCAGGCACGTTTAAGCTGCTTACAGCCCTTTTTGGCTATGGTTAACAAATCGTTAAACCAAGGATTGGACGGCCTGCAAATCTCCCCCCCCCAGTTTAGCCGGGATGCAGCTATCCACGCCTAGCATCAACCACTCATGAAAACGCGAATTTGCCAGCTCCACGTCCAGTGGCAGCTGAGGCCTATGACTGGACAGACAAGCAGAAAAAAGACTGGGACGGGACGGATCAGGTCGGCTTTTCCCTGCAACCGCAGCGAGAACGAGACCAGAAAGTGGTCTGTCCAAGCCTGCAGGACCGGCACGAAATTGTTAGAGAACTTAAGTTAGAGAATATGGGGCCCAGTAGGTGACCTGCCATGTGAAGACACGCTGAGCCAGCTGATAGGCCTCCAGGTCAGCCAAAAAACTAGTGATCTCAACCTTCCGGCTATTCTCAAGATGGAGATTAAGGTCCCCTAAGATAGTGAAATTCGCTATCCTGTTACCATTTAGCGCGACTTTATTGAATAAATCTTCTCTAAATAGGCTAGAGGTACCTAGGGGACGTAGATGAGGAGGCCGGTCACAGTGAAGTTATAATTCAGCATGATATTAAACAATGCACTTTCACAGCCCACTATGTTCTCCTTGCTGAAGCTGCAGTTGTAAACATCCTTAACAATGACTGTGATACCGCCCCTCTACAGCCCCCTCTGTTTACTCTCTTCATCACATAGCCTTGAGGAAGAGCCAACCAGGGCTCTGCCACCGAGTCCTGCGTGAGCTAGGTCTCCGTTAAGAATAGTACATCCGGAGACTCATCGGCTAGAAGATCAAAGACCTCGGCATGATGTTTCACAAGTGACCGGCAGTTTAGGCTAAGAAACTTTAAATCTGTGTAGACTGAAGGACAAGAGACCGACTCCTCCAGTGGGAGTTGGGTTGTACAAAACTTACATTTAAAAGAGCCGTCCTGAGGGGCCCAAGCTAGGGAGGGGCAATTAATTTCCACGGTCAAGAGCTCATCACGCGAGTACCTGATAGGGTCTGCGGTAAAATGAGCAGAGGTTCTGGTGACTGGCGGCGGTCCGGCACGGACGTGCGCAGACGGGCTTGTCTTTGGCGCACGTTTGGCACGTCCGCTGCACGGTCGCAGCTGTATCGTCATTTGAAGAGTCAGGGGCAAAACAACTGACCTGCTAGTACTCCCCCCAAGATGGCGGTCTCACTCTGGCCGTCCCGGGTGAGCTACAGCCTTTCCCCCCTCCAAGTCGCCTCACAACCACTCGGGTTCCCTCCCCGCAATAACCAGAAGCACAGCAACAGGTAAGTGCTCAAAATAAAAGTAAATGTGGCGCTATGTTAAAAATCATTAAAATTATGCAGATTTAAATGTAGGAACAAAGAGAGCAAATAAGCAAATTCTAGCTCCCGGCTCATGCCTCAGGAATCTGGGGTATGTGCGGTCGCAGCTGTACGTCATTTGAAGAGTCAGGGTCAAAACAACTGACCCGCTAACCAGTACTCACCCCAAGATGGCGGTCTCACTTCGGCTGTCCCGGGTGAGCTACACTTTGTGAAGTCAAATATCTAAAAAACAAACCAGCTGGGTAAGACCTAAGATTACCTAATGCATATATTCATCAACATTCTATGTGGTCACCATTAGAATTACGACATTACAGATTCAACTTGTCTATTGTTGACTAATTGCGTAAACTTCTGTCAGACAAAGATATACACAACTATAAAAAGAGGGAGTAAATACACATGTATATAACACAACAGAATTTTTATTATGACATAATAAATCAAACGAAATAAAATTGAACAAGAACTACAATTCATAAAACCTTTCTTGTATCAATTTATAATTAAAAATTACAGATAGTCAAAGAATAAAAAAGATTTTCAAATGTGAATAACTAAGGTTCCTTCTAAATCCTAAAACATATAAAGAAAACCTATATTCACAAGAGACATAAAACGTGGCCAGAAAACTAATTTCTGTTCGACGCGCGTTTCGGCGTTTCCACAAACGCCTTCTTCAGGAGCCACAAGGTTAAACTGTAATAATTTCAGTTAGAGTGAAAGACTCGTTTTCTCACTGTTCTGGTTTTTCTAATTGCAGAATGAAAATAATTCACATTCTTAGAGCCCGATTGTTTCAGCGTATTCTGGAAACCAGCATTACCAAAAATTAGGTTTAGGTAAAAAGGCTCGTTTTCTCAATGTTTTCGTTTTTTCAAAGTGCAGACAGAAAATAAATCACCATCTCAGAGCCCGTTTTTTTCTCGGAGTATTACTGGAAGCCGGTATTTTTTTGCTTAGATTACGCGGCTCATTTCCTCAATTTGTTGTTTATTCGGAGAGCTGCAAAAGAATAATTCGCACTCTTGGGACCCAAGGCTTCCAGCGTAATTCTGGAAAACGTGACACGCATCCTAACGGTCGGGAGACGCCAGAGGCTACATCCAGCCTGTCCGCGACCCGTTTTTCGACTTATCTCGTCGCATCTCTTTCAAAAGGAAATACCCGTTTTCCAGAATTACGCTGGAAGCCTTGGGTCCCAAGAGTGCGAATTATTCTTTTGCAGCTCTCCGAATAAACAACAAATTGAGGAAATGAGCCGCGTAATCTAAGCAAAAAAATACCGGCTTCCAGTAATACTCCGAGAAAAAAACGGGCTCTGAGATGGTGATTTATTTTCTGTCTGCACTTTGAAAAAACGAAAACATTGAGAAAACGAGCCTTTTTACCTAAACCTAATTTTTGGTAATGCTGGTTTCCAGAATACGCTGAAACAATCGGGCTCTAAGAATGTGAATTATTTTCATTCTGCAATTAGAAAAACCAGAACAGTGAGAAAACGAGTCTTTCACTCTAACTGAAATTATTACAGTTTAACCTTGTGGCTCCTGAAGAAGGCGTTTGTGGAAACGCCGAAACGCGCGTCGAACAGAAATTAGTTTTCTGGCCACGTTTTATGTCTCTTGTGAATATAGGTTTTCTTTATATGTTTTAGGATTTAGAAGGAACCTTAGTTATTCACATTTGAAAATCTTTTTTATTCTTTGACTATCTGTAATTTTTAATTATAAATTGATACAAGAAAGGTTTTATGAATTGTAGTTCTTGTTCAATTTTATTTCGTTTGATTTATTATGTCATAATAAAAATTCTGTTGTGTTATATACATGTGTATTTACTCCCTCTTTTTATAGTTGTGTATATCTTTGTCTGACAGAAGTTTACGCAATTAGTCAACAATAGACAAGTTGAATCTGTAATGTCGTAATTCTAATGGTGACCACATAGAATGTTGATGAATATATGCATTAGGTAATCTTAGGTCTTACCCAGCTGGTTTGTTTTTTAGATATTTGACTTCACAAAGTGTTTATCCCTGTCGCTTGGTTTTCTTACTCCAAAACAGGGGGTCCTTGTTTTTTGCACCGGGTGAGCTACAGCCTTTCACCCCGCCAAGCATCCTCACAACCACTTGGTTCCTTCCCCACAATAACCAGAAGCACAGCAACAGCTAAGTGCTCAAAATAAAAGTAAATGTGGCGCTATGTTAAAAATCATTAAAATGATGCCGAATTAAACGTAGGAACAGAGAGAGCAAATAAGCAAATTCTAGCTCCCGGCTCACGCCTCAGGAGTCTCCTAAATGCCTTCTGTGAATACTGAAAGTCTTACAGTTAGGATTGTTCTCAGTTTAAGAGTAGTAAAATTAGGACTCCTAACTTTAGGACTCCTAAATGCCTTCTGTGAATACCGAAAGTCTTAAAGATAGGATTTTTCTCAATTTAGGAGTCCTACCGTTAGAACTCCTAACTTCTGTGAATACCAAAATAAGTGAGTGCCTTCTGTGAATACCAAAATGAGTAAGTGCCTTCTGTGAAAACCAAAATGGTAGTAAGTTAAGGATTTTGTCTTAAGTTAGTTCTGTGAATCGGGCCCATAGATTTGTTGGAGAGATTTTTCTGTATTTCTCTGCCAGTTCCACTGATTCTATCATGAGGTACTCCAACGCAACCATTATTCCTATTGCCCCTGAGTGATGGAGACACTAGGGGTTTTCAGAGCTTTGCAGTGCAAACTGAATCTTTTTTCCTGGTTGCAATGGCAGTTACTTCATCCTAAAGTTTCATCTTTAAATTTCAGAGCATAAAATAGAGCAATATGACCACCTAAATTTAACTCGACTGAATGAACATTCTGAAAGAGGCCATCTACGAGAACATAGAACGAGTTTATGCAGTGGTGCATTCGAAATAAACACAATTTGGTTTCCTTCCAGGAGGATGTGATCGTCGTTTACCCACACCCCCTACCCCCCACCCCTTCACCCCCTTTATCTGTCATGGTCAGATTTGCAATTCGCTTCCATTAAACTGCATTTGTCTGCATTTGTCTGCCGGCACCTTCTGAAAGACCATTTTTACAATCCTGCCATAAAAGACTTTTACGTTTTCTCCAATACGGCAGCCTTTCCCCTTTGGGAACTAAGTCTGGTTCTGTCTAAATTGATGGCTCCTCTTTTTGTGAAATAAAGCATCATTGCAGCTTCTTACTTATAAAGTAGTCTTTTTCTGTGGCCATTACATCGGCCCTTAGAGCAAGCAACCTCCTTGTCAAGGCTTGCACAGCACAGGGGCTCACTCCCACTTCCATCTCAGGTGCTGGGTATTATTGTTATTATTAGCTGTCCTTCCCACACCTTGCTCAGGGCATTACCACTCAGGATATTGTTTGCACTAGAGTGACAGGAGTCATGCTGCTCAGGATTGTACTGCCACAAGTGCTGCCCCCATTACATCAAAATCAATCTGGGCAATCCAAACCCCATGGCAGTTATCCTCTTTTGAGTGATAGCCTGCAAAAGGATTTGAGAACCAATTAAATGATTCAAGAATCCTGGGAAGTAAGTATTTACCACAGGATTCAAGGATGCAGGATTCTAGGATCAACTGCAGATTTGAGGATGCCACAATCTATATAATCCATACAGATTATATAGGAGCTTGGGTTTCCTCCCTGTTATTTAGAGAAAACATATGCTGGGGCTCAGCTCTTCATCTGTATTCCTGGCTCCCCTGCTGAGACAATCCTCAAACCGATCACCAAGCTCATCTTCTCATACGTTTTCTTTTTGATGCATTCTACTAATCGCAGATTCCTCACCTTGTGAATATCCCCAGGTGCCAGGCTGGATCCGAAAATTCTTGCTTGCTGTTAGGTAGAACTGTGTGACTGTGCCGACTTTTTTCCTCTACCAGAAGTGACTAATCGCATTTCTTTTCTTTCAACGCCTTGAGACATGGATCCGGAGCTCCGCTCCTTCTCTTCATTACTAGAAGGATATTTTTCTTAACTTTTCTCTTAAATTCTTCCAGTGTGCAAGGGAACATGTCACCTCCTACGACTACAGGGTTTAAACCTGGATGGGTTGTCACTAGCAAATGTCTGTAACCGATACCCACATGGTGTGCCTGTGGTATTTGGGTTTGCTCATGACTTCAAGGCCCTCAACGACTACACCCAATTGAATACGAACATTAACCGAGAGTCTGAAGCAAAGCTGTATATGATAAACAGAGCAAGATTCTGCTTAGGTACCATTCTTTGTCAAAGTCGAGAGTGCAGACCCATCCCCTATTCTGAAGTTGTTCTAGCAGCGGATCTTCTTCACTGTCGAAGTCGTTGAGCAAGTCTTAAAAGAAATCAAGAAAATCCAAGTGGGACATGTTCCCTTCCCACCATCATTAATCTCCAGAGAAGGTGCAAGGGCATCACTGAGCTTCCACATCTTGCTCCCATTTCACTGAGGAGCCGATTCCAGATGCACCAAACTTTTCTGGCATTGGAAATGATGCAGCAGATCTGAGCCTTTAGAGATCATGTTGTGCACCTTTGGGCCCCAAGGATCTGCAGAGGCCTGCAACCGGGTTACCACTGATGGATCAGTCCTCTGAATCTTCTGTACTCTTGAACATACTTTATATGATGCTCTGGCATCGTTGGTGACTTTCGGCCCGGCATCAAAATTGGCCTTGACTCCAGCATCAATGCAATCGGGGCCAGAGTAGGATCCACAATCTATTGTGGTATCCGACTCTGAGCCAAATTAATCTCGACTGAGTCCATGCCCAGATCCTGAAGCGGCACAGCCAATACTCAATCCCTCAGAAACTATTCCATTACCACAGACACTGCACCAACTTTCTGGATCTGACTCCAATCAGAGTCAGCTATATAGAGACAACTGATACGCTCTTGATCAAAACCATGTCCTGGCCCACTAGTCCGTCGCCGCATCTCAGATAGCCATGGAGCAGCTCTAGGTGGCCCAGATTTTTAGACTCTGTTTGGAATTCTTGAGCATTTGGTGGTACACGCATCACAAGCAGAGTGAACCCTAACGCCTTTCCAACTACACCTTGTGAGAGAGTCCAAATGTATGGAAACGTTTGGCAAGAGAATGTTTTCATTGCCAGCCTTGTCTTGAAGTCTGTCAACACCAGCTACATCTTAGTATGCTAGACCTATGCACTCGAGCACATGGTTGATGAGATCTTACCTGCAGTCCCAGAAGATTTAGAGGCTTCTCCACCAAAACCATTCAGAATGGCTGTGATGCAGCAAGTTTGTAATCTGATCATGCCTAGGTACCACTGATCGGCTGGGAGAGGCTATTGGAACAAGCTGCTTGGTCCTTTGGCGCCAAGCATGAATGAGATCCAAACGTTTTCTGGAGATGTCCAGGCATCCCTAAGGGGCATGCTCTTTGAGAGTCCCTGCCTGTTTAATGGAAAGGGGGGTTCTCGAAACCTTGAACATTTTAAAGAGAGCAGCGCCACTGCATGCTTTTTGGGCCTTTTTGAACCAGTTAGTCAGCTCCCCCCCCCCAACAGCTTAGCACTTTTAAGGGATATGCAGAGGGACTTTACAAATTGGCAACATCAGGCCTTACCACCTGCTCAACAGTCCTCCCTGCCCTTTTGAGATTGTGGCTGCGGGCACAACAGACAATGATCAGGCCATCAGGGGCAGCATACATCACATTCAGCTGCCCTTTCAGAAACAACTTCAAAGCCTCTTTAGTGCACGTTTAGCGGCACACAGCCCTCCGGTGAGAGGCAAGGTCAGCCATTTGCCTTCAGGGGGTTGCAGAGCATCATATCCGACAGGTGGGCCTTCAGATTGTCCAATGGGACTATACACTGCCATTCCTTTTTGACAGGCTGCATCTGCCACCTACATCCGATTGGTTTTCAGAGGACCATCTGTACTTTCTTATCTGGAGAGGCATGTTGTTTTGGCCGAAGGAGCCATAGAAAGTGTCCTGACTTTGGAAGTGAGGAGTGGACTTAATGCCTGCTTCTTCTTGTCCCGAAGGACACAGGCTTTTGTCCTATTTTGCATCTTCGCCCTTGTAAGGTCTTCCTGTAAAAGGACATATTCAAGATGCACATGCTGGCCCAGGTCCTAGCTGCCCTGGATCCTGGGAACTGAATGGTGGCATTGGACCTGCCGGACACCTCTTTTCATATCCCTGTCCTGGTGGCCCACAGGCGCTATCTGAGCATCAAAGCGGACTATGAGCACTTTCATTTTGCTGTGCTCCCTTTCAGCCTTACCAGTGCTCCTCAGGTGTTCACAAAGGTGATGACAATGGTCGCTGCCCATCTTCATAGTCTTTTCCTATATCAACGACTGGTACTTAAAGGCTGGCTCTCTACAGGGCTTTACCCCTGGATCAATGAGTCTAGGACATTCGAACTATGATCCCGATGTGATCTTAGTGAGGATGGCTCAGAGGCTTCTTGCACCACTGCCCTCCCACATCCAAATGCCACATGGGAGCTTTGCAGTGGCATCTGATGTCTCAGTGGGCTTAGCACCAAGGGAACCTGTTAGATTCTATTCAGATTTTGGAGAGACTGCATATGATCTGCAGTGGTTACTGCGTGAATACAATTGGACCGGAGGCAGACCCCTCTCAATACCCCACTCAGATGTGATGATGGTGAGAGATGCATCCCGGCCTAGAAGACGTCGGATCAGAGGTCTTAGGTCTCCACACTAACCTGTTGGAGTTGCAGGAGATCCACTTGGCGTTGAATATCTTCCTGTCGATGTTAGATCTCACAGACAACACCACGCAGTGTGGTACTGCAACAAGTGGAGTGGGTTCCTGGGTCCTGTGCCAGGAGCCTCTGCACCTCTGGACCTGGCTAAATCTTCAGGGCATTTCCCTGATAGTGCACACACCTGGTAGGATCTATAAACACTAGGGCAGACAAACTCAGCTGGTGATGCCTAGTGCATCACGAATGGCAGTTACACTCAGAGATGTTGCAATGGGGAGAACCCTGTCCAGGTACCCTTCGATGAACTAGGTGTACGCTATGTGCTGAGATAAGTTGTGACTTGGTTCACCACCCGCCAGACTGACCCATTGAATGCCGAACTGTAGGATGTCTTGTTGTTTGTTTTGTCTTTGTCCGAACAAGGTTTTGCAGTGGGCCCTGCTAAAGGTTACTTGTAGGCCTTGATACCCTCACAGGTGATTGGCTGCGCAATACAAATCTGATTGCAGACCTTCCATGTCTGCTGGACCAGCCGTTATTGTTCAGATCATCTGTGATGGTGTGTTTTCTTAAAAGTTTGCAACATATGTTCCTGCCAAAGCCCTTTGTGATGCCACAGTGGTACTTCAATTTGGTTCTCATTTCCTTAATGTGTACCCCTTTCGAAACAATGCAGATATGTTCTTTGCGCCTCCTTACCTTAAAAATGCTTATTCTGGTTGCAATAACATCAGCATGTTGTGTAAGTGAGCCTCAGGTCCTCTTGGTCAAGCCGCGCCATGCTACCTTTTTTTCCGGATAAACGTTTGTTAAGAACTTCAGCTGCATTCCTGGCGAAGGTTGTGACCTCTTTTCATGTCGAACAAATCATCACTCTTCCAACCTTCTTTGGTCTGCTGCATCTTTAAAAGAGGAGGAGAGGCTCCATTGCTCGGACTCCAAGAGAGCTCTGAGCTTTTACTTTGATCGCACCAAGGAATATCAAGTGGACAATTAGCTGTTCTGGGTTTCTCTGGATCAAAGAAGGGCATAGCTGCAAAGAAGCGGACCGCCTCATGATGGACAGTCTTATGTAATAAGATCTGCTACACATTGCCTAAGCAGAAGCCTCCAACATGTCTGAAGGCTCATTCCATCAGGCCTAAGGTTGCTACCACTGTGTTGGCATGCGGAGTGCCTGTCCTAAAATGCAGCTACATAGGCATAAGTGCAAATATCCATCAATCACTATTGCCTTTGCAGTCAGTCTGTTGAGATGAACATTTTGCCCTTTCGATCCTGCAGGATATTTTGATGTGCACCGTTCTACCGACCCACCACCCTGGGAGGTACTGTTTTGGTATCTATTTATACGGTGAGGAATCTGCTGTTAGAAGTATCCACCAGAAGGCCAAGTTACTCAACTTCAATAACGCTGTTTCTGGTGGAAACTTCAGTATCTAAGCTCAAAGTGAGAAATCTGTGGTTAGAAGTATACATCAGAATAACAGGCTACTTTCTTTCGATAATGCTCCTTCTGGTGGATGCTCTAACCTCAGATTCCTCACCACCCTCCCATCGCCCCATTTTGTGAAATGGCCTTTTTCATCTAAAAGGTCCCAATTTAGGAATCTGCACACTGGTCCTTCCAACCTGGAGATTACCTCACCAAAGAAACTGATGTTTGTGTGCATGGGTGGCCCATGTATGAAGCTCCGCTTATCACTCAGAATGGAACAAAGTTGGCGCCAAGTTGCTGTGCACCATCTATCAGTGCTCAGAAGCACTGCTTTTTGAGTTTCCAAATCCAGTTTGAGCGCTCCATCACTTTAGAAATGTAGGCTGCACCATATTTGCAACTATACAGTGCAGCCCTGTGTTTCTCCCTGCGCTGCCGCTTAATGTACCTCCGCCTGGCACCAATGCAGGCACCCTTGCACCATAGTGCAAGGGTGCCTGCGTTGTGGGAAACCATGGTGTCCCTTCCTGCATATAAACAGTCATATATGGCAATTTATAACTTCTATGTGTGCTGCTTGTTATATCAGACATAGAAGTTGCAACTCGTCATTTTAAAAATGATTGTTTATGTGCAGGAAGGCACCCCTTCCTGCACATAAACAATCATACATGCCGTTTTTCTGTTTCTAGTGTGCTGCACTAAAAACAGCATTTCTCCTCATTTCGCTTGTTTAAGACCAGGTTTTCCCTGGTCTTAATTTTGGTGCTGCCCTATATTTACGCCACCCTTGTAAATATGCGGCACCATCAAAATCAACGGGTGTTGCGGAGGAACGGCCACCGCAACATGCATTGCCCACCCATTTCAGACTAAGGGGCCGATTCCGATGTCGGACGGACTCAGGTCCGTCCAACATCGTTCAGAAGCTGTAACCGACCGATCGTCGGTTACGGCCCTGTAAGTACGATGCGACCGAACCCTGTTCGGTCGCATTCGTATGCTTCACAATGGAAGCATGCATTCCGAGCGGAATGCATGCCTGCATTGTGTAAAGCAGGGGTGCAGTTCATCCCTGCACCCTGTGGCCGGCACCCCAATGTGCCTGCCAGCACATGCAGGGATCAACAGAGGGGCACCATTTGGCAGCCTCGCACCCATGGGGGCCCTGCTGGGGGCCCCCAGAGACAGTTTCCGACTGCCTTTTCGTGCCGGAAACACCGGCACGAAAAGGCAGTGAAAAACTGCCATCGTACCCCCTCCGTCATGAAAAGGCAGCCGGGGGAGTACTGAAGGATTTCCGGACGGCAGACGGGCTCACCCAGGCCATTCCGCGCCCCCCATCCGGAAATGCGAGTAGGATTTCATTCCGACCGAGCCCATCGGAATGGCTCGGTCGGAAAGGGAAAGGAATCCGTCCGGCACATTCCGATGCTTTCGGAAGGGCTCCTAACTTTGTTCGCAGCCATTCTGACCGGAATCGGGATCGGCCCCTTGGTATAGTGTGAAAGGGACTTATTCACAAGGTGGCATTAAGCCACGTTAAGTGGCTTAACGTTGCCTTGTGAAGAAGGCAAAGGCCCTATCGCCAAAGCAACGTCGATAAATGTGACGTTCCCGTGGCGATAGGGGCTTGTAAATATATGGCCCCATGTGTTTTTGGAATAATCTTGCTAATCTACTCTACATTTAGGAATATCAGTGAAGATCCTAAAATGCATTGTTAAATGTTATTTATTTTTAATGCTATTTCTCAATCAGTGATATTTTAACTAAAGTCATAATCTTGGGGCCTCACTGGTCCATGAGCGTTTAATGGCAGATGGTGATTTAGTTATATGGAAAACTATGCATTTCTTCCTCAAGAACTGAGCCTGTGGGACAACTGCATGTACAAAGCAGGCCGTGAGATAGAGGTTGCTGGGTCCCTAAAGTAGCATTACTTGTTTTTCAGTCCTGTGTATATTAAACATTACAGTCTCTTTTTTTCCTTCATGCTGTATCTCTCGTCCTTAGAAGCTAGGTTTGGTAATGTTTTTGCTTGCAGTACAGGTTAGCAGCAGTGTTGCCTAGTGTAGCTCTAACAGTGACAGATAAAATGAAATACAAATACTATATGTTTGTAAAAGAAGCGTTCTGAGGTCCACGCATGCAGGCAGGGATATTCTTCATTTATGATTTTAGCAGGGGTGGCTCCTCTGCTAAGGCGTAGGAGCGTCACCCCACTACTCTATGAGCAGGAAAAATATAATGATAATAACATAGTTATTACCATTTTATTTTTTGCAGGTTTGGGCTGGGTTAGGGCGAGATCGGGCTGGAGGCACAGGGGAGGAGTGGTTTACACACTCCAAGTGCCCATGACTGCCTGGCCGTCCGTCTTGGCCGGGCCTAACAGTCATGCGCACTTTGCATGTTCGACACCAGGTTGCATTACACAGCCTGGTGGGGAACACACCCAGGATCCCAGTGCCGATCAACTGCGCTCAGACCAATCACAACACTGTAATGTAGTACTGTGATTGGCTTAGGGGAGCCAATCACAACACTGCATTTCAGCATTGCGATTTGCTATGGGGAGCCTGGGTGCTTCCTGGTTCTGAGACTCGAGACTCAGCCGGCGAAACAGGTAAGTGCTATTTTTTTTAATTTGATTTTGACCCCGCAAATCCCCACTCCCTCTCGCTCCTCCACCCACATTCCCTGCCAGCTGCTACTGGATTTCCATGATAATAACTCTGATGAAAAACTAGGATAACATATATATAATGTTTCATTTGCCTAGAATAGTAAATCCTTCTTACATTTTCCTAATCGGTGTCGATGATGTTTTGCTATTTCAGTGCTTACAGGTTTTTTTCTTCAAAATCATCACTTTAGTGGCTAAGATAGCATTCTACAGGACGATTGACACAGTTTGCCTCAAATGTTAAACGCTTAAAATTTAACTTACAGAGAGTTACTGTTTTGCTCCTCCAAGCAGCTTTTTCTTTTAATGACGAAAGTAAAGGCGTCTTCATTGAATTATTAGATATGACCATGCAGGGCCGGACTGGCCTTAGCGGGCATCAGGCGTTTTCCAAGGAGGCTGGAACGGTGTGGGCCGGTTTTGCTACAGAGGGGGGCATTTTTTTGTTACAGGGGGCTGGTTTTGCAGCTGTGCTGCAATATCGGCCTCAGTACCAAAAGCAGCAGTGGTTCACACTTGCACTCCACCCCATACCCGGGAGCTGGTCCTATCAAAATTGCCAGGGCTGCTTTGGGTTCCCACTCCGTCTGTGCGACCATAGCTATCCAATGACTTGAAAACCTAGGAAAACGTAGTCAAAAAAATACTACATAATAATACATTTTAAACAAGCCAAGTAATTACATCAATTTCTGGAACAAACAAGAGTAGCCCTGAAATCGATGCTATGTGGCGGTGAGATACAAGGAAGATAATACATGTTCATAGAGGGAAGGTTAGATTTATGGACCAACCAACAAGAACTACTCTGTCTTTATTTTAAGTTCCTTGTGCAAAATGTATTGCTTGCTTAAAATTTGGGAAGATGGAAGGGGATTACATGGAATTGCTTATACAG
This sequence comes from Lissotriton helveticus, assembly GCF_964261635.1. Taxonomy (NCBI): domain Eukaryota; kingdom Metazoa; phylum Chordata; class Amphibia; order Caudata; family Salamandridae; genus Lissotriton; species Lissotriton helveticus. The sequence continues at coordinate 1,589,186,506 of NC_136068.1, read as the reverse complement.
TTCTTCATACTGGTACTAACCATTCATTATGGAAGGAGACTGTCATTTCTTTTAACATTAAAATATTTTGTTCGTTAATATATACGTTATTACATTTACTAATAAAAAACTCTATCCTTTGTCCTTATTTATAACTTTTCCTATTAATTCTCGTATGGCTGTTTTGTGAATCACGTTTAGTTTTTGAAACAAGAAATTGCATTACAAGTGAACCTGATGTACTCTATTGAGATTTATTTTTGCAAACAGGCTTGAAGTAAAAGGTTGCTTCTGCATCGTAGGATGCTTCATTGATAGTCATAAACACAAAATAATTCTGCACTGACTGCGTGGATCCCGGAGAACTTCTTAATATGTACAGTCCATTTTAAAAGTCCCATAGGTTGTTACTGTCCATGTGGTTTCACAATTAAAACCCACCCTATGATATCCTATCAGAGGTTCAATTTCTTTTTCTGGGAGAATACAATGACTCTTAATTCCAATTTCAAACCTGCATTGCAGAATTATTGCTCAGAAAGGTGAAGATGAAGAAGGGAAAAATGGAGTCTAATAAGCTTATGTAGTAAAGAAATGAATAAAGGTATTGCCCCTTTTAGAATCCATGAGGCTTCTCTTCCAACAGTAAACCCTACTGACAGTTTGCCTTTTAGAGATAGTTATTTTTCTGACTCATGTGAGCAGGACTTTAAGAGCACAGTGAGGTCTGAAGCTCAGTTTTTTCCTTAATTAATATTTGATGAATTTTAAAAGCTTCCCTCAACGTTTTTAAACCTATTCTCTTGAGTGAAATAAAAATATCCAGAATCCTGGGAGGAATTTTGTTTAAAATACATTCTCTTTTCCAGACGTGTCTTTTAAATGGCAGGAAAATGCTAAGTCAGTACACCACAAAGTCTGTGTGTTATGCCTCGCTAAGGACCACATCTTAAAGCATTGTGACATCTGTAGCAAGATGTGAAAATGCACGCTTAAGGTCAGAGAAGGCATCAGGCTGAAGGGCTTTGTGGAGGAAATGCTAGAGGAGAAAGAAATAAGAAGAAAACAGTGGAGAGATCTTCACATGCCCCTTCTGAAAACCACCCTGATAGCAAAGACTACAGCAGAGGGAGACCTAAAGTAAGATCTTCAGAAAAACGGCATTGATACCACTCGATGTCATTCGGTCTCGACGTCTAAGGTATCAACGCAGACACAAAGGGCATTGGCTCGACTTGTTTCCCCTCAAAAGAGGGTTTGACGTCACACAAACGACGTCATGGCAAAGAGGGAAGATCACTTTTGAAGAAACAGTGTTGATCAATGTTGACGCACAGTCAGTATTCAACATTATGAAACAGACGCCATTTGATGTTTACATCAAGAAAAGAGAAATCGCAATTGAAACCACTATCTTCATCGTCAAAGATTTCACTTTGTTTGCTGTCAAAAACTTCAACGTCAGGTCATCAACATCGATCACCTTCGACATCAAGAAAGCCACAATTCTCACCAGGACTGCCAGGTTCACTATCTCCTTCTATAGCTTCCCAACGATTTTTTTCACTTCATTCACCTCAGTTATCTTCTCCTCAGATGAGTGGCAATGCTCCAAGGTAATCCACTTAATCATTTTCTACAATACCTAAAAAGAAGGTAGAGAATTTATTGAAGCCTATTTCTGCAGTTACGATAACGCCAGATCCTCACTCTTTACCATTTAGTTCATTAAAGCCAGTAATTTGTTTTGAGGATCCGCAGCTAGAGCCTCTGCAACCATTAAACCTCTCACCAAGAATGGTCCCAAAACAAGCTAAATGTCTTCAGTAACAAATGAGACCTACTCCTACTCCTTCTTTAAGCCATTTCCCAAACAGATCTTCATCATGATTAATAATTATGCCTAAGACTACCAATACCACTTCATACACACCAACTTCACCTCTTCCTTCTCTCGCTAGAGCTTTTCCGGTGGACAACATTATCACCTTCCAATAGGTCTTGGCTAGAGGGGCTACTAAGTTCAATATACCTCTAGGCGCTCCACAACCGACTGTGTAGATTAGTCTGGAAACCATATAGAATAGGACTCCTATGTCATTTACAATGCCACTAGCTCAAACTTGTGTAAATGCGAGACCTATTGCATTGCAAATGCTTGTGTATGTTTCAATTGGTTGTACGACTTAAAGTTGAGAACAGTCCTATAAAAAAGATAACATGAATCAAAAAAACCTGCACACACACTGGCTCTCTCTTTCCCTCGGTCTCTCGGGCCACCACACAAACACACACACAAAGGTACCAAAAGTTTAATTCTCACCTCCCCCATGTCCAAAGGCAGCCCGTCTCAGCCTGGCCTCTGCCCCTGAGTGGTGAGTCATACAGCTGTGGTCACAAGACCACATTCGGTGCCCAGAGTTGTATTTACGCAGGCTGTGAACAGCGGGCTGCCGCTTTGGGGCCCGGACAGCAGTCCAAAGCCTTTCTGAGCGGCGTGAAAAGCAACATTTGCGGGAAGGTTTATAGCATGAGGGATTCAGGACACATTTAAACGCTGCTTTTAGATGCATTCTTTGTTGTTATTCCACAAAATTATCCAGAACCATCCTGTTTGAAATGGGATGCATGTCAAGTGAAGGGCTGTTTTAGGGGTCTTTCCATTTCACAAGTGTCACAAGCGGTGGTAATTTAAATGGCTGTAGTAATAACTTTGATTCTACTGCATTTTACGGCAATAAGATGTTTACCCGGGTGTGTCACGAAAAAGGCACTGAAATGTCACACCTAAGTACAGTGAAAAAATTGCAAAGTCGCACAATGGGTAAAAACTTTTCAGCTACGCGCGTATGTTTTCAAAAACATATAGTGCGTGCTATTTGGGTGGTCTTTGCTACATGGTTGTAAGAGGCGTCTCGGTTTCATCTGACCTAATGGCCGCCCTAAGTGTCTTGACAGCATAACCCGGCCCTAAGTGCCTCGACAGCAGAACCCTGGCCTAAGTGTTTCAACGGCAGAACTCTGGTTCGATGTGGAAGAAAAAGTTACTTACTTGTGGTCCTGGTTCTGAATTGGCAGAATGTTCACTGACGTCATAAACAACCCACCTTACTCCCCTGCTTTTATTGTTTGGGCTTTGGAAAGTGAACAGTATCTTGTGAAATCATACATGTATACTGTAAAAAATAATTGACTCTGAGGCAAACTGCCAGTAGGGTGCACTGTGGGAAGTGAAGCCTCTTGGATTCTTTAAGGGCCAATAACGTTTTTCAACTCTTCATAATATAAGCCTATCAGCCTGCCTTTCTTTTCCCCCTCTTCATACAGTTTCACCACTCTGAGCAAAAATACTGCAATTCAGGTTTGAAATTGCTATTCAGACTCTTTGTAATCTCTCAGAAAAAAAGGAATTGACCCTCTGATAGACTATCTCAGGCTATTTTTCATAATGAAATCAGAGGGACATTAACACCCTATGAAACTTTAAAGTGGATTTTATATATAAAGACATGCTCTGAGGTCCAGTCAGGCAGTGCAGAATTATTCAAGATTCCTACGATTCAGAAACAGCACTACAAGTAAGTAACCTTTTCATTTACTTTTCTTTCCCTAAACAAGAACACACAACATTTAACTTTGCACCTTTGCACTAGAATAGATCTTAGATTGTACTTACTGTCCGCATCTGATATCACACCCTGTTCCAGTAGTTGAAGACATTTCACAAAATGGAGGTCAGTTCAAGCAAAAGAAAATGTATGAAAAAGTCAGAAATAAGATTCAAAGTATTTTAATTGGTAGATCCAACAGACTTTAAGCATTAGAAGTAAGGATCAGCATAATTTATCCTTATAAATAAAAAAAACGATTCCAATGGATACTTCTAAACATAGATTTCTAACTTATAAACCTTCACCGGGTGTCTGTTTAGCATCATCCTTGCCAGCACGACTGGGCAACCTGCAGATTGTCTCAGGCGGGAGGTCTCAATCAGGCTTTATACTTTTTACTAACATGGAGAGAAACTTCTAGAAGCTACCCCACCTTCATCTGCACTGTAGGTGCTGGCTACACTCTCTGTATCAGGATCACTCAATGGAGCTGGCCAGGCTTCGATGAGAGCTGAGGCAGAATTCTTCACATTCTCATCCTTGGACAGTGTACGCATCCCACACCATCTGTTCCAGCAACTTATCTCTCTCACTCGGTGAAGTGAGGGATATAAGCAATCTGTGTGCGCAATTAACCTGGGCCTGCCTGCATTTGCAGCTGAAAGGCAAGGTCAGACAGACGGAAAATGAAACCGTGCTCACAAATGTAGTTAAAGCAAAATGGCGTCAATGGTCAATACACAGTCTCACAATGTATAACTGCCTGTGGTATTACACAAAGTGACAAGTCTTTGTGCATGGATACACCTTGACTTCCACCAGTTGAACACCAACAACATGCGCAGGCCATGCACCACCAGAGTGGTGAATGCGCATCGAGCCCTTTAGCCCAACTTCAGTCTTTTGGTCCACCACTGCCTGCGGGCCCTGGTCGGCACCAACAAATGGACTCGGAGCCGATACCAAGCCGGGCACCAAAGCCACTGCACAAGCCACTGGACTAACAACCCAATAATGCCAGCGCCGAAATTGGTGTTGAAGACTCCTTTGGCTCTGAAATATCACTCTGTGCCTACAGTCGCCTTGGTTCTCACAAGCTAAAAGAATGCCTCGATGTCAAGTCACTTGGCACCTAGAGCACTGTCGACTGTGGGTCCGAGGATCTAAAGCTGGCCAGCCACCTCCATCTCCAAGTAGATCTTGACACTCAACAGAAGATGCTGTTCATGCATCTGCAGACTGGGAACATTTCTACCAAGCTACCTCCCAAGGTGCTGAACATTCTTGCCAGGAAAAGACATTTTACTTTCAAGGAGGAGCTTGCATTGGACCCCTTACCTCCTCCTAAGCAGAAGAAACACCAGGACAGGGGCATATGCTCATTCCCTCTTTGTCCCATTGCTCCTCCTCCTCCTCCACCACCCTTACCCCTTCCCTCAGCTCCACCACATAGGCCACATCTGCCTTCTTGTTCGGAGGCTTCTCCTCACTCCTCTTATGGGAGTTGATTTTTCCTCGTACTCTATATATCCCTACAAGGCCCCATACGATACTCAACCTATGGATAATCTTTGAGAAAACTATAGTGTGGACCCCCTGAGGGACATGGATACAGATCTTTAGCCATCCAAGCCCTCTCTGCCTGATGAGTTTGAGTACATATATACATATATTTAGCCAAAAAACGTACGTAGTACCTTAAAACATACATATATATACATACATCCCTATCACTCGATTCCTCGTTGCTGGGCAGGTGCAGCGCTCTACGTCGGTTCGTAATCCTTGCGGCAGAACCAAGCCGCTTTCAATGTAGACGCAATTCACTCCTTGCAGAGTGAATAAATAGGACGAACTCGCGTACTCCGATTTTTTGCACTTTTTATTCTTTTTAGACCTTCAGATGGATATTGTGGTGGGCAGACACAGATCAACGCGTTTCGGGAGCCCTCTCCCTTGCTCACGATCAACCTGGCCCCAGGGTTAACACACATATAAATTCAAATGATAATTACATCACTTCCTGTTTGCTGTTCGTGTTGGCCCTTAGCCTTCTGTAGGATGTAGTTTTTATTACCCTTATGTACAAATCATCCCTGTGATTTCCAGTTTGGATCAAACTGAATGTGATATTTCATTAGTGTCTCACATGTCATTCTTTAGCAACTAGTGGTCATTTAAATTGAGTTTTTTGTGTCCCCTTTGTGACATTTTCAATCCTGGAGAGCAAACTGTTTTTTTGTAACCATAATGTTATCCTTCATTCACGGGTATTAAAAGGTGGTACTTCGCAAGCGAAAGAAAACCAACAATGGCGAAAGACAAAAGAGAGTGAAAACAAGCTGTCACTGATACCCTAATACCATTCTGAAGACCCACTGAAGGGCAAAATTAAAATGTAGAGAGACTTAGAAGCAAGAAACAGTGAATGAATGAGTGACTCACTGTTTGTATGTGTTGACGACAGCATGTGTGCAGGACTGTATGGGTGGATGAGTGTTTGTTAGTGAGTGAATGACTGTCGCAATAGTGTCTTTATGAGTAACTACATATGTTTTAAACTAGTATGTGTGAGTATTGGTGTATGTGAGAGTGAGAGATTGGAAGAGTTTCTGTGTAAATAAGTATGTTTCGATAAGTGATTGTTTAAGAGAGTAAGTATGTATAAGTTTCTGTAGAAGTAAGTGTGGTAGTGTGTGTATAACTGTATATGCCAGTAAATGGATGTTTGATACTTTGTTTGCATGTGTGACTATGTGTGAGTAACTATGGATGAGTGTCAGTGTCAGTGTGTACATATGATGAGTGAGTACATGTATGAGTGACCGTATAGAACTGTTGGTGAATGAGTGGATGTGTGTGTAGATCTTGGAATTACTGAATAGGTGTGTTGTAACTGGCATTGGTATCTCCATTGTTTTGAAAATATTAGTTTCTATTTTTGAGTGGTGTATCAAATGTTATATTAGGGTGAGAGGAGGTGTGCCACTCTATCACAAGGATGATGTCATCAGTGATGTCATTTGAGATGTAATCAGTGATGTCATGGATGATGTAATATGTGACGTCATCAGCAGTGCATTGCGGGCGCGCGAGTTATAGTTAGCTGAACTAACTATAACGGGGGAATTTCTATGGTTTTGTACAAGTGAAATGTGCAACTAACTATAACGCCCCTGAAAGCTTTGTTTTTTCAGTGAATTTCTAAGTTTTTTTAAATGCTAATTTCTAACTATAATGTGCCTGAAACCTATGGTTTTTTCAGTGAATTTCAAAGGTTTTTTAAATGCTAATTCCTTACTATAAAATGCCTGAAACCTATGGTTTTTTAAGTGAATTTCAAAGGTTTTTTAAATGCTAGTTTCTAACTATGCCTACAGAGGTAGGACATGTGAAGAAAGAAGGAAAAACGCACAGAAAGAAGCAAAAGAAATGCAGAAAGAAGCAACAGAAGTCCTCAAATGCGAAGAAAAGTGCAGGAAGAAGCAAGACCTGTGCAGAAAGAACCAACAGAGGAGCAGAAAGAGGCCTTGTTACAAAACCATCCTGTGCCCACAACTTTTTCAGACGGGTACTGGTGTTAACTGACTCAGACTAACCAGACCTAGAGCCAGTGGTATGCTAAAAGACACTTAGAATACAGTGAAAACACCTACAAACACTTGGGAACACTATGTGTTGGGGTACCCCTGTGATTAGCATGACCTCCTCTGTAAGCCCATATTATATAATAGGGCAGGGGGATTAAAACTACCTCTTAAAATGCGCCACGGGGTGCGTTTGCACACTGGTGAAGAGAGGGGGGGCAGAGATGACATGTGTGCAAACACACCCTGTGGGCGTTTTAAGTTGGGGGATAAAGTCTTTGAATCTTGAGGGTCCCTGGGGTCCAACTAACCCACCAGGTATGTCCAGTAAGTGCTACAGAGTTGCATTGCAGAGAGGTGTAAAATGGGGCACGGCCTCGGACCACCTCTCTGCAACGCAGCTCTGTGGTGCTTACTGGAGGTACATGGTGGGCGAGTTGGACCCAAGGACTCTCAGGATTGAAGGGGAAGTATTTCCCCAACTGAAAATGTGCCACAGGACGCGTTTGCACACGTCACCTCAGACCCCTTCCCCTCCCTTCACCACTGTGTTAACACGCCCTGTCGCAGTTTTAAGGTGGGAGATTAAGTCCTCTTGAATCCTGAGTGTCCCTACGGTCCAACTAGCTAACTAGGTACCTCCAGTAAGCGCCACAGAGCTGCTTTGCAGAGAGGTGTAAAAAGGGGCACAGCCTGGACCACCTCTCTGCAATGCAGTGCAGGGGCGCTTACTGGAAGCACCTGGTGGGCTAGTTGGCCCCCAGGGGCCCTCAGGATTGAAGGGGAAGTATTTCCCCAACTGAAAATGTGCCACAGGACTTGTTTGCCCAAGTCATCTCAGACCCCTTCCCCTCCCTTCACCACTGTGTTAACACACCCTATGGCCGTTTTAAGTTGGGAGATTAAGTCCTCTTGAATCCTGAGGGTTCCTAGGGTCAAACTAGCCCATTAGGTACCACCACTAAGCGCCACAGAGCTCCTTTGCAGATAGGTGTAAAAAGGGGCATGCCCTCTGACCACATCTCTGCAACGCAGCTCCCTGGCGCATACTGGAGGTACCTGTGGTCTAGTTGGCCCCCAGGGACCCTCAGTATTGAAGGGGAATTAATTCCCCAACTTCCAACTCACCAGGGGGTGTGCTTGCACAGTGGTGAAGAAAGGGGGCGGGGCCTGAGGTGACATGTGTGCAAACATGCCCTGTGGCGCGTTTTAAATTGGGGGATTAATTCCTCTTTAATCCTGAGCGTCCCTGGGGGCCAACTAGCCCACCAGGTACCTCCAGTATGGGCCAGGGAGCTGTGTTGCAGAGATGTGTTCAGAGGCCACGCCCCTTTTTACACCTATCTGCAACGCAGCTCTGGTGCTTACTGGAGATACCTAGTGGACTAGTTGGACCCTAGGAACCCTCAGGATTCAAGGGGACTTAATCTCCCAACTTAAAACGGCCACAGGCCATGTTTACACAGTTGTGAAGGGAGGGGACGGGGTCTGAGGTGACATGTGCAAACACGTCCTGTGGCAACCATGTCCAGTGAGACTAAGATAATAGAATTTTCCCAAGTAAGGTCTGTTAGTAAGCTTAACATGGGTTTTGCATCCCTAATGTACGCTGGAAGGTTCTGTACTATAGGTTGCAGAAACATATCGACGTATTCTACAATTCTCTCTGATGGACCTTCTATGCTAGACACAATAGGTCTACCAGGGGGAAAAGGGGGGTTCTTATGAACCTTGGGCAATGTATAAAGTGCAGGGAATCTGGGTTTATCTACCTTTAGGTACAAATATTCATCTTTACTTAGTAGGCCCTCCTCATGCCAGGCTTTTAGATGTTTGTTGAATGTAAGTGTGCCTGTAAGATTGGCAGTGAGGGTTTTGTAGCATGTGTTGTCATTCAATTGCCTCAGGATCTCATTGTTATAGTCCTGCCTGTTCATAATCACAATGTTACCTCCTTTGTCAGCCTCCCTGATTGTGATGGATATGTTAGTGGATAGTAAAGTCAAGGCTTGTCGTTCTCCATGCGTCAGATTGTCTTGATTTGGTCTCCTGTTATATATCCTTTTGGAGTCTTGTCTGTCTATGTCCTGTAGGACCAGGTTGTGAAATGTATCAATAGTGTTTCCGCCAGGTAGAACTGGCGTCCACTTAGATTTGGATTTCAGTCCGCTAGAGATGGTGTAGTCACTTTCTACATCTAAGTCAGTGAGTAGTTGGCTTAAGTCATCAGGGGTTGCTTCTTGATTAGTGATAGACAATAACAGTTGTTTATCGTATACATCTTGTATGCTCAGTACATCCATCACACCGCACAATGGAATATGCGTCACATTTTTATTTGTCAAAGGATTATTCAAAAACATTTTCTTTAGTTTTCAGTTTCTCACAAATTTAAACAAGTCAATTTTTGCTTTACATACATCGCCCCTATCTATAGGGCAAAAGCCTAAGCCCTTTTTAGAAGTAATTTGATGTCATCGGTAAGTGTTAGGGATGATAGGTTAATGATGTCCACCCCCATATCCTGTGTGCCAATTAGTTCCTCTTGTCCCCGGACCTCAGATTTCTCCTGTATTCGTTTGCGACCTGCTCTCTTGCCTCTCCTTGTTTTCTTATTAGTGCCCCACTGTTGGGTTGTGTTCTGTTTCCCTTTTTTATACGTTGAACCTCTTTTAAAAAAGAGTTATCTGATCTTCCTAGGCTGGAGGTGCCTGGTACGTTATCCAGTTCACCATCACTGGGCATTGGTACACTCAAAGAGGTTGAGCTTGAGGACACAGAATTAGTTTGCTGTTTGTCTATTTTCTGCATATTCTGATCACCAATTAGAATTTCATCATATTTTTGGCGAAGGTGAAGACTCTCCCTTCTCTATAATCTATTTCATCTCGCTTCAATTTTCTTGCTTTACGTTGTTTAATGTCTTCCTGATGCCTTGATAAAATATCAGCAAGGATCCCATCGTTTTTTTCAGTGGCTTCTGGTATGCCAAGATCTTTGATTTCACCTTCTAGCTTCTTAATCTCTATTTGAAATGCTGCTACTTTACGGTCAGCGTTGTCGATTAATATGCCCATTAATGTCTTGAAGTTTATGGTGTGTGATTCTTCCCATAATTTCAGTTAATCATCATCAAGCTCATCGTAAGTGGGAAATATTTGAGAGCGTAACCCCCTTGGTACTCTATCCAATCTCATATATTGTCTATAGGTAATACCATCCCACCATTTGCTATTTTCACTCTTTTTAGTTTTTCGAGCCTCACAAATGTATCCCTCAATCCTTCATTCCTCATCTGATTTGTGTTTTTTACACTCGCTGCCAGAGTATCACCTTTTGCTAGATTATGAAACAATTCTTCTGCTATTTTGTCTCTGTCCATAATAATGGTAGAGAGAAGATTCTTTGTGTAAATAAGATGAGTATGCACGTCGGGGCTGCCCCTACTGCTAATTCTGAGAAATTAATACCAGCAGAGGGTTTTTAGTGCTGCGGTATGCGTTGGCGCCTCCAGTCGTAAACGTCTTTGTAAAGCGAAATTAAACAATGAACGGTGCTACAGGTAAGGGGATAGCCCAAAACCCCCAAAATGGACTGAAGTCCTTGATACGATTATACAAGTAGCCTGTGCACACGTAATCCTTAATAACAGTATTGATACTGCAAGTATCTCATGTACATAACAATAACAGTAGTCGGTTTGATGTTTTCTTTCCGTATGGTTTATTTATGTTTCAGGTGCCCAGCCAACACGTGTTTCGTCAGGGCGTAAACCCACAACTTCTTCAGGGCTATAGGATGTATAATGGCAATATGTTACAACATTGCACCATGCAGTTGAAATCAACTGCATATGGCAGGCTAATGAACTGTGACACTAGTGTAAACTTCACCCGTTGTGACAAATACCCTCAAATCCAGGATCTTAGGGGGTATCAAGCAGAGTGATAGAATGCATCCCCAGTGAGTGTTTTAAACTTTTGGTGTATAACATCAAGAACTTAGTACCTACATAATTAATATACACATAAAAGTTCACTAACTATTGATCTTCATATTTCAAAATTATTTACAATACAGCAGTTCCATTGTGGATCATCAGTGCCTTTTATTTGGAATCAACATACTACTGCGTGACAAATGCTGGAAGTGGAAGGGACACATTCCCCAGAAAAGACAAAAAGGAAGATCGGGAGTAGGATGAAAAAGCATGCAGAAGGCTGGAAGAGCATAACCAAAGAGCACATCTTACCTATTGGACAGATGGCTAGGATAAAGAAGTATCTATAAGAAGGGAAACATCACAACTCAGTAAGTATATAAGTTGGGTCGCGATACACTGGAGTAAAACATAGGTGAAGCAGTTGAATAGCAACAGTGCTCACATCTACGCCGGTTATACTTCCGTCCCGGCTGTAGCGTAAGTCACTCAGTGGTGAGAGCAATCGAAAGTAAAGTGGTAAATACCAATAATCGGAGCACTAGGGAGAGAAGCGGAAGCAGTGTCACCAAGACAGTCAAAGCTAGCATATCCCACCAGGTACCTCCATTAAGCGCCACAGAGCTGCGTTGCAGAGTGTTGTAAAAAGGGACGTGGCCTCTGAACACCTCTCTGCAATGCAGCTCCCTGGTGCATACTGGAGGTTTCTGGAGGGCTAGTTGGCCTCCAGGAACCCCCAGTAGTCAAGTGGAATTAGTTCCACATCTGCAAACGTGCCAGGGGGCTGCAGGGAGGGGGCGCGGCCTCCGGCACAATGCCAGTCTTTCTGTAGTAGAGGATCTCTGTGTATAGTCATAATCTAGTGAATAGTCCCGCCCATGTGCGTGGACCCCGGAGCAATCAAAAATAATCTCTTAAGTTGTCAAAAAATGCAGAACTGCACAGACACTTAAGAGAGAATTTAAAGACAGATAATGCAGCCTATATCCACAGGCTACACTGTCCAGTACTTCAACTAGAAATTCCACCAAAATCCACAAACAGCACAGCCTGTCCAGGTTTTTCCAATAGAAAAACCTGCTTTTACCAGCAAAACCCTCAGGAATGATAGAGAGGAAGAAGTGGACAGACAAGCCCCATAGGCTGCCATTATGTGGCTCAGAACAGGATACTGTGCCTTTAAGAGAACCTTCCAGAGCTCTCTCAGTATCCCAGAATGCACTGCAAGTCCCTTTTACTTTCAGTTCTTTTTTCCGGCTCCTGCAAGCAGGAACCTGGATCATTGAGCTCTCCCTTTTCAATGGTTTATTGGTGATTTTTTTCACTTTTATCAAATTATTTGAGTGCTTTTCTTGAAGTACTTTGGTGTTTCTTCCTTGTGTGTGTTTTGGTGCACTCTTTGTTTGTCAATATGCCTGAATTATTTGACAAATGCCCAGAGTGTTCGAGGAAGAAGGCCAAGTCGGACCCACACGAGGTGTGCATCATCTGCCTTCCCTCATCTCATGTCCCAGAGGAGTGTGACATTTGCCAGGGCTTCTCTAGCAGGACCCCGAGGGATAGGATGAAGATCAGGCTTCAAGGCCTGGAGGACAGAAGACTGAAGGCACAATGTGGGTCTGGAGGGGCTTCCTCTGCCCATGCTGAGGCCTCTGGGGGGCTCCCCAGGGGCAGGAAGACCAGCAAACCTCCCCATTCTCTGTCGGCGTCGATTGCACCGACTACGGCGTCGAGATGAATGACTACAGTCTGTTCCCCGTCTCCCCAGGGCTCTGGGTTGAAGCGGCATCGACACTCGGCGTCGAGGGAACTAAATAGACCACCGTCGAGATCACCAGTGACGATTTTGTCATCGTCTTCGCCTGCGTCGTCGTCGAGTATTCGGCGGCGAGAGGTGGCCTGGCGTCGGCGCTCGCCGCCGTTCGCCATCGGCGAAGAGAAGGAGGTCGTCGTCGAGGGGATCCTTGACGTCGAGGATGTCACGTAGGCATTCTGCGTCGAGGAGACGCTCGGCGTCGAGGCGCAGGTCGCCGTCGAGGCGAAGGCATTCGCCGTCGAGAAGGAGGCGTTCGCCGTCGAGAAGGAGACGCTCGCCGTCGAGGGGTCGACGCTCGCCGTCGGGTCGACGTTCTTCGACGCCAAAGAGGCGCAGAAGGAGTTCTGGTGCCAGGAGTCAGTCTAGCCGGCGCCAGGTGCCGATAGGGGATTCTCCTTCGCCCCAGCCTAGAAAGGAAAGCAGATCACCGGGCTCGGTGTACTCTGCAGTGTATACACCTTCTAGGCCGAAGTCGGTTACGCCCCCTCCTCCATTACCCAGGGGGCCGCCTCCGCGGGCTCCCACCCCACCTCCACTTCCTCCTCAACCTCAGCCTCAACCACAGCTTCCGGCTGACAGGCCTCCTCCGATTCCTCCGAGGACGGCTTCGCTGCCTCGATATCCGACGACTCCTAAGGGGACCCCTCGGCCGAGGGCCCCAGCCAGGCCAAAGTCGCCGACTCCTGTGAGGCCGGCGGAGCGCCCGAAGCCAAGTAGGTCGCGATCTCGCTCCGGTCACAGGTCCTCAACGAGATCACGACGGCGCCACAGGAGGCGCAGATCACGGTTCCGCCCGGACTCTTCCGGGACCAGAACCTACTCACCGACTTTTTCGGAATCCCCGGGGACGAGATTGTCTCCGGTGGACGACATCAGCACATTCCAGGATGTTCTCCTTAAGTTGGGTATCACGGTGACAGTGCCTACTCCCATGACGTCTGTGATTTGAGACACTTCATAAGAAGCACCTGTCTCGACCCCTACTGCCTCTAGTACCAGGATTGGTGGAGCCCGCTGAGGGGTTGTTTCTCACTCCTGCGGTGACGAAGGCCGCTCCCTCCCGGCTCCTTAATAAGTACAGGGCCCCGGATTCTGACCCGGCTTTTCTCCGGATGGATCCGACTCCGGACTCTGTCATCGTGACGGCGGCTAGGAAACAACATGCCACCTCCCCGTCTTCTACTGTGCCTCCTGATAAGGAAAGCCGATGGATCGACTCGGCAGGCAGAAAGGTCTCTGGGACGGCATCTACTGCGATGAAGGCGGCTAGTGCTGAGGCTTTGCTAGAGCGATACGATCGTGCCCTATGGGAGTCCCTCCAGCAATTCGCTGAGTTCCTTTCCCGTGAGAAGAAAGAGGACTTTCAAGAGATCCTGAAGGAGGGGATGCTGGTGTCTAACCAGCTCATCAGCGCGGCTGCTGACGCGTCTCTTCTGGCGGCCCATGGGTAATGTCATGGTGTCAACTAACGACGCCATGCTTGGCTGCGACTTACATCGCTCAAGCCGGAAGCTCAGCAGCGGGTGGCCAATCTGCCTTTCTCGGGGGAAACCCTATTTGGCAAGCATGCGGATGACCAAATGGCCCGCATGAAGGCGGAGGCCGAGACCCTGACAGCGGTCAAGTTGGAGAAGCCCAAGGAGAAGAAGACCTACCGCCCATTCCAGAGACGGTTTGGGGCGCAGGGCAGAGGGCGTGGGCAGACTTCGGGACAGCAGCAACAACAACAGCAGCAGTTCCGGAAGCCCTTCCAGAAGCGCCAGAAGGGTAGAGGAGGCCAGTAGTCCGCAGCAGCGAACAAGGGCCCAGCTGGGTCTCGACCCTGAGCGGTTACTTCCCCTACATCTGTTACCCGTTCCGGTGGGGGGAAGCGTTCAATTTTTTCTGGCAGAGTGGAGAAAAATTACTCAGGACAAGTGGGTGCTGAATATTGTTTGCAATGGATACAGTCTTCGGTTCACCAGCCCGCCTCCAGCAATTCCACCGGTCAGCTCGCGGTTTCAACTGCGCGAGCTCCAGGCGGAGGCCGATATCCTGTTAAGGAAAAGGGCGATAGAAGACGTACCTCTGTCTCAAAGAGGAAGAGGTCTGTACTCCCGGTTCTTTCTGGTTCGCAAGAAGGACAAGAACGAGTTCAGGCCCATTCTGGATTTGCGACAAGCAAACAAGTGGATTCGCAGAGAGAGGTTTTGCATGATGTCGTTGCATCAGATTTATCCTCAGCTGCAACAGGGAGACTGGCTATGTGCTATAGACCTTCAGGATGCGTACTTCCATGTGCCCATTGCACACAAACACAGGAAGTTCCTGCAATTCCAAGTCGGCGCCAATCATTATCAGTACACACTACTGCCATTCGGGCTGAAGTCTGCGCCCAGGACATTCTCGAAGTGCATGGCGGTGGTAGCTGCACACCTGAGAAAGAACAAGGTGTTTGTCTACCCGTACCTGGACGATTGGTTGATCAAGGCCTCCTCCTTCTCGGAAGCTCAAGCACACTTCCACAAGACATGCGTTCTCTTGAACAAGCTGGGGTTGCACATCAACATGTCCAAGTCTGTCCCGACTCGGGTCCAGTGCATACAGTACTTGGGAGCCTCCATCAATACGCTGTCAGCAAGCATGTCTCCTTCGGAGGAGAGACGATTATCACTCCTTCGGAAGGCTCAGGCTCTTATGACCGCTCCATCTACAACAGTGAGGACGGTGTCTTCTCTACTGGGGTCGATGGCCTCTTGTATCTTCCTCACGCCACACGCACGGCTGCACATGAGACCATTGCAGGAGTGCTTGGAGGATCAGTGGGATCAGAGGAAAGGATCTTGGAACGACAAGATACGACTGTCTCTGCATGCTCTTCAGTCTCTGAAGTGGTGGTGTTCAGAGGAGAATCTCCTCAGGGGGGTTCCCTTCCACAAGGACATTCCCACACAGATTATCGTGATGGATGCGTCTATACACGGCTGGGGGGCGCACTCCGGAGACTTACAAATACAAGGAACGTGGTCCCCGACGGAGTCCACGTATCACATCAATTTCCTGGAACTCAGTCCTGGAACTCAGAGCTGTTCGGTTGGCACTGAAGGCCTTTCATCCGTCTTCCGGACCAACTCTCTGCTTGTACAGACGGACAATACGACCACGATGTATTACCTCAACAAGCAGGGGGGCTCGAGATCGCGCACTCTGTCGCAGGAGGCGCAGGCGAGCTTGCGCTGGCTTCTAGCCAGAGGACTGACGATAACGGCTACTCATCTGCCAGGTGTGCAGAATGTTCAGGCAGACGCACTGAGCAGACTGATTCAGGAAAACCACGAATGGGTCATAAATGACGAAGTACTAGGAGAAGTCTTCGCAAGGTGGGGGACTCCAGACGTAGATCTGTTCGCCACCGCCGAAAACAGCAAATGCCGAGACTTCGCCTCAAGGTACTACCAGCAGGGGATGCTGGGGAATGCGTTATGGATCAACTGGTCGAACAGCTTTCTGTACGCTTTTCCACCCATTCCCCTGATTCCAGCGGTGCTCATCAAGCTGTCCCAGTCCAGGGCTCGGATGATCCTGATTGCCCCGGAATGGCCCAGGCAGTGGTGGTTCACGGACCTGCTTCACCGGTCTCTCCTTCCACACATACGGCTGCCGTGCCGGCCGGACCTTCTCACGAAGTTCGGGGGGCAGATGGTGCACCCCAACCTCTCGTCTTTGAGTTTTGCGGCATGGCTCCTGAGATAGTGCAATATGGCCATTTGAATCTACCAGAAGATTGTATGGACATACTGAAGGAGGCTAAGCGACCTTCCACTAGGACTTCATATGCTTACAAGTGGAAAAGATTTTGCATCTGGTTCAAGTCCAAGAACTATGACCCAACGACGTGTAAGGAAGATGTCATCCTTCCGTATCTTCTACATTTGGCGCAGTCTGGCCTTAATGTCCATTCCATTAAGGTTCATCTCGCTGCGCTGACTGCCTACAGGAAATGCCCTTCACAGACTTCCTTCTTCCAGATCCCTGTGATCAAAGATTTTTTGGAAGGCTTGAAGAAAGTGTTCCCTCCTGGCCAGCTTCCTTCGCCTTCATGGTAATTGAACGTGGTGCTGTCCAGATTGATGAAGGAACCTTTTGAACCTATTCATAAGGCTTCGTTGCAGCACCTGTCCTGGAAGGCGGCGTTCCTCGTGGCCATCACATCGGCCCGCAGGGTGAGTGAAATTCAGGCGTTATGTTGCCAAGAACCTTATACTGTATTTCATGCTGCTAGGGTTGTTATGCGTACTCACCCTAAATTTCTTCCAAAGGTTCTCTCTGATTTCCATGTGAACCAGACTATAACGTTGCCTACGTTTTTTCAGAATCCTTCATCTCCAGCGGAAAGGTCTCTGCATTCCCTGGATGTTCGGAGGGTATTGAAATTTTATCTGGATAAAACCAAAGATATTCGTAGGTCAGACCAATTGTTTATCAATTATGGATCAGTCAGGACCGGTCTTGCTACCTCGAAACAGTCCATGTCCAGGTGAATTGTGTCCTGTATACAATTGTGTTACCAAAAGGCTAATAAGACCTTAGGGGGTAAGCGCAAGGCTCATTCCACCAGGGGCAAAGCTGCCACGACGGCTTTGCTTCGTAATGTTCCTATTGCGTAAATCTGCAAGGCAGCCACTTGGAAGTCGGTCCATACCTTTGCTAAGCATTACTGTCTGGACACTGATGCCAGGACAGACGCTCAGGTTGGGCAGGCTTCGCTGCGAAATCTGTTTGCACAGTAGTGGTGTTATTCTTTTTCTCCACCGCCGCTTTGGTGTGGGGATGGGCTTGCCATTCTATTCACTAGATTATGACTATACACAGAGATCCCCTACTACAGAAGGAGTAGTTTCTGTCCTGTAGCTCCAGTTCTGTAGTAGGGGTATCTCTGTTATAGTCATAAGCGCCCACCCTCCTCCCCGGTGGAGAGAGATATTTTCATATACGGAATGCTACAGGTCTGGCGTGTTACGCCTTAAAAAAGAACTGAAAGTAAAAGGGACCTGCAGTGCATTCTGGGATACTGAGAGAGTTCTGGAAGGTTCTCTTAAAGGCGCAGTATTCTGTTCTGAGCCACATAATGGCAG
The DNA here is from genome assembly GCF_964261635.1 of Lissotriton helveticus. NCBI lineage: Eukaryota > Metazoa > Chordata > Amphibia > Caudata > Salamandridae > Lissotriton > Lissotriton helveticus. The sequence goes on along the minus strand of NC_136068.1, from coordinate 1,589,168,459 downwards.
CCTATGGGGCTTGTCTGCCCACTTCTTCCTCTCTATCATTCCTGAGGGTTTTGCTGGTAAAAGCAAGTTTTTCTATTGGAAAAACCTGGACAGGCTGTGCTGTTTGTGGGTTTTGGTGGAATTTCTAGTTGAAGTACTGGACAGTGTAGCCTGTGGATATAGGCTGCATTATCTGTCTTTAAATTCTCTCTTAAGTGTCTGTGCAGTTCTGCATTTTTTGACAACTCAAGAGATTATTTTTGATTGCTCCGGGGTCCACGCACATGGGCGGGACTATTCACTAGATTATGACTATACACAGAGATACCCCTACTACAGAACTGGAGTTACAGGAAAGAAACTACTCCTTTGTTTAATTTTATTTTTTTAAGAAAGGGGCTGTATGACCCCCCTTCTTTTCCTGTTTTAGTGGCCCTGGGGACCCCATCACCCAGCACCTAACCAGTGGCGTCACTAGGGTTGGTGTCACCCGGTGCGTGTAACTAATGGTGTCAACCCCTCACAACTTACCGGATGGACCAACTCACCCTCTGCCTGCACCATGTCCCCTCTACCTGCACCATCTCTCCCTCTGTCCGCTCCATCTCACCTCCGCCTGCACCATTTCACCCCCTGCCTGCACCATCTTTCCCTCAGCCTACACCATCTCACCCTCTGCCTGCACCATCTCCCCTCTGCCTGCACTATCTCCCCTCTGGTTGCACCATCTCTCCCTGTGTCCACACCATCTCCCCTCCACCTGCATCATCTCTCCCTCTGCCTGCACCATCTCTCCCTCTGCCTGCACCATCTCCCCTCCTCCTGCAACATCTCTCCCTCTGTCTCCACCATCTCCCCTCCGCCTGCACCATCTCACCCCCTGCCTGCACCATCTCTCCCTCTGCCTGAACCATCTCACCCTCTGCCTGCACCATCTCCCCTCTGCCTGCACCATCTCTCCTCTGCCTGCACCATCTCTCCCTTTGTCCACACTATCTCCTCTCTTCGTGCACCATCTCTCCCTCTGCCTGCACCATCTCTCCCTCTGCCTGCACCATCTCCCCTCCGCCTGCGCTATCTCCCCTCCGCCTGCACCATCTCTCCCTTTGTCCACACCATCTCCCTTCTGCCTGCACCATCTCTCTCTCTGCCTGCACCATCTCTCTCTCTGCCTGCGCCATCTCTCCCTCTGCCTGCGCCATCTCTCCCTCTGTCTGCACCATCTCCCCTCCACCTGCACCATCTCCCTCTCTGCCTGCACCATCTCCCTCTCTGCCTGCACCATCTCCCCCTCTGCCTACACCATCTCCCCTCCGCCTGCACCATCTCTCCCTCCGCCTGCACCATCTCTCCCTCTGCCTGCACCATCTCTCCCTCTGCCTGCACCATCTCTCTCTCTGCCTGCACCATCCCTCCCCCTGCGCCCCCTCCCCCTCCTGCTGCTCTTTTAACCCTTTCCTCGTCGCCTTCTCCACCCCCCCATGGTTTCTCCCTCACAGTTCTCTGCTTTTCTCATAGTCACTAAAATAAACACATGAAATGTGCTATGAATTTGTGCGCGCGCCGCTGAGGTTAAGTTTAAATAGACACAGAGCAGAGGCTAGGCTGTACATGTCACCTAAACGTCTTAACACATCTGCTACGCATTTTCATATTACATGTTTTTGAAATAGGAAAACGCATAATGAAAATAACACTTCCTAACACTTTTGTATGTTAACAAGTGTAATGTTCTACTTCCTAGCACACTCGCTGACTGAAAGTCACATTTTACAGAATTATATAATTTCAGTGAATTACTGAAAATTAAAAAAATTAATGTATGACACCATAGATGTACAATATACAATTTGAAACAACTGCTGGAAGAGGGTTATCATTATGACCCAATAGCTATACACATTGATTTCACCAGATCTAGGGCCCGATGTAGGTAGCCCTTTACCGATCGGAATCGGCCGAAAATACCGATTTTCGGCCGTTTCCGATCGGTAAAGGGCTATGGAGATGTAGGGGCACATTTTCGGTAATTTTACCGAATCGTTATCATTACCGAATCGGTAAATTTACCGATTCGGTAATGATAACGATTCGGTAAAATTACCGAAAATGCAATGTAGGTAGCCTATGTTCCGGCAGCACATGGCTTACAGAATCGGTATTTTACCATGGAATACAAATCCATGGTAAAAAACCGATTCCTGTGTACATGCACATCTGTGCATGTACACATGTGCCATGTGACAGACAGACGTGCCCTTAGGGCATGTCTGTGTGCCACATTGCACACATGGCCGTTTTGGGGGTGCTAGAGGGTGTCAAAGTGACACCCCCTGCACCCTTGTGAATTCTTAAATTACCGATTTGGTAAATACCGAATCGGTAATGCCTAATCATTCCTATGGGCTTCAAAGCCCATAGGAATGAATGGGCATTACCGATTCGGTATTTACCAAATCGGTAATTTAAGAATTGTTAAGGATTCGTTAACGAATCCAGATGTTGGGACCTACATCCCATTTACCGATTTTTGAATACCGAATCGGTAGGATTCGGTATTTCAAAATCGGTAAATGGGATTTACCTACATCGGGCCCCTGGTACCTTAATTGATTGGCTGGGCACCACAGACATGCTCAGGGCAAAATATCCCTACCCACGTTAATCACTTGGCTTGCCAGGTCCTAGTTGTCTCTGGGCATGCAGTATGCCCTGCAGTCATGCCATGGGCTCAGTATGCTGATTGATACCAATATCTGCACACATCCCCCCTGGGCACGGCCACATGGCCCAGTTCAATTGAGCCAACATTGCTAAAGATATGTAACTTTTTTCATCTTAGATATGTTAACACCAGCAACACTTTGCCGACGTGAAAAACAGAAGATAGTCCCAAACAACCCCCTTGTTGATTTCACCCCTTCCTCTATGCTTCTCCATTGCTCTCTAACATCCTGAATCCATGAGTCATCCTCATCCTCATGGGGGGATCTACCTTCAGACTGACCGCGAGTCTAATGGTGCTGCACGGCACTTTGGTGGCCGATTCCCTGTTTCCATAAATACCATGTACCAGAGTAAAATGCTGCCAGTACTGTGAAACCTAGTACGGAACTGGCTCCTGAAATCTGCTGCCTGTGCACACCCTGCAGGTCCGAGGTAACGGAGTCTGAATGAACGAACTCCGTCACGCTTTCGAAAATTACCTGCTCCAGTATGACCCAGTAAACACATGCTAATAAGCAGGTGCAGTACAGACGTCATGGCTGGTGTCCTCCAGTGTCCCCCTCGGGGTTCCCTCGTCGAGTTGACTTCACTTTGGCACAAATCTGGCGAATAACGGTGGTCAGGCGGACGTACCGTCCTCGTCCTGAGCCAGCAACAAACTCAAAACATTAAACGACTGCCCATTCTTCCCCCAGGCGCCCACTGTCAGTGATGTGTGATCCCTGCGAGCTGTTATCTATTGGCAAACATGCAAGTCAGTATGCCGGGAAAAAACAAGTATATCGGGAAAACTACGCACAGGAATGTCCTCGCGCCAGCGTCCAAGGTAAACGAAGTTACGGTGAGCAAAAACCTGAAGGGTATGGATTGTCGGACTACAGCTGTGTTACATACACAGCGTAACGTAACCAGATGGTGTCACACCAGGTGAGGGTGTCACCCGGTGCGGTCCGCACCCTCCTAGTTACGCCACTGCGCCTAACCCCAATTTTATTTTATTTTTTTAATAAATTGGAAAGGGGCCAGGGCCCCCTCCCGAGGCCATAATCGGCCCCGGGGACCCCATCCCCTGGGGCATGGTCATTTTATTTATTTATTTATTTGGAGGAGGGCTGCCTTGCTCCCTCCTCAGGCCATTTATGGCCCCAGGGACCCCATCCCCCGGGGCCGGCCTTTGTTTTGTTGTTTTTTTTCTATTTATTTTTTTAATTTGTGAGGCTGGCCCTCTCCGTTGGGGACCGTGGGGGATCCCCAATCCCCTCACGGTCTTGCCGGCTCCCCACCTCCTGCGGAAGCCGGCATTGCTTTTCCACATGGGGAGCTGCTAAGATGCAGCTTCCTGTGGGGAAAAGCAATCGGCATTGGTCTTTGGAAGAGAGAGCAGATTTCCTGCTCTCTCTTACAAAAAACAAAGCAGTTTGCTGTGGCAGGGTGGGAGCCGCGAGGCTCCTACCCTGCCATAGCAAACAGAAGTATCCCGGGGGAGGGCACCCTGGGACACTGCAGGAGCCGGCCCTGGGGGGTGAAGGTCCCCAGAGCCATCACAGGCTCCAGAAGGGGGGGCCGCACAGCCCCCCTCCCAACATTTGCAAAGCCCCGGGGGGTATTGGTCCCCGGGCCTGGGGGTTCATCACAGACCCCCCAATTTAAATAATTAGAGCCCCAGGGAGGTGACGGTCCCCGGGGCGTGTGGGGAGTTCGAACCCCCCACAGAGGTAGTTATTGTTTTTAAAAATACAAGTCCCGAGGTGTGGCGTTCCCCGGGGCTTGGGGGGGCCTTTGAGCCCCCCCACTCATTTAATTTACAAGCCCCAGGGGGTGGCGGTCCCCGAGGCTGGGGGGGCTGTGAGCCCCCGCACATCATTTTTTTAAAAGCCCCGGGGGTGGCGTTTCCCGGGGCTGGGAGGCCCCTTTGGGCCCCCCATTGCAATATAAAGATTGCCCCCGGGACTTGGCCCACCCGGGGGCTGAATATTAACAAAGCGCAGGAGCTTGCGCTTCGTTTTTTTTTCCGCGGCCAAATCCGTGGAACCTCCGCGCATCCCGCGATATGTGGCACCCCCGGAGCAGGCCTAGGGGGTCAGGGTGTTTCTACACTGCCCCCTTTTCTTTTATTTCACGTTTGTGTTACTGATTTCTTGTGCCTCGGTTCTACTGAGGCACAAGATGGCTGCCCTCACTTCCTGGTGTGGAGTATTGACAGCCAATTAGCATGAAGCTTGTGATCGGGAGGGTGCGCGGATCCTGCGCGCTTCTAGATATCAAAACTTTTCTAATTTTGATTTTCTCAGCAACTACTGAACAAATTTACACCATTTTACGAAAAGGCACGGCTCTGAACCAAGGGCTACCTTTTTGCCAAATTTGGTGTAATTCCGTTCAGCAGTTCATGCTGTAGCCATGTCTAAAGTTTCCTATGGAAAATTGCAGGGAGAAAAACACGTTTTGCGACCCCCCCTTTTTTTCTCGGCCCGCTTGCCAAACCACCCCAAAACTTTTAAGATAGGAGCGGATCGGCGCCAAAGTTATTGGGAAGAGAATGTTGTGATTTTCCTATGGTAACTAGGTCCTAACTATACTACCTACTGGTGACCGCCAGTAGGTAATATATATATATATATATATCTCCAATCAGCAACTCCCACCACTTCCAACCCGCAATGCCGGTGGCGAAGAAGGAGACTCGGACCCCACAGCTCTTCAGGCAAAGAAGGTCTTTATTGCTTTCACAGCCTGCGAACGACGCGTTTCGGGCTATTGAAGCCCTTGATCACATTCAGCTAGCGTACTGCGCCATTACTATTTTTATATGCTTTTAGTGAACACCCATTTTCGCTTGTTCCGGTCACATGACCGTAGACAGAAACAACAGACTTCTTTTCCGAAAACAACGCAAACATCCGAACAGGAAAATGAATGCGTGTAATGTTAGTATAAAAACAGTGCATTTAAACGGAATGTATACAAATCAAAAAAATCATCATATTCATTGTATAAATACATGTTCATTTAGACCCGGATTAATCCACTAGGAAAAGAGAAAAACCTGATATTGTTTTTCCATCTGTTGTCTGCCTAAGCTACATCATTTACGATCATAACTTGATAAATCCAGGACATGATTTCAACAAAGTGCAAAAAAGTGGATCAAATTGTTAAAGCGCAAACTTATTCCTAAAGTGCAATATAGTGCTTGATTGTGCAAAAAATCAGCAAATATAAATTTACAGTGCAGTACTATTTACAATAAGACCAGTAATTAATATAATTCCATAGCAGACACGCAATAATATTATCAATAGTAAAATTTCCGTCCGGAAAAATCACTATTAAAATTCATATTAAATAATAGATCATTTGCTAAAAGTTCATTATAAAAACTAGTCTTAAAAAAGTTTAAAAGAAAGGGGAAATTCATATATATAGCAGCAGATCAATTACATTCACTTTACTTTCTTAGCCATAAACAGTGAGCCATCATACCACATTATATCTCAAAGAAAATTATACATATCTTCTGTGTTGTTCAAATCCAGCGGCCATTTACTGTCTAATTCAAGGATGAATTTAGTTTCAGATTGCCTGTCGCTCCCTATTGCCTCCTCTCTTAGACTTTGGTACAGCGCTAATCACATAATAGGAAAGACAGTTGATATCCTTGTTGTGACATGTATTGAAATGTCGTGCCACTGGGTATGTGGAATCATTGTGAAGGATGGCTCTAATATGCTGCAATATTCTGACATGCTTCGTACTACCCACGTAGTTAAGGCCACAGGTGCATGTCAGAACGTAAACAGCATATTCTGTTTTGCAGGGGTACACTCTCTTGGATGACAAGCATGGTGAGGCCTATATACGAGTTGTACATTGTTTGTACAGCTTCCGTCACGCGACCACGATCTTCACGGCTTTCGAGATGCACACATGCCCATAGTTCTGGGCTGGTTGAATAATTCCAGACAATTCTTTCGGGTAGTTATTGAGCCAGTGCTGGCATTCAAAAGAGGGATGTGATTTGGTCTGACTCCCTCGATAATATATTCATGGTTCAAGTATTTTGGATTCTATTACCGGACCGGAGGCTTCAGATTATGCTTCTCAATCTTTACTGCAATAAACACAGCAGCCAATGAAAATGTATATTTTCATAAAAAACAGTAAAACAAACTACATTTCCCATGATACACATGAGTATAGGCACGCCCCCACAGTCCATAAGAACCCCTTGCGTGCTCCCATCATCCTCTTTCTTTGCTGCTCACAGCAAGAGTTAAGTGCACCTATTTCTGGTCCCCTCACTCTGCTTTTGCATGGGGGTATTTCTCTTTATTGCTTATATATTTTGTATGCTTATTCTTGATTACATAAGTTATAGCCTGATTACATGATTTAATGATGGTAATTGCCTCGAAAAATCTTATTTTGTTGGTGCATATTAGGGGAGCTTGTTACCTCGCTCCGGGTGCTCAGGAGCTCCATTGGGACCGCCGCTGGCTCTTCGCCGGCTTCTGACTGCTTTATGCACGCGCACGCTGCTAGCGCGTCGATTTCACGATCTCTGACCGGCAGGGAGCCGGTCGCTTTCAACACTTAGGGCCCGGTTACCGGCAGCGCTTCAGCGCACGTTGGGCTTCCCTAGTACGCCCTCTCACGCTCAGGCCGGGTGGCTCACGGCCGACGCTCGTGCCCAAACGCGACCAATTTGGGCTAGTTTTTGGGCGGATTTGGTCGCGTTTGGGCTGCGCGCCTCGACGCGTTTTTCCCAGGCAGACTTGAACACATTTTCAGTGCGTTCTACACACCGGCAGGCTCCCTGTGAGATCGCCTGGATACAGGTTGTAAAATAGAGGCCTTCAGAGTGTGCACACGCTCTAAGAATTGTTTGGGCCAAGGTCACTGACCTTTTGAGTACAGCTTTGCTGAGGGTGTTTGGGTAACGTGACAAGTGTTTAAGTGTGCTTTGGGCTGACCCCCCCCCCCATTAACCCTCCTGGTTGTGGACAGTAGGGAGCTATCCCTGATTGATAATTAATTAACTCCTCATCATTATGGAAGAGTGGGCCCAGGACCCTGAGGAGTATTATGGAGGAGAGGAGGAAATTGGTGATGGACAGCAGGAAGCTGTTTTAGAGGACAACATTGTTGAAGCCTTAGATGCTTCGGTCCAGGCTTCCGTGAATAAAGCCATGGAGACTAAGGTCCCTCAAACTGTGCAGCAAGCACTAGCTGTGGCCCTTCGCCCTATTAGGAAGCAACTGGAGGGGTTTGCTAAGCCTCATGGGTATGACAAACAGAAGAAACAGAAGAAGGAGCAATCCCCTTCCCCCGCAACTACCTCAAATACCCAGGAGCAATGGCCGCATTCTCAGACATTGGCATCTTTGCCAGCGTCAGGTACGGCGGACCACGCTTACGCAGGCAGGAAGGCGAAAGCTAAACGCCCGGCTCCGGTGGATACAGATACTACTACCACCAACACGGACACAGACACTGATAACTCAGAGGAACCTCCTCCTCCAAAAAAGGCCAACGTTGCCCCCAAGGCTGCCGCGGAACAAGTCAGCACTCCTTTCACGTTTGATCCATCAGACATTATGCACCCCCGGTCCTCGGACTGGATCACGACCCCTGCGGTGTCGCACTATCTCCATGACAACCTGCGGAAAAGCTTCTCTAGAGAAGTCCGCAATCGTTTAAAATCAGAGTGTCCATGTCCGGAACTGCCAGACAACGTGGCAGAAACCCCAGAAATCGATGCCAGCATGCTCACCTTCCTGAAAAAATTCTCTAAGGACCCCAAACGTGGGCTCGACCGTGCTTGGCGCGGTTGCCAGGATAAAGTGCTCGACGTTGTGGGTCCCCTAGTGAAAATACTAGCGATGGCTCTGGCGGCCAAAGAAGGTGCAACACCAGTCGACCCGGACATTTTGGCGGGCTGGACCCAGCGCCCTATCTGCCTCATTGACAACGCAAACTGTGTGATCTCCTCGGAGAGGCGCAAGTCCTTGCTCCTAAGAATGGACAGCAATCTGGCGGAACTGGCGGAGGCGGAACCAGGGCCTCTGGCTGGTGGTCACTTGTTCGGTGACCGATTTGTCAAGGATGTTTCGAAATATGTTGGGACATTCACCGCTCTGGACAAAGCTCAGAGCGGTATCAAACGAGGCCGAGCGAGGCGGGGGCCGCTCATCAGGCCGGGACTTTCAACAAGGCTCCCAGCGAGGCGACTATGGTCGCGGAAGAGGAGAGTGGGATTCCACCCACGGTGGTACCTTTTACCCGTCCCGCAGAGGCTTCAACAGGGGTCGTTTCCAATCGGGAAACAACAGGGCGAATTTCAAGTCCCAGCAAAAGACAGGTGAGTGTAACAGATCCCTCTCTTCTTCCACTGGGGGGTCGCACACGACATTGTCTTCCACAGTGGCAGGCCCTGACTCAGGATGCTTGGGTTTTGCAGACTGTCCAGAGGTTTCACTTGGAATTTTATTCTCATCCGACACAAGTGTTTACTCCATCAGCTCTCCATTTTTCCCAACAAGATCGCAGTTTCATAGAAGAAGAAACGCGATTGTGCAATGCCAAGGCGGACCTCGCGGGTTCTGCAGCAACGTCTTTATTGTTCAGAAGAAAGGGGGTGACAACAGGTTAGTGCTCAACCTCAAGGATTTCAACCAGTACCTTACTTACAACCATTTCAAAATGGAAGGTATTCATCTGTTAGCGGATTAGTTACAGGAAGGAGATTGGTTGGTCCGGCTGGACCTCAAGGACGCGTATCTGTCCATACCAATTTTTCCTCCACACCGCAGGTTCCTGCAGTTTCTCTGGAACGGCAAGTGTTACGAATATTTGGCTCTTCCTTTCGGGCTCTCCTCAGCTCCCTGGTGCTTCACCAAGGTGATGAAGCCAGTGGTGGCTCACCTCAGAGAGAGGGGGGTCAAGCTTATAATTTATCTAGACGACATACTGATCATGGCGCAGAGCCCGTCCACGCTCGAGCAGCATTTGGGCATGACGACGTCGCTGCTTCAAAGCTTAGGTTTTGTTATCAATCAGAAGAAGTCGGTGATGGTACCGACACAGGTGATAGACTTCCTAGGGTTCACGATAGATTCCCAGGCAGCACAACTGTGTCTTCCTCAGGCGAAATTGAGGGATTTGAAAAAAGAAATTCTGAAGTTGCTGGACAGCCAGACGGTTACGTTCAGGGCGATTGCCAGAGTAGTGGGGATATTGGCCTCACCCATTCAAGCAATATTCCTGGGTCCCCTTCATTACAGGGCACTTCAGCGCCTGAAGATCAAGCATCTTCAGAGAGGTCTATCGTACACGGACTCCATTCCACTGTCGGAGGAGGTCCGAACCGAGTTACAGTGGTGGCTCGGTCATGTAGAGGCCTGGAACGGCAGGGCGATCTTCGGGTCACAGCCAGAGGTGGTAATCGCCAGCAGATGGGGCTGGGGTGCGTGCTGCGGAGATATCTCCACAGGAGGCAGATGGTCAACGCAAGAACTCTCACTACACATAAATTGCTTAGAGCTGCTCGCAGGATCGTTTGCGATTCGCACGTTATCCCCGAGGCAGACATCTTGTTGCATCCTATTGCGATTGGACAATGTGTCCGCAGTGAGGTATATCAACAAGTTGGGCGGCAAGTGGTCGTCACTTCTTGTTCAGATGGCCAAGGACTTTTGACATTATTGTCTCGAGAATCAGATCTCGGTGGTAGCGGAGTATATCCCGGGACAATCCAATCAGGTAGCGGACTGGAATTCCAGGCATCTCAGGGATTACAGCGTTTGGAAACTGCTTCCCCAGGTGTTTCAGTGGTTACAGACAATTTGGGGTCCGTTTCAGACGGACCTATTCGCCTCCAGGCTGACCTATCAGATTCCCAGGTTCTTCAGCTGGAGGTCAGATCCGATGGCAACTGCAACCGACGCCTTTCTCCAGGATTGGTCACAGGGGATACAATATGCTTTTCCCCCGTTCTTGTTATTCCCCAGGGTAATGACGCAGGTGATCAGACAACGGGCGGAAGTGGTCATGGTGACACCATGGTGGACGTCCCAAGCTTGGTTCCCCAAGTTGTTGCAGTGGAGCTGCGATCTCCCCCGTTTACTTCTGGTCTCGGAGTGGCTATTGCAGGCCCCTCGGCAGGAGCAGCACCCGTTGCTGTTGGAGGGCAGGCTAACGCTGATGGCATGGAGGCTTTCAGGGAACAGTGGCAACTGCCAGGAGTTTCGAGCCAAACTTCAGAATTTATCAAGCAGGCATGGGTACCATCTACCAGGAAGCGTTATTCCGCAGCCTGGAAGAACTGGATGGATTGGTGCCTGGGAAGACAGGTGGATCCCGTGGGGGCAGAGTTACCCCACGTGTTGAATTTCCTGTCGGCGAAAGCAGCTGACGGTCTGGCTTACCGATCAGTGAATCATTTCCGTTCAGCCATTTCGGCGGGGCATGCCCAGATAGACGGGAAACCGGTAGGCATGCACCCGGTGGTTTGCAAATTGCTGAAGGGGATTAGGGTAGCTAATCGCCCTAAACCCAAACATACGGGTTTGTGGGATGTTTCTCTAGTCATCTCTTTGTTCAACAAATGGCCGGATAATGCACTCTTGTCTAGGAAACAATTGTCGGGCAAGTTGGCCATGCTACTTTGCTTATCCTCATGCAGACGGTCTTCGGATGTGAGAGCACTCGACGTTACAGGTAGAGTGTTTACCCCGGAAGGGGTTTCTTTTACTATTACGGGTCGTACAAAAACAATGTCACAACATATTGATTATAATGCATTTCCTGACAATGAAAAAGTATGTGTAGTCAAATGTTTAAAAGCATATGAGGAATGTACAAAGGCCTTGAGGCCTCAAGGTTGTTCACAATTATTGATTGCTTTGCAAAAGCCGTTTAAACCAGTGGTGGCTGCCGCAATTGCCAGATGGCTTCGCTTCATAATGAAGGAAGCAGGTATTGATACGCAGATCTTTGGTGCTCATTCAGTGAGAGGCGCTATGGCGTCAAAGTCTTATGGTTTGGGATCTAGTATCCAAGACATTATGCGTTGTGCAGATTGGTCTTCTGAATCAACGTTTAAGACGTTTTACTATAAGCCGGTGGGTGATATTACTTCTGTGGTTTTTAATGAGCGTTAAACTAGCATAATCTGAAGCCTCCTGTCCTGTAATAGAATCAAAAATTTGCTAGCATTCGCGCCAAGAATTTTCAATTCTATTAAGGACACGGAGGCGAGGATTATCCGACCCGGCTTAGTTTACAGTAATAAGCTTGCCCACCCAATTATGCAGTGATTACGGTGGTGTTATTTCCTTTCTTTCAGGATCAGATAAGAAGTCTGACTGATCGACGACGGACGACAGGATGTTTGGCCTGAAACCTTGTTTCTTGCATGTTGGAGGAGTTATGATCTTATTCAAGTTATTGTTGGACTTGGTTCACCTCAAAGAAAGAGGATGATGGGAGCACGTAAGGTGTTTTTATGGACTGTGGGGGCGTGCCTATACTCATGTGTATCATGGGAAATGTAGTTTGTTTTACTGGTTTTTATGAAAATATACATTTTCATTGGCTGCTGTGGTTATTGCAGTAAAGATTGAGAAGCATAATCCTCGCCTCCGTGTCCTTAATAGAATTGAAAATTCTTGGTGCGAATGCTAGCAAATTTTTGATTCATCTCCTACTCATGGAGTAAATGATTCCTCTCATGATTTTTAACCATAATTACTGCCTTATGAGATTGACCTTCAATGAACTAGTTATCAAACTTTACTGGTGGATGCTCTGTCAATAAGCCCTGTTTGCCCCGATGATGACCATACCATTTTAGTTTGGTTGAAAGGCCATCGACCCCTATCTGTGGCTTCTACTAAGAGGAAGCAGTCTTAACAGTCCCTATGTATAATTTTTCCTCAGCCACTTTTTTTGTTTACACTGTCAATCATTTTTATAATGTTTGTATTTGTGTAACCGTGTGAGGACCACTGTTTTATGATTGCATTGTCCTTTATATACTTCTCTAATGAATGCATTGCTGTCATAGTGTAAATTGACTGTTTTGAGGCCTCAACAGCCGAAATATTGGCGGCAGTTAAAGGCATGTCCAGGGAAGGCTGTTATGGATCTGCCATACCCGGATACATATCTGCCAACCTCTTCATAACGACCCAGTTTCACTGCTCATTTTTTCATTATATGTTGGTACTGCTACCTAAAACAGGGAGGAAAGACTGGCCAAGGAATTTTGTGGAGATGTCTTCATTACTAACCAGGCGTAGGATCGACTTTTGGGGGATGGGAACTGATCACCTGCTAGTAGCGATGTGGGAAAGGGACCTAATAGACATTTCAGCAATAGAAAACGAAAGTTTGCACTGTATATGTTCAACGGGATAATGACAGTATCTGGAACATATATGTAGGACGTTTCTACTCCTAGCGATTATCAAGAGTCTATGGTTACCTGGAATAAAGGTATAACTATGTGGTTTGGTCTTGAATTGTAACCAGTGGTCTGATTAAATGCTTGGCGGATGAGGGACATATGCCAAAAAGTGGAGATGCCTCGTTTGCTTTATTGGGAGTGTATAGTGGCCGAACAACTTCAAATAGAGCCGACGGGATACATCCGCCACTTTTTGATGGAAAATCCACATCCGCCAAACCCTAATCAATCCCTGTGTCTCATTCTTTCGTATACTGTGGTTCATTGTGTGCAAATTATACTCTTGCAATTTGTTTTGTTAAAAGAACATATAAAAGAAAAACATTAAAAACTCTCCTATTTCAGTAAAGTATAACAAACACTGCAACTTAAAATTATAATTATTTTATTATCATTAGGCAACATTTAAAACTGCCTTGGTCATTTAATATTAAACATTCACCAACTTGACAAAGGGTATAATATAAAACCAATTACTCCTCTAGGGTGCGTAAATACACTGACGTTCTTTCTTAATGTCACAACATTGCCTCAGCAGCCTTTGACGTGTCCAGACATTTCCTAAAGAATTTGTGAGTGCTATGTAAAGGTATTGTCTTTTCCCTTCAGCACCCTTCCAGAAAACAGCAAAGCCTTGACAGTGATGCAGCCTAACTAGATTTGATCTGAACTTAAGGCGTGAGGGCTTCAAGGGGAATTTCTATTCAAAAGTGTATTATTTTCGCCTTCCAGGCTAGCAGTTTACTGCTCCCCTCACCATATTCAAAATGCGCAAGTTGACTGGCATCCCATTTCTCCTTAACCCTTTGACTCAGGATTCCCACTAGATCTGATTTAGCTCGGCTAACTCTTGCAAAGTCCTTTCACCTACCACAGTTCCACCAAGATTTACTATCTGAACCTCACACTGGCGAATTTTCTTCTCCAAATCTGTAACTGTGCTATAATATAGTCGCCTCTTCTTCGCAGCCAGGGCCCCCAATCTTCCCCGCAGAAACGCCTTGCATGTGTCCCAGACAATATCAATACTGGCAGAACCCACATTTTTTTCCAAAAAACCTCCAACTCCTGACTCAAAACTTCCACTACATCCTGATCATAGAGGACCGTACGATCTAACTTTCATGCCGAACCCAAAATACCATCCTCGAATTCCAGCGACAATGTAATAGCCGAGTGATCCGCAAGATGCACACCAACATGACCAATATGGGTCACACAATCAACTAATCTTAAATCCAACAAAAAATAATCAATACGAGATTTATGGTTATATTTTTTATTGTAGAAAGTAAATCCTAGTTTCTGTCCAGACCTAAATCTCCAAATATCGCACAAGCCCAGCTGGGCAATCATTGACTTAACCTTAGTCAACATTTTAGAATTAACCATCGCTCTACTCTTTGCTGATCGATCCAAATTAGAGTCCAAGACAGTGTTAGTCACCCGCCATAATTATCCTTCCAGAGAACCTCATTAGTTCCCTAGCCAGCTCATCTAATGGACCTACATCATCCTGATTCGGACCGTAATAGCCAATAATAACCAACAATTGCCCAGCCATCTTTAAATTCACAATCAACCATCTCCCTTTGAAGAGTTCCTTACATTCAACCCCTGATAGATGGGTCTCCTGCAGAATAATAATTTGAGCCGAAGAGTCCCTTAAATACTTCAAATTTAACTCTCTCCTCGATTTCACAAGTAAACCATTTACGTTCCAAGAGAGGATTCTCAGCTCCCTTAAATTAAACCCGCTCATAACAGCCTAACCCAACTACCAACACAAACATGACTACAAAAAGGCTTCTGAGGAATTTTCCAGTATTTCTCCCCCTTCCCTTACCTTTACCCTTACCCTCACCCATACCAGTCCCACTACCACTATCCCACCCACCCCGTCCCCTACAATCCCGAACCCCCCGCCCCCTACCCGGGAAAACCCAACCAAACTTCCCATGGCCAAGGCCCTTTGGGTGCCACCTGCGGACAGTGCTGTAAACATTAAACTAAAATAAAAATCAAATAAAAATGTGCCTGCACAGGCTTCAGCTAGGTGGACCCAGCAAAAGCAGGGAAAAACAAACCAAAAACATACTTTTGCTTAACACCGCTTATTTACACACTTCCAGCTTGACACTGTTCCAGAAAATTATCCACCTCTTCAACAAATCAGAATGAGTGCATTTTGTTATTCCACATAACCTTTAGGACAGCTGGAAACTTCAGTTGAACTGAATCTCCCAGCCTCCTCAACGGCTCAATTCGCTTTCCTAACTCCCACTGCCTGTTAGCAGTTGCAGGGGACAAATCCGATCTTACCTCGACCTTAACACAATCCACCTCAATGGTTTTCTTTTTAAGAGCGGCAGCCAAGTTCTTTTCTTTTAAACCATAAGTCAGAAAATTTATCAGAATCCTCCTAGGCTTTGGACGGTTTGGGTTCAACCTGAAAGGATCGCGGTGCACTCTCTGAATATCTCTCAGAATCTCCTCCTCACTCTCCTCCAGCTGCAATTCAGTCTTAAAAAGCTGTACTACATATTTCTTAATATCCGCCCCTTCTTTGCCTTCCGGCAGCTTTAAGATCTTTAAGTTGTTCCTCCTTTGCATATTTTCCAACCTTTCAACTCTCTCTTCGTGTTCCCTATCCTTACTCTTAATGGCATCCAGCTCTTTCAGATTAGCTGTAACCACCTCCCTAAGATCCTTAACTTCTGCCTCTAAAGCATCTGTACGGGAACTCAAAACATCAAAAAAAAATTCTAGCATACTACAGGCAGCTCTAATATCTTAAAAGATCAAGTACGTAACCTGATTAAAGAAGTAAGAGTTGAGGAGTTAGATATGACGATTACAGACAGTAAAGGAATAGCGGTTGCTTTTCAAGAATATTTTGCAAAAGTCCACAACGAGGATCTCAGGGTTGAAGAGCAGGCGTTAAAGGGCTGGTTAGAGTTTTTGGAGCCTTCACCGGATGAGTTGAAGGGCGTATTAAATCAAGAAATATCACGGTCCATGGTAGTGGTGGGAGGGCGTTGAGCAGCGATTGTGATTGTTATTGATGTGGGACTCACGTTCTGCCTTTGCCAAAATTTGACTGTTCTTTTGGTCTTTTCCTGTACTCGAACCTTCGGCTTGCTCGCGGCCCTCTGGACTCTACAGATTCTCATTATCCTGTGAAACCCCCTTTTTCTATTATAAAATTAACCTACTCTTATCCTGTCTGTGATGGCGGCTCGAAGACTTGTTACCTTTGCCTTCATATGAGCTATTTAGAAATCCTGTTGTCGCTCCTGTATTGCCTAATATGTCATTTTATTTTGGTGGCCGGCCCGGTGGGTTGTAGGCCCGTATCTGTGAGCGCCTTCTGTACAATAAAGGTTTAAAAAAAAAAAAATATATCACGGTCGGAGGTTAAACGGGTCATTAAAGGAGTAAAAAGAGGTAAGGCACCTGGGCCAGACGGTCTACCGGCCGAAGTCTATAAATTAATGATAGGTTTATTGTTACCAGTTATCTGCCAGTTACTTAACCAGATTTTTATGGTAAAGGCCTCCCTGCCTTCCTCTTGGAATGAGGCTAACATCATATTAATACTGAAGCCCGGAAAGTCACCGAAGTATAGGGATTCCTACAGGCCTATATCGCTACTTAATAGCGATCATAAAATATTTGCAAAAATCATGGCTGACAAACTGAGTGTTGTAATTCCTAAGTTAATTGGGGAGGACCAAAAAGGTTTTATTAAGGGCAGATATTTGAAAGAATTAACCTTCTCACTTATTGGTGCTATAGATATGGCCTCGGCCCATGATTTGCCTCTGGCGATTATCGCGTTAGATGCCGCCAAGGCTTTTGATCGTGTTAATTGGGTATACTTGCAGGCTGTGATAAAACATCTAAATTTAAGTCAGAGCTTTAGTAGATCTATTGCCTCTATATATCATTCCCCTACATCTTGAGTGTTAGTAAATGGGATTTTAACGCAACCAGTTCCAATCATGCGGGGGACAAGACAAGGGTGTCCCCTATCCCCACTGCTTTTTAATTTATATATCGAGCCCTTAGCTTGCAAGATAAGAGCTGCAGAGGGCATTGCCCCATTCAAATTTGAGGTTTGGTCAAAAAAGATTGGGATATATGCTGACGATATTATTATTTACACTCCTAATCTACATCAGTCAATGGAATGCCTTCTAGAATTGACCAAGGAGTTTGGGGCTGTTTCACGCTATGCTATAAACAGAGACAAAACAGAAGTTATGGCCTGGAATTTGGATGCTGAGGGAATTGGATGTAAGGCTGAGATGAGATATCTTGGGGTCAAGATAACGCAGGATAATAGAGATCTCACTAAAGTTAATTTTTTAAAGATAAAAAAAAAAATAAGCACTACTCTCCAAGGATGGGCACACCTACCGCTTTCATTGTTTGGTCGCACTAATTTGGTGAAAATGATGATTTTGCCAAAATTAACTTTTTTGTTTGAAACAGTTCCTTTGTTATTTAAGAAAGAGTGGTTTTTAACGTTACAGAGCGAGATTAGTTCTTTCTTATGGGCGTCTAAAGGGCTGCGCCTCTCCTGGAAGAAGCTGAGAAGAAAGCTTGTGAAGGGAGGATTGGCAGTTCCGGATTTTCAAATCTATTCATGGGCCTTCCTGCTGAAAAATTGTAGGATGTTATTTATTTATTTATTTAAAACATTTGTAGAGCGCGGCTGTCACCTGGCAGGTATCCTGGCGCTGAAGAAGCTTACTCCTAGAATTGAAAGCGAAGGGAGTTGAATAAGGGGGGTGGAAGTGGAGGGGGGAGCTAGGGGAAGAGCCATGTTTTTATTCGTTTCCTGAAAGGTAGGAGCTGTGTGATTTGGCGTATGTCGGCAGGCAGACTGTTCCAGAGCTTAGCAGCAGCTACTCTGAACGATCTTCCCCCGATCCTGGCCTTCTTGAATCTAGGTACTATTACAAGACAGGCGGTCGTGGATCGTAGAGTTCTAGTAGGGATGTACCAAGAAAACATTTGTTGTAGGGGTCTTGGTCCTGATCCGTGTACTGCCTTGAAGACCAGGCAGAGGGCTTTGAAGGCTATGCGTTGCTTCAAGGGGAGCCAGTGTAGCTGGGCTAACGCAGCAGTATTGAATACCCCGACAAACTCAGACATCGGGAACATGTTTTGTGCAATGCTCAGAAATGCTCATTTGAATGAGCAGGGTTTTATGTATAAGTTTGCTGATCCAAAATGTTTCAAAAAGGTTAGGTTGAAGGTTTTTAGGGACTTAGCAGAGTTGTGGTTTAGAATCAGAAGGGCACTAAAGATTCCATATTATAGTTATATGGCTCTTGTTGGACCTGGCCCTGCTCCCGAAGCTAACCCCTGAATGTTACGACGCATTTACCCTGTTCTCAGGCCTATTTGGGCTCCCTTTTCAACCTACCCGGCACCCCTATGATCGACCCTTGGGCAGAGCGCATTGTTAGTAGAGGGTAGGCCCTGCCCAGGTGCGGGTGGCATGACCTCGTAGTGTTTTGCCGCCATCTTCGCTTTAGTAGCTTTTCGATCCATCCCCCTTATTATTTATCTGACCCAGGGAACTTAGGAAAAATATGAGACTGACATCCCTAAAATCAGAATTACGTGATACATTCTTTAGGAAGAGTGCTCCCCACCTCCTAGCTCTAGAAATAGGACTTCTAGGCCGGGACTGTCCTTCAGGTAATCTGCTGGACGATACTGCTAGAATGTGTATTCCCCGTCTAGAGACAGTGACAGGGCCTTGGGAAACTCCGCCATCTGGTATCTGCTGTCTGCCCTTTAGATTAGAGGGGAGGAGTAGTTTTGGAGCTGCGTCCTGTCCTCCACAATACCGACGCCGCTTCCTGCTGGGCGGCTGACGACCCTGCCTTCCTGCTTCAAAGGATGAGGTAGCCCATGACGGGAGCCACCCCCAACCGGGCCCAGGGGAGGAAAACCCCCGGCCTACATGAAAGGAGATCAAAGACATTTTCAGGAATAAAAGAAGGACGCTGGAACTAGAGAATCAGATCTGCTAGGGGAACCTCCAAAGAGGTACCCCCGGGAGCCCTCCTAAGGCACGACGAGTGTGCCCCTCGCCATCATCCGAGCCCTGCTGACACTGTCGCGGCTCCAAGTCTTCGCTATCCACAAGAGCCCTGCTGACGCTGTCGCGGCTCCAAGTCTTCGCCCTCACCAAGAGCCCTGCTGACGCTGTCGTGGCTCCAAGCCTTCGCCTCTACAAGAGCCCTGCTGACGATGTCGCGGCTCCAAGCCTTCACCATCCTCTGAGCCCTGCTGACGCTGTTGCTGCTCCAAGCTTGCACCATCATCTGAGCCTTGCTGACGCTGTCGCAGCTCCAAGCCTTCACCATCCTCTGAGCCCTGCTGACGCTATCGCGGCTCCAAGCTTGCACCATCATCTGAGCGCTGCTGACGCTGTCGCGGCTCCAAGTCTTCGCCATCCTCTGAGCCCTACGGACGCTGTCGCGGCTCCAAGCTTGCACCATCACTACGAGCCCCGCTGAAGCTGTAGCGGCTCCAAGCTTTCACCATCACCTGAACCCTACTGACGCTGTCGCGGCTCCGAGCTTTCACCATCACCTGAGCCCAGCTGACGCTGTCGCAGCTCCAAGCTCTCACCATCCCCACGAGCCCTGCTAACGCTGTCGCTGCTCTAACCTTTCACCATCCCCACGTGCCCTGCGGACGCTGTCGCGGCTCACGCCTGTCTTCCACCTGAACTGACCAGCAGCAACGTAGAGTGCGTTCCGCAATCCTGCCGCACTACTGAGGGCTCATACCAACCAAGGGGTGATTGTTATGTGATTTAATGTTCAAATTGATTAATATTCATCAATGTTTTGTTTTAATCTTTCTTTTCCACATCAACTTGGAATTTTCCACATTTTATTTAGTTGCAATATTTATGTCATAATATAACGATGCTCCAATGCATTTCGGGCTCCTACGCCCTTTATCCAGGAGCTCTGCAAACAGAAAAACAGAAAACAAAAAGCTATAGCCCATCATATCAAAATATAGAACGCTGATGTTTTCATTTAACATACATAGCTGAACATCTGAGTGAATTCATAACATGAGGTGGTGAATCTTGCATGCACAGGTCTACCCAGTGAAGTAGGTGCAATGACAACGTGACGAGGTAACGAGGTGTTAGTGAAAAAAAGCGCTTACATGTAACGGCTTCTCTGGGACCGAGTGGTTACCTGCAGGGAGATTGGTAAAAAGTCATCAAGGAAGCTGAAGAACGCATAGAAAAAATAACCAGAAAACAAGCATTAACGAGGGTCATGGAACCCAAAGATAACAGGATAGTAGTAGTATTCAAATACTCCACACAAAGCAGTGCATACAAAAAATCATCTTAAACCACTGGCAAATTCTAGCTTCTCAACCAGAATTTAAAGAGTTTTTTAAATCACCACCTATCTTTGCCTACACCAGAAATAACAACTTCAAAGAGATTCTATCTAAAGACCCGATAACCAGAACTGAGACCAAAGGAACACGTCCATGTTTTAACTGCAACAGTTGCAACAATGTGATCAAAGGGAATTACATCTCCCATCCTATGAAGGGCAACAAAATCAAACTAATGTCAACGCCACCTGCGATTTAAGTAACCTCATTTATCTGTTAAAGTGTCCATGTGGGAAAACCTACATTGGAAAAACGGAAAGAAAAATTAAGGTACGTCTTAATGAGCATAAATCGAACATTCGTACCAAAAACGAAAAATCTAGCTTTGCAATGCACTTCTTTGATCAAAAACACAGTATAGCACAACTGAAGTTCTTGGTACTTGAGATTGTCAAGAAAAAAGAAGGTAAAGACAACCACAAGGCATTACTCCAGCAGAAACAGCCTGGATATATCGACTACAAACTTTTAAGCCATTTGGGCTTAGTGACCGAACTGAACTGAGCTGCTTTTTGTAATCACCGATGGGTGATTTCCTACTGCATAATACTTTTGCGCTACCTGTGATTATACATATACAGCTGTTACACTGATGTTTATACTGTTCATACACATGTACATTCACACTTTCACTCCTCAAACATGGCCATCTTTTATTTTTACAGTACGTTCCCTAGCTATTCCGTTTTTTGTTTCCCACGGTCATATGACCGGACCGTGAACCCATCAGGGCTCACCCCTTTTACTTCCGTGTCATTTTTAAACACCCAAACACAACAATGATGGACAGAATGTGGATCAATGTCACACATTCACCCCAGTCCAAAGATCTGGGCCCAAATCCATCGTTTTTCCACTCCACACCACCCTGGGTTAGACAATGGCGATATGCAAATCAGTGCTGACCCTGTGCCCCATGGGAACAGTCCAGTCCGAACTACAAAAGCCATGTCCTTCCCAGAACGGAAACAAGCATCCGAGGACCGGCCCGGTTTCGAGGTAACACCTCTCTTCAGCCCGGCTAGCTTGATTCCAGTGGTGTGGAGTGCCTGGGACTCACGTCTGAGCATCCCCAGTACACTTAGAGCGGTAACTGCAAACACAACAATGATGGACAGAATGTGGATCAATGTCACACATTCACCCCAGTCCAAAGATCTGGGCCCAAATCCATCGTTTTTCCACTCCACACCACCCTGGGTTAGACAATGGCGATATGCAAATCAGTGCTGACCCTGTGCCCCATGGGAACAGTCCAGTCCGAACTACAAAAGCCATGTCCTTCCCAGAACGGAAACAAGCATCCGAGGACCGGCCCGGTTTCGAGGTAACACCTCTCGCCATTGTCTAACCCAGGGTGGTGTGGAGTGGAAAAACGATGGATTTGGGCCCAGATCTTTGGACTGGGGTGAATGTGTGACATTGATCCACATTCTGTCCATCACTGTTGTGTTTGCAATTACCGCTGTAAGTGTACTGGGGATGCTCAGACGTGAGTCCCAGGCACTCCACACCACTGGAGTCAAGCTAGCCGGGCTGATGAGAGGTGTTACCTCGAAACCGGGCCGGTCCTCGGATGCTTGATTCCGTTCTGGGAAGGACATGGCTTTTGTAGTTCGGACTGGACTGTTCCCATGGGGCACAGGGTCAGCGCTGATTTGCATATCGCCATTGTCTAACCCAGGGTGGTGTGGAGTGGAAAAACGATGGATTTGGGCCCAGATCTTTGGACTGGGGTGAATGTGTGACATTGATCCACATTCTGTCCATCACTGTTGTGTTTGCAATTACCGCTCTAAGTGTACTGGGGATGCTCAGACGTGAGTCCCAGGCACTCCACACCACTGGAGTCAAGCTAGCCGGGCTGATGAGAGGTGTTACCTCGAAACCGGGCCGGTCCTCGGATGCTTGATTCCGTTCTGGGAAGGACATGGCTTTTGTAGTTCGGACTGGACTGTTCCCATGGGGCACAGGGTTAGCGCTGATTTGCATATCGCCATTGTCTAACCCAGGGTGGTGTGGAGTGGAAAAACGATGGATTTGGGCCCAGATCTTTGGACTGGGGTGAATGTGTGACATTGATCCACATTCTGTCCATCACTGTTGTGTTTGCAATTACCGCTCTAAGTGTACTGGGGATGCTCAGACGTGAGTCCCAGGCACTCCACACCACTGGAGTCAAGCTAGCCGGGCTGATGAGAGGTGTTACCTCGAAACCGGGCCGGTCCTCGGATGCTTGATTCCGTTCTGGGAAGGACATGGCTTTTGTAGTTCGGACTGGACTGTTCCCATGGGGCACAGGGTCAGCGCTGATTTGCATATCGCCATTGTCTAACCCAGGGTGGTGTGGAGTGGAAAAACGATGGATTTGGGCCCAGATCTTTGGACTGGGGTGAATGTGTGACATTGATCCACATTCTGTCCATCACTGTTGTGTTTGCAATTACCGCTCTAAGTGTACTGGGGATGCTCAGACGTGAGTCCCAGGCACTCCACACCACTGGAGTCAAGCTAGCCGGGCTGATGAGAGGTGTTACCTCGAAACCGGGCCGGTCCTCGGATGCTTGATTCCGTTCTGGGAAGGACATGGCTTTTGTAGTTCGGACTGGACTGTTCCCATGGGGCACAGGGTCAGCGCTGATTTGCATATCGCCATTGTCTAACCCAGGGTGGTGTGGAGTGGAAAAACGATGGATTTGGGCCCAGATCTTTGGACTGGGGTGAATGTGTGACATTGATCCACATTCTGTCCATCACTGTTGTGTTTGCAATTACCGCTCTAAGTGTACTGGGGATGCTCAGACGTGAGTCCCAGGCACTCCACACCACTGGAGTCAAGCTAGCCGGGCTGATGAGAGGTGTTACCTCGAAACCGGGCCGGTCCTCGGATGCTTGATTCCGTTCTGGGAAGGACATGGCTTTTGTAGTTCGGACTGGACTGTTCCCATGGGGCACAGGGTCAGCGCTGATTTGCATATCGCCATTGTCTAACCCAGGGTGGTGTGGAGTGGAAAAACGATGGATTTGGGCCCAGATCTTTGGACTGGGGTGAATGTGTGACATTGATCCACATTCTGTCCATCACTGTTGTGTTTGCAATTACCGCTCTAAGTGTACTGGGGATGCTCAGACGTGAGTCCCAGGCACTCCACACCACTGGAGTCAAGCTAGCCGGGCTGATGAGAGGTGTTACCTCGAAACCGGGCCGGTCCTCGGATGCTTGATTCCGTTCTGGGAAGGACATGGCTTTTGTAGTTCGGACTGGACTGTTCCCATGGGGCACAGGGTCAGCGCTGATTTGCATATCGCCATTGTCTAACCCAGGGTGGTGTGGAGTGGAAAAACGATGGATTTGGGCCCAGATCTTTGGACTGGGGTGAATGTGTGACATTGATCCACATTCTGTCCATCACTGTTGACATTGATCCATTGAACGATGGATTTGGGCCTCAGATCTGGAACACTCTCCCTCTCTCTATTCGCTCTATTCCTATCTTTTCCCACTTTCGCATAGCTCTTAAAACTTTCTTCTTTCTTCAGGCTTTCCCAGACTAAATCCCTTCCGTGCCCTCTTGGCAGACATTGATGTGATCCTTAGCGCCAGGAAGCCGCTTGGCCGCAGTGCGCTCTAGAAATTACTTTTTCATTTCATTTCATTTCATTTCATTTCACTGTTGTGTTTGCAATTTTTAAACACCCGCCCGGTTCACTTTTTGTTTAATCACCAGCGCACTCCCGCTAAGGGCGTGTTTTAGCCTTACGAGCCGTGACGTAGAACTGTGAAGACGGGTTCCCTATGTTGGTAAGTCGGCGCTTTATCCCGCTGACAATCTATGAGTTGTACAACTCGTTTCTCCTTTTCAGAGAGATATACCACTAACCTCGATGTTTTTACCAATCTCCCTGCAGGTAACCACTCGGTCCCAGCAAAGCCGTTACATGTAAGCGCTTTTTTTCACTAACACCTCGTTACCTCGTCACGTTGTCATTGCACCTACTTCACTGGGTAGACCTGTGCATGCAAGATTCACCACCTCATGTTATGAATTCACTCAGATGTTCAGCTATGTATGTTAAATGAAAACATCAGCGTTCTATATTTTGATATGATGGGCTATAGCTTTTTGTTTTCTGTTTTTCTGTTTGCAGAGCTCCTTGATAAAGGGCGTAGGAGCCCGAAATGCATTGGAGCATCGTTATATTATGACATAAATATTGCAACTAAATAAAATGTGGAAAATTCCAAGTTGATATGGAAAAGAAAGATTAAAACAAAACATTGATGAATATTAATCAATTTGAACATTAAATCACATAACAATCACCCTTTGGTTGGTATGAGTCTTCTTTGAAGAACCCAAAGGTGTGCCTAACTACAGGGATGCGTTCATGGTGTATGTGCGCACATTTCGTTACTGTAATTGAGGACGTATAGGGTCGGATACGTCACCTGTATGAGCACCCAAACTTCAACAAAAGTACTAAATAATTCTACTTATGCTTTGAACATTACGCTGTGCACCTTGCCAATCCCCTTTGGTTTAGCACTACTGAGGGCGCCGCGAACTGTGAGAACTCAACCACGAATACCCCGTGTACTCCTGCCCGCACTGCTGGTGCGCCACGAACTTTGAGGCCAGAACCGCGAGTACGAAGCATACTCCGGGCCGCAACGCTGGTGCGCCACGAACTTTGATAATAGAAACACGGCCTCGTCTTGAGGTACTGTGGGATTGTATGGTTATACCCCTAATGAGGAAGTTACATAAAGAAGCCTCTATTTTACGAGAACTCTGTGTCATGTCTATTTTGTAGTGGGTCTCTTCTACTACCAAGTGCAGTCCGAAATGCTTGGCACACTAACTAGGGAATAAGCCTGCCTGCCCTAGCTACCATCCTTCCAAGGGGAGCAGGCATCATTTTGGGAAGGGCCCCTCCCTTCCTTTATGTGGGAGTGGGGTTTCTACTGGACTGGGGTGCGACCCTCAGCCAGGTGGGGATTCCATTTCTAACAGCTCTGATTTGGAATGCACCAGGGTCCCCACCATGGACAAAGGATGCTTTGGCTCGTACATTAAAAGAGGTGGACCCCCAGAGGTGGAAGGATTTATTTCCGGATGGTGAACTGATCTCAAGTGGGTTTTGCGAGCAAGAATGGGGCCGGAGCTTCTCTAGGTTTAAATATCTGCAGATGCAGAGCTGGTCAACTGGAATGGGGAATCAAATTGGAATATATAATGAATTGGAAGAGAATCTTTTTTCAGACCTCCTTCTCAAAAAGGAAGTAGCATTGTGGTATTGGATGATATTGGAGATGGAGGACGGTCCTTTTAAGCTGCCGGAGACCCTGTGGGGAGATTCCTTGCCAGGGATCGCAATAGAAGACCAATGGCAAGTAACAATGTCTATGCTTTACAAAATAGTGAAACCTGCAAATTTAAGGGGGAATCATTTTTTTACAATCCACAGGGCCTATTGATCCCCTCGAAGGCTTTCTAAATTTGGCTCCGGCGGTGTGGTGGAATGTCATAAATGCAAAAGTCCTAATGAGGATGACCTTCATATGTTTCTGCTATGTCCAAAGATAAGAGAATTTTGAGAGGCCGTGAGTAGCTGTATGTCAACAGTCCTAGGCCTGCAGATCGAGGTAAGCCTTGAGCCAGTTATATCAGGAAGACTGGATCTGCAAGGTAAGGGCACAGATGACAATGCTAAGCTTTTGTTTTATGCTATACTGTTGGCACGGAGAGAGGTATGTAAATTATTGGTCTCTCCGGCCTCCCCGACAAAATTGGACTGGATACGAGCTATAAAAGCTATAGCTAAGTTAGATATTTCGGATAAGACTAAAAAAAAGGTACAGATTTTGGACCCCATTTTTTTTGTTTTGGGTGAGGGATTGTGGTGAAGTTTCTGTTAAATGTAAATCCAATGATTAAGCCTTCGCCTATCTCGACTGGTTAAAATCTTCTTCAACATTTGGAGGATTCAAGGATAAGGTGGACACGCTCGGGAGGTAGACTCTTTATCCTATGCATAATTAGGTCATGCCTGCAGTAGGGTTGTATCTCTAATGAGCGTTGTACAAGCCTTTTTTTTTTTTTTTTTTTTTGTAAAATTTTTATTTTGCAATACACAGAGAAAAAACAGTAAACAAAGGTACCGCATCGGGTGCGTAGATGATCCCACACAGTGGGAAGCAATAAAGCAAGACGAGGCAATAATGCAATGCAAGAGAAGCAAGTAGAGTCCAAGCTCCAGCATCTGCAGGAGGGACGTAGTCTCTTAAGTAACCCCAATGCCGGGAATACTTCTGGTCCAGCCGGTAGAAATTCCAAAGTCCCAAAGCCATGTAACTAAGCCTCGTCCCAGCGGCACAAATGTCCCAACAGCGGAATGTACAAGCCTTTTTCTTGTATGGCCAGTACATGAGGTAAAGAGCCCAAGGGCGGTTTCGTTGAGTATTGGGCCAATGAGGATAAATTTTTTTTTTTTTTTTTTAAAGTGTATTATTTTCTGAAGAATTCTCCTCCATCACCAATGCCATCTGTAACTATACAACAGCCCGGTTAATAAACCTTGGTATGATTTTTATATTTTATACCTTCACCAAACCTGGGACTGAAAGACTTCTACAGTTATAAATTAAGGCCCTCATTTATGGGGATGTGGTGTGGGACAGTGCAGCAAGCCAGCTACTGCGCTGCCCTATACCAAAGTGAAAGGGCAGGAATGCACCATATTTATGCAATTCCTGTCCTTTCCACCTATGCTGGTGCCGTTTCGGCAGCCTAGTGCCAACGCAGGCACCCATAGCATGTTTTGTAGTCAGGATTGTGTTTCTGCAGGAAGGGACATCTTCCTGCACAGAAACAATCAAAGGGGCGTTTTTCTTGTTCTAAGTGTGCAGCTCACTTAGAAAGAAGAAAAACGAGGAGAAATAAAGTTATTCCTGCTCATTACGCCTCCCCTCTGGAGGCGTAAGGTTTTTGGCACTTCCCCAGCTTTATATGTTCTTATACATCTGGTGAGAAATGTCAAAATTTAGAGTGCATGGGAAAACCCACTGCAACGCCCATGGAATTCCTCCGGAGTGCAGAGTAAGGTAACACAGCGATTTGTGCTGCCTTGCCTTACTCCATGTCTATGAGGCCATTCAAAGCCACACATAGTGGCTTTGCGTGGCCTAATAGTTTTGATTTTGTAATTTGTGCCACTGGAGTGTCATAAAAAGTGACGTCTGGGGATGCAAGGAGCTTGTAAATATGCCCCCAAGTGCCTTAGCCTGTTCATGCAAGATTTTGCTGCAGTTCGGTTTGCCTCCGGTACGAGGAACCTGGATAATCATCATCAAATACAATCTGCAGGCATTTGTATTTAGTCATAAAATCCACCTAATTTTTGTCGATGTACCATTTGTAGTTGTCCTTCGGAATCTGACGATAGAAGTTTTGGGGAAATTTATCTCACATTGATTTTTATTTGAATATTTGTATAGGGCATTCAGTGCATGCTGGAGACCACTTGCTGCATGATATAAGATTTGGGGGGCTTCTTATATTTTCCATTAATATGTGTATACTTTAAATAGGGCGGACTGGACATTTGCCATTTGTTTGGTGGATGTCCTACATCTGACAAACTCGTAAGTGCCACCCACAGTTATCATACAAGTGAATCTTGCACATGCCTTGTTCCCAATTTCAGTTGAACTTCTGCATTTTCTCATTCCAGTATTAGATCACGTAGCTGCATGGAGAACAAGGACGGTGCCAGAATACATCAGTCTTAATCCCTCTACTGTATAGTTTGTTAAGAAGTAAGCTCTAGACCCAACTAGCTATTCTTGCAACCACTTACTGCTGCATGGTTCACAAATTATTTGAATGAGCTGCACCATATTTCACATTTTGCTCCACATCATTTGTCTGTTGATGTTATCAAAAGCTAATGAGAAATCCATTAATGGGCAGTAGAGAGGCCATGAAGGTCAGCAATGCCGAGCTGTGCATCATTTATTTACAGCTCTGAATCCAATCAGGTTTACCTGAAAGATCAGTTCCCTGTCCATCTAATCACAGGGTCACATATTTCCCTACCAGACATCTTAGAACTTGGGTAAAACATATGAAAAGGCCTATAATTTTAGGAATCTTTTTTGTGAATGGTGAAAAAAAACTTTTAGTCCAGGCTAGCTGGGTCTTTCTATGCATTCTAAACTTTGAAAGTATTTTGGCATGAAGTTCTTAATTTGGAAAACAAACTCTTAAGCTCCCTTTGTGATTAGGGAGATGTAAGGAAATGCCTCTTTTTGCATGTTCATCCCCACATTTTTGGACTGATTTTGGTGGTTGTTCAACTCTACAAGTGTAATGAAGCCTGCTAGCTAGACCTCACTGCCAGATTTCTTACCCTTACAAAGTGTACGTCTAATTGGCTATACCCAATTGGCAAATGCTGACTTACTTATAAGTCCCTAGTATATGGTACCCAGGGCATGTAAGACAGGGTATTCATGCAGGGCTGCAGCACTAGTTATGCCACCTTGAGTGTGACAAAGGTCAAAATGGGTCCCAGCCTGCCACTGCAGGCTGGAAGAGCAGTGCATACACTGCTAGTTTGACTTGCCATTGGAAGACCAACACTCCCTTAATCCTATATGTAAGTCTCTCATAAGGAAAGCCAATGGAGCCATATGGCAGGGAGCTATATATTGTTAAATAAGACATATCTTTTGTCATATGTCTTAACAGCAAAACTTCAAAATTGTCTTTTTGCTGGGGAAAAGTCAGTACCCCCATTAGCTAACGCAGGCTTACCGGCTGAGACCCCAGCCTGATTAAATTCTGAATGGGACTGCCTAACTGGGTACTGTAAGGTATCAGATTAATTGTGGTAATAAACATGACCTGATGTCCAGGTCGAGGTTATTGTCCAAATTAAAGTTAAGCAACTTTAAGAAAGTTGTCACTCTGTGCCCAGCTAGTCCAGTGATCTAACAAAGGCTTTAGCACACAGTTATCAGCCATCCTCAGGTGAAGCACAGTATTCTCACGACTCAGAATTGAAATACACAAGATTAGTAATTCCTGGTGCAGACAAAACCCTTCATGTTTCTACAACACCTTGTAATAAGGGCTTTAGTGAATCTTGAAGTACATATCTGGTCAAAAGCATTTGGGTGGACTGCTGTATATTTAAAGGGACAGTACTATCATGTCTCTCATTATGAGTGGGCAGGGAAATGGGTGCCATCTCTGGAATTACCAATAAGGCAAAACCAGTAACTTGGTGGCAGGAAAAATCCAGCCCATTCAAGGTGTGATCCTGATGGTCTACAAAGAAATGAAGAAATGTTGGGGAATTGATAATTCTTGATACAGTTCCCATTCTTGTTCCTTAATTTGTCCTAGACGTTCACCTGAAGTTTTTAACTGCTTTCAGCTGCCAAAATCTCTACGTGAAAGTTAGCATCTCATAATTCTGTAAGGGGGGAGGGGCTATGACTGTTGTTACCAGTCTCAACTGACTTTAGTGGTCACTAAACATTGCAAGTACTTCTCATGTTGGCAAATGTGGCTTTAAAGCGAAAGTATTAGCTGGGTTGCTATAATTTTAAAGGCAGTTCTAGTAATTTTACAGAAGCTGCTACACTTAAAGTGTAAACGGTTTTCTAGAGAGTGCTAAACGTTTGAAGAAAGAACACCAGCATTTCTCTGCATGACTGCTATGCTTTTAATGGTAAAATACCAAATCTGAGCAATGGGCATCTATAATTTTTCAAGATATTACTGACACATAAAGCCAGATTTACAAGTGCCCCTATAAAGCAATGAGTAGTAGTTCATGAGAAATTGCCAATGCTGCAGGTTTTTTTTCTAGCTTTGTACTGCATCGTTACAAGTTGTACGATTCAGAGTGTGGAGTAGCATGATACTATATCTTCTTTTCCCCAGTTCTAAGATGCA
The DNA here is from genome assembly GCF_964261635.1 of Lissotriton helveticus. Lineage (NCBI taxonomy): Eukaryota > Metazoa > Chordata > Amphibia > Caudata > Salamandridae > Lissotriton > Lissotriton helveticus. The sequence continues at coordinate 1,589,137,859 of NC_136068.1, read as the reverse complement.
AAACTCGTTATATTTTGGTCCTGATTCACATAGGTGCATTTACAAGGGTATATTTACTCACATGTAAATTTACTACTGCGTCTAGCTTTGTGTCTATACTCTTTTTCTAGTTATCATTTTCAAGCGTAGATTTACAGATAACTTTAGGCTTACATGCCCCCATCCCAAGTCAGGCAGTGGAGACCTCTAAGACTGAATTTGCAATATAGAGTTACTGGTAGTAAATTTTCATATGTAGGTGAAGATCTACACCTTTGGGGTGGAGAGCTCCTTTAGGAAAATCCTTCTTTTTACATGATTACCCCCATTTGTTTTGGACTGATGCTGCTGTTTTTTTTTACCCTGTGCACTGGGATTTTGCTAGCCAGGCCCCAGTGCATGTGCTGTGACCCCTAATGCATGTTGAAGTTGGCTATACTTTTAATTGGTATATTTAACTTACCTATACGTCCCTGGTATATGGTACACAGTGTATCCATGGCCTGAAAGCTAAATGTCACTAGTGGACTGAAGCACTCATTGTGCCATACACTTAAGTGATAGTGCAAACATGACAACAAGCCTACCACTGTAGCCTGTCTTTGCCATTTTAAAACTATTTATTCAACTTGTCAAAAGACCCCCTTTTGTTAGGTCCAACCCTCCTTCTACATACTAATGTCACCCCTAGGTAGGCCTTAATGTCCTTAAGGCAAGACGCATGGTATTTAAAAGTAGGATGTGTAAAGTTTTAATGTTAAACATGTCCTTACAGTGCCAAGGCTCCAAAATATGTACTGTAGCAGGGTTAGCAGTTCCATAGGAAAGCATTGGGATACAATAGTAGATTTAATAATGTTATCTCCGGCTACAAAACAGCTCAAAGTTCATTATTGGACTTTTGAAAATATTTAACTTTTCCCTGCCATTATGGTTTTAGGTACAGAAGGGCACCCTGTGGATTGTTTGCAGTAGGGTTCACAGGAACTGCTGCAAACGTCAGCGGGGTTACCCTGGGGGAAATTATTCCCTATGGGTTAGGGAGGGGCCAGGAGTCACCACCACTCATAGGCTAGTGTCAGGCATAAATGTGGCACCCCTGGGCACCCTCTTCAGATCACTTGTAGACCTGTGGAACACATAAAGCGGACTGCACCTGCTGTTGAGACCTGTGAAGAGACCTGCAAAGCAGGACCTGCTCCTACTTGTACCCCAGGCAAAGAGGTGGGCTCTAAGTGTAGTTTGGCTGACCTTTCATTAAGCTACAGTGACACAACAAGCTGCTAGGAGGCCCTTTTCTGAAGAGCCCTGCTAACCACTTCCAACTGGACCTGCTCCCAACCCTCTGGTTGGCTTCTGTTTGAGTTTTTCTTGAACCCCCAAGTGCTGTTCCTGAGGTCCTGGGACCCCTGGCTAGTCAAATTGTACTCCTCCTAACATCCTGAAAAACATGGAACCTAGAATATTTTTGGCTCCAAATACTTCCAAAGGACTGGGGCAAACCTGTCACGAAAGTCCAATGAAGTTGCGTTGCTGCTGGCTGAAAGATTCAGGTTGCTTTTGCCCAGGTCTTTTCCGCACCAAACAATCTCCAGCAAGATGTCACTAAGAGGATATCCAGCCACATAGGGCCCTGTCCAGCTACTGCTTCCAACCTTGCCCTGCTAGAGAATTTCAAGATTCAATATAGTGATTAAGTTTGAAAGTAGAAATCGTAGAAGGCGCCAAAAGTATCCTGCTGGTAAGAGACCACCCATGGGCAGAAATTTGGAACTTCACCCGCTCTGACCTTCCCCATCAAAAGTCAACTAATTCATCAAGAGCATTTCTAGGCCACAGCCTGTTGCCTTGTCCTGCTGAGGATACTTGACTTCCATTTCAGAGACTAAGGGCACATGTACAAGCCTCTATCGCCACAGGAGCGTCACTTTTTTTGATGCTCCTGTTGCGGTATGCCTTTGACCATATTTATAAAGTGGCATTAAGCCACTTTTTATGGCTTAACGCCACTATGTAAATATGCTACTCTTTCACAGAAGTATTTGCGTGAAAGGGACGTGCAATGGGTGTTGCTGTGGGTGTTCCCCCACAACACCTATTGCTTTTTGACGCTGCCCCAGATTTACAGAGAAGTGTAAATCTGTGGCAGTGCTAAAAACTAACACCATGCAAGAGCAGGTGTTAGAATGGCGCACAAGGAGAAATGCTTTTATTTCTCTTTGTGTGTGCAGGAAGGGACAACTTGCTGCCCAGAAACAATCATTCCCTGTATGGCAAGTTGGTGCCAGGCAGCTAATTTTGGCTCCAGCACAAGGGAAAACACGGGGTTCCGCCGTATTGTAGTAAATACACCGCATCCCTGTGTTTTGAAAATGTCAGAGCGTGGTGCTGCCAAATTTGGCGCAGTTCTGCACTTTGAAATGTTGTTGTACATATGCCAATAAGTCAGAAGGTAAAACTTTCGACTGGGATGAACTTGGTTTATGTACCCGACCCACTCTCCATCGCGGTCAGCCTTAAGTCCTGCCTAGTTCTAGGGCAAGCACAACCAGATGACCGCGTAGTTGGTGCGTAATGTTTTTTGCGCTATTACATTTAAACATTAAAAATTCATATCTCCAGGTCCCCTTATTGGTTTTTGTCCTTTTGGTCTCATTTTGTTCAATAAATTATATTCTATATTTATAAATTGCAATGGGATTTTTATTTTGTTGTGTTTTCAATGTGTTAACTGTTTAGGTACTTCTAAATGCTTTACATGTTTTTCTCAAGTTAAGTTTATCTGCTCTGTGCTGTAGCTAACAGTGGTTGAGATTAGGTTTGAATTACTGAAAGATGTATTGGACCCAACAAGAATAGGGATATTATGCCTTGTGGTGGACTACCATCTACCCCAACTAATAATTATTTTTCTCACAGTTCCCTATAGTAAAATATAGGGAAAAATAATGAAGTTTATTAAATCTTTTTAAAAAACTACATTTTAATATAAAAAGTCAGTTAATCTACAATAATTACTATTAACCTAGAACTAATAAAATATTACATCATATTAACTCATCAACTTAAACATTTGCTAAATATTTTAAATAATTATTCTATGTTATGTTAATGTTGTTTAAAATTATGATTTGTATTCAATTCCTATGCTATTTTTATATGTAATTATATTTAGTTAATGTAATTACGTAGTTTTAATTAAGTTAAAATAATTTCAAATATATATTTTTTTTGGGGTCCTCATTTACCACCATGGTTTCAAGTGTAGCCGCAGGTGGGAATACGACATGCTGTCACAGTTTATAAAACTGGCAGGGATTAACTAAGATGGACTACCAACATCCCTCAGCGATGACGCTTCCTCCAGAGACAAACACAAGAGACCAAAAAAGAAGTGTAATGGAAATTACAGCCATTAGGTACCGGGCTTCCAACCGGACATAGGCTTTGCAGGGAGAATGAACCACAGCTGCGTAATCATCGGACCCGGGGGTAAAAAAAAAAAAAAAAAAAAAACCACAACAAAAAACCCCGGCCATCTCAGACATCCCAGACCAACAGATGCCAGAATGCGCTCTTATTTTGGTTGCCAGCCCTAGCCAGATCTTGTCTGGAGACCTGCAAGACTGAAAAATACCAGTCATTGAGAGAAGGTGGTATAGGATCTTTCCATTTTTTACAGATCTCCCTTCTGGCAAGTAAGATGGAATAAAACAGCAGGCTTTTTACCTGGCTCTGAACCCCATCCAATATCCCAAAAATCACAAGAGGGAGATCTAGCACTACTTGAAAGCCCAATGATGCAGAAAGTGTGTTACTTATAGCATCCCAGAATGGAGCCAAGCGGGGGCATTCAAAAAACATGTGGGTGTCCGAGGCAGCAACCAGTCCACACTTGGCGCAAGCTACTGAGTTCACTTGAGAGAATTTTGAAAGTCTAAGAGGGGAATAGTATGCTCTCTGAAGAGTAAAAAGATGGTTCCTACGTAACCATGCAGGCTTGACGATGTCCCACAAAACCTTACACGATGTAGTCCACAGATCATGCACATTGCGACCAATAAATAGGGAGCCCCACAGCAACTCCGGTAGCCGAAAATCGCCATCAACTTCTTCCAAGATCAGATTGTACCATAGGGAGATCTCCTTCTTGGCCGGGGATTTGTCTACTAGTAGGGACACTAACTGACTGTGACCACCAAGTGGGAACCTGTTCCAACGGGGGGGGCAAGGAGATATAAGAGTGGGTCCAGCTAGCAATTTGTATATATTTAAACCTTGCAAGATTTGGACCGATTTTATTCCTTAAACATTCCCATGGGAGCAAGCCCCCTTCCATAAATAGATCACCCCAAACCTCCAACCCTGCTTCTCTCAACGGAGCAGCTAAGTAGTCTCCCAGCCACGCAGGGCTCTCGGGGAGACCCCAAAGAGGTGTCCTACTGCAGAAGTACCCCAACTTTATAGACAACATTAGCTTAGCCCAAGTTTTTCCCATCCCCTGCAAGACCTTCAGTTTAATCTTCTTAAAAAACTTGGGGTCGCCGAATTTAAACAGAAAGCCTGACTGACTAACTCCTTTCCCTTTAAGCAGAGCTGAAAACAGAGTCCCAACTCCAAGATCTGTAGGCATTTTTAACAGCATTCGGACATGGGAGAGCTGGAATGCCCATGCGTACATCTGCAGATCCGGAGCTGCCAACCCGCCCTTCTCCCTGCGCCGCCTAAGTTTCTTCCAAGCAATCCTTGGAAGATGCTTATACCAAATAAAGGAAGTAATTTCCGCCTGTAATTTTACTATCAAAGATGGATCAAAATAAAGGGGGATGGTATTAAATAAAAAGGAAACTTTAGGTAAAATGGTCATTTTAATCAAATTAACTCTCCCTAATAGAGATAGTGGAAGTTGTGCCCATGATTGCACAAGTTTGCGACAAGCTTTTACAACAACTGTGAAATTAGTCATAGCAATTTGATTGATGTCTTTCACAATATTGAGACCTAGATAAGGCATACTAGACCCAGGCTGCATGCTAATATCACTTTCATCATCATTCCAGAAAATCATCTCGGTTTTTGAGGCATTGACCTCGTACCCGGAGACTTCCGCGAATTCTAGAGCGGCCCTGAGTACTGCAGGAAGTGCAGTATGTGCCTCTGATGAGAAGATAAGAACATCGTCCGCGTACAGGGCCACTTTCCTCTCCCATCCCCTATAAATAAAAGGTTTGATGTTAATATCCTCCCTCAAACGTTGAGCGAAGGGTTCAATATATAAATCGAGTAGGAGAGGGGAGAGCGGGCAGCCCTGCCGCGTCCCCCTTGTGATGTTAATGGGGTCCGATAGATCTCCATTGACCAGAACACGAGCTGTAGGGCTCTGATACAGAAGACTGACAGCCCGATGGAAGCCTCCACCAATGTTAAACTTGGCCAAGGCCCCCGACAGGTATAACCAATTTACCCTGTCGAAGGCCTTGGTTGCATCCAACGTGAGAGCAACCAAAGGGAGGGCCTCGGCTGATGCCATGTCGATAGCCCCTATCAGGTCATATGTCAGTTCATGTAGTTGACACCACTTAACAAACCCCTTTCTATTCGAGGTGTAAAATATATGGGGCCACCAACGCCAGCCTCTTAGCGAGAACTGTAGCAAAGATTTTGTAGTCTACATTTAGAATTGAAATTGGCCTATAAGACCCACAACACGAAGCTGGCTTCCCTGGTTTCAAGATCAGGGTAATTGATGCACTGTCCCAGGATACAGGGGGACGCTGGCCATCCTGTAGGATTTGATTAAATAAGATGGTGAGGAGGGTTACTATTTCTTGTTCCAAGGCTCTATAGATTTCGGCTGGGAGCCCATCGGGTCCTGCAGACGTCCCTTTCTTACCACTTTGGATGGCTATCCTGACCTCTTCCTCCGAGATATTACTATCAAGGAATGTTTGCTGCTCCGCAGAGAGTGCCGGGAGAGAAATTCCACTCAACCAATCCTCAATAAGCTCTGTGTCGATCTTGGTGTCCTCGTGATAGATTGTTTGAAAAAAACTCTCTAAAGGCACGTCTGATATCTTCATCTGAGGAGAATGTAGTATTGCTAACAGTAATAGACTCAATATTATTACGGACCTGATCTGTTTTGGCCTTCTAGGCCAATAGCTTCCCTGCACCCTCGCCATACTGAAAATGGGCCATCTTACTAGCCTCCCATTTCTACTGAATTCTCTGGTTTAAAACCGAGCCCAAATGGCCCTTCAGAGAAAGTAATTTATTATGTAGCGGCTTTAGAATGGAGTCAGGGGAAGCCGCATTGGCATCTATATCAAGTTGTGTTTTAGCTATATCTGCTTCAATGGAAACAACTTTCTCCTTATACTGTTTCCTTTGATATGACACCTTACCAGTGATAAGACCCCTCAAAAAAGCCTTGAAGGAGTCCCAAACAACTCCAGATGCCGCCGAACCAATATTAATACACATAAAATGTTGGGCTTCGGTTTTAAGAAACACAATGTCATCTGGGTGTGAGAGTAGAGAGCTGTCAAATGACCAACTTCTAGGGGAAGCCTTGGGGAGCCCCACAAGTTCCATAGACACCGCTGAATGGTCAGATAGATGTAAAGGAAGGTAAGTAATACTCTTAACAGAATTCACCATTCTCTGACTGATTAATACAAAGTCTATTCTAGACTGGTGATGATATTTATAATTCCGAAAAGAGATACCCTGTTGCTGTCCTGACCTTACTCTCCATATATCTACATACCCATATTGTTTCATAGAGTTAAGTAGAAAGGTCCTAGTTTTAGAAAGGACTAGGGGACGACTATTAGGAGTTTTATCTAAAAACGGATCCAATACTATGTTAAAGTCCCCAGCCAGGATAATTGGTTCAGGGAAGGACAATAGATGTGAAAAAATAGATTCTAACGTAGAGGGGTCATCTTGATTGGGCCCATAATTGCCCAGAATTGTAAATTGTGCCCCAGCAATGATGACCGTGGAAATGACCCATCTGCCACCTGGATCAACCAACTGAGATACTAACCTAGCATTTAATTGTTTCTTAAAGATGACAGACACACCTCTAATATTCATAGTTTGTGATGTGGATACCGAGAAGTCAATCCACCTATTCTTCTTAACTAAGGCAAGCATTTCAGTCTGGGTCAAATGGGTCTCCTGGAGAATAATGACCTGCGCATCCGAGTCACCTAAATACTGCATGATTTTATCTGCTCTTGACTTGGTACGGAGGCCATTAACATTCCACGAGATAAATTTTAAACTACCCATAAGAACTAACCCAGACTCCACCTAACCCCCCCATGTAAAAGGAGGTTGCCAGTATCCTGCCCTAACTGTAAAGATAATTCGTTGAATGTTACCTGCTTAATACCATACCCAACAGAACTCAATTGGAAAATGAGGAAATTTTTAGATTTTTTCCACAACCCTTCCCCCCACTTACCCCTGTGCCCCTCACCCCCCACCCCCTTACCCTCCCCTCGGAAAACCCTTGCTATAACTAACCGGAACAAGTCCAGTAGATAGCACCCCTCCCCGAGCTCCCACTAGGCCACCCTGCCGCAAACTCTACTTACTACAGATTGTGACATATATAGAGGGGGAAGGCTGGATCCCACTCCTCATCATTTTATGGTGATATGACGAGAACATATCCTCCCACTACTTAAAATCTGATGAGTTTCCTCCTTTTTTCCCCTTTCCCCTTTTTATCCCTTACACAACATTAGTGGAAAAGATTTCTCTTTGCCTTCACCCCCCTTTTTTTTGTATTTATTTTTTTTTATTTCCTTTTTCATTCTCTCTTTTTTTTAAACTTATTTTGCTTATTCAAGCTTATTGAAGCTTCCATTCCAGGTTAAGTGGGACAGCAACATAGCCGCCAAAAAGATACCAGCCTAGATAGGCCTACTCAGAAGAGCCCTTATTGCCCAGATCCAGCAATAACTCACCTGCTGCCTGCACCGATCTGATGTTAAACATTGTATTATTGTGCATTATTTTTAAAGCGGCAGGAAACATGAGTTGTGCAGTTGCACCTAACTTCCTAAATGCATCTAAACGCCTCCCAAACTCCCACTGCTTTTCTAAGGTGACCTTAAAGAGGTCAGACCTTATTTGGAAGGTGAATCCTTTCCCAGCCAAGGACTTCTGTTTTAGGGCCAAATTAAGGATCTGTTCCTTGAGTGAATAGGTGTGGAAGTTTACGAGGATCTTACGAGGTTTAGACCTTTGAGGGTTTCGCCTGAAAGGGTCCCTGTGAACCCGCTGGATATCGGTAGCCAGTTCTTCAGGCAGTTGATCTAAGCATAGTGACTCTTTCAATAGTAGGGTAATGAACTGTTTAATGCCCGACCCCTCCGACTCTTCTGGAACATTAAGGATACGGATGTTACTCCGTCTGGCGTTATTTTCCAACGTTTCTATCCTATCGGACAAAGCCAGATCCTCCGTTCTAAGCTTAACGATATCCTCTTTAGCCTGATCCAAGTGAATCGATAGTGCAGCTACTGTCTCCTCCAATTTCCCTGTTCTTGACGAGAGACCGTCGATCTTATTGTCCAGGGATTCACAGTAGTTCCTGATCTCAATCTGATTTGCCGATGACTCATCAAAACCCTTCTTTATATCCAGAGACAAAGAGGAGAACATTGATTGTAGAGAAACGGCAGTAATGCCAGAATCAGGACACTCTGAATCGGTGCTGCGGAGAATAGTAGAACCACCTTGCTGAGATCCCCCTTGGTCGTTCCGATCCTCTACACCTGCACCTACATGTGCTCCTGTGCCATCTGTAAGCCCTTCATTAGAAGTAGGAGACTCGCCGACTATCCTGGTAAGAGATTCCTCGGCCCCCAAAAGATGCCCCAAAGGTCCGTGCCAGGCCGGGTCACGGGGCACGAAATACTGAGGCAGGTAGGATCACAGTGGACCAGATACGGGCATTGCGCCCTACTATTATCAATAATTGTTCCATTTTAAAGCCTTCCCTGAAAGGTACTCATGTGTGCCCTCATTGTGCTTTTGCACTTACAAATATTCAACCTTATCCAGAGGTCTTATATAAGCCTAGGCCACCTACTCCAGCCTCTGTTGTAAATTCTCGTACGTTTACTTTTTACACTGTGAATTGTAGATCACTGCCCCAACACAAAGCTGATATTCACCACCTCCTAATGGAAGAAAAACCCTGCGCGATATTTCTAACAGAGACCTGGTTGCACGACGGCTCAGGCCCCGATGTAGCCGCTGCTCTGCCCTCTAACTATGCTATTGTTAGAGCAGACAGAGAAAGACAGGTTGGCGGGGGTATTGCTGTGATCTTCGATAGGGATTTTAACTGTGACTTTGAACCGGTCAATATCCCTGGATGCGAAGCTGCATTTTTTAAAATATCCTTGAACCCTAATTTTACGTTTTCCGGCTTCTTAATTTACCGCCCCCCGGGTAATGGCAGTGTATGGGCTGCAAATTTGGTTAACCTTATTTCCCCGTACTTCCTAAATGCCCAAAATCTGACCATATTGGGGGACTTAAACCTCCATTTTGAGGATAAATCTAATTGCATCGCTTCCAACCTTCTGGAAGATTTTAACACTTTGAATATGTCCCTGAGAAATGAGGTCCCCACGCATAAAGCTGGCCACCTGTTGGACCCCATTATCTCCAATATACAGGAGCTGAAATGGCTAAAAACCGACCCTATTTGTTGGTCGGACCATTTCCTAACGCTTTTTAGTATTACGCTTATACAACCTGAGAAGCTAGGTTCTACCCGGCCCCCAATCTCCATGAGAAACTGGAAAAAGATAGATATGACCAAATTGCAGAATGCTCTACGGGTATCCCCCCCAGCTTTAGGTGATGATATGGAGATCAATGCGCTGGAAGCCCACACCTGGCTACAAAGTGCAGTGGATATTTGCCTACCCGTTACAAGGTGCAGAGTGAATGGCCATCGGCCCCCGACTCCTTGGTATACGGAAGAACTGAAGCTGGAAAAAACTAAGTGTAAGGGACTTGAGAGGAAGTGGCGCAAGCACTATGATCCTCAATCTAAGGAACTGTACCGTAGGGCTAGAAACCTCTATCACACGGCCTGTTCCAGAGCTAAGGCATTTTATGTAACGGAGACCATTAATATGGCTGCCAATAAAGCACGGACCCTTTTCAGTACTGTAAAAGACTTAGCCGGAGCAAATTCGGCGGCGGTCGCACGCCCCCTGACCCCTCAAAAATGCCAAGATCTTGCTACATATTTTGTGGGAAAGGTCGAAACTATTCTTGCAAACATCAACCCCCCGGTGAGGGAGGACAGGGAAGCCCTTCCTTCAGAAAGCCCACTAGGAAATCGGCTGGATGCCTGGCCTTACATTTCCGCGGGCACCTTAAAACTTTTGGCGACCTCCATCAAATCAGGCTCTCCGTGCGATCCCCTCCCTATTAACATTCTGTGCCAACTGGATGACGGTGCCTTAGGAACTATTGCCGAGACACTTAATGCTTCCATCCGTCTGGCAACTGTTCCGTCATCGTGGAAGCACGCTATGGTCAGCCCTTTGTTGAAGAAGCCATCTGCTGACCCAGAGGTTCTTGCAAACTATCGCCCGATATCTCTGCTGCCTGCTTTCTCAAAAATTTTAGAGAAGCATATCCATGGCGTGCTCTCATCGTACACGGAGAATAACAACTTGCTCCACTATTCCCAGTCGGGCTTCAGGGCAGGCCATTCCACCGAATCTGCCCTCCTGGGAGTCACGGAGAAGATCAGGGGACTTTTGGACGACGGACAAACGGTTGCTCTCGTCCTGCTCGATTTGAGCGCGGCTTTCGACACCATCTCCCACAACAGACTGCTTGCCAGGCTGAGTGGGGATGGTGTCGGAGGGGCCGCATTGGACTGGATTAGATCTTATCTGAGCAACCGGACGTTTCAGATCTCGTCCTCACATGCCCAGTCGGATATTTTTCCGTCATCCCATGGCGTGCCTCAGGGCTCAATTCTAAGCCCACTATTTTTCAATCTTTATCTCCGCCCCCTCGCTGATTTAGCAGAGCGAGTAGGTCTTGAACTCATGACCTATGCGGATGACTCACAGATTATTTTTTCCCTCACCAACGCAGAGTCTTCATCCCCTTCAGCTCTGAAACTTGGTCTTCAGGAGGTCTTCAGCTGGATGTCAACTAACCAGCTGAAGCTCAACGGGGAGAAGACGGAGATTCTTCTCCTGGGAAAAAATCGTGATCTGTGGCAGGAGAGGCACTGGCCGCCATCCCTGGGAGCTTTTCCCAGTCCAGCTACCCAGGTTAGAAATTTAGGGGTGTGCATCGATGATTCTTTATCGATGAAACAACAGGCTAATAAAGTGGCTGGCATCTGTTTCACGATTATTAAATGGTTGCGGAAGATTATCTGGATGCTGCCTGTGGATACCCAGAAGACCGTAGTCAATGCGCTTATAACATCTAGGCTTGACTACGGTAACATTCTATACCTGGGTTCCAACTTAGCTGTAACCAGGCGGTTGCAGCTTGTCCAGAACTCCGCAGCCAGGCTGTTGTGTAAGATCCCTAGGACAGCAAGGATCTCGAGTCACCTTAGAGACCTACACTGGTTGAAAGTTGAGAACCGGGTCCGGTTTAAGGCCTTGACCTACATGTTCAAGATTAGAGCGGGAACCGCACCACGGTATCTGCAGAAACTGGTTAAGCCTCATGTACCTGTACGCAATCTTCGCTCTTTAAATGGAGCAACCTTCACAGTACCCAGATTCAAACTGGCCCGAATGGGAGGTAAATCTTTTTCCCGCCTGGGACCAGTTCTTTGGAACTCCCTTCCTTTAGCCCTGCGCAAAGAGGAGAACTATGCCAGTTTTAAGAAACAAGTTAAAACCTGGCTGTTTAATAAATAACTGTTTAAACAAATAGCGGTCAATGTGGTGTCAGCAGTTGCTTTCTGTGCCTTGTTCTTTTAGCCATGGCGCCGGGAAACCCTTTGTGGGTATCTGTGCGCATTACAAATGCAAAAAATAAATAAATATAAATAAATAAAGGTGGCGGCAGGTCTAATAATGAGTGAGGCATTTCTAGGGTCGGAACAACAAGTGCTGCGCCCAATTCAAGGGAGACCTTTTCACCAAGGCAGGGTGATTCCAACAAGCTGCGCGGAGGTGGGCTAGATGATAACAACAATGATGACTCAACATCGACATCTGGAGGAAAAGAGGCTGGCTTAGAAGCAGGGGCAGCGGCACTGGCAACATTTAATGGACCAGACATGATCCGATCCTCTGAAAGGTCAAGTACCTGAGGGGCTGCTTTAAAATAGAAACGTAGCGATGGAGTAATTTTAGATCCCAAACGAAGCACCGCCTTGAGGTTCTTTGTGGCTTTAGAAGATCTTGTCTGTTTTGACTTCACCTCAGTACATAAATATGAAGAAGGCTTCTTCTTTATTGAGGACACCACAGGGCTAACAACGGAACCCAAACCCAAAGGGACAGCCTTTACAGGCGCTTCTTTCTTTTTCCGCCCACGTTTGCTTTTATTTTTATGGTGATACAATTGGGGCGACACAGACAACGCTGGGAAATAAACAGAACTGCCCTCCTTACCGCGCTCCTCTGAACAGATTACCTCCGACCCCTCCACCGTCACGGCGGAGACCGGCTGTGCCTCCTCCCCCGCCTGCTCGTACCGCTGAGTTCCAACAGTCCCAACGGAGCCGCTCCAAGTGACATGCACGAGACTTCGTGCCTTTCTGCCCCTTCTGAGCTCCAGGGCGGCCGAAGACCAGAGCCGCAGGCCCAGCGGGGTTGTTCGCAAAATGGTAAGCGCCGAGTCCGCTGCAAGAAGATGGAGCAGTGTAGGTGTTCTGACAAGAGCACAACAATGTAGAGCAGGCATAGAGAGGGAAAACAGACTCTATCTACGATACGGGTAGTAAAAGCGACTCCGCATTCCCCCACAAACCAGCTTTAAACGCGGAAATTCGCCTTCCAGGAGCCCTCCGTGTTCATCCTCAATAAGTCATACTCGCACTACTCCAGGAAAGTTAGACAGGGCGGCTTCTACCAGGAGCTCAGTCACGGAGCACCGCGGCAGCTCAGCAGGCTGCCGCCATGTTTTCCAGCATAACAAATGTTGTTCTTAAACGCTATACTTTTTTTTCAATAATTTCAAATATTGTTTAATGTTTAAGTATCCATTAAAAATAAGTTAATTATTCCCTTTTAAACGTATAAAAAAATAAAACTTTAATTTCCTCAAACTTTAAAAAAAATCCAAACGAACTCCATTTATTTACCTAGTTTCAAATTCAAAATGATGTCATTTATTTAATATTATTTCCTATAGGGTGTTACATTAAGTATCTGCCTTCATTATTTTATATCTGAGTGTGTTACCATGCCTGTGAGTGGCCATGTGATGGTGATGCTTCACTTACTCCAAGTCTGGGATGGAGTACATTTACTACTGTTTTGAGACCTTTTTGAATGTAGTCAAAATATAAGTGTAGTTTGTGAAAAACGAGGCTGATACTCTTGTGGGTGGGTGTTTGTAGGGGCCCTTTTCTCCCTAAATCCCATCTAACGCCTCCTAAACCCTTTTTTATTCCCCCTAACCCCCTGCCATTTAGCAGTATGTATTCCCTATATTCTAGTTACTCCCCCTTTACCTTGCACACTTACTACTAAATTGTAGGCTTACGTGTACAGAGATGTCCGGACACTTCAAGGAAATCTTCGCACAGAAAAGATTAAAGAGGCGGAGTCTCTTTGAGAGTTTGTGAATTGCACTTTGTAGTACTTTAGTAGCACTATTATAGTCAGCGCTGGAATTGGGAAAAAGGTTTACTCCAGGAACCCCTAAATTGGGTACCAAACATGTTGCAGAAGAAAGTGGGTGGAGTTAGTAGGGGCGAAGCTTGAAAACTAGAGTCTGACAGTCAACTTATACATTTTTTTTAATCTGCCGCAAGGAAATTAGCAACATGGATATATGAGACAGTAAATATTTTCTGGCTTACAAAGAGGCTGAATTTTAAAATATCTTACATGGGTAAAACAGCTACTGCGCAGATCATTGTGTGCCAAGCAATTTTGAGGAGAATATAATAGTCGCAAGATAACTCTAGTGGTTAACACAGTTCTGGGAGAGTTCAGTGTTTTTTCCCAGTCACAGTTTTGATTCATAAAGTAGCACAGACGGTTAATGTGCCTACTGCAACGCACATCTTGTATCATGGAGATCACAGAATCATATTTTATTTAGCTAGGTAAGTGGGCTCCTGCTTTTGACACTGAGATCATTTTGTCACTTCCACTTCATATGTTGCAAACTTTCTAACATAGCACAGTGGTATATTTACCAGCATAATGAACTGGGTGAAAACTGTAGGTTTTGGGTTTAGATCCTAATTGTTTTTTTTCTCAATCTGTTATTATTCTAAGATTGCAAAGAATGAGAATGGTTCCTTTGGGAAGTAATAGTCTTCTTAGTACAGACAACCACAATCACTGTGTTACTTTTTATTTCATGAATTTGTGTTTCTCCGGATCATTCACATATACTGTCTCCAAGTATGGATGATATGTCATTCCTATACCTTACACCCATCATTGCCCTGTGTAAAATTTCCTTTACATAGAATTACACGTTTGTATGATTTATTGTGCTTCTGTGTGTGATGTGAAACACTCTGACGCCATACACTGGGATGAGTGGAACTCTAAAATGATTAAATAAACAGTAGTTTCCATTTAAATCAATGTTTGTATAATTACTCCCACAGACAGCTATATCATGCATTCTTATAGTGCAGGCATATTTCTCAAACAGGGAGTTAAACCAAGTCAAAAATCTGCCTCCTCTAAGTACTTGTGAAGTGATAACAGGCTGTGTGTCATTGTTCTCTTCCATGGCATTGGCCTAGGTGTTAGGCTCCAGATGGCTTCCACCCAGGCTAATACTTACAGAAAAAGAGGGCTGATGGCCTTTTAGAACAGGCCTTTTTGTATGCCCTGCCGGATGTTAAAATAAGAATGTCCCCTGCCTGTGTTCAGGTTGCTGCTCAACAAAGGGTGAGGACGCTGCTGAATTATGTCCCTGGTGTCGGAGAATGACATCAGGACAAATTCAACTTTTCCCTGGAATACAGCTGCTGGCGGGTTCTCTCTACTTCCCAGCACTGATTGTAGTTCTACAATCGGTGTAGTACAATAATGCAGTTTGTGAATCAGCCCCTAAGTTTTTTTTGTTGAACAAATGTTGCTACATCTTATTATCCAGTATTATGGGTATCTTTCATAGATTCACATGCCTGAATCATTCCCCGTCGTCGGGGTGGGAGTCCCCGGTACATAACAATAGTAATGTCATATAGACATATACATACTAATAGGCCAGAGGCCTCACATTAGTAACCTATCTGAGTCCTTTTGTAAAAAGGACCAAAGTTTGGCCAGGAGCCAATCAGCTACTACCACCCTCTAGAACCTTCCTGGAAGGAGCCCTAGTCCCTCAGATTTTCTACCACACGTCGTGCTAAGGGAGTCTCCACTGAGCTCTGCTCAGCTTTTTTTTTTTTTTCACAACAAGTTTTATTTGTAGGATCGAGTAAGGAAAACAAGTGGCTCCCCACAATCAGGAGAACACCACCAAGCATTGTGATACAGTTACAGCAAAGGACCAAATGTCCAACCAAGTTGTCAAGAGAAAGCAATTATAAAGGAATACAGCTATACTCTCTCCTACCCCTATGAACCCCAACTACCCAACCCTCCCACCTCCACCCCTGTGTCCCACCCTACTCCCTCTGCTCAGCTTTTTAGTGTTTCTGGATTTTTTCTCACAGAACTTGTTCTTGTGGAGGAGTACTTCAGTCCATCATGTCTGACACTCCTAAAAAAGGTCTCTTTAGACCCTGTGCTTCCTCCAGCAAGTTGAGACTACCTGTGGATGACAGGCATGAAGACTGCCTTTATTGTCTCTATCCTGACCACTCTGCGAAGGATTGCAAGGTCTGCCGCACTTTCTCTGCCAAGACCCTGAAGGACAGAGAAGGGCGCCTGCTTTTATGGCTCAAGAGACTTAAGGAGAAGGATCAGACAGTCTCTTCAGATGAGAGCGAGTGATCCTTTAGGAGCTCACACTCCTCCAAAAGGCCCAGACAGTCATCTCCAGGCCGGTCTGCAGAGCCACCTCAGAAGAAGACGCCCAAGTCTTCAGAGGTTTGTCCACAGGCCATAGCAGGGAAAAGTTATCTTCAGGATGTCACCTTCAAGAAGCTTTGCTGGTCACTTCAGCCATGCCTGTGACGACGTCGACAGCAACTTTATCTACGTCGCCGGCATCGTCCTTCTCTGCCATGACCTCTACCACTTTTTTAAACAATGGAGTTAGGTCCTGGGACATCCAGTGGGTTGGACCTTTAGTATAATATGAAGTACAGAAATACCCCCTGTATCGTTTTTTTAAATAGCTCAGCGCTTAAGCAGCACAAACTAGTTTCAATATAGTTTATGCGGTATTATTTATTTATACCTTTTTATTTTACTCTTTGTCAAATTTTTAAATTCATTGATATCTGAGAAAACATACTGTAACAAACAATTACATCACAATTCACATCACAATTCAACATACATATTTACAATTACAAATTACATCTATATACAACCAGTAGATCAAATCAAATTGTCTTTTCGACAGACATTCATTAAGGCTAGAGTTATTCAATAACACTAGTGACAATGCCATGCAGCATTAACCTGAACAGTCCACTACTTATGAACCAATATCATTAAATCAAGAATACATGAAAACAAAGTCTATTTAAATTTTAGAGAAAATACGATAACAAAAATTATTTGCTGGAGACCACAAATTAATTTCTTGGTCAACTGGACATTCAAGGTGTATATTTTCCAAAATGCCGACGCGTTTCAAACCCTGTCACTTCAGTTATTGGGTTCTCATCAGGGCTCTTTCCTTTTTAGTTGTCTGTGGGATATATGGAAAAGAGCTTCGTTTTACTATTTGGTTTGCCTAATAGGTTCCTTATTTGCTTTTACCTTCAGACTACTGAAATTTACCTGACTTCCAGCCTTTGCCGGTCCAAGGGCTCTCTTAGTGGGTAATCGTTCAGCTTACATGCCCCCTAGAATACAAGTGGTCAAGGTAAGCCTTCGTTGTTAGGACGAATAGGTCGGTCATCCAAATGTTTAAGCTCATTTTAAAACATACCTGCCAGTGTCTTCAAGTTAGTGTGGACACTTTAGGAAGCACTGTTGTCGAAAAATTACTGTTGAAAAAAGAAGCCTATCTAATTCTAAAATTCGATAGCGCCATGACTGGGCTAAATACTCTATTTGAAGTATCAAGATTATAGATACTGTTTTTCTAGCAACACGGTAAACTACACTATAAGATGGCCGCCGTTCCTGTCATAAGAACCCAATGAGTATAAAAACACACTAAAAGATGGCCGCCACACCTAATGCTTGACCCAGTCGAACTCGGAGCCTCAAACAAACAGGTAAGAAGTCGAAACGGAGTCGCAGACACAAACGTGAGAGGTACTCGAAATACGGGACATTTTAAACGAACGCCCGCTTTTCTACACACAGGCAAGCTAGAAGGACGGCCCTGATGGGCGCGAGAGAGTAATTCCAGTCAAGAAATTGCAAAGGTGAAAAACGAAGTGTTCACTCCTCTGGAAAGAAGGTATGTCTTTCCGCCCGCGAGCGCGGCAGAATTAAAATATGGCAAGGAGACTAAAAATATTTTTCGTATTGTGGATTGCAGGTTGTAACACAAAAGCGCTAAAAATCGCTGACAACCACAAACAGCCCAAGTGTAAGACAAGTACCCTAAAGTGTCCACACTAACTTGAAGACACTGGCAGGTATGTTTTAAAATGAGCTTAAACATTTGGATGACCGACCTATTCGTCCTAACAACGAAGGCTTACCTTGACCACTTGTATTCTAGGGGGCATGTAAGCTGAACGATTACCCACTAAGAGAGCCCTTGGACCGGCAAAGGCTGGAAGTCAGGTAAATTTCAGTAGTCTGAAGGTAAAAGCAAATAAGGAACCTATTAGGCAAACCAAATAGTAAAACGAAGCTCTTTTCCATATATCCCACAGACAACTAAAAAGGAAAGAGCCCTGATGAGAACCCAATAACTGAAGTGACAGGGTTTGAAACGCGTCGGCATTTTGGAAAATATACACCTTGAATGTCCAGTTGACCAAGAAATTAATTTGTGGTCTCCAGCAAATAATTTTTGTTATCGTATTTTCTCTAAAATTTAAATAGACTTTGTTTTCATGTATTCTTGATTTAATGATATTGGTTCATAAGTAGTGGACTGTTCAGGTTAATGCTGCATGGCATTGTCACTAGTGTTATTGAATAACTCTAGCCTTAATGAATGTCTGTCGAAAAGACAATTTGATTTGATCTACTGGTTGTATATAGATGTAATTTGTAATTGTAAATATGTATGTTGAATTGTGATGTGAATTGTGATGTAATTGTTTGTTACAGTATGTTTTCTCAGATATCAATGAATTTAAAAATTTGACAAAGAGTAAAATAAAAAGGTATAAATAAATAATACCGCATAAACTATATTGAAACTAGTTTGTGCTGCTTAAGCGCTGAGCTATTTAAAAAAACGATACAGGGGGTATTTCTGTACTTCATATGACCTCTACCACGGCATCGTCGTCGACGGGTAGGTCGATTGTGTCAGTTATTGCTATTAAAAAGTCGTCGTCGACACCTCCGTCGACGACATCCAACACGTCGACAAAAGTAAAGTCATCGTCGTCGACGAGAGTCACTTCAGCGTCGTCGATTCCCTCATCGACGGCATCTAAGGCACCGTCGACGGCTCCATCGTTGACGAAGCCAACGACGTCGACACCGGCGTTGAAGAAGTCATCGTCGTCGACACCAGCGTCGACGAGAGCAACCATTGATGAAGCCGACGTCGATGAAATCATCAACGAAACCATCGACGACAGGTCCAAAGACGACACTGCCGTCGGCGAAGAAGGTCCCGTCGACGCTGCCGTCGACAGTATCGTCGTCGATGAAGATACCTGCTTCGTCTGCTGAGGCCATTGACGCTCCGCCGTCGACGACCGTCCTGTCGACGGGTTCGTCGACTACAGGATCTCCTACACTGCAGTACTCTTATACACACTATAGACTGACAAAGAGTACTTTAACGCCAGAATTAACGTCGCCTAGCAGGGTCGAGTCACTGCCACCGACCCATCTGCTGGACACAGAGGATTCTGACGACGGTTCAATGTTCCAGCCTGCGACTAGTCCATCAGAGCTCCATGTTAAAGTCCATGAAAGCTCAGACTATGAAGACCTGGGTCAGGATGAAGGACGATCTCAGGAGGAAGGTCAAACTACTCCGCCTCCTTCCTCACAACCTATGGTGTGCCTCCCAGCATCAATAGTGACGGACCTGCAATTTCTCATAGCGGACTATAAACAGCGGTTTCCGCCCACTCCGCCTCCTCTGGTACAGCAACCTACACCTGTGATACCCCCTCGCCCTAGACCACCTCCATTGGTCATTCGTCAAGATCCTGTCACTTTACCACCTATACCTTCTTCTGATGAAGAGGAGGAAGTAGTAGAAGAAGAGGAAGGTCAGCAGGAGGAAGGAGAAATTCAAGATGATGAATGGAATAACTATGTTATTCCGGATCCGGCATCCCTGACCAGGCACAGGCGGAGTCACCCCCAGAGGATATCGGGGGGTTTCATAATACCGTGGAAAGAGCTGCGGCACGGTTTAAAATCGAAATGACCACGCAAACACTGGATTGCTTCATGTATGACTTCAAAGAACAATTCAAGAAGATTGTACAATCCATCCCTATCATCGAGTATGTCTGGGATGAGGGGGTGAAGATAATGCAGAACCCCTCATCTCTGATTCCAGTTCCGCCAAGACTTGACAAGAAATATAAGGCCCCAGCCACGGCTCCGGCATGCCTTATAGGCCAAACGAAACCGAACTCTGTTATTACGCAAGCTGCACAGCGTAAGTCTAGTAATCCGTCGGCAGCGTTGACTGCTCCACCGGATAAGGAAGGCCGTAAACTTGATAATATTGGTAAAAAGTTTTCGTCCATGTCGGCCCTTTCCATCCCGGCGGCAAATGCCATGGCCCTCTTAGGACGATACAATCGCCAGATGTGGGCGGATATTGCCCCATATTTAGGAGCAATACCAGAGGACCAGAAGGAGGAGGCAAAGAAGATACGCTTTGAGGGCGAGCGATCTGCCTCGGAAATGATAGATGTGGCAATTGATATAGCCACAACAGGATTTAGACAGATGGCAGGGGCAGCTGTCCTGAGGCGCCAGGGGTGGCTTAAAGCCACATCGTTCCGCCCTGAGGTTCAAACCAAAGTTCTGGACATGCCGTTCGATGGTATACAGCTCTTTGGGGAGCATATAGATGAGATGCTGCAGGGTATCAAGAAAGATACCGAGACTGCAAAAGCCCAGGGTACCCTCCAGTATAAGAATACTTCCTTTCGGGGCTCCAGAGGAAGAGGACAACAGACAAGAGATGGCTACCAAGGATACAAGACCTCTTATGGTTCCTCACAGCAGTACAAGCCTCAATACCAGCAGAGGCAGCAACAAGGCCACTCATCATACAACAAGCCTTCCTTTCGAGGACGAGGTCGAGGAGGAAATAAGGACGCAGCCAGAAGGCAATGACCTCTTTCTCCCACAGGCCTCCACTTTTTCTCCACATTACGCAGTTGGAGGGAAAATATCGAACTTCCTCCACAATTGGCAAAAGATCACGACGGATCGTTGGGTTCTCCAGCTGGTTCGATTCTGACATACCTTGGAGTTCGTAGAGCCTCCACCTCCGAACCCCCCACGTCCTATGCAGCACAAGAATCTGCATCTCCTTCAAAAAGAACTCTCTCTAATGCTCCAGAAAAGGGCCGTGGAAAGAGTTCCCCGAGGTCAGAAGGGGAAAGGATTCTACTCCCGCTTCTTCCTAATACGAAAAAATGGAGACCTATATTGGACCTCAGAAGCCTCAACAGATACCTCAAAAAACAATCGTTCCGTATGGTATCCATTCAAGAGGTGTTACAGCTACTCAATTCCAAAGATTTCATGGTGTCCTTAGACCTCCAGGACGCCTACTTTCACATACTGGTTCACAAGAGTCACAGACAGTTCCTGAGATTTGTGGTGGCGGGACGGCACTACCAATTCAGAGTGTTACCATTTGGCCTGAAGTCGGCACCACGCATTTTTACAAAATTCCTGTCTCCTGTGGCAGCGTACCTTCGCCAACTCCATCACCAGGTTTTCCCCACAGAGAGACGACCATCTTTAACCCCAAACTTGGAACTTCCTCTGGTTGATTTAGACACATCGCCAGTTTCAGGAACCCTGCTAACCGACATCCCTGGGGGTCAATCATCTGCAGTGGAAGCAATTATTATCGAGCAAAGCAGTGAGGATTCACAAACATGGCCCATTACTAAAGGGAAACCTAAACCACAAGCTAAAACAATGGCTTGAAGGAAGAAGGTGATGAGGGAGAAGCCAGATGACAGTGGTACTGGGACAAGACTTTTAGTAAATAGCTCCAAGCTGGTCACTGAATAACCTGCCTGGGTTACCAAATTAGTGGCGGATTTGCAAACACAAGTTAGGGCCATAGTCCAGGGTGAGCTCAAATCCCTTGTTAATAGGGTTGATAAGATGGCCACCCTGCTCAAGGAACTGACAGGTGACAGGGGAGTAGTTGACAGGGGGGTTGCAAATGGGAATGACGGGACTGGCATTGGACCTATAGCACTGGTTGAAACCAACATTATAAGGGCAGCCTTACATAGAATAACGCCTCAGCTTTTGCTGCACCAAACCTTGAGAGACAGCAACTCACAACCCCTAGTGGAGTCACTTTAGAGAGACAGCACACCATAATCCCAAACAGACCTAATCCAACGTCTTCAAACCAACAGCCCAACAAGGATTGGCAGTCGAATAAACAGTGGGCGGGTGTGGGACTCAACAAGCGTACAGAAGCCTTTAGCAAAGATCCTTCCCTCCCAGTTATAAATTTACCACCCGCCTCAACTCCCTACGTCCTTGTCCTTGCAAGTATCCCTGAGCTTGGAGGGGGACAAAATGAATCGCACCAGGATTTAAAAAACAAATGTTTGTTCTGGTTAGTTAACCATAGATAATTTATGTATGATGATGGAGAGATTTTAACAACACGTAGAGTTGACTGGCTTGTTTGGAGGCCGAAGGATATTTATGGAGATTGTATAGTGATAAACTTTAGAAATCTGTGTGTTATTTAAGATATTTTAAACAGTGACGATGGGAGCCAGATGGGTACGATCAGAGTCTTGCCGTTGGGTTATTTTTATCCCCCAGAGAGAGCTCATCAAGCAAGAAAGAAAATTGGTTGGAGCTGGAGACCACAAATTCAAAGTTACCATATAGTTTCCCTAGATCAATACCAACCCAGGCAGCCAACATACAATATTCCTACATCAAACAGATTCCACGGCCTAGAACGAGTAGATTGATTCAAGCCCAAGGGCACAGGACCCAGTGATCTACGGGGTGAAACTCAGGGGGAAACTGTTAAATCTGGGGAGGATCCAGGGAAACGTGCGACTACAGGGGAGGGAAAAACCAGTTGGAGCATGAGCGGCTCTCCAGGGAAAAGAGGGACACAATATGGCCATAATCAGCAACCAGTTCCCTCAAGTAAACAGTGGAACTGTTAAGAAAGCTGCTCTTGGCCTTTGCGGGACCTCGCCTTCACCCACCACTGAAGATGTCGCTAAAATTAATACCCCAGATCCATCAAAGCTTCAAGTTCTATCCTGGAACGTAGCTGGTCTAAACTCTAAGTTAGATATCCCAGATTGGGGTCATTTTATTGACCAATTTGAAATCTGTATGTTCCAGGAGACATGGGCAAGAGAGGAATTTTTAAAACTGGGTTTTGCTACTTTTGGCACTCCTGCAGTATCATGTGGCAAAAGGAGGCCCTGGGGTGGATTATGCACATGGGTGGGTGTATACCTCGGCTGTACAGCCAATAAGATAGGAACATCTTCAAACTACATCTTGTGTGTTCTCCTTCACTTCCCGCCAAAGATTACTATTGCACTAGTCAACGTGTATTCAAGACTAGTTAGATGTGGCCAGGAGTCAAATACTCTTACCAAATTCATTTCCTTTCTAGCCACCATCCCAGATGAGTATATGGTGATTATAGGAGGGGATTTTAACTGCCAGTATGAGCCATTAGAAGGCATGTATAAGGACGTCCCCTGTGAAGAAGATCAGTACTGGGCCATCCCAGAGTCCACTAGCCCTTTAGTTAAAGTTTGGTCCCCTCTGGTGATACAGATAAACTCTCTTGTCTTAAATCGCTCACTAAGGGCATGTAACGGAAGAACAAAGTCGTATTCCCCAAGCAATTTTACATTCAATAAAAATGGGCGAGGCTCTCTATTAGATTACATCTTAGTCGATTTGAAATCCTGGCATAGAGTACTTGACTTCAAGGTTAGGACGCGGCATGAAAGGGATCCTAATGCCCTTGTATTGGAACTACACAAGTTAAAACCCCTGAGTGCTCCAGGGCCACAGGACCCAATTGACGTTAGGCTGTCTCTCACCACTTGTAGGAAGAGAGTCAGGTGGGTTGACATATGCCAGACACAAGAAAGGCTAGGGTCCCTATATGAAGCCATTATCCCTACCCTTTTGACTGGAACAAGATCTGTCTCTACAAATGGCATTATAAATGATCCACAGATGGTAGCCCTGAATCATCTTAGGCTAACGTCAACTCTGAATGATTTTTTCTTTCCCGTGAAAACTATCAAGCCAAATATGAAACCTCTGCACACCTGGTATAACGCTCAATGCCGAATGGCTAAAACAGCCTTGATTTTAGCCATCAAGGCTAACGACCACTCTTTAATTAAATCAAACAGAGCGACCTATCATTCAAGCATTGGGGAAGCAAAAAAAAAGCCTGGGAAAGAGACAAGTGGGACACTCTGAGAAGTTCCCTGAGTTCCCATGACATGAGGACCTTTTGGAAGGTGGTCAACACAGGTTCTTCTGAGGCAAATATCAAACCAAACTTAGAGGCAGCAGTGTGGAGGGTTCACTTTGAGTCACTCTACACGAGGACTGAGACAGTGGATGGCGCAGTACTGGTTGATTGCCAGACTGCACCCTTGCTCATCCCCAGGACCAGTGACGTTATCCCGACCATATCACTTAAAGAGATAACGAGTGCCTTAGATAAAATAGCACCAGGTAAGGCGCCAGGACTGGATAAGATTCCTGGGGATCTATTCCGCAGTGAAACTTTAATTTGGGCATCTTACCTTTGGGTTTTATTTAATTCTATTTTGCAAGGTATGAAGATTCCCGCTAGTTGGGCGAAGCCTAAATCATTCCAATCTACAAAAAGGGCTCCCCGTTGCTACCCACAAATTATAGGCCCATAAGCCTCATAGACATAAGTCAAAAGATCTTTGCTTGATTGTTTTTTGTTACAAGTCTGTTTTATTTTGGAACAAAACCCACTGAGAGGGGCACAGTAACACAGCCTTAAGCCTACAACCTCTATCCGAGGCCGGCCGCGAAGAATGTGCAATAAATTTCGCTTAGTCAGAGCATTTAACACAGCGCCTTGCCTACAACCCCAAAGGGGCCGGCCGCGTGGCTTAGGATAAGCTGTTAAAGTTGCTCAGCATTGGTAGAACCCCAAAAACGGATCAGGGAGAGTAGGTGGGAAATCAACTAACCCAGCACTTATGAACGACCTAAAAGAGGTCCATGAACACAAAGAGGAGAAGCTACAGAGGAAAGAGGGAGAAGGAAACAAAAGAGGAAAGAGGTCAGAGACAAGAGGTAGAGGAGATAGCGCGCTAGCAGGTTGGGTGGGCTGGTCCGTGGATGAGGAGTGGCATTAGGCAACGAGGGTCGGCCTCTGGAGCTCAGTTGTTATGGAAGTTGCCTACGGGAGCAACCCAGTGGAATCTGTAGGGACGACAGCATCCTCAAAGAGATGTAGGGTCCGGAGCCTAGTGGGTATGTGTCGTGCGTGCTCCATTGAGCACAAGTAGCGCACCAAGGGCTTCCAAACTGACTCAAAGCGGGTGTGGCGCGACTGGAGCCGTGCCGTGAGGAGCTCCATTGCCAAGACGTGCCACAGCCGCACAAACCAGGAAGCTATGGGAGGTGCTTCACTCTTCTTCCAATACAAGGCTATGAGCTGCTTGGCCGCACCCAGCATTTGTAGCGCTACAATCCAGTCACTTCGGGTTAGGGCCTTAAGGTTTGATGGTCTGACACCCAACAGGATCGTACCTATGGCTTCAGGCAAGGGGAACACCAACACCCCCCTGATGTGGCTAAGGACCTCCTTCCAAAAGACAGTAAGGAGCGGGCATGCCCACCATATGTGCACTAAGTCCCCCGTCGCAGCTGGACACCTCCAGCACAGTGGCGAAACATTGGGGAACATCTTATGAAGCCGCAGGGGAGTGTAATACCATTGAGATAAAAGTTTATAAGCATTTTCCCTCTGCGGGATGCTCCGATATACCTTGGGGATGTCTCTCCACACCGCGTCCCACTGCGAGTGTGTAATGTCCGTATCTACCGCTATAAAAAAAAACGCAAAACGTTTTAAGCAAAACTTCTTAAAGTCCCACCCTGAAACGCCCTTCCTAGACACCTACTACTCCCCCATCAATGGAGCCAAGAGCACCGATATCATTCTCTACACTGCACGCAGAGCACAATGGAGAAAAACATTCCTCACCCTACTCACCATATTGACCACCAGGAAAACTGCTCATGGCATTACACTCTCCACCACACCATCCCAACTCTACCCAGCTAAAGCATCCATCACTATCTACAATAACGGTACTATCTTAATTCAATCCACAGACAGAAACCTCGACCTATTTGACAACCTGTTCCCCACTTTCATAGAACACATCTCCAACGCTCAGATCCCACACCACCTGGCCCCTAATTCCAACACCCCCGACCTCCCAGCACCCCCTACCACTAACACACACCTCCTTCCTTCCTCCAGTACTCTACTTTATCACCTCCCGGCTACTGACACATCACAGTACTCTATCCCAATCGCGGCTCTCCCCTCCGCCACCAACACCCCCACCCCCTCTACCCCTCTCCCACCGAACCAGCACCCCATTGTTCCGACTAGCCTCCCAGAACAACAAACCTCACCTGACAGCACCCAACACAACATGACTCTCTCCCAACCCATCACCCCTCTCACTCTTTTCACTCCCGCCACTCCTAGCCCTCACTCTTCCCTCAACTTCTCCCCCCCACTCTCTGTATTCCCACCACTCCTAGCCCTCTCCCCCCCTCAACATCTCCCCCCCTACTCTCACTCCCTTCTACCACGCTGTCACCCCGCAACATCCAGCCTCCAAACGTCCCGCAATTACCTCACTCCCCCTATCATCTATTCCCTGCCCAATAACACCAACACCACCACTAATCCTCTCTCACTCACCCCCTCACTCACCCCCCCCAACATCCCCACCTACCCGAACAGCAACACACTCACTAACACTCCCAACTCCAACTCCATCCACCTCACAAGCACCCCCTCCCCTCTCCCCCCGTCTCCAGTAACACAGACACTAGCTCTCCATCAATCCCCACCCCCAACACCGTACCCAACCCCACGCTGGACACCATCATGTCCACCCTCCTCCAATTGAGAGAAGAACTCCACACCCTCAGGGAGTTTCTCTTCACACGCCCCAGACAACCCCTTCCCACCTCCACTTCTCGACCTAACAACCTAGCCCCCTCACACCGTTCTTGACCTAACAACTTAGCCCCCTCACACCTCTCTCGACCTAACAACCTAGCCCGCTCATACCCTACGCACCCCCCACAGTGGACCACTATCCCATCTCGCAACACCTCCAACCGCCCTCGACGCACCGTCAGGTCTCTGTCGGACCTCGACATACTCACCCTACTCCGCACATATGTCTCGGCTCGCCAAAACCCCATAGCCACCACACACATGTCCATTCCTACGATTCTCTCTAACCCTCTTAGGCACCCCACGCATAACAACAGAGGCTCTGTCCCCAACAACCTCACTAAAATCCCCTTCACTCAAGATCACCCACCCACCCTCTGCACCCCCAAACTCAAATGCACACTTCTCAACTGTAGATCGGCCCAAAGACACTCCTCGGAGGTCGCTGATCTCATCATCTCTCTGAACCTTGACCTAGCCATCCTAACTGAAACATGGTTAACTGAATCCTCTACTCCTTTCATGGATATCCTAGTCCCCCCCCCCAACTACTGCATCATTAGACTTGACAGACCCAGGGAGACAGGCGGTGGAATTGCATGCATCTACAAGAGCAACCTTGCAATTATTAAAGTCTCCGCCCCCTCTCTTACCTCCTGTGAATACTTCTGCCTTGATGTCATCAGTGAAAACAAACCTGTTTGTTCACTACACATCATCTACCACCCACCTGGGGACAACCTCACCTTCTCCCAACAACTCATGGACATAATTTCAATCAACTCAGGACGGCAAAACACACAAATTTACCTTGGAGACTACAATCTTCACTGGAATGATGGTAGTGACGCAGTGGTCAATAGCCTCAAAAACTACCTTAGCGCCTCTGACCTCACCCAAATTTGCAACAGCCCGACCCATGACAAAGGCTCTATCCTTGACCTCATCATCTCCAAAGAAGGCACTATTCAACTTGATTCAATCCAACCCTGTGACTGGTCAGATCACCATACTGTCACCTTCTACATTAACAAAAAGTTAAACGGATCCCGGTCCAATCCTCCAAGCCCAAAGTTTGGAAAAGAGACTTGAAGAAACTCAAGCCAAACTCCGTACCCCCTAACAGCCGCAATCTCCTACTTCCCCCTTCCGACGTTACGGACGTTCAGTGCTTAACTGACCAATATCTCAACGCTATGACCTCATTAATCAATGAGGCTGCACCGATGCAACTGAAAAGAGGCACCACCAATATCTCTAACCCTTGGTACGACGGGAGTCTCAATGAAGACAGACGGGCCATGCGAATGGCAGAGCGCACATGGAGATCTGTTCCCTCGGCACAGCACCTAAAAATTCTGAAGAAAAAGAGAAACGCATACTTCAGGAAAATAAAACGCTCAAAGTCTGATTTCTTCAGACTCCAGCTCGACCAAGCAAAAAACCGTCCAAGAAAATTGTTCGAGCTAATTCGATCCCAATCCAAGGAACAACCCCAAGCAGTCGACGCTATGGGCAATGCACCTTCCTGTGAAGATTTCTCTGCTTTCTTTAAACAAAAAACTGACAACATAAGGAGCGATCTCCTCATTGACGCAAACTTCTACTCCAAACACCACTGCATAACACCCAATGAACCAAAAAACAATGTGACATGGTCATCCTTTGACACGTACTCTGAAGAAGAAATTGACAATCTACTCAGCACCCTGAAACCATCCAATCATCTCAGTGACCCTCTTCCTGCTAACGCTGTAAAAGACTTCACCCCGTTGATCCTCCCACTCTGGACTAAAATTATCAATAGTTCAGCAAGGAATGATACCTGACTCCCTCAAAGTTGGACAAGTTACACCTTTACTAAAGAAACCAACAGCAGATCCCACTGATCTAAACAACTACCGCCCTATCACCAACATTCCCACTCTTGCCAAACTGTTGGAAAAATGTGTTCAACTACAATTGACAAAGCACATAGAACAGTTTGATCTCCTCAACCCTCATCAATCAGGCTTCAGAGCAGGGCATAGTACCGAAACGGCTATGACTCACATAATGGACGATGCCCTCCAAATCTTAGATCACAATGACTCCTGCCTCCTTATCCTTCTTGATCTCTCTTCGGCATTCGACAACTGTGAAACACGAGAACTTACTCGAACTTTTAAAGACAAGAATGGGTCTCTCAGGGACTGTTCTTCAGTGGTTCACCTCATTTCTTCACAACAGATCTCAGAAATTCAAGAGCAACAACTTGATGTCCTCCCCAGTACCTGTATCATTAGGTGTACCTCAAGGATCCTGCCTATCCCCTACTTTGTTCAACTTAGTTATGGAACCTCTCACCACCTTGCTACAAGCATCCAATGTACACTTCCACATGTACGCCGATGACACTCAACTGTATCTCAAATTACAATCCCCTAAAGACATCATGCGTCTGAACTCAACGATCAGAAGCACCCAATCATGGCTGGCCGATAACCACCTCAAACTCAATGCTATGAAAACAAAGTTCCTTCTGATCTCACCTCCCGCGAAAATCTCTACCACTCAAACTTGGCTTAAACACCTAACTGCACTCAATGTCCAGCCGACCATCGTGGACTCAGCAAAATCTCTAGGCATAACACTTGACGCCAATCTCAACATGCAACATCATATCAGCAAGGCAACTAAGGGAGCGAACTTCCAAATAAATACCTTGAGGAAACTGAAACCCTTCCTCCCAGCCAAAGACTTCCAAACTGCAGTACAAGCGCTAATCATCCCTCGCATAGACTACGGCAGCATCGCCCTCTGCGGCCTCCCCCTAACTACAACTGCACCCCTGAGAGCCTCACTAAACGCGGCAGCGAGACTCATCACTGGATCAAAAAAACATTCACATATCTCCCCTGACTTCAAATCCCTGAACTGGCTGCCTTTTGAAGCCAGAATACATCTGAAAATTGCCTGCTTGACACACAAGACTATACACCTGAACTCACCCAGCTACCTCACTCAGAAGCTGACAATTTCAGGCGGCTCGAGATCCACCAGAAGCACAAAGAATCTTCTGCTGAAACCTCGAAGATTCCGGAAGGAAAGAACTTACAAACGCTCCTTCTCAGGAATGGCGCCTAGGATCTGGAACTCACTCCCTCCTGAAACCAGGCTCATCCCCTCCACTTTTCTTTTTAAGAAAGAAGTTAAAGCTATCCTCATGGCTAAATACACCTGAATTGCCACCCTTGATCTTTTAAGACTCTGCGTCGATCTGTACTCGTGCTTGATCCATTTGCACAGTTGTTTGTACCTGTATTACCGACCTTACCCGATTGTTATTACTCCCTCCTATCTGTATTTTATGCTCCCTCGTGTACCCACCCTCCCTTGCCTATGTAAAGCGCTCTGTTATCTGCAAAGATCTTGTTCGCGCTATATAAAACTTTCAAAATAAATAAAAAATAAATCTGCCATTGGCGCTGATACGGGAGGATGGGTATGAGCGGTGGGTGCTGTAGAATGTGATAGATTTGGGAGACCAACCATTTTAAGCCCCCTAGGGTGCACGCCAGGCGTTCGAAAGGGGTGAAAGCGCATGTGGCAGCTCGGTACATACTGTCTTCAGAGGCCCAATGACGCAACTGGGCATATTGCAGCTGTGCGGCAGGCTGCAAGTGTAACTCCTCACGACATTGATCAAACGATTTAAACGAGCCCCCGTCAAACAAGTCGCAGAGCACCCTGCAGTCCCCCTGTACCCAGTTCTCAAATGCCCGAGTTTGATAGGCCGGCAGGAAGTGAGGGTTTGCCGCTATGGGGGTATGCGGGGACGGGAACGTAGTAAGACCCCTGGAGACAGCAGTGGCGTCCCAGATGTCCAGCACCATTTTCGTGGGCACTGCAAGGTGCGCACTTCTGGAGCGGGCCGCTCGATGAAGCCATGGCAGGTCCCAAAAGGTGCGCCCCGTCACCGCCCTATCCATGTGTAGCCACCCTTTTTCACTCTCCCTTACCCCCCACTCTATCACAAATCGGAGGTGTGCGGCCCAGTAGTAGTGGACCAAGTTGGGGCAAGCTAGTCCCCCCTGTCTCGCGGGGCCATGAGAATTTTCTGGGAAAAACGGGAACGCTTACCACCCCAGATAAAGGATGTGAGCTCGCGCTGTAGGCTTCGTATGCAGTGCAGTGGGATTGGAGTGGGGAGGCATTGAAATACGTATAGGATTTTGGGGAGGATCGGCATTTTGACTGCGTGGAGGCGGCCTAGCCAGGACAACATTAAGGGTTTCCACCGCCGCAGGTCCTCCAAGATCTCCTTTCGGCAGGCACGCCAATTAACAGAGCTCCAGTCATCAAGGGAGGGGGTCAAGGTGAGGCCCAGGTTTCTGATATGGCGCTCAGCCCACTGGCAGGACACAATCCCCCTCAGGGCGGAGAGATCCTCCACCGGGATGGTAAGATTTAGAGCCCAGGACTTGTCGTGGTTGATCTTGAGGCCGGAAGCTCTTTCGAAGAGACAGAGCGGCCTATGGACAGCCGGCAGGGAGTCCCGCGGGTGCGTGAGAGTAAGGATCAGGTCATCCGCAAACAGCGCCACCTTGTTGTCCCGCCCACCGTGCGCTATCCCGTGGATGTCCGAGTCGCGTCATATCAGCTCCGCGAGAGGTTCCACTGCAAGGGCGAATAAGAGGGGCGAGAGGGGGCACCCCTGTCTAGTGCCCCTGTGAATCGCTAGTGGCAGTGTTAAGTCTCCATTGACTCGAATTCGAGCTTGGGGCCCTATATATGGAGCCATGATCCTTGCAATCATCTTCGGACCCAGCCCGAGTTTACGAAGTACCGCGCTGAAGAAGGCCGAGTCCACCCGATCGAACGCCTTCTCTGCGTCCAGGGAGAGAAGGCAGGCCGGGATTTTCCAGTGCCGCACTTTCCCTACAAGGTGCGCAAGTTTGCGAACATTGTCTGCCCCCTGGCGATCGTGGATAAATCCGACCTGATCGGGATCCACAAGCCATTGCATATACGGGTCTAGGCGTTGGGCGAGGAGCTTAGTGTATATTTTGAGATCCGTATTAAGCAAGGCGATAGGGCGGTAGGATGCACACAGTGCGGGGTCTTTCCCGGGTTTCGGTATTAACGCTATCTCTGCCATGCCCATTTCAGGGGATGGACCCACCTCTTCGGAGAAAGTATTAAACAGCCGGAGGAGGTGAGGCCGAAGCTGGGTCTGAAATATGCGATAGAAAGATAGCGGCAGGCCATCCAGACCCGGCCTTTTCCCCAAAGGGAGGTCCTTATTCGCCGCCGTGACCTCATCCTCCGTAATGAGGCCTTCCAGCTCCGTTGCGTCCCCAGCCGGTATCGTCGGTCCCTCGTAGTCATCCAGGACGGCCGCCATCGCATCCACCGAGACAGGTTCTCCCCCGTACAGAGGGGTATAGTAGTCCATAAATGCAGCCTGCTTGGATTACTCCGAGATTGCTTTCGATCCGTCCTGCAGTTGGATACTAGTTATGTGGGCCTTGGCAGCGCATGCTCTCAGCCTTCCCGCCAGCAGTTTGCAGGCAGCACGCCTGCGTGCAATCGCCAGGGAGGTGACGTGTCCCCGAATCGTGGCCTTGAAGGCGTCCCAAACCACCGGGAAAGGCATGTCCGGGGTGTCGTTAGAGGCAAAGTAAGCGTCTATGGCCTCCCGGATGCTATCTACATCGTCAGCGTCCCGAAGGACGCTCGGTGGGAAAGACCAACGGGCGACACGCATGGGACGCGCCACCGGGTCCTGGAGACGCATTTCCACATGGGCGTGGTCCGACAGAGAAATTTCCGAGATGGAGGATCCCAACGTGTCTCGGAGCAACTCCAGCGACGCAAAGAGGAAATCGATACGGGAGTAAGACCTATGGGTGTGTGAATAAAATGAATAATCTCTAAGATACGGGTTGTGATAGCGCCACACATCTAGTAACCCTAAATCTGCAATCTGCTTGCGCAGTGCAGAGGACATCACCCCGGAAGCATTAGAGGCAGCACCACAGCGATCCAAGTCTGATTCCCACACTAGGTTGAAGTCCCCTCCCAGTATCATGTGCGGGTCTCCACAGGGTATCTGTTCCCTCAGGAGTGTCTGGAGGTAACGGTCTTGTAACTGGTTAGGAGCATACACGTTGCACAAAGTGAACCTGCGCCGTCCCGCATATACCGTAACCTTGAGGAAGCGCCCATCCCCACTCTTATAGGGTCTGGAGTCTCCCCGCCTGAAGCCAGCTCTGCATAGTATGGCCACCCCCGCAGTTTTAGTGTCCGCTGCCGCCCAAAACTGAAGGGGGTACTTGGGGTGGGCCATGCGGTGTGTGTCCCCCTGCAGTAGGTGGGTTTCCTGAAGATAAATAATGTCGGGATGCTGTTGGAGGAGATAGCGCCAAAGCTGCTTGCGCTTATTAGGGGAGTTCAGGCCCTTAACGTTAAGTGATAAAACCTTCAGGGTACTAGGTATAGTCGCAGCCATAGCAAATGTCGAGCAGGAACCGCCCACGCACCCGCTCCCACCAGCGCAGGAAAAGGTGACCATAGGAGTCTGCAAAGGAACCGCCCCCCCACCCAGGTGACAGCCGCCACCCCAGCTCCACCCCTCCACCCGCCAGACCAGAGGAAAGGGACAGAGAGGAAGGCCAAAGAAAGGAAATCAAAGGAGACGAGAAGAAGAGAAAGAGAGGGAGAGAGGAAAAAGCAGGAGGCCAAACACGCCTCAGATGTACCAAGGACAACAAAGGCCAGCAGGGCCATTTCGGACTACCCCAGTCACCAAGCGTCCTCTACCCAAGGGTTTGGACGCACTTAGGAATGTCACTCCCTATGGGGCAGCACAGGGGGTACCCACAGGCAGGATAGGAAATCTCGGCCCCGGTAGCCCCGCTGCTCGAACCAGAATCAGAGGCACCGCATAGCTGGGCGGAGCATTTGGGCACATCAACGGTCATCACTCAGCCCCTCATGGCGAACCAGTCATTGTAATTAGAGTAGAGCCCCAAAAGGTCCAGGCCCGCCACGGGAGCAGCGCCGGGGGGGCTGGCACGTTGAAGTCAGGGGCAGTGGAGTCCCCAAGCCTGGGCCAGGACATGACGTCACGGGGGCGTAGATCGCCTGTGTCACAAGGGGGCTGGTGTTCCGGCCGGCGACAGCACCAAGGTGCGGGAGTCCAGGTATCACATGGGGCGTCTGTGCAGGCAGTGTGCCAATACAGTATTGCGTGGTGTTAGGCAAAGGAGCGTCCCATAGCGCCAGAAGGAGTCACGGAAGAGTATGTCCCGACATGGCCCAGGTCATGGGGTGGGTGGATGGGAGGTCAGGCCATCACGGTCGCCCTCAAGGGAGCGGATGTGCGCTATGATATCCTGCTTGGCCTGCGACGCAGATTTCTCATCTACTGGTGGGGATCGACGGTGTCGCCGGACCCTGGTCCAGTCCGGGCGAGCAGGGACTCTCTCCTGATGACGTGATCTTGAAGGGCTGTGGGCTGGCGATTCCGGCATCTTGAGGAGTTGCGCCGCCTCCTGATAGGACCGGAGGACCCTGCGCTTGTCCTCCCAGCGAAAGATGAGGGCAAAGGGGTGGCCCCACTGGTAAGCAATGTTGAGAGCCCTCAACTTCTCCGTCACCGGCCGAAAAGTTCTCCGCCGACGCAGGGTGTTAGGAGCCAGGTCCTGAAAAATCTGTATTTTATGGCCTCCGTAGGTGAGGTTGGGCTTGTCCCGGGCTGCTTTCAAGATGGCTTCCTTCTCCGTAAAGTAATGCACCCGCGTCAGGATGTCAGGAAGGGGGCCCCCCCCTACCCGCCGGTCCGTACACCCGATGGGCACGATCCAAAGTCGGGGGGAGGCGTCCTCGTCCCCCCACACCTCGTGTAGCAGCTGCGCCACGTAGGTCAGAATGTCCGTCCCTTCCTTGTCAAGCGGAACACCACGGATTCGGAGGTTATTCCGGCGGCTTCTGTTCTCAAGGTCCTCCTGCTTCAGCTGCAGTTCAATGTTTTGCTCTTCCAGGGCCGCCACTCTCTGCCACAGCTGTTCCTGGTCTTCTGTGCGTGCGTCGACTAGCTTCTCCAAGCCGTCCACTCTGTCGCCCAGCTCGGTGACCTCCTTGCGCATCTCCTTAACGCACGTTTGCACTTCCGTGCGCAAGGAGCCTATCTCCGTCTTAAGGTCAGACATGAAAGAGGCCATAAAGGCCTGAGTCACCGGCGGCGAGTCTGCAGCCAGCGACGAGGGGTCGTCAGTGGACGCCGTCGCCCCAGCCTTGCCCCACATAGCCATCACCGACGTGCCTTTAGCCGTCGTCCCCGGTTCCTGCTTGCCTCCTTTGGACCGTGTCATCGTCGGGCCTGCAGTTGAGAGCCACGTGCTCGTGCCCCCAGGTGGCAGCAGTTCAGTGACCAGTGACCAGGGCCCCCGTCCACCACAGGCCCAGGTCGAAGGCCCGCCAAGGGCGCCCTCGGGCAATGCAGGCAGAAGATAGGGCCCAGCAGTATAGAGCGGAGGTCAAGGCCCCGCCTCGGGGTAGAGAGGCGGGAAGCGAGGAGACAAGATGCGAGAGCACACACAGTTCAAAAAAGCAACGCCCCAAGTGATGCAGCGTCCCCAGCACCGCAAAAAGAAGAGGCAGCCCGCTCTAGTAGGCCGAGGGAGGGACCTCCCCACCCTCGAGGGCCCGGGTCTAAAGGCGCCGGCAGTCTCCCCGGCCAGCCCCCCCACCCAGGCAGTCCAAGTTCACTCCACTGCACCACGGGCAAGGTCTCCAAGTGGCAAAGAGCAGGGCAACTCTCAGCGGCAGGCAGCACCTCCCTCCACCGTCCGAGAGCACCCAGCAACAGCTCCAGGTGTCTGCAGGGCCCCTGCACCCCCCGTCAATTTTACGCCACCAGTCGGGGAGGGCAGACTGCAACTAGGTGAGGCCCAGCTGGATGTGACAGTGCGCCGCCGCTGTTGTCAGGATAAGGCACACCAGCCGGGGGAGCAGCACAAGCTCCAGGGGGCCCGGTACGATTCGCACCTCCCTCGAGGAGGGCTCGCAGTGCCCCACCGCTTCCCACCTTACAGGCCGCTTCTCAAGGCCCCCAGCCGAGACAGTCCGCCACAGCCCCCCGCCTCCAAGACTCACGGGAGGGTGGCCAGTAGTCAGTCAAGGGCTCGGGGACTCTCAGCGTTCCCCGCTCTAGAGGGTCGCAGGGTTCCAACTCTCCCTCGCCGGGCGCAGCTGCCAGACCAGGCCCCAGTTCGCATGGGGTGAGGGGCGCAGGGCGACAGGCCGAAGCCCGCCAGGGACACCAGGAGCGAGGGGGCGCCCCTCACGTGCAGCCGCACCCCCCGCAGCCCCCAGCGGATGCACTTCACCTCTGTACTCGCACCAGTGCCTCAGCGCTCCGCAACCACGCAGCGATGCCACCGCCAGTCGCGTCTTCCACAGCGTGTAGGAGTCTAAGATGGCGGCCGTAACGGCGCTTCAGGCCCGTCTCGTCGCTGCATCGTCGCATCACCCCTGGCAGTCCAGCACCTAGGGCCTCTGTTCCTGCGGGCCTCTCCGCCCGCCCCCGGGAGCGTCCGACTCTGGGCTCGATGTGCGGCTGTACTGCGATCCCCCGGCAGGCCGGCACCAGGATTCCCCGCTCCAGCAGGCCTCTCCGCCGTTCACGGGGGGAGCCCGCCTCCAAGTCTGGCGCCCGCTCCAGCCTGGGGACCGCGATGCCTCCTCCGGCCGGGACCACCGTCCGCTGTACCAGGCTTCTGCTCCGCAGCGCAAGATCAGAGCCCACGCCGCTTTGTGGATCTGTAGAGTGTCACCCTGGAGAGGCAGTCCGGGCTTGGGGGAAAGGGACCGCCGCCAGCCCCTCAGTGAAGATGGCGGGTACTACTGCCTGCCAGAGCCTCGCCGTCACACCACCGCTTCGCTGACAGCTCTCGAGGGTCCTGTCACCGCTCACCCAGCGCCCCACTCAGCCAGGGATCTCTCTCAGCCCCGGGGAGGGCGAGCAGCCCTCAAACTCCGCGCAAAATAGCTCATATAGGCAGCGGGGCACCGGAGCACATCGGAGTCACAGCTTATTCCATTGCCGCTGAAGCCACGCCCGCTTGAGTGTTTTTGTTTCGGCTGCAGAGTTGGATGGAGGAGTACAAGATACTTAATCCCCTCCAGGCAGGGTTCAGAGAAAAAATGTCCACACTGGATCAGACCCTCAGGCTACAGGCACTACACTGGAAGATCGTGTGTGTGGAGAGTGGCAGCCTCTACCTAGTATTTGTAGACCTGAAATCAGCGTTTGATCTGGTCCCAAGAGATGTGGGTGGTTCTCTGTGAGTTGAGGGTTCCGGTATACCTATGCCAAATCTTGAGGTGGCTGCAGGAAGGCAATTATTCCCAAATAACGTACGGCAAAGAAGGAAAACTCATGGCCCCCATTCGTGTAGGAAGAGGTGTCCGCCAGGGATGTGTCCTCACCTCGACCCTTTTTAGCCTGTTTATAAACGGGTTAGTTGATTTTTTACTCATTGAGAAAGATTTGGACGTCCCTAAGCTGCCAACACGCAAAATTCCAGCTATGATGTTTGTCTATGATACTTTATTGCTATCAAAATCTCCCATTGCGATACAGAGGGTACTAAATAGATTTGATGCCTTTTGTAAAGAAAGAGGGCTTGAGATTAACCTCCAGAAAACGAAATTTATGGTGTTTAACTCAGCCAAAAGTTCCAGATCAAATCCATCTCTTAATGGTTAACCCCTAGAGAGAGTATCCGCTTTTGCTATCTGGGCATAACCATCACAGAAACAATGGATTGGGGAGCTCAAATCAAAAAATCTACTCTGAAATTAGCACAAACAGCAGGGGGCCTCGGTTTTTCATAAATCCAGTCACAAACCTGTGAGCTCAGCAATAGAAATATACAAGGTTCAAGTCAGGGGAGCGGCATTGTATGGTGCAGAGATGTGGGGTCATTGCTGTCGTGACAGTCTTACAAAGATATTAAACACCTTTTTTAGGCAACTGTTTGGTCTCCCTAGGAGATCCCTACTTGTGCCGCTCGGCTTGGACCTAGGGGTGAGGGCCATTGCGGAAGAAGTCAACCTTAGACCTATTTTATTTTGGCGGCGTCTATGGGCTACCCCAGAACTGGTAGATTACAGGGACGAATTTAGAGAGGTGATGAGTTTACCAGGGACAAGGAGATTACCCTGGCTCACCCACGTTCGACATACCTTAATGAATATGGGACAGGGCAATCTCTGGTGCAACCCAGAATAGGCATGTGCCATAGTGTCCAGGAAAGACCTAAAGGATGTTACTGGGAGCACAAACTGGCACAACTCCACAGTAATCCCCTAGTAGGCAAGTTAACTGCAGCTTTTTAAGAAACTAAGGATCTGTATAGCCTAGAGCCGGCATTGAACGATATAAAGCCGGCAGCAGCCAGGAAGCTCTACCTTCAGTTCAGACATGGGGTGCTGCTACTCTGCTCCTTTACAAACAAATGGGCGGGCTCACAAAACCAGGGGTGTACGGCTTGTGACTGTGGATGTATGACGGTACAACGCGTACCGTCACAACGCGTGCTGTTACAACGCGTCATTTACAACGCAAGTCGTTACCACGACTTGCGTTGGGGGCGCGGATGTCGAATAGTATAATTTACTATTCTAACACCAGTCCCCGTGGACACTAGGGAAGGTGTTGGAATAGTAAATTTACTATTTTTAATCTTCTAGCGCCCTCCAGCGCAAGTCGTGGTAACGACTTGCGTTGTTACGGACGCGTCGTAACAGCACCGCGGGGAAACATCCGAGTTGTAACGGATGTTTCCCGTGACTGTACCATAGAAACAGTCTATCATGTATTTTTTTGTTGCCCCGGATATCTCAAAGCAAGAAAACTGTGGCTGGTCCAGATCTGCAGAAACTTGGGAACTAGTCGCTTTCTGAGGCCTACAGGATATTGAAAAATTACACTAGCCTCCCCATTGCTTATTTGGTAGCAGGCTTTCTATTCTCTACGTGGTGCACTCGTAGAGCACTCCTAAAGTCAACTCAGAAAAATGTATTGTAAAATGAGAAGAATAAATTAAATGAATGACAATGATCCAACCTCTGCTCACCCCTTGTTTAACTATGATATTCCAAAGGTATAAATTGTTTAATCTGGAATTATTGTTATGGTTTAATTTATTTGTTTTCAATAGAAATTCACTGTTATACCGATTGATGCCTTTGAGATTCAAACGTTTATACCAGAGTTGTTAAAACTTTGATTTGTTAAATCTCGCCTGGTGAATTGTTTATTTATTTGGCACATGCACTTTACAATCGTCATTATTACTCCCTATTTCTGATCATTACAGTGAGTCATATGTAGTGAACCGCCTACCACTTAGCTGCTACCATAGATTGTACTGTATCTTATAATGTTTTAGGCCATAACTGGCTATGTTTTTATCTAATTTCTTTAATTGCACGTATTTGGCTTTTTTATATTTATTTTAAAGTAAATGAAATGTCTGCTATTTAATCTTCGCTTTTAGGGTCAAGATGGCCGAAATAAAGTTATTGAAAGGGAAAGGTGTGCTATTTTGTCTGTAGTTGTAAAGTGCATTCGGGTCATATAAATGGCCCTGTACTTCAGAGTCCAGACGCTGTCAGACTGGGGGTTCTCATTCACTGGAGACAGTCATGGTGGTCTGGTGCTCTGCTCTTTTTGGTCAGTGAAGATAGGTCCATTCGGTGCGGGGTTTATTCGTGGTTTCTATTCGTTCTCTGCGGAAAGAGAGAGAGAGTGTGTGACAGAGAGAGTTAGAGAGAGAGAGAGAGAGAGAGTGTGTGTGTGTGTGCGTGTGTGCGTGCGTGCGTGTGTTTCATAGCCGTTTATTCAGTTCCACATGGGTGAACTGAGGTACACCAGGACAGGAGCCCGGGGTGTTTTTACGCGGAGATGTACATTTCAAGGGACAATGTCAGTACATCTCAGCAAGTCAGGTAAGGCTGATATGCTTTGCGGAGAGTAGTACTACGCCCCCAGCACATAAAGCAGTACATGCACCACCACGCAGAGCGCACCCCTTCTCCGTATCAGTACTGTTCTGTTAAAGGGATGCGCCAGTGTTTTGCAGGACTTTACTTATATGTTAAAACACAAGTCAACAGCAGATGACCAAGGTTTAGCACATTAACTTCCTCTGTTTCTTATGTTGTTGTGGTGCTACCGCTCTCCACATCCACTGCCAAGGATGTCTATTTGTCACAAGCAACAAAAGTGATCCCCAACAGCTGTTGGGGATCACTTTTCTGAACACGGTCGAAGGAACTGACGGTGCCGTGAACCCTATTAAAGGTATCACGGTAGCACCTTATATTACTCTTGGCAACTCTCATGGACGCTTCCCGGTATTGCGCTTGCTTCTAGACAAAGGAACTGTTGGGAAACAGGACTTACTACAGCCCTTTGGGGGTAAGAACTCCTGTTTGCCCTGCCTGCAAGCATTACCTATTCCCACACACGGAGGAACGCACCTGAATTTCCCTTTGGGATATCATCTTTTATGAAGGTATTGGACAGTCGGTTATTGATAACTATTGATAACTATTCGTCTGCGCCCATGGTGAGCTTTTCCCTTTGAACAGGGGATTGAGACTATGAAACTATTGCCCTGACGAAATTCCCAAGGCACATAAAAAAGGGAATGAAACGCGTTGGCTGTGCCTCTGCATTTTGTAAAGAAATGAAATAAAGAAACGATTAAAGAAGGAAAGGAAGATCCATATCAATCCATAAACATTTGTTTGTTAATTACATTACTGAGTGCTCCTCTCAAATTTTGGTAGTTGCTTTACTTATATGTTAAAGTTTCAGCAAAAGCCCCCTTCTGAATCGCAGCTGTGCGACTAAAGAGACAGCAGCAGCAAGTTTCAGCATTACTCATGCACTGCACGAATATAGGAGCTGTCGCACCACTGTTCAGGAGAGTTTATATCCTTTAAATGGGCCGTATCTGCAGTTCTCAGCAGGGCTCCTATACTTTTTGGAACCGTGCCAGCAGGCGTTTAGACTTATGGGCTAGTACACGCTCTCTGCCTCCCTCCCCGGGCCCCCTAGGTGTTCTGCACTGGGTGGAATTGTAGAATTAAACACGGAAGGGGGTGGTTCCTGGGGGTGGTTCCTGGACACGTCACCAGGACTTGCTGAGCTCTGCCCACAGCGAGCGCTTCTGCAGCTGAGGAAAGCGAACTTCTGGGACAAGTGAGAGCAGATCCAGGGGACAGGAGCGGGAGCAGAGTCATCCCCAGCGGTCGGACGAAAAGGATCCGCTCCAAGGCAGAGGGGGTCAAGAACGTCTCCAGGGAAACGGGAGATCGGACGCAACGAACTCTGCGAGTTAAGAAGCCACTCGGGTAGTTGGGAGATCCAATTCCACCCCAGCAGAGCCTTCCGACCGGCAGCACACCGGAACGCTCGTTCCTCCGGGATCCCGCTGGAGCCGTGTGTTTAGAATGAGTACCCTCGAAGCCCAGCTCTTGTCCCCCAACTTCGGCACCAAGGTTTCCTGAGAGAGAAGGGGGGTAAAGGCAGCCCGGGGAGAGCTTCTGAAACTAGCCCATGTGAAGGCGACGTGGGACATACCACCCTAAGGCCAGTACTGCCACTACTGCAGTATCACCTATACCAGAACCACTGTCAGGAAGGAGTAGGTCTGGTACCACAAGCATCCGCAGTACTGCTGATACTAGCAGAAGCACCGCCACGACTAGTTCTTCCAATACCATAATAAGCTGCAGCACCACTGCAATCAGGAACACCCACATTAGCTCCAGTGCCACCTGTACCAGGACAAGCATCATCCGCCCCGTGCTAGCAGCGCCAGTAACCCTGCCCTAGAAGCAGCACCAGAACTCCCAAGTTCAGTGGCACCCTTGGCTTCTGGCAGGAGGCTCGTGCCCTGCGACACTTCAGGCAGAGTTAGCCGGGTGCTCTCCATTTTCCAGTCTGACCTGCCGTGCACCCTCCACCAGGATCACATGCCCCCCTGGAGCCCGGAGCAGCCTTTCTGCGCAGGCAGATGGTAAGTGTCAGACTTGTCTGTTTATTACGTTCTGCTTTCCCCAGCTCCTCTCTCTGCTTTGCATTTTTCCCGCATGAGATCAGTGTCTTCCTGCTGCTCCCAAAGAGAGAGAGAGTAGAAAAGGTTTATTATTATTATTGGTAATTGTATGACATACTGGTGGCTTTGTCGCTCTGTGCAGCGTGGAAGGTTCTCCGCTGTAATAGACGTCACAAGCCGCTCTTTACAATGACACTCTAGGACATGGGTACTCACAACATTTTCCCAAGGGCCAAAAAGTGTGATCTGTGATGTGCCAGTGGGCCGCATTGATACCAGCAGGACGGTGGTCGGGCGAGGATGCGTGGGGGTGATGGGGGATTGTCGGTAAGATAGGTGTAGGCGAAGTGAAGGACATACAGTAGCTCAATTGAACAATGTGAAACCAGAAAACCTGAGTTTTATACGAGCCTCCCCACTTTTTCAAATTTTGCGATCCTAGGCAATTGTTTAATTTCACTTTCCCTCCTTTTTCTTCCTTATCACATGTAAAAGGACATCGAAATACATGATTTCACGGCATGCGCTCTGATTGATTAAATTAACTGTAATGTTGTTCATGTATAATAGGAACCCAGGCCACCCAAAAAGTGCACATAAGAACTGACTTGCCTCTGTAGTTCACTGTTGGTGTTGTTGTCAGGGTAGGGGGAAGCATTAATGCTTCTAAATTAATGTTTGAAAACTATCACTTTAAATTAATTATTCGCAATACACTGATATAATCAGTGCACTAAGGTGAAAAGATTCTGCATGTTAATTAAATACACTTTTTGAATTTTGCAGAGAATGTCATCATTTTACACTTTTGCTGCAACATGTCTTCCAAAATGAAGACATTTGTAAAGTTAAGCACAGGACTCTCTAGTTACATCCTTTCGTTAACACCAATTAACCTTCAAATAAACGATTGCCTGTCAATTTAACATCTTTTTATTGTTAGTACTGAGTACAGTAAACAGCAGCCCAATATTCCTGTGGACTAGGCGGCCCTATGTAAAGGTCAGGGGGGAAGGGGCACATGCAGCCCCTAGGCCATACTTTGAGTATCCATACTCTAGGATATCATAACCCTGCCATTAATGGCATCATAGTTTATTCCATGATGTTCTAATTCGTACCTCATGTATCTACTCATAGATTTACTACCTGTATAGCTCAACCTAGATTAATAGTCCTCTTCCTGCAACATTGGATCTTCACCTATGACATGATTCTGGCTTTACAGTGACATTTAAATCTTCATTTTGATATCATCTTGTGATATAACAATCACCACTAAACAACATCTTAATCTTGACTTTATATATGACTTTATGCATGTATTTTATGTAAGAATGTAGGTTGTACTTACATACCGCTGACCTAGCCCAAAGGCATTATAACCCCGCATCCCATCGCTCTGACTTTATAGTGACATCACAGTCGTCCATGTGATATCATCATATTCTGGTGACATAAGAATCACAGCTTTAAGAAATCATAATCTGACTTTATATTGACATCACATTTATTCCCTTGATAAGTCTAAACCGTTTCTCACGGCAATATAATCCTCTACC
The DNA here is from genome assembly GCF_964261635.1 of Lissotriton helveticus. Classification (NCBI taxonomy): domain Eukaryota; kingdom Metazoa; phylum Chordata; class Amphibia; order Caudata; family Salamandridae; genus Lissotriton; species Lissotriton helveticus. Next base: position 1,589,094,274 of record NC_136068.1, on the reverse strand, counting down.
TATGAGATCGTGTCTGCGCCTATTCCATTAATCTCGCTTTAGAGTGACATTGCAATCTTCCATGTGATATCATCTTCGTACTTTATAGTGACTTCATAATCCTTTCCTTGATGTTCTATTCTGTATCTCATTGTCTTGTAATCCTCCTGTGACGTTGTATACCCACTGTATCCCACCATTCTGGCTCTATAGTGACATCATAATCTTCCTTTTGATATCACCATCTTTTCGTGATACAATCAATGCTCTATCATATCATAATCCTGACTTTATAGTGACATCATCGTTCTTTCGTTGCCTTTCTAATCCTCTCATGAGACATTTTTTTTCTGTGTGAAGAGAACATTCTCATGATGTCACAATCCTAACCTTACAGTGACATCCTAGTCCTCTTCCTATGACAGCACATTCATCGCCCTGGCCTTATATTGACACCATAGACGTCTCTCTGACATTCCATTCATCTCACCATGAAACAATTCTCTTCCTCAGGCAATCCTTGCCACATCGAGATACCACAATAAGTTCTATGTGACATCCAGCCTCTCTCATTGACATTCCAGTCCTTTCCCTGCGGCATGAACTCCCTCTTACCTGTTGGTGAGTGCCCGGAAGTCTTTTTTTCTGAATTCATGTCAGCACCATGTAAAACCACACGAATATGGCATGTAGTCTACTCTTGGCTTAAACCTTATTGGCTTTCTCTCTATGACAGTGGTAGATTGAAAGTGTTGGAATCTAAATATTCTCTTTGACAGTGCAAGCGTCTTTAACTCTTCACAGTCTGTCTATCTGTCCAAGCTCTTAATACTGCCTGCAGGTTCATGAGCTCCGAGCTCTTCACAGTCTGTGCATCTGCCCAAGCTCATTCCACTGCCAGGCAGTTCAAGAGCTCTGAGTCCTTCACAGTCAGTCCATCTGCCCAAGCCCCTTCCACTGCCAGGCAGTTCAAGAACTCCGAGCTCTTCATAGTCAGTCCATCTGCCCAGGCTCCTTCCACTGCCTGCTGTTCAAGAGCTCCGAGCTCTTCATAGTCAGTCCATCTGCCCAGGTGCCTGCCAGTGCCTGCCAGTTCAAGAGCTCCGAGCTCTTCACAGTCTGTCCATCTGCCCAGGCTCCTTTCACTGCCTGCTGTTCAAGAGCTCCGAGCTCTTCACAGTCAGCCCATCTGCCCAAGCCCCTTCCACTGCCAGGCAGTTCAAGAGCTCCGAGTCCTTCAGTCAGTCGATCTGCCCTAGCTCCTTCCACTGCCTGCCAGTTAGAGAGCTCTGAGACCTTCATAGTCAGTCCATCTGCTCAAGCTCCTTCCACCTGCCCAAGCTCCTTCCACTGCCTGCTGCTCAAGAGCTCCGAGCTCTTCACAGTCAGTCCATCTGCCCAAGCTCCTTCCACTGCCTGCTGCTCAAGAGCTCCGAGTCCTTCACAGTCAGTCGATCTGTCCTAGCTCCTTCCACTGCCAGGCAGTTCAAGAGCTCCGAGTCCTTCACAGTCAGTCCATCTTCTCAGGCTCCTTCCACTGCCTGCTGTTCAAGCGCTCCGAGCTCTTCACAGTCTGTCCATCAGTCCAACTCCTAACACTACCTGCCAGTCCCAGAGCTTCAAGCTCTGAGCTATCAATAAGCCCCGATCTGTGATTGTATTATTGACCATCGACTCCCAGAATATTGTGACAGAAAAATATTGAAAGGTAAGTGCATACAGGGAAGTATAGATTTCTGGTTTTCTTTTCCTAACTCCACATCTACATACCTTGAAGATGTATGTACCAATAGGTACATTTATGTTAAGTTATGTATACAAATTCTACACTTACCTATTAATATTCTTTTTTAATATATGTTGTCCTCGATATTGTGTTCTTTCGAAATTCTGGAGTCAATATTCTGGGTGCACACCAGAGCTGCAGACACTGTCCATGTGACTGAAGCTCCACAGCTTATGTGCTCCAAAATCCTCACACACTATATGTTGCCCAAGCTCTTCAAACAGGATTATATAGTATTCTACCGGCCAATGTACACCAAGCTTCTCAGACTGTCTATTTGCCCAAGCTCCTCGCACAATCAGCCCATATGCACCAAGCTAACCTAACTGTGTGTGCCCTATGCTTCTCATGCTGTCTGTCCATGTGCCCCATGGTTCACCAACAGTCTTTACAGATGCTCCAAGCTGTAGTTGCCATGTGTCAAAACTCATCATTCATTATGTCTATTGCCCACGTTCCTCGCACAGTCTGTCCATATACTACAGTTGTGGCCACGTGCACCAATCTTCTCAAAATGTGTGCCTCAAAACTTTTCTCAGATCCTGCCATGTACACCTAAGCTCCTCAAGTAAACTGTCAATGTAAACCAAGCATGTCAGACTGTCTGTGTGCCCCAAGCTTCTCACACAGTGGGCCCATATGCCCAAAGCTTTGAAAGTATTGTCAGTGAGCCCAATCACTTCATATTGTGGATCAAAGGTCCCACTCTTGCCTGTTGACCAACATCTTCACAGTTCGTCCATGTGCCCAAGCTCCACATGCTGCCTGAACTCCAAGCACCCCATATTGTCTGTATGTCCAAGTTTCCCAAGCAGACCAGTGATGCTTAGGTGAGGTGCGCTATATTGGTGTTATCTGTGTACCCCAAGCTGCTCTCACAGCCAGTTCTTGTTTCCAAGCTTCTCACAGTCTCTGCATGGGTAACACGCTCTTCACATAATGTGTCCATGTGCCGCAGTCCCTCACATTGTCTGTCCGGCCAAGTTCCTCACAGTCTTCCATGCACACCAAGCTTCCCAACTTTCTGTCCAGTTCCCAAACTTCCAACAATGTCTCAGTGCTCCTGAGACTCCTTACACAGCCTTTTCGTGAGCCTCAATCTCTAGTATTTATTTGCCCAATCCACTCATATTTTCGATCACTATGCACGTTTGTTTAGCATGCTTTGGTAGCTAAGCTGCTTCTTGGCGCTACATGTACTGTATCACACACCTGCCGCCGCCGGCCCTTGAAACTGAAGCTCCTTCATCAATAAGGCATCGGCCATTTGACGAGAGTTCATCGCGTGGGGACGAACATTAACGTAATTAGACATTTTACTGTGTAATCGGAGCGCCGACGACCTTTTATGCGCTCACAAAGGCCGGGTCTCGGGTATGACAACAAGAAGCCACAACCCTTTTTTGCGGGAAGCCGAGCTGGGTTCTGTAATAACAAAATTGGGGTACATGGAGAGGTTACAGGAGGTGAAAGGATTCAGTAACGAACAGCAGGAAAACTGACTTCGCGGAGGGGCTGGCTCTGAGCGATGAGAATATCAGGAGAAAAGCGAAGTAGTGGGGAGAAGATGAAAGAAAGGGACGAAATGAAGAAAAGGAGAGAGGATGAAAGGAAAGGGATGGACGAAAGGATGAGGGAAGGAAGAAATAGTCCTGCAGTAAATTTAAACCGGAAAGAGGAAGAAAAAAAGATGGGGAAGGGATTAAGTGAAGCATTCATTATAAGGTGGAGTAAAGGCAGAATGGAAGGAAGAGGTTGCCAAAAGATTAATAATAAAAAAGCGTTTGGAAGAAAAGGGAAGACCCGGAAAGGGAAAGAACATAGTAAAGAAAAGAATGAAGAAAAGAGAAATTGAAATAGAAAGAAAGCTGAAGATCAAAAGAAGCATAGCAGGGAAGTTAGAAATAAAGACAAAAGAAAAAGTGAGAAAGGAATAAGAGAAAGAAAGTGGTAAGTTAATAAGTAAAAACAGAGGTAAAGAGCAAAACACGAGGCAGGAGAGTAAATGGATAACATCAAATGAATAACACTGTAAGGAAGAGAAAAAGAAGAAAATTGGAAATAATACTTGAAACTAAGAAGAAATGAAAACAGGAACAAAAGGAAAGAAAAGAGGTATTCAGAAAGAGAATACATGAAAAAGGGGAGGGGTGGAAAAAAGATGTCAGAAAGAAAGAGGGCAAAAGTAAATTTGGGACGATAGAAGAAGAACTGACAGAAAAAAGAATGAAACAAAGGAGCAGAGAAGGTTAATAATTAAACCTAAAAAAGAACAATAACAAACCACGTGCGGCAAATAAAGAGAATGATGGAGGTCACGAAGCTTAGAAGAGGTCACGAAGCAAAGAAAATGAAATACAAATTGAGTCAGAGAATAAAAAGTCAGCAACATAAAGGAAAATAGCCACAAAAGTGAGGACATAAAAGAAAGAATGAAGGTTGTCTTAATTTTAACATGAAGTGCTTTGTGTTGAGGTGAACTTGTTCTAACCACTCACAGTTTGGTCGGGGAAGGGAACCAGGAAACAGAGAGATGAGGGAACTTGAACTGGACGCAGGCTCACAAAGTTGGTCACGGTGTTGCTGGGATCTGGACTCGGTTTTTTCCTGTTCCACAAACAACAACATGACCACAAAACCACATAAAGAAACGAGGAATAATAAATGGTAACATAAATAGCATGAAAGGAAGAAAGGTATCAACAGAAAAAAACGATGTTTGAAGTGTTGAAGAAAGGATAAATGAAAGAAGGATGAGATGAAGAGGGAACGAACAAAGACATAAAGGAAGAAAAGGAAGACAAGTTGAGAAAGAGAAGGAAAGTAAATAAAGAGGATATGAAGGAAAAAGAAAATCACAAATACACAGAGAAGGAAGCTTTACAAAGCTAAAAAGCATCAGCTGAAGAAATGTGAGGGATTTGGGAAAACAGTAAAAGTACGACAAAAATAATGTAACTATAGAGAAGAAAATAGAAAGAAATAAATGAAGACAAACTATAAAAAAAAAATCATGGAAAAACGAGGGAGCTAAAAAAAAGAAAGGTAAGAGTTAAAAAGACACGGAAAGAAAGAAGGGACGAGAAACAAACCAATGACATAGAAAAGGGAGAGAAGCAAGAAAGACGGAAAAAGAGTACAAGAAGAAAAGTAAAGTATGAATGAGAAAAGAGAAGCAGAAAAGAGAAGCAGCAAGAAAGGTGAAAACACCCAACACAGACGGGGGATCAAATAGGAGTGCATGATTAAAGACAGATACATTTTGGAAAACAAAAACAGAGAGGAAAGCGACAAAATAGACAATGAAGAAGTACATAAATAGGAGAGGTGTTAAAAACGTAAAGGGACGACAGTAGGACAGGAAAGGCGAAGAGAAGCATGACATTTATAAGGAAGTGAAGATAGAGTTTGACGGAGGTGATTAAAAACAAACATGTAGCAACCAGAGGATGAAAGAGAGATAAAGAAGAAAGGGGAGGGGAGCATTCCGGTTGCACCTGACCAGCTCAAAAATCGCCACAGGTGATACGCAGTCTGCCTGGCCCTGTGCAAATACAGTTCCTGGGTTACTGGAAAACAAACAGGCATTTTCCGTACGCCATTAGAAGACATTTTCCCCACTCTCGACAAGTTGTCTTTCAGGGCTGGAATGCCTTCCTCTGATCTGCCTGTGATTGATAGCCCTTGTCTCTCTCTGCTTCCGTGAAAGAAAAAAAACGTTCATCCCCTTGCCCAGGTACACCACAGGCCATCATTTCACCCCACCCTCCGTGAAAGGGAAAAGAAGAAAAAAAACTGTCTTACACTCTAATGTACAGGTAACCTTAGAAGTGTGTTATGCACAGATTACATTACTTAAAGGCTCGCTTATGAGGAGAGATGCCATGTTATTCGATACACTTTACAAGCAATTTTGCCCCTTTCTTTCTTGCAAAAACAAGAGTTCACAAAAAGTTAACATCAAAAGGGCGAAGTGTGCGTTTTCCCCTCCTCCTCGCAACATATAAAAGTGTTTTTACTCATCTCTTTTTGTGCAGCTCCCCTCAGGTTGAATGGGGCCAGGGAAGATGATCTGGCCCCTGTCCCCCTAGTTCAAGAGTTATTAAGTTTTCATGTGAAAGATGAAACGTCCTCTATTTTTCTCGTCTTTGGTGCTAGCAGAATAGAAACTCTTCTATTGAGGCGTCAGGTCTGTGGAGCGGGGCCCGCTGGGGTTCTTGGAGCTGGAGCCCACCCTCGCCTGCCCCAATGGTCAATCACCTTAGACAGGGTCGAAGATGAAAGGCAGCCAGAAAACAAAGCAGGGAAAATGTGCAGAGCAACTGGTGCCCAGGCTATCTGAGGCACCTCTAAGGTTCAGGGGCTGCCTATGAGACCGAGTCCAAGGAATAGTGACAAGACTGACAACTTCTGAGAAGGATATGAACTTTACCATCCGAGAGAGAGACAGAAGGCAAACTTCCTCAGTGACAGGATATTACAGGTCGACATGTGACCAGAGAGAGATGGATACAAAGGTTACACATCTTCAAGGGCAGGTAATAAAATATTGGGAGACCTAGAGGACAGACCGCCTCAGAGGCAGAGGAAGCTACACGCAGACCAGGGAGAGAGATAGAGGATATACCCTTTATGGGGCAGAAAACAACGGTAGACCTAGGGGATAGACCAACTTTGGGTAGACGTGGGACTAGTGAGAGAGACAGGCAGACAGTATATGTGTTTAAAGACAGATAATATAGTATTTGTAGGCTTAGAGAATGGACCACCTTTGGGTTGGAGGAAGCTACATGTGGCCCAGGGACCAGGAGAGAGGCATAGGATACACCTCTTCAGGGGAAGATAATAAATGATAATGGAGGACCTAGAATGCAGAGCATTTGTGGGCAGATTAAGGTACAGGTGAATGAGGGTCCAGGGAGTGGGATACCGAGGATACACATCTTCAGGGGCAAATACAAAGTATTAGTAGTGGAGCAGAGGAAGCACCAGGTGGACTGGGACCAGAGAAGGAGACAAAGTATATACCTTTTATGGGGAAGATAATAATGGAAGTCCTAGGGGATAGACTGCATCTGGGGCATATGAATCTATAGTTGGACCAGGGACCAAGGAGAGAGAGACAGAGGAAACACATCTTCATGGTCAGATATAAAGTATTGGTAGACCTCGAGGATAGGCCACCTGTGGGGCTGAGAAGACTACAGGTGGACCTGTGAACAGAGAGATAAGAGGGAGAGACAGACAGCCAGAGGATATGCCTCTTCAGGGGCAGATAATAATGGTAGACTCATGGGATAGACCACATGTGGGATAGAGAGGCCTACAGGTGGACCTGGGACCAGAGAGAGATAGAGATTTCTCTTTATATCGTGTAGCCATTATTTATGTCTCAGTTTGTACAGCTATGACAATAAATCTATATCTATGGTGAGATAACTTTCAAAGAAACATGCCAATAGCATAATATAACATGCTGACAGAACCTAGGATAACATCTGCAGTGCATGTGTTGCAGTATATCATATGTGAACAATATCTGTAGCATAACTCACATTAGTAGTACCTGTAACATTAATATCACATCAGCACATTGCTAATTACATGGCATTCCCATACAGTGGGTGATAATAGTTACACATAATTTCTCTAACATAAATAACATACCTTGATAACTGTAGTAGAACAAGCATCAAAAATTGTTATTAACATATTTTGAAGATCGGCTTAACATAAGATAATATACAAAACAAGCCTTGGACCTGAAACATTAACATAAACTGGATGATGGATTCTCATCTGACTACGAGGTATTTTTCAACAATCTGTTTTATTTGTAAGTTAAGTTGCTGGCACAGGAAAGAGGTGTGCAAAAAGCCAGTGCGTTTCACTGCATGCACTGGAAGGCCAGAATGCCCCCTCTGATAGATAACTGGAGACGCCATCTCTGCAGGTGAGCCAAATCCGAAAGCCTTTCTTTCATGTGGAGGAGTGAAGAGGGCTACGCGGTAAACCGCTTGCGCGCCTATGGGATGAAATCCTATTGAACTTTAAGCCTCCTGACATGACGAACCAATTATAACTAGGTGTAGAGAAACACTGTTCATGGGCACTTGTCTCCACGCCTTGTCTATCTCTGATCTCACTAACAGCTAAGAGAGCCTTAAGCACCTTACATAATTATGTAGTACTTCAGAATCACAAACAGTTATAGGTTTGTTTTTCATTTGTTATTAATTGTTACATATGATTGTTAAATCTGTGATGATGTGCCAAGCCTTTCGATGATTATCTGTCTTGAGCTCCTGCAATAAATTGGAACTTGTAACTTCATATGCATGTTTATGTTGCATTTAACTGGCATGTGCAAGAATATCGTACATTTTATGATACTGAAGTGTTATGTGAAAATGATAAAATCAGAAACAGATTTAAAAAGAAGCATAACAAAAACTGATAATTCTGAGACTAGAATAATATGGATGGCGAATCAATTATATCAATTACATAACGTGCATTGGCAATGTGTAAAGTAATACATAAAGTACATTAGAATTGACATTGTGCTTAAACACTAACAACTTGCATTGCCAATAGTTATTACAAATCTACATTAACAACAACTATGAAAATAAAGGGCAAGTATCAGTGGTGCCTGTCCCATGACATATGACAACAATGTTTGTGAGAACATACACCATCAATGCCTTTAATATCAAATAACACACTAGTTATATTTTTATGACCTTATTTATGGAATATTTGTGTCATGCATAAATGTGTTGTACTGATTGCAATAAAGACGTATCACAAATATACAGTAATGATGCAAATAATATAATGTAACACCAATGCATTTTAACATTGCATAGGTCTTTAAAACATAAAATATTTAATGTTGTACGTGTACAACAACCATGGCACAGTACACATGGAGCATAACTGTAACATGAACAATGCTTGTAACATTAGGAACATGAACGGACAATGCCTAGGAGTTCACACCTTTATAATACTAATACATCGCATACCTTGTCAATGCCGATAATGTTAATACATGCAGTGCCTAGAAAATTATCACTGACAATCTCTAAAACATAGCATATATTGTTATTGTTTTCGGCAACATTTCTGTCGTACCACATTTCATAAACACATATAAGGTCTGTAACGTAATGTACATTGACGCCACTTTAACAATAATTTAGCTACAGAGGGGCTTATTCTAGTTTTGCACACATTTGGAGCATTAATACAACATCTGCAATTTGTACACAAAGCACGATAGTTAGCTGTTGTTCAATTACCACACTAGTCCAAGTTATAGATCTATAAATGGATAAAATTACACTAATAGATCATGTTTTCTCCAGTTCCGATGTTTGCAGAATGGGAATGTGCGGTGTTCATATATTTGAGAGTTTTATATAGCACGATCGTGACCCGAATGTTCGTCCCTTTGATTTGCAAAGAGCCCCTTAGAATCTGCATATCTTAAAAAATACCCCTGGCTATCAGATAGCAGACATAAACAGTGCACAAAACATTCCACAGCATACACTTGTAATTCTTACAGATTATAGGAGCACCAGATAGTTGTCCATACCTTGCATCCAGTTGGACTCCTGGCTACTACTATTGATCTTGTACGCCCACGTGCTCACCTCCATAGTGCTACGTGGCAACTATGAAACAAATGAATTGATGAAACATATAGCAGTCATTGATGTACTCTGATGGTGATTGCATCTTGGGGAATGGTCATACAACAACCGGTGCAGCCCTCATATTATGTTTGACATGTCTCAAGTGACTCCACTATGCCCTTTAGTAAGCAACCACCATTTTTTGGTAAATGTAAACCTTAACTGGGACCGTAGAAAATAAAATTAGAAGCAGAAGTTAGAGTCAGACTGAATAGAAGGAAATAGAACTAAAGACAATAATGTCCCTGCTGCTCAGAAGACACCCATAGGACTGGCTTAAGGGTTTTCCTGGCCATGGTGTTCTACTTTGGTACTTAGATCTTTACTTAGAGAATGGCAAATGGTCTGTCACTTGAATGTACTGACATCTCTGCCAAGAGTGCACAATGTTTAATGCACCTGCTCAGCAAAGCTTTGTGTTTTTCCAAGAACAAAATCCCAAAGTGAGATTTTTATACTGAAAAACAAATGTCCCTGACATTCTTCCAGCGTGTGGGGGTACTTTCTTGTGTGTGATTTGGAGCACAGACCTTCCCTGGCAGTCCTGAACAGGAAAAGAGTACACTGGAACATTTTAGGCTGGGTGGTCTACACAATTTGACTGACTGCCGAAAGTCCGAGTCAGAAACCTGGTGGCTCTCCGACTCTAAATACAATTTGGTGGACGGGACATTTGCCAAACTCTAAATCAGATCCTTAGTCAACAGGTAGGAAATATTACCTGCGGTAGGCTAATTTGTACTTTTTGGACATCTGTGCTCTTTTCAATTAAAAATTGTCAAATGCCAATTCACAACTTTACAGTTTTGGGAATAAAACTCAAGTTAAGTATAACTGCTACAATGCTATAACTGCAACCCTGTTGAGATTGGTCAGGTTAAGCCACAAGCTGCTGAGCTCAAGTAGGAACGAGGGAAACAAGGAAGACATGTCCTGAAATAAGTGGGGTTCTCTTAGATCCCTGGAAATGTTTGCTTTTATGGTTGCCCTGTAATTGAGTAAAACGATGCCTAAGGTCTAATTCAAACAATATATTTATGAAAGAGCAATATAAATTGTCTCCTCCTAAATGAAACTAATCATGTTCACGAAACAAATTCTACCTAATTTATATACCTCCATACCCAATCCCGAACATAACACAAATTTCTGACTTGTACTTTATTTTTTTGTCAATTAGAAAAATTCTTTACCACAACGGCTTGTTAATTTACAAACCAATATTTAGGTACAGTGACAAACCAAACATATATATACACACATTACTTTTTACACATATATATATATATACACACATATTTTTTGTATCTCTTTCAAATATGTTAGCCCAAATTTTTTGAAAAAGAGGATGCTATAAACATGTACAGCTAAGCATTCCTATGAAACAAGATCTAACCAGGAATCAAAAAGAGCAAGGAAGGTCTATATTGTTTCAACCTATCTTGTTATTAAACTCTTTTTAAATATGTATTTTCACAACGTAAGATGTTTTAACACTGGTGTCTCTTCGTGGGTGTCGACGCGTTTCAGCCCATTGGCTACGGGCCTCATCAGGACAAGGGCCAATGATAATTACAAGATAGGTTGAAACAATATAGACCTTCCTTGCTCTTTTTGATTTCTGGTTAGATCTTGTTTCATAGGAATGCTTAGCTGTACATGTTTATAGCATCCTCTTTTTCAAAAAATTTGGGCTAACATATTTGAAAGAGATACAAAAAATATGTGTGTATATATATATGTGTGTAAAAAGTAATGTGTGTATATATATGTTTGGTTTGTCACTGTACCTAAATATTGGTTTGTAAATTAACAAGCCGTTGTGGTAAAGAATTTTTCTAATTGACAAAAAAATAAAGTACAAGTCAGAAATTTGTGTTATGTTCGGGATTGGGTATGGAGGTATATAAATTGGGTAGAATTTGTTTCGTGAACATGATTAGTTTCATTTAGGAGGAGACCATTTATATTGCTCTTTCATAAATATATTGTTTGAATTAGACCTTAGGCATCGTTTTGTTTTGGATAATATGTTATTTACCCAGATGCCGTTGGCTTACCGGGTTTCCCCTCGTTTGTGATAGTTTCTGTAATTGAGTCAAAGCCTCCGTGATGCCATAGCTAACTAGGTCATAAGTTGAGGGTACATGTGGGTATAGACGACGATGTCTACCTACTCTTTTCATAGGATGGACGCTATCTACCCTGCCATTTGGTCGGGCCCCAAAGAAGTATGCTAAACTTGTCCTGGTGTAATTTTCAAACATTCAACAGAGCCTGAACATTGTCTGCTTTCGCAGCAGCGTCCAGGCAGGGAGAGGTTAACGCCTTAACCGCAGCGTTTTTTCCGTCGCAGTGCGGGCGTTCTAAAGGGTGGGTGGGGCTCCGTCGGCCATTGGCCAACGGCAGCACTAGGGAGCACGCAAAGGGTTAAGATAGGCATGCTTTTGACTTTGTTTAGTCCTTGTATCTAAGAGATATGCATACTCTGTAAGAATGTCAGATGTGTTAATCTGTTCCAGTATTTACACAAATAATTTTAATACCACTATTGTGTTTTATGTGTTTTATAGCACAATGGGAGCACTACTCATCCCAATGCAGGGTGTCAGAGCACTGTACGTCACACGTACACATTAATCATTGAGAATAAACCATGTCTGTAAATCAGTGTATCCAATGTGTTACATAAGACAGTGAGGTTACAAGGTGTAGGAGCCACATGTCCTTCATAGCTCACGATGCTACATTAGAAGGATTACATTGTATGAACTGCAACTAACAAAAGGAACTCTGTGTTCAATGCACAACCCACTTAACTGTCTACATAAAATAAAATGTGTCATCTGCGTGTTACTTGATGTGCTTTTTGAGAGGCATAATACCCTCCTATGCTACTTCGATTCAAAATGGGGACTAGACAAACACAGTGAAAGATCTCTCCAGTAAGTGTGCTATCCTCCAGAGTTATTTTACCATTATTATTATTCCCTGAAATTTACTGGGCACACAAAGATGTCTGCCGCAGCTGCCTTAACCCCATAAGATATTTTACAATGCAGACTTTTTTGATCTTCCAAATCGAGGTCTTTATCCAATTTTAGATCAATATTTCTCAAATGAATTAATCAAAAAACGTGTGTTTAATTGAAGAAAGTTTTACTCACTTTTCTCCGAGCATTCAATCATTTCAGTTTTCTTGTGTATCTCATTTATGTTGCGTTCCAATGCATTTCGGGTCGACATGACCCTTCATCAGCCACAAATGAGACATAAGGATCGCGTTTTGACAAACGTCGTTTAGATACGTGCCTCAGTTAATATCAAGATCATGCAGGCGCGTGTTAGTTCTTTGGCGGAGCTGCTGTAGATCATGTGCATATATCACTATATGTGTCCCTGATACAGGGTCATGTTGAGCCAAAATGCATTGGAATGCAGCATAAATGAGATAAACAAGAAAACCGAAATGATTGAATGTTTGAAGAAAAGTGAATACAACTTTCTTCAATGAAATACTTTTTTTGATTAATTCATTTGAGAAATATTGATCTAAAATTGGATAAATACCTCGATTTGGAGGATCAAAAGAGTGCCTAGCGGGACGCATCAATACAGTGATGTGCAGTTCTTCGCATTAATCGGACATTGTTGACCGGCACGTTGCCCCAGGAGCACTTACAAATTTACAACATATTGAATTTGTTACATAAATTCAAGGTTGTAGCGCGCACTATCTTTAGTTTGTAGTCACAATGCAGACTTTGCAATCAATCAATCAGAACAGATTTACTGTCCTGTTTTTCCTTGTTGCCAGTTTTTTTGTGGCAGGATTGAAAAAAATAAATGTATAAATTGAGGCTCACATTTTGCATCTGGGTTGTGTTTTTTTTTGGCACAACCCCTACGCAAAATCAAATTTGCTAAATATTGTAATGCGCACGCTCAAATGTACTCATGGTACACGTGGTAAACGTGTGAGGTCTTAACATTTTATGTCACTTTTTTGTGATGTCATTTCCTGTGAGTTCATGAGTTGTGATGCGACTGTGATTCGATGTAGGAAGTCAGGCGCCGTAATGTCATTCAAGGTGATGTCACGTGCCATGATGTCACTTGCATACTGCCTAACTTGTTTAGTCTACCCACTTCTTATTTTATTTAGGACTTGCACCCTGAAGCTAACGCTTTGGTACGTAGTTCAAATACTTTGAACACTCTAGGCTCAAAAATATAAATGGCTCCTGTTTGTCATAAATAGAAACCTCTCATATGCTAGGATCCTGTCACTTTATTGGTGAAAACCCTTGGTGTGTAGTATCTTTTTACGGGACTCGTGCTGTTTCGGTTGTAGCTTCTTGCAGCGCCACAGTTTACGAGGATAACACAAACGTGTTCCGTGCTGTACGTGCGTGTTTTGGTGAAGACCCTAAAATGTAGAGGGCTCTCGAAGTCGGATGGGCTGGGGGAGACTCACATTTAGGGAAGGGAGGGGCTGGCCAATGAAGGAGCAGGCTCCGCTCTGAAGGGCACAGAGGACCCTAGCGGGGCTCTCAATCTCCGTAAATCCTACGGGAATGCGAATCCTCGTTACCTGTAATCCGGCCGCGCCCCGCGCCTCCTCCACTTTTTCTTTTTGTGTTTGTTTCATACTGCAGCCACAGTTCATGCTTCTCTTATGTCGTTTCTCACTCTTCCACTATCCTCCACTCTTTCCCTACATTTACACAGTTAAACTGTTTCTTTATCAATGTTTCTTACAAGCGCCATTCCTTCATTCATCTTTGTTTCTTTCTTTTCTCCCCTTCTGTTCGCTTCCCTTTTTTCCTTTCCGCTCCCCTGTGTCACTTTCTTCTCTTGCATATTGCTTCCTTCTCGTTCATTTTCGTTCTTTGCCCTACCTATATTCCCACCTACCCTACTTTTCACCTTCCTTGTCCTGCTTTTCTTCCTGCTTCCCTATACCTCTCCAAGATTCACTACCTTCCTTGCTTCCGTTTATTTGTTACATTCTGTCCTTTTTTCATTCCTCCATTTCACTTATAATTCCTTTATCCATACTTCCCAGTCGCCTTCCTTCTTTATTTCATTATTTCTTTTATATTGTAAGAAACACCCTCATATTTCAGTGCCCAGGAACAACCCGGTCTTGTTGCCTTTCACCCACCCGACTTTAGGTCTACTGACTTGTCAGGTGTGAGTCTGGCATGCTGAGTTTATCTTAGACTAACCGGTTTTATAAATAAAGTTTGACGTTCACGAATCTGCCCCAGTCCTGCTGGCCTATCATCAGTATGCCTGGCCTGGCCTGGCCTGGCTGGCCCCGCAGTAGCCTGACCCGTGCTTGAAGACTGGCTAGCCCCTCGTTTGCTTCTGCACTGCTAATAGGAAAAAGCTGTCACAGCCGAAAGTTTCTTTCAGGGGTGAGCCTAAAATGTGACTGACTGTGCTCCAGCCCTACGGAACTTTCAGAAGCTCTCCCTGGTGTGTAGACCGACGTGCCTCGGAGGCGCTGTCTCCTAGTGCCTTCACCGGCAGCTCGGGCTTGCTGCCTGACTGTGCAGGTCGCAACCTGCCTACTCAGCTACGCAGTACGCATACCACCCGTTAGCAGAGAGTGGGATCCGGGCAGACCCGCTCACTGAGGCATGGCTGGGGGTGCCCTGTGTGCCCCAAGGCCCCTGGCACAGAGGCATGCAATGTGCCTGTTGATATGGGGTTCTGGGCCCATTGGGGCTGTCTATTCCCTGCTGTCAAGCCAGGCTGCCAATTCCCTGCCTTCTTCGCCCACTAAACTAACTGGCCCCCAGCTTCACTCACTTTCACAGACCTCTTCTGAAACGATCATTTTGTCGCCTATCTTGGACTGTGTCGATTCTGGTTATTCGTTCCGCAGATAAACTCTCCAGACTGGAGACGATGCTTCGGGGCGTGGCTTCCAGATCTAGATTCTATGGTCCACATGCAGCCTCCAGAGCTGGAGACAATGCTGCAGATGTGGCCCCTAGAACTGGATTCTACTTTAGGTTTGACTCTTATCATTATTGTTTGCTCGGAGAGCTTCAGATGAGTTTCTTGGACAGGTGGCAACATGCTAGTGTCCAGGTGGCCCTGTCAAGGTCAGTGCCTGTGTCTCGAAGACGTGTCCCCATGTCATTGTGCTCCGTGTAAGCGTCATGAGATGTAAAGACCTGAAGACAACTCAGGAGATGTTGTCTCCAGGACTCGAAGCAACACTCCATCTGTTACGTGTATTGACAACAGTCCAGAGGTTTTAGGATGGAGTGCCGTGTATAAATAGCTATCGCCTATACAAGATCCATTGGCTTTGTCAATGTTTTTTTCGTCGACATGAGGTACGGTAGCATGGCTGAAAATAAAAAAAAGAAGTGCTAATGCACGGTCAACGCATACTTCAATTTTTTAAACGTTTGCTCCACCATGCTGCACAACAGTCACACTGCTGTAAGCATGGCTTAAAAACAGTGACAAATCCAATAGTAGAACTATGGGTGGGCTCTAAACCCTCTTTAAGCTAAAAAAATGACCTCCAAGCGACAGAGTACGCACTCTTTCAGGCGAGACCTAAAAATGAACAGATGCTGGCTGGCATTGGTGCCATCCCTTCGAGGGTGGTGGCAGTGCCATCTTTACCTACGTTCTGGAGGAGAACTGCTGTGATCAAAAATAGATCCTGGTTACTTCACCCAGGGCGTTGCCCAATGTGATGTAAGAGGAGCAGGAGCGCCTTTACACCTAGACAAGTAAACAATATGCATGGCTAATGGCTGGTGTGAAAGCAATTCATACGACATTTCACGGTTGGGTCAGGGACGGGACAAAATGTCCAGCATTCGTAATTTGTATTCAGAATAATTTCTCTGATGAGGAGTTAGTGTCGGGGAGACGAGGCGTAGTGCCCTCGGTCGAAACCTAGGACTGGCTGAAATTGATTTGCAGGACGTTGGGCCAGGTCACTGTTTTGTCTAAAGAGAAAAGGTCGAAGCATAGAATCAATTTAAGCACTCTGTGTAATCCAGCCAGCTCCACACACCCAGCCAAAGTCAGGTGGGCAATAGAGCCAAATTTTGGGGGAGGGGGCTGAAAAAGATGGGGGGGGGGCTAATTCTTCTAGTCATAGGCAGAGTGGCACTAAGAAGGGGTGAAAACACAACAAAAGCCGCACGAACAAGTAGATGGTCTGTTAAAGACCTGTGAAGTACTCCGGTGCGGCTGCAATTAGACGGACGCCAGCCCGCGAAGCTGTCTCAGCCCGGGCTGACACACATGAGAGGTAAGGGGGGGGAAGGGGGGGCCTGGAGGGGTTTGAAGCCCCGTGAGCCCAATGGGTGTTGCGCGCCTGCAGCCTGTTGCCCCCTTACTGCTAAATTGCTACCAAGATTCTAGGCATATGCACTACTTACACACACACCTTGCACGGTTTAGGAGGAAGGTAAATGATTTTCAGCCCCACTGCTGATACACCAAGCAGAGCTGAGCCGACCAATTTAAGAGAGCAACTGCAGGGAAACCGTAGCATCCAGCTTAACACCATCCTCACTAAAGTGGGCATTGAGTGTCCACAGACAGCCAGCCCTATGAATGAGCCTCCGTGGGTAAACTCCCAACCACAGAGTTGTGGAGTGGTGTGGCTCAATGGTTAGAGGCGGCAGACCTGTAAGCAGAGAACGGCCCGGGACCAGGGTTCAATTCCCGACGTGGCAGGATCTTGGGCCAGGGTCAACGGACTCGATAATTCTCACCTCAGCGCCTACTCTAACTAGGGATCACACTCGGCAACTCTGGGCATTAAGCTTGCCTCATCTCTACAACGACCCCCACAGACGCCGGGGATGCCTGGTTTCACCCTGGAGATACCCAGAAAAGGGACCATCTCGCAGGGAAAACCAGGGTGGGTTCCCCAGCGGTCTACAGCGCCAGGACACTCGGGTAGAGTAACAGTGCGCTTTACAAGTATCCCACATTTACAGACACATATAGCTACAAGTAAAAGCGCTGAGGGGACAATTAATTGGTGGACACATGCTATATAAACAAACATTGGCACCACCAATAGGTCTTGCCTTTTGGACCTTATAAGTGTTTAGCCATGCAACACAGTATCCTGGGTGCTATGCCACCAGGGATTAAAGAGCTGGCACTAGCAAACCTGCATATTTTATTTATTTAATTAGTTATTTTTACAAACTTGTAATAGCAATTAAACTTTTAAAGACAAGAAAATATGGCCATCTAAGGCTGCATGCATATGGTTGCCAAAAAAAAAGAATATTGACACATCACATAAATACATTAAAAGAATACAGAGATTCGCCTAACAGTCCTGGCACTGAAGTGGACTACGTTTCAGAGCAAGGACAGTAAAGTGTGTGTGTAACAGATTCAGAGGACAGACCGAAGACTGTCAAGAGACCAGACAAGGTGGTAGGATCAAAACACACTGCCTAGCCCTTCTGTACCTAGAAGCGTGCCTATGCAAGAGTTCTGCCAGCCTGCAGGGACCACAGTGCATGTGGGCATGCGCCAGAGAATTCAGTGAACTCGCAGTGGAGCTGCGGAGGGAGAGGTTCAATGTGGTTGTACAGGTCAGTAGTGTCTTTGATATTGTGAGTGAGGGTACGAGGCCTCATTTCACAGACAGCTAAGGTTGTCTTCCATTGGCCTGCAGGGCCAATGGAAGAATTGACATATCACATAAATAAATTAAACAAAAGCAAAGATTGGCCTAGCAGTCCTGGCACTGAAGTGGACTACATGCAGTGCAAGGAAAGTAACATGTGTGTGTAACAGGGACCAAGGACAGATAGAACACTGTCAAGAGACCAGAAAAGTTGGTAGGATCAAAACACATTACCTAGCCTATATGTGCCTGGAAGTATGCACATGCCAGAGTACAAAAGTGTTTCTCCATGATAAGAATCTAGGCCATATTAAGGGCACAAATGACAAGTGACTTGTCTCTTAATACATCAATGACATTATCACCATCAGGGTGGGGGACACAAATATTGCTACGTAAGCGTTAATTATTGAGCACTTTCAGTAGATGATTTTCAGTGATGTAGTCAATTAGTCTGTTGTACTAAAATTAAACGCGCCCTCGTGTCACTGATATGTAGTTGTTTGAATTTTAAAGTGACTTAATCATATTTTTATACGTTTGCTGCATGATTACATCATATACATGTCTAGACTCTCAAAGCCAAGCCAGTCCTTGCCTTGACTCTGGCATGGTTTGCATGCTAAATTCTTCACTGGCCCACCTCTAGAACAGAAGAAGCCATTCTACCCAGCAGGAGAGAGCAGTGGAAGGCCTTCTCCCCGCGCCCCCAGGGGCAGTGGTAGAAGTCACCCTGCCGCTCCCATCAATTCCATGGCAGGGAGTGGATAGGCAGGAGCAAAAGGGGACAGGAACAAGCGTACAGGGACTATCGGTGATCAGGAAGGGGCAGTCACAGGCCATCAGAGGACGTACAAATTGACAGTCAGAGGACAGGCAGCCCAGGCGTCTCCGGCAACCAGAGGCCAGGCAGGGTATGAGCCATGGGGGAGAGGAACAGTCAAGGGAGGGAAAAGAGAGTTAGATACAGACAGAGGCTGGACAGGCAGATCACCCATATGGAACAAGCAAATTACAAGTCAGTGCTAAGGCAGAGCAGGAACAGACAAAAAGGGACATCCAGGGGATCGGCATGTGAAGTGGCAGTAAGAGAACAGGGCAGGCTATTAGGGAAACGGCAGGGTCATCAGAAAGCTGTCAGGGAATGTGTAAGAGACAGAGTTAGCAAAACAGACAGGCAGTAGGAGACGTGGGGGAACATATAAGTGGGTCACGGGGAGGTAGGCAACAGGCATTTACAGGAAGGGCGGGCTGAGGGCACGACGGGAGCTGGCATGGATGGAAAGAACAGTCAGAGCATGAAAGGAACAAACATGGACAGAAAGGGCAGTCTCAGGGCTTGAATGATGCTAACATGGAGAGATGGGGCAGTCAATGGGCGAATAGGGAACAGGCATGGATAGAAGGGTCAGTCTGAAGTCATGGAGCGAGCAGATATGAACAGAAGAGGCAGTCTGAGGGAATGAAGGAACAGGCATGATGTGAAAGGGCACTAATAATGCAGGGCCATTCATAAGACAAACAAAGGGAGAGACGGGTGTACAGGAGATGCCGTTAGAGGTGTCTCAGCCTGCAGCGTGGCGCAGTGAGCCCCGGGTACAGCTCCCCAGAGGAAGAGGCGGACAGTGGTTGTGCAGTGCTAAAGACAACTGCCTGTGGCACGCTGCTCACTAAAAGTATATAATATTGAAAACATAGAGTTTGGCTAGCCACACTAGAGAAAAGAAAGGTTTGGCCGACCATCATTAAAGATGAAGTCATGCCCTGCTAAATGTGTTCAGGGTGAAGCAGAAGAGCTTGAAGGAGAAAGTTATTAGTAAAATAGTTCTCACAGACTGTAAATAAAACATACCAAGTAACAACACACATAAGAGGGCCAGTCATCATGGGAGGTTACAAAAGGAGAAAAGGCGTTACTAAGGAGGGACTACTAAGCCTATTCACGTATCAAAAGCAACCATTTAGAAAGGACAGTAACAGGAGCTAATTGAAAAGATTGGTGGAAAATGGGCAGGGATTCAAGTCCATACTTGAATACAGCATGTCTTGAAGAGACAGCGCAAGCGCTGCCTAAGCAATACCTAAAAAACGCGTTTCATGGCCAGAAGCCAATGCAAAGACCTCAGCACCAGACCTGATGGAGAGCCTGCTGGTAGGTGGCACACCAAACGTGCTGCTGTGTTCTGAACCGCCTGTAATGGTGACAAGAGAGACTGATTCATGTCAACCAGCACAGCATTTCCATAGTCCAGCAGGCTAGTTATAAGTGACTGTATAACAGTCTTCCTGCTGCTCAATGGAAGGAAAGGAAACGGGAAAAATACCAAAATAGGTGCCTCAAATTGCAGTCACTTGATTTGACATAGTGTAATTATCGTCTATTTAGAAGACAAGGATTTTTACCACTTTTTGTAGGCAAGGGGGATTGTCCAATTCCAGGGGCCTCCAGTCATCTGATAAGCTCTGAAACACTTTCCCAAAAAGTAGAATTTTGTTTTTTCCCTCATTAAGTTGGAGACACCTCTGTTTCAGTAGCCATGGCACGCATGCAGGCCCCCAATCTATCCTTTGTTAAGTCAATGTTTTGACTAAATGAACAAAAATGGGAGTCATCTACATATGACAGAATCTCTAGACAAAAGGAGAGGGTGTGGCGCAGATGCAGGTTTGAGTCTCAGCATTGGCTCAATATCCTGTGATTCTAGGCAAATCACCCCGTGCCCATGGTCAGAGCCTGGATACACTCATGGGTGATAAGCTGTGCTATATAAATCTACTAATTACTATGACCTTTGCCAGTGGTGCTATATAGATGTTAAAAAACGTGGGACTCAAAGAAGAACCCCTAGTTATCCCGCAGGTATTGCTAACCATTCCACCCACTTACACCCCCTAGCTTGCATTATGTGCCAATGGTAGGCCTCAACACGACCCTAAGCTGACTCAGTCTTTTTTCGTGGCATGGAAGTGAGCAGTGAGGCTGCCTGATAAGACTAAGCTGAGTAAGTTGCCTCAGGCTGCTGTACATCCTCCAATCAGTAGCAGAGCCATTCAGGTTAGAGCACCACTTCACGGGAACCTTCTTATTTTCATCCATGTTTTCGGTGGCTCTGTGAGTGCCCTTGGTGTGGGAAAAGTGAAGAGTTTCAGGATAAGGGCGCCTGAAGTTTGTCCGCGATTAAATATCTTATGTGCGTTCAGTGATTTCCAAGTATTAC
Source organism: Lissotriton helveticus (assembly GCF_964261635.1). Taxonomy (NCBI): domain Eukaryota; kingdom Metazoa; phylum Chordata; class Amphibia; order Caudata; family Salamandridae; genus Lissotriton; species Lissotriton helveticus. The sequence goes on along the minus strand of NC_136068.1, from coordinate 1,589,072,944 downwards.
AGGTCTCAAGTTATTTCCCTTTTACTGCCATAGCCTAGAGATAGCCCAGTGAACAATTTTAATCTCCTACTTGGACATCCCCACATTCTAAAAGTGTGCCCTTCTCTTTTAGCCTCTCCTCTTCCCAATGATCATCTGTGTGTGTGCCAGTGGGGTCGTGGGTCTGTTTGAGCGCGGAGCAGAGATCGAGGATGCTGGGGAAAATAAGTTGATTGCACCTAATATAACTAGGTGCTTAGTCACAGAGGGGAGGCTTTGGTGCAGTGCCTTTTCAGTCATATACATGTCAGAACTCCATGAAACCTCCTTGCCTTTTGCCTTGACTGCTCAGTGTGCTTGCCTGCCACACTCTGCTCATTAACTGTGTGTGCATGTGCAAAGGAGGTCCACAGATGTTTGCAGACAACTTTGTGAAGACTTCACTGCTTGCATGAAGCCTAGAACCGGTATACCAACTATAAAGAGTAGCCTGGAAGTGGGTCTGGCTGACTCTTGGAGCACAATATGCCTCAAACAGTTTTTAACAAAGATCTACTAGTGCATTGTCAGATCCCTATAACAAACACAACGGTTAGGTTCTGTATATTATGACATCCCCTTCTGGTAAATACAGTAGGCAGGGTTTCCATTTTGAGGAAAGCTGTATCAAAGAGAGTCTGTTGATGGTGAAAACCCTGCTTTTCATTGCCTGTATTATCCCAGTGGACATTTGTATTTTCATGTGTAGTATTTAGCAAATATGTGACATTACAACGCATGCTAATGCATCACATGCCGTTGCAACGCAAATTTTTACTCCTACTTTCTGTGGGGGGGGGGGTGCTGGAAGTTGGAATAGATTCATTTTCTATTCCAACTCCAGTGTGTGCAACAGTAGGGAAGGTGTTGGAGTTAAATCCAACACCATCTACCCACTGCTGCACACCTTTTGCCTTGCAACGACATGCGATGTAACGGCATGCATTGTAAAAGTTCTGTTGTTTCCCTTATTTAGCTGTGCGTGCAATAAAATAAAATTAATTTTCTTTTTGAAGTAAACACACTTACTGGGCATTTACTTATTCATTATTATATAGCATTTTTATGAGTCCTGAGAAGCTATTCCATACCACCCCACTGAGTAAGCCATAAACGATTATGCCCTGTTATTTTTGGGGTCATGTGCTAAAAGGGTGTAGTTGTGCTCGGTTTTAGGTACAATAGTAAGGTGGCCCTAGACCTAGAGGTAAAAGGCACCACTTCTTAAAACTAGAGCCCAGTAACACCTCACTTCTCTGGTACTCCTCACAAACTAATTTCCACAACACATATTTACAGTGTCAAACACATGGATATAGAGGGCCTGATTCACAAATTCCTATTTTTAGTGCATTTTGTACTACTACAAAGTGTAAGTTTTGCCTATACTTATATGTGCAGTGTTCCCCAACCCAACTTTAGAGTCTCTGCAAAAGTAGGTAAAGATTTTAGTAGTAAATGTGGGTGGGACACAGGGGTGTGGGTGGGAAAAGGGGCAGATTTAATACTAAAGGGTGTGCGATTAGGGAGTAGTAAGAGGGGTTTTGGGAGGGTCAGGGAGGAGTTTAGGGAGGGACGTAGCCCACCAACATGAGTAACCCAACTGCATTACTCTGGGAGTGGAAACGTGTAGCTTAATTAGCTTACACATTTGTAGTACATTTACATGAGGGGTTTGTGAATACCCAAAGTAGTGAACTGACACAAACTGTAAACTTACTTTATCTACAGTGTACCCTACCTTTGTGAATGAGGCCCTAAGAGCCCGATTTAGACTTTGGCGGGCGGCCTACTGTCTGACAGGGTAGCTGAGGTAAGTTCCTCTGCCATTCTTGTTGGTCTATGTCTGCCTTGTTTTGAAAACTCCAGTGGCCCTGCAGACATCTCTGTGCCTTCAGAAGAACTGTTGTAACAACTGAACCTCAGAAGGCCCTGAATGTTTGAATAGTGGCTGTCTTGTTTCAGATGGCCGCTCTACCAAACGAGGAGTTTGTTTTTGAAAAACAAAAAATATAAACGAACCTGACAATTTGGGAGCCTTATCTCAGGATGTAAGGGTCTTTTTTTCTCTGTTTTATGTTCGAGACCACCAGATTGATAGAGAACAAACTAGGAACTATCAGATTAATAGATCTCTTGAATTCTGGAATTAATTTGCCTTGACCATATTGAACAAAACATATTAAAGAAAAAAATGTCACCGCTAGGCTTGCTTCCGGAGCTTATTCATATTTTATCAGACTTTCTTTTAAATAAACTGGTTAATCTACCAAAGGAGAATATATCAAATACTATGAAAAGAAGTCACTCTGGCCTTCAGCAAGTCTGTGCCCTTGTGCTAAAATTATTTAATATTTATTTCTGCTTTCTGCGATCTAAATTAAATTTTGTCTGGGAAGCTCTCTTTTGCTTTTTCACTAACGGGGCCAATTAAAACCCTAGACTGGCAAAATGCTACCTATTTATACTAGGTATCCCCAGCTAATATACTTCAATAGTGCAATCATTTTAAAATCCAAATGAGGGCCACGAGGCAAGTAGAAATATTCTCAAAACCTCTTTTACTTTTATTCATTGAAAACGGCTCCTGACCAACGCATGTTTCATGCTGAAATCTTTCTTTTCAGGGCCACAGAATGAATTTGTATATGCCCACTAAAAAGTAAAAGTTCAAAACACAACAATATATTAAAAATACTTTGAACATGTACACAGCCAAATATAATGAAACATTTTGCTGACCGGTAATTGGCACAGGATATCGGCATGTACATTTGAATCTCTTAATCTATTTCACAATATAAATTTAACGTGCATCATAGATACAAATTATCCATACCATATGATGAGTCACTTTGTAGATGAAACATTACTATTCCGCAAAATTCATTATGCTTATATTTATATTTTATATTTATATTTATATTGTGCAATAATTTTTCATAGAAATCTTTATTTATATGGAAACCTTTCAGTGTGTCCATCTTGTTGCGCAATAGTTATCTATCTATCTATCTATCTATCTATCTATCTATATACACACATATATATAGATATTCACAAACAGCCTCAAGTCACTCTATAAAAGGCTCTGGCACACCATTGGAAGATTTTACTGCACTTTATTCCCTCCCGGGACCTGGCGCATTGCGGCTAACCATATATCCTTTTTCACAGTGAACTGGATGCTGGTTATGAATGTATGGAATCGAGTGAAGCGGCCCTCGAAGAGACTATATATAATATATAATTTTAATTGAATTTAAATGGAAATATAGAAGTGCAGGTACTCCCTACTTAGAGAACTTATTTGCTCTTGATAAGTGCTGAGTAGTGCAGGTATATTACCTTGCAAATTAAAGAACTGCGGGTACTGAGTACCGGAAATATATATGTGTGTGTGTGTGTATATATATATATATATATATATATATATATATATATATATCGCATCACCTCATTACGCCTCCAATTTCCTCGGAAAAAAACGAGTGCAGACCTCCAATTCGTGCCGCAATTATTTTATTTGTCTTCTGCCTGCCATTTCGCGTTTGAGCCGTACAAGCCGAAAAGAGACCAGCTGCTGTCACGGCAGTCCTGGAGGTGCGCCAAACGGTGTGCTTTGTCAGGACATTGGGTGCTATATTGGAGGAACGAGAAAGTGGAGCGGCTTGTGACAACCGAACACCGCAATCCACTTGGAAGACATTTATTTTATTTACAGAACTTGACGGCAACTCACTGGAGATAAAATCTTGCACTACAAGTACCACTGGAGTATTTGACAATAAAGAAGTGCGGAAGAACATTGCCATTTGTTCCGTGTATGAGCCTGAGCCCCTGATGAAGCGAGAAGTCGTGAAACGCGTTGGGAGGGCTGAGTGAAATTCTGCGGGTCTGGCTGTCCCCCGCTCTGTTTCCTTCAATGAATATGTGGTAAATACAAACCTGACGGTGGTCCTTTTCTACAGCAGGCAACTTTGTTGATTTGTTTGGAGCGGCTTGCCTGAGCCGCGGAAAAGAGACCGGCTGCTGTCACGGCAGTCCTGGAGGTGCGTCAAACGGTGTGCTTTGTCAGGACGTTGGGTGCTATATTGGAGGAACGAGAACGTGGAGCGGCTTGTGACAACCGAACACCGCAATCCACTTGGAAGACATTTATTTTATTTACAGAACTTGACGGCATCTCACTGGAGATAAAATCTTACACTACAAGTACCACTGGCCACTGGGGTGGCCGCGCCCATAATAGGCGGAGTATTTGACAATAAAGAAGTGCGGAAGAACATTGCCGTTTGTTCCGTGTATGAGCCTGAGCCCCTGATGAAGCGAGAAGTCGTGAAACGCGTTGGGAGGGCTGAGTGAAATTCTGCGGGTCTGGCTGTCCCCCCCTCTGCTTCCTTCAATAAATATGTGGCAAATACAAACCTGACGGTGGTCCTTTTCAACAGCAGGCAACTTTGTTGATATATATATATATATATATATATATATATATATATATATATATATATATATATATATATATATATATACACACACACACACACACACACACACACACATACATACACACAGTAGCCACACTGCTCTACAACATGGCTAAAAGACATTGGCAAAGCCTTAGGTGAGACCTATTGACTTTGAGAATACTTATTTAATTAGAAGCATTGACACTGACAAAGAGCTTTGGTTTGTGCTACTGTACACTGACTGATATATTACAAATGAAATTTACAATAAGGTGTACTTTGTCTTTGCACTATCTTTAAATCTGTTTATTTAGTAGAACTATTCCTAGCGCTGTGTGTTTTGATATTTACAGAGAAATACCAACAGGAGTACAAAGTGTCTTGAAATATTATCTTGGGTTTTGTTTAAAATGGCTGGAAATTTTGAATTAAAAATAAAACATTCTTACGATTAAAAATCACTAAAAGTTACCTTTGAGTTGAAAGTACGACAAATTACTAGAGAATATCATTAACCGCTGAAATGTGGACAGGTGATAGTTGAAATATCTACTGTTGATATTGAGCATTTTACTAGGTCAACCCTTATGCTTTTTTTGTTTCTCAGTATAAAATATTGAAATACTAAGAAAAAAAATCACAAGCCACTGCAGATTAGATTTAACCATATAGTTTTGAAGGTGACATGAACGCGATGGAGACATCCACCTTGCAGTTGAGTGATTGTGCTACTTGTGTAGCAATGATAGCGAATTACTTCCTCACTTATTGAAGTAACTGATTCTGGAGAAAGTATACATGATTAAATGAATGTTCCCCATTTATTGAAATCCATTGGAGGAATTTTACTTGATTGTCGGATTAATTATTGTGGCGTTGTACTCCATACTTGAGAATTAAAAGAATATCCTGCAAGTTAATGAGTGTTTTCTAAAACCAAAAGTAAAAAAAAAAGGTATATGGACGTCAGGTAATTGCCGAGAGGGATAGGCTACGTGTTCAGGCCTGATGGACCTATGGCCAATCATACACAACTTGGTGCTTTCATTGAGAACCAGCCAATTTGAAGCCAAGGATCATCTTCTCTGACCCTCACAAAACATCCTCAACAGATAGGTATCTATTGCTGAAACAGAGAACCTGCCTTGTAGGACATGCTTGTATAGTCTCTGTTTCTGGTGCCTTGAGGCTGCCTACCCATGGTGCTACTGAAAACCTGTCACTCAAGGAATTTATAATAAAACGTTCACCTTCTGCTAAACTCTGAAATTTACCTAAAACCTCTGGTATTCTTGAATGAATATTTGTTTTCTCGGCTGGGAAATAGATTAACTAGTTTGGATAGAATTGTGGACAAGAGAGCTAAGGCAGGCCAATGACACCTGAAAGTAGGCAATGGGTTACCGTGTAGGCCCACACCCAAAGTCGAGGCAACACAGGAGTGCTTAACAAGCGAGAGGAGGCCCTGCAAACCACGAGCACCCCGCCTGTCATCACTACCTCATTCCGCGAAGTGCACAAGGGAGACGACATGTCCCCGGGTCACGAGAAACAGGTTGGGCCAGTTCAGTCTGTCAGGCTCAATCTTCAGGCTTTCTGGTGATGTGCGTGAGCTTATGCATTCTGGGTGGTGTAGTTCTCCATTTTCAGAGGCATCCTTGGGTTTCATGATGTCTGTACTTTCCTGTGTCCTCTGTGAGATGGGACGCTGTGAATTGCTGTGAATGGTAGCAGTCTTCACCCAAGGTTTCTTGTGATTCAGGGAGGTGCAAAGATGGTCCTTGTCTGCATTTTACGAGATGTGGTACTAAGGATTGTTGTGCATTCTGCGAGTGGAATATATTGGTCTGCACTTTTTTAATAGCAAACTGAAATTTCCTGTGCACTCTGGTAGTGGAATTTACAGATCTGCGCTGAATTATACGAGGTGTAGTGCTGCGGTTTCCTGTGAATCTAGGCAATGTAGCGCTGAGGTGTCCTGGACATTCTAGGAGATGGAATGTTGAGGCTTGTGTATTATAGGAGTTATGTTTATGAAGCATTAAGTTCTGAGAGGTAGAATTTTGGGAATCGTATATTGTGGCAGAGGTTCTGCAAAGGTTTCTTGTGTATTCGGGGAGGTGGAGTATTAAGGTTGTCTACCGTGTAAGGTTTTCTGTTCTATGTGGAAGAGGGAGACATATGTTGTGCCAAATGAAGGCTTTTGTGCATTCCTTGAGGTGTACACCAGTTCTAATGCCTTTATTTGAGGTCCCACGTCAGGGGTAGCTTTCCTCTTTGTACTATGATTAGATTTTTCGTGTATTCTGAAAACTGTGTTATTTGGGGTGTTTTTCATTGAGGGAGTTGCGAATTTAAAGATGCTTCTGCATTTTTGGAGCTGCAGTGCTGGGGCTCTGCTGCTGGATGACTTCTCCCTAATTTTGGTGTCATTTGAGAGGCACAAGTCTGTCAGGATAACCTCTGGATTTCTTTCAAACCTGGCTTGGACAATCACCTGCAGCACGTGGATAGGCCAAGATGCCTCGGGTTCCCTTCCCCCATCAAACGTCAGCTCCCGAGCTGCCAGTGTCCCCGCCCACTTGTCATCACTTGTCAGTTGCTGCTGCCAGTGACACTCGGTGACCCTGCTCCTCCTGTGTGTACTGAACATCCAGCTGGCAAACCTCTACTTATTTAGAAGCAATCAATGCTCGGTATGTTTTATAATGCAGTAAACACTGGAACCGTTCCCACGATCCCGTGGGAAAGTTACGTAGCAAGCGAGCGAGTTACATATGGACCGGAAACCAAGGCAAGATGTTGTCCACAACCAAGCCCACACTGGAGAGACAGCTCAGTGGGTATATGCGGCTACTGAAGAAAGCAGTTTGTAACCTTCGGGTCCCAAGTTTTAATTACGGTAATAACTACTGATCCGCTCATCCTCGGATAAATAAAATGAGTACCAAAGTGTTTTTTACGAAACTAAAGCACAAGACTGCACAGTCTTCAATCCAGTGGGTGACTGTTTTTTTTTTAGTTGTGGCTTTGCAGCTTCATATAGCAATTGGGATTCAGTGTGATTTATAGAGGAAAACTGGAAGTACAATGGAGTAGAAGAAGGACAAATGGAGTACAGATCGCCATAAATTCTATGACTGTCATATACCGAGTAGGGTGGCAGATGGTTTTACTATATTGATTTTTCAACTTGCACATAATCAAAGGATATTATAAAAGCAATAAAAACATCAGTTCTCGTTAATTGACATTCTCCATTGACATGGAGCAAAGTGAAACTAAAACAGTAAACTTTAAAATTCTTTTTTAATGTAGTGTAAGAGGAATGTGTATGTATCACAACAGTAGCAAGAAATTTCAAACTATGGGAGCTTTCTCTGAGAAGGCTTGTTTTAAAGTTCTCACATTGCTGAAGAGAGGGATTTCCAAGTAGAAGTTGTCAGCACTTCTGGAAGCCAGTGAGCCTCTCTAGAGGGACAATTTTCTGGTTAGTTTGGTCGTCCAGCGTTAATATTTCGCACACTGTACAGGCTAACTTGAAGGCGAAGCTTCTGGCTTCAATCAGAAGTCACTTAGGACCTGAAAGATGTGTTATGATCTCTTGGTTCCAGATAATAGCAGAGCTGTGGCATGTAGAGCAGCATTTAAATGAATCACATGGAATTTGGGGATACCCATCATTAAAGAGTTTCCAAAACCAATCACTTAGAGTACAAATGATGTACTAGTGTTTTAAAGTCTTCAGCTGGAATAAAGTGGGTATTACCATGGAAGAGCCCGATTTGGAATTGAGCTTCCCTAGATAGAATGTGCATTGATGTGATAATGCAGATTTAAGTTCCTGTCTGGAATGAAGCCAAAGTATTTTGCACATTTGACGATAGATGTCGTACAGCAAGCCAGGATTGTACCATGGTAAACCAATAGCAGGAGAGATCAAATGTAACTCAATTTTATCCAGTATTATGGGTGTCTTTCATAGATTCACATGCCTGAATCATTCGCTGTCGTCGAGATGGGAGTCCCCGGTACATAAATAAGCAATATCCTCTAGACATATATATAGAATAGTAGGCCAAAAGGCCTCACATTAGTAACCTATCTAGGTCCTTTTGTGAAAAGGACCAAAGTCCATAGAAAAGCCAATCAGCTCTCACCTCCCTCTAGAACCTTCCTGTCAGGGGCCTCAGTCCCTCAGATTTTCTACCGCACGTTGTGCTAAGGGAGTCTCCCCCTGAGTTCTGCTCAAGTTTCTTTATTCTAAGCTTTTTTCTTCAAATTTTGGATTTCTCTTCAGGTGAAAGCTGTACACTATGGCTGACACTCCAAAGAAAGGTCTCTTCAGAGCTTGTGGCTCGTGTGGGAAAAAAAGGCTCCACATAGATGACCAACACAAGGATAGCTTATACTGCCTGTACCCTGACCATACAGCCAAGGACTGCAAGGTATGTAGAACAATTTCTACAAAACCCTGAAAGACAGAGAGGGGCGCCTCTTGATTTGGCTCCAAAGACTTAAAGACAGAGAGAATTTGGAATCATCTGAGGAGAGTGAAGGTTCATCAGTTTCCTCAAAGATGTCTCAGAAAAGGCAAAGGATGGTTTCCCCTGGCCCCCTGGACGCTCCTCAAAAGAAGACACCGAGAAAGTCTTCAGAGGCTCTGTCGAAATCAGAGTCTGAGAAGGAGGTTCACACCTTCAAAAAACCGGGGTCGTCGACGACGGCAACCTCGTCGACGACATCAGCATCCAGGGAAGCTGTCTCTCCTGTCTATGTCTCCACGTCGACGACGACAGTCTCGACGACGACAGCTTCGTCGTCATTTGCTACATCGACGACGACTACACCATCGTCGTCAGCGGGTAAAGTGTTATCGTCGACGATTGTTATTAGAAGATTATTGTCGATGCCAAAGACCTCGTCGACGATTGCCTTGCCATCGCCAGCGTCGACGACGGGTTCCGTGACGAAGACCCCATCGATGAAGGCCTCGTCGTCGAAGACTCCGTCGACGAAGGCACTGTTGACGAAGACACCGTCGACGACGACTACACCGTCGACAACGGCATCGTCGACGACGACGCCGTCTAAGAAGGCACCGTCGGCGAAGGCACCATCTACGAAGGCACCGTCGACGGCTTTGGCTACACCGTCGACGATGTCAATTCCGTCGACGACGGATTTTCAGAATACAACAGCTGTAGCCACCGCTTCGTCTACATTAGTGACGTCGATGAGCTCCTTGTCGTCGAATACGTCTGGACTTCAAGCGCCACCTGTTCATCTCAGGCTCACTAAGAAGACGCTAACACCGGAGTTGACTTCTCCAAGCAGTGTGCAGCGCTTACCACCAATATGTCTCCTTCAGGATTCAGATTCGGACGAGGAAGATATGTTCCAAGCTACTAGCCCCTCAGAATTGAATGTGAAATGCCAGAGCTCGGATGAGGAGGTGGTCCAAGAACACATAGTTCAAACACAGGTGACGCCCATGGTTTGCTTACCAGCTTCCTTAGTTTCGGATCTGAGATTCCTTATTCAGGATTATAAACAGAGATTCCCCGAATCTCCAGCTCCTGCGGCTTCCACAGCAGTACCATCGCCAAGACAACGTCCACCACCCTTGGTGATCCAGCAGGAAAGAGTGGAGGTACCTGTTCCTCAGTCTTCCGATGAAGAAGGAGAGGAAGAACAACAAGAGGAAGGTGAAGTGCAGGATGACCAGTCTATCCATGAAGACTGGGACGATTACGTGACATCATCCCCGGCATCTCCGGTACCCGCCACGTCAGATTCTCCACCGGCTGACATTGGTGGTTTCCACAATGTGGTGGAAAGGGCCGCTAAACGCTTCCAGATTACGATGGAAGCAGAAGAGCAGGAGTGTTTCCTGTACGATTTTAAAGAACTTCTTAGGAAAACGACGAGATCAATTCCCAATTATTGATTATTTGTGGACACAAGGAGTTCAGTTGATGCAAAATCCTGCTTCATTGTCACCAGTAGTCCCTCGCCTGGACAAGAAATACAAGGCTCCAGCAACGGCACCAGCCTGCTTGACGGGACATCCTAAGCCTGGTTCGGTAGTGATGCAGGCGGCACAGAAAAACTCTAAAAATCCATCATCTCCCTTATCGGCACCACCGGATAAGGATGGAAGGAAGCTAGACAATATAGGGAAGAGATTCACTACAATGTCAGCGACAACAGTGAAGGCAGCGAATGCTCTAGCGCTCTTAGGGCGCTATAATAGGCAACTGTGGGCAGACATAGCCCCATATCTGTCGGAACTGCCGGAATGCTTCAAAGGAGGAAGTTAGGGCGATACTTTTGGAGGGTCAGACCTCTGCCTCTGAGATGATAGACTGTGCAATGGATGTGGCAATGATGGGATTCCGCCAGCTAGCCGGGGCAGCGGCGTTAAGGCGGCAAGGATGGCTGAAAGCAACCTCATTCAGACCTGAGGTACAGTCCAAGGTTTTGGATATGCCATATGATGGCCAACTTCTGTTTGGTTCCAAAATTGATGAGGCTCTCCAAACAATTAAAAAAGACACGGACACTGCGAGAGCGCTGGGTACGCTCCAGTTTAGGAATCAATCCTTTCGAGGAAATAGAGGAAGAGGACACTCCTTGTACAGGGGTGGTTATCAGAATAGATCATCCTACTCTTCCAATCAGAGTAGACCACAATTCCAACAGCGGCAACAACAGCAAGGCCGACAGTCCTCTTTTAGAAAATCTTCCTTTCGGAGCAGAGGTTAAAAGAGGAATAACGGAGGATGTCAATGACTTCTTTGCCCAGCCAGTCCAGGCCTCATCTCAATCATTACGAATTGGAGGAAAACTGACCCATTTTCTAGAAAATTGGATGAAAATAACTACGGACCGTTGGGTCCTTCAATTGATACAATTTGGCCATTCCTTGGAATTCGAAAGCACTCCCTCGCAAACTCCTCCTCGCCCAATGTCCCACAAGAATTTGCGGCTGCTTCTTCAAGAGCTCTCTGTTATGCTAAGGAAAGGAGCAATAGAGAAAGGGCCAACATCGCAGAAAGGGAAGGGATTTTATTCCCGTTTCTTTCTTATTCAGAAAAAAGAAAAGAAATGGAGGCCTATACTAGACCTCAGAGCATTGAACAAATTCCTGAGGAAGCAGTCGTTTCGCATGATCACGTTGCAAGAAGTCCTGCATCTTCTGGAGGAGGGGGATTTCATGACGTCACTGGATTTACAGGACGCATATTTTCATATCCCAATTCACAACAATCACAAGAAGTATTTGAGGTGTGCTGTAGCGGGCAGACATTTCCAGTTCCGTGTCCTGCCCTTTGGTCTCAAGTCAGCGCCTCGAATTTTCACCAAATGTCTCGCCCCGGTGGCGGCATACCTCAGGCAGCTCGGCCATCAAGTCTTCCCATACCTGGACGACTGGCTAATAAAGGCACCATCCTCCTCAGGCGCTGCCAGATCCTCCAACGCCTGTCTCAGTCTCTTCGAACGCCTGGGTCTTACACTCAACCAGGAGAAGTCAACCCTGCAGCCTTCTCAGAACATTACCTTTCTGGGGGCAGTCTTGGACACACGTTCTGTGAGAGTTTTTCCATCGCAGGAGAGAAAGCGCAAACTCCTTTCTCTAGCCTCGACAGTGGCCTCCAAGAGAGTGTTGACAGTACGTCTCTTCAAATCTCTCTTGGGAATGATGTCATTATGCATCCTGCTGGTCCCACATTGCCGTCTACGGATGCGCCCTCTCCAAGAAGCACTGTCCAAACAGTGGGTGCAATGCACAGGGTCGTTCGACGACCGCATACGGATAACAGCGCAAATGGTCAAGGCTTTGCGCTGGTGGATGACGCCAAGGAACCTGTCTCTAGGACTGACATTCCTACTCCCCGCAGCTCCTCATGTCATCACGACGGACGCCTCCTTGGAAGGTTGGGGAGCCTTTCTGCAGGAGTTGCGGATAAGTGGCAAATGGTCAGTGGAGGACAAGAAACTCCATATCAACCTTCTCGAATGAGGGCAGTTTTCTTAGCCCTTCAGTCATTCTAACCAAGGATAAAAAACTCCCTAGTGCTCGTCAGGACCGACAACACTATGACAATGCACTATCTCAACAAACAGGGAGGGACGCGCTCGCTGACACTCTCTCGCGAGTCGCAAAAAATCTGGACTTGGCTCATACACAACAATGTAGCCTTAAGGGCGGAATATGTTCCAGGCACGGACAATGTGCTTGCCGACGCGTTGAGCAGGCAGAAGTCATCGCTACACGAGTGGGAGCTAGATCAACAAGTTGTGGACCTGATCTTTTCAAAATGGGGCACGCCACAAATCGATCTCTTTGCGACAAGAGCGAACGCCAAATGCCCACACTTCGCAAGTTGGCATCCCCAGTCAAGATCTCTAGGAAATGTATTTTCCATTGCATGGCACAACGTATTTGCGTACGCTTTTCCGCCTTTTCTGATGCTTCCCAGAGTCCTGAGGAAGATGAAGGTTGAACCTTGTACTCTAATTCTAATAGCCCCAACTTGGCCTAGGCAACACTGGTTCACCGAACTCACCCGTCTATCTCGGAAACAGCCGATCCACCTGCGACAGTATCCAGCTCTGCTCACGATGAATGGCGGGCAGGTTCAACATCCGGATCGGAAATCTCTCAGGTTGGCCGCCTGTCTCCTGAGTTCAGAGAGTTTCGGAATCTGAATATTCCGCAAGATTGTAGAGACATTCTAGCCAGGGCAAGGGCGGACAGTACGAACAAGACTTACTCTCTGAAATGGAAACACTTTTGTGTCTGGTGCGCGGATAATGGAATTCAGCCTTTCTCCTCTTCACCGGAGCAAATCTTGCCTTACCTATTACACCTGACACGGTCGGGCCTGGCCCACTCTTCCATCAAAGTACATTTGGCAGCAATTTCTCGTTATAAAAGAACTGTAACAGGACCATCTCTCTGGTCAAGCAGGTTAATTAAGCAATTTCTTAAGGGCTTATACAGATCGTTTCCATCTGTCAGGATGTTGCCGCCTACCTACCATTTGAACTTGGTTCTTAATCAACTTATGAAGCACCCGTTTGAGCCAGTGCACAGAGCCGACCTAAAGTATATTTCGTGGAAGACAGCACTCCTTCTAGCGCTCACATCTGCGAGGAGAGTGAGTGAGTTAAAGGCGTTCTCTATCCAAGACCTTTTTCTGCAGTTTAAACACGACAGAGTAATCCTGAGAACCAACCCTAGATTTATTCCAAAGGTTCCATCGGATTTCCACCTAAACGAGCCAGTGGTTCTGCGTTCCTTCTTTCCGAATCCTAGCACGGCAGCGGAAAGATCGCTCCATTATTTGGATCTCAAGCGTTGCGTGAAGTTTTATATTGACACAACTAAAGCTTTCAGAAGATCTAATCAGCTATTCGTAGCTTACAGCAGGCCTAGAAAGGGTCTACCGCTTACAAAGCAGAGTATCTCCCGTTGGATTTCTGCAGCCATTGCTTTCTGCCATAACCAAGCTGGACAGCCGTTGCATTCCAATGTGAGAGCGCACTCCACGAGAGCTGTGTCCACTTCTATGGCGCTCTTTGCAGGGGTGCCACTCATTGACATTTGCAGGGCGGCAACGTGGCAGTCGCCGCATACCTTCACTAGGCACTACTGCCTGGATACAGAGCTGATGAAGGATGCAGCTGTGGGACAAGCAGTGCTACGCCATCTATTTCAGTAAGGTGAGCCTTCCTCTGTCCCTCCATCCTATTCTGATACGCACATTTCTTTACTAATGCTAATTGTTGATGTCTTTTGATGGTTCATGGTTGCATAATATGTATTTTCTAATGATGTATATATGCGTTCCATCAGAAATGTGCATCGGGCATTGCTTGCTACTCTGATTCAGGCATGTGAATCTATGAAAGACACCCATAATACTGGATACGGAATGCGTTACTTACCTGTAACTGTAGTTATCCAGTATTGGTGTCTTTCATAGATTCACATGCAACCCTCCCACCTTCCCTGGAAGGACTCACCTGATTCTCTCAGTGACACGCCTACTTAGCTTAGTGCGTACGAAAATATGAGGGACTTAGGTTCCTGACAGGAAGGTTCTAGAGGGAGGTGAGAGCTGATTGGCTCTTCTCTGGACTTTGGTCCTTTTCACAAAAGGACCTAGATAGGTTACTAATGTGAGGCCTTTTGGCCTACTATTCTATATATATATGTCTATAGGACATTGCTTATTTATGTACCGGGGACTCCCATCTCGACGACGGGGAATCATTCAGGCATGTGAATCTATGAAAGACACCAATACTGGATAACTGCAGTTACAGGTAAGTAACGCATTCCTTCTGGCTGTTCAGTTACAGATCAAAGTCAAGGGTCTCAGAAAGTGCATTTATCTCCTAAGGGGACAAGAATTTAATGTATAACTGCGTACCATCAACATAGGAATGATAGGAAATGTAATGTTGTCTCCAGTGACGTCTAAGGGGTGCCATGTATAGACTGAAAAGTGTCAGGGAAAGTAAGGAGTCGTGTGGAACACCTTTAAGTAGTTTGGGGATGCTGGAAAAAGGGTTGGACATATGAATGTAACAGCATAATTTCTGCATCTTTGAAACCAATCTCATCTTCTAAACGTGATAAATAGTTTACTGAGTCAAATGCAGCTGACCATGTCTAGAAAAACAAGCATTTGCAATGCAATAGGTCTTGCGTGTACGAGAGTATGAGCTATTGGCATTGTGAATGACATAGCTTAACATTTCGCGAATTCGAGACCTATTGCATTGCAAATACTTTTTTGGTACGAGCGCCCATGTCTTGCTTTCATGTTAATAGAGGCCACGCGCCTTTCTTTAGACGAGCCGCATTTAAAGAAGGTCTGTGGCCGCCATTAAAGTAAAAGCGCCGTATGGGGCGCTTTTACAAAAAAAAGCATTTGTCAAGTTGACAAATAAATGTTTTTTTTGTAAAAGCACCTCATGCCGTGGTTTCACTTTAATAGCTGCCGCAGATCTTTCTTTAAACGTGGCTTGTTTGATGAAAGGGGTGCGGCCTCTATTTACAAAAAAAAACGCAGCATGGGGCGCTTCTAAACAAAACAAAAGGGAAAAAAAGGGGCAAAAAACATGCAGCTGCGTTCGGCGCCACAAATAAAGCAAAGGCGCAGCCGCCACTGTTGCGTGCCGTGCTATTAGATAAATAATAATAAAGTGTTAGAAGAGAGCACATCTTGCCTGCATCATCAGGCAATTGAAAACCATTGAAAGAAATAGTGCTCGGAGGCTGTAATTAAAGCCTACTGAGTAATAACACAAGTAAGAGGCCCAGTCCTTAAGGAGGGTACAAGATGAGACAAGGCGGTACTAAGGAGGGGCTACTAAGCCTATAGATCAATGAAAAGCCACAGTTTATTACGGGACAATGACACAAGCTAATAAAAGTTAAGGGCAGAGAGTGGGCGGAGCTTTAAGTCCATACCTGAATACCGCATGCCTTGAGAGCAGGGTATGCGCGGCCCAGGCTTGACCTAAAAAAGAGGCAGGATTTGCATTCATCTAGAAAGTTTAACCAAGCATCTAGTTTTCAGTATGGCAGGTTCTGTGTTGCAACTAGATCTGAAGAACAATTGAAAATCCAGTACTTAGCTTGTAAAAGAATGAGTGTTGGTGCCAAAGCCCTGCTCAGAAGCTCGCAGTCGGTGCAATTGAATATTGGTGAGCCGAACATGGCTGTCTGTTCCTAATTCCACCTCATGCCTCTTTAATCCACTACCAGATATTCCCTGTCTCTTTATCTCACTCTTGCAGGTTTATGATATCTCCCTTTGTGACGTTTTTTTCCGTCTTTCTCCGTGTTTCGGTTTTGTGTGGTTTTCTCTTTCATGCTCTTGTAAATGTCTGATGCGGCAGGATAAGTGCACATCAGCAAAAAAAATTTCAAGTGGCCCCCCCCCGGCTCATATTAAGCATTGTGATAATCATGAAATAGGTTATTTTCATAAATAAATAGTGCCACCTGCATAACCACATAACTATCAGGAGCTTTTGCAATGAAAGGGATGGTAGAAACTGGCCTGAAATTATTTGACTACTTGAAATTGTTCGGGCTATCACGGTCTGCATTGTGCTTTTTGAGCAGCTGTGCAACATCCATATTTCTAGGCTGCTAGACTGTTCTTTGACCCAGAGAATCATTGATCACATATGTTCAGGACGGAGTGAGGGAGGGGTTGATGACGAACAAGATTGGCTGGAACTGGATGCGAGAAAAGGGAAGAAGGTCTCAAATGCATTTAGCAATTGACTAAATCATCCTCACTTATATCTTTAAAAGATGGCCATGTCCTTGCCACTTTGAGGGGTGGAGCGACTCATGATAGGTCACTTTTTGTTAGAGTGAGAGAGTGCTTGGTCTTTTTAGGTCTCGCCTACAGAGTGCGTGCGCTGTGCTGCAAGATGTATTGTTTACTATTCAGGGGCTTACAACATGCCCACAACATACCATAAGTTGTTTTCGTTGTCACTGTCATTTGCAATCTTGTGATTGCTGAGCTCCCATAGACTTCCTTTCCTTTCTTGTGTTAACTCCTCCCTGGAGGATGGACCAAGTACACAAGTTCTTTCTTGTTTTTTTGCAATTTGTTAAATTTTTATAATCATTTCGATATTTCTGAATGTGTAATGTGCTTTCATGCTTTTGACACAGGTATATGGCTTCTTATTTATGTTGGTTTCACCCTTTGTGCTGTCTTTACTTAATACTGAGACACCACTTGGCCACATTAAACCCTTCGCTTCGGGGGTAATTCCCCCACGTTGCGGGTGCTGCGGGGGCGGTGAGCGCGACGCCGCGGTGCTCGTGATGAGACCAGCTTGTCATGAGTCACGGTGGAGCTGTGCTCATGACGAGCTGGTCTCGTCACGACCCCGCCCACTGAATAATTCGCCCGCACAGGCGGGGAATTAATCTCGCGTGGGCAGCGCGGAGCCATTATGACGAGACCAGCTTGTCATGAGCACAGCTCTACCGTGACTCATAACGAGCTGGTCTCGTCACGAGCACCGAAGGCGTTAAACTATGCTCTGTATTTACAAAACAAGGATGACGAATGCTTTCAAAAGATGCACTTTTATTTAGAAAAATGCTTTCAAAAGAGCACTTTTATTTTACTCTGGGTTTCCTTGCTTTCAAAAGATGCCTTTTTATTTTACATTGTTTTTTTAATTAATCAATTTATGACATACTACATGTTTTTTACAAGTCTTTCCAGCAGTTTCAAATGTTTAGATTTTTTACAACTTCTTATTTGTGTTGCTTTCACCCTATGTGCCTTCTCTATCAATACTTACATTTTTTACACCCACAACTGTACTACTCTACGCCACTGTACTCTACACTTCTCCCCTCCACTATACTCTACGCCACTCTATGCCAATCTACATTACGCCACTCCACTCTATGGCACTCCATTTCAAGCCACTGCACACAATGCGACTTTATGGTAATTTGCGCCACTCCACCCTATGCCAATCAACACCACTTCATGCTACTCTACTCTATGCCACTCAATGCCGCTCAATTCTACACCACTTTCCTCTATGCAACTCCACGCCATTCTATGCCACAAAACTCTATGCCACGCCACTCTCCTCCACCTCACTCCATTTTGTCCTTTGCCACTCGACATCACTTCACCCAACTCTACTCCACGCACTCTACTCTATGCTACTCTCTTCCTCACCACCCAATTCTATGCAACTCTAATGTACTCAGCTCCTCTCCACTCCACACTATGCACTCTACTGTATGCTACTCTACTGTACTCCACGCCACATCACTCTACGACACTATATACCACTTTACTCTTTGCGACTCTATGCCACTTCACCCCACTCCAAGTACTCTACGCTGCTGCACTATACTGTGCGCTACTCCACTCTACGACAATCTACTCTATGCCACTATACTGTATGCTACTCTATTCCACTCTACTCCATTCTATGCCACTCTACTGTGCGCCACTCTACACTGCATCACTCCATTCCACTCTGTTCGCCACTCTAGATCACATGACTTTACATACTCTATGCCATTATGCCCCATTCTACGCCACTCCTCTCTGTGCCACTCTGCTCTGCCACTACACTCCTGCAACTCAAATTTCCTCGGTGCCACTTTTCTCTATGTCACTCCACGCCTCTCTGCAGTATGCCACTCTACTTTTGCCACGCCATTCCTCTCTACTTTATTCTCCTCTGCACCACTCTCCTCTACGCTACTCTCCTCTGCGCGACTCTCCTTTGCGCCTCCTAACTAACTTTTAGCCATGCTGCTATATAACAAAGCTAAAATACATTGGGAAAGCCAATGGCTCTCACATAGATTAGATTTAGTGCCTTTGCCAATGCATGTTTAGTTTGTCATCAAAGACGAGGGTGAAACGTTCAGTTTTCAGTGGCATTCGGAAAATCGATAGTGACTAGTGAGTGTGTGGTTTTTCTAACAATATGTAAGAGCTCTTTAGAAATGGTTTAGTCCTGTTTATCTCAATAGTGATGAATTCAGATTTAGCGTTGAATATATTTGTATAGGTTTTGTGAATGTAGTGAAGATGCACTAGGTTATTCTTAGAAGAGTTTTGGGTTCATAATTGTTCTACAGGTCTGAGAGATTTGCACTTTTCGATTAGTTCAATTGAAAAGCAGTTTTCTAACACTTTGTTTTTAATTCATTTTAGCAGTCCCATACCGAATTCATTAACAAACGGAGTTAGGATGAAATGTTATGGGTATGTTTGGGAGAGTTGAAAGGAAAAGCGTAACACTTTCGATAAGATATAGTGCAAGTGTTAAGGTAAGAGTAAGAGATTGATGTGCAGTAAGTGGAGAGATAAGTGTTAGAGGTTAGTTTGCTTCCCATTATTGGGATATCCACAAGGTACAGTTAGGGTTTGAAGGTGGGGTTTAGCATATGGTACCAGCATGTCATGGCCTAAAATATCGACTGGCAGAAATAATGTTGTAAATATTGTTTATAAAAATAATTCCCAATTGAAGTTAATAATAGAAAATCTACTAATGTTCCCATATGGTAGTAAACAATATTTAGGCCACAATATATGTCAGAATATATTTTTGATATCGATTTTCTGGCATAGCAACTGGGATTTAAAGCTAGAGGAGAGTTAAAACTTGGGTAATGTGGGGGTTTAGGGGTGTGAATTAGGGTTACGGTTATACTTAGGGTTATAGTTAAATCAAAGAGGTTGGTGTTAGGAGTATGGTGCTTCAGGGAAAGAGATAATGCAGTAAAAATAAACAGTTTTAAACGCGTTCAACTTAAAAACTAAATTCAAAATACATGAAGAGTATTAAAGGACAAGCTAAAAGTTTCACTTTTTTAGATTTGAGCTTTAAGACTTTCTAGCTAAAATATTTGAACTTCCAACCTATACTTGCTATTTATTGCATGCAGTGATACTGTGAGAGTAAATGTATTTAATCATTATGTATTTAAATAATCTATTTATGTCAGACTAAACACGGTGTAATACACCTTGCAGCATGGAGAGGTCTGCTTTAGTCCCGTAAACACAGACTGTTACGTTACTCAGGTGGTGGCGTGCTCTCGTGACCTTGCGTCTATGGAAGAAAAGAGACACATTTTAGGTCCTCGCACTTGATGTGTGCTGAAGAGTCTTCTTTCATTTCACTCAGCCAATTTATTTTATTTATTTTTATTTTAAAGCTTTTATATAGCTCTGGCTAGACTCAGAGGTATCAGAGCTCTTTACATGAGTGTCAGACCATAATTGCAGGTTACATTGTTACAAAGGTTACACAGTTATTAAAGCCTGGCAACATAGTGACAAGTAAGGTCGAGACAAACAAAAAGGACATATACTTAAGGGTAAAAGCAGGCAAGGGGAGAAATTCAGAGGAGGAGGGGGTAAGAGCAGGGGAGGTAGACAGAGAATGGAGGAGTGGAGGGTGAGAGACACAGCATGAAAAGAGGAGGGAGGGGTGACGGGGACACAAACCGGTAGACGAGTCAGAGCTGCGTCCAAAGTCCAGTAAGCTGTGATCCCAGGGGAAGTGGTATAATTTCCCCATCTCTGTTACGAGAGGCTCCCTATACGCAGTGGACTCTCTCTCAGAGGGGTCTCTGAGACTCCAAGGCCTACATACTGGATCCTTCCCCAAAAAGGGGAGAGGGAGTGCTTTGGCAAGGGGTGCCATACCATACCTCAGCTGTGAGTGGCTCCCTAGGCGTTGTGGACTCTCTCAGCGGGTTCGCTGAGACTCCAGAGTAGAAATATTGGATCTTTCCCCAACAAGGGGAGAAGGAGTGCTTAGTCAAAGGGCACAAATGGACAGGGGGCCAGGCGGTGTAGCGGGCAAGGGGAAAGATTCAGGTGAGATGGGATAGGAGTAAAGGACGTCGGATAAAGAAAGAGTGCTAAATAAGAACAGATAGATAGGAGACAAGGAAAAAAAGCAGAGGTACACAAGTATGATGGGAGGGGGTGGACGAGAAAGGGAGATGGGGAGTAAAACTGTGCCCAAAGTCGGGCTGGGTAGGTGACAGTCAGGGGATGAACCAAGGCCGATCTCCTCAATAGCTGAGCAGAGCAGCTCCACTGGGCGTTGGACATAGTGTTTGAACTCCGCTGTCAGGATGGAGATCGGGAGTACTTGGAGATTGTTAGATTTGGGGGGGGGGAGAGAAACCATGGACCAAATGAATTCCAGATGCCATCTTGAGGTCAGGCACAGTTCTGGTAGGATTATTAGGAAGATTTCAGCTGGGGAAAAAAAAGTTAAAACTGGCGGCCATGTGGCTGTGGCGCCCACAGCCGCAGTTCTCGCTCCTCTTCACTTGTGCCGGGCCAATAGGGACAGTTATGTTGCAGCAGGATAACCCTCTAGGTAAGGGGTGAACAATATTCCTTATGGCTGCGGGCAGCTTCTCATCTTCAGATTACGCCAGGCCAAAACCGCATCACTAGGGGGGCACGATGTTGGCGATGGAGTAGCCCCGGTGGTCAGGTAAGGCTCAAATGGAGGAGCGAGCCCGGGAGGAGGTGAGACAACCAAAGCCCAAGGGATGCTCTCAATCCGACATGGGGCTGTGTAACACGAGCTTGTAGCGATAGTGAAATGACCAGTGTCCTCAGTTTTACCACAAGATCTGTGTGCATCCTCTGCAGCATCTCGCAGAAACCAGCAGGCTCCAGAGAGGCAAGTCCACATCTTCCCTCAGCAAGCACGTCGCCCAGGGGGGGCCCAACATGGAGCAGGGGCTATCCAGCGGCCCACCGGTCGTCAGTTACTGACTCCTCACCACCCATAGAGTAAGGACTGCTCTTCTCTCTCAGTGCGCTCAAGAACACTTACTTTCACCTCTCGCCGAGTAATATGGAACAAACTCTAATACAGTGTAAATAGGACACACCCCCTCACTTCCCACAGTTTAATAACGGACTGACGCGTCAACTCCATCACAAAATTGATATGCAAGTTGTGTGAAATGCCTTGCTAAAAAAATGACTTGCACACATCGTAAGCATGGAGTATTGTATGTCAAACATTGGGTTCTTCTTCTCACGTCAGAATAATTCTGGTGTCATTCTTGTAGTGCAGTGGCTATTATTGGCCTTAAATCTATTCCTATCAAGACGGATTCTTTCCTGGTGTTTGTTACCTGAAGTTCCCAATAATTCAAATGTGTGGACCTTTTTTCATGTGATGTGATTTCCTGCCTTCTCTAGATATAGAGACTTTGGTTGGTTAGAAAACTATGCATTAGAACTTTTACATTCTCCCGTTTTTGTTGTTGTGTTTATTGCCCTCTTTGAAGCCCGTTTTTCCTGATGTTTACTTCCTTCATCAGCAACAGGATTATTGTTGGGTTCTTTCTTTTGAAAGACCTATGCTGGACTCTCAGGGTTGTATTGGTGCCATGCTTGTCAACACCTGTATCATCTGTTCTCTTCAATGAAGGAATACCAATATTGCCATGGAGGTTTTTGCCCGTTGTGAATTTTACTTCTAACTGAGACCCTCTCCTTGACTCCTTTCATGAGTATGTGAAGTCTTGGGTGACATTATGGATACTGAGAGGAGTTGCCCTTTATTTGGCAACTAAGAAGGAAACTAGAGAGGCCCTCACTGACTCCATGTATTGACAGAGCAAGAGGGAGACCAGTAAAGGGTAGACTACAGCCAGGGTCGGACTGGGGGACAAAAAGCAGTCCAGGGAAAATGCTCAAACCAGCCTGCTCCTTTCATCTCCTCCTGCTATCTCGCTTTTCAACCATCCATACTATCTCTCTCTCTCTCTCTCACCTTCTCACTCTCTTCTCCCTCCCTGATTTCTCTTTGCCTTCCCCACTCCTTCTCTTCCTCTCTCTCACTCTCTTCCAGTCTTTGAGGCTCCCTGTGCCTGGTGCAGAATATCTCCAGAAGCTGGGGAAAGTGACAGAGGCACAGGAAGCGGCCCTGGACTTTCATAACCGGCCTCCAAGGACTCCAGCCCACTGGGGAAACGCCGGATGGAGTAATAGGCTTGTCCGGGCCGGAGAACAACAGGTAGAATAAAAACATGTCTCAGTTGCGGTAATGGGTCAAGTCCCTACTGGGTGGTGGGAGGGAGCTCTTCCGGTGGTTTGCAGCGTTTGTTTTACTGTTCCTACACTATATCTCGTGGTAGGAAACAAGGAGTGCTAAAGGCGAGAGCTCCTGCTTGTAATGGACTTTCCCACTGCATTATTTTTGTGCATGGAGTGTATATTCTGACTTTTGTTCCATTTATTTGCAATTTTTATAGAACACGAGTCACAACAGAAGGGTATAAAAGTTTTTTTTTTATATATGCCTAAATAAATCCTTATATTGCTGTATCTGAAATTCGGATTAAGATTATGTTGTGGTGTAAAGAATGTAAATTACTCAGAATTGTCGACATCACATTAGACAACACTCTGAAGTGAAATTTAATTTGCATGTATTAATGTATTCATTTATTGTGCTCGGTATTTGTCTAAATGAAAATACACCATGCAAAATTAAAACACAATAACACATATAAATATAACTATTTACCTAAATGCAACCCAGCACTAGGCACAACCGAATCATTACAAGTCCTCTATAAAACAAGAGGTAAGATATAAAATCCACCCTGACCTCCACCCCCTTTTGACTAACTTAGCAATATAATAATTTACAAATCATAAAACAGCTAAAATAATAGTAGCTAGTGTAATACAAATTAAAATCCGTCTAGAGTCCCTTATTCTTCAACTTCCCAGTCACAATCCAGGCACTGCAGATATACATTGAAACTGCACGATAAATCACTGGGTGGTCCGTTCTGTAGCAAAAGGCTCTGGCATCTGTCTCATTCTATGCATTATAGGCATTAAATAAGGGAGTAAGCCATTTCCGTCGAGCATCCAATGCATTTGGGCTGAATAACATAAAATGGGTAGTATTTTCTTTTTCATCACTAGCACAGTCACACAACTCCTCATTTCCCACGGCGTCGCTCCATCTGGAAACATGCGTTTTTAAGGAAAGAGTCCCCAGACACAACTTAACATATAGTAAACGCCGTACCTCAGGGTAGACATGATCTGGGTAGGGTTGAAAACCAGCGAGAGTTTTGTGCTTTAAAAATCCTTGTACCAAAGGACCATTCTTACTAGAGTCATATACATTTTGATTTTATACTGCCAATAGGCCTCCTTTATTCTAGTTAATGACTCCCAGTTCATCACAGAGGAATCCTTGTAAAGGATCTCAAATTTGAGTAATCCTAAAATACTTCCAACATAATTCCACCAAGGCTTCCCAAGTGGTCCAGGATTTGCATATACAGGTATGAAATGCATGGTAATCAGTGGCGGCCGCCACTTACAAATAGTGGTGTGCGGGGGTAGGGAGTGCGGGGTGGGAGAGGGAGAAAAGGGGCTATAATAAATAACAAATTAAAGAAGTTAAACTTACCTGCTGTCAGCAGCCTCCCACGCCACGCCTCGGTGCTGGGAATTCCTTGTCCCAGCAGACACTGTACACTGTGACTATGTCACAGACTCCGAGGATTGGCCTGAGCGGGCTGGAAAGACGCTCCTCCCCACTCAGGACAGGGAGTCTGTTGGGTTTCTCTAACCCGAACAGTCATGTTAGAGAAACCTAAGTGCGCATGTGTGTTTTGGTCGGCCTGAGACAGCTGGTCATACACATATGCACACTTAGGGAGTGCAAATAGCACTCCACCTCCCCCTCCCGTGCCCGGACCCACCCCTTCCTGCACACGCTGTCTGAGCCACTGGCTGAAAAATAAAACGATAATTAAATATAATTTTATTTTTTTGACGCTGGCCCTGAGCCATTGGGGCGATGCTCCTTCGCCATTAACGGGAGGAGCCGCCCTTGCAAATATGCCTAATAGTAAACTATATAAATGGATTGTTTGTCAAAATAGCAAGGACAATATATAATGGTGCCAAATGAAACAAAATATCTTTAAGGTAGGTGCATATAGGTAAATGTGGGTTTATTATTCTTAACGCTATTAACAGTATACACATACTCTGAATGTATATTTATGTGTACTTACCTATATATACTTAGCTTCACAAAAAAAATCTCAGTATTTTGTCCCCATTATATTTGCCCTCGATATTCGGGTAAAAAAGCATAAGAATGCAATTACAGTGCAATGCTTCGTTTCTGTAGCGCTATATTACATTGTTCGACAATGACAAAATACTCCAGTGCAGTCTCCGAGTGTGCCTATGTGATTCCAGTGTTTTGCTCCCTCTCCCCTCCAACGCTTCGCCCTCTGCCCATGTCCCGCCACTTTCCTCTTCTTAGGGCGTCGCCACTCCCTTTCTGTTCCTGGAATGTGACAGGGCTCTGTGAATGAACCATTCACGGCAGAACGCTCACTGGTCCAGTGCCGAAGCTCACACCTGACCTCGGCGGTAAGCTGCAAATCCAATGCCCCACCCCCGACACGCACACAGGGGAGCGCCAACCTCAGCTGCAGCATCCCTCAGTACAGACCGTCCTGCCACGGGACCTCAGTTCTTTCCTGCAGCCATACCACTACTGGGATCTACACACGGCTCTGCCTAGGTACCTCAATCCAGGCATGGAGCACCCTTGATAGACAAGCAATCAGACCCACATCCAGGCATGCTAGTGCATCCTACCGGCTCCACTGAAAGGCAACCAGCCACTGGGGCCTACACACAGCTCAGCCGTGTACCTCACTCACTCCCTGCACCAGTCCCTACTGTTGGACTGTTGGGACAACCTCACAGCTCTCCCAATGCATCTTACCTACTCTTAGGGTGAAAAAATTTAAGGGGGTTGTCTCTCAAATGGACGTGGCCTATGTAATTGAGGGTGTGGCTTAAAAATACCTAAGATAAAAACCTGTGTTTAGCATGGTGTGCCGCCCAACTGATATTTTGCCGTTTCTGTCATTGCATCCAGATACATAATGCAAGTAATATTACACCTACAACAAGCCAGGGCTATATATGATAAATGAGCAAGAACTTTGGCATTGTTATATGGAATATTGAAAATGCTTCAGTTCTGAAATGATGAGACTGTGGCTGCTCTACTCATTCACCTCAATCCTTACCTGCACCTTTCACTGCTACTCATCTACCGGGATCCACGTACAGCTCTGCCAATGCACCTCTGTTCAGACGATCCACCCTCCACACAGTACTGAGACATGCTCACCGCTCTCCAGCGCAGCCTCCCCTATCATTCCATTGCAGCTCTGCTCATTCACCTCAATCCTTACCTGCACCTCTCACTGCTGCTCCCTTGTCGGGATCCGCGCACAGCTCTGCCAATGCACCTCTGTTCAGAGGAGCCTCCCTCCATACAGTACTGAGATATGCCCACCTCTCGCCAACGCAGCCTCCCTTATCATTCCACAGCAGCACTGCTCATTCACCTCAATCCTTACGTGCACCACTCCCTGCTGCTCCCTTGCCGGGATCCATGCACAGCTCTGCCAATGCACCTCTGTTCAGACGATCCGCCCTGCATACAGTACTGAGACATGCCCACTGCTCCGCAACACAGCCTCCCCTATCATTCTACTGCAGCTATGCTCATTCACATCAATCCTTACCTGCACCACCCCCTGCTGCTTACCTATCGGGATCCATGCACAGCTCTGTCAATGCACCTCAAGTAAGAACAGTGCTTTAAATGGAAAAAAATAAGTGCAGGTACTCACCAAAAGGAGCAGTGGGCGGAGTTAAGGGAGGTGCTAGGGTGGGATAAGGGACGGAGTAAGCTTTATGACTTTGCCAAGGTTGTATGCACAAAATCTGCATGCATTGTTAGAATGTTGGATGCAATCTGTCCATTAGTTATCTCACTAATAACTATATATATGGCACTTACTGAAAAGTGTTTATTACTACCCAAAGTAGCCTTTTTTAGCATCTTTAAAATAAAAAAAAAGATTGAGTAAATAACAGCGAAGTTCTAAACATATGCCTTATTGTTTGCAGGCAGGTCCTTGCTACAGGGTCATAACTCACTAAGCTATATTAAAAGGAACTTAACTTTTTTTTTATTTCAAAATATTTTTATTGAAAATAACACAAGGCTCTATCAACAAAAACAGTAATGTTTTGATTTGTTCTGCATTCCGTCCATCAAATGTGTGTCTTTTGCTCAGTTTGTACAGCACACACTATAGTTGGTAGTTATTTATCAAGATAACCATAAAGGAAATGTGGCGTAATCAAATGTTATGCTGTGAAGAAAGACGGGGCAAGATACTGTAAGGTGACCAGTAGATGCTCCATAGTTTCTTTTGTGAGTTTGTATGCGTTTGGTATGTGTTTAATTGTATGTGTGCATGTTGTGTGTGTGTTTTTACCGATGGAATGTGTGTGCTGTGTGTCCGTGTGTGGTTTTCGCAAGTGTTTGCATGTGCGTGCCTGGGCATGAATCTTTGGTGCATGTACATCTGTGCAGTATGTACTCCTCCGTGTCTGTGCATTATGGTTTGTGTGCATGTATCCGTTACTGTGTTGTGTGCGTCACTACTGTGTTTGCCTACGGTTCTTGTCTTTTTGTGGAGTGTGTGTTTTATTTGTGCAACAGTGAAATCGAGCATTTCATGAACATTTGTTTAAAAAAAAAATGTTAGTAAAATTGAAGGGTTTCCGAAGAGTGTGTTCTTCCGAGTGAACTGCGTTCATTCCTGTCACTCATTCTGAAACAGCAGCCATAGTTCAGGTACTCTTAATGTACCGCTGTGAGATAACACTCAGTGGACATCACTCCCACAGCCATTAACCCACTTTTAAGTCTGTTCTGTCCACGGAATATTCAATCCTGAACAGTGCGTCCCACCGCCACCCATTTGATTGTACAGCCCCCTCTCAGCCCCGCTGTGAAAGAACAATGGATCCGATAGCCACTCTGCAGACCCACCCCCCTCTCTGATAACTTCCAAAGCAGCTCACGCTGGTTACTTACTAGTGACAAGAGCTCCCGTGATTAATTCCTTGCAGTGCTTGTTCAAGGAGATGCAGAGGTAGTGGAGGGATAAAGGAAGGGCTGCCTCGGTTGAAGTCAGGTCCTATGAGTACCGGTACTCTCTTTGATCTAGGAAAAGTGCAGTTACTCAAGGGGACAAAATGAAAAAGTGCCGTACTCAGTACCGGTGAGTACCGGCCCATTTAAAGCACTGAGTAAGACAATACCTATCAAACCTCCACCCCTCCTCCTCCCCACACACCAGGGCCGGACTGGGAACGAAAACCGGCCCCGGCAATGTGCTCGGTCAGATCCCCTCCCCTCCCCCCCCCCCCGGGGGGCATTGGGGGTGCGACGAGCTCTTTGCCGGGGCCGGTTTTCAGCTGATTTTGTTACAGGGCCGATTTTGCAATATGCTGCAAAAACGGACCTGTAACAAAAACGGCCCCCAGGGGCCCAAAACCGGCCCCCACCCTTGCGGCGCACCGGGGGATTGCCCGGTGCCCGCAACGGCCAGTCCGGGCCTGCCACACACACCCACAGACACACACCTATGTATCTCAGCACCAGGGCTGAGCACCGGCAGTTCTAAAAAGCAGGTGCTGGAACGGGTCCCTATCGGGCTCTCCATGTTTTGTCCTCGCCATCAGGGAGAAAAAAAAATCTCAACTCTGCAGCAGTGCCACCCTTCCCTGCCTCTGATGTAAAGTCAAAGCGATTTGTTTTCATTCTTGCACAGTCTCATTTCAGAACTGAAGTATTTTCAGTATTCTATACAAGGAAGCCATAGTTGTTGCCTATTCATCTTATGCAGCTAACAACCATTGACAAAGCCAATAGCCCTGGCTTGTTGTAGGTATAGTGTTATTTGTATTATTATATATCTGGATGGAATGACAGAAGCAGCAAAATACCAGTCGGGTGGCACACTATGTATGCTAAACACAGTTTTTTAGCTTACGGGCTTTTAAGCCACGCCCTTAATTGCATTGGCCACGTCTCTTTGTGAGACCCCCAGTTTTTCAATTTTTTCATCCCACTTAAAGCCCTGCTCATCACTAAAACCACACAGCAATGCGACCTGCATCCCCTGGCATTCCACTACGGTTTATCCACATTCAGCTGTGCCAATCTACCTCAATCCAGACGTGCAACACCCATACTATACCCTTTTGGGACCCACAGACAACACTGTCAACGCACCACAAGCCACACATTCAACACTCCTTGCTATACCAATATTGGGACTCCCACACAGCTCTCTCTGCCAATATACCTCACGCTAGCCCTGCAGTAGCCCTGCACGGATCAAGGCCCTGTGCTCGGTCTGCCTCTCCCCGTGGCTGCCTGAGTTCCCCCGCTGGTGTTTGCCCTGTGGGCTGGTGTACTGGCCCTGGGGCATGCATCAGATTCCAGGCTTGACCTCAGGGAAGAAAGTTGTTGACCTCAGGACTCCGGTCTCTAGTGCCAGTAAGAAGAAATAGAACAGTGTGTGAATGCAAGTCAGAGTCTAGAGACTGCCTGGCACCTGTGTGCCCTGCTCTGCAGCCAGCAGGTCTATGGGCATTTAGAAGGAGGTGCTGGAATAGGAAACAAGGGGATCGGATTGGCAAGGAAAGGATGTCGGGACTGGGGGAGGGTCATCACGTCAGGCCCGTAACTTCGAAACTTGTAAAAAGTTACCAGGCAGGCTTTGCTTCTAAACAGCAATTAGGGCTGAGGCAGTACCAGCCTTCTAGACGGTTTGCTCTGAATTTGTTTGGGAGGTTTGACGTATATATGTGAATGATGCTTGAGCAATCCAGCTTTTCGAAGGAGTCTCGTTTATTGATATGTATTTTAGTTTCGTCATTGCCGAGTCTCTCGACAAGTGTCTTATGCTTTAAAGGTATAGTCTCCCGCAGTCACTAGACGGGTTCAGCAGTGTCTGCTGCAGTTGAAGGGCAGGCTCTTCGTGCAAGTGTCTGCTGCCACCAGGCGCGGCCCGTCCTTAAAGGGGCCGGCCCCCACTCTCACCACCTTTTGCAAACCAACTCAGACATACAGGAAACGGGGACACACAGGATAGGTGCTCCGGTTTGCTGCTTTTGGGATAAGAATCTGAGTTTTTATTACATTCAGTTTTGAAAAAATCTCGATAAATCAGTGTCGGCAGTAGTGAGCACTTGTGCCAGATTAGAACTGTGTTGTGGGATTTACCGGAGTCTGCTTGGAAATCTGTAGCTTTAACAGGATTTGCAGGCCATCGGGGCACATGAAGCATTGCACTTATAGCTGGTATAGTCGTAAAAAAGCTAAGGGTCAAGGTGCTTTAAATATGTTAAAGAGAAGGGAGCAAAGTAAGAGGCACTCCGTAGACCCATAATTTAGAATCAGATTTGAAAGGGGGAAGAATATGTACTGGGAACGGACTACGCATCACTGAAGCGCCTGCTCATGACAGCGAATATGTTTTAGCCTGGCAATAAGCCCAGCTTGTTAAATTTTACTGAATTATGCCCTGGGGTTAAACAGCACTAACACACACACACACACACACACACACACACACATATATATATATATATATATATATATATACATACATACATACATACATACATACATACATACATACATACATATATATATATATATAGCGTTCCACTAGGTATGCTGTTTTCGCGTTTGGTTGTTAGGAGACAGCTAGTTTCAGGTCAGCCACGTGTGGCTTAGTAACTAATGCTTACGCTCAAGGCATCCGTATGGAAACCCATGGTCATAGGTTTGAATCCTTGTAGGTCCACTTTGTCTTTTACTCTTCCACTGTCTGTCAATAAAATGAGCACGACTGCGTTGGGTAAGAATAACCGTGTTTTATCTCTCAGTAGTCACAATAGATCTTTTCACGGCGTAACAGTGAGTTCTGCAAACACATCTGTGGCATTGTTTGTTATCTCGATGTACATTTGTTTGGGCGCATTTTCACAGATGTTTCTTGGCACTACCAGAGCATCTGGCAGTCGTAGAGAAATACATTGGTTTGCAGAGTGCGCTAAAGAAGTGCAGTTCCCCGCGTACTGCTCCCTGTGTCCCCACAAGCGCCACATGGGACCTTCTCACTGGTAGTGGTTTAGAGTTTGGGTTTCAGCATTAGGACGGTCTGGGAGGGTCATGGTGTTAATGATGAATATGGCGGTTCTCGTCCGTAGAGTGCTGGCTCCACAGATTTGTGTTCTGACTCACTATCGATGGCATGAGGCGATCCCCGAGGGGCATGGTATGTAGCTTATTACAATGGACTGTTAGAGCTGCGGGTTAGCTTGGCACTTCCGGCAGTGACTGTGCAAGCTTCCATCACTGTCATGACACAGAAGGACGAAAAGATCAACAGACGAACTGAGCTTCCAGCCTTTGTGTTGCGTAGTTCTTTATACAGCCTCAGATAAAAGGATTCTTTATTGTGAAAATCCCACTGCAGTCAATCCCACTATTTATTACGGATGGAGGGAGCGTCACTAACCACAGAACACCGCGGTGTGGGCACCGCTTACTCCTCAGAATATGATGACGTCTTCAACCTCCTCTGGTCACCACTGTTGGTGCGACCGCACAATCTTCCAATGCTCACACCAGTGACTTCTCCGAAGATGACGATGTCTACAACATCTTCCTCCATTTCCTGCTATTAGGACGAAACATTGAACCTTTCAGTCTGGCACCACTGACTCCACATATGATTAAAGCGTCTTCAGCCTCTCCCTCTAATCATCAGTGTTGGACTGAATCACAGAACTTTCAATATTAGGCACCATTGACTCTTCTACACTTTCTCCTCAGAACGTGATGAGTACTTCAGACGGCTCCCTTAATTTACCATCACTGGGACAAAAAATTTAATTTTTACTTTGTTAAGTTTATTGAAAGTTAGCAAATTCACTTGCTGCTATCTTTACTGAGAATTGAACGCAAGGGCATACCTTGACAACGGTGAAACATCAGCCCTCATCCTCCTGGTCCTGTCAGCCGCCTTCGACATGGTCTGCCATCGCACTTTAAAGACAAGACTACTAGAAGCCGGAATCCAAGAGAAGGCCCTTGATTGGATCACGTCCTTCCCCTCCTGCAGAACTCAGAGCGTCCGCCTCCCGCCCTTCCGATCCGAGGCCACCGACATCATCTGCGGCGTCCCCCAGGGCTCATCCCTTAGCCCGACACTGTTCAACGTCTGCATGGCCCCCCTCGCACAAGTGGCCCGCCAACACAACCTCAACATCATCTCCTACGCCGACGACACCCAGCTCATCCTCTCCCTCACGAAGGACCCACACACCACCAAAACCAACCTCCACGAGGGAATGAAGGCCGTCGCCGTCTGGATGCAGAACAGCCGTCTGAAGCTGAACTCGGACAAGACGGAGGTACTCATCTTCGGACCCACCCCCTCAGCCTGGGATGACTCCTGGTGGCCGACCACACTGGGAACAGCACCGACACCCACCCACCATGCACACAACCTAGGATTCGTCCTCGACTCCTCCCTCTCCATGTCTAAACATGTCAACGCCGTCTCCTCCTCCTGCTACAATACCCTCCGCATGCTCCGCAGGATCTACAAGTGGATCCCGACCGAAACAATAAGAACAGTGACACAGGCCCTCGTCAGCAGCAGACTGGACTACGGCAACGCACTCTACGCAGGAATCCCAGCCAAACAACTACGACAACTACAACGCATCCAAAACGCCTCCGCCTGACTGATCGTCAACGTCCCCAGCCGCAGCCACATCACCCCCCCCCCCACCTGAGAGACCTACACTGGCTCCCCATCGACAAGAGGATCACCTTCAAGTTCCGCGCACACAAAGCACTCCATAACGCAGGACCAGCCTACCTGAACGGCAGACTCAACTTCTACACCCCTACCCGCCAGCTCCGCTCTGCCAGCCTCGCCCTCGCTGATGTCCCCCGCATCCAACTAACAACCTCCGGTGGCAGATCCTTCTCCTACCTCGCCCCCAAGACCTGGAACACCCTCCTTACTCACCTACGTCAGACCAAAGACCTACTCGCCTTCAGAAGACTCTTCAAGACCTGGCTCTTCGAGCTGTAGCGGCACCCTCTCCCCTCAGCGCCTTGTGACCCTCACGGGTAAGTAGCGCGCTTTACAAGTGTTCTGATTGATTGATTGATTGATACCCCATATTCAAAAGTCACATGAAATGCTTTTTAAAAATTGTATGACCACTGTATTTGCTCTGTTTTTAAAACCTACCCGACTTCCTGCATCTTTGAACAGCGGACCTCACGCTGCTACGTTTGTTGACATCCAGGTCGCCATTCTCGACGGCGAGGCGAGCCACTAGACACGCCCACATCTCTTGGCCACGCCCCCTCTAACGCCCGACCACCTGATATAAATTATGTGCCTTGGTAGGAAGCGCAGCGGACGAGCGCAGCGGGCGCGACGATTGCGCGCCGAAGGCGCGCCTAAGGCAAGCCCGTCTGCGCCCGTCCGCGACGGGCCGGGACTAGGGGCTCGTCACTCTGCCCCGCCTATCATCTATACCCCCGACCAACTTCGTTACTGCCAGGGCCCCTGGCCCATCTCAGCCTCTATCTACTCTCGCATCTCCTCTCTTGGTCTTTCTTCTGCTACTTCCTATCTCTGTCCTTCTCCTACAGTTGACACCCCTCCTGTGTCTTGTAGCACTGCTCCCTCAGCAACCCCGAAAACCTTCACAGCCTTTTACCTCAACA
Organism: Lissotriton helveticus; assembly: GCF_964261635.1. Classification (NCBI taxonomy): domain Eukaryota; kingdom Metazoa; phylum Chordata; class Amphibia; order Caudata; family Salamandridae; genus Lissotriton; species Lissotriton helveticus. Next base: position 1,589,039,171 of record NC_136068.1, on the reverse strand, counting down.
CCCGGTCTGCTGTTGCCCATGCACATGAACTCTCCGTTTTACTGGATCTCCATGCTCCCGACCTTCTCTTTTTGACCGAGACATGGTTCGGCGATGACTCCCTCCCTGCCCTACTATCCACCCTACCGGCCACCTACTATGCCCTTAGGGCGGACCGCCCTTCTGGCAGAGCCGGGGGTGGCGTGGCGGTCATCGCACGCACCAATCTCCCCTTCCAAATGCTACCTCTACCTGACATCGCGACAACTGAATTTCTGGTGATCCGCACAGTTTCCACTTCTCCCCCCTTGACCTGCTTCCTCACCTACCGTCCCCCTCAGTCCCCCATACAGTTCCTCCCCGACTTTTTGGAGGTCTTGGCCACCATCACAATTAACAATTCCTCCATTCTGCTCCTTGGCGATTTTAATTTCTGGCCTTCCGACTCCGCGGAGTGCCCATCCTCCAAAGAATTCTCCGAAACCCTTCACTCCCTCAACTTCATTCCCCACGTTTCTTCCCCCACCCACATCAAAGGTCATATACTCGATCAGATCTGGTCCCTGAACTGCCCTGTGGACTCACTCTCTGTCACCCCTTGCCCCTGGTCGGACCACCACCTAATCTCATTCCTCCTGCCCTTCCACCCTCCAGCCAAACCCCCCCGGCCCAAAAACACCTGGGTCCGATCATGGGGTCGTGTTAATCTGGAGAATCTCTCTTCCCTCCTTACCTCGTCCCTCCCCTCCCTACAGGGTCTTCCCACACTTTCCCAGGTCGACGCCATAGATCAGTGGCTCTCCAACGGACGTGACGCTCTTGCCCCGCTCAAGCGTATTACCTCCAAACGCGACAAGGACGCCAATCGGTGGTTCACCGAAGAGCTTAAGACCACCAAATTAACAGTTCGCCGCGCTGAGCGGGCATGGAGAAGAAATTACTGCCCCACCCTGAAACTGGACTACATTAACATCTTGAGCCAGTATAAAAGAGACATCTTGGAGGCAAAAACATCTTACTTCTCCTCCAAAATCTTAGCCGCGGAAAACCAATCCAAGGAGATATTCACCATCGTCCACACCCTAGCGTTCTCGGACAGAACTACTCTTAAGCCGGCCCCTTCCGAAGAACTCTGTTCTTCCCTCAACAACTATTTCATTCACAAAATCATCACCATTAAGGCCAACATCCCGCCACCCTCCTCCATTTTTGTTGACCCCCTATGCCCCCCCCCTAAGGGCGAGCTTACCTCATTTCCCCCTATCACTCGGGAGAGCCTGATTACCTTGGTTCCCCTGGTCAAATCCGGTTCTCCTCTCGACCCTTGTCCCGCTCACATTCTCCGCCATATCTTTGTTTCCTGCCCCGACCCTCCTCTTCACTTTCTTAACAGCTCTCTCGCTCAAGGCATCGTCCCTAAACCCTTGAAATCTGCGGTAATTGTACCCATTCTAAAAAAACCCGGGGCGGACCCCTCTGTCCCCGCCAATTTCCGTCCTATCTCCCTCCTACCATTTCTTGCCAAGGTGCTCGAGCGCCACGTCACCTGCGCTCTGAGCTCCTTTGTGGAGAATCATGGTGCTCTTGCCTCCCGTCAAGCCGGTTTCCGCCCTGCACACTCTACGGAGTCCGTCGTCCTGTCGGTCCTGGACACCCTCAGGGAGGGTATGGACACTAATCAGCACCAGGCCCTTGTGCTCCTTGATCTCTCAGCCGCTTTCGATACGGTGGATCACACCATCCTCCTTTCCCGTATCGGAGCGGCGGGGGTCGGGGGGACCGCCCTGGTCTGGCTGTCCTCCTTCCTGTGTGACCGCACCCAGGCCGTTCGCCTGGGTGACTTCACGGCGGACGTCCGGAAAGTTCAGTGCGGGGTTCCCCAAGGTTCCTCTCTTTCTCCTCTCTTGTTCAATCTGTACATTGCTCCCCTAATCTTCTCTCTTCAACAGATGGAGGTCGGCGTATTTAATTATGCGGACGACCTCCAGCTTGTCTTTAATCTATCGTCTCCTTCCTCTATTCTTAATTTTCAATCTGTTATGCTTCACATCAGGGACTGGATGAACCACAACCACCTTAAACTCAACCCCGACAAAACTGAGTTGGTATTGACGGGTGGTTCATCCAGCCCCTGGTCCCCTCTTTTCTGGCCCCCTTCTCTTGGCCCTCCTCCTACCCCCGCCTCCTCAGTTAAAACACTTGGTATAAAACTTAATTCTCAACTCACCCTTCACTCCCAGGTTAGCTCTGTGGTATCTTCTTCCTTTCTTTCACTGCGTACTATACGCAGGGTGTCCCGTTTCTTCACTTTCTCTGCTCTAAAGCTTATCATCCTGGCCATGGTGGTATCCCGCCTGGACTATGGCAACGCCCTGTATGCCGGCATCCCCGCCTACAGTCTGCGTCGCCTACAACAGATCCAAAACCAGGCGGCCCGCCTGGTTTTCAAACTCCCCAGATTTCACCGCTCTACCCCGCTCCTGAAATCACTTCACTGGCTCCCTGTGCGAGCCAGAATTGAATTCAAGCTTGCTTCCATTACTTTTCGGGCCCGACACGGACTCGCACCTGAATTCATCTCCTCCGAGATTGTGTCCTATGTTCCCACCAGGGAACTTCGTTCGTCCTCCCAGTCCCTCCTCACCATCCCACGCTACCGGAGAAAGAAGTGGGGAGGCTCCAAATTTGCCACCCTTGCCCCTACCCTCTGGAACTCCCTCCCCCTCGAACTCCGCACCATTTCTCTCTACCCACAATTCCGCAAACAACTTAAGACCTACCTATTCACGAGATCCTTCGATTAATAACTCTCCTGTTCCCTCAGCTTTTTCAAACTAGGATCCTGTCAGTAATAGCGCCAAGAAACCGCAGGTATACGTGCGCTCTATAAGAAATTTTAAATTCAAATTCAAATGCTTTGTGCATGTTATGCTTCCCTCATGCCATCTTCTGTGCAAACCAGTCTCCCTGGGTAAAGTCTCACATTACATGAAATTCACACATTTCCAAATTTGGTGGACATACTGTTTTTTGCCCAGCCTGCTGTGAGAATGTGCTAACTCTGGTATCATAATGCATATTTATTCATTGGGATCAATCACAGAAATGTATGGCTGTCAAAATGGAGTCTTGGCCTTTTCATTTCTGACGATGGACGAATAAACCTGGCCTATATCCAAATAATGTCTTACATCAAATCCTGCCTGTGCCCGAATTTTACCTTACACTGAATGCTGGTGTATGAGGAATCCTGTCATATACGGGATCTTGCTTTTTACTGAATCCTGCCCTATCCCAAATACTATCCTAAGGCCATTTTTCTCTTGTGCCTGAATCTTATGCCAAGAAACTGAAATACAACATTTCTCCATGATGATCTCACACCAGTTATCATAAATTACCCTAGATTGTGGCAGAAAGTAGGGGCTCCTAACAGTCTGAAAAATGATTTGTAATAATAGAAGGAGGTCATTGCGGCCATAGGAAGTTATTATGGGCAATATTAGGCGTTATACAAAAGTGACAGAACAATGCAATACCCAGTTTAGGATTACTTAATTTACTGACCTCGGAAGAATGGAAGGCTGAGTACACCTTGCTGGTGTTCTAAACTGTGATCTGCTGAGAAATGCATAAATCATTTGCAAGCACTTAAATCTCTAGCACACCCTTTTGCGTGTGGGCTATCAATAACTAATTGTCTTTACCTGTTGCTGAGGTCTTCCTTGAAAGCTATACTGGTGGACAATTCCAGACCAGGGTAAATCAACTGTAAGTTTTTGTTTGTTGGGACCCTTCCAGTTTTAAGTAGTTAAACTAAAGTGAAGTGAAAATGGCTTGAAGTTGGATAAAAAATGTGAGGGGCAGCAGCAGCACGAGTCTCACTTTCTACCATGCTGGGAGACTTCACCAGCCCTTGGCAGTCACTTGTATGACAGGTAGTCACAAACACTAGAATATCTGTCCACTTTAAAGATGAAGGTGATGGAGGATGTTAGTAATGCATGAAGAGAAGGCACTTGAAGAGAAAGCTAGTTTTGAATACTTTCACATTTTGTGAGACCTGTAAAAAATGACAGCCTTAGATCCGCCCCATTTATTCTTTTTGTATTTTCTCACATCGTTTTTTAGGTCGAGCTAGACGTGCAAGCAATGCAAAGCATTGCTTGCAGTCTGCTCGAAACCTATTGCTGTCCGTTTCTGGGAATGTAGACACGAGTCGGACGCGTGCTTTTCCAGTCTCAGTTTTGTCTGTGTGAGCGCGCTTCTGAGACGCGCTTGCGCAGACGCACAAACAGCCCCTGCTTTCGCTTTGCTCGCATGCACTAACGGCGCACACACACACACACACAGCCAGCCCCCACACCCCTTCACACAGACACACACAGGCGCGTGCACACGTACACACGCCGCCGCCCTCCCACCCCCCCTGCACACACACACATACAGACACGCACACACACAGACACGCATGCATACACACGCCGCCGCCCCCTACCCCCCTGCATGCACACACCCCGCCCCATGCACCGGGAGATCTGCCATACCCCTGAATCGGTACTTACTGGTTAGGCGCCGGAGCGGTCAGCGGAATCTCCACCTCTTCCTCCTCGTACTCCGGCCCGTCTAGAGTCAGGCTCCTCTGCAGCTCCGGAGGCTCCGGGTGGAGGAGGCAGTGGTGGGAAGGCGGGCCCGGCTTCAGGGGAAGGACGGATAGGATCATCTCCCGCTGGGGAAGAAGGTGGCGAGAGTGGCTGCAAAACTGGCAGCTTCCCCCAGACCGGGGGCGCATCCCCGCCAGCCTCCGCCAACATCGCAGGGAGCGGCGGTTGCAGGCCCCCAGCATAGGAAATAGGCCCCGCGGTGCACACACTGGGAAGAGGAAAAGGGGACGAGACCCACGACGCGCGACACGGCACAGGGAGGCGGTGCGCGCCAGGCCTCCGTCACTGCCTGGAATCTGTGCACGCGCTCCCCAGCCTGTCGCGAGCACGCCTCCTTCTGGCTACTAGCTGTGCGTGCACTGTCCCAGCCGCCGCGGTCACAGCGGGCCGCCTCTCCTCTCAGCCGGATACGCTGCTGGGGGCGGGGTGGGGGGCGGTTCATAGGTTCCGTCTGCCTTCCCCGTGGAAAACGAAGGCTCTTCCCATTCCTTTCATGTCCGGACTTGAAGAGCGGGAGGGCTAAGATTGTTTCCATTGCAGGGTATCGGTAGGTGCCCTGAGTTCTGACCCTGCCGACGTCCAGCGCGGAATGGAACCTATTGTGACAATTGCGCCATGCTTTGCTTCCCGGCTTAGGCTTCTTCCCTGTCAGCCGTATTCCAGAAATCGGGCCGTGGCACGCCCGCCAATGTCCCTTTTTGTAGCGCCTCTTGCCAGCTCCCCTCGTGACCTCATGGAGGGATGGCCATCGCGGTCTTTACTGACCCGAAAACGAGTATTACGTTTTCAAAGCCACTTAAAATAGGTAGTTTACAGATTTATGACTAGCTGGAATCCCTCCTTTCATTAAAACCTCTTTATCAACGCGATTGGCTGATGTTGAAGTCTGGTACGCAACAACTGGTTCAAATATGTTCTCTCAATGTTTCACGCTTTATTACAAATGTCACCAAAAAAATGTTAATATACATCTGTTCTTGGATTTTCGTCACAATAAAATACAATGAACATAATCTTCCCAAAAGTTATTTACAAAAATTTAAGCTAGTGCCATTATAAATTACAATAACTTTTATTTAAGTATTAATTATTTTAAAAAATAAAAGCCATTGTTATTTGTAATATCAATACATCTAAGTCATGTAAATACAACACATATTGCATTACAAATGCTAAAGATGTCACATTTGCGAAAGTTAAAACTATTGGCATTATAAATGACAAAGCTATTAATTTCGCTATTCTCAAAACCAACACATAAATAAAAAATTTGTCATGTACAATACCAATAGCTCAAACTTTCCTAATGCGAGACCTATTGCATTGCAAATGCTTGTTAAAAAAAGCATTAGCAAAGCCAATGGGCTTAACATGCTGTGTGAAGGATATTTTTGTATGTTTTATTGCAATAATGTGTCACAAATATGTATATTTTTTGCATTAAAAATGTTATATATCTAAACATTCACTGATGTGGCCATTTTATTAGTGAATTTCTTTTAAATAAAAGCCTTTCAATTGTGTCATATATTTTATTAGTATATTAGGCCCATCTCCCTGCTGCCTTTCCCCGCTAAGATAGTTGAGCGTTTGGTTAGTAACACTCTTTCCATCCATCTCGAACGCCATCTACTATTGGATGGGGACCAATTTGGTTTTCGGCCTGCCCATGGGACCGAAATAGCCCTCATCACCGTTATGGACGAGCTTCAAAGGCGTGCGGACAGAAGACAGGCAGCATTCCTGATTCTGCTTGACATGTCCGCCGCCTTTGACACGGTGAACCATAAGATCCTAATGCAGCGGTTGTGGGAGGCAGGAGTGAGAGACACCGCGCTGCTCTGGTTCCACTCGTTTTTGAAGGATAGGCAGCAGGCAGTCTCTATGCCACCTTTCCAGTCAGCCTTTTCCCTGGTATCACATGGAGTCCCTCAGGGCTCTGCTATTAGCCCTATTCTTTTTAATATTTATCTTAGACCTCTGATCTCTCTTATCAAAAGCTTCGGCATCAAGATTGTGAACTACGCCGACGACACGCAGCTGATTCTCTCCCTGGAAGGCGAGGACTCTACTTCCTTGGAGGTTTTACATAACTGTCTGCGTGAAACATCTAGGTGGCTGAAGGATAATTCCCTTCAGTTTAATGCAGGAAAGACGGAGGTGCTTTTCAGTGCTGGCACGAGGATTCCTCAACAATTTCCATCTAATTTTTGGCCCCCGGAAACTGGGGCTACTGTACGACCAGTGGAATCTGTTTGGAATCTAGGGGTCATGTTGGATCAGAGGCGCAGCATGGAAACGCATGTTCAAAAAACGTCTGCCTGTTGCTTTGCCATCCTTCGCTCTCTAAGGAAAGTCCTGCCCCTCCTGCCTACCTGTGCCCGTGCTCAGGTGGTTAGATGTACCATCCTTAGCAGGCTGGACTATTGTTAAGCCCTCCTGCTTGGGTCCCCTGAGCTCCTGCTGGATAGACTCCAGAGGGTCCAATCAGCGGCTGCTAAATTGGCCCTGGGGCTTCCGAGAAGTTCTCATGGAGCATCCGCACTGGCAAAGCTGCATTGGCTTCCTATAAGGCAGAGGATCCATTTTAAGGCCCTCTGTATAGTGTTTAGGGCTCTCCATGGAGCTGGCCCAGCGTCTTTGCAATCTAAATTTGCCTGGTATACCCCTACTAGACAGCTTCGATCCTCTGACGCTAAATTGGTAGTTGTCCCCAGATTCAGGAAGGTTAGAGCCGGTGGCAGATCCTTCGAAGTGACTGCCGCCAGACTATGGAACACTCTTCCCATCGAGATTAGGCATATTAGCGAACTCCTCCCGTTCAGAAGGAGGATAAAAACTTGGCTATTCCCCTGCTAGTCCGCTTCCCTCCGGTTTCTTTTCTCTTAGCGCCAGGATGCCTGCAATGGTGATAGCTGCGCTTTATAAATGCTTAAAATAATAATAATAATAAATTGTGAACGAGACTAAAAGCTTACCAAGTAGCCTAAGCTACTGCGGGTCACATTAGGAGCTCACAACCTGGTCGTCTGTCTCAAAGCTGGCAGGCTAAGGTTTGAAAACGAATGGGTGGAAGAGGAATAACCTAAAAAACTATAGGTGTGTTTTAGGGACTCATCAAAGCTTGCTCATCTCTGAGTAGACGAGAGCAGCCAGCTAATGTCCTCAAGGGAAGTGACTATTTTCAAATCGGCTGAAATTACTACAAAGTCCATCTGCATTTTCATAGGGAGCTAGTGCTTTGTGGTCAATGGTGAAACCAACTCTGGAGGGACTCAGGCCATGGTAACTGTATTGGTATTTTGCCCTTCATGACCATAAGCTACGTAAGTGGCTTGTGTTCAGTTTGCACCGCAATGGATGTCCCGCCAGATAGGTTTTGAACCTGCAAAGGGCAAGCAGTGGCATAGTAGTCTTTCTCTGTGCTGGTTCAGCCCTATTCATGGGCAGTAATGGTCAATTAAGGAGGATCATTGACTGTTCTGTTACCTTTTGTTCTGATAAGGAGAATTCTCTCATGCCCTGTGGTCAGATGTGCAATTTTCTATGACGTGTTGTTGGATAAAATCAGTTGGCTGTAGAACAGATGTGTCACAGAGTCCGTTCCATCTTCTAAATCGCTTCTACACATTCCTGAGTTCAAATGAATCTTGAACAGCTTCTTGGATCACAGTCAGAGCAACTATGCTACCACAGTACTCAACAAACTTACAGTAATGCCTTTTGAAACTTAAGAAGGACTGTATATGCCATTAGGATTTGGGGGGCTCCCAATCAATGCTAATTTAATTCTTTGTCTGCAAAGGTGTACCTTCCTGCCATCTTTCTAGTGCCAAGGTAGACCACTGATCGTTGTGCCACTTGGCTGCCTTAATGCCATACTTGGCATTGAACATAGCTGTGTCGTCTAGGTGCTGGACAAAGAAGTCACACAGCTTAGTGATTCAGTAACCTCTGGAATGTTGCAAACAATCTCTTTAAACCAAATTGCATCATAGAGAACTAGGTCAGTCCTTCGGGTGTCGTGAACGCAAATTTCAGATTGGAGCTGATGGGCATTCTGCTAATAACCACTGGCCAGCATTGACTAAATAGCGAGAACTAAAACATCGTGCAGGTACATGCATATAAGTAAGTACATATTTACTATTCCTAAATCCACATGTACGTATACTGAAGATATATGGTTATGGTACATATATCTAAAATTAAGTACAGTAAACCTAAGCCTATCTATATACACTTATCTTCACAATATTTTGTTTCTTGATATTTAGGCCTCACAATATTTTGTGCCCAATCTTTTATATGCATACCCCGATTAGCTCTCAGAATAAGGTAGGCACTTATATGGTGACAGCATGAAGCCTCAGCAGACTGCATAGAATCTTAGATCTCCAGTAGGTCATAACTGGATTTTACTTCAATTGTAAAAAGCGCACAGGCCTATTTAAAGTCGTCATCTACTCATTTTTAGGTCGAGTGTGGGCAGCGCATGAGCTGCTCTGCGAGGCAGGTTGTATTCAGGTAGGGACTTGAAGCCCCGCCCACTCTCCACCCATATTTTCCATTGGCTTGTGTCATTATCCACAGCAAATAATGGCTGTTCATTGGTCAAAAGGCTTAGAAGTCCCTCCTTAGTACCGTATTGTTTCATTTTGTAACCTCCCATGGTGACACCCCCTGTCACGTGTGTTGTTACTCGATAGGCTTTAATTACAACTTCCAAGCACTATTTTCTCAAATAGCTTTGTCCTGGCAGGACACACTCGCTCCTAACGCTTTAAAAAAAGATTTATAGCACGAATGCATTTGCAATGCAATAGGGCTCGCATTTGCGATAGTTTAAGCATATGGCATTGTAAATGACAATGCCTTTTATTTATCGGTTTTAAAAACAAACACATACATAAAAGGCATTCTCATTTACAATGCCAATAGCTCAAACTCTTGTAAATGCGAGACCTATTGCATTACAAAAGCTTATTTATTATAATTTTGGTTTGGAAGATTATTGTATCGTAAAACAACCTTTATTTACTCTATTAAAGTTTCTTGCATTTATTTTTGTTCAGTGACTCACATGATTAACCTTACAGAAAAGCTCAAACTCTAAAAATAAAACATTCATCATGCAAATAAAAAGCCCTTTATGTTTACAAAAGCCAGTGATGTGATATTCAGTTAGCCTTTTGCTTTTTTTTCATAAAAGTTCTGTTAATGCGTACATAAATCAAATAATGTAGCCAATGAGGGTGGTAGAAGCTCAGTATGTACCGTTCTAGAATTGTCACTTTTTAAGTTCATTAGTTCCTAATTTATTAAATGAATTGAACTTGTTAATACTGAAGCTGTGCATCTCATGGTGCTGAGGCGTTTCAACTTCCCCTAGTGTGGTTTGAGTATAGTACTGACTAGTTGTATGAAACGAAGAGGGTCATGGATAAGAACCAGTTTCTTTAGGAAAAGCAGTGCATTCTAGAGGCTCTATTTTAGAGTGGTACATGCTGTATCTTACAGCCAGATTCATCAATGTCCCGTTTTGTGAGTCCTTAATAGCGATTATTAAGGAATCGCTATTAAAGACTCGCAAAACGGGATTCATGTAGGAATCGCAATACTTATTGTGATTCCTACTGATTCCTTATTTGCGATTAGCTAATTGCTAATCGCAAATAAGGAATAACTCCCCATTCATTCCTATGGGCCTGTCCTATGGGCCCCATAGGAATGAATGGGGAGTTATTCCTTATTTGCGATTAGCAAGTAGCTAATCGCAAATAAGATTGCGATTTCAAGGGTGCCAGGGTGTCCAAAGGACACCCTGTAGCACCCCTGAAATGTACATTTACACAGGTGTTGCGCACACACATGTCCAAAGGACATGTGTGTGTGCAACATGCAATTGAGAAAAATGCACTAAAGTGCTTTTTTCTATTTTTTCGCTATTTACCACGAAGTCAGACTTCGTGGTAAATAGCGACCAAAAATTGCGAATTCGCAATGTAGAAATGGTTAATGAATTGCATTTAAGGAATCTCAAATAGAGATTCCTTAAATGCATTTCCTCGCAAATGTGCGAATTCTTTATTAGCGAATTTTGCATTTAGGATGATGAATCCCAAATGCAACAAGCATTGGAAATGCAATAGGTCTCGCATTAGAAAAGTTGGAGTTATTGGTCTTGTAAATAACATATTGTATTTATTTGTTGGTTTTTAAAATTGCTAAATTGATGGCTTTGTCATTTACAATGCCAATAGTTATAACTTTCGCGAATGTGACACCTATAGCATTTGGAATGCAACATGTTTTGTATTTACGTCACTTAGATGGCAGCTCTGGTCGTTAGGCCACATCTCTAGAGAGCAGGAGAGTGCAGCAGGGGAGAGAAGCACAGCAATGCAATACGTCTCGCATTAGGAAAGTTTGAGCTATTGGTATTGTAAAGGACACATTTTTTATTTATGTGCTTGTTTTGAAAATAGCGAAATTAATAGCTTTGTTATTTACAATGCCAATAGTTTTATCTTTCGCAAATGTGACACCTATTGTAACACAATATGTGTTGTGAGGGTGAGTGAGGGTGAGGGTGAGGGCTTGAGGGTGAGTGAGGGTGAGGGGTTGAGGGTGAGTGAGGGTGAGGGTGAGTGAGGGTGAGGAGTTGAGGGTGAGGGGTTGAGGGTGAGTGAGGGTGAGGGTGAGTGAGGGTGAGGGTGAGGGGTTGAGGGTGAGTGAGGGTGAGGGGTTGAGGGTGAGTGAGGGTGAGGGTGAGTGAGGGTGAGGGGTTGAGGGTGAGTGAGGGTGAGGGTGAGTGAGGGTGAGGGTGAGGGGTTGAGGGTGAGTGAGGGTGAGGGGTTGAGGGTGAGTGAAGGTGAGTGAGGGTGAGGGTGAGTGAGGGTGAGGGGTTGAGGGTGAGTGAGGGTGAGTGAGAGTGAGGGTGAGTGAGGGGTTGAGGGTGAGGGGTTGAGGGTGAGTGAGGGTGAGAGGTTGAGGGTGAGTGAGGGTGAGGGGTTGAGGGTGAGTGAGGGTGAGTGAGGGTGAGGGGTTGAGGGTGAGTGAGGGTGAGGGTGAGTGAGGGTGAGGGTGAGTGAGGGTGAGGGTGAGTGAGGGTGAGTGAGGGTGAGTGAGGGTGAGTGAGGGTGAGGGTGAGTGAGGGTGAGGGTGAGTGAGGGTGAGGGTGAGGGTGAGTGAGGGTGAGTGAGGGTGAGGGTGAGGGTGAGTGAGGGTGAGGGGGTGAGTGAGGGTGAGTGAGGGTGAGGGTGAGTGAGGGTGAGGGTGAGGATGAGTGAGGGTGAGGGGTTGAGGGTGAGGGGTTGAGGGTGAGTGAGGGTGAGGGTGAGGGGTTGAGGGTGAGGGGTTGAGGGTGAGTGAGGGTGAGGGTGAGTGAGGGTGAGGGTGAGGGGTTGAGGGTGAGTGAGGGTGAGGGTGAGTGAGGGTGAGGGGGTGAGTGAGGGTGAGTGAGGGTGAGGGTGAGTGAGGGTGAGTGAGAGTGAGGGTGAGTGAGGGGTTGAGGGTGAGGGGTTGAGGGTGAGTGAGGGTGAGGGGTTGAGGGTGAGTGAGGGTGAGGGGTTGAGGGCGAGTGAGGGTGAGGGTGGGTGAGGGTGAGTGAGGGTGAGTGAGGGTGAGGGGTTGAGGGTGAGTGAGGGTGAGTGAGGGTGAGGGTGAGGGTGAGGGAGGGTGAGGGTGAGGGAGGGTGAGGGGTTGAGGGTGAGTGAGGGTGAGGGGTTGAGGGTGAGTGAGGGTGAGGGTGAGTGAGGGTGAGGGGTTGAGGGTGAGTGAGGGTGAGGGTGAGTGAGGGTGAGGGTGAGGGAGGGTGAGTGAGAGTGAGGGTGAGTAAGGGGTTGAGGGTGAGGGGTTGAGGGTGAGTGAGGGTGAGGGGTTGAGGGTGAGTGAGGGTGAGGGGTTGAGGGTGAGTGAGGGTGAGGGTGAGGGAGGGTGAGTGAGGGTGAGGGGTTGAGGGTGAGTGAGGGTGAGGGTGAGTGAGGGTGAGGGTGAGTGAGGGTGAGTGAGGGTGAGGGTGAGTGAGGGTGAGGGAGGGTGAGTGAGGGTGAGGGGTTGAGGGTGAGTGAGGGTGAGGGTGAGTGAGGGTGAGTGAGGGTGAGGGTGAGTGAGGGTGAGGGTGAGTGAGGGTGAGGGTGAGTGAGGGTGAGGGTGAGTGAGGGTGAGTGAGGGTGAGGGTGAGTGAGGGTGAGGGGTTGAGGGTGAGGGTGAGTGAGGGTGAGTGAGGGTGAGGGGTTGAGGGTGAGTGAGGGTGAGGGGTTGAGGGTGAGTGAGGGTGAGGGGTTGAGGGTGAGGGGTTGAGGGTGAGGGGTTGAGGGTGGGTGAGGGTGGGTGAGGGGTTGAGGGTGAGTGAGGGTGAGGGGTTGAGGGTGAGTGAGGGTGAGGGAGGGTGAGTGAGGGTGAGGGGTTGAGGGTGAGTGAGGGTGAGGGGTTGAGGGTGAGTGAGGGTGAGGGTGAGTGAGGGTGAGGGGTTGAGGGTGAGTGAGGGTGAGTGAGAGTGAGGGTGAGTGAGGGGTTGAGGGTGAGGGGTTGAGGGTGAGTGAGGGTGAGGGTGAGGGGTTGAGGGTGAGTGAGGGTGAGGGGTTGAGGGTGAGTGAGGGTGAGGGTGGGTGAGGGTGAGTGAGGGTGAGGGGTTGAGGGTGAGTGAGGGTGAGGGGTTGAGGGTGAGGGGTTGAGGGTGAGTGAGGGTGAGGGTGGGTGAGGGTGAGTGAGGGTGAGTGAGGGTGAGGGTGAGTGAGGGTGAGTGAGGGTGAGTGAGGGTGAGGGGTTGAGGGTGAGTGAGGGTGAGGGGTTGAGGGTGAGTGAGGGTGAGGGGTTGAGGGTGAGTGAGGGTGAGGGGTTGAGGGTGAGTGAGGGTGAGGGTGGGTGAGGGTGAGGGGTTGAGGGTGAGTGAGGGTGAGGGTGAATGAGGGTGAGGGGTGAGAGGTGAGTGAGGGTGAGGGTGAGTGAGGGTGAGGGGTTGAGGGTGAGTGAGGGTGAGGGGTTGAGGGTGAGTGAGGGTGAGTGAGGGTGAGTGAGGGTGAGGGGGTGAGGGTGAGTGAGGGTGAGTGAGGGTGAGTGAGGGTGAGTGAGGGTGAGGGTGAGTGAGGGTGAGGGTGAGTGAGGGTGAGGGTGAGTGAGGGTGAGTGAGGGTGAGGGGTTGAGGGGTTGAGGGGTTGAGGGAGGGTGAGGGGTTGAGGGTGAGTGAGGGTGAGGGTGAGGGGTTGAGGGTGAGTGAGGGTGAGGGTGAGTGAGGGTGAGTGAGAGTGAGGGTGAGTGAGGGGTTGAGGGTGAGGGGTTGAGGGTGAGTGAGGGTGAGGGGTTGAGGGTGAGTGAGGGTGAGGGTGAGTGAGGGTGAGGGTGAGTGAGGGTGAGGGGTTGAGGGTGAGTGAGGGTGAGGGTGAGGGGTTGAGGGTGAGGGGTTGAGGGTGAGTGAGGGTGAGTGAGAGTGAGGGTGAGTGAGGGGTTGAGGGTGAGGGGTTGAGGGTGAGTGAGGGTGAGGGGTTGAGGGTGAGTGAGGGTGAGGGTGAGGGTGAGTGAGGGTGAGGGTGAGTGAGGGTGAGGGGTTGAGGGTGAGTGAGGGTGAGGGTGAGTGAGGGTGAGGGTGAGTGAGGGTGAGTGAGGGTGAGGGTGAGTGAGGGTGAGTGAGGGTGAGGGTGAGTGAGGGTGAGGGTGAGGGTGAGTGAGGGTGAGGGTGAGTGAGGGTGAGGGGTTGAGGGTGGGTGAGGGTGAAGTGAGGGTGAGTGAGGGTGAGGGGTTGAGGGTGAGTGAGGGTGAGGGGTTGAGGGTGAGTGAGGGTGAGGGTGAGGGTGAGTGAGGGTGAGGGGTTGAGGGTGAGGGGTTGAGGGTGAGTGAGGGTGAGTGAGGGTGAGGGTGAGAGGTTGAGGGTGAGTGAGGGTGAGGGGTTGAGGGTGAGTGAGGTAACCTGGCATGGTAACCTGAAAAAAATGTGGGTGTGAGCCATGAGAAGGGGTCTGCTGTGAGTGTGAGACCCGAAAAGGCAGAAGTCGGGAAGGAGAGGCTGCGGGTAAGGGTGTGCACGAAAGTGAATGTGCACAAATGGGGCCATGCGGTGGGCGACCAAAGCAGAAGCGGCTGGCAGAATAAGCGGGCCAAGGCCGAGAGTCCACTGGGTGCACGCGTCCTACCCGGAAATGACTGGGGGATAGGTGGGGAATGGCATGGTAACCTGAAAAAAAGGTGGGTGTGAGCCATGTGAAGGGGTCTGCGGTGAGCGCGAGACCCGAAAAGGCAGAAGTGGGGAAGGAGAGGCTGCGGGTAAGGGTATGCACGAAAGTAAAATGTGCACAAATAGGGCCATGCGGTGGGCGAACAAAGCAGAAGCGTCTGGCAGGATGGTGGTGCCGGAATAAGCTGTGCACATGTCAGGCCATGCTTCGAGTAACTTATAGAGATGGGGCTGACAGGATAGTAGGGTTGAGAGCAAAAGCGCCGAAGGGGCGCCTGTGTATATGCTGCTAATAATTAAAAAATGCATATGAGAACTGTATTATCGCAAATGATGGAAAAGATATCTCACCTGAAAGAAAAACAAGAAAGGAAACAAGACGGAGGGCATTGCTGTGGGGAGGGGGGGGGGGAGGAGAAATGCACACGGCGGGCAGGGCAGGGGGCGGAGCGGGGAGAGCGGCATGAGGGTGTGAAGCAGCCGGGGCCTTTGAAGTGAAGCTAAGCTTCACTTCAAAGGTGTGGGAGGAGTGCGGCTGAGGGAACAGACGGCGATTTGGTGATGTGCACGCGCATTTTAGGTCAATGCGCTTGCGCATTGACCTAAAAGCCACGGGCACAGCAGCAAATCGCCACAGTTAGGTAAGCTTTGTTTAAAGCCCTATAGTCTCGCTTCTCTCAATGCGCATGCGCATTGATAGGTCACGAGACCTAAAAATTGCACTCGCAAAGGGCCAGATTCTCAGAATCTGGCCCTTTGCGAGTGCAATTGAGCTTGATGAATCTAGCTGATAGTCTTTCCAGGCGTTGTCTTCTTTTTGGATCACCAAATTGTACATCGTGATTTACACCGCAGCACTGATCCATGCAAAAGTGTCAGTGGCAAAGTCCTTGGGCGTATGGGAATGAGCCAAGACAAAAAAGGAAGAAAACCCCACTGGGAAGTAGTGTTGGCCAACGTAGATAGCATCTTTGATACATATCTTCCGCGGTTCCTTAGCTACACCCTCCTAGCCCTACCTAATGTCCTGACATACCCCCTTCACTCTCCTAAGGGCAAGGCAATAACCTTAGCATTGTGTGCGTCCCGGCAGGTGCTCATGGCCAACTGGGGAAAGGACTATGTGCCAGAACACATCGACTGGCTACATAGATTATGGGTAGGGCTCCTGGTTTTATGATACTTATTTTTACATTTCCATCTGTATTAATCCATATTTATTTTTTACCTATCTTATTGGTACTTATCCATATTTATTTTGTGTTTTAAAAGTATTTGGAGTGGTAACATAGTGTATTTTCAGTTATTTAACTCATAAATATGCACTCATACTTTGATGCCTGTTGCGTTTTAGCAGAGCAGGCAGTATAGCCGAACACTATACCCTCATGTACATATTAGCAATATATACTAATATATGTTAGCATATGCCTGCATTTAAGGAAATCTCATCCTGGTTTTTGACTCCCAATGCTGTTAATCTGCTCAGATGTTGACTTGGAATTCATGAAGGAAAGTGTCGAAAGAAAATTACAAAAAGAACAATTTTCTGGATGTTTCAGCTTTTAAAAAATAAATACAGACAGGAAACACCATGTTTTCTGTTTGTATTCATCTGTAGAAATCAGTAAAAACGGAAAACTGGGAACCTTAATTATGGGATACTCTGGGCATGGAGAAGATTTCTAACTCTATCAATTGCCAGCTACGACAGTTTGAGAAGCAACGGGGCCCTTATGTGAACTTCCCTGTTAACGAGTTTCGAGAGC
Organism: Lissotriton helveticus; assembly: GCF_964261635.1. Classification (NCBI taxonomy): domain Eukaryota; kingdom Metazoa; phylum Chordata; class Amphibia; order Caudata; family Salamandridae; genus Lissotriton; species Lissotriton helveticus. The sequence continues at coordinate 1,589,022,588 of NC_136068.1, read as the reverse complement.
TAACCTGCCGCAGATACTTACGAGTTTTGCTCCTCATGTACCTGCACTAATCCACAGCGGTGTGTCTAGACCTATGTCTGCGAGACTTTAGTCAAACTCTTTGTCTTCAACTTGATGTCGATGCTGGTGTGTAAAGGGGTGTTTGGTTTCCTGTTTTGCTTCCTCTGCTTTCCCCCGTTCCCACTCTATGGTGTCCCTCTACCCCCTTCTTTCTCTCCACCTCTTCCCCTTTTCCCACCTTAATCAGCTTTGCAAGCCGCCCCGGCCAACGGCTGTAGGTAGGAGTAATGTGGGTTATTTTGTTAACAAGACTTAATAAAATAGATTTGAACCATAAAAAACAAGAGAAGGAGGTTGCTGTGCCACTACCCATCATGAGAAACAATGCAGTGCACGAAAAATAATAAAGAGTGGAGCCTCAAAATGAAAAATGAAGATAGATATAACATCTACCATTTAAAAAAAGACAGTCTCTAGAAAGAAGTGCTTCTAATAAAGAAACTCATCTTATACAAAAAACTAGGCAGTCCCGAAGAAGACTTCCATAGACTCAGCCCCCAATAGGCAAAGTCGAAAAATGTAAGCACCAAGATTTGAGATGTTTCAATATAAAGGAGTTTAATTCATTTAACACATGAGCCACTAATGGATTTTAAAAGGTGCAAATTCTATCCCAATATGTTCTGTGCTTTCAGTAGCTGCTGAATTATTCAGTTTTTTGGGGGATTCATAGGCCTAAACCCCAGCAGTCTGAAATGGGTTGAATCTTGGGTCTGTCAACTTCTCTTTAAATGAATTTGACTTGGATAGCCCTGGGACTATGACAGAGCTCAATTACCCCATAATTGTCAGCTCTGACCCGCTGCAAACCTTGCCTGACATCCGGTATATCTTCGATATGGCAATGCTGGCTGTCTCAATATTGTTGATGAAACATGAGTCAAGGGAAGTGAATCAGAGGACTCATCTCAGCAAATCTATGCAGTATTTCCTTAAAATTAATTATCCTCCCTTTACTGAACTCTCTTTCACTGTCCCTCCTCCTTTTTTCCTCCTTTTCCTCAAAGAGTATAGCCAAACCCTCCCGCCATAGCAACAGACCCAAATCAAGCAGCCATCAATCTCGCACAGTGGATCACCCACTGCGCTAACGAACTAGCACCCTTGAAAAACCATCCCAACAAGCCAGGAAGCAAAAAAGCCTCCTGGTTCAACGATGACCTCAAGAACTCCAAAAAGAACTGCCGCACCCTCGAGAAAGCCTGGCGAAGAAACCCAACCACAGACAACATGACCGCCCTCAAGAACGCCACCCACAAACACCACCAGCTGATCCGCACCACAAAGAAATCAGCATTCAAGGATAGACTGGACGGCAACGCCCACAACAGCAAGGAACTCTTCAGCATTGTCAAGGAGCTCACCAATCCCAGCGCCGGCAACAACGACATCAATCCCTCTCAAGACCTCTGCGACTCTCTAGCCTCGTTCTTCCACAGCAAGATCGCAGACATACATAACAGCTTCGGCGACCAGCCCACTCCCCTTACCACTGAACCGAAGCCCCCCACCACCACCCTCCGCGCCTGGGCCCCAATCAACACCGATGACACCATTCGCTTGATGAACTCCATCCACTCTGGATCGCCAACCGACCCATGCCCCCATCACATCTTCAACAAGGCCGACTCCGTCATCGCACCCCAACTCCGGGACATCATCAACTGCTCCTTCAACACCGCTATCTTCCCAGAAAGCTGGAAACACGCCGAGCTCAGCGCCCTCCTGAAGAAACCTACAGCAGACCCCACCGAACTTAAGAACTACCGCCCCATCTCGCTCCTCCCGTTCCCCGCAAAAGTCATAGAGAAGACCGTCAACAGTCAGCTTGCCACCTTCCTTGAGTCTAACAGTTCCCTCGACCCCTCACAGTCCGGCTTCCGAGCCAACCACAGCACTGAGACCGCCCTCATCGCAGCCACAGACGACATCCGGAAACTGCTCGACAACGGGGAAACTGCGGCCCTCATCCTCCTGGACCTCTCCGCAGCGTTCGACACGGTCTGCCACCGCACACTTGTACAACGCCTCAGGAACGTCGAGATACAAGATAAGGCATTGGATTGGATCATCTCGTTCCTAGCCGGAAGAACCCAGAGAGTCCGCCTCCCCCCTTTCAAATCAGAGGCCACCGAAGTCATATGCGGCGTTCCACAAGGATCATCGCTCAGCCCCACCCTCTTCAACGTCTACATGAGTCCCCTCACATCCATCGCACGCCAACACAACCTCAACATCATCTCCTACGCAGACGACACCCAGCTGATCCTCTCCCTCACCAAAGACCCAACCACCGCCAAAACCAACCTACACGAAGGGATGAAAGACGTAGCCAAATGGATGATGAACTGCTGCCTAAAACTGAACTCCGACAAGACGGAAGTCCTCATCCTAGGATCATCCCCCTCTGCCTGGGACGACTCATGCTGGCCCCCGGCCCTAGGCAGCGCACCCAAACCAACGGACCATGCTCGCAACCTGGGATTCATCCTAGACTCCTCCCTCTCGATGACCAGACAAGTCAACGCCGTCTCATCATCATGTTTTAACATCCTACGCATGCTCCGAAAGATCTTCCGATGGATCCCCACCGAAACAAGGAAGACGGTCACCCAAGCACTTGTAACCAGCCGACTAGACTACGGAAACACCCTCTACGCCGGAACCACAGCCAAATTGCAGAAAAGACTTCAACGCATTCAAAACGCCTCCGCCCGACTCATCCTTGACTTACCTCGCCACAACCACATATCCGGTCACCTGAGAGACCTGCCCTGGCTCCCCGTCAACAAGAGAATCACGTTCCGTCTCCTCACCCGCGCACACAAGGCCCTCCACGACGTAGAACCCAGATACCTCAACACTCGCCTTACCTTTTACACCCCCACCCGCCAACTACGATCGTCCAACCAAGCCCTCGCCGCGATTCCACGCATCCGAAGAGTCACCTTGGGAGGAAGATCCTTCTCCTACTTGGCGGCCAAGACATGGAACTCACTCCCCACCCACCTCCGTCTCACACAGAACCACCTCTCCTTCAGAAAGCAACTCAAAACCTGGCTGTTCGATCAGTAGCGTACCCCTCTCCCTTAAGCGCCTTGAGACCCTCTGGGTGAGTAGCGCGCTATACAAATTCCTGACTTGACTTGACTTGTGGTGTTATGGGTTACATTGGTTGACCTGGAAGGTCAGTGTACGGAAAAGACCATTTGTTCGAATTGATGGAACCTGGCTCTGTAGATGGTATACCACTAGGTAGTTATACCATGCACAGCGTCCAGAGATTCCCCCAGAAGTGTACAGGGCTCAATACAAATCCAAAGTGCTCTATTTCTGGTAGTGTGGGTGAGCAGCCTTAGGCCTAACACAGAGGAGTGTATGGCATTTTTGTCTACAAAATGACCAATAAATGACACATGACTCAAAAAGGAGATCCACACCAATTTTATAAAAATATGCGTTGCTTAAGATTTATTTTAAGACAAAGTTCTTTGAAAAAGGTAAATTAAAAAAGTCTTTATTTAGATATAAAAAAATATCTTTAAAAGAGAATTCCAGTTCATGTTATTTACAAATACTAAAAACAGTACAAACAGTCAAATGCACAGCGAGAATATAAATGATCATCTCCTCGGTCTCCTGGTTACAAGAATTATTAAAACTGCTCCCCTAAGCTGTGATTACATACATAAAACAAACCATGATCACAGGGTACTATTTAAACTATTCTTATCGCTAATTACCCAATAGTTTGAGATTTTTAAAATGTGTTGATTAATTTAAAAAAAGTAGGGGAAAAGCTGTGGCAGACCGCTTTTGTTTAAGATTGCGATATGCATGCTGGATCAAGTTTGTCAGTCTTATGTTTAAATCTGTATTATCTGGGCTCAGTGCCGCAATAATGGCTTGCCTACAGGTCCAGCCGATTCCATTCCCCCTCAGCTTAAGCCTACGTTGGAGGTCGAAGGCGGGGCAAATGCAAACCACATGCAATAGCGTTTCTGCTACTTTGCCGCACCCTCTGCAAGTAGTGTCCTCCTCTGTACGACGCGTTCTTACACATTTTTTGATTGCGAGCTTAAATGCAGGCTAACTGGGGTTAAGGGCCCAGAGGCCGTCTGCTGACATTTGTTGGATATAATTCCTAAAAAGACGGCCAAATGTTCCTCCTGCGTTTTTCTCAGTTATTTCTTGCCTGACTAGGAACTCTAGTGTGCCTAGGTTGGATTGTCTTAATTTGTGGCAAAGATTAAGAAATACCCCAATACTGGAAACATCATAATTCAATAACCCCATCTCTACTCTAATCTGTGGAGGGGATGCAGAATATGGCAACTGAAGAACCTTTTTATAAATTTTAATCGTATGCTGATTTAAAACAGTGTTCAGTTTGCCCTTGAATATCCCTATACCATACGACAGGGTAGGGCCAATTTTCGCTTTCAGGACTTCCAGAAGGGGTGACAAAGTGGGACCTGACAAGTTTTTCGAAAGCTTAGTCAATGACACTGCAAGCGTTGTTGCTTTGACCGCAATCTCATCACGCTGCTTTGTAAGGTTACCCCTGGAGTCTAGGTGGACCCCTAGATATTTATACGACTTGCCTGTGGCGAGGCTATTGTTATTAAATGACCATCCGCCACCGGCATATAATAAACTAGGAAACAGTGTGTCCCCGCGCTTTTTGAACAAGGACTGAGCGGATATTCCAAAAGTTAGGGGGGAAGTATTATAGAGGGATCAAAGAAGAGGCTCATACCTTCGGGAACAGGTGAGTTTTTAATTTTTGACGAAATGTTTTTTCTGAAGGTTCCATTCTGAGCTCCGAGGGTAGTGCATTCCATTGTTTGATGGCCAGGTATTTAAAGGATCTACCGCCCATGCGTGCCCGGTGAATTCTGGGCACCTGGAAGAGCATACATCCTTGAGATCTTAAAAGTCGTCTGGGTTGATATTTGGTCAGCAAATTTTGGAGGTATTTTGGCCCTTTTCCTTGGGCGATACGATGAGTCATACACATTGTTTTAAATGTAATGCGCTCACGTATAGGGAGCCAGTGAAGTGTGGCTAGGGCACTTTTCCCTGATGATCTTCTTGATAAATTAAGTGCCAGGCGGGCAGCTGCGTTTTGGACGCATTGTAAACGCTAGAGCCCTTTTTTACTCAAACCCACATACAATGAGTTGCTATAGTCTAGATGGGGAGTTACTAGAGCAGGAATCAGGGTTTTCCTATTTGTGGTGGGGAGGAAATCCAGAGTTTTACGTAAGGTTTTGAGGATTCCGTAGCATTTGCCAGCAATCCCCCTAGTGTGGAGTTCGAGGGATAGAGTAGAATCTAATCTGACTCCTAGATTTTTCACCTGTTCCGAGGGCTTTGGTATTGCACCAAGTTCAGGTGTCCACCATGCAGACGACCAGATGGATGGATTTTTCCCCAACACAAGAAGCTCTGTTTTATTTGCATTGAGGCATAAACAGTTGGTATTCATCCATCTAGCTAGGTCGCTGAGGCATGCCGAGAAGCTAGTTGAGGCTTCCTCGGGTGGTCGAGACAGTGTCACCACTAACTGGGTGTCATATCGCTTCTTCCCAAACGGAACAACCTGGGTTTTCTTCATGTTGACTTCTAATTGGTTCTTAATCGTATATTGCAGCAGTGTGTCAAGAAGCCTTTGCAACCCCACCCTTGTGAGGCTAAACAGAACCAGATCGTCGGCATATAGGAGATTACCTAATGCAGTACCTCCTACCTTTGGCGGGTGGCTATTTACATCATCCAGGGTACTCGATAAGTCAGCTATGAACAGGTTGAAAAGGAGAGGGGCCAGCATGCATCCCTGCTTAACGCCTCTCGTTGTTGAAATTTTTCGCGAGAGATGCGTGCCGGACCCTAACTTCACTCGAACCCAGGTACGTAAGTGCAGTTGAATGATTGCATTCAATAATTTGTCTGGGATTCCCCACTTCCTCAGCTTTTCCCATAGGGCCTGCCTAGGGACCCTATCGAAGGCGGCTTTGAAGTCGACAAAGCAACAAAACACAAACCTAGATGTAAAAAGGGATTTGTCGACAATGGATGACACCACTAATAAATTGGTCATAGTCCCTGAGTTGGCGGTGAACCCGGTTTGGTTCATTGGCACCCGATTGTGATCGTTTGCCCAATCCCCAGGTCCTCCAAAAGGAGCCCTGCGTAGTGTTTCGCCTCAATATCCAAAAGGGCTATGAGTCTGTAGTTATTGGGGATAGCACGCGAACCTGATTTATAAATTGGGTGAATTATTGCACCCCGCCACGAGTCTGGGATTGTTGCAGTTCTCAAAGCATAGTTAAAAAGATTTGTTAACAATCCAGACCAGAAGATTATGTCCGATTTAAACAGGCTTTGTGGGAGGCCGTTGGGCCCTGGAGCTCCGTCTTGTCTAGCCTTTGTCACTGCGATGAAGACCCTGTCTTCGGGCACCTGGTAAGCCTCGTCAGACAGGTGTGTTGGCTAAATGGGGGTACACTCTTTAATTCCGAGACCGGTGCCCGTTTCTCCTGGCGATCCATGTCCTGCAGGATCTGGGTGGACTTGTGACTTACCCATTCTGCTTCTTGTATATTTGCAGTACCAAAGCTTGAAAGACTCGAGTTTGAATGATTGATTAGGGCCCAGAGTTTTTACTCTTACTCTCCCACACCAGTTTGCACCAGAATTGGTTTTCATGTGACCGCTTGTCCTTGGTGATCGCCAGCCTGAAAGCCTTTTGGGTTCTTTGATATGTATTTAAGATTTCACTGTTCCCAGGGAATTTAACGAGTAGCCGTAGCGCGTTGTTTCTTGCCTTTTTAAGCGTTTTTGTTTTAAAGGATGCTACCTTGAAAAAAGATAAATACATTCCTTAAATAGAAATTCTTCTCAGTTTTACAGTGGACACTTCGTGCAATTTTCAGTCTTTGCAATGTTAAGCTATGGAGGGAAACAACAATGCGGTTTTACAGGTAAGTATACCACTTACAATTCCAGTCTTCAGGTTGCAGGGTTAGCAGAGGCAAGGTTTAGGTAAGGACAAACACTAGACCACTAGTGACACAGGGGCGGCCGGTTGCAGAGGTCAAAGTTGAAGATCAGGGCCAATGTTACCCAATGGAGACTAGGGGTGCTTGAAGACACACTGCTTGCAGGTAAGTAAAGTGGCTGCAGGGCTCAATTTGGAAGTTTAGGCAAGCACGGGGTGGGGCCACAAGACAGCACTAATCATACACCACCAGCGGGACAGGGCCGGCCGGGTGCAAGGTGCAAACATGGTGTTGGGCACCCAATGTACTTCAATGGAGAAACTCGGTTTGGAAAACAGGCTCCAGGTGACAAACTGAAGGCTGTACGAAGGAAAAAAGCAACATCAGAGGTAAGTTTAGATGCTGTAGGTCATAGGGATACCGTTGTTTGAGCTCCTCAAGGCCCAGGGGCTTCGGGTACAGGGGTGTCCTTTGACATCTGTTTCACTTCCCAGAGCCGGTCGGTGGGACCCTTTGGACTCACACTGTAGGCATCGTCGTGGATCCTAGGAAGTGTCAGCCATTGCTGGACTTGGACTCAGGATCGCTGGGGAACCTTTTCTGGGTCAGTGGGCCACCTGGACACAAGCTTGAGGCGTCGGGTGCAGAGTGATCAGGGATTGAGGATCCGGAGGGCACCAGAGTCTTTTGGGTTGATTTCTTGTGGACAGAGCTGCTGTCCTCCGGAGTTCTGATCTTCTTCAAAGGCAGGCAGTCCTCCCAGGGGTTGTGGGGGTAGTGGCTGCAGGACAGGTATTGTTCTTTTGGCAGGGTCTTTGAAACTGCAGACAGGCTGGAAGGGCTGGGGCCAAGTCAGTGGGCTTCGACAGTATTCTCTGCACAGCGTTTTCTTCATCCTTCTTCTTATGTGAGCAGTAACTAGTTTCAGGGTCTGGGGCAGACACCTAAATACTAGATTCAGGGGCGTTTTAAGGGAGTGACAGGAAGGGCCAATGGGCACCTTACCCGGGGTGTCTACACCCTCAATTATGCCACCCTCTTCTGGGAGGGGGCAGAGTTCTAGACCTGTTTGGAGGAGTGCCCCCATCTCCATGATGGCAAAGACTGAAAGATGTGATTCACCTCACCTTCTGCACCTTAGGGATGGAGTTGGCAGAGGTGGGCACACCTCCTATTCTTCCTAGTTTTTCCTGCCGCTTTTCCCGCCCAAAGTGGGGGTCTAAAACGGGGGCTGCTATCTGCTGCTCGCAGCAGAGACTGGGGGTTGCATTACAAAGATGTCAGGCCTTTGAAGCTTCCCTCTTGAGCACTGTGCCCTTCCTGTGGGAGGAGATGTGACACCTCTGCCTAGGATGCGCCTTGTTTCTGGTTCCAGAGAGCAGAGGCTCTGAACCAAGGGGTCCCGAAACATGTTGGGTGCTGGCAGGCTGCCTAATGCCAGTCTGTGACCATACCAGGATTGGTAGGTTTTCAGGGGGCACCTCTGAGGTGTCCTCTAAGTACATGTTTCAATACATACCACACTGGCATCTGTGTGGGTTTATTGAGAGGAGTAGTTTGGTACCAAACACTCTTGTGTTCAGAGAAGCCATCATGGGCCTGTGGAACTCGAGTTGTCGAGTTTCTAGCCCATGTACTCTCTGTGAATATACCTTTAAATCCCGCATTCTTTTACCCCGCAGGGAATCACAACGCGGTCTTTACAACAACTGCGTTGTGATTCCGCATACCATTACTCCGCAAGTCGGAACAACGACTTGCGGAGGGGGGAGCCGGAAGTTGGAATAATATAATTTACTATTCCAACTCCAGGCTGTGCGGACACTAGGGAAGGTGTTGGATTTTAAATCCAACACCTCCTCCACCCCACCGCAAGTCGTTGTTCCGACTTGAGGAGTAATGGTATGCGGAGTCACAACGCAGTCGTTGTAACGACCATGTTGTGATTCCCTGCGAGGTAAAGGATTCGTTGTAAACGCTGTTTACCACTCTCTATGGCTTCCCTGGCACTTACAATATTAGGGAGTAGACTTAAATTTTGTAGGGGCATATTTGCTCAAGCAGATATGCCCACACATGAGATATTGTGCACTCTGCCTTAGGGCTTGTAAGACCTGCAAGAGGGGTGACTTACCTATACCTTAGGCAGTGCTGGTTGGCGTGGCACACCGGCAGTGTGCCATGTTGACTTTGTCATTTTTATGTGCACCAGGGCATGCATGCTGCAGTGGCAGTCTGCATTGTGAGGTGAGGGGTCCCTCGGGGACCCTCTTCAGTCCCAATACCCTAGGTACCTTGGTACCATTTACTACGGACTTACAGAGGGCCTGAAGGGCCAATTGTTGAACAGTTTTAGGGAAGCAGCACTGCCACATGGGACCTGGTTTGTATGGACCCTGTGCACTACACTCCAAACCACATAATTTCCAGGCAAAGTGTGTGGGGGGGGGGCCATGTTAAAAGAGGCACGTTCTCACACAAATGCTCTTATCAGGGAGGTGCCATGCCCACAACCTCTAGGCCTTCATTGCATGAATTAAGGGTTTGTCCGTGATTTAACCTTTCCATAATCAATGCTTGGCTGATCTAGAGGTTTGGTTTTGCCTTGATCATGGTCAGACCATTCTCTTCCTGAAGCTCAACACATAGTCCACAACATCATTCTGAGGGCTATAGGGTTTCCTTACAAACTCTCCTTGACTACAATGATGGTGTCTAATATGAGAACGGATGTTCTGAGGCAACTCTATATAGATAAACAGCAAGCCTAACAACAAGATATTAACTTTCATAATAATTTTAAAGCTTAATTATTCCATTATATTTCATATTTATTAACAGCCCCCTATTCTCGTTAATCTATAACGAGGTCAAAATGTCAAATTTCTTAGACCATAAATGATAGACCCTCTGCATCTAGTGAGGATGTTCTAAGGACTCACTTTCCTGCTTTTCACTGTTTTTAGGTCTCGCCTAGGCAGCGCGCATGCGCTGTCTAGGAGGACCTTTAACCTAACCATCTGTCTGCTCATTTTCAAGCACACACTCATGCTTGTGGTGGCTTCCACCTTGCGGGAGCGAGCAACCTTAACCCCGCAGGAAACATTTTAATTATAATCAGTGCGACAGCCGCCCCAGCCTCATCTCTAAGTATTGCGGCGGCATGCATTTCTTTTGTCTGTGTCAGTTTTCTCTTCCCCACCCTGCTCTTTTACAAATACTGCATGCGAGTACTGTACAAGACAGCATTAGCAGGAAAAGCCAGTTTATTTTTAATAATATTACACATATACAACATCTGGCGAATGCCGCTGCCACACCGTCCCCAGTCTTCAGCTCTATACGTAGCGTTGGAAGCCAAACCGTTTATGCACCAGCACTCACCGGGGGCGGAAATTGTACATCTGAGTGATGATTGGAGGGACCCAGCGGTCAGTGTGGAAGACAGACTCCCCAACCTTCCAGCCAGGAACATCTTACATCATTTTGGCTTCCTCTACAAGATTCTCCCGCATCTGCCGCAAAATACTCCGGTCAGATTCTGCTAGCAGGAGGGGCATCAGTGCCACGCGTGTCTCTAGATCTTCAATCAGTAGGCGCCTTCTCTCCCTGATCCACTTGAATACAGTCCAGTATCCAAATATGCTCGTGCCGATCCCAATAGCAAACATGGAGTAACCAGAGAGCGCCCTCCGAGGCAGGTGCCTCTTGTAGTCAATGGAGCCGTACCCCCCAGGGGCGGCATGTCCTGCTTCACCTTTACAGCCATCGCCGCCATCTTGGCTCCGCCGGAGAGCCAGTGCATGACATCACACAGCACCGTACGAGACATGCCTCATAGTTTAGTTAGCGTTCTTTAGCACTCGTTGGGCACCGTCAATCAATCATCTATTTGTGTAATGTTTATTCAGCCCCCTGCCCTGGCAATGGTTACACACAGAAGGTCTCTAGGTTGTTTTAGACTGCATGTAATTTTTTGCAGGACACTGTCATCCCGGTGTGGACGCCCTCTTTCCCTGTGAGCTTTTATCACCATACGCTTTTTTCAATCCCGCAACAGCATGTCTATATCTCTCCCCATACTGTCGACGAACAATTACACCAGTGCAGCACTACCTTGGAATCAATGCAGCACCACCACCTCCGCGCAGCACCAGCACTGATTCACTCAGTGCCACCGCAGCATCACTCAGCACCACCTCAGCACCAGCGAAGAATCTACTCAGCATCACTCAATACCACCACTGCACCACTTCGGCATGAGCACAGCACCTCTTCCGCATCAGTGTACCACCACCAGCAAAGCACCAACTCTGCACCAGCGCAGCCCCATCAAAGCATCAGCACAGTACCACGTCAGCACCAATGCAGCACCACATCAGCATCAGCACATCTCAAGCACAGCAACAACTCCGCATCACTGAGCACCACCTCCATACAAGCACACCACCACCTCAGCACCATGTCAGTATAACTCTGCATCACCTGAGCATCAGCACATCACCTCAGCACCACGACAGACAAACTGGAAGACGTATTTGTTAATTCTTTTTTTAATAGTGTCGTTCATTTGTACATAATGTTTACTTGGTTAAATATAAGGTAACAAAAATGCTTATAACACTTTATTATAACTTTTCAACATGCTCCGCAGCAGCCACAATGCTCTACAACATTGCCTAAACACATTGGCAAGGCCAATAGCTCTAGCTAAACACTTATAAGATCCCAAAGGCGAGACCTATTGACTATGCCAGTCCTTGTTTAACCTTCCAACGTCCTGTTTGTCCTAGTAAGGTACGAGATTGAGAGCTTGTAAGTCACTTCATGTACATATGTTCTACATAACTTTCATGTATATTGACATGAAGTTGGTCATTAATGACCTCCTTGGGAAATCCAGTACAGGGAAACAAACCCCCCCATGGGGCTCAAGCTACCAAAAGAGCAACCAGATGGTCACTGTCTCTGGATATTTTGTGCAATCCACCATAAGAAGAGCAGGTTAGCTGAGGTTTGTGGCTAGCCCAACAGCACAAAATTGCCCATCCCTCAAAAATGCTACAAAGCAGTCTCATGCCACGAAAAGGGGGGTTTACCTATGCCTCTTATGAGAACGATTTTGTGCACATTAATGAACCATGCAGAGAAAACCACATTAATTAGTGAACTCTGACAACAATGTCATTTGCATTTAAGTCTTTATGCATTTGGATATTTAAGAAAAAACAAAGAAGGATACATAGTCAACTAAACATTGAGCAAACATCAATTTTGTCGGGGAAAAGCTTAACGAATTATTGTGTTACACAAATTAGACTCAAAAAAATTGATACAAACAAATTTACAAATGGTGAAACGCTATTTACAAACTTACAAGTGTAACAGTATCATACAGTCATGTGAATTGGTGCTAGAGGACAATGCGACTTATACTTTCAATCACACTTCCTGTCGCTATCTAATTCTCACAAACCAATTTTCAAAAGCGCAGAAATGCGCATCCAATTTTAATTAAGACAAAAAAACGGTGACTTATTGTCACAATTGACTTTATGCCGACGCGTTTCGAAATCCAATGTAAGAATCATCGGATTCTCATCAGGGCGTGGGATTTGTATCCGCTGATACTGTTTAGGGAAAAGAGAGGAGAGTCGGGTTTAGAAGGCTGCTCCTTACATAAATATTAAAAAAGCTTGTAACCCAATGAATGCACCGAAAGGTGCAACATACCTCATGCGACCAGTGGTAGTTGGTCACTAATAATTATTTCCAAAATCAGTTTTGATCATCAAACAATGCGGTCGTCAACCTGCAAGGGAGTGACATAGCTATAATCAGAAAATGCTGTATGGCTGTCAGATGGTACAACTAGTTGGACACAGGGGCGGTGTGTGTGACACCAAAGATTACCTCTAGCACCAATTCACATGACTGTATGATACTGTTACACTTGTAAGTTTGTAAATAGCGTTTCACCATTTGTAAATTTGTTTGTATCAATTTTTTTGAGTCTAATTTGTGTAACACAATAATTCGTTAAGCTTTTCCCCGACAAAATTGATGTTTGCTCAATGTTTAGTTGACTATGTATCCTTCTTTGTTTTTTCTTAAATATCCAAATGCATAAAGACTTAAATGCAAATGACATTGTTGTCAGAGTTCACTAATTAATGTGGTTTTCTCTGCATGGTTCATTAATGTGCACAAAATCGTTCTCATAAGAGGCATAGGTAAACCCCCCTTTTCGTGGCATTTCAATAGGCCCTACCTACCCTCTTTCCCACAGGGCCACACCCCTCCTTTTCTTGTATTCAAGTGCGGGTTTTTACCCGAGTGGGTAGGGATTGACACAGTGTGTCTTCCTTATCAGACAGTTGATTCATTCCATTGCAGGGGACACGTCTCCTGCATAGCATGGCAGAGAAGGACACGCTGTCCTTCACGGAGAGCCACATACAGAACCTCATTGAGTCATCTCCTTTTTCCAACATAACTTTGAGCACTTCAGCCAAACAACAAAATGAGGCGGATAAACTGACCCGTCTCCAGAAAAAACACATTCGAACCGAATTACACGGCCACTTCTTACTTAAACATTTGAAAGCGGGAACTATTCCTTGGGGGCTACAGGTAAAAAACATCCCGGTGATTTTCACCGAGGACGCAGATTATAAAAAGGGTTTTAGTCAGATCAATACCAAATGTAGTAGGGATCTCATGGTCCACACCATAGAGACAGCCCAACGTATCCGCACCCAGGAAGAAAAAGAAATTGAAGAGTTGATTAAGGCTATTAGTGATAATCAAACAGTGACGGAGGCCAAAATTCTCCTTGACAAAATCGAAAAGGAAATCCAGATTTTTAAGGACAACACCCTTAACATAAAAACATCACAATTTGAAAGGGACTCCAAATCATTTAAATTGGACCAAGTATATCCGTTCCTTAGAGAAGATTTCTATACTTCAGGTGAATCAAGAGGTGCTTTAACAACATTCCGAGGTAGATCCAGGAATAAGTTCCTCACTTTTTCGGATACTACATTGTCAGACTCGTCGTCAGAGTCCAGACAAGATAATTCGAAAAGACGGGGGGGTGCAGTGTCATCTCCTTTTTTAGGCAGAGGCGGACAGCCACAAGTCCGCTTCAAGCCACCTTGGGAGATGCGCACTCGCAACAAAACCTACAAGAGTTAGAAAAATCCTCTATAGTAAATCTTTCTGACAGACATCTAACTAAGGACGAAGTCACTCTATTATCCCTAGGCCTCAAGTACGTTCCCATGAAAAGAACTGACTTCACCCAATTGAAACTAGAAGCACTGGATTTTTGTCGTAAGATCAGGTTGAGGGTTTTCTTTGCGGATGCCGAAGTGATGTCCAACCAGGAAACCACTGGGTTAAGAGTCAAATCTAGGTTCACACCGACCCAGAATATCCCTAAACAAGTTACGGCCTTTGAACAGTCCGTCCTCTCCTCCCTTTCTAAACTTGAAAAACAAAAAAGTTTTGTACACAAAAATATGACCAAAGGGGTAACAACTGCCATCCAGGATCTCAAATCGGATACGTCTATTTTAATTAAGCAAGCAGACAAAGGTGGGGCAGTGGTGATCTGGCCCCGCACTATGTATTTAGAGGAAGGCACTAAACATGTTAACAACACAGACTGGTACAGACCAGTCAAGGAAAACCCGGTCAAAGCAATTCAAGAAAAAATTGCAAGTATCACTAAGGCAGGTTTAGAGGAAGGGTTCTTAGGACCCAAAGAATTCGAGTTTCTAAACAAAAAATCACCTAGGACGCCAGTCCTTTACTTTTTACCCAAAATTCACAAGAATGAGCGCACACCACCTGGCCGACCAATTGTATCGGGGTGCGATTCTGCACTAGAACCGGTCTCCAAGTACATAGATTTTTTTCTAAAACCCTTTTTACCACAGGTGAAATCGTATCTCAGGGACACCACTGATTTCATCAACAGAATGGAGGGACAATCATTCAATAAAGACACTCATTTGATGGTGACCCTTGATGTCAATTCTCTCTATACCCAGATACCTCAAGACGAGGCACTGGAGGTTCTAGAGATATATCTTGACCAACGCGAGAGACCACATGGAGTCCCCACTTCTTTCATCCTATCACTTGCTGAAATCACACTACGCAGTAATTATTTCACATTTGAAAATGCGTTCTTTGTCCAAATTAAGGGCATCGCCATGGGCTGCCCATATGCACCTGAGATGGCGGTACTTTATATGGCCCAATACGAACAGCGGTTCATATACAACAACAATCCATTTGGTGGCCATATAAGTCAATGGCTTAGATACATTGACGACGTCTGGCTCCTATGGCAAGGAGACCAGACGGAACTCGACCAGTTCTACAATTGGCTAAATTCTCGGCACAGAGACATCAGTTTCTCCATTGAATCAAGTAAAAGCACAATGACTTTTTTGGACATCACAGTAGGCGTCCGCGATGACATCCTTACAACCACCTTACATAAAAAAACCACCGATAGGAACACCATCCTTCATTTCAAAAGCTCGCATCCACGATTTTTGAAAGAAAACCTCCCTTTTGGGCAGTTGCTCAGAATAAGGAGGAATTGCACTGAAATTGCAGATTTTGAACAACATGCAACAAATTTTTGCGCAGAAATGGCCAAAAGGGGTTACCCCAAAAAACTCCTCAATCATTCGAAAAAACGCGCCAGATTCACTCCTCGGGAGAATCTGCTTCAAAAAAAAGACAAAAATGAAACAAATGAGTTGGTGTGTGTCACGACTTTCGGTCCACACACGAATCAGTTTAAACGTATAATTCTCAAAAATTGGCATTTGTTGGAGGATTTGGAACATCCCCTAAAGAAACCCATTTTCGCCATGCGCAAAAATAAGAGCATTGGGCAACATCTGATCAGGGCAGACAGTTACATTCCGAAACAAAAAAGTGACTTGATATCACAGTGGAACCTTAAACCAATAAGCGGGCACCACAAATGTGGCAACTGTGTATCGTGTTCGACTACTCTGGAAGGTAACACATTCGACCACGATGGGGTCAGATGGAAACACGAAATGTTCACGAATTGCAGGACTAAGAATGTCATCTATGCTGTCGTTTGCCCCTGCAATAAAGTGTACATAGGCAAAACAAGTCAAGCAGTTAATGTACGTATCACACAACACCGTTCGAGGCTGAAGAAAAAGGTGACATCTGCACCCATGGTGGAACATTTCATGAATAAAAACCATGGTGAAAATGAGTTCAGATGGACAGTACTGACATGGGTGGATCCCAAACATTGTTCGCAGGACATTGAGGCTGCACTATTACGCAAAGAGGCGTACCTCATCATGAAGTTCAACAGTGTCAATAATGGGTTAAACGTACTAAGTGAGGTAACAAGAATATGATCGGTTTCATTAATCAAGATCGTCCCTTTCCTAAGAGAACTACATGTCCCATAATCCTTAGCGGCATGAGTCACAGTAACCCATCCACCTAATTCGCTGGTCACAACATGTGACCACTGGGTGGCCATTCTCCATTGCTAGCGCGGTAGCGTTCCGCCTTCACTGCCCTCCTGTTTGGAATACACCGCGGCAAATCAAGCACTAACGGTGAGTCTTGCTCCCCCCTCTTGGGCGCACTGACATGCTTGGCTCCACATGCTGGGCTCAATATTAATACTTAGTCGGTTTCTGATTTAGGTTAAAGCCGAAATAGAGCCACCCTTGCCCTCCCTGAAGCAAGTCAAAACGCCAGGAAGGTTGAAAAGTATGCAGTCTGTTAGGAATTCAGCACCAGCGAATCGTGCACAAAGTAAGCTTCTCTCCCAAACACTTTGGGCTTGTGATAATTTCTTTCTTTAACAAAAACGTGATCTGTTATTCTAAATCCAAACATCCAATTTTGGTTTACAGTATAATTCGAGGGACAGAATATTCACAATGAACCACTCACTCCTCGAGTCCTGAACACTCCGGATTCGAAGGTAATCTTTGGTGTCACACACACCGCCCCTGTGTCCAACTAGTTGTACCATCTGACAGCCATACAGCATTTTCTGATTATAGCTATATCACTCCCTTGCAGGTTGACGACCGCATTGTTTGATGATCAAAACTGATTTTGGAAATAATTATTAGTGACCAACTACCACTGGTCGCATGAGGTATGTTGCACCTTTCTGTGCATTCATTGGGTTACAAGCTTTTTTAATATTTATGTAAGGAGCAGCCTTCTAAACCCGACTCTCCTCTCTTTTCCCTAAACAGTATCAGCGGATACAAATCCCACGCCCTGATGAGAATCCGATGATTCTTACATTGGATTTCGAAACGCGTCGGCATAAAGTCAATTGTGACAATAAGTCACCGTTTTTTTGTCTTAATTAAAATTGGATGCGCATTTCTGCGCTTTTGAAAATTGGTTTGTGAGAATTAGATAGCGACAGGAAGTGTGATTGAAAGTATAAGTCGCATTGTCCTCTAGCACCAATTCACATGACTGTATGATACTGTTACACTTGTAAGTTTGTAAATAGCGTTTCACCATTTGTAAATTTGTTTGTATCAATTTTTTTGAGTCTAATTTGTGTAACACAATAATTCGTTAAGCTTTTCCCCGACAAAATTGATGTTTGCTCAATGTTTAGTTGACTATGTATCCTTCTTTGTTTTTTCTTAAATATCCAAATGCATAAAGACTTAAATGCAAATGACATTGTTGTCAGAGTTCACTAATTAATGTGGTTTTCTCTGCATGGTTCATTAATGTGCACAAAATCGTACTCATAAGAGGCATAGGTAAACCCCCCTTTTCGTGGCATTTCAATAGGCCCTACCTACCCTCTTTCCCACAGGGCCACACCCCTCCTTTTCTTGTATACAAAGCAGTCTCAGGCATAACTGACCTACACAAAGCATCATAAACAATTCATTAAATTAAGGTGCAATCTAGGTTAAATGTGTATTGAAACCGGATTCAGCGTTTTTCTCCTTTTTTAGGTCGAGCTGGTAAACTGCATCCAAAGGATGCAGGTGTCCAGCTGGAGACCTAATGTTGTCTGTCTCGGGGGGAGGAAGGACAAGAGGGTGTTACGAGCTTGAAAGCGGCCGGATTTGGGTGCGCGAACGCGCACGTTCCGTCCCGCGCCGTGCACTTCCCTCCCATACTCCCAGCAAGTCAGCCTAACACGCATGCATGCACACAGACACACACACGCGCGCACACGCACTTACTTACACACACACACGCAGGCACCCAGACGCAGGCAGACACATACAGGCAACCCCAGGCAACCCCCTCTCCCCTCCCCCCTCCCCTCTCTTACCTAACCGGGCTTGGCATGCAGATTTAACATCGTGTGCGCGCATGCCCAGCCTCACGGCGCCGTGCACATCTCCTGTCTGTCCCACATTCACACAGCGCCTCTCTCATTCACGCACGCAGCCCCCCCCTGAACACACACACAGACACGCACATACACACACCCGCCCCCCCAACTAAGCCCCACTCACCCATCGACGTCCTCAGTCGCCCCTCCTGACTTCTGCAGCCACCGCGCGACAGCCGTGACGCTCCAGAACTTCCGGTTTCGGGACGTGCACGCTCACGGCTTGTTTATTTTTTTTTAATGTGTTGAATGTTCGGGGTGTTTAGTTGTACGAAGTCACCCTGTCTTCGCTGGGTTCTTGTTGACCACAGCTACTTATGGTTGTACAGTATGATGTCAAATGGTGGCTTCGTCAGATTTGCCTCCACCCAGCGCGAGCTGTGCGAAGTTCTCTGCCGGGGGCAATAAAATGTGTTTTTTGAATCCAGGAAGCTCTGCTTTCCTTTACTCACCCTACCCACCCCTCCTTTCCCAGGGTCTGCGTGACCGCAAAGCTCACACCACAGGCGAAATGACCGTGTTCTTACATATTATAAACCGATTTTCACGTGAGGGGTCTCATAACTAACGTAAAAATTGGTGCGAGAATGCAAGGAGAAGAAAAAAAGAAAATAACTAGTACGACAAGCCAGATTGATATCCCTGGCTTAGTTTATAAGGTAATGAGCGCAATTACCAGGTATTTTTTTAAATCATATGTGGCAAATGTGGATGAAGCAGAACGAAAGCATATTGTGCAGCCAACCCCAAGCGAGTGGAAGTAGAGGTAAGACTTCCAGTCTGGAATTACTTGACCTTCTCCACGCCTCCCTGACTCTGTTTGAAGTTACTCATACACAAAGAAATGATGAATCACCCTCGCTCACAAAGATGTTGGGCCTGCTCAAAAAGTAGCAAGTTAAAGCATTTCAAGAACCCTGTTCGGGCTCAAATCACATTGTCTTTTTTTTGGCTCCCTTTGAATATTTTTCCCAGACCAGAAGCAAAATGATCCTCTGCTACTCCCTCAAATACCCCCTCTCACAAGTCCCCCCAGACCCCCCTCCCATGCCTTTCTTTTCCAGAGTGGACAAATCTAGCCAGGCAAAGTGGCACTTTACAGCTCCCCACCCTTCTGTAAATGGAACCGGATCTGGTTCTTGTAGTGATTTATTTAGTGCATCACTGCTGGAGCCCCCTAGCCTGTCGCCTACTATTGACGTACGATAGAAATCACTGCACCTTCCTTTCACCTTTTATGTCTCTTAAATGCAGGGTATGTGTAAATGGGAGCTCCTGTGTAAAATGTTATGGTCCCAGGGAAGACATTAACACCATCTGAATCACTAGTGAGCACCATGCAGTGAACATAACATGAAATGGCCATACAGCTACATCTGGATTACAGCTTTTGTTAGCTCATACATGGGTATGCCAGTGGGCGCCGTAGCTGCAGAGGAAATGGCAGCGGATATCTTGTCTGGACCGGGCACTTGCAGTGTGTGTGTGTGTGCTGGAGCTGCATAGATAGGTGGGGAGAGATTCTGCCGATAATCGGAGGGGCTTGTGTACGGAAAAGTGCAGATCGGCTTCAGTGTGTAGTTGGGAATAACACCAAATGCACACTCTGATTACAATATCTGATTAAAATAACATATTTGCCACTGCCAACATAACCACACAGCTCACCGTAGCTCCTAAAAGTCAGCAGAGAGTGCTACATGTGGGCATTTCAGGATTAGCGCGTCGGCATTTAGACGTACTTACCAGACATTGAGACAGTCTTGTGTAAAGAAAGGAACTCGTGCAGATGCATGGAAATATCGGAACGTGGACGCACAAGTAAAGAGTGCCTTAAATTGACTCATCGTAACTTCCGTACTTACAGCGCTTAGAAGTGACACTTGGGGCATGACGAGCTATACAAACACGTTGGTATCCTACAAACGGAAGACATGTGCCAAGAGGGAAGCTCTTCCAGTTTGTATGGATAACATGGGCGTGTTGATACAATAGTCTATTACGAATTTCATTCATCTGGAAACCAGGAGGCAGAAAGCAACATTTTACTCATGGTGTTTGTTAGGGATGATGAATTCAAAAGCAGCAAATATTTGATTTTATGGCTTTTACTGAACGGTATTCCCACTTGCACTGATACTGTGTGTTCGTCTGCGAAGTGCAATAGGCTTACTGAGATGACAATATTTATAGGCGCTGCGCAAACGCGATTGGTCACGATGCATGTATACAGAGACCTAAAGACATATTGCCTTTGTTTAACGATCCCCCGGGTGCCCTTTTCCGAAATGGTGCAGCATTCTAGTCTTTACTCGCTGTCCGGCTCCCATCGGCGCTGTTTTTCGCCTAAGTGGGCTGGATGCACAGATACACAAATCTGTGCTTAATTTGAGCCGGTGGTTTCCGGTGCTCGGCACCAGTCAGCACTGGTACCCATGACAGTTCTTTTAATCCAGAGATGAGCACAATAGCTGTTGTTTATTAATTCAATATTTACTAAGAATGACTAATACCTCCTGCCAAAGCCATTATTTTAACTCTGATGTCCTGAAATTGTCAAAATTGTCACACTTGTAGTAGTGTGACTCATTAGTTATGCTGTTACTATAATTGACGTTATATAAAAAGGGTGGTCGATTACAAAACAGTTAAACATCTCATTACTAAAGAAGAAAGGTACATCAATTGAGTAAGTCTCATTTAGATTGCATTTAATCCAGCCACTTGCAGTGATTTGCTGCAGTTGTACATGTATTATATTTCAAATTCATACAATACATGGTAAATTCAACTTTATTCACTAATTCGTGCTCGGTGATTGTCAGATAAAGAAAGAGATTTAAAGAAGGGTAGGGTGTGTTTGGAAAAGAATAAGGGACAAAGAAAAGGAATTGTGTCCTTTAAACAATTCACTCTTATTCAACAAAACATTTCCAATCATGTTATAGATCACAATTTGTTCCCACAATGTACACTATACACATTAGTTGAATATGGCTCATTTTCCGGTAGGGTGTGTATGTGTAGGTCATGATGTCGACGTTTCGACCCCCAAGTACAGGGCAGATGGGTCCTCAGTTTGGGGTCTTCCTCAGGACAATTAAAAACAGTGACAGTGAGCACCTAGGAAAACAAAAAATGTGTGTCACTGGATGTAGTCAATTAAAATCTAAAAAACAAGGCCAAGAGTGGAGATGTACCTACATGTGCAGGCGATCGAGTGATGACCCGTCTGAGTTGGGACTCGTGCCTGTGACGTGGTTCTCTAAAGAAAATGGATTGCGGTTAGGAAGGATAATGGGGGCAGGTCCTAATAATCTGGACAACGCAGATTAACAACGACTTACTCTGTTCGCCCGTGCAGTGGATGGCGATACTGGGACCGGTCTAGCTGTGGGTGAGGCAAGCGTCCATCAATCAGCGGGTGGTCCAGTCGAGCGTGTAGATGAGTTACACAATCTAAAAGAAAAATAGAGGAACTGTATTCCTGGGTACGGCCACTCTATGTGGTAGACTAGAATAAAGGCAGGGGGTGGCGGTGTCCCTGAAATATATTTGACAGCGGCAATGGGCAGTGCAAGCAGAAGTGGCCCGCCGACTAAATCCCTGGCACTTGTGGTATTACAAATGAAGCACTATATATGGGGATATAAGGACATCACCACACAGCTCACCGTAGCTCCTAAAAGTCAGCAGAGAGTGCTACATGTGGGCATTTCAGGATTAGCGCGTCGGCACTTAGACGTACTTACCAGACATTGAGACAGTCTTGTGTAAAGAAAGGAACTCGTGCAGATGCATGGAAATATCGGAACGTGGACGCACAAGTAAAGAGTGCCTTAAATTGACTCATCGTAACTTCCGTACTTACAGCGCTTAGAAGTGACACTTGGGGCATGACGAGCTATACAAACACGTTGGTATCCTACAAACGGAAGACATGTGCCAAGAGGGAAGCTCTTCCAGTTTGTATGGATAACATACCCAACGCCCCACACACCCACCGCCACACACACCCACCGCCACACACACCCACACACACTGCCACACACACACACACAACCCCCCACACACACACCCCACACACACAACCCCACACACACACCCCACACACAACCATACACATACAACCCCACACACAACACCCCCACACACAACCACACACACCCCCCCCCACACACACACACAAAACCACACACACACAACCATACACACACAACTCCCCACACTCACAACCATACACACACAACCCCACACACAACCCCCCACACACACAACCACACACACAACCCCAAACACACAACCCACACACACAACCCCCCCTACACAACCCCCCAACGCACACACTCCTACCGCCCTCACTCTATCGCCCTCACTTTATTGCCCTCACTCACTCTATCTATCGCCCTCACTCTATCTATCGCCCTCACTCACTCTATCACCCTCACTCACTCTATCGCCCTCACTCACTCTATCGCCCTCACTCTATCTATCACCCTCACTCTATCAATCGCCCTCACTCTATCAATCGCCCTCACTCTATCGCCCTCACTCTATCGCCCTCACTCTATCTATCGCCCTCATTCTATCTATCTATGTTCTACCTGCACCTCAATGCTCTTGCTTCCTGACATTGCTATCTCTGGTCCCCTCGGGTGTGTCAAAAAAGTCATCCAAGAGCTCTTCGCTGATGCTCCACCCAGGGAGCGGGGAGAGAGAGGGGTGAAGCGACCTATAAGGTACAGACCAAGAGGCTTATTTTGAGTTTGGCGGACAACATACACCTTAACAAGCATTTACAATGCAATAGGTCTCGCATTATTAAAGTTGGAGTAATTGGCATTGTAAATGACAATGTCTTTTATTCATTGTTTTTAAAACCTGCAATCGGTGCATAAACACGCACTTTGAACGTATATTCCTTGCTTACAATGAGCAAAGCTGGCAGTAAAAGAGATTTACAGCCTTGCTTCTCATAAGCATGGACTATAAGTGCAAAGTGCTTGTTTACGCAACGGTGCAAATGAAGAAAAGGCATTGTCATTTACAATGCCAATAGCTCAAACTTTAATAATGCGAGACCTATTGCATTGTAAATGCTTGTTAGTATTGTGTTTTTAACATGGCATGTGTTGCTCTTTCCTTATCACTTTTGGTTTAAAACACAAGAGACTGACAGGGCCGCTGGAATTGTGTGTCAGAAGAGGAAGAAATTATGCAGCAAGGAAACCATTATGCGACATAATTTGGTACATTTTGAAGCAGTCTTACCTCATTCTCTTGTTATTTGTACACAGGACCCCTGTATGGTCAAAGGTTTCACGTTATCAATATCCTAACACTTAAGAACAGTTTTCAGCAACTGTAAGGTGACCTGTCTCCACCAAAAGCAGGCCTGCGACTGAGAGATGATGTGTGGTAGTATTGCCGGTAACTTTTGATAGGTTTGATCTAGATACAATTTGTGTTAAAATCTGCAAATTATGCAGAAGATTATGGATACAGTGCCCAGTGTGGCACATCTATAATTATATTCAAAATGTCCCTGCCGCAGAATGGCGTAATTCCAGTCAACATACTGATAATTTATTTTGAAGCAACAAGTATTAAAAGGAAGAAGTGGAGGAACATGGTTTGTACAGGAGGCAGTGTCAAATTGCATACTCATACAGTTTGTGCTACAGGAGTACAGCACTTTAACTAATTTCTTCATGAAATCGTACTTTAAAATTCCCTGTTTTCTATGTATTAGTCGTGTCTTGTTTTGTTGATTTCAAAATGAAAAGCTTACGTTTTTTTGTAGAAAAAAATATATTTTAATCAAGATTGTGTTTATTAAGGAACCCCTTACACCACCAAAGTTGTTTCTGTTGAAAGGCAAGAAAACACTTGGATATTTCACGAGTGGCTCTTCAGAACTACCTATAAAACCTGAGGCTTTTTACCAGTTTCTTTGCACATTGTATTGTAAAACGAACCAGATTCCCCTCGTTTTCTCCCTCAACCACTGTGGTGAGCAGGTGGGTTATGAGTGAGAGGCTCGCTGACTTTGTATGTTTCTGCTAAGGAATTTGAGTCCTGCCTCTTTGAAGGCTCGCCAGCTTCCACTGCATCATTGCGAGAGGGTTAACATTTAAGGTCCAGATTCTGTGTTCATTATGGCATATTTAATGTTACAGAAGAAATGTCTTTGTGAGTTTGTTACAAAGTAGAAGGTGCAGTAGGCTTGGCTCTTGCGATGTTAGAAATGGTGATATAGGCCAACAGGTGCATAGGCTGTCTCTTATGTTGCAAGAGATGTTATTTGCTAATTTTTAGCTACTATTTGCACGGACCTGGCTCTTCTGTTGTAAGATATGTCATTATTTAATTGTTATATGCTGCTATATGCAAGGTCTGTCTCCTATGATCTGAGCTATATCAACGTGAAACTGAGAATGAGTTTATATATGTAGATGGGCCATCTGTAATGTGTAGCACATGACAGTGTGTAATGCATAGAGCTAATATGGGCCTGGGGCTCTGTCTCCTAAGATGTAAGTATCATCATTGTGCACTGGTTATAGGCTAGTACGTCCCATGGGGTGCATCTTATAATGCAGGAGACATCATTATACACTGGTTATCAGCTGCAGAGGGGTCCCTCTTATTATGCCGGGGCTGCCATTATAGGCAGCTTATAGACAAGCATGTGCAGTGGTCTCTGTTTCTTATGATGCAAGAGAGGTCATTATGCACCAGGTAAAGGTTAGAATGTCCAGAGAGTTCTCTCTTTTATGATGTACGAGATGACATCATGCGCTGGTAAAAATCTAGTATGAGCAGAATGCTATCTCTTCTATGACATGGGTGATGTCATTATGCACCATTTATAGTCTAGTATGTCCAGCATCCTTTGTCTTTTATGATATAAGAGATGTCTTTATGGATTTTTATTATAGCATTTATATAGTATTTCATCCCCGTTGTGAGACACAGAAGAGCTTAAGCAGAGGAAGAGCATGCTACTAGCCTGGGGAAGTGAGTGCTTGGTAGTGTTGTACTTGTTGTGACCCTACGTAGAAAGCATTTTGATGTCATGCATTAGTGACGACAGAGTTGCTCTTGTTTTGTCTTGGCGCTGTGCCTAGCAGTGGGATGGAGAAGGTGTTGTGAGAGATAGGTGCATAGATTGTAATTGCAATTAGCCGACAAGGTCCTAGGTTTTATTTCATGGTTTCTCTTATGCTTTCAATACATATCACATGCTAATTACAGCAGCTGGGTCCACCACTCTGTAAATAATTGTGGATCTGGTAAGAGGAAAGGCAGATGGAAGAGGAAAGGAGAAAGAGGAACACATCTGTTATATGTAGTCCAGTTTGGTGGGAGATGGGTAGGGGACTAAAACATACAGGCAGCTACATAGCACCAACTTAGCCCGAGGGACAGTGGGGTACTGTATGTGTGTACCCAAAGAAAAAGGAGAAGTCAAAGGCTGCCTAGTAGTCCATATGGCAAGATGTGCAATCACAGAGATGCTGTCAAAAGAGCTAAATGATGCCTAATGGACAAGAATGGCAGGTGGTGGCACAAGTAATAGTATGGCTACTTTTGGAAGGCAGTTATACTGTCTGCAACTTTACAAATTTAGCTCATGAACAATGAAAGAAGTGGAGGAGCATCAAGGTTGGCAACTCAGCAGAAATGTTACAACCTTCAAAGGCCCAGATTTCACCTACTCCTGCTAGGTCAAAGGAAGACAACACTTTGAGCAGGGGATGACACCCAACCTTTCTCATCCTTCCAAAGCTATGTAAAAAATGTAATTTTGCACTGATTATAGGCTAGTATTTCCCCCTTGTGGAAGAGGTGTGGCGCAGCGGCCAGGGTGCCTGACTCCGGGCTACGGGGTTCACGGTTCAATGCCCGGTGCCGGCGGCAGGTTAGCCGAGCACCATGTATTGTATTGTATTGTATTGTAATTGCATTTATATAGCGCTTACTACCCCTAATGAGGCGTTGAAGCGCTTTTTCGGCGAGTAGCACACTACTACGGGACCCATAGAGGATTAGTGCTGAATTAGTATAGTGAAACATGCAAGTACATTTTAAGTGGTGATTAGGTTAGTCAGGTATTGAATTTGGAATGATAGCAGAAGGATAGAGGAGGAAAAAGGTTTGTATTTATATAGCGCTTGTTACCCCTGATGGGGTGTTGGCGCACACCATTCAGGAAGCCCATAAAGGATTAGTGGTGAATTAATATGGTGAAATATGAAGTAATTTCAGTGGTGGATATTAGTCAGTTATTTGGATTGAGAAGGATAGCAGAAGGATAAAAGGGGAAGAAAGGTTTGCATTCATATAGCTCATGTTTCCCCTGATGGATGTTGAAGCGCTTTTCTGGAGAGTAGCACGCCACTCCGGAACCCATAAAGGATTAGTGGTGAATATGGAATTTGAGAAGTGAACATGTTAGTCTGTTAATTTTGATTGAAAAGGATAGTGGAGCTATAAAAAAGAGTGAAATGTGTTTTTTTTTGTTTTTAGCAGTAGGAGGAGGCTTTTGGGTGAGTAAAAAGGAGTTTTGGCGGGGAGGAGTCAGAGGGAAGAGTTTAGAAAGGTTTGTTTTAGGGGATCGGTATAGTAAAAGGTGTCAGATGATGCAAGGAGGGATAGAGTAGGAGAGAATCTAGAAAGGGTTATTTTGGGGAACATAGTAGGGGTATGGGGTGTGGAATAAATGAGAGAGTGGGTGTAGAGGATATAATGATCGATGTATAGGGTGAGAGATAGGGTAGTGCATTGGAAAGAGTAGTAGAAAGAAGTTTGAGATGAGTCAGAAAGTTGGGCTAGAAGGTATATTGAGAGAAGTATAGGCTGAGAAATAGGGTAGTGCATTGGAAATGCTGAATTAGAAGAAAGTGATAAATATATAGATCTATAAGTACCATAAGTTTGTGGATGTGGATGGTGTGGGCTGGGTATTGCTAAATAGGTTAATGGGCAGCATTTCTGGCCAATCGAACAGGCTCAAACAGGCAAATGCCCTTGTCCTCTCCGCCCTTAAAAGGCTCAAACAGGCAAATGCCCTTGTCCCCTTCGCCCTCAGTCTCAATCCAATAGAAACACCAGATACACCCACCAATCAGTGTACACATGTACCAACCACTAGCAGACCATATAAGGTCCTTGCGACCTCAGACAAGGTTTGCTGGCCAGGGAGTTGGAAGCTGCTTCTCCTGTTCAGAATCTCCTAGGAGATTGACAGGCTCAATCCACACTTTGGACTTCTGCAGGTAAAGGCCTCACTAACTTGAAATCTAACAATACTGTTTGAATAAAACTTTACTCCCTCTCCTGGCCAAAAAACGAAGTGCACAGTCCCTAGTAAACAGTTTAAAAAGCTCACAGAAGCACCCTCTGATGTAGAATATCCCTGTTGCTGGCAGGGGACGCAGGGGGGCTGGTTTCACTGGCTTGTGAACACAAAATGGTGGCTGGGGGTGCACTGTTTTAACTCTTAGCACAGAGAAAACGAGACATTTGGAGGGAAAACTGAATTGTCATCAGGAATGAGAGGGATAAACTACAGTTTGGACTGCAAATCCCACAATTCAACACATTAAAGGGAAGCAATCATGGGCACGGAAAACCACAAGTTTAATACACAAAACAGGTGATAAAATATGCAATCACATGTAGGTTAAAACAACAATTTTAAACTGTAACAGCCACAGGCAAAGACAGTAATCACATAAAGGGAAAATCGTTTTGTTAACAACTTTTGTTTTGGGGAAGAGACAGCACTAGTATGTCTCCTTACCACTTCCTGGATTCTGCTCACTGCAATCTGGGGCACAGGTAGGCAGCAACTCACAAGATGGAGCAATAGGTTGCTTAATGTTCCTGAGGGTCCCCAGCGCCGGGACACCACTTTGGAGGTAGCTGTGCGCTTTACAAATACAGGTATTTCGTTTTTCATTTCATTTCATTTTCACAGGCTCTGTCTTTTATGATACAAGAGATGTCATAGTGTGCAGGATATAGGTTAGGACATGATGCAAGAAATGTCTTTATTAACTAATTATAGGCCAGTAACCCTGAAAAAGTTGTCTTGTATGATGCTATGGATGCGTTCTGTGCTAGGGTAAGCTAATATGTACAGGTGGAACAGTCTCTTATGATGTAAGAGATGTTTTGCGATGGTTATAGACAAGAATATACTGCTGGCTCCTTATCTCCTGCTGTAAGAGATTTCATTATGCAATGATTATAGACTAAGCACACCAAATGGCTCTGTCTCTTATGATATATCATTAAGCACTGTTTACAGACTAGTATATCCAAAATGCTTTGTCTTTTATGCTGTAAGACATGTTGTTAGGAGCAAGTATGTGCTAATGTCTGTTTTAGGTCTCGGCTAGAAGCGCGCGAAGCGGGTTCTCGCAGAGAACTATAGCGATCGTGTCAACTTCTAGCCGATACCTAACGAGTGGAGACAAGAGGTGGCCGCGCGCACAATTAAGACGCATGGCAGAGTCGGATTCCGACGCACGCCTTGGGATTGGGTCGCGCGCGTCAGAATCCGACTCTGCCATGCGCCTTGGAAACCGAAACCTAAGAGCCGCGGGTGGGTGGATTGTTTGCAGTGTTAACGTCCCCCCAATACATGTAATTTCTGTTAAATAGTTGGCGCTGTACTAGTTGCCGAGTGCTGCTGTTTCAGCGCTTTCTCGGCACGCCTGGGGCGTGGTAAGACGGCCCTCCTCTGGGTGGTGAGGGAGAACGCTCAGCATGGGTTTGGCTTTTGGGGGCACAGGCCCCGGCAGAAGCGAGTTTGCATTGGCTCTGTTGGAAACATGGAGCCTCAGCTGTGGCTGGCTTGATTCTGGCTCGATTCTGGCTCCTTGGAGGAGCCAACACCGGTTTTGTATGTGTAGGCCTCCGTAAATACGACCGGTCTCTAGGGGCCGGTACACGGGAGGCAGTTGTGCTCTGTCGGGACTTACTGTAAATTGCATTCTGGGTTTGCCGCTAGCTTGGGGGAAGAATTAGGATATATCTTTGGTTCTTGTGGCTTATTTTAACAAGAGCTTGTTGCTTAACACTCTTGTCTGGGATTTGAATGACTTGGTTTACTTACTGGGAGTTTTCCGGTGTTGCTGGTTGGCCTGCTTGTGGGTTTCATCTGGTGCTCTGGCTCCGCCCCTTAGGATCTAGGCCGGTTTATATCATTGGTTTTATGTAAGTTGGGAGACTCTGATTGGCTGTATTCTGGGTTACATACAGACAGCCACCCACAGACAGCCACACACAGACAGCCACACACAGACAGACAGCCACACACAGACAGACAGCCACACTCAGACAGACAGCCACACACAGACAGACAGCCACATACAGACAGACAGCCACACACAGACAGACAGCCACACACAGACAGACAGCCAAACACAGACAGCCACACACAGACAGACAGCCACACACAGACAGACAGCCACACACACAGATAGCCACACACAGACACAGACAACCACACACACACACACACAGCCACACAACGACACACACACACACACAACCACACACACACACACAACCACACACACACACACACACAACCACACACACACATAACCACACACAACCAGACACACACAACCACACATACAACCACACACAACCACACCGTCAGGACACACTTTCACCAGGCACAGACACCATCAGTCGTCAGTGTACAGTTTCACCGGGCACGAACACCACCAGCCGTCATTGCACACTTTTACCAGGCACACACACACCACCAGCCATCAGTGCACACATCAATTGTTAACGCATCCACAATTAACTATTGTAGTAATCGCAGTATGGCGCACTTTGATTTTAAACATATTCATCTAAAGCGCAGCATGCCACCATTACTACAAAAATAATGGCACATTTTATAGGCCTACAATTTATAGATTTTTTAAAAATGTTTTTATTGAATAAACCAGTGGCAGTTATGAGAATAATCATATATTAATATCACTTTCAATCCGCAAAACTTAGGCAGTCGAACAATTCTCAAGACATTAGGCATATATTACACTTCTCAACTGACTGTTCAGGTCCATCTATGCATTGCATCGCTAGATATCTCCATCTTCGTCATCTGAACTATCCATGTCGTCCTCTGGCAGCAATTCGCATATATCTCCCCTGAAAGTATTTCAAGGTGCCCAGATTTTATTCCATTTACGCGGGCTTCCCCTGGTCGCAATTTATAGACTTTTGTTGCTGTTGCAATATTTAGCAGTGCCAATAGCTCAAACTTAATTAACCCAAGACCTATTGCATTGTAAATGCTTGTTTTATGATGCAAGTGAGGTCAATATGGAGTGGTTATAAGCTGATGTTTGCAGGTGGCTTCATAAGTGCAGGTCATAGTATGTGCTGGGAACGCTGGCTCTTATGATTCAAGCAGAGGCATAGATAGCACCGGTGCCATGGTCCCTAGCGCATGCAAGCAAAATTGCCCCCGGCTACTCTTTCACTAGTAAAAATGTATCAATAACCAAGGCTCAGTGGGGTCCTCTGGGCCCTGGTGCCACTGCACCTGCTGCATCATTTCCACCTATTCTTCGGACGAGAGGTGTCATTAAATGTTGTTTGTAGATTAGTGAATGCAGGTGCCTCTATTTCTTATGCTGTAAGATCTATCATGTGCTATTAGGAGATCACAGGGTCACATACTCTTTTAAAAACGTGAGTACATACAGCGAGCCTTTCTTTTGTGGCTTTTCGATTTCCTTTCACTTTAGCGTGTAGCGAACATTTAAGCTAAAGTCTCTGGGCATTTTCCTTTCCTTGCCTCGTACATAGACCCTGGTCTGGCAGAGGCCTCCAGCTGCCAGGGCTTCCCTGCATGACTCACCTTGATAAGATGGCGTGACTCAGGTCAGTAAACAGTCCCCGGAAGGATGCAGGCCCGGCGTCGTGTGCCGCCGCCGGCCGGCACGCTCCCTCCTCTGGGCCTAGCATCCTGTTGACGGTGGGATTAGTGTGCAGGCGCTGCTGGGGCCCGAGTGGGAGAGGGTCCGGGCTGAGCCGCCCCTGAGTCACTGCCGTGAGCGGGCGACGACGCTTCCGCGCACCTGCCCTGGGCCCGCGCGGCTGCCCTGACCCCGGCGGGGCGGGGCCAGGTGTCAGGGCGCTCCTCACCTGGCGGCAGGAATTCCAGAGCGTTTCATCACTGCGCCTCTGAAGGGCATTCCCGGGATTAGGGCAGGGCGCGCGCTGATCCGCAGGCGAGGCAAGCAAGCACTTTTTATTTGTTTTATGAGCTTAAGCCGGGAGTAGTTACGCCACAACATCCTCACACCATTTAAGTTTTAATTGGGCCACGTTTAAATATGTCAAGGGTCGCATGCATCTCGCTGGGAACTCTAGCACCTCCGCAGCTACACATTTTGAGGCGCGTTGACTGTTTTAAGAGGGAACGGTCATGCACGTGAACAGGGTAAGTACAGCTGAATGTTCACCTGCAAAGGGCTGGCGCTTTTGTTCACATCACAGCTAGTTGTTCTCCAAGGTCCAATTTACCATCACCATTTTCGAAAAGTGACGTAGACGAGCTTCTGATCGGCACCATTTATAAACACACCTTGGTGTATTGTAGATGGTATAGATGCTGTCTGGAGGTTTCTGTCCAGGAGTTTGAACTTCGCAGTGTTTCTGATCTTGACGTCATTGCAATGGGTGAGTAATTTCTTATGCTAGGTGTGATCATTGGTGAGGGGTAAGTGAGATCATGAAGATGGTTGGTGGGGGTTAATACAGGAGTTTAGCAGATTAGGTATTTTTAGGTTGTAGTGGCATGGACTTTCAAAGGAGAGGTTGTGATCTTTGATATGTGGGCAGTTTTCAGAAATACTATACATGCTGTCCATGTGGTTGCACCATCAGAGGCAGATTGTAAACAATGCTCCATTTGCATCATGTTGTTAGTGAAGACAGCCACCAGATAAGAGTGTAAGCACTGCACTATTTGTATCTTGTCATTAGTTCAGAGTCAAAGACATGCTGTAAACACAGATAAACACAGCACTATACCATTTGTTCAGTGCTATCAGAACCACACAAAGACTGTAAACATTGTGTCATTTGTTTTGTATGCTTGGGGTAGGCACAACAGACATGGAACTAACACTTCTTCTGCACAATTTACACTTACCTGCATTGTGTAGCCAGACATATGCGGGCTGTAGGCACTGTGCTATTTTTATATGGTTATTGGAATACTCAGGCTCACATGGAAACAGTCAACACACCACTATTTGTCTCACTAAAGTCGGTCTTATGTGAAAATAATGAGAAAATGTGTACTTGCATAACATTCTTGTTTTCACCGTTTGCATTTTTCCTCTCCATCTTTTAGGTCTGGCTTGACAGCGCAGCTACATATATTGTTACCAATACTTTAAGCCAGTGATACTCAAAGTATGGCCCGGTGGCCG
Source organism: Lissotriton helveticus (assembly GCF_964261635.1). Lineage (NCBI taxonomy): Eukaryota > Metazoa > Chordata > Amphibia > Caudata > Salamandridae > Lissotriton > Lissotriton helveticus. The sequence continues at coordinate 1,588,989,625 of NC_136068.1, read as the reverse complement.
CATGCAGTCCTCCTTTCCTTTACATGTGGCCCCCCTGGTCAACATCAACACAGGGCTCTTGTTTTCTTGACTCGTTGAGACAGAAGTTAAATAAACAGGCAAACCTTTATTTAAAGATTAATTGAAGTTAAAGGAAGGAAGTAACTAAGTTATCCTGCACAGACTAACTGCAAAACACCTTTATTTTTAAAGACATCTTGCAGCTAAAGTGTAAAAATAACGATAAGGTTGCTTAAAAATTCAAAAAGCGTATTTCATCAACATGCAGAACCATTTCACCTTAGTACATCACATTACATCAGTGCATTGAGAAGTATATTTTTTTAATGCAATAGTTTTCAAACATCAATTTTCTAACATTAATCATCCCCGTGCCGCGCTGCCCCACCCCCACACTCTTTGGGCTGGGTTGCTATTATACATGGAAAACATTATAGATTATTAATACAAACACAGATGAAAGTTTTGTACAATGGACACCCAGAAGTCATGTATTTTGACCTCCATGTATATATGATAATGAAGAAGAAGGAGGATAGGTGAATTTAAACAATTTTCTAGGGTCACACACACAGTTTGGTAAAGTGGGGAAGTTGGGATTAATCTATACCAAGAGGAGTATCACTCTCTCATTTTATGGTGTTGTCTTTTTGGTGTATTATTACAGCTTCCTGGAAGTCTATGTGAGACTGATTTTCTTCTGAAAAGTACAATCAATAGGCTTTTTGCCACATTCAGTTCTTTGTTGCATGTATGCACTCTATATAGATAGCTATCCTTTTTTGCTACTTATTTCACAGGATTGGCAAAGCTAATTGCACAGTCTTTAAAGTAAGAACATTTGTGCATCTAAGTAGCATCTGTGGATGCCTGTGTTTACATGCCTGTGTTTAAAGCTAAATCTGTTGTATTGGCCAATACTTGCTTAATTAGCTTTTCTTCTTTACTGATTGCATTTCATACAGGAGAGACTCACAACCTGGCATTATCTTCCTGCAGCTGCACCACAGTTATGCAATTTTATCATGTGCTTATTGTGAAAGGAAAAACATTTTGATTGGAATGCTTGTGTAAGTCTCAGACCCTGGTAATTACCCTGGGCCACATTCCACCAAAGGCAGGGATGAACCATATTCAAATCTCCCTGGACCTCAACAGTCCAATCTGAATTACTATGTCACGTACTTTCTATGTGCAACATAAACCACCCCACCCATGAATAACTCTTCATGAACCTCAGTACCAGAGTGCAGCTCAAAATCTGTGATAAAGGGAGATGGAGACCCATATCTGAGCAGTCTCCCTTCTCTTACAGCATAGAGACAGCAGATAAGTATGGTGATATGAAATGCACACACGAAATGCACCCCGAGTAATTACCACGGGTTAAGATTAATGTAACCATTTATACCCAACACTTTTCTTTTGCTAAGTGGTCTACCTGGACATGGGTTCCTTGCTCACTGTGCCATAAAGATGTAAGCTGTGTTTTACTGCGCGTGCTTCTTTTCCTGTTCATAGGGGTGGTGGAGATGGGTGCTGACAGAACTGCCCCTTTTGGCAGGACCAAGGCTGATTTACTTATGGTCGCTCCTCTTCACGAATGGCTAAATCAGCTTTTGAAACAGCAGCATAAAATGCACCTAAAGTAATGTCGGCGGTTCTTAATATTTCAAGCTTTTCTATTTATCACATTTTCTATGCGCTTTCTGAAGTCAGATACAAAATGTAGCCCAAAAAATGCAATGTGCTTGTCCTGTTTAGTGTCGCCAGACAAACACGCCACCTGTAAATACTGCTGTTCTTTGAATAGGCAAACACACATGTAGAATGTACACACTGCCCTGTTTGTATTCTGTGCCTGGAGCAGGCACATACAGAATTTAAATGTTGGACTATTTTCAGTAGCACGGGAGTAGAAAAGGATTGTGTGCATTCTTTTTCCCCTGGGAGAGACAGATGACCAGTCTAGTGACTGACTACTTTTTCCACTCAAGACACGACAGCCTGTGGAATCCCATAGGTTGCAGTTCAACCACTACCATTTTTTAAAATATTTTCGTACAGATACTGGTTGGAGTTTTGAGGAAGTGCAAACTGGGGTTGCAGACCTAATAAGCGCCAATATGAAACGTGGCACTGTAACAGGACAGCCACACTCTCTTGCTCCTTTTCTCGTTTCACACTGACGGTTTGAAACAAGATTCCTAGTGATATCTGGCAAAGCCTATCCTTCACATTCTTCAAAACCCACTGGAAGAAGCATCTACGCCTGGAAAAAGTTGCTACGTCCTGAATCCATGCTGTTATATTCCTGGCTCTTTGATTATGGGCAGTAGTGTTATGGATGCCTATGTTTTCACCCCTGCTTTTCCTGAGCTATGGCTGTTCTCATTTGGAAATCGCATGCAATCTCCCTTTCTTTATCCACCCTTTGCCTTTCTTAGGCCCTCTTTAACTTCTGTCTGTCTTTGCACCTGCATACTCATCCCTATGACACCTTGTCCACCAATACACATTTCTATCTCCATACTGGCACCCTTTCTTCGTATATGAAAGATGTTGTCTTATCACATATGGAAATGTTACTATTGCAACTGTGCAAGTATCGCGCCATCTCTGCCAAGCAAGCTGCCATTCTTTCAGATTCTTTCTGCATTTTAGGAAAACTGGTATAGAATGCACATTAAAAAGTAGGGCGCTCCAATGCAGACAGGAAAGGGGATGGGCACTTTCACTGTTCACTGCCTGATGGATATCTAGGGTGTGATGTGCAAAGCAAGCTTCTCCTAAACATGTGGTGCTAGCTGGTGAAACCTATGCTTGTGTGCTCCCTTTCCAAAAGCCACCATCCTATGCCCTGCACAGCTGACTTCATCAGAAGTGATAAGCCCTGGCTATTGGGTGGATGAAGAGCTATCGTAGAACAGGCAAATAATACAAGATGTAAAAACATGGAACTTCTACTCCTCTTTACACTAACTTTCCATTACAGTGCATAAGAAGTTGTCACTTTCATTCAGACTTACATTTAAACAGGATGATTCAAGGAAACAATGTATTGTCTTTTTAAGTATTAACTAGTTCTTTTTTGCATCTGTGATTATACAAGTTTGCTAATCAAGGCCGCTGTGTTTGAGAATCGAACAGGACTTGTTCGGAAACTTCTTCTGTGAAGGGACCAGACCTTGTCTGAATACCATTGGTGTATGTCAGTCGCTCTCGCGTAATATGCAACTTTCAGTCCCAACTCTCAGTACAGTGCGTCCTTCGCGTTCGCGTCTGTAAACCTGGTGTTGAGATTTGCGATGCTGATACTGAGTGCACAGGCCTTTATACTGATTGGTGTGGAATAGGGCTAGTAATTACTGCACTTAGGGACACGTTATAGTAATAAGTTAAATGCTGATACATGCGCAAATAGGAGTTTGCACACAAATTGGGATTCCGGTCTGTAGGCTAAATGTTAATACTGCACAGAATAAAAACTTCTTTGGGTAAGTACTGCTTATAGGAATTTTCATACTCCAAAAATCTCCCCCCCAGCACATTTCTCTACAAATAGCATGGCAAAATATATCTGGGCAAAAGTCCAGAAAAGGCAAATCATGCAGTAATCTGTCTAGTAAACTCAGATTCTGCCGTACCGAACTCGGAATAGGTGATATGTACGACACCCTGTAATACAACATATTCACTAACTGTGAGAAATATCACCCCTATTCTGCAAGTGTTGTAATCGATGCTCCAGTAAATACTGTTACTCTGCAGTGGGGTATTTAATGCTTGTTGTAAAAACGTCAAATTCAGAATTGGTGGTAACAGAATGAGAATGAGGGTTAGACTGATACTATGCTCGTTATTGTTACTAAGCTGGGTATGTGTGGGCTATGAGCCGATATGTGTGTTATTTGTGGCTGATGTATTGGTTATTCTGGATTTAGAATATGTGGGTTATTATTGGTAGATAATAAAGGGTTTCTTGGGGCTGGTGATATATGGGTTGCTAAGCTGTGGAGAATTAGTGTCTTGAACATATGTGGGTTACTATTGCTGCTTATTTGTGGTTTAGTAGTAGTGGATGAAATGTGGACTACCCTTTGCCATCACCCGCTCAAATAGGGTTTTGTGCGATCTGTCGGTGCCACTTTGTGTTCATAAGAAGCAGTAGGCTCATGCTGGAGAAGGAGGCTCCTGCCAAGTACAGGTCTACAGATGGCCAATACACACATTGCTCACTAATTAGAATCTCCTTAATATGGTGCCATCAGATGATGGCTTACTGACTTCCTGGTTTAAAATAAATTCTTAAAAGAGAGCACTTGGAGATGTTTCGAAAGCCCCAGATCAGGGTTTTGTTCTTTGTCATCAAAGCCAGGCGCCCACAAGTCAGAAAGTGGACTAGTGACACAGTCAATATGCCCTGGAAGGTGAGTTTAGGTAATTACCTCAGATTTAGATGACGGGTATTCATGTCAAGAGAACTGTGGATCGCATACTAAAGCAATGTTAAACACCTGCCTACGCTGATGCACCAAACATATGTTGATGACATACAGACGCACACTGGTTTTACTCTCCTAGGCGTGGCTTCTTCTCTGGTGTCTAGCTAATGTTGTGGATTGAATGAACTGATTATGTGCACGTTATTAGTAAGTTCATTTGATTGATATGTATGTTATTAGTCCGCTAATGATAAGTGGTTCATTAGTAAGTTGAAGCTACTTCTCTGTAGTAGCAGGGTTGCCCCGTAGGAGCTTGCATTTACTGCTGGGATAGCTACTTTCTAACGTAATTGAATATTGTATTATCCATAATGCTTGCTGCAGCCTAACTACAACGCCATACCATTACTTAGACTTCACTACAATTAACTACTATGAACAACAGTGGCACTTGACACTACCTCAAATCAGCTACTACGACATATAGACAAAGACAATACTACATTGGCATTGTTTGGGTAGGGTTAACACGTAGCGTTAAGGCTAAGGGTTAGGTTTAGGATTAGATTTAAGATGGGGAAAGGGATTAAGCTTTAGAGCTAGTCATAATGTTATGGATGTGATTATGGTTAGGGTTATGTTTAAAATTAGGGTTGGGTTTAGGATTAGATTTAGAACGAGTGTCAGGTTTAATTGGTAGAGCTAGACATAGGGTTATGAACGTGGTTATGGTTAGGTTTATCTTTTAGAGTTAGGGTAAGGTTTAGGATTAGATTTAGAATGAAAGACAGGGAAGTAGTTAAATGGCAGCGTAAGACATAGGGTTGTTGGTTAGGGTTATTGTTAGGGTTAGGGTTATTATTTAGTGTTAGAGTTAGAATTAGTGGTATGGCAGCAGGGCTAGACATAGGTTTATGTCTATGGTTGCGTTTATAATAGGGTTAAGGCTTAAGATAAGACTTCGAATTAGAGTCAGGTAAAGGTTTAAGTAGTAGGGCTAGACATAGGCTTTTAGTTGTGGTTAGGATTAGGGTTAGGTTAACTACTAAAGTAGGGTTAGAATGAGAGAGATAGTTAAAATCAGTTGGGCCGATTCACAGAACTAATCTGAGATAAAATCCTAAACTTACTACTTTTGATATTCACAGAAGGTAATTAGTAGTAGTAAAGTTAGGAGTCCTAACTTTACTAATAATCAATGTCTTCTGTGAATACCAAAAGTAGTACGTTTAGTATTTTATCTCAGATTAGTTCTGTGAATCGGCCCCATAGTGAGGCTCAGGTTTATTGTTAGAGATGAGATTTGCCTATATTTTAGGGCTAGTGTTAGATTTAGCTTTGGATTTAGGAATAGAGTTAGGTTTAGGATAGGGTGTTTTTTATGATAAGGGCTCCGCATAAGTAGAGTAATGGGATGAAGGTCAGGATGTAGTTTAGAATTAAGCTTATTGTAAGAGTGAGTGTAAGTATCAGAGTTAGACTTGGGGGTAAGGTAAAGGATAGGCTTATGGTCAGCATAGATGTACAAATGATGGAATGGTTTTAAATTGGAGGCTAAGTGCATTTTATACATATCAGGTTGATTTAGCAGTAGGTTAGCATAGTTGTTTCTACGTACTAGTAGGAATGTGTATTGGGTTTCTAGGTACTAAAATGCAACCTAAGGCTTTGATCTTGGCCATTCTTTTGACTCCTTACTATGTGTTGTTCCTAGTGTTCTTTCCCTGCAGATGTGTTCTTTAAACTATTTGACCGTGTGACCATACCGCTTTGTTTTGAATAGCAAAGGTGTGGTCAGAGTCTCCAGACTGGCAGCGAGCAGTACCAACACAAAAACTGACCTGAAGGGAAGGATGAGTGAAATTGCACTTAGGGTTTGACATTGCACCAATTTTCAGAACCAGCACAGCCAGGGCTCGTTCTGCATTCAGGTCACTGTAGGCAACTACTTCACAAACAAGCATTGGCATAGCCAATAGGTCTCACCGTTGGCTAAACATTTATAAGGTCCCAAAGGGGTCTCGAGATATGCCAATGCTATGCCCATGACTCAGTTGAATATTTTAACACAAACAAAAATAAAACAATACTGCTAAGGATTACATCAGCGTTAAGTAGCATTAGAAAAAGCTATGCTTCTAAGGGCTTGCATTCTGCTTTTTATGATGTCCTGCATTCCAGGTTAAGCAAACATCAGAACCTGAGCAGATAAAAAACAAAAACTAAACTCTAGTTAACAAATGGTGATGGGAAGATGAAGTCTGGGCGCTCACCTCCTGTAATATTCTGGTGAGGCAGCACCCTCATAGATGGCGACTCTGGACCTCTCAGACCTGGCACACGCTCCGTCGTGCAGTCTTGGCCTGGGACTGGGGGGGCCGATCACTTTCACTGCCGCTCCACTTGCCTTGCTGTGCAGCCCCCAGGGGATCACCACACCGATGGTGATGCAGCGGCAGGGAGGCCTCACTCGAGCGCCACCTCGCCGGAATGATGATGGCAAGATGAAGTCTGGGCGCTCACCTCCTGTAATATTCCGGCGAGGCAGCACCCTCACAGATTGCGACTCCGGACCTCTCGGGCCTGGCACCCGCTCCATTGAGCAGTCTTGGCCTGGGACTTGGGGGCCCAATCACTTTCACTGCCGCTCCCCTTGCCTTGCTTTGCTGCCCCCAGGGGATTGCCGCACCGATAGTGATGCAGCGGTAGGGAGGGCTCACGCAAGCGCTGCCTCGCCTTTCTCTCATGGCCGCGCACGCCACAAATGCACAACTCTGTGGTGTCGGAGGCACCGGGTACCCGTGTGTAGCCCCTTAGGTGTGTAGTCGCACTACTTGACTAGTGCAGAGCTCTGCGCTGCCGGCAGTCACCTCACAGGAGTCGGTACTCGTAGATTGCAGTACTGGTGCGGCGGTATCTCGGCAGCGGAGGGTCGCTGATGCTCACAGTGTGGGCAGGACTGGCACTGGGGTCACTGCACCTCGTGGATAGCCTCCCGGGGGCCTCATCAACTATGTTGTACGCTGTTCTTCGGCCACGTGAAGTGGAGCTCTTCAGGTTCAATGTTGCTCGACCGCCATTGGAGCCGGAGATGCTGAGTTCAAAGAAAGCCAACCAAAGATCGGCTAAAAGTGAAACTGAAACAGTGGAACAAGCTGCGAGGCAAATAAGCCCTCACAGCATTTTACTTGCGGGAGCGAGCACCATCTGTTTGAAAGTTAATTACAAACAGATGGTTTCAAAGCTCGCTTCCGCAAGGGAATCGCCAAACGTGCACTCGTTGCCATTGAAAGCAATGCAATGCTTGCATGTTTTTGGCCCAAAAAGTGAATCGATTTCTAAAGGTCTCCTCCTATGTAGCGCATGCGCGTTGCGTAGGCGAGTACTAAAATGAGAGCTGTAAATAACAAATTACTTCAGAAAGGGCTAGAGGTAGGCAAGCCACTGAAATCTCCAGTCCGACTCAAGCTTGATGCCTGGTTCAGGCTCAACTCAAGCTCCTTTTCAAACTTCAAGCCCATAACTAGCTGAGCCTTTACACATGGTGATGTCACCTCGTAGCTAAAGCTGCCGACCATGCAACATCGGTAACCAGGTTCAGTTTCCATGCTCGCCTCAGCATCCTGTGAATCCCCTTCAAATCTCCCTGTGCAAAAAATAATACACGTATGTGCTCTTATATCCTTGGTGAAGGTTTGTACTATGTAAAACGTCCAAAAATAAAATGTCATCTACGCTCTAATCTCATTCTAAAAGAATTAAGGACAAAGCAATAAGCTTTGTCTTGAGAAAGAAATACACCAGTGCTTAATTTGAGCCGGTGGGGGGCACCAGCACTTATTTTTCGGGACAAGAACTTATTTCCCACAGCAGATGTTTATTGAGAGCTAGAGAACACACAAAATCCGAAAGCTGGGGGAAGACAAAGAGGGGAAAAACCCATAACAAAATGAGAAAGCTGGAACATACAAAAGCGAGAAAAAGAGGTCGGGACTGTCTGGTAGTGGATTAAAGAATACCAGCCTTGGGGTACACATGAAAATTGACTTGCCCATTAGTTCACTAATTGTCATTCGGTTGGGGGGAAGGAATGATTCTCAGTTCATGTTTAGGAACTCTGATTTTTAATAAACATTTCTCCATCCAATTATATATTCTGATGTACCAATGGGAACGCTTCACCGTGTTAAAGAAATATATTTTTACAAATTTTAAAGATTCCTTATCAGATTCTAGCATGATGTTTGTTTGTTGCATGATTTACATGGCAAATATTGTAAAGGCTCAGCTCATGCATGGGCTCTAAAAGCCAGAGCTGATCCTAGGCTCGATTCTGGCTCAGCTTTGCCGGTTGACTTGTTGGCTTGCCGTGCTACTGATGCAAAGGGTGCCATGCACCTGCGCTGGTCCCAGCACTGTTTTCTTGTAGCGGTTTCACATGAACAGCAATCCCTTTTGGAGCCAGGTCTTGGTACTAGGTACAGCATGTACTTTTTTTTGCCTCAGATCATTAACTGCAAAAAACACAGTTGATGGACAGAATGTAGAAGAATGTCATACATTCACCCCAGTACAAAGATCTGGGCCTAAATCCATTGTTTTTTTGCACTCCACACCACCCTGGGTTAGACACTGGCTATATGCAAATCAGCTCTGACCCTGTGCCTCATGGGAACAGTCCAGTCCGAACTACCAAGCCATGTCTTTCCCAGACCGGAATCAAGCATCCAAGGACCGGTTTCTGGCTATCAGCCTTCATCAGCCTGGATAGCTTGACTCCAGTGGTGTGGAGAGCCAGGGACTCACGTCTGAGCATACCCAGCCCACTCGGGGTGAAAATTGCAAAAAACACAGTTGATGGACAGAATGTAGAAAAATGTCATACATTCACCCCAGTACAAAGATCTGGGCCTAAATCCATCGTTTTTTTGCACTCCACACCACCCTGGGTTAGACACTGGCTATATGCAAATCAGCTCTGACCCTGTGCCTCATGGGAACAGTCCAGTCCGAACTACCAAGCCATGTCTTTCCCAGACCGGAATCAAGCATCCAAGGACCGGTTTCTGGCTATCAGCCTTCATCAGCCTGGATAGCTTGACTCCAGTGGTGTGGAGAGCCTGGGACTCACGTCTGAGCATACCCAGCCCACTCGGGGTGAAAATTGCAAAAAACACAGTTGATGGACAGAATGTAGAACAATGTCATACATTCACCCCAGTACAAAGATCTGGGCCTAAATCCATCGTTTTTTTGCACTCCACACTACCCTGGGTTAGACACTGGCTATATGCAAATCAGCTCTGACCCTGTGCCTCATGGGAACAGTCCAGTCCGAACTACCAAGCCATGTCTTTCCCAGACCGGAATCAAGCATCCAAGGACCGGTTTCTGGCTATCAGCCTTCATCAGCCTGGATAGCTTGACTCCAGTGGTGTGGAGAGCCTGGGACTCACGTCTGAGCATACCCAGCCCACTCGGGGTGAAAATTGCAAAAAACACAGTTGATGGACAGAATGTAGAACAATGTCATACATTCACCCCAGTACAAAGATCTGGGCCTAAATCCATCGTTTTTTTGCACTCCACACCACCCTGGGTTAGACACTGGCTATATGCAAATCAGCTCTGACCCTGTGCCTCATGGGAACAGTCCAGTCCGAACTACCAAGCCATGTCTTTCCCAGACCGGAATCAAGCATCCAAGGACCGGTTTCTGGCTATCAGGTAGTTCGGACTGGACTGTGCCCATGAGGCACAGGGTCAGAGCTGATTTACATATAGCCAGTGTCTAACCCAGGGTGGTGTGGAGTGCAAACAAACGATGGATTTAGGCCCAGATCTTTGTACTGGGGTGAATGTATGACATTGTTCTACATTCTGTCCATCAACTGTGTTTTTTGTAATTTTCACCCCGAGCGGGCTGGGTATGCTCAGACGTGAGTCCCAGGCTCTCCACGCCACTGGAGTCAAGCTATCCAGGCTGATGAAGGTTGATAGCCAGAAACCGGTCCTTGGATGCTTGATTCCGGTCTGGGAAAGACATGGCTTGGTAGTTCGGACTGGACTGTTCCCATGAGGCACAGGGTCAGAGCTGATTTACATATAGCCAGTGTCTAACCCAGGGTGGTGTGGAGTGCAAAAAAACGATGGATTTAGGCCCAGATCTTTGTACTGGGGTGAATGTATGACATTGTTCTACATTCTGTCCATCAACTGTGTTTTTTGTAATTTTCACCCCGAGCGGGCTGGGTATGCTCAGACGTGAGTCCCAGGCTCTCCACGCCACTGGAGTCAAGCTATCCAGGCTGATGAAGGTTGATAGCCAGAAACCGGTCCTTGGATGCTTGATTCCGGTCTGGGAAAGACATGGCTTGGTAGTTCGGACTGGACTGTTCCCATGAGGCACAGGGTCAGAGCTGATTTACATATAGCCAGTGTCTAACCCAGGGTGGTGTGGAGTGCAAAAAAACGATGGATTTAGGCCCAGATCTTTGTACTGGGGTGAATGTATGACATTGTTCTACATTCTGTCCATCAACTGTGTTTTTTGTAATTTTCACCCCAAGCGGGCTGGGTATGCTCAGACGTGAGTCCCAGGCTCTCCACGCCACTGTAATTTTCACCCCGAGCGGGCTGGGTATGCTCAGACGTGAGTCCCAGGCTCTCCACGCCACTGGAGTCAAGCTATCCAGGCTGATGAAGGCTGATAGCCAGAAACCGGTCCTTGGATGCTTGATTCCGGTCTGGGAAAGACATGGCTTGGTAGTTCGGACTGGACTGTTCCCATGAGGCACAGGGTCAGAGCTGATTTACATATAGCCAGTGTCTAACCCAGGGTGGTGTGGAGTGCAAACAAACGATGGATTTAGGCCCAGATCTTTGTACTGGGGTGAATGTATGACATTGTTCTACATTCTGTCCATCAACTGTGTTTTTTGTAATTTTCACCCCGAGCGGGCTGGGTATGCTCAGACGTGAGTCCCAGGCTCTCCACGCCACTGGAGTCAAGCTATCCAGGCTGATGAAGGTTGATAGCCAGAAACCGGTCCTTGGATGCTTGATTCCGGTCTGGGAAAGACATGGCTTGGTAGTTCGGACTGGACTGTTCCCATGAGGCACAGGGTCAGAGCTGATTTACATATAGCCAGTGTCTAACCCAGGGTGGTGTGGAGTGCAAACAAACGATGGATTTAGGCCCAGATCTTTGTACTGGGGTGAATGTATGACATTGTTCTACATTCTGTCCATCAACTGTGTTTTTTGTAATTTTCACCCCGAGCGGGCTGGGTATGCTCAGACGTGAGTCCCAGGCTCTCCACGCCACTGGAGTCAAGCTATCCAGGCTGATGAAGGCTGATAGCCAGAAACCGGTCCTTGGATGCTTGATTCCGGTCTGGGAAAGACATGGCTTGGTAGTTCGGACTGGACTGTTCCCATGAGGCACAGGGTCAGAGCTGATTTACATATAGCCAGTGTCTAACCCAGGGTGGTGTGGAGTGCAAACAAACGATGGATTTAGGCCCAGATCTTTGTACTGGGGTGAATGTATGACATTGTTCTACATTCTGTCCATCAACTGTGTTTTTTGTAATTTTCACCCCGAGCGGGCTGGGTATGCTCAGACGTGAGTCCCAGGCTCTCCACGCCACTGGAGTCAAGCTATCCAGGCTGATGAAGGTTGATAGCCAGAAACCGGTCCTTGGATGCTTGATTCCGGTCTGGGAAAGACATGGCTTGGTAGTTCGGACTGGACTGTTCCCATGAGGCACAGGGTCAGAGCTGATTTACATATAGCCAGTGTCTAACCCAGGGTGGTGTGGAGTGCAAAAAAACGATGGATTTAGGCCCAGATCTTTGTACTGGGGTGAATGTATGACATTGTTCTACATTCTGTCCATCAAGTGTGTTTTTTGTAATTTTCACCCCAAGCGGGCTGGGTATGCTCAGACGTGAGTCCCAGGCTCTCCACGCCACTGTAATTTTCACCCCGAGCGGGCTGGGTATGCTCAGACGTGAGTCCCAGGCTCTCCACGCCACTGGAGTCAAGCTATCCAGGCTGATGAAGGCTGATAGCCAGAAACCGGTCCTTGGATGCTTGATTCCGGTCTGGGAAAGACATGGCTTGGTAGTTCGGACTGGACTGTTCCCATGAGGCACAGGGTCAGAGCTGATTTACATATAGCCAGTGTCTAACCCAGGGTGGTGTGGAGTGCAAAAAAACGATGGATTTAGGCCCAGATCTTTGTACTGGGGTGAATGTATGACATTGTTCTACATTCTGTCCATCAACTGTGTTTTTTGTAATTTTCACACCGAGCGGGCTGGGTATGCTCAGACGTGAGTCCCAGGCTCTCCATGCCACTGGAGTCAAGCTATCCAGGCTGATGAAGGCTGATAGCCAGAAACCGGTCCTTGGATGCTTGATTCCGGTCTGGGAAAGACATGGGTTGGTAGTTCGCACTGGACTGTTCCCATGAGGCACAGGGTCAGAGCTGATTTACATATAGCCAGTGTCTAACCCAGGGTGGTGTGGAGTGCAAAAAAACGATGGATTTAGGCCCAGATCTTTGTACTGGGGTGAATGTATGACATTGTTTTTTGTCAGATCATTAACAACACATTGTGAACCCAACAGTGTTTCTGACATGCATAGCGAGATAAAATAACTTCAAATATTTTAATATATACAATTTTGACTCGAATGACACTCATGTAGGTTACAAAATAGTATCTTATGCAGCGATCTTTCATTTCTTCTGCTATGGCCAGGCTAAGGTCCTGGATCCTGCTGAAGAGAGTGGACTTCACTTGATGGTAGACTATATGTTTCTGTGTTTCCGGAATGTGAATTATTTATGGGGCTTAGAACGCTTTTTTAATCATGTCCTGTTGCTTCACTGTGAGTGTGTCATCCCCCTACATATTTTGCAAGACCCTGCTTGGAGAGATTAGGATTGTTGTAGTACTTTCAGTTAGGTTACATTATATGAATTATTGCCAGACCGCAGCATACACGAAAAAAGTTACTAAGAGCTGTTTTGGCATGAGGTACAATCTAAGGGACAGTGCATGAATGGACTTTTTTTGGGAAGAGGATAATATCAGATCAGTTAGTATTGACTTGTGTGGCAAAACGTGGCTCCAGTCGGTGTAACCTCTTCCAGTATTGATTGTCCTGTCATGGTGTAGGCTGCCTGGTCATGGCTTAAGTTAGGCTTACCATGATGTTATTAAGACCCCTGTAACAGTATTTCTTGAATTTTTATCATCCTAGTCGACATGTCAGTTTTGCTGGACTTGTCATAATGTCAGTGGACCAGTAATGGTGTAGTTAGCTCTTCAGTGACACTGATGGACTTGTTAAAGTGTTGGTCAACTTTTCTCAGTAAAGGTTGGCTTGTCTGCGTTGGTAGACTAGTTTTGGTGCTCTTAGTTTTGTCATATTGTTGATGGACCTGTCATATCATAGGTGGGCTTGTCATCACTGATGAGCCTCTCATGAATATGTCACAGTATTGGTGGGATTATATTTCTGTAAGTGGACCTTTTGTGGGGGTATTCACCATATCATGCTGTTGGTCGTCCTGTCACAATGTTGGTATAACTATAATGGTGGTGAATGACCTTTCAACGTGGGTGATCCTCCGAATGTGTGTGTTGCTAGACCTGTCATGGTGTAGACCGAAATGTCAATTTATTGCTGAATGTGTTACGCTGGTGGATTGGTTATGTTGATAATTTACTTTGTTATTGTGTTGGTGGTGTTGTCACAGAGTTGGTGGTCTTTGATGCATGTTGGGAAGACATTACCTTGGCTTTGCAAGTACCTTATAGTTTCCTTTAATTTTGGGTTGTGCTTAGTGGGTCTGATTAGCTTACTAACTTAAGTGGCCACCCAGCTTGTCTTATCATTATTAAGGGGACTACCTTGTTCTGAACTAAGATGATTTAAGTGTGCTTACATTTGAAGCTGGAAAGGAGTTGCTTGGTGACCCGCACGCTCGTGGAGGAGTGTGGCTCAATGGTTAGAGCGGCAGACCCTGATGCAGAGTTCTGGCCCGGGACCAGGGTTCAATTCATGCCTCGGCGGGTCTTGGGCTCAATTTCCTCGGACCTGACAATTCTCGCCTCAGTGCCTATTCTAATCATGGGCCCCACGCTGCAACTCTGGGCAATAGCTTGCTTAACCTCCACACCGGCCCCAACAGTGCTAGGATGCCTGGCTTCACCCTGGGGGTGCCCAGGAGTGGACACTTCACAGGGAAAGCCAGGAAGGGTTCCACAGCGGTATGAGTAATAGCGCCAGGAAACCGCTTGGTGGCAGTGCGCTCTACTAAAACATTGACATTTACATTTACACTGCTTTTGCGAACTCTTCCCCATCACATAGTTGGATTAGGAGGGAACTCAGATAGTATGTGACTGTGATATCATATAGCAACGCTGAGCGCACCACGGCCTATAGTGGTCTTGAATCTCAAAGCAGTGACAGGGGCCACTTCTCTGCCTACCTTGTGCATCAGCGCAACTACTGACCGTCTTCGAGGGATAATGGGTGAGTTCACTCCTGCGCAGGGAAGGCATTCCAAGACCAAGGGCATCCTTTCTCAGATTCAGTTGTACATATTCATACTGGGTATCGGTATGTCAGATTGTCCATGGATAAAATAGCATGTTTTATCAATATTGGATGGTTTCCCTTGGTCTCTTTATCTCAGAGCCGTTCCATATCTAATGCCCCCCATATCTCTATTCTAGGATCTTTGAGGGTCTTCTTGTGTTTTAGTGTGCTACTGAGTCTCAGTACATCAGGATCTTTAATTATTTTTTGGTGCTCCTGTGTCTCAGTATTGCAAGGTCTGTCAGGATCGCATGGTATCCTAAGTCATAGTATCTCAGAGTATATCAGTATCTCAGGATGTCAAGGATCTTATGGTGTCAGGATACCTCTGATCCTCAGTATCCATGGTTTGTTTTGTACCCCAAGTGTACTCTTGAGTGTGTTAGTATCTTAGGAGTAACCAAGGTACTTCAGGATTTTTCTGAGACTAAGGTGTTTTTATCTCGCAATATCTCAGGGTGTCCATGTGTGTCTCCATACCTTAGAGTGCCTGTAGTTCCTTTTATTTACAGCGTTTATAATCCCATAGCGTAAGAGATCTTTGGCATTTAAAGCCTATCAGTATGTTGTGATATACATGCGTCTGTCTCAATGTCTTTGGGTGTATCAGGGTCTTATCAGTTTTTTAGGATTCACCATAGTATGTTAAGGAGCCCCATGATTTTACAGTATCTCAGGTTATCTCAGTGTCTCTCAGCATTAGGGCGCCCCTAGAGGTCTCTCATTTCCTAAGGGGCCACCTTATTTTGTACACAACATTCCTGTACTCTGAGAGGGTTCTGCCTCCTGGCGCACTTCTGGTTTGTAGAAGTTATTTTAGTGTGGCAGGCACCAACCGTTTCCCGCCTTGGCTGTCGTCCAGTGGTTCCCAGTGAGTGCCATTTATAACAGGCCCAGGGGCATTAAAGAGAAAAGCACACAGAGGAGGACCTGGCTGTGCGGGCGGGAAAGGCATCCTGGTCTGCGGTTTAGGGCCTGCGGCTAGGCCTCTGTGTTGGTCTTGGCACGCACTCTTTGTTTTGATAGATAACTTGTGCTGTAACTTCTGCAGTGCAGGGATTCAGCCTCAGAAAACCTGTTCCGCACAGTCTGCAAGCACAGGTGCCAGTTCATCCGGAAGATATCCCTGTCATCAACTTCTGAGTGTGTGGAAAGCCAGCGCTAAGATCACTGCACGCCCTGGGTCAGGGACTTCCCTGCCAAGGGCGTCTTAGCTTTACAACCAAGAGATAAGGTCGAGGCACTTAATTGTATAAGAACATCTCACTACAGCCAGTGTGTACCTCTTTATTGAGATTATGTCTGTCACGTAAACATCTCCACCCGTGGTTTCCTCCACACTGAGTTTATTCCTGTTATCAGTACTGGATATGGACAAAATATTTTCTGGGATCCCATAAATTGGGATTCAAGGTGTGGCGGCAGAAAGGGAGTGGAATGACGAGGGGTGGACTAATGAATCTGGAGCTTGAAAGCTTATACATTAGGGAGTATGCGTGTTTGTGTATATATATATATATATATGTATAGATAGATAGATAGATAGATAGATAGCACATTGCAGCAGAACAACTCAAGAACTGTTTTAGTCTAGAACATCCACCCGTAATTTGAACTCACCTTTAAAAGTAAAGGCGACTCAGTTCTCAATATGCACTATGCAAGAGTCATGTGTTGTAGAAGAAACATTGCAGAAACACCAGCACCCAGAAAAGGAAATTCTCTTGAGAGAATACACCATGAAATAAAAATATTGCAACGATATATTACCTTAACGTTCTGAAGAGTCATTGTTGAGGCGCTGGGTCAGCCCACCTCAGCCATTGGTTAAGTTGATAGCATTCTCTACTTTCACAAGGAGCACCTCCGCACATAACGTAGTTCTCGCCAGTGTCAGGGACTACTATGGCAATGTGTGATTTTGGAGACCCCCAAAAATATTTTTTCCTATTTTTTTAATATTTGCGATGGTCCGGCAGCTTCCACAGTAATGCTTTATAGAATCCAGGGCAAAAACAACACGCATTGATAAAGCCTTAAGGATGATAGCCAACAACAGATGGATTGGCTTGTTCTATAGGTTGGAAAGGATCCAAGAGGACGACAGGGTGCCTTAAGGAGTATGCAGGAAAAGTCACACTTACAGTTTTACAGATACATAAGTCTTTTTAAATAGAAATACATGCATTTGGTATTCAGGTATGTCTTGTCGGTGGACCTCCAAAAGGCCTTCAACATGGTTCGATGGGACTTTCTCATTGCAGTCATGCGTCGAGTGGGACTGGGAGAAGGCTGGTTCAAATGAGTCATATTGCTGTATTCTAGCTCGATGGCGAGAGGCAGGACAGGCACTACGATCTTGTATTTGCATTTGTATTTGTATGTTGGATTTATATCGCGCCAATCACCTACAGGTCTCTAGGCGCTCGGAAATCGATGGAATTTATACCATAACTACATACAACACAGGGGGGTAGTGCAACAGCCTACACTGCACCCAGAGCCCTCCCAAACAGCCATGTCTTTAAAGACTTTCTGAACCTTAGGAGATTCACCTCTCTGCGCAGTGCCTCCGGCAGCTTATTCCATAACTGAGGGACCAACACAGAGAAGGCTCTCCATCCCTTAGTCACCAATCTGTACCGAGGACAGATCAGCAACTGAGAAGCAGAGGATCTAAGTGTTCTTTTTTGGGCTGTACACATCCAAACGGTCTTTGATATAGGCCGGCGCATGGCCATAAATTGCTTTATGGGCCGTGCATAGACTCTTGAACTCTACCCTCTCTTTTATGGGGAGCCAATGTAGGCTCTGCAATAGGGGAGAAGCTTTAGTCCTTCTAGGGAGTCTAAAAATCAGCCGCGCCGCGTCATTCATCACGACCTGCAGTCTATTTGTCAGAGTTTTTGGGAGGCCTAGATAAAGGGCATTCCCATAATCTAGTCTAGAGATAATGGTTGCCCAACAGTATGAGATATTTTGGGGCACAAGGCTGGTTTTGTCCTTTTTCCTCCCCCTCCTGTTTGCCTTGGCCATCGAGCCTTTGGCGGAACTGTTTTGTTAAGAGGGTAGGGGCTGTGACGTTGCAGAAGAGGGCCATGATCACATTATTTTGCTTTATGCAGGCGACCTCCTACTTTATCTGACTGATAGCCCTGCTGATGCTCAAAATGGGCTTCGATGGTTGGAGGAGTTTGGGACACTCTCGGGCCTGTGAGTCAACAGGCCATTACTTTTGTGCCATTGGCGTTAATGACAGCCAATGGATCGAGGTCAAATGGTAGCCTGAACTTCCCGCCAGGGTGCGGGCTTTCACCAAAACGTGATTGCCTACTTTGTTGGGACTCTCCTTAGCTTGCTGATTTTGGGAAGCATATTCATTGTTGCTGGGCCTTCTGGAGTCGGGCTGGTTCGGGGGGTTTGGACCATCCTCCCATACAGGGTGATGGGGAATGGTGTACACCATGGACTTTCCAAAACACAACTTAATTGGGGAAATGCTGGTTGTGGGGTGGGGGATGAGTCTGTATTCCCGTCGGAACTGGTACAGGGCACACTCAATGTTTGCTTCGCCCACTGCAATCTGGATTACTTATCTGAGAGTTCTCATCAGGCGATCCACCTTCCCATTGGCTTGGGGCCACCGAGGGGTTATGTGGCAGTGTTTGGTGTTTCGGGAGCGCAAGTAATCGGCCAACTCACAGGTCCATTGTCTGTGCGGATCCCTCCAAACAGGCCGTTGGTGGCCTTGAGCTTCTCTAGCTTCGGGATGACTTCCGAGGCAGATGTAGTCGCCACAATTTTGACCTTGGGATTACGTGAGTAGTCATCCACTATGACCAGCATGTGTGCCCCACTGGGAAGGCTGCCGAAGTCTGCACTTACTCAAGGTCCCGCCTTCTTGATGACTGGTGCGGGGTAGTCTGGCTGGCTGGTTGCAAGGCAGACCAGACAATTTCGCACCACTGCTTCCACCTTCTCGTCTAACCCAGGGAACCAGACCGTGCTCCTGAGCCTATTTGTGCGCAAGGAGGGGCGCTTTCTGCATCTGACTTTCAGGCAGCAGAAGCCGGAGGCCTCGCAATAGACACCCTTCGACAGTAACTGACAGTTCCTGGTGGATGATCTGCAGCACCCTGAGGATTCACTGGGCTGCCTCTGTGCGGAATGAGGTTGGGTTTTGAAGCGGCTGCCAGTCACCGGTAGTGGCTGCCTTGATGGCCACTTGGAGGCAGTCATCTCATTGGGTGGCTTTCACTACTTCCACTAAGGACATCGGGAGAGGTTTGAAGCAGTCTACTATTAGCCGGACATATTCTTCGGTTTCTACGGCTCCGGCCATCTCGGGGGGAGTGACTGGTCGAACGTGCCTGGACAAGAAATCAGCTGGGTTCCGGGTGCCAGGTCAGTATTCCATACTTGTGTCGTTGAGCTAGCACAGCTCTTAGACCAGTGAGGCTGACGTCCACAACTGTGATTTCCCTCTGCGGGTTGAAGTAAACCAGAGTGGTATCGATTGACTGGGCCGCATTGGTCTGTCAAAATGCTTACTCCTGGTCCGTTCCCCACACCCAGGACTGGACAACTTGGTGAGCTCTCCAAGCAGGCATGTAACGTCCACAGGTTCTCCACGAAGTACCCACAGTATGTCACCACCTCCAGGAACCTGCAGACTCCTGACACTGAAGATGGAGCAGTGGCATCCTGTTTGTCCTCTACTTTGTCGGAGTCGGGCCAATGCCTTTATCTGAGAAATGGCATTCAAAGAAGCTGATGTCCCGTCACAAGAAATCGCATTTCTCTAGATAGAGTATCAGCCCTCGCTGATTTAGCCATGTGACGACTGCGTTGAGGCGAGCTAGGTGTTCTCCTAACGTGGGAGCGGGGACGAAGATATCGCCACTCACATTCAACACGCCAGACAGAACGTTCTTTACAATGTTCTGGAAAACTTTGATTGCGCTGGAGATGCCAAAGTGTAGCCTGGTTTATCTCCAAAGGCCAGCAAGTGTCGAGAATGTGGTAATAGGACCGGAGTCCGGGTGCAGAGGGATTTGATCCGACCGGAGCGCCATTTTGGAGTACCACTTGGAACTCGACAGCTCCATAATAATGTCATCTACGCTTCGTGTGAGATGACGTTCACCCTTGATCGCTAGGTTTGGGACCCTCATATCCACACAAATACGGGGAGACCCGTGATGTGGGGCCTCTTAGCCGCTTAATATTGCCTACTCTCTCCATTAGCTTCAGTACAGCCTCTCCCTTGCGGTGGAGGTGGAAGGCTATTCTGCGATGTCTGATGCCCCCCGGGGGCGATGGACTCGTCGATGTGCAGTTGAATGGCTGGCCCTACCAGGCAGCCGATCCCATCGAACAGAGGTGCGAAGGCTTGTAGTAGCCTCCTAGACCATGCACATGCATGCTGAAGGCAAACTGTATGAGGGTGAGATCCTGGGCTGTATGGCACCTGAGGAGGAATCCTGACACTTTCCAGTGATGGCTAATAATGTCGACGAGTAGTGGAGCAGGCACGCACAAGCACCCTCCCTTCCTCCCATCCCTCACAATCACCCGCACACACATACTCACTCCCACCCATCTACATGTGCACTCATACCCATCCATTCACAAGGGCGCACACATACACCCGTCATTCGCTAGCACATACCCATTCACACACCCACTCAAAGCACACAGCACTAATTCACATACATTCATCACGCCCGTGCACCCTCCAGGAGCGCGCCTCGAGGCGGAGCTGGTGGGCGCTGTGTGTGGGCAGACGGCCCGCTGCTGCTGACTCCTTTCCTGACGTCACAAGCCTGGAGCCAGCGGTTCCAGCTTGGAAATAAATGCCTCCTGAACGGCATGGAAGTTGCTTCCCTGTCGCTTGTACCCGCAGAAGCTTGACTCTGCGCTGGGTGCACTAGTGTCATACGGCAGTAAAAATATCACACGCATGTGCAAAGCTGTGTCTTGTGACTAATTCACCACACAGCACAATTATACAACATCCGACACCTATGTACAACGTGCAGTGACCTTGGTGGGTTCAGTGAGTTGCAAACAAGCCCCCTGGAGGTGTGGGTGCACCCTTGTGGCTGCCTCCGAGTGAATGTGCTTGTGACGTCTGTCGGGTGCCTGGGGGGGCCGATGCCCTATGCGTAAATGTCCTGCCGCCCCCCTTCCCCATGCCCCTCCGCAGGCTACAGCTGCCCCCAACACACACAGACACTGCCCTCTAAGCCTGGCAAAAGTGACGATCCTCTTGCATTGCCTAGGAGTGTTTCCCTTTCCCAGGAGGTTGTGTTTCTGTGGGGTTTTAATGCTACATATGACTCCGGTACAGCGCCTAGTGTGAAAAGAGTCGTTCCTTAGTATCGGTGTGGCTGCAGGGTGTGTGTGTATGTGTGTGGGGGGCAGTGCTGCTGGAACAGATTTCAGACCTGTTGTGGATGCCACTGTCATTTACACACTTAAGGTTGAAATGACCCCTCAGACTGTGCAGAGGGACAGTTTTACCAGTCGCGGCTGGCATTACGGGTGGGTGGGCGGGGGTGGAAACGGGGTTGTCGCGCCGTGGAGGGGATGGGGGGGGGCGGGAGAGGTTTAAGGGAAAATATATATATAAAATAAAAGTTAAACTTACCGTCCCGCTTTTCCTCAAGTCCCCCGCCGTCCTGCTTTTTGAATTCTGCAGCGCTTGTCATCAGGAAGGCTGCAGGCAGTCTCCCTCCCCATCACCAGTCACAACGCTGCAATGGCAGCGTTGTGTTTGGTGAGGCTACTGCCCCACCCGGGTCATTTTCTCTCTGTATGCTGCAGCATACAGAGAGAACAGGGAGAGTGGGCGGTGTTTCTCGAGGGCAGGGGGGAGTGGCTTGCCCACTGTTGTTCATACTGACTGTTTGGGCGGCCTCAGGCTGCCCAAACAGTTAGTATGAACAACAGTGGGCAATCCACTCCTCCATGCCCTCGAGAAACACTGCCCACTCCCAACCAGGAACTTCAGCTTTCTCGCCATGCGAGAAGGCAGAAACAAATGGTACCTTTTATGTTTCTGCCTTCTCGCACTGCGAGAAAGCAGGGGGGCGGCACCCAAACGCCCCTATAGAGGAGCCACCACTGACACTTTCTATGACACAAACAATTTCGCTCTCCAGCGGGTGGAGTCATAGGACAAGTCAGCGTGGAATACCCTGCAAAGATGCAGTGGTGAGCGGTTGCCAAAAGTGTAAACTTGCACATTGTAACGGAGCGCCGGTGGGACGGAAAGGCTCTAGTAGACACCCACAGCCATAAGATTGATTGAGGTGCCGGTGTCTATGAGAGCTGAAATGGTGTTGTTTTGCACTTCTATTCGACACATAGGGGCTGTCTATTGGGTGGCCTTGAGTGTATTAAGTGTTCTCACTACATGGACATCAGTCACGTTGTCTTCTTCCATGTTGCTGTCAGATAGGTTGTCTGGGTGTGGTTCCACTGTATGGAGCTTTGGGCCATCTTCCCTGGGATGAGCGGCAGACTTTCGAGAAGTTGTTTGGTTTGCCACACACGCTGCAGGTTTTGCCGCTTGCAGGGCAGGCCACAGCATGACGGTATGGACCACCATGTGTGGGCATGCACTCCTTGTTTGATGGGGCCTGACAATGGCATGGCGGATTCCGGTTTCTCTGTCTGCACCCTTTTTTGTACAGTGTTGACTGGCTCTTCTTTGATGGGGGTTGATGTGTTGGAGTCCAGATGGGCCACCCGAGCTTTGTAAAGTTCCTTGGAGCGACCCAGCGTCAGGTTATCCCTCATGAACATATTGGGCTCCTGTAGGATTCTTTCTCGAAATTTGGAGGATGCACATCCTTGGATGAATTGGGCATGGACTTCATCGACCTCATCTGGATGAGTGCATGTGCTGGCAAGTTCTCTTAGCGGACTATGAAGACATCCACTGATTCCTCAGGGCGCAGCCGAGCTTGGTGCAAAAGGAACCGTTCTTAGTCTGGGTTGACATAAGGTTCGAAATGAGCCATGATGGCATCTCTCACTGTGGCACAGTTCCATGGGGGACCGCCCTCCACAACAGTTTTTGATATTTTGTGAATATCTGCGCCTCCTAGAAGCAGGAGCATGGGATGCCTATGGGCATTTTAATGGCCTAGAAGTAATTTTCTAGGCTCTCTACCCATGCTTTCCAGCAGGATGCCTGGGAGGTTGAAGGCCTGTAACCGTGAAGGGTTGCCAGTGCAGGGATAGAGGCCCTGAGACCACGGAGGCTGTTCACAGCAAGAGAGACTTGGGGCAGAAAAGGTCAGGTTTTGGGTCCAGAGATGCGCCAGGCCTGCTGCTGGGGTGGAAGAACTCACATGCCTGGTCAGGGCGATAGGTGTCCCAGTGAGGAAACAGCAGTGTGATTGTTGCGGCTGTGCCATTCACGACTCTTGGCTTGCTCAGGTGAGAGCATGTGGAGCGGGAGGAGGAGATGGGCCTGCACTGCCTTCACAAACACTGGAGGGGTCGGGCCCCTAATCCTTGCAGGGCTCCTTCTATGGCCGGGTACCAAAAGGCCGGGGGCAGCAGGGCGGCGTCTAGCTTCTGCGTGGAAAACGCACCCCGTCGGGCGAGGCAGGGGGCTCCGGCACTCTACAGGAGAAAAAGGGGTTCCCTCCTAGGGCCCAGCCAAGGAGTGCCACCTAGGCGGGTGAGGTGTAAACCTCTACTTGTGGTCAGTGCAGCGCAGGCTGGAGAGCTCTCGCTGGCCGGTGTCGGCAGCACTGGTCGCTGCGTGAGCTGCGGGCTTCACCAGCAGGGACAGCGAGGTGATCCGTAGGTGGCCAGTAGCGGCCGTGGAGGGAGTTCCGTGGGGCGAAATTTGTTTTATTTATTTAATTGTTTACTTACCTCCGTTCATCCACATTCTGGTGTTTACTACCCCCCACCCTGCCCCTCCCCCGCCCCGCCTCACCGCCCCACGGGCTGCTACTGCAGAGGTGGCAGGATGGAAGGGGGCGCACACGCGGTGAACGCCAGTGCAGTGTGAAGGCGGATAGGGCCTGTGTTTGCATTAACGACCAAGCACACATGGTAGTTATGATGGTGGTCTCAACTCTGACCATGCCCGGTTTTCCGGGGCTATTTATTCCTGTCTGGCCAGACACTACCATCGCACTTACGCGTGCAGGGGTCTGCTAGTTTCCCCTCTTGGGCAACGCATGGTATGCAGCACTGCAGTACCTTCATGAGGTTCCCGCCTGGCGACCCCGGCTTGCCTATATGCCTTCCCTGAGGTTACTCCCTACTTCTAGAAAATGCGCACCATGAGACGGTTCAGTTTTCTTTTTTCGTATATTGTTTTCCAATTCCCCCCCCCCCTTCGTTGCCCAAGGTCCTACAGGCCACACGGGACAGAGCAATTCTTATACAATCACAGAAGCTCTGCTTAGGTTGAACTGGCGTGCACGTTACAGGACATGCTCAGACTACTTCACTGGTGTGTTTTAGTCAGGTTATATATTATTGGAACTTCCTGTGCCGGACCATGAACATCTTTCATTTTCACGTATTTGCTGCTACTTTACTGTCTTTATTTTACATGCACATTACCTGTCACTCAACCGAAATGATTCTATCCTGTATACTGTATTTTTGTTGTTTGTAAAATGCCAATAAACATAAGTTTAAAAAAAGGTGAGTTTCTGATTAGTTGGAAATTACAGAGAAGGTGGCCATCCACGTCTAGATCTGATCATTTTTAGTCGTTTTTTTAAGGATAATTACTTTGCTAATTGCGGGGAAATTCCTTTCTCGGGCCCTAGCAGCATTTGGCTCAGACTTCGGGGTTGCATAAGATCATTCATTAAATCAGCGAGCCACCTCTCAGTGAGTGGGACTTGGCAGGTGGATGTCTTGAGTGGGTGTGCGGCGCGGGAGGGGTGTAGGTGCACGCCGCGATAGAAGAGAGAGACTGGGTGGTAGTGGCGTGCTTGCTATTTTGCTTTAAGAACATCTCTCGGCGGCCCAGCGTGCCTTGCGACTTGGAAGTATTCCCTCGCTTTCGGAATATCCCCTCGAGGTAAAATACGCTTTCTGCAGTGCAGAGGCTGTGTTTGAAGTTTTAAAGTCTTCCGCCGTCGTAAGCAACCAAAGCAACAATAATTACAGCCCGAGCGGGCGGGAGAAACATGTGCCGCCGGAATGTGAGCCTGAGACGAAGACCACTGCTCCCATCAAACTACAGTAATGAAAGCCTGAGCAGGGAATGCTTGTTTGCTTTAAATACTGAAAGTGCCACAGCTGGGTTCAGCTAGTAACATGCGAGATTAATTTACCTGGAATGCTTGTAAGGGAAACAGGTCCCTGCCGACAGCTGTTCTTCATAAACTCTGGGGGCATGGAGGGAATTGTGGGGTTCTTGCAGACAGCTGGTCCTTATAAACCCGCCCTCCCCCACATCACCACCTTTCTGGTCTTCCTCATTCTCCCCTGAAGCAAGACTGCTTTTGTTGCAACAACCTGTGCAGGCTTGGGAAGGCTGTGGGGTATACACATACTGTTAGACCTTTTGAAAGGATTTCTTAGCCATTTGCTTGAGCCAAATGCCTAACCTGTTATGGTATGACTATGACGTAATGTTATCAGCATTTGTATAGTGCGTTCAGTCCTGATCTGGGCGCCATTTACGTAAGGGTTTGGGTTTTTTACCTAGAGGCTAATGGTTGCACTCTGGTTAAATGTGTCAACCGCCCAACCTGTACAGATTGTGTTCAGGACATCTCACCCTTTGGCAGGTGTACAAGAACGATGTGGTTTTGCAATCGTGAGGGTCTGGTATGTTTAAGATAACTGTAGTTGATTGGTTCTAAAACATACGTTAGTGTGGCCGGTTGAGTCGACATGGGGGGATAGGGTCCCATGGCCCAAAATGAGCTCGAGGAAGGAGTCCTAAAGCTCCCCAAAATATTTTTTAAAGAAATGATAGGCCATTATTTCTGTTCTCGCTGTCCTGTGCGATTCCAAAGGGTTTGCAAAAAAACACTGTTTTTATTTCATTTGGCCCCCCTCACATGGCCTAGTGGGGCAGGTATCCCTACCCTGTCCCTTTATCTTATTTTTAATTTGAAACTTCACACAGGGGACTAAGTCCCTGAGTCCTGTAATGGCTGGCAGCAACATTTTTCTCAAGTTGCTGGCAGCCAATCAGAGCCTTGCTCCTGCGGGAGCGAATAGGCCTAAGGGGCAAAATGCTCCCAGGGCTAATCAGAAGGCTCTATGTTTTTTTAATTGGGTTCAAGTGACTCTCGCAAGAGTCCTTCAAACCCAAACGTAAGTTTTCAAAAACTACTGAACCGATTTACACCAACTCACAAAAATCACAGTGTATGCCAAATTTGGTGTAATTCTGTTTTTGCTACAACACTTCTGACAAAAGTCTATGGAAAATGCATTGGGAGTTTGTGTTTTGGGACAACCCTTTTTTCATGGCCCCCTCTTGACGGATCACCTCAAAACTTTCAATGCCCAAAGTAGTCAAAAAGCAGCACTTTAATGGAAAGTTTTATGAAGATTCATCAAAAGGTGTCAAAGTTATTAGCAGCACCAAAAAAAGGAATTTCCTATGGAAATGCTGACCTAACTATAACTACCCAGTGTTGGCCGCCATTGGGTTATATAAATTGGATTTGAACACACACACCCATATATATATATATATCTCTCTCTCTCTCTATATATATATATATAATAGATATATGTTCAAATCTCACTGTCTATGGATGTGTATATAGATCTATATCTATACATATGTATATGTTGATACACATATATAGATACCCATGCACAGAAAGTCAATTTAAAAAATATTAAACAAACATGTAGGGTCATATAGTTCCTCTAACAAATGCTTCTTTGGAGTAAAATGTAGTTGGACAAATACATGTAGGTAACAGGGTGCAGTGTCTGTTTTTCTCGTTGTCACCTCTTGGCACATTCAATAACTGTGATCTTGGGGGGGGGGCAAAGAGGGCAGTACAAATAGAGTTGGGGCACAGTTCCCATCTGTCCCCTTCTAGCAATGCCATTGCTATTATAATGAGTAGGTCTACCTTCAACTCCAATATCAGGTCAAAGATGTTTTGTCGGTCCTTGTACTTTGGACATGAATTAGTCAATGGCAGATCAAGAGAGAGGATAGGTAAGGCCAGGCAGAAGGTGTAGAGGAAAAGAGGTTAGGAAGAGATGTAGATGCACAGAGAAATGGGAAGAGTTTTATGAGGAACAGACGAGTGCTCTTGTTCCAACTCAAGAAGGTTGGGTAACGATTTATCGTGGTTGGTGGGGTTGGAGGAGCCAGGACATAGGGTTGGTTAGTGATGGGGTCATGATTAAGGAGGAAGTGGGTTAGCTGGTGTAGGAGGCATGGGCTCTCAAGGTTTAGTGATGAAGATGAGAAAGAGAACATATAGTAGAGAGGGTTTGTGTGGGGAGCAAGAGGGTGCAGCGATGTTTGACAGCAGTCTCTGCCTTTCGCGCCACATGATAACAGTGGCATTATGTAAGGGACGGAGGTAGAGGATTAGAAGGGGCTGAAAGGTGGAAGTGGATGCCATTAAAGAGCTGAGCACTGCTCTTCTAGCAAGGAGTCTGAGACAAGGGAGTAGAAAGACCATGTTGGGAAAGAGAGGAAGTGGAAGATGGTCAGATGTTGTTAAATGAGTTGAGAGGCGCGGCCCCGGGACTGCGAGGGACAGCGTCAGTAACACCAGCTGTTCCCTCTTCCCGCGTGAGCCGCGCCCGCTCCCAGTGCCCCGCCCCCTACAAGGCGTACAAAACCTCTCGCGGCCCCCGCTTCGCGGGTGCCGCTCGCCATAGAGGTTGCTGTTTGAACTGACTTTCCAGTGTTTTTAAAGCCTGAATTGCCATTGCTGCAGGAGCAGCCCTCATTTGCCAAAGCTGACCGGGACCTTGAGCGAGGAGACGCGAGGCCGCAGAGGAGGTGAGAGGCGCGGCCCCGGGACTGCGAGGGACAGCGTCAGTAACACCAGCTGTTCCCTCTTCCCGCGTGAGCCGCGCCCCCTCCCAGTGCCACGCCCCTTCCCTACAACACACCTACTTAAACAGGGCTCATAACGCGCATCGCGGGACGCGCGCGGGTCGACGCCCGGGCGAAGCCCGGGCCAAGGGCGGGCCCATTGTTGCCCGTTAGTGCCCGGTAGAGACCGGACCGGGCCACCTCTCTTTTCTCACTGACCCAACAAACAAATATGCCACCAAAAACAAGGAGCACCTCTAAGCCAAAATCTAAACACGCGCAGGAGGTAGCACAAGTAACAGGCCCTATTGATTTATTCATTTCGCGGGTCAATGAGACAATAAACCAGAGCATAGCCCTGATGGAGAAGAGAGTATCATTAGACCTTATGAGTGCACACGCGAAGCGTTCCTCATTAGGCGCTATAGCAAACGCTACCTCTCCCATCAATCTCAATACACAAGATTGTTCTCTTCCAGTAACACTGTCAGTACCTGATTTAAACACAGTACCGTCGGTGGTAGACCTGTCAGTTACACATTCTGAGTCAGACCTCTCCATAACATTTGACGACCTGGAAGCAACCCCTGATCTAGCCGGTTGTCAAACTCAGGGGGACGCTCAATCCAATGAAACCCCCCCCCCAGAAAGGTGATAGGGAAGGAGCAATCCCAAAAACACGTTCAGTAAATAATGACGAATTACCTAGTGTCCCGTGCTCGGAACACACAACAACTCATTTAAACTCCACGTCCCATAGCACATTTATTCTCCCAGAAACTATCCTCCCACACAAGGCAATCTCAAACGACTATATGGGAAATCAATGTAAAACTTGCAGAATCACCTCGCAAGTTCTTACCACAATAAAAGACCTCTTATATCAATATCTAAAGCCCATTCAATTCAGCATTAGAAATCTCGAAGCCCAACTAACTATAATCTCGGCCACCCTCCTAGACTCTAATACCCGTATAGAAATAAAGGGGCAGCGTAATACTTCGCAGCCACCCAAAAAACAGAATCAAGTACCCACGCCTAAAACAGTTAACCACACAAACCCAACGTCCCTAGCACAGAAAAACTTCAAACAAAACATCACACTTCCCAAACCTGCAGTTAAAACGTCTCAACCTCAGAAAGAGAAACCTTCTGCTATAACTGTACACCAAACAGTAAGCACAGATACAGACAAGACAGATACTCCAGGCCCAATGATAAAGACAGCCACCAGCAGAGCCTGCTTAGAAAAAAGGTCCGAAACCCTTCCACTGAATTCATTTCCCTTTCAAAAGACTCCAAAAAATACACCCAAAAAACCTCCACCAACTAGACGTCCTGTATACTTGCCCCCGGAAGCTACTCCCTACACATTAGTCCTCACAGGAGTGCCAGAGCTAACTGATGATACACCAGAAACTGCATGGTCACTTAAAAATAAAGCCATGCAGTGGCTAAGCATCAATAGACCTCTCGAATCTGATCTATCGGGCGGAATAATCACAGCCCGTAGGGTAGCTTGGATAGGCAAAACGGCAAAATCAATACGCGGAGACTGTATCATTATAACGTGCAGAGATCCCTCAACAGTAGACTATATTTGTGCATGGCCTCAGCTCGACAAAAAAGGGGGGATCGATGCTCGACATCTTTCTTTCTTCTATCCCCCAGCGAAACAGCAGCGTAACCCTCCACCCTGGGCATGGCACCAGCTCCCCAAAGAGCCGTGGAATCAGGAGCCATGGTATCAAGCGCCATGGAAACAGATTGAAAACCCTTATGACCATACAGCTAGGGGCGGACCAAGAGAAAGGCCCAGAGAACGCCAGAGGCCATATTGGCAGGACGGACCCTGCCAAACCTACGAAGGATGGCAGGGCTTTCCAACCCAAAACCGTTTCGATTGTCTCGAAATGGTCGACTGACCAACTCGGGACAAACTTAGTAAACAAATATTTGATATCAGGTCACAATTAGCAATCTCCAAGCAGCATGCAACATCTCCAAAGTCCGAGGTACTATCTCTACACTCAAAAAAGCTTCCACCAAACATCCCTCGGGCAGAACGTGATATCAACTTGGGAATACGCGTCCAACAAGCCTCAGCGAATATCAACAACCCGACAACACTCGCAACTGCGAAGGAACTACCAACTCTGAGCCTAGCCATTGCCTACTGGAACGTTGCAGGTTTAACAACAAAAATAACCTGTCCCTCATGGCTCGACACAGCAAGGAGCAAACAAATTCTGTGCCTACAAGAGACCTGGCGCACAACTCCACTTCATTTAGCGGGCTACAAAACATTCTTCACCAAAGCAGTACCTAGTACTATGGGAAGACCAAAAGGTGGACTTACGATCTATTTTTCTAATACTGTTCCACTCACTGTAAAACTATTAAAGGAAACACACATCTTTCAAATCATTCAAGTCACACAACCAACGGAATCAAAGAAAAACTTATATGTATTCATAAATTACTATAATAACACCGGTACTCTGGAATGCTGCTCATACCTAGACGAAATAGCGGCATACTTACTTTTACTTCAGAAGACAAATCCCAATTCCATACTCAACTACATCTGGGGAGGTGACTTTAATTTATCATTGTGCCCAAATTACAAAAATGGGAACTGTGGGCTCCAGAACGAACTTGGAAATCCCATTCCCCACTTTGTGCACACGTTGGGTGGTAACAAACTAAATGAAATCCTCTTCACCCTAGACCTTGACTTTGCTAACGAACTAGTCAACCCGGTGCAGGATTTTCTACCCACCTTTCACGGGCGAGGCTCTCTGTCTACCATCGACTATATTTTAGCTTCAAACTCCTATAATGGGCAACTAAAAAACTATAAAATAGGGTCTAATCCAATCAGTGACCATTATCCTCTTAGTGTGGAAATCCTCATGAAAAAAGCTGGAACACTCTCTGCAAAAGCCAGCTCCCTTGACCAACAATCGCTGGCCATGAGGAAGACGAATGGCTACGCAATTAAATGGTCAAAGATCGACCCAGAAGAGATAACACAAAGGGTCCTCGAAAAAACGCATCTCTGGCTAACGAACTGTTTGTCCCCCGAGGCATCCCCAGAAATAATTATCACCTCCTTTTATAACATCCAGGAATCAATAAGGGACGAGCTATTCATAAACACTAAAAACAAGCCAAGACTTCCTACCACGAGATGGTTTGACACTGACTGCCGAAAGACCCTTACATCCCTTAAAGAAGCCCTAAGAGAGAAACCGAGGGATCTCCAAATAATCTCACAACAGAGAAAAATCTATAATATCGCCCGGAAAAATCGCAAAAAGCAGATAAAGCAAGATCTATGGCTTCAACTACACGACAGTGCAGCAAAGAAAGATAGCACTGCTTTCTGGCAGACCATAAGATCACCCTTTCTGGCTAACATCACCGACCCAAACCACCTTGATGTGGCAATAACTGAGGACGACTGGGTCTCCCACTTTACAAAAATCTTTGCAATACCAACGGGTGCTGCTCAAACAATTCAAACACAAGACTCTGAAACAGCCAAGAGAAATACCTATCCCATTAGGCTACGTTTTACCCTCAACGAGGTCAGAAAGGCAATCAAGGCCTCAAAACCTGGCAAGGCCCCCGGCCCAGACGGGGTTCCCATGGACTTGTTCCTACACAATGTTGATTATTGGTCAATAATAATCACACGGGTAATGGCAGCAGTTGCCGAAACCGGTCTCTTCCAATCATGGTCCACATCTACATTACTGCCCATCTTTAAGAAAGGGGACCGCAACGACCCCGCGTGCTACCGACCGATCTCCCTTCTGGACTCCACGGGCAAGATTGCAGGTCGAATACTCCTGGACCGACTACAATCATGGGCCCGGGAGAATAACATCATCACTGACCTGCAATATGGTTTCCAGAAGGGGCTCGGAACGGTGGAACAGGCCCTAAACCTCGTCCTTCTGGCTGGAAAGTACACACGCGCTAAAGGAGGTAACATGTATCTGGTCTATGTAGACCTAAGCGCGGCTTTCGATTGCGTACAGCATGCAAAGCTATGGCAGATCCTGGAAAACCTCGGAGTGGACCCTCCCATACTAGCCTTCCTGAGAGAGCTATATACCAACGCAGAAGGTCGAGTTCGTTTTGGCATTGGCGGCGAACTATCACGTCCCTTTAAAATATCACGAGGAGTAAGGCAGGGGTGCGTGCTGGCTCCCTTCCTGTTCAATTTATACACAAACGGGCTCGAACAGGCCATGCTGGAAGGGAGCCTGGACCTCCCGCAGATAGACCATCGCCCGATACCAATCCTCCTATATGCCGACGACTCTGTCATCCTGGCACGGACATCCAACCAACTCCAGCGACAGCTAAATAAATATGTGACTTTCATGGACTCCCTGGGATTGAAAGTTAATATTAAAAAAACTTTCACAATGACCATCGGACCAAGACCAAGAGTCTCCAAGCCCATATCCATTAACAACAGTAGACTAGAAAAAACATCGGTGTACCCATACCTGGGCATTTTAGTGGAAGACACAATGATCTGGAGTAAGACAGTGGAAGCTAGAAACCTCAGTTTCCGTCGCGCAGTATCAGCATTAAGTGCGTTTTCAAGGAAACTAGGCAAACCAGCTCCAGCGGAACTATTAACGATATACTATGCAAAATGCCACAGTGTGGCCACGTACGGAGCAGGCATCTGGGGCCATGGATGTATCGACCAACTCCAGGTTACGGAGAACGCTGTTATCAAATACATCCTAGCTCTCCCCCAAAGCTCCCCGATCCTAGCCTCACATCGGGAACTGGGTATGGAATATATGACCGACACCATACGATGCCAGCCCATTCTACTGTGGCAGCGTATATGGTGTAACCCCGAAAGTCACATCACCCGTTCCCTCATCACTGAATGTCTCGGCCTAGCGTACTGGAAAAAAATACTTTGGCTCAATTACATTCACAAATTCTTTCTAGACCTTGACTGCGAGCACTACTTCCTCGAACCCCCTTCAATAGAAGATATCTCGAAGAAACATTTGAAGGAACTATGTATGGGCCACTTAAGGGAACTCCGCAACCAAACTGAGATTACCAAAAAACATAATGAAAAATCTCGCATATTGCAGACAGGGAAACTCATACAGCCATACCTGACATACTTCCTCTCAAACTATGAAAAGTTTTTAATCACAAGACTCCGGTTCAATCTTTTTTTCCGTCTGGTCTCATTTCCAGAAATGAAGAACTGGTCCAGAAAATTGACGAGTTGCCCCTGCGACGGAGTCTCTGAACAATCAACGATACATGTTGTCCTTTTCTGCAAGTACTACAGACTAGCAAGGAAAACATGGATTTTGCCCCTCCTCCGCTCAAGCGGTCTTAGACAATCACATTCAGCACTTTCTCACTTACAATCCCCGAAATCCCCGCATGAAGCAAAAATGATAGCGACCTTTCTTAAAATTGTAATATCAACTCGTCGCAAAGTCAACTTCTAAACTTGATTCACTTCTATAACAGTAACCCGCTTTGACATCTTTTGTTCGGTATAGCGATGCCAGTTCTGTGATCATTTGCACATTGACTTTTTTCCTTTTGACTATGTTATATTTCCCTGTTTTAAATGTACTTTTTATGATTATACAAGCCTATAATCGAATAAAAGTTGATGAAATGAAATGAGTTAATGGATGCAGTGGTCGAGATGGATATTGTTAGGGTGTAGTGGTGGTGGACTTAACATTACGGAAGGGAAAGGGCAGAAGTAATGAGGGAGCATAAGGAGAGCAGAATGTGAATGCAGTTTGTGGGTGAATGTTTAAGTCTTTCATTGTGAGGAAAGATTGATTCAGGGGTCGTTGTAAGGAGGAAATGAGCAATGCTAAAGGCTGGAAAACGGTTAGGAGGCAGAAGAGGAGAGGAAGACCAGTGCTAGAAAGAAGGGAACAGATAGTGGGACAGAGGTGTTTTAAGGCTTGGGAAAAGAGGGCAAATGCACAGGGTTGCTACCTTACAAGGGACCCCCTGGTAATGTAATATTTCTCTCACTTTATCTTACCTTTGTTGATTTTTTTATTTTATCACAACCTCACTACCTCAACTTCTGACTCGGTCTCACCTTTTAAATGGCCCCCAATATATAGTCACTGAAAAAAACAAAGGTAACAAGGGCGTTATAGTTAGGAAATAGAATTTAAAAAATCCTTATAAATTCACACAAAAAAGGTTACAGGGACGTTATAGTTAGATTCATATTTAACACACACACAAAATCATATAAATTCAGCAGCTATAGTTACCTGAGCTAACTATAACTTACAGCCCCGCAATGCACTGCTTATGACCTCACAGATTACATCATTCATGACATGGTCAGTGACATCACTGATGACATCTCAAATGACATCACTGATGACATCATCCACAGAACCACTCACATACCTGCTCACAGACCCACAAAACAACACACACACCGATTCTCACACCCCTACAACACTCACACACGCACTCACACACCCATACGAGTCACAAACCCACTCTCGCATAATAACATAATACGTATTTGTAACGTGCACGTTCACCCGTAGGCCTCTTGACGCTGAATAACTGATGTTTATTGTTACCCAACTCAATGGTACTCATTTTATTGACCTCAGAAGGATGAAAGGCTGTATGGACACACCTGAATTTGAACCTGTGAGCTTGAGGCGAACACAGAACCCTAAAGTGTATGTATAAGTTCACTAAGCCACCAAACCCAGCTATGTACCCACTCACACACAAACAAAACTACCCACAGTCCCATACAAGCACTCACACACCCAATTCAACACCCACACAACCACTCACAGACCCATAAAGTCACTCACACACCCACTTACACACCCACACAACCTCTCACACAACCACTTCCACACCCGCACAACCACTCATACACCCATACAATCACTCACACACCCATTCAAGCATTCATACACCCACACAGCTACTCAGACACCAACTTACACACCTATACAACCTCTCAAGCGCCCATACAAACACTCACACACCCAGAAAGCCATTCACAAACCCATTCACAGACCTACACAGCCACTCACATACCCACTGACAGACCGGTACAGCCAGTCACACACCCACTGACAGATCCATATAGCCACACACCCATACAGACACCCATTCACACACTGATACAGTCACACAGCCACTCATCTGACATATGTTAGAAAAAGTATCATTCATTAGTAGTACAGAAAGAATAGTAATTTAACTTATGCAGTAGCTTAATATAAATATTTAAGTCTCAGAAATGTTTACAAAATACTTACACTGACTGGATGATGTAATGCAATCTGTGAGGTCATAAGCAGTGCATTGCGAGGCCACAAGGTATAGTTAGCTCAGGTTACTAAAACTGCTGAATATCCATGGTTTTGTTCATGTGAAATCTGAGCCTAACTATAATGCCCCAATTAACTTTGTTTTTTTCAATGAATTTTCAAGGTTTTTAAAATTCTATTTCCTAACTATAACGTCCTTGTAACCTCCATTTTTTCACTGTATTTCTAAGTATTTTTTAATGTTATTTCCTAACTATAACATCCCTGTAACCTTTGTTTTTTTTAAATGTTGAAGGTTTTTTAATTTCATTTCATAACTTTAACATTTGAAGTGGGTGTGTGAGTGGCTGTATAGATTGGTCAGTGGGTGTGTAAGTGGCTGTGTGGGTCTGTGAGTGGGTGTGTGAATGGTTTTGTGGATGTGTGACTTGGTGTGTGTGTCTGTTGGTATGTATGTGGGTGTTTTTTAGTGTCTCTGGGCTTGTGAGTGGATGTGAGAGTATCTGAATTAGTCTGTGAGTGGGTGTGTGAGTGGCTGTGTGGGTGTGTGACTGGCTGTGTGAGTGTCTGTGTCGGTCTGTGAATGGTTGTTTTTGAGTGTCTCTCTAGGCCTGTGGGTGCGTGAGAGTGTGTGAGTGAGTCTGAGAGTGGCTGTGTGAGTGTCTGTGGGTATGAGAGTGACTATTTCGGTCTGTGAGTGGGTATTTTTTGAGTGCCTCTCTGGATCTGTGAGAGGGTGTGAGAGTGTCAGAGTTAGCCTGTGAGTGGGTGTGTGAATATATATATATATATTTTTTTTTAATTCGCGGAGTTACACGAGCCAGCGCTGAGCGCCGCATGTGCTCTGGGGATCTTGCATGTCGGAAACAATATGTTTTTAGGCGACTTCTTACCTAACATATCTACTTTTGCTACCTCTGCTATAGAAATATGGGGTCAGGAATCCTCTGCCCTTACCCCTTTATCTGTGTTTTACACGCTACTGTTCAGCCCCAGGGACCGTTTCCTAACAAATAAAATGGCGGCTGCAACTTTCATCTCAGGTTGCAGCTAGCCAATCAGGGCCTTACTGTGGTGCTTGGAGCAGTGGATCTGCTGAGGGTCCGCATTTCTATATATCTATATTTCTTTTTCCTTTAATATCCCCAAAACTACTGAACAAGATTTACACCAAATAACAAAAAGGTCACTTTCTGAACCAAGACCTACCTTTCTGCCAAATTTGGTGTAATTCCATCCAGCAGTTCGGGCTGCAGTCATTTTCAAAATCCCTACGGGAAATTGCATGAGGAAAAAGCGTTTTAGGACCCCCCCTTTTTCTCAGCCCATTCTTGCCGAATCACTCCGAAACCTTCAACACAGTAGGTGAACTGAGCGTCGTACTAATTTTGAAACATTTGTGCATATTTGTCACAGGGTGCCAAAGTTATTTTCAAAACAAAAATACTTTTCCTATATATATATTTTGCAGGCCTAAATGAGTAGAAATTCGGCAATAATATTCAAACTGGTTCCAAACAGGAGGCCCAAAATCCGTCTGGCAGTGACCCCAAAAATTATAACGATGGACTGAGTGGGGGAGAAAGTTTAGAGGGAAATATGTTAAGGAGTTGTTAAGGTTAGTAGACATGCAAGTACAAGAAGAGCATGCTAGAAAGGGCCTTTGGGTTGTCAGGCTATGCTGGCACAATGAGAGACTGTCCTAGGCCCAGTGAGTTTGTGGTGACCCACAACAATCCTCAACTCCCTTCTTCTCCACAGCGCGCCCTTCCAAGCAACTAAAGTCCCAGTACATTGTGCTAAGCTCTTAGCACACATTGTCCCTCCGCCTTGGTGCTGCCTTCCTGGGAGGGGAGCTGGGGCTTTTCATCCATTGGTAGATCGCTATCTGTGTAAAACTGAACCACATAACCTGCCTCTCACTTCCTTTGTAGTCCACCCAAGCACAAAAAGGCCTGTGTAGAACAGCATTTGGCAGAATTGCGCCAATTATCTATGTCTGGGCAGATTATTCACAAGGAGACAAAGGAGCCCTGCCCGGGCTTAGCCAGCTTTGTGTCGCCGAGGAACAAGATTCCTTTCTATGCACAAATAAAGCGATCGAGCTTTTGTCCAGAGCGGTTCTTCCTGTGCTGCTTTCATCTTCACAATTCTCCAGGATAGAAAGCAGGAGGATCTTATGGGCGATGCCATCTTGTGCAACATGTTAGTTTATTGTGAGTAATCTGTGATGTCTTCTGGGTTTACGTTCGGGAGACCTACAGGAGCTTTCTTTATAAAAAAAAAACAATAGGGGCAGCAGCTTTTGCCTTGCAGGGTGAACCTTCATTGCCTTTGCTGCTGTAGCATAGAGGTGCTTCCTGGTGACTGCTCCTGCAGGTTTAAGAGCGAAGGTGATATCACGGATTACTGACAGCACATCACACAGCACTGAAAGAAGGTACAGAGAAGATGCAGCTCCTACTTCCCCATAGTGTACTTCAATGTTAAAGAGAAAAGATTACATTCAGGATCAAAATTAAAGACTAAAGAAAGCCCTTGATTATCTGTCTAGAGGAATTTGACTTTGAATCTCACAATCAAACTCAGCCAATGCTGCTAATTTAGTTATGTTCCCCTGTGTTGGTATGGTCTTCTCTTGGTTAATTAAAATGACTGCCTTAACCCTGTCTGCCTTATTTTTAATTTGACCTTTTGGCTATTTGGATGTTGTTTAACCATGTGCCTGTTTTTTGCTTTTCTTTAGCTGTCCGAGGTGGATTAAGTAATGATCGTCCGCCTCTATGCCATGGTGATCTCGTACCTCTGTGCCATCAGCGCTGCCCCCCTCCAGACTCAGGACGCACCCCAAGAGTATGGCCCCCGGAAATTTCTCAATGGCACTGCTGCTACCAAAAACGACACAAACCCAACTGCTGTGCTTCATCTGGATGGAATGCTTCAAGACTTTGACCCAAAATACCCGGACATGACTCACCCAGAGTGGGACTTCTATTCTCCCCGGGTCACCCTCTCAAGCCAGGAGCCCTCAGGCCCCCCACTTTTGTTCCTGATGGAGGAACCATCCGTCCATCCTGATCTGGCCAATAGGACTTCCCGGGTGAGGCGGGCTGAGCCCTCTGACCACATCAGTCCCTCGCGGAGGGGGGAGCTTTCTGTGTGCGATAGCATGAACATCTGGGTTACGGACAAACGCACTGCTGTAGACATACGCGGCAATACAGTGACAGTTCTCTCTGAGGTTCAGACCTTGACTGGACCACTCAAGCAGTACTTCTGGGAGACCAAGTGCAATCCTTCAGGCAGTACCACCAGTGGCTGCCGTGGGGTGGACAAGCGCCACTGGACCTCAGAGTGCAAGCCCAAGCAGTCCTATGTGCGCGCCCTCACCATGGACAGTGAGAAGCTGGTGGGCTGGCGCTGGATCCGCATCAACACAGCCTGCGTCTGCACCCTGCTGAGCCGCAATGGACGGACGTAGGGCTGGGCAAGCCAGAGAGGACCAGGATGCATCTGACACACACCTTCCTTTGAAGGCGGGTGGGTGCATACAAAGTGAAACCTCAGACTCATTAAAACTGTACAAACACAACACAAAAACCAACCTCATCCATTAAGCTACTCAAAGTCACCATTATTCTATTTGTAAATATTATATATATTGAGAAATGTAACTTATTGTTATCTGTTTTTTTATGGACTGCATGGAAGCCAGAGGTACCTACCCCAACGTGTACGTCTTTCCCTCCTTATTTCCTTTCTTCCCTCGTTCTCCTGAGTTAATGACTCCCTTTAAAGTGGCTGAGGCCGAGTCCTGTCCAGACCCCCCAGTGGACAACTCATAAGACTCTCTCTGCGACTCTCTTTAGGCA
Organism: Lissotriton helveticus; assembly: GCF_964261635.1. Classification (NCBI taxonomy): domain Eukaryota; kingdom Metazoa; phylum Chordata; class Amphibia; order Caudata; family Salamandridae; genus Lissotriton; species Lissotriton helveticus. The sequence continues at coordinate 1,588,950,308 of NC_136068.1, read as the reverse complement.
AAGTGTTTTCCTAGATTCAAATCTGCATCTAAATGCCCCTTGCGCCCAATTATGTCTTAGCTTCGCTTGCTGTATACACCTCTCCTAGATCAGCGGTCACCGGGCATTAACGGGGATTACATCACACAGTAATAACAAGGCAAACTGCCTAAAACAGAAGATAAAAGCAAAACAATGCGTACAGAATAACTTACAACCTAAGAAATGTTCCACATCACCACATATTTAAATTTCACAAATATAGAAGGAAGACACCATGCGGTGTTGACTGACTGTCAACAACTTTTTCCAATATGGTCATCGGGCAAGAATGAGCTAAATACTTGTTTAAAAGTTGGGTAAATGTACCGCAAAGAACAAAGATGTATGTCAGTCAATTTCCTCTCTAGGCCAGTCTGAGCAAAAATTGACTGTCAATTCCATGTGGAGTTATCTCAGAGCAGTTCCATACCTTTATTGGCCTCTACTCAGCCAGAAGTCATCTGCTACATGATAGCTGCAGGCTAACCCTAAAGCCCGGAGACGGGACTGATTCCCTAAGTCTGATTGTGCCTGTTTTTTTTTTGTCGCTACAGGTGTGTGCAGTGTCTGTCTGGCTCTTATCCCCAGATTACCTTTCCCTGAACCATTTGTTCAAAGGATCCTATCCTTGCCATTTTCAGTCTGCACATGGCAGTGCAATTTCCTTTATTCATGCTTGGCTACACTATTTTACTAATTCTCTATTGGGGATGTTTTCATAACCAGAATCATATGGCCAGTACATGTGGCATCCATGATGTGCTGGCATGTCAGGCAGCCACCCCAACATCACTGGGACCTTGGCAAGTGTAGTAAAGGAAGATACACAGTCCAGCTGTATAGTTAGATAATCCTTTATTGTAGATTCCTTCTAGGATAGATGAGTAGGAGAAGATAGGAAGTTTAGGTAAAACCCCACCAGGAGCAAGCTCTAAGCAGCTCAGCCTGAGTTGATCAACTGACACTGTGAGCCAGAGAGAGGCACTGTGAACCAGAGAGTCACCCAGGCATTCTATGATGTCATGAACATTCTATTCAGTGAAGAACAGCAGAGAAGTAGTTCACTACACATCCTCTTTCCTTAGGGAATGACAGAAGAATAAAAAGAAAGATAAACAAGATACTGTTCTTCTCTGCATAGACTGTACTATGATATCTGTGACATCATAGAATGCCTGGCTGTCCCTCTGGCTCACAGTGCCTCTCTATAACTTACTGTGGCAGTTGGTCATCTCAGGCTGAGCTGCTAACAGCTGGCTCCTGGTGGGGTCTTACTTCTATACTTAATATCTTGGAAGGAACTTACAATAAAGAATCTTACCTTCACAGTTGGACTGTGCATCTTTCATTTACCACAGCAAGCAGGCTCGGTTCTAAGGAAGGGGTGCTCGTCTCGGGTTTTTCCAATCAATGGCTGAAAGCTCACCTTTGCCTTTACAAGCACCAACGCTTCTCCCGTGCTCATAGATACAGGAAACTGGATAAATGTAGATAATTGCCCATACATTGGAGAGCTTTTCAATATTTCACACTCTTTAGGATTGCCCTTACCTCTCTCTTGCATCCCTCTTACTACACGTTTCTATCGCCCTTTGTCCTTTATTTATTTCCCCTCTTCTCCAGCCTCACTACATGCAGTCATGCTAGTAACTTATTTTGTGTTATAAATTGCAGAGTCGTGCTGCCCTCGGTACATATCTGTTGTTTTTACTCTAAGGAGCTTCTTCCGAAATTGCAGAAAAATAAATGAGGAAAAAGAAATGGCTTCTATTTTGTACTTTTCCTGATGTGTTGGTCTCTTTTTTTGAGGAATGTTTAAGGTGTTCAGTTGGCTAGTGAGCAAGATACTGGTTGGGATGGAGGGAGAGAGCAGGAAGGTAGTGAAATAAAGAAAGTGATAAGATGAACATATCCAGCTGTCCTCTGAATTATCGGTATCACCACCACTCTCACCTGGACACTATCGCCCATTGGCCAGTTCATACCTTATGGCAACTTTAATTAAGCTACAATTAAAAAACACATCTACCTTAAACATTTTAATATTTAGTGGGAGAATGCGAATTCTAGGACCACCTCATTGCAGAATCTTTGTTAATTTTAGGATAATTTATTAAATGTGCCATGCCTGCAGACACTGGGGGCAGTATGCTGGACTAATGTTTCCCGAAGACCGTATATTCCAACACAAAAACAGAGTCCTTCAGAAACAATGCTGTCCCTTTCATGATTCTGCATCTTCCTAATTCAGCTTTCCAAGGAAAAGCTAAACTCAAGTTTGATAAGATACTTATCAAAGGCATCACCTGTGACTAGCCTCGAAGACCTAGCCTCGCTGTCTCTGAATTGCAAGCAGTTACAAGCCATCGAAGAGCTAAACCGCACAGCTCACCTAGTCCATGTAACACTCAGAAGTTGGAGGAAAGCAAAATAAAGTGCTGATATTAAATTGATATTGATGACTTAAGGCCAACACGCTTTTAATCGCTTCACTCTCTTTTGGCAAAAGTTAAACACTGCTCCAGCACACACTACCCTGAATCTACCACATCCTCATTAAAAGTCTTCTTTAATATTGTCTACTACTTCTCTTAAAATAGTCAACAGCAAAAACATGATGCTCCCACTGGGTACTCGTACATGAAAACGTATCATTTGATGTTGGTAAATCCCCATCAAACTAGTCTAGCTAAAGTTCTAAAAATGTACCTTACAATCCAGTCAACTTGTTCAAAAGAGAATCCACACTTCTCTCTTACAAGAAGAGCCCCCATAACTTGGGACGAAGACATACAAAGCAGTGCTGGAAAAAAAATTCCAGCATGAATGTGGAAAATATGCTTAGTTGTAAAGTACCATCTTTGGAAAAATGAAAAAAAGGTTGTAACAATTCATTTAAAGAACAGACAGCCACACACATATAAACTAGAACTATGAGCCTTGCGTCAGTTTAAACTGTAGGTCAGGGACTTCTACTCTTTCATTTCTGAATTATGATTGTTTTAATATGACAATAGATGCCTGGCCATCCGTGATCTCTTATCTGCTTTTGGTGCAGCTTTCTCTGATATGTTGAGTGCCTCAGGGACCAATCTTATCGCACCACATACTCAAGAAGAACAAAAAGCTGGCGAGGACTCTGATTGCAGCAGGGTACCTGTATGTCTTTACCATCAGGTATTTTGTCTGGATGGTATTAGTAAGCAGAAACCCTTACTGTCCAAACTTCCGTGCTGGCTGGCGTCCTTTTACTGAAATGTGAATCTGAGTAGAGCAATACTACTTCTCCTCTACTCTGGTAACGCCAATTAAATGTTCTACCAGACGCCTAGGGAGCACATCAAACAATGTACCCTCAAAAAGATACTTGCATTCAACTATCAGGGAAAACATAAAAATGCAAAATCACATAGGTTTAAACTGGATATAGATCAAATACCAACACATTTGAGCAGGAAGACAAAGGCATCAATAGCTGGAGGAGACTTCTGGTAAGTCATACACGTTTCAGAGCTGTCTTTTCTAGATAGTGGAAAGTTTCTTTTCACCAATTTGTCTAAAACCTGCCTTGTACATCTGAAACTCTAACCTTTTTTTAAAAATCTTTTTTTTCATTTTAACAAAATTAGGAAGACATTCCATGTACAGGTTGTTAAGGATCATACATTAGGAGACAGTACCACAAGCACAAACGTTCCGTGACCTGCAGGTAATTCCCCCCTCGGTCTATCGAGGTCTGGTTGACCGAACTGTAAAAGTAACATTTCAACCCCCTAAGATTACCCTCCCCCTTGAGCTTCCATGATAGGTAACCTTTAAGTGACTGTCACCACAGATCCCGTCCCTTTTAGAGTCATTATATTCCTTATAACTCCCATGGGTCCAAACCCAGCCGACATTTAGGAGGATGTCCCTCTTCGCTACCCTGGGTCTTATGTACGCGTCCTGGAACCCTGACGTAAGGCCCCTCTCTGGAAATGTGTATAGGTGATTAGGCTCCAGGTCATCTCCGCCCATGCTGTTAGGGTTTCTTGTGCCTTAAGGTCTCTTCGTGTTGTCCTCATATGTATCTCTTCCACCCCTGCCCATTCTTCCAAGTATCCCTAGCTGGTGCGCAGGGAATTATCCAATTAATTGCAAGTTGCTTTTTTGCAATAAGAAGGCCTAAAATAAATTATCTTCTACTGAGCTTTTTTTTGGGATTCTCAGGGAGAAGACCTAGTAGACACACCCTCACCAGCTGTGGAATCTTGCAGCCTCTGGTTTCCCGCAGCTGATCCAAAATTTCGGCCCAAAAATGATAGACTACGGGGCAGTGAGAGGTCATGTGCAAAAAATCAGCTGTTTCCAAATGACATCAGACACTTTGAGTCTTTGGTGGGGTATATGTCATGTACACGTTTGAGGGAGAAATAGGTCTTGTGTATATAATTATATTGGATTAATTTAAAGTGGGCACTCACCAACACTCTTTTAACCCCTGTATGCATTTTTAGCCAATCCCGTTAAGAAAATGGATCATCAACATGGCGGTGCCAGACATCCTCTATTCGGAGGGGTTGCCACTGTTTATCAGCTCGTAACGCAGTATAAATGCATCATTAAGTTATGACTTCCAGCCATCTCTAGCAATGTAACCAGTGTGTGCGTGCACTCTGGTGCCTCCGGAAAAGGTGGCCCAAATTTGTCTCGCATTTGCCGCAATCTTTGTATATTGTAGGAATTGGCTTGTACCCAAGTTAAATGATTCTAGGAACTCTTGCAAGGAAATAAAGCAATTCCCAGGGTATAAGTCAGATAACATTAAGCAGCCACCCTTCTGCCATTTATCTATAGCCATTGTGTGTGTGATTTCTGCGAAGGGTACCAGCAACTATATATCAATGTCTGAGATGGATGGGGCTCTTCTAAGTATGAGTCTGACCCCTCTCTCCCATATTCTCCCCATGTGTTGTATCACATGGGGGCGAGTCAGCGGAGTCCTAGCACCCTTCATTAGGATCTCCCTCAGTAGTTATCCGGGATGGGTTTCCTCCAGCAAGTTTGGGTCCCAGTTTGGATCGCTGTTGAGACAATGAACCACATATTGTAGTTGTGCTGAATAATAATATATTTTAAAGTCCGGAACTTCCATGTCCCTCTTCTACCACTCTGACCTCAAGGTAGCTAGACTCACCGTACATCTCCTACCCTGCCAAAGAAGTGACATTTGTCTAGCTTATCAAATACTGTTCGCGGGAGCTCATAGAAGGTGTCCTGCATTACGTACAGACAGCGTGGGAGTACTACCATTTCGAGAAGTGCTATTTACGCCATTAGGAATAGTTGGAGGGAGTTCCAAAATGGTATGGATGATTTTAACCCGGCAATAACCCTCCCACATTGAGGTCAAACAATTGCTTTTCATAATGTGCAATATTAATACCTAAGTATTTAAAGTTGACTATCTCCCATCGGAGCCCAAGATCTGGCAGCACTTCTACTGGATGGTTAGCTCAAAGGCCCAGCGGGAATACTGTTGATTTTTGAGCATTTACTCAAAGTCCCGAGATATCCCAGAATTCCCGCATCACCCACAGAAGGATTGGGACCGAAACTTCAGGCTGGTGGAGGTAGACCAAGGCATCATCTGCATTCAGCAAAATTATATATTCTGTATTACCCACAGGAATTCCCAAACCCTGGAGGGTCTGCCGGACTTCACAGGCCAGGGGTTCAATTGCAATGGAAAAAAGCAAAGATGACAGGGGACATCCCTGCCTTGTTCCCCATATAGGCATATTGCTTTTGAGACATATTGTCCAGTCCAGTCTGTATCCTCGCTCCCCGGCTGCCTGCTGTGGCAGTGCGTATACCTCACGTAAATGGGCCGTAAAGACTAAGTTGATATTGTTTTATAGCAATAAGAGAGAGAGGGAAGATAACACTCTTAATCCCCCGGATACGTTTTGTAAACAACAAAAGGTGATAAGTTGATATCGTGCTATGTCCTCACCACTCAACCTTCGTGATCCCTGATAGCTAGGATTGGCTCTGGGGTGGACTGTTGTCTAATCAACTGTGGCAGCATTCTGCATCTTTGTCCCCTTCCGCATACCAATGTTGTCTAACTTTTTTTTTGTTTAATTTTTCTAGCTGGTCCCAGAGCTCACCCAGTTTCTATTTCTGACGAACCCACGCTACTCTGTTGGAAGCTGCTTTGGGGAGATCCTTTGGGGAGATCCTGTTCAAGTTCTTCTAGGGATTTTTCTTGTTTGGCTAAGTCTGTTTCAAGGGTGCGACAAACCCCCACCGTCATTGGTAGACAAACTCCCCTGAGAACTACCTGCACTACTCTGTCCTCTGTCATCCTGCAGATCTCTGTGAAGTAGTGAGTTAGAGATGTGTGTAAAGTATTTTTGAATACCCGGTCTAGCAGGGTCTCAACGTTCAGTTGCCACAAGGGGACCCTGGGAAGTCGCCTATCAAGGGAATAGGACATCAACAGTGGGGAATGATCGGAGATGTATTGGGCCAGGTATTGCACATCGCCTATACGTTGTATCGCCGTCGTTTTATAAAGAAATAATCTAAACTACTATAAGTGGCAGTGGCTGGAGTGAAGCAGGATTAATACATGTGTGCAGGTGGCGAAGACACCATATATCAATCAGGCCCAGGTTTTGCTGTACGTGGGGTTTAATTCCCATCGTAGGAGGCGACCTATCCATCGCCTCACTTAAAGGATAGTTGAAGTCCCCGTCCTTGACAATCTCGATGTTGTGGGCTATCTGTGTGGCCTGAAGCGCTGAACCCAGGAAGTCCCAGTCATCTGCTGGGCCGGACTGGGAACCAAAACCGGCCCTAGCAAAGTGCTCGGCCGGCCCCCTGCCCCCAACTCCCCCCCCCACACAGGGAGTGGGGGGGTGCGACCGAGCCCTTTGCCGGTTTTCGGCCGATTTTGTTACAGGGGGCAAAAACGGCCCTGTAACAAAACCGGCCCCAAGGGGCCCAAAACCGGCCCCCACCCTTGCGGCGCACCGGGGGATTGCCTGGTGCCCGCAACGGCCAGTCCGGGCTTGGTCATCTGTGTTCGGGGTGTAAATGTTAAGACATATAGGATGTGCATCTGGTGTTCCTTCTAGTATTATGTATCTGCCCTGGATATCTCTCACTACTTTAAAGGCCTAGAATGGGGTTGCCGGTGCTATCCGAATGAAAGCTCCCCTTGCATATCCTGAGTAAGATGTAGCACAAAGTTTACCTCGCCATCTTCGCTTTAAGGACTATCACCCCACAAATGCGTTTCTTGCAAAAAAGGCAATTGTTACTCCATAACGTTTACAATTGGTAATTATGTGAGTGTGTTTTGTTGGGTTGTTTAGTCCCTCACGTTCCATGTTATGAGTTTATAGGACGTTACTTTATCTTCCCCTGGCATAGTAATCAATTGTACCTCTTAAATTATGTGTATTGACTCTAGAGAATATCGGTGTAATTCTATCAAGAAGCTTCCCATTCAACCCCGAAATAGAGCACAGTATCAGAAACCTGTACAATGTGAATAATAATCTCAACATCTGTTTAAAACTGTGGTCTCAAAAACCTGAAGAAACGTGTCCCCAACTTTCGCCCCACCCACAGGCAGTGGCCCCCTGAAACCTCTTGGATTACCCAACCATCAAGAGGGAGGTTGAAAACACTGCCTCAACGTCCCTTTGTGTAATCTAAATGCAGCGTAACTGAATACTTGATGTAGAGTTTGTTATGCCAACCAGGACCCTTGAGCCCCTGACGCCGCGAGCTCAACTAGGCGCTCAGCAAGTTATAGAGGTCTGGGCCCTGGAGTCCTCTTACTCAGTTCAATGGTCACCTCTTAGCACACCCCGTTACCGGGTATCCGATTCATAATTAACAGTAATCGTATTGGGACAAGTATTGGTCATTTCAAGTATGTTTCTGAGTTCAGGACCCTACAGGTCTATTAAGAGCCCTCCGCTTAGTTGTAGATCATCCAACCATGAAAGATCTCAACCTTGTGGTATCTCTTGGTCAGCAGAGTCCAGCAACTGGCTTAGGGGGTAAAAGAGTTGTGAGTGTCCAGTGGAGGAGCCTCCATCCTCAGTGTTCCGTCTTCTGCCACCAGGATCCGTTCAGAGGTCTGGGTCAGGAGAACTCCCCGCCATTGAGGAGACATTATCATTTGACTGTCTGGTCGTCAGTTGTTTCTGCGTTGTTTTCCCTGCTATTCACTGAATGAAGCTCCTTCGCTTAGGCACAGGGAATCCATCCAGTCAGCTGCTTCTTGTGGTGTTTCAAAGATGTGTATTTTTCCTGCATGTTGGACATGTAGGCGTGCGGTAAAGATTAGGCTGTATTTAGTGGTGTGGTCTCTCATCCTCCGCTTGACAGGTAAGAAGCCTTTTCAGAGGTCATATACCTTCTTCGTGTAGTCTCGGGATATTTGGATCGCCGCACCTTCAAACAATGGGGAGCCATGTGACCCAACGTATTGAAGGATAATGTCTCTATCACGGTGGTTGAACAGCCGGGCTATAATTGCTCTCGGGGGAGCTACTGGACGTGTACAATTTTATTGGTCTGGGCTCCTCTCGCAAGTTTATCTTTCCCCATGGTGTCTAACTGTGAAGCAGCCTCTTAAGGCCAATTCCTCCGTGGGGGGAGAACCAAGGAATCGCCCACCGTCGAGCTGGTCTACAGAAAAATTCCAAAGCTTCCCCTGGAAGTAAGCAAGCCCCTGTGGTGTCGTCTCCAGGAGGACACTGGGTATTGTATTCTCTAGTCATAGCAGGCCCCCGCATCCACCGTCGGCGGTCAAGTCCAAGCCCCGGGAATCGCCCCACTCACATTTATTCGACGGGTATTCCGTTGCCCCATCACAAACAGCAATTCCAGCCCCCTCCCTCCCAGCAATCAGGCCTCCTATTCTGACGAGTGTACACCCTCACAAGTCTGGAGCTCCACCCCACGCCAATATTTTTCCTCCCCGATTGGTGTCGTGGCTGGGGCTCCTTTGCCGGTACCTGCACCGTGTACATTCCGTCCCGGGGAAGGACTACCCCTTCGCACAGCTCTAGTTCAGTCGCAGGTAGACAGTCCTCTTCGCAGGCCTTCCCAACTCGCCCAGCCCTCCGTATGGCGTCCTCGTCGGGCCAGGGAGTCTCGTCACTTGTCGACCTCCGTACTCCCGTAGTCCGCTTCACAGGACGGGCGAATCAGATGCTGCCTGTTCGTCATATATTACACCCAGGGCTAGAGTCGGGGTACCACGCGGGTGAAGGGCGTCCCCCCACTTATTTTACTGAGGGGATGCCGTCCCCCCTGCCAAACAGCTGGACTTCACTCTTTGGCCTCTCTGGGACGAGGAGCTTGGAGCTCACAGCATGCTGCTCACACACTGACTTCTCAGATGCAATCGCATCTAAGGGGTGAGCGATGGGAGGCAATGAGCCCGATGGTGCAATCCACCTTTCGCGACGTCACTTCCTGTCATGACGTTACTTCCAGTGACAGCGTCCCCCCACTTCTTTTTTTAGGACTTGTGCCCTGATTACACCCCTTTCGCTTGGGCACCTCTATATCGCAGATCAGGAGACTTTCTCAGCGGCCAGGACCTGACTGGAGCGCTCTGCTTTTCTTTACGTCCGGGCCACAGTGTACACGTCAGTCCGCTGGGATTTAAGCCTGTCTAAGCTCGGGGTCTCATCATAATTTTGGGCCTCACGGGTCAGGATACCTGTTCGGACACCCTCCGAGTGCAGTATGGCCAACCATGTCTGGGGTGAACTCTGGATATTCGAAAGGGTATTTCAGCCGAGTTGGGAGCTCTGTGCGGCACATCTAGCTGGCCATCTTGCTCGCCCCACCCCCCTGTACAGCTCAAACTTGTTCTTCATAGGGAAGCTAACCTGATTACTTGTTTTCAGAAACACAACCACATTGAAGCACAGAAACCGAGTAACCTTTCTTGACTGCCTCTGAAGGTGAGAATAAACTTTTCAAGGAATCTGTATTATATAACAAACATAACATTTATTTATTATTTTTAACACTGTGGGAACAACTAGAAACCCTCGTGTCTTGGATTAGCAAACATTGTTTGAAATATACTGAGATTTGTTGGAGGGGGCATTAGGATTAAAAGAAAGGTCCGTTTTTGGTCCTTTTTGAAAGTGACAAATGTGGGCCTTTGTCTGATTTCGGATGCAGGAACTTCTAGAGAGTAATTTCAGCATGGGTTTTTGGGAATGAGTTGTTCCAAATCTGGCCACTACAACTGCCCGAACTGGAGGACAACCTTGACAACTAAGGGGAGTTATATTTAGAGATGGGATTATAATATTTACAGCCAGTTGTTTAACTGAATGACAGAATGGTGTTAACAGGCATTTCCCGCATATTATTATTATTATATATTTTATAGAGCGCTTGGTTACACCAGCAGGTGTGTCCCCGCGCTGGTTGCTGCAGTTGCTTCCATTAGCGTCCATGTCTGATTGTGGAAAGGGCTCCTACTTCGAGCCCTGCAGTTTGGGAAACAGGACTGTTTTAAGCTCTCTACGGAATGTAAGCTCCGAGGTTTCCGAGCGCAGCCTTTCTGGCAGCTTGTTCCATAACCTAGCGGTCATGGCTCTAAAAGATTTTCCACCCATTCTGGCTCTTTTTACCTTCGGGACCTGCACCTGCCCTGTGCCACAGGATCTTAACTGGCGGGTGGGCTCGTACCGCTTAAGATAGTTATGCAGGTACCTAGGGCCTCTCCCATGGAGGATACGATGTCCTATACAGAGGGCCTTAAACGTCACCCGTTCCCTAATCGGGAGCCAGTGAAGGGTCCTCGGGGCTTTTTGTGATGATGCCCTTCTGGGTAATTGTAGGATCAAACGGGCCGCCGTATTTTGTATACGTTGCAGTCTCGAGAAGCATTTTTCGCTGGCCCCTAGATGTAGTACATTTCCATAGTCCAGCCTGGGTGTTATCCGGGCATGGACTAGGGTCTGGCGTACCGGCATCGGCATGAGGTCCAGTGTTTTCCTAAGGACCCGTAGTGTACCAAAACAAGTGCCTGCCACTTGTTTGGTCTGGTGGTCGAAGGATACGTTTTTATCTAGCCAAACTCCTAGGTTTTTCACTAGATTGCTAGGTGTGGGCAGTTCACCCAGCTCCTCCAGCCACCATGCTGAGGTCCACACTGATGGAGATTTACCTACGATCAGTACCTCCATCTTATTTCCGTTAAGACGGAGGCAGTTGTCCGCCAACCACTTGGCCAGCTCCTGCAAGCAGCTTGCGAAATTTGCCGCACATTGCTCCTCTGGTTGCGTCAATGTCACAACCAGTTGCGTGTCGTCTGCATACGACACTGTCTCAACCCCAAATTTGTCTGTGATCCCTCCAACAGGGGCCACATACAAATTAAATAAAGTGGGGCTGAGACTGGAGCCTTGTGGGACTCCCTGCTTGAGTTTTATTTCTTTGGACCTGAACTGTCCCTGTGCCACCTGGAAACTGCGGTCTGTAAGAAATGATTCCAACCACGCCCAAGCTTTGCCTCTCACTCCTCCCTTTATAAGACACTTTAGCAGAGTGTGATGCACTATAGTGTCAAAAGCGGCACTGAGATCCAAGAGGATCAGTGCCGCTGTCTGGCCTTCATCTGCATATCTCCGTAGGACTTCCGTAGAAGACAGCAGGGCCGACTCAGTAGAGTGTAGAGCGCGGAATCCCGACTGAGAGGGGTGGAGCAGTCTGTTAGTCTCAGCAAAAGCAGAGAGTTGTTTATTGACTGCTTTCTCGGCGATTTTGGCAAAGCAGGAGAGAAGGGAAATGGGTTGCAGGTTTTTCAGATTTGCTAAACTAATATTGGGCTTTTTCCTCAAAGGAAGAACTATTGCTTTCTTCCATACAGCAGGTACTTGTCCTGATGCAAATGAGAGAGCAAGTAAGTGACTAATATATGGCTCCAGAGTGGTTATGCTGCCATAAAAATGTTTGGGGGGCGCTGGGTCATTAGGTGCTCCTGATTTAATGCTACCTGCTATCTGGCATATTATTTCCCGTGAGGGTACTTGAAATGCCGAGATGCAGTTGCTGTCCTGTGTAGTCAGGGGGATTTCCACCCTCCCATCCCCTACTCTAGCTGCCTCCGGAAAAGCCGCGTAAATTTTGTCTACTTTACTGGCAAAGAACTCTGCTACTTGATTGCAGGCTTTGACTGATCCTATTATCAGGGCTGCCAGTGGGGCGAGATCTGATTGTTCCCTATATACTAGGAACATTTCCTTAATGGAATTGCTCGCATTCTTAATTCTGGTGCAGTAGTAGGTTCTCCTCGTTCTCCGGATCAGGGCATGATAGTCTTTTAAGCCTTTCTTATATTCAGCTCTCTCTGTTTTCTCTCTAGGCTTTTACATTTTGCTTTTTGTCCTCGCAGTTCAGTGTTGAACCAGGGGGCAGATTTAGATTTCCTCACTGGCGCATTCCGAGTGCATGGCGCTGTGTGGTCTAGCGCCTTTTGGATTCGCAGGTCTAGTGTTTCGCAGGCAGAGTCTATTTCCTCATCCTCGAGAGGACCTCCTGATTCTAATATTTTGTTAAATTCCTCTGAGCAAAACTTAGCCCATTTCCTGCGTTTATTTGAAATGTCGGTCCCATTCTGAGGTCCACTCTCCGGGACCGCTACCCGAAATGAGACTAAACAATGGTCAGACCAAATCACGGGAGTTGGGGGCGCTACGATCAAGGTATCCCAATTAGTATAGATAGGGTCCAGGAGATGACCCTGGCAATGAGTGGGCATTTCTGATTTTAACAGCATCTGTATGCCTGCTAGCTCCTGTCTAATTTCCTGAGCTTCAGCGTTCAGGAGGTCGTCAAAGTGGTAGGCTCAAAACTCATTTTACACACAATCCCAAAAGCCGACAATTCTAAAATAAGTAACCAGGCGTTCTCCAGTTTTCCCAGCCTATGATACCCTCTTCCAGAAAACAATTTGGTTTTTCATCCACACCTCTTACTCAGTACATAGCTTGGAATACTCACATGTTCAAAACTCTCTTTCATTCTGCAATGCAGTTATCTTATACAGTCATGTTTCAACCCATGTTGATTTCTGTAGGTTGTTTTTTCTCTCCTATTCAACCTGATATTCCAGGTGTTCATTTACTTACCCAGAAGTTTAATAACGTGCTTCATGTTGCTTTTGGTTCCTTCAGTTGCTGCTAATTGTTCAACCTTCTGCCACCTTTGGTAAAGGCCACTCAACTAAAAAATAAACGAGTAATATCAAAAAAGAAAAAGATTTAGGGAGATAAGAGTGAACAATTGAGATAGAAGGAGAGATACAATTATGAGAGATTTAATAGAGGAATTTGACACAGTGGAAAAGATGAAGCGTACCGGAATAACAGAGGAAAATATTAATTGACTCATTCATTCTGCAGACACGAATGGATAGCCTGACTCTCAGGGACGCAATACAGTTCAGGAGAAACAATGCATATTATCCTGTGCTAGATGGCCCCAACTATCAATTATGCATTTTGACATTACATTGGGTTCTTCACAGGGCTCGAGACTGGGTACAACGCGGTTGGACGGCGTCACCAACTTATTTTATCGGGAGCTCGATAACTATAAACTGCAACTGAGTGCAAGCCACCTTTCGTGACATCACTTCCTGTTGTGACGTCAGCGTCCCCCCACTTCTTTTTTTAGGACTTGTGCCACGGTTCTTCAATACTGCAGTTGGAATTAGGTCCATGGTAGTTCATGTAACGCTTTTATGGGAGAGCTTTGGTCCTGTCCAGAATCCCAAACCTCCTACTCACTCTGTTGTTTTCGATATGCCCATGCACACCACTTGTAGATAATACGTGGAAATATAGGGGCAACGGAGGAAGAGACAGAGAAGGTAATGGGGTCTTGAAGGTAGAATAACACACAGAAGTGAGAAAAGTATATTTCAGCAGGTATGCAAACATGTAGACAATAATTCTCATTGCTTACCAAACTCCTGGACTCCTGTTACTTAAACCCCATGTTGACCAGGATACAAGAGCAAAGCCATTGGAAGCTAAAGAAAGCCAAGACAAACGGAAGAATAGAGTACCTGCACAAACAAATAAGGGAATTATAACCCAAGAGAATCGGGAAATGTATAAAATCATTATATGATACTTTTCCACCTTAGTAAGGTAGGAGACAAATCAACTCTCACTCGGCAGCCTAGTCCTTTCGAATCTGGGTTAAACTAGACGGAGATAACTGGAACTCTCTTCTATCCAGTTCTGCCCCATCATAATAGAAGAAATAGCTTAAATGCACCTTACATTTGAAGAATGGATAGAGAACTCACTGAAACAGCTAATCCCGAAGAAAATACAGTAAAATAGCCGCAATCAAGCTCGCGCCCCATGGTTCACTAATGAGCTATTAACCCTGAAAAAAGAATGCAAGCGAAAAGAAAGAATATGGAGAAATCACTATGACACAGTCAGTAAAAAAGATTATAAGAATACTGTAAAAAAAAATCACTATACTATAAGGAAGAAAAGAACTTCGTACGAAGACTAAGAATGCTGCTAATTCAGCAAAAGAGCTTTTCAAAAGCTACAACTCATTTATGACGCCGCCCACTCCAGAGGCAGGCCCAGTAGCATGCTGGCTACGTACTTTCCGGAGAAACTCAATGTCTGTACAACCCTGCCTAGGGCTGTACCCCAGATTTCTAACATCACCTTAACACCCTTGGGGCCATTAAGGCATGCTATCTTTGTTTGCACAGGGCACACCTTTCTAAAGGTGCACCCTAAGCATACAAGTACAGTGCGCCGTATTATATTGAATGCGCTGCCCCTAGGGTAGCCGCAAAGCCGTACGGCCCTGGGAGTTACTCATTCATGTGAAATACGGAGCGGATTTGAACTAGCTGCTCAATGTTTCCCTGTGCAGGCGGCAACCCGCATGCACTTTTAAGGGGAATTAGAGATCCCCTTGCAGGTAGGTGCAGTGAGTGACAGCACCCACCTGCATGGGGATGTTTGGTCCCCCCACCTGAGGGCTCCTATTAGATGGCGCACTGACAGTGCACCACCTTTTTGGTGGTGCATGGTCAGTGTGCCTCCTGACTGCTTTGCCTCTTCACCCGCATCTATACTAGGGCGTAGGTGCAGAGGCAAAGGGTGTCCCTCATTTGCATGGGACCATGCCCCCTTTCAATTGAGGGAACACCCTGTAATGGTAGCGCCTCCACTATATGTGCACCAGTGCTATCTGTTTTACAGAAATGGTCGCACAAGAGTCTGTAAACCTTTCTGTCATACTAAAGTGCCTCTGGGAGCGCAAAGCGGGCACACATGCTCATTGCACCTCAAGGGAACTTTCCATAATATGGCCCCAGGTAGAGAAAGTGAGGGAGTATCGTTCTTCCTTCACTAAGATCAAAACTGAAGATATTGAAAGCCTATTCACATCAATCAAGTCAGGATCTACTCTGGACTCAATCATACGCTAGAGAGTGATGAAGCACCCCAGACGTGGAAACACGCCATGCTGAAACCACCTTAAAAAAATACCTTAGACCCCTCATTACATGTAAGCTACAGACCAGTTTTCCTGATTCCAGTTATCAGTAAAATTGTGGAGAAATTCATTAATAAAAACCTTTCCTCATTTCTGGAGAATTAGGGAGTTCTCCACCCCACTCAAACCAGTTTCAGAGCAGGTAATAGTAGGGAAACAGCCTACTTAGCTGCGCCTGATGAGCTTAAAGGGATCCTTGATTCAAATGGGTCTGCAGCAATTATTTTCCTGGAGTTAAGTGCTTTGTTCGATAAAGTATCTTATCCGATACTCACTAGGAGATTGGAAGTAGCAGGACTCACCAGCCAAGCTCTCAAATGGTTGACCTCATTCCTAAGAAACAGTTTTCAAGTTTGTGAGGAATCAATCTGCTCAAACATGCTGGCTGTGGAATACGGGAATACATGCCACAGAGTTCATCATTGAACCCCACCCTGTTCAATGTCTATGTTCGACCTTTGGCAGACATCATAATGGGACACGGATTTTCAATGGTATCATACGCCAATGATACTCAAATAATAATCTCCATAACAGCAAATACTGCAGCACTCTCTACCCAGCTCAACGCCTGTTTAAGAGATGTCACTGATTGAACGTTCAGCAGAAATCTGAATTTCAATGGAGATAAAACTGAGGTGCTGGTTGTCGGGAGCAACTCTGCCACATAGAATGAATTAGGTGGCTCGACTATCTAGGCGACTTATGAATAACCGGGTCAGAACCCAGCGGTGCCAGGGACACACCTGAAATCTTCGAGTTCCACCTGTCTTGGTATACAGAGACACGGAATACTTCTGGGTGGCGTCAGAGACCAAGTTTATTAGCTGCAGCTAGTAACAGAAATCCCAACAATACATCACAATGTATATTCCTAGGAGACTGTTCAAATTACTAAGGCAAGACATCTCCTTTTATACACCATATTCTCATTATAAATGTACACCCACTGTGCAAAATTCTAACCAATAGGGCACATTTTCTAACTGAGTATCACATTAACAAAAACCCAACTTACAGTAACCCAACCCAAAAGTTAATTATTAGGAATGTCCCGAATTCAATCTTTGCAAGCCAGACAAATTTATAATTGAAAAGCACAACCCATGTAATGTCAGAACATAAAGGAAACAGTAATAGATGCTGAACAAGATAAAACATGTGCAAGGAAACTAAAGGTTAACGAGGTCCTGAACATTAAGTGGCAATCTTAGACAAGGATCAAACCAAGGGAAATTGGCTTTGCGAGGTCAGTTTCAGGTGAAGAGGTCAGTTTCTCTGCAGTTCATTCAGAGTCGAAAGAAACCTAGTTAATGTATATATGAACTCAGAAGGCCAGGCCACTTGTTCGCCGGGCCTCTTTCACAGGCCTACGTGAGGGCAACACAAAATGGAGTCAGGCTTGAGAATTACAGAACCTCAGACCCTTCTTTTGCCATTACGTAGGCAATAACCTAAACTCATGTTAATCTGAATCTAGGTCCATGTCAGTCTTCATTAGGTCATCTAAGTGTTGCTGTAGCATCATCCTATTATTCTCTACTTCTCTCGGGACAGGTCTCCTAACGCACATAGTAGCACAAAGACTACAAATGGCGGGACCACACTGGATGCAAAGACAACAAGAGAAAAGGATGGCCAAAATCATACCAAGGAATGTCAAAATCTTCCATCCCCATTTAGACAGCAATTCCCAAAACCATCCCATCAATGACCAGTCTCCTTTGTCTACATGGATAGACTCAGAGATCTTATGTAACCTAGAGATGGCTTGGTACACTGTAGGAGCGATATCTGGTACGTAAATGCAACAACTAGATCCGATCAATTTGCATACTCCACCTCGATCTGCAAAAATGACATCTAAAACCATACGATTCTGCAACGTCATAAGGCGGTCTGCTTGAAGCTCAGCTGTAACATTACTAAGAGCACCTGCTGTCTCGTTAATAGTAGCTTCAACAACGCGGACAAGCTGTCGAATATGCCCACTATTGATCATAGGACCCCAAAAGGGCAGGAACCCCTTGAAGAAATCTCCTGCTTCTTGTCCTGCAGTATCTTCCTTATCGAAGACCCCTCTACCATATATCGTTCTATGACAGTCCGGAGCCGTAGTATATATAGGGGGAAGCAAAAACGCCACATAACATGTACCTGATAAATCAGGTGGCATCCATGTATAGGCTCTGTCGTGACAAACAAAATATGTGCCTTTAGCTGGTATGAACGGTGGAGAAGTCTGGGACGAATAGACATAGGTGTGAACACACACACTCTTACCTAGCTGAGCTTTCGGATTTCGACCAGTGCCTTGCAAACAAAAATAACCTTGATGGGGCACAATCCAAATCGGGGGAGACCTTTTTCGTCTCTCCTTCTCAGTCAAGCTGGTACTATATCCGGTCAAATTCCAACCAACATAAGCCTGCATCTCATCCTTAGGGATAGCATTATATGCATCGATATCTCGGATCATATCTACTATTCCCTTTATCAAGGCACTATTGCTGGAGTTATCCTTAAGGGAACGTGAAGGGCGTATCTCATTTGCATAGATAGACATAGTCTGTAAAGCCCACACAGACCCATTAAAAGAAAAAGGCAAAACCAAATATGGCATACCCTTATCGGTCGTATGCGGCATAAGACCACAAACCCAACAGTTAGTGGTATTCACTACTAACTGATGCTGATGCAACAACTGTATGAACGAGTTGTTGACAAATTCTGACCTCCTTGTCTGTTCATGTTCAGGCAACGTATAGAACTGATGCAAAGAAACAGTAGTGTAAGAAAGCATAGGTTGGGAAGTGGGTGCAAACGTCTGTTGTGTAGCATAGACGATCCATCCCACATAAGCTATCGTAATACTTAAAAACATTAAAAAACATGATATTATAAAACTTTTGCTACGTATCAATGTACAGAATGTCATTTTAAGGTCTATTTTCTCATCATCTCTCTCAGGTACAAAAGACTCCATCCTCTAACGTGCTGCTCGCGGCAATTTTCCTTCTTCACTCAAGTGTGCGTCCAGGCATCCTAGACAACCTAGAACCACAGACCTTTCGTCAATTCGCGGTTCACCCCTTAAGTCTTATACCACGACCCTGCAGCTGAACCCGGATGGTGGTTCGAAAAAGCAAAAAGAAAAATAGTCTCTTGTCTGAGAGAGCACAATACACACAAAAATATTACTTTATTTGTCCTTTTTTAGACCTTGGCCTTAAACTATAATGTTCTTTATTCGGCACAGTTTGATCCTGAAAAAGAATCTCCGGATGCGTAGTGTCCAGTCTCAAATGCGGCGGCACAGCTTCTTGCAAAATGTCATCATCCGCACGTTCCGACTGAGTCCATTTCAAACGAGCATCACTAAAAGGCACAAATCTCGGGACATTTTCAGTCTCAGAATCGGCAACACCTTCCCGGACCCACTGATCATACGGTAAGGGCAGAGGTATCCTTTTCGTGTGGGTGGCATGCACCCAACTCTTTTTCCCGAAGACTTTCACAGCGGTCCTCGTTGCTAGCAGCACTTGATAAGGACCAGTCCACCTCGGCTGTAGGTTCTTGGACCTCTGGAAGTTCCTGATCAAAATCCAGTCGCCGGGTTGGATCGAAATGTCCCGCGTCAACAGTAGCTGAAGGTAAGGTATCATGAACCTGTTGGTGAAGAACACGCAATTTAGCAGTCAAATCATGTAAATAGTCAACCAACATAGGGTACTCAATATTGCTGTATTCTCTTGGCCTCGGCACACCCCAAGCATTCGCCGGGCGTCCAAAAACAATCTCGTATGGGCTAAGTCCCGCGCGAGAATGTATTGTCGTTCTTGTGGACAAAAGTGCCAATGGTAGAGCATCGGGCCATGTGAGACCAGAGCTCGCTTGCACCTTGGCCAACTTCAGCTTTAACGTGCCGTTATAGCACTCGACCAGGCCTGCTGACTGGGGGTGATTTGCTGAGTGGAACTTCTGTCTAATTCCCAAACCCGCACACACTTTCTGCATAATCTGACCCACAAACTCACTTCCGTTATCACTCCAGACCATCCTCGGCAATCCATACCTCGGGAAAAACTCTTTGACCAAAACCTTGGCTGTAGACAAGGCAGTATTATCCTTCAGGGGGTAGGCCTCTATCCATCTGGAAAAGGCCCAAACAACCACAAGGACATACTTCAGATTATTGCATCTTTCCATATGAATATAGTCTATCTGCAACACCTCGAACAGATACGTTGGAGGAGCAAAATGACCAGCTGGAGTTGGGGTTCCCTTGCCAGGATTATGCATCAAGCAAATCATGCAGTGTTTAACCAAATTCTCAGCACATTTGGGAATTCCACTATTCTGCCATACCGGAGCCAACAACTTGCATATCCCTTTTGAGCTGATGTGAGCCATCCCATGAGCCATAGTAACCACTGGAAGCACATACGCATCTGGCAACAACCATCGCCGATGCTCTGACAACTCAACCCAACAGCATGTCGAATCCAACATTCCCGTACTCTCTCTCCACGTACTCAATTCTTTCTCAGTAGCTTCTGCCTGTATCATCTTCACACTTTCTCTTGTATCTTCACACATTCCTCTTTCCACAACCCATCTTGCAGGACCTTCAACATACATTCAACTCGTCAAATCTCTCGCTGTTTCTCTCGCTACTTCATCCGCAAATGCATTCCCTCGACCCACATCATCTGTAACCTTTTTATGCGCACTACACTTTACAATGGCGATTTGTGTTGGCAAAGTAAGCGATTCAAGAAGCTCACTCACTAATTGGCCATGCTGGATTTTCGTACCATGAGAAGTAAGAAATCCTATTTCTTTCCACAATCGTCCAAAGCTATGAGCAACGCCAAACGCATACTGGCTATCAGTAAAAACATTCACTCTCTTTCCTTTTGACAACACACACGCTCTAGTCAAGGCTTTCAATTCAGCTGCCTGAGCTGAATTCTGTGCAATACGCGCTGTTTCAACAATTGTGTGCAAAGTTGTGACAGCATATGCTGCAGTCGTCTCTCCATTCGGAAGCTTAAAGTATGAACCATCTACCCATAGGGTACCATCAGGGTTTGAAAGAGGAGTATCTTTCAAATCAATTCTACCCTTTGTTTCCTCCTCTGTCCTAAGAACACAATCATGCTGTTCTTGATCATCTGTCTCTACACAAATCGGCAACAATGTAGCTGGATTCAATGTGTTGCACCTCTTAATGTGCACATGACTAGCCAAAAGCGTCAACTCGTATCCTGACAGACGTGCACTAGTAAGGTGCTGAGTCTTCGTCCTGTTTAATAAGGTATCCACTGCATGTGGGACCATCACAATCAATGTATTATCCAATACCAAACCAGCAGACTGTCGGATAGAAACAGCTGCTGCTGCCGTAGCTCTTAGGCACCCAGGCAACGCCCTAGCTACCGGATCTAAAGTAGCCGAAAAATACGCACATGGCCGCTGCTTGTCTCCAAACTGTTGTGTCACAACCTTCTCTCTCGTGCACATAAAGTATAAAAGGTTTACTATAGTCAGGGGTACCCAACACCGGAGCAGAACACAATGCACAAAATACGCACATGGCCGCTGCTTGTCTCCAAACTGTTGTGTCACAACCTTCTCTCTCGTGCACATAAAGTATAAAAGGTTTACTATAGTCAGGGGTACCCAACACCGGAGCAGAACACAATGCATCACGCAATTCAGAAAAACTCTTCTGACATTCATCAGACCAAGGAAGAGGGTGTGGTGTATCTTTGAGAGTAAGTGCCAGCAAAGGTTTCGCTAGAGAAGAAAAGTTCGGGATCCACTGCCGACAATACGAGGTGATACCCAAGAAAGCACGCACTTCTCTCTGTGTGGATGGTACAGTCATTTGGGCAATCGCTTGAATACGCTCTGGGGTCAATAGTCTTCTCTCCTTCGATAAGAGAATACCTAAGTAGGTCACTTGTTGTCGACAATACTGCAACTTGGAAGGGGAAACTTTATGATGAAGGTCAGACAAATGTCGTAGCAAAGAAAGAGTAACCTCTTTACAAATCTCCTCATTATCAGCAGCCACTAGCAGATCATCAACGTACTGGATAAGAGTAGCACCAGAAGGCAACACAAGAGTATCGAGTTGAGCTTTCAAAGCCTGACTATAAATGGAGGGACTTTCACAATAACCTTGAGGAGCTCGCTTAAACCGGAAGCTGCGGCCTCCTAAAGAGAAGCCGAAAATATCCCTACTTTCCTCAGCGATCGGAATACTGAAGAAAGCATTTTTCAGATCAATCACAGAAAACCAAGCAGTTGAGGCAGGGACCATAGTCAATAAAGCAGTAATGTCCGGAACAACAGGAAACTGTGACACAACAATCTTATTGACCTCTCGAAGGTCGATCACAAATCGATACACAGGTGGCTGAGAAGAGTCAGTACGCTTAAGAATAGGCAGAACAGGACTGTTACACACATTACCTCTCGTTTCTTCAACCACACCTTTCTCAACCAAATCATAAATAATCGCTAAAAGAGCTCTTTCACCATCACTCGAAATTTTGTACTGAGGAATGCGTGGCAAATTAGCATTTGATTTAAGCGTAACAACGTAGGGTGGAATCTGCAAAAGACCAACATCATTAGGACCCGTAGCCCAAAGTGTATCAGGGAGAGAACGCAATTCCAGCGGCAGGCAATCCTTAGACAAATACATCGGGGAGATCACTTTCTTACCCAAGGTAAGATGTACTCCCAACGGAGAACAATATAATGTCGCATGCAATCTTTTCAACAAGTCCAAACCCAACAAATTCTCACAACAACCAGTCGTTAGAATAAGGGGAGCCTCCAATTCACAAGGACCAATAGAAAGGGGCAAAGGACTAGAAACCGGGTTGCTATCTGGGGCGCCAGAAAATCCTACCGAAACATTCGTCAAGCCAGACAAAGGTGCGCCAGGAAGTTTAGAGTGCATGATAGAACTCTTTGTTGCACCAGTATCCAAAAGAAAAGGTTCTGCCACACCTGATCTAATCACTTCAACATAAGGCCCACTCTGGTCTACTGGAACGGACACTACTCCCTCTCTTTGTCCATGGCTGTCCCAGCTATCATTAAAACCAGCACTCTCGCTTCCAACATAATAATCATCAACGTAGTACTGAGCAGACTGGACGTTCGGAACATTCTGTTGGTCAAAATAATTTGCAGAATTCTGGGGGGGGGGGAAAGAACGTTCATTCTGAGGAAACGTACCACGTCCCCTACCCCTAGGTACTTGTTGGTAACCACCACGACCTCTCAGACCAGACATACCATTCACTCGTTGTAGCAAGACCGGACAACTACTCTTGAAATGACCTTCCTCCTTACAATAAGCGCACTGATTAGGGCCTAGCGGAAATCGTGGAACAAAAGACTCAGGAGTCTGCAATGGTGTTTGAAACTGTGGGGGTTGCTGAAGCTGACGCTGATTAGGGCGAGGCGGATAAGCCTGTTGCAAAAGAACTTTTGTTTTTAATTCTTTAGTCTTCTTCTCTACTTTATCCTTCTCATCTTTGTCTCTATTCTCATAGTATTGTGCAGTAGCCAATATCTGGGCCGAAGAAGAAACTGCCCAGAGTTCTTTAACTTATTACAAAGTTCGGGGAGTAAATTAAAAACAAATTTATCTACGAACAACCTCTGACCAGCTTCTGTACTCATGTCCTGACCACTATGATCAATGAATGTTTCTTCAAACCTAGTGAAGAAATCGGACACACTCTCATCTTTCTTTTGTTTGCATGCTGCTAACTTGTCCCAATTTACTCGCAAAGGAGGCATCGAAGTTCTAATTAAATTAACAATCCTACCAGGTAGTTCTGCAACTAAAGGCTCAGGTTTAGCACCTCCTACCTGTCTACCATCTGCAGCAGTAATATTAACCCATGTTTCTCCTAACTCTTGCACATGATCCTCGTGACGGATCTTCGCCCACAAAGGTTGAGGAACTACATTACCCATCAACATATTGATGTCAGCTAAATTCATAACACACGCATCAACTGTCTGAGACAACTCCTTGTAATACCCAGCAGGATTTTTACGGGGGTCAGGCAATGTCTGCTTAAGTGCCAAACCTCTGCTCTCTTCCAAGGGACATGTACCCTGAAAATGTGCTGGTGCAGCCAAAACACCATTAGGAACATCAGCCTCAACTGCCTCTCTCCATACTGGAGGAACCTCTCGCATAGGATACTGCTTCACTTTTCTCCTAAAAGAAGGATCAGGTTCGAACAATGACTGAGATGGAAGTCTAGACCTGAAAATAAGTATTGTCTCTACCGCTACCTCAACATCTAAACCCACTATCGTTCCCTTAGCAAATTCGGACTGAACATTAATCAAGTCCAACGGAATTGGACCCAACTCATCATCTTCCCACTCCTGACGAAGAAAGGTGCACATGACATCAAAAACATACCTTTGCTTTGGTGCTTCCCACTGTAGAAAAACATCCATAACCGCTTGTAAACCGTACCTGGAAGCATTCGAAACCCATCTACGAGCAAGGAGATCTAACACTGCCCGCTCTTCGGGACCAGGAAGCTGACTACGTCTCTGCTTACGTTCAGAAACAGGGGCCCTATTCAGTGACCCAAAGAGAGGAGACAAAAGACTAGTGACAGTTTCAGTCATTCTTTGTCGAGCAGAAGGAGAAAAAGCTGACATAAGGACAGGAGACAAAGTAGTCTGAGGAATAGGAGTCGTAGGGACAGAAGTAAGAGAAGACGAAGATAAGGCAGTGTAAGTCAAAGGAGTTTGAGGCAAGGCTGGTAACAAAGCTGGCGGCCCTAGAGGGGGCTGCACCGCAGGAGGAAGAACCACTTGTGAAGCAACAAATGGCTGAACAACAGCAGGGGGTTGAACAACAACAGGGGGTGCAACAACTGGAGGTAACAGAGGTGCTGTAGCACTCTGCGCATAAGGGGGTGGTAATCTCAGTAGATGCGACATCAAAGGATCCTTTTCAGGGTCTTTAGTCACAGGTGAAAGGGGAGGTGGCAAAGCCGGATAACATTTGTCAATGGCCATGCAATGCTGTCTATCTGACACTTCAATCGCACGATCTTCTTCATCGTCCTTAAACTGCGTAGCGGCTTGCATTACTGACATATTCCTTTCTTTCCTATCTCTTTTCGCTTGCTTAATTTCTCGCTGTTTGGCTTCCTTACACCAAAGGGGGAAAGAGTCAAACATCGCCGGCCGGGCTTTCTTCCTAAATAGCGCAACTTCTAAGTTATCTAAAATCTCTGTTTCAAACCTACCATGTGGGGGCCATCGTAAAACACCGTCCTTCCTAGTGTAGCGGACCGAAACCTCATTAAAGGTAATGGGACCTACGCCATGTTTCGAATAAAGCTCATAAATTGGAGTTCCAACCGGAGGTATCGGACACGAATCCTCCAATCGGGAATCCCTATTAAGACCACAAACAAACCATTTACCAAGTTTACCAAGACCAGGCATCTTGCTCACTAGTCTGGTTTCAAATTTCAAAGGGTACCAAAAAATGATACACTCGTAAATATACGAACCCCTCGGCTTCGAAAACTGCAATGGCCGAATCAAGACCCAAGAAACAAAACAAAGTCGTGGGAGCGACCCACTTATACTTAACCAAAATGTCTGTCACGCCACCAGAAGACCGTCTAAAGTTTCGCCTTACAAATCGTCACACGAGGGTACAGGACAGGGTGACAGTCAGGGCAGCAGTCCTTCGTAGCCGTCGGAAAGGGGAAGCCTCGCAGAAAAGACCTTCGGTCCACTTTTCGTCATGCAGGGGTCGATGGAGTGGGGGCCCTCCTCCAGAGTTTCCTCACGGGGCTCCTCACAATCTTCGGGCTTGGACCGGTACCGCTGAAGTCGCCCCACGTTGGCCGCGCAGGTTGAAGAACCGGGTCAGAACCCAGCGGTGCCAGGGACACACCTGAAATCTTCGAGTTCCACCTGTCTTGGTATACAGAGACACAGAATACTTCTGGGTGGCGTCAGAGACCAAGTTTATTAGCTGCAGCTAGTAACAGAAATCCCAACAATACATTACAATGTATATTCCTAGGAGACTGTTCAAATTACTAAGGCAAGACATCTCCTTTTATACACCATATTCTCATTATATATGTACACCCACTGCGCAAAATTCTAACCAATAGGGCACATTTTCTAACTGAGTATCACATTAACAAAAACCCAATTTACAGTAACCCAACCCAAAAGTTAATTATTAGGAATGTCCCAAATTTAATCTTTGCAAGCCGGACAAATTTATAATTGAAAAGCACAACCCATGTAATATCAGAACATTAAGGAAACAGTAATAGATGCTGTACAAGATAAAACGTGCAAGGAAACTAAAGGTTAACGAGGTCCTGAACATTAAGTGGCAATCTTAGACAAGGATCAAACCAAGGGAAATTGGCTTTGCGAGGTCAGTTTCAGGTGAAGAGGTCAGTTTCTCTGCAGTTCATTCAGAGTCGAAAAAAACCTAGTTAATGCATACATGAACTCAGAAGGCCAGGCCACTTGTTCGCCGGGCCTCTTTCACAGGCCTACGTGAGGGCAACACAAAATGGAGTTAGGCTCGAGAATTACAGAACCTCACTTCCCCATTGTAAAACAGAAATAGAAAGTTTGGGTTTTATTGATCGGCTGCCACCTTACCAAGGTGGCCCAAGTTAACAAGCATTAGTAATGCATCAGTTTCGCCTATGTAATGAATAAAGAGCTGTTTTCCTCAATCATCATCCAGGAGAAGGAAAGAGCTCTCTCACAGATAAGATGGGAGTGATGCAGCGGCCAGAGCTGCTGACTGGAGAGCTGGGGATCCTGGTTTAAGTCTCGGAGGCGCCGTACAACATTCTTTTATTCTATGCAAATCACTTAATCACTCTGGGTGATAAATTGTTATATAATTTTCCTGCAAGAGTAAAAGGCAAAACTTTATGAAAATATAGTTCCATCAAAGCAGATGTTAACAGTATTTTGCAGCGGGAAACTGACCAGAGAAGCAGATGAGGAACAAGCATTTGTATATGCAGGAAAATATGATACAGCCAATAGGCGATTTGCTATGATAGGCAACTTATAATGCGTGCAGGTACTCCCAGGAGTGTCCCGGCACAGACATAGAGAGGTCGGGCAGATGACAATTAGATTTGCACAAAGAGACAGGTTTTCGGTTTCTTCCTGAATACCAATGAGTTACTAACAGAGCGTAGCAACATTGGGAGCTGGTTCCATGCTGAGGCACCCAAAAAAGTTAGTGATTTGTCTCCTGATCTTTGGTGCTGGTACTTTTGGATCACAGCTAGCAGTTTATTGGTGGAGCGTAAATGTCTAGCTAGGTTGTAGAAGCTAAATATAGCTCTAAGGTATTCAGGGCCCATCTGATACAGAGCATCATGTACCAGTATCAGAGCCTTAAATGTAATCCTTTCGCTAAGGGAGACAACCTTTACAACGCAACTTTTACTACGCAGTGCCATTACGACGCAACTTTTACAACGCAAACCATTACAACGCATTGCGCTGGGGGGCGCTCTAGGATAGGAAATAGGTTTAATTTACTATCCAACACCTTCCCTACTATCCACGGGGACTGGGGTTGGAATAGTAAATTAAACTATTCACTATCCAGCGCCTCAAAGCACTATGCGTTGTAATGGTATGCGTTGTAAAAGTTGCGTCGTAATGGCATGCGTTGTGAAAGTATGCGTTGTGATGTCATACATCCTTTCGCTAATGGGCAACTAGTGAAGTCCCCATAGGTGAGGGCTAATGTGTTGTCTTTTTGGCTCATTCAACACAAGGTGAGATGTGCAATCTGTATCAACTGCAATTTGTCCATAAGAGATTCCGGTAAGCCCAGATAAAGAGCATTACTGGAATCCAGTCTAGGTGTGGCTAGTGATTGAATAACTGTTTTCCTAGTAGAAAAGGAGAGCAGGAGCCGAAATTTCTCTAGAGACCTCAAAATTCCAAAGCATGTACCCACAAGCTTTTTTGACCTGTGAACAAAAGAATAGTTTATTATCAAACGTAATTCCCAGATTTTTAACCGAGTCCTTTTGGGGACCAGACGGGTAAACATCATCTGCCTAAATAGTTGACACGAAGTCAGATGGGAAAATCCCAAAGAAGAGAATTTTTGTCTTATCTTCATTACATTTGAGTTGAGCTTTGGCTAGCCAGTAAAGAACTGTGGTAAGGCAGATCTTAATTTGGGTGCCATTGGGCTCGGATCCCTTACTACAGGAGAAAAGCAATTAAGTGTTGTTTGCATAAGACAGCATCTTTGCTCCCAGTTCTTCTGCTAGAAATGCTGTGGCTGTTAGGTATAGGTTGAAAAGTGTTGGACTTAGGGCAGAGCCTTGACGAACACTCATGTCCACTTTCCTTGGGCTAGTCGTTCAAGGCAGAATCCAAACTTGCTGTCTTCTGTCTGCTAGAATTGATGTTAGCCAGTCCAAAGCATGCCCTGTCATGGTATCAAAGGCCGCTGACAGGTCCAACATGACCAATATGGCCGCCCCTCCCTCCACCCCATCAAGGGTTCCTTTGATGATAGAAATGGAGGAAAGGTAAGTGCCACCCACAGGAACCAATGAGAAGCCAGGAAAGAGAGGAGGCGGGATGTAAATCCCTTTAAAATTCAAATTAATAACAATAGATTTCTCAAGCACAGCTCAAGCGCTGTGCAGGCGAAACCTAAAAACTAGCAACCTGGGGCTGTATTACACCGGCGCTAATTGTCACTGTGTGCCAGAGTATGTTTGTGTTTAGGTGCGTTTGACGCAAACGCACATAAACACAGAGTTCAAAGTCTGCGCCAACATCACATTACAGACTGATCCTCTGTAATGCGATTGGGTGCATACTCTGTCGCACAGCAAAAACAAGGACCGGCGCAGCCGTGAGTAATACGGCCCCTGTTATTTTGGCCTACTTAGGACAATAAGGAAGGTTCCGAGCTGGCTGCCCCAACCCACTTGAAGAACTGTAGTCCAAGGTTTAGTGCTGTCCTGTCTTGACTACCGTAACTCAGTGTAACTGAATAGCCCTTTGTAAATGATTAAGTGTATACAAGTAGTTCAGAATGCTGCAGCGCACATTCTGTTAGCGATTTCTAAGCATCATTCGGTCTCCTCATCCCTTGCAGCACTGCATTGACTGCCAGTCGTCCAGAGAATTACATTTAAATATCACTGCCTGGCCCACCAGGCAATATACAACAAAAGCTCTCTTCTAATGTAGCAGTTGCTAACCCCGTACAATCCCAAAAGATCACTAAGCTCCACTGATCAGAGACTTTTCTTTTTGTGTTCAAAATATTTTATTGATATTTATATGTAAATAATACATAGAGACAATACAGAAAATATTACAATAAGGCGAAAATACCTAAAACACCTTACAATACAACTATCACGATAAATAAATATATTGTAGTAGGTAAATAGAAAAGCACTTTTATATAAAAATAAAAAGGGAAGGGAAGGGATAATAACACAAGTGATGCATAAGTATTGCACGGAGCTACTATAACATTTTAAAAAATAGTTTCAATTGAAGATAAATACATCCTAAACTACAAGATTTATAATACATTACTTAATATCTAAATATATATCAACTGGTAACCAAAACGATTGAAAAGAAAGTGAATTATGAAGAATCCCCTACATAGATAATTGAGCACCATTTCTTGTAAAAAGAACCCATGACCACCATGCATGAACAGATAATGAAGTACTATCTTTCCAACAATAAGTAACAGATTCCAATGCTGCTGAAATGAGAACATTAAAAAGTTTACTTTCTAAAACAGTTGTTATTTGATAAAATAAAAGACTTACAAATCAACATTTGGTAAGAAATATCTCCTTGAATTTTTAAAATCTTAGTTATAATATCCCAAACAGCTGACCAAACTTAAAAATTAAAGGACATTCATATAAAATATGCTGTAACGTACCAGATTGTAATTTACAATGCCAACAGTTTGCAGAAGGAAGGAGTTTAGCATGGAATAACCGTACTGGGGTCCATAACCGATTAAGTAAGATATAAGAGTTAGTTTGATAGAGTGAAACAGGAAGCCAACCTGATATTCCATTAAGCCATATATCTTGCCATGTGTCAGTAGATAGAGTGACAGCTCATTATTCCAAAAAGTTGAAATCATATCTATATTGCTTCCAAGTGTGTCTGATAACTTTTTACAAAAAATAGAAACACCATGAGAA
The DNA here is from genome assembly GCF_964261635.1 of Lissotriton helveticus. Classification (NCBI taxonomy): domain Eukaryota; kingdom Metazoa; phylum Chordata; class Amphibia; order Caudata; family Salamandridae; genus Lissotriton; species Lissotriton helveticus. The sequence continues at coordinate 1,588,920,411 of NC_136068.1, read as the reverse complement.
GAAGAAGAAACCGTTTGAATGTAAATTGATAAATCAGCAGCAACATTAGAAGGAATAGCATCTGCAAAAGAGTCTAAAATTGAATTACATAAATATTGGTATTTGGTAATATGGGATCGAGATAGACCAAATCTGGATTGTAAAGTTTCAAACAAAATGAAAGTATTATTGGTGTACACATCTTTAAAATGAAAAATACCAGCTTTAATCCATGAGGACCAAAAATTAACATTTTTATTCAGTTTGATAACATTGCTATACCAAAGTGAAATATCTTCAGTAGTATTCATGGGGTAAAGAAAAATGAAGTCTACATCATTAAACATCATTTTAGTAGATTTAATATTAGCTGATTTATGAAAAAATGATGTAGTATTAGCCATTGTTATCAAAGAAGGAAGTGGGTGAGGATTTACTAATGATTTCTCAATAGATAACCAAGCAGGTGGGTTATTTAATAAAGAATGAGTAAACCAAAGTGAACTTTGTTTTAAAATAAAGGCTTTATGATAAAGAAAAAAATCAAGAATACTAAAACCAGCGTTACGCTTGGGAATTTTCAATAATTTGTAACCAATACGAGGCGATTTGTTGTTCCATAAAAACTTAGATGAAAATTTCTTTATAAAACTTTAATGGGAATTGGGTCGGGAGCAGTGCAAGGTTATAAAAGATTTTAGGTGCTAAATTCATTTTTATAGAATCCAATCTACCCCACCATGAAAGATGTAGGGGCAACCATTTAGACGTTTTGTCTTTAATACAATTGAAGAGAAATTCACAATTTAAAGTCATTGTTGATTTTATGGGTGTAGAAAATAAAATTCCAAGATATTTCAGTTTACTCTTTTGCCAAATCATACCATTCATGGGAAGCATGTCAGGAGTACAATATATATTTAAAGGGAAAATTCTGTTTTGTTCGTATTTAAAGTATAACCAGAAACTGTAGAATATTGTGCTGTAATATTAATTAAAGATGGGAAAGAGGATTCAGGGTCACTAATAAATAAAAGCACATCATCTGCATATGCAAGGGATTTAACTAGAACATCTTTAATAGTGATTCCTTTAATGCCATCACATTTTCTAATTGAAGAGAGGAAAGGTTCGATGCCAATTAAAAATAAAAGAGGAGAAAGTGGACATTCTTGCCTCGTACCTCTAAAAAGAGAAAATTGCTGTGAAATGTATCCATTGATAAATAAACGAGCAGTAAGAGCAAAATATAGAGCTGCAATCATACGTATAAAAGAATCACCAAAATTAAAAGAAGATAACGTATGAAATAAAAATTGCCAATAAATCTTGTCAAAAGCTTTTTCAGCATCTAAGGCTAAAATACCTGAAGGAAGTAGTAAAGTAGAACTTTGTTCAATAACATGAAGTAAAGTTCTGGTGTTATTTGCAGAAAATCTATTTTTCATAAAACCAGACTGACCGGGGTCAATAATGGAATCTAAAATAGGGCCTAATCTGGTAGCGAGTATTTTTGCATATAATTTACAGTCTGGATTAATTAAAGATATGGGACGATAGTTAGATACGAGAGTAGGATCTTTATCTGGCTTTGGAAGTACAATTATCAAAGCTTCCGTGAATGAACCAGAGGTAGTACCTGTGGAACCAAAAAACTCAAAAAGTTGAAATAAAAACAGTAACAGGAGTGATTGAAATTCTTTATAAAATTCTGCTGGTATCCTATCAGGACCAAGAGATTTGTTTTTTTAAGGGATTTAATGGCTAATAAAATGTTATCTTTACTGATGGGAGAGTCAAGTCCATTTTTATCCGATTGTGAAATCTTAGGTAAATCACAGGAATCTAAAAAGGAATCAATTAAAGATTCATCATGAAAATCAGGCTTATCATATAGTTTGGAATAGAAATTCAAAAATTCATTAACAATATCATTTTGAGAAAAAGCATTTCTACCATGAGAGCCGTGAATTGAATTGATTTGAGTTTTGTCCTTTTTAATGTGTAAATAATTAGCTAAAAGTCGGCCAGAGCGATTGGCGTTAAAACTAAATCTGGCTTTAGCATTAGAAATTTGAATGCCCGCTTTTTTTACTAAGGATGGAGTTAAATTCATATCGTAATTTTTGGAGTGTAAACCTATGCTTGGGATCATTCGAGGTAAAAAAGAGTCGTTCATGTTTCGCAATTTGATTTTGTAAATTTGTAATAGTCGCATTAAAAGTTTTATTATCATGCGCCATAATGGAGATCGTTACCCCCCTAATATAAGCTTTGAACGCATCCCATCTATTAATCAAAGAGGTAGTTGAACGCATCCCATCTGTTAATCAAAGTGGTAGTTGAACGCATTCCATCTGTTAATCAAAGAGGTAGTGATCAGAGACTTTTCACTGTGCCCAAAATCAAGAAAGCCAAAAGTAGTGGGTGCTCTTTTACCTACTTGGCCCCTGAACTTTGGAACTCGTTGCTTTATCTTTGAGAATGATTAAAGAAGAAATTAAATTCAGGAAACCTCTGAAAACACAACTTTTTTAATGATATGCCTCATGTTTAGCCACTATGTAAATGTCTTGACTCTTAGCACAGGGAGGCATGTATGGTAGCAATGCACTTTACATATCCATAGCATAGCATAAAATAACAAAGAGGAAAACATCATACAGTGCAGAACCAACCAGAATGGGAAGCCATGCAGCAGAAAAGTTACTAGAAGTTACTACATACTTTCATTTGGCTTAATTAGTCCCATTACCCATTATCTATGCTGCAACAAACATAGAATTCCTTTCCCAGATGTGAGTACACAGGTTGGTTAGCCATCCAGTTCTTGATCTCACTTTCCACAACCCAGTTTTCCACAGTTTCGATTCCACTTATAGTTAGTTCTCCTGGTATGTGCCAAAGAATATAGAAAATCTAGTCTGCCCTTGTTCCTCACCAATTTCTTTGATAACTTTCACACACTCTCCACCTGTTGATCTCTCACCTGAATTCCAAACACTACCTGCCCCTTCAGAAACTCCCTCCATGTTGTTGTTGAGTGTTGTCAAGTGTTTTGATTTATTTGGCTATCTTGCATAAAGCTCTCTAATGAACGGAGGGAGTCGATTTTCCAGCAAAATGTGCATCTTTGTAGACAGTCACTATCTAGCAGCCTGAATGTGATGTAACAGTTATGATATGGGATGTACCAGAGAGGGGCTAGACTTCAGGGTAATATATGTGGACAACACCCAAAACTTCAATAGTATATGGAAGTGCCTAACAAGCTATGTAAAGAATTGTTATAGGGAAATTCTGCCAAAAGAATCCAACTGCTGCACTTATGATTGATTCATTGAAAAGCATCTCAGGTATGTATATGTATTTGGTATTTCTATAAAGAGAAACTAGCCAAAAGCTAGAGGAGTGCTATACAGGGTCAAAACCAAGCCTAAAGTCAGTGAGTGATAGGAGATGTAGATTGTTTGTGCGCTGTTACTTCATTGTGATGTAGTGTTCTTTAAGGAGGGGAGTCTTCAACTATATCCTAAATTGGAGTAGAATTGGGGAGGTCCTGATGGATACGGAGATGGTGTTTCAAATCCAGGGTCCCTTGATGCATTGTTTTTTCTTTTTTAAACTTCTTAGTCTGCTGTACATTTTTGAAGGGAAATAGAATATCCCAGCCTGGTGAAATCATCCACTACCAGCAACAGAGTAAGGTAGCCAAACAAATCAGGGAGTTCTATTATGAAATCCATGGAAATCGTAGCCCATGGCTGTTGTGGAGTTGTGCATTGAAAAGTAAAATTATTTTTTGACTGAGCAACTTTTGGCAACCAAAAATGATGGCCTACCAAGTCTTTCATTTTCCTTTGCCCAAGTTGCCCGGGTTTTGGACCATGATGACAGCAACCCTTAATGGCACTGATGAAGTTTTTTGAGAAAAATGTCCAGAACCTGATTCGTCGTAGTGGTGAGTTAAGATCTTTATATCCTCATCCACATGTCGAGATAGGGCATTCGCCTTCTCATGACAATTTCCAGGCCTGTAAGTGATCTTGTAATAGAAGTGAGAGAAGAAGAAGAATCAACAGGCATGGCATGCGTTGGCTCACTTCATGGATGTCAGGTATTAGAAATTCTTGTGATTGGTCCATACAGTAATATAATGAATTACTCCCTCAAGTTAGTATTGCCAGTGTGTAAATTTGTCCTTAATGGCCAGTAGGTCTTGGTAATAAACAGTGTAATTTCTTTCATGCTAGAGAGGGCTCTGGAATAGAATGCAATACGGTGAAGGTCTCCAGTTTAAGGATTTCATTGAAAAAAAACTGCTCCGGTGCAATAAGATGAAGAATCAATTCCTGTGATGAAAGGTGAATGGGCATCAGGATGCCTGAGGATTGGTGCAATCATAAAGGCAGCTTTCATAGTCTTAAAGGCTTGCTTTTGTTCTTCAACGAATGACCAAATGGACTGGCGGAACACTCAAGAGCGCTCCGTATCTCTACTTACAAATTTTACTAAATGACAAAAGTCTCCAGCCTCCACCTGCCAAGCTCTGTGTTGACCTAATGGTAACTGCAATACTTACACCAATAGAGATCAGTCGGGACCGGCCATCATCTGGAGGGTCAGATTAGGAAAACCGGAAAATACGTCGGTCTGCAAAGACAAAGGGTCTTCTCGTGCAGGGTACCTCCTCAGAAGATTCCATTCCTCTGTCAAGACCGCTCTTTTGGATGGCCGCGTCTCCGATGAGTCCCTGTTCAGGTGCCATTTTGTGGGGGAAAAAAGGCTTTTTTGGGGCTCACTGGTGCAGGGGTTCACCCGTATATGTCCACTGCTCCTTACACCAACATATAGAAATTGGCACATAGGCTGGAATATTTAAAAAACAGGTTTATTAATTACTCATGAGTGGGACTACATCAATACAACACCCTCAGGCACTGTATGAGGTAGTCCATAGAATACAGAAACCAAGGGTCTTTTATACCCTGTTTACCGCTGAGTAAGCATGGAGACTCAAAGAGGAGGTGCAGGCATATACAGGAATAGTTATTGACTAACATAGGCTTACAGTAATCACTTGGTCAGCAGAGTGGGAGCGGAACCATTTCTGCTTACATCAGTTGAAGCAGCCTGACAGTTACAGTCTAAGACAGGTGCATTCTAGCAGTTGCAGTCCTTTCTGAGCTTACACAGTGCTCTGGTTCAGTACTGAAGGAATTAACCACAGTTGATGACTCAAGCGAAATAGAAAGGCAAGCAACAGTGAAGACGGCAGAATCACATGGCTAACACATGGCTAATTCAAATGGATGCCACAAACAAAATGGCTTCAGCTTATGCTAACAGTCATTTCTGCGATTTCCACAAGCTGTATGGTGTTGCAAAGAGTTTGCAAAATATAATCTAGGTATATCACCACGTAGGTATCCAGGCGATCATAAACAATGTACTTGTGAAAATGCTGGAATGCCAATGGAGAGTTACAAAACCGAAAGAGCATTACCAAGTACTCATAGGGCCTGATTCACAAAGGTAAGTTACAGTGCAGTTGGGTCACTTTTACAAAGTGGAAATACACAAATGAAGTGTTCTTTTATAAACAGGTTTATTAATTACTCATGAGTGGGACTACATCAATACAACACCCTCAGGCACTGTATGAGGTAGTCCATAGAATACAGAAACCAAGGGTCTTCTATACCCTGTTTACCGCTGAGTAAGCATGGAGACTCAAAGACACTTGTGTATGGTGATGTCCTTCTCTTACCCCTCCCTCATCCTACCTAAACCTCTCTTACTCGTCCCAAATCTCATCTACTTTAGTTGTAAGTCTGCACCTTTTCCCACCCACTACCTTCAGTCCCTCCCACATTTACTACTAAAATGTATACTTATCAATCAATCAATCAATCAAACATGCCATTTGTATAGCGCACTACTCACCCGGGAGGGTCTCAAGGCGCTTGGGGGGAGGGGTATGCTACTGCTCGAACAGCCAGGTCTTGAGTTGTTTCCTGAAGGCGAGATGGTCCTGGGTCAGCCGAAGGTGGATGGGGAGGGAGTTCCAAGTCTTGGCAGCCAGGTAAGAGAAGGATCTTCCTCCGGCGGTGGCTCTTCGGATGCGTGGTACGGCTGCGAGGGCGAGGCTGGTGGACCGTAGCTGGCGGGTGGGCGTGTAGAAGGTCAGGCGGTCGTTGAGGTACTTGGGGCCCAGGTCGTGGAGAGACTTGTGTGCGTGGGTGAGGAGCCGGAACGTGATCCTCTTGTCGACGGGGAGCCAGTGCAGGTTCCTCAGGTGGCTGGAGATGTGGCTGCGTCGGGGGACATCCAGGATGAGTCGGGCGGAGGCGTTCTGGATGCGCTGGAGTCTTTTCTGTAGCTTGGCTGTGGTTCCGGCGTAGAGGGCGTTTCCGTAGTCCAGTCGGCTGGTGACGTGTGCCTGGGTGACAGTCTTCCTGGTCTCGGTCGGTATCCAGCGGAAGATCTTGCGAAGCATACGCAGGGTGTTGAAGCACGATGAGGAGACGGCGTTGACTTGTCTGGTCATCAAGAGGGAGGGGTCCAGGATGAAGCCCAGGTTGCGTGCGTGGTCGGTTGGCTTGGGTGCGGTGCCCAGGGCTGGGGGCCCCCAGGAGTCGTCCCAGGCGGAGGGCGAAGATCCCAGGATGAGGACTTCCGTCTTGTCCGAGTTCAGTTTCAGGCGGCTGTCCTTCATCCACTCTGCAACGTCTTTCATCCCTTCGTGTTGGCAGGTTCTGGCGGTGTCGGGGTCTCTGGTGAGGGAGAGGATCAGCTGGGTGTCGTCGGCGTAAGAGATGATGTTGAGGTTGTGCTGGCGTGCGATGCCTGCGAGAGGTTTCATGTAGATGTTGAAGAGGGTGGGGCTGAGTGAAGATCCTTGCGGGACGCCGCAGATGACTTCGGTGGCCTCGGAGCGAAACGGGAGGAGGCGGACTCTTTGTGTTCTTCCGGCGAGGAACGAGATGATCCACTCCAGTGCCTTCTCTTGGATACCGATGTTGCTGAGGCGCTGGACTAGGGTGCGGTGGCAGACCGTGTCGAACGCAGCGGAGAGGTCCAGGAGGATGAGGGCCACTGTTTCCCCCTTGTCGAGCAGGGTCCGGATGTCGTCGGTGGCTGCGATGAGGGCGGTCTCGGTGCTGTGGTTGGCACTGAAGCAGGACTGCGAGGGGTCAAGGGATCCGTTCGTCTTAAATTTGCAGGAGACTGCAGTTGACGTGAAGATCTCTGCACATAGTGGTAAGTAGTGAAATGTCATAAAACTCTGCACGGAGTTTGTGAATTGCAATTTGTAGTATGACAAAATGTACTATAAAGTGCAGTTTGTGAACCAGGCAAAGTATGTCCATTCTATGTATTAAAAGTTGTTTTCCACTCAACCTCCTCATGATTGAGGGACCAGATTACAAATTCCTCTCATATATCCATATATCTACTTTGGACAATATCTTGGTTGTCAGTAATAGTGATATGTGGTTGAGAAGATATCAAGTTTGAATAGTAACTTTGTTTAGCTCTTGATAATCAATACATAGTCTGCAATCATCCTCGACCTTTGGTTAAAAAATTACTGCCATGCCTGCTGGTGAAATGGAATATCTTAGCAAATAGTATCTGAGGATTCCATCCTTCTTTTACGTTCAGAGGATAAATTCATTCATGTGGAATGGCACCACCCAGCATTAGATCAACATAGCAATCATATGCTCTCGCTGAGGTGGCAATGTATCCACCTCTTCTTGCCAACACATCAGAATAATCCCTAAATGCGACTGGGACATCCTCATTCTCTACAATAGGTTGTGTAGTGTCCCTGGTCTCCCCATAGAGTGGGGACGCAAAAGTTAGACATGTCAAAGGTTGTTTAATGTTAACTGTTGTTCTCAAGTAGCACTGATTTTGATGGCTAATTCAAACCACAGATTTAGAATATTCCACAGGAGCCTGACTAGATCCAGAAGCTTTTTCAAAATGCTCCTGTGTGCTGCTACGTAGTGCTGTGTGACTCTGTGCTGGTTCCGTGATGCCCCAGAAATGGCAGAAATGGCCCATAGCAGCATATAGTTGCACCACTGCAAGCTGTCAGTTACTTTCTTTCATTATCAACAACTCTTAAATACAAGAAAATCCAGTCTCTTCGGAACAATGCCTCCTCCTCAGACTACAGGTTTCAAACCATGCCTCAACTGTAGAAAACAAATATCGTTCAGAGCTCTGCATGAGGTGTGTCTTGTGTGACTCGAAGTTGTTTGACAAGATCACCCTTATGCACCTGAAGGTGAACTGGGGCCAGGAACACAAGAAGAAATCCCAGGCCTCGCATTAGTCCCACTCCCACTACAAGTTGAGGGCAAGGACTTACTCTCGCTCTGAGGGTCACTCTTCCAAGAAGTCAGCTTTCTAGTCAAAGTCCTCTGGTAAGTCAAAGTCCAAACATAAGCACTAAAAGGTAAAGTGGGACTTGACCTCATCCAGCTACACTCTATCCAAAAAGAAGGCACCAGGGTGTCATTGTGTCAGTTAGCCCCCCTTCAGATCTCTGCTTGCAGAACAAATTCCTCAGTTTGTCCTGGTGCACAATATATATCCCGGGCCATCAGTGACGCCACAGCTGATCAAAGCCTTTAAGAAGGCCAAGTGGTAGCTATTTGGCACGCTTCAATTTTCCATAAGCCCAAAGGATCTGAACTGGTCACCATACTGCCTGATCCTAATTCAATGGCCCTACTAGAGCAGAGACTCCTTTACCTTATTGGCTCTGATTCTGACCAAACCGTGCCACCACCCAGAGATAATGATGGTGGGGATAGCAATGATTTACCCCCTTATTATGACAATGGCAATTTCAACATGAATTAAAAGGGGAGAGTGGACTTAATACTTGTTAAACTCACCATTTGGACCTCAAATAGAAGTGGGTGCTTCATTTGCAGGATTAATTTGATGTGCAGCTAAGGTCTTGGACCTACAACTACTCTCTATCAAGGTTAAGACAAATGTCCTTATAGAAATCTTACAGATCGGGCCAGCCATGCCTGATCCCTTGCTACCGTATAATGTCCCGTTCACTGACACCTTAAAAGGCACCTGGGCAAAGCCTTACTCCTACCCATCGGTAATTAGGTAGGTGGCCATTCATCACAGACCTGCACCTGGAGACCCTGATTTACTCACAAAAAAGAAATCCTACTTCAGTGAGTCTGGGTGTCCAGGCTACAAACAGTAGGGTGAACCCCAATTCTCTCCCTATGACTACACTGCATGGAGAATCTAAGATTGCTCTTCTGCTGGTTCCACTGCTGCCTGTGCTGTTTTGTGCCTTTTTTTCTGTCTTGCTATTGTGCCCGTTTTTCATTCGTTCTCTTTGTCTTTGTTATTGTGCCTGTTTTTCTGACTTTAGGTATTGTGCCTCTGTATTTTTATCTTGTTTGCCTTGTCTCTCTCTGTTCTGTTTACTCTGCCCGTTTCCCTTTACCCCACTTCTGCCCCCACGGCCCCTCCCACCTGCCAGTTCCTGCTCACGCCTCCCAGCTGAGCCTCCCTTCCATTTGCTCCCGCTGCGAGGGCGTGCGAACAAGATATCTGACATCCTGGCCAGAGGATTCATGGGAAGCATGTCAGGAGTACAATATATATTTAAAGGGAAAAATTCTGTTTTGCTCGTATTTAAAGTATAACCAGAAACTGTAGAATATTGTGCTATAATGTTAATTAAAGATGGGAAAGAGGATACAGGGTCACTAATAAATAAAAGAACATCGTCTGCATATGCAAGGGATTTAACAAAAACATCTTTAATAGTGATTCCTTTAATCTCATCACATTTTCTAATTGAAGAGAGGAAAGGTTCGATGCCAATTAAAAATAAAAGAGGAGAAAGTGGACATCCTTGCCTCGTACCTCTAAAAAGAGAAAATTGATGTGAAATGCATCCATTGATAAATAAACGAGCAGTAGGAGCAAAATATAGAGCTGCAATCATATGTATAAAAGAATCACCAAAATTAAAAGAAGATAACGTATGAAATAAAAATTGCCAATAAATCTTGTCAAAAGCTTTTTCAGCATCTAAGGCTAAAATACCTGAAGGAAGTGGTAAAGTAGAGCTTTGTTCAATAACATGAAGTAAAGTTCTGGTTTTATGTGCAGGAAATCTATTTTTCATAAAACCAGATTGACCGGGGTCAATAATACAATCTAAAATAGGGCCTAATCTTGTAGCGAGTATTTTTGCATATAATTTACAGTCTTGATTAATTAAAGATATGGGACGATAGTTAGATACTAGAGTAGGATCTTTATCTGGCTTTGGAAGTACAATTATCAAAGCTTCCATGAATGAACCAGAGGTAGTACCTGTGGAACCAAAAAACTCAAAAAGTTGAAATAAAAAAGGTACTAGGAGTGATTGAAATTCTTTATAAAATTCTGCTGGTATCCTACCAGGACCAAGAGATTTGTTTTTTTAAGGGATTTAATGGCTAATAAAATTTTATCTTTAGTGATGGGAGAGTCAAGTCCATTTTTATCCGATTGTGAAATCTTAGGTAAATCACAGGAATCTAAAAAGGAATCAATTAAAGATTCATCATGAAAATCAGGCTTATCATATAGTTTGGAATAGAAATTCAAAAATTCATTAACAATATCATTTTGAGAAAAAGCATTTCTACCATGAGAGCCGTGAATTGAATTGATTTGAGTTTTGTCCTTTTTAATGTGTAAATAATTAGCTAAAAGTCGGCCAGAGCGATTGGCGTTAAAACTAAATCTGGCTTTAGCATTAGAAATTTGAATGCCCGCTTTTTTTACTAAGGATGGAGTTAAATTCATATCGTAATTTTTGGAGTGTAAACCTATGCTTGGGATCATTCGAGGTAAAAAAGAGTCGTTCATGTTTCGCAATTTGATTTTGTAAATTTGTAATAGTCGCATTAAAAGTTTTATTATCATGCGCCATAATGGAGATCGTTACCCCCCTAATATAAGCTTTGAACGCATCCCATCTATTAATCAAAGAGGTAGTTGAACGCATCCCATCTGTTAATCAAAGTGGTAGTTGAACGCATTCCATCTGTTAATCAAAGAGGTAGTGATCAGAGACTTTTCACTGTGCCCAAAATCAAGAAAGCCAAAAGTAGTGGGTGCTCTTTTACCTACTTGGCCTCTGAACTTTGGAACTCGTTGCTTTATCTTTGAGAATGATTAAAGAAGAAATTAAATTCAGGAAACCTCTGAAAACACAACTTTTTTAATGATATGCCTCATGTTTAGCCACTATGTAAATGTCTTGACTCTTAGCACAGGGAGGCATGTATGGTAGCAATGCACTTTACATATCCATAGCATAGCATAAAATAACAAAGAGGAAAACATCATACAGTGCAGAACCAACCAGAATGGGAAGCCATGCAGCAGAAAAGTTACTAGAAGTTACTACATACTTTCATTTGGCTTAATTAGTCCCATTACCCATTATCTATGCTGCAACAAACATAGAATTCCTTTCCCAGATGTGAGTACACAGGTTGGTTAGCCATCCAGTTCTTGATCTCACTTTCCACAACCCAGTTTTCCACAGTTTCGATTCCACTTATAGTTAGTTCTCCTGGTATGTGCCAAAGAATATAGAAAATCTAGTCTGCCCTTGTTCCTCACCAATTTCTTTGATAACTTTCACACACTCTCCACCTGTTGATCTCTCACCTGAATTCCAAACACTACCTGCCCCTTCAGAAACTCCCTCCATGTTGTTGTTGAGTGTTGTCAAGTGTTTTGATTTATTTGGCTATCTTGCATAAAGCTCTCTAATGAACGGAGGGAGTCGATTTTCCAGCAAAATGTGCATCTTTGTAGACAGTCACTATCTAGCAGCCTGAATGTGATGTAACAGTTATGATATGGGATGTACCAGAGAGGGGCTAGACTTCAGGGTAATATATGTGGACAACACCCAAAACTTCAATAGTATATGGAAGTGCCTAACAAGCTATGTAAAGAATTGTTATAGGGAAATTCTGCCAAAAGAATCCAACTGCTGCACTTATGATTGATTCATTGAAAAGCATCTCAGGTATGTATATGTATTTGGTATTTCTATAAAGAGAAACTAGCCAAAAGCTAGAGGAGTGCTATACAGGGTCAAAACCAAGCCTAAAGTCAGTGAGTGATAGGAGATGTAGATTGTTTGTGCGCTGTTACTTCATTGTGATGTAGTGTTCTTTAAGGAGGGGAGTCTTCAACTATATCCTAAATTGGAGTAGAATTGGGGAGGTCCTGATGGATACGGAGATGGTGTTTCAAATCCAGGGTCCCTTGATGCATTGTTTTTTCTTTTTTAAACTTCTTAGTCTGCTGTACATTTTTGAAGGGAAATAGAATATCCCAGCCTGGTGAAATCATCCACTACCAGCAACAGAGTAAGGTAGCCAAACAAATCAGGGAGTTCTATTATGAAATCCATGGAAATCGTAGCCCATGGCTGTTGTGGAGTTGTGCATTGAAAAGTAAAATTATTTTTTGACTGAGCAACTTTTGGCAACCAAAAATGATGGCCTACCAAGTCTTTCATTTTCCTTTGCCCAAGTTGCCCGGGTTTTGGACCATGATGACAGCAACCCTTAATGGCACTGATGAAGTTTTTTGAGAAAAATGTCCAGAACCTGATTCGTCGTAGTGGTGAGTTAAGATCTTTATATCCTCATCCACATGTCGAGATAGGGCATTCGCCTTCTCATGACAATTTCCAGGCCTGTAAGTGATCTTGTAATAGAAGTGAGAGAAGAAGAAGAATCAACAGGCATGGCATGCGTTGGCTCACTTCATGGATGTCAGGTATTAGAAATTCTTGTGATTGGTCCATACAGTAATATAATGAATTACTCCCTCAAGTTAGTATTGCCAGTGTGTAAATTTGTCCTTAATGGCCAGTAGGTCTTGGTAATAAACAGTGTAATTTCTTTCATGCTAGAGAGGGCTCTGGAATAGAATGCAATACGGTGAAGGTCTCCAGTTTAAGGATTTCATTGAAAAAAAACTGCTCCGGTGCAATAAGATGAAGAATCAATTCCTGTGATGAAAGGTGAATGGGCATCAGGATGCCTGAGGATTGGTGCAATCATAAAGGCAGCTTTCATAGTCTTAAAGGCTTGCTTTTGTTCTTCAACGAATGACCAAATGGACTGGCGGAACACTCAAGAGCGCTCCGTATCTCTACTTACAAATTTTACTAAATGACAAAAGTCTCCAGCCTCCACCTGCCAAGCTCTGTGTTGACCTAATGGTAACTGCAATACTTACACCAATAGAGATCAGTCGGGACCGGCCATCATCTGGAGGGTCAGATTAGGAAAACCGGAAAATACGTCGGTCTGCAAAGACAAAGGGTCTTCTCGTGCAGGGTACCTCCTCAGAAGATTCCATTCCTCTGTCAAGACCGCTCTTTTGGATGGCCGCGTCTCCGATGAGTCCCTGTTCAGGTGCCATTTTGTGGGGGAAAAAAGGCTTTTTTGGGGCTCACTGGTGCAGGGGTTCACCCGTATATGTCCACTGCTCCTTACACCAACATATAGAAATTGGCACATAGGCTGGAATATTTAAAAAACAGGTTTATTAATTACTCATGAGTGGGACTACATCAATACAACACCCTCAGGCACTGTATGAGGTAGTCCATAGAATACAGAAACCAAGGGTCTTTTATACCCTGTTTACCGCTGAGTAAGCATGGAGACTCAAAGAGGAGGTGCAGGCATATACAGGAATAGTTATTGACTAACATAGGCTTACAGTAATCACTTGGTCAGCAGAGTGGGAGCGGAACCATTTCTGCTTACATCAGTTGAAGCAGCCTGACAGTTACAGTCTAAGACAGGTGCATTCTAGCAGTTGCAGTCCTTTCTGAGCTTACACAGTGCTCTGGTTCAGTACTGAAGGAATTAACCACAGTTGATGACTCAAGCGAAATAGAAAGGCAAGCAACAGTGAAGACGGCAGAATCACATGGCTAACACATGGCTAATTCAAATGGATGCCACAAACAAAATGGCTTCAGCTTATGCTAACAGTCATTTCTGCGATTTCCACAAGCTGTATGGTGTTGCAAAGAGTTTGCAAAATATAATCTAGGTATATCACCACGTAGGTATCCAGGCGATCATAAACAATGTACTTGTGAAAATGCTGGAATGCCAATGGAGAGTTACAAAACCGAAAGAGCATTACCAAGTACTCATAGGGCCTGATTCACAAAGGTAAGTTACAGTGCAGTTGGGTCACTTTTACAAAGTGGAAATACACAAATGAAGTGTTCTTTTATAAACAGGTTTATTAATTACTCATGAGTGGGACTACATCAATACAACACCCTCAGGCACTGTATGAGGTAGTCCATAGAATACAGAAACCAAGGGTCTTCTATACCCTGTTTACCGCTGAGTAAGCATGGAGACTCAAAGACACTTGTGTATGGTGATGTCCTTCTCTTACCCCTCCCTCATCCTACCTAAACCTCTCTTACTCGTCCCAAATCTCATCTACTTTAGTTGTAAGTCTGCACCTTTTCCCACCCACTACCTTCAGTCCCTCCCACATTTACTACTAAAATGTATACTTATCAATCAATCAATCAATCAAACATGCCATTTGTATAGCGCACTACTCACCCGGGAGGGTCTCAAGGCGCTTGGGGGGAGGGGTATGCTACTGCTCGAACAGCCAGGTCTTGAGTTGTTTCCTGAAGGCGAGATGGTCCTGGGTCAGCCGAAGGTGGATGGGGAGGGAGTTCCAAGTCTTGGCAGCCAGGTAAGAGAAGGATCTTCCTCCGGCGGTGGCTCTTCGGATGCGTGGTACGGCTGCGAGGGCGAGGCTGGTGGACCGTAGCTGGCGGGTGGGCGTGTAGAAGGTCAGGCGGTCGTTGAGGTACTTGGGGCCCAGGTCGTGGAGAGACTTGTGTGCGTGGGTGAGGAGCCGGAACGTGATCCTCTTGTCGACGGGGAGCCAGTGCAGGTTCCTCAGGTGGCTGGAGATGTGGCTGCGTCGGGGGACATCCAGGATGAGTCGGGCGGAGGCGTTCTGGATGCGCTGGAGTCTTTTCTGTAGCTTGGCTGTGGTTCCGGCGTAGAGGGCGTTTCCGTAGTCCAGTCGGCTGGTGACGTGTGCCTGGGTGACAGTCTTCCTGGTCTCGGTCGGTATCCAGCGGAAGATCTTGCGAAGCATACGCAGGGTGTTGAAGCACGATGAGGAGACGGCGTTGACTTGTCTGGTCATCAAGAGGGAGGGGTCCAGGATGAAGCCCAGGTTGCGTGCGTGGTCGGTTGGCTTGGGTGCGGTGCCCAGGGCTGGGGGCCCCCAGGAGTCGTCCCAGGCGGAGGGCGAAGATCCCAGGATGAGGACTTCCGTCTTGTCTGAGTTCAGTTTCAGGCGGCTGTCCTTCATCCACTCTGCAACGTCTTTCATCCCTTCGTGTTGGCAGGTTCTGGCGGTGTCGGGGTCTCTGGTGAGGGAGAGGATCAGCTGGGTGTCGTCGGCGTAAGAGATGATGTTGAGGTTGTGCTGGCGTGCGATGGCTGCGAGAGGTTTCATGTAGATGTTGAAGAGGGTGGGGCTGAGTGAAGATCCTTGCGGGACGCCGCAGATGACTTCGGTGGCCTCGGAGCGAAACGGGAGGAGGCGGACTCTTTGTGTTCTTCCGGCGAGGAACGAGATGATCCACTCCAGTGCCTTCTCTTGGATACCGATGTTGCTGAGGCGCTGGACTAGGGTGCGGTGGCAGACCGTGTCGAACGCAGCGGAGAGGTCCAGGAGGATGAGGGCCACTGTTTCCCCCTTGTCGAGCAGGGTCCGGATGTCGTCGGTGGCTGCGATGAGGGCGGTCTCGGTGCTGTGGTTGGCACTGAAGCCGGACTGCGAGGGGTCAAGGGATCCGTTCGTCTTAAATTTGCAGGAGACTGCAGTTGACGTGAAGATCTCTGCACATAGTGGTAAGTAGTGAAATGTCATAAAACTCTGCACGGAGTTTGTGAATTGCAATTTGTAGTATGACAAAATGTACTATAAAGTGCAGTTTGTGAACCAGGCAAAGTATGTCCATTCTATGTATTAAAAGTTGTTTTCCACTCAACCTCCTCATGATTGAGGGACCAGATTACAAATTCCTCTCATATATCCATATATCTACTTTGGACAATATCTTGGTTGTCAGTAATAGTGATATGTGGTTGAGAAGATATCAAGTTTGAATAGTAACTTTGTTTAGCTCTTGATAATCAATACATAGTCTGCAATCATCCTCGACCTTTGGTTAAAAAATTACTGCCATGCCTGCTGGTGAAATGGAATATCTTAGCAAATAGTATCTGAGGATTCCATCCTTCTTTTACGTTCAGAGGATAAATTCATTCATGTGGAATGGCACCACCCAGCATTAGATCAACATAGCAATCATATGCTCTCGCTGAGGTGGCAATGTATCCACCTCTTCTTGCCAACACATCAGAATAATCCCTAAATGCGACTGGGACATCCTCATTCTCTACAATAGGTTGTGTAGTGTCCCTGGTCTCCCCATAGAGTGGGGACGCAAAAGTTAGACATGTCAAAGGTTGTTTAATGTTAACTGTTGTTCTCAAGTAGCACTGATTTTGATGGCTAATTCAAACCACAGATTTAGAATATTCCACAGGAGCCTGACTAGATCCAGAAGCTTTTTCAAAATGCTCCTGTGTGCTGCTACGTAGTGCTGTGTGACTCTGTGCTGGTTCCGTGATGCCCCAGAAATGGCAGAAATGGCCCATAGCAGCATATAGTTGCACCACTGCAAGCTGTCAGTTACTTTCTTTCATTATCAACAACTCTTAAATACAAGAAAATCCAGTCTCTTCGGAACGATGCCTCCTCCTCAGACTACAGGTTTCAAACCATGCCTCAACTGTAGAAAACAAATATCGTTCAGAGCTCTGCATGAGGTGTGTCTTGTGTGACTCGAAGTTGTTTGACAAGATCACCCTTATGCACCTGAAGGTGAACTGGGGCCAGGAACACAAGAAGAAATCCCAGGCCTCGCATTAGTCCCACTCCCACTACAAGTTGAGGGCAAGGACTTACTCTCGCTCTGAGGGTCACTCTTCCAAGAAGTCAGCTTTCTAGTCAAAGTCCTCTGGTAAGTCAAAGTCCAAACATAAGCACTAAAAGGTAAAGTGGGACTTGACCTCATCCAGCTACACTCTATCCAAAAAGAAGGCACCAGGGTGTCATTGTGTCAGTTAGCCCCCCTTCAGATCTCTGCTTGCAGAACAAATTCCTCAGTTTGTCCTGGTGCACAATATATATCCCGGGCCATCAGTGACGCCACAGCTGATCAAAGCCTTTAAGAAGGCCAAGTGGTAGCTATTTGGCACGCTTCAATTTTCCATAAGCCCAAAGGATCTGAACTGGTCACCATACTGCCTGATCCTAATTCAATGGCCCTACTAGAGCAGAGACTCCTTTACCTTATTGGCTCTGATTCTGACCAAACCGTGCCACCACCCAGAGATAATGATGGTGGGGATAGCAATGATTTACCCCCTTATTATGACAATGGCAATTTCAACATGAATTAAAAGGGGAGAGTGGACTTAATACTTGTTAAACTCACCATTTGGACCTCAAATAGAAGTGGGTGCTTCATTTGCAGGATTAATTTGATGTGCAGCTAAGGTCTTGGACCTACAACTACTCTCTATCAAGGTTAAGACAAATGTCCTTATAGAAATCTTACAGATCGGGCCAGCCATGCCTGATCCCTTGCTACCGTATAATGTCCCGTTCACTGACACCTTAAAAGGCACCTGGGCAAAGCCTTACTCCTACCCATCGGTAATTAGGTAGGTGGCCATTCATCACAGACCTGCACCTGGAGACCCTGATTTACTCACAAAAAAGAAATCCTACTTCAGTGAGTCTGGGTGTCCAGGCTACAAACAGTAGGGTGAACCCCAATTCTCTCCCTATGACTACACTGCATGGAGAATCTAAGATTGCTCTTCTGCTGGTTCCACTGCTGCCTGTGCTGTTTTGTGCCTTTTTTTCTGTCTTGCTATTGTGCCCGTTTTTCATTCGTTCTCTTTGTCTTTGTTATTGTGCCTGTTTTTCTGACTTTAGGTATTGTGCCTCTGTATTTTTATCTTGTTTGCCTTGTCTCTCTCTGTTCTGTTTACTCTGCCCGTTTCCCTTTACCCCACTTCTGCCCCCACGGCCCCTCCCACCTGCCAGTTCCTGCTCACTCCTCCCAGCTGAGCCTCCCTTCCATTTGCTCCCGCTGCGAGGGCGTGCGAACAAGATATCTGACATCCTGGCCAGAGGATTCATGGGAAGCATGTCAGGAGTACAATATATATTTAAAGGGAAAAATTCTGTTTTGCTCGTATTTAAAGTATAACCAGAAACTGTAGAATATTGTGCTATAATGTTAATTAAAGATGGGAAAGAGGATACAGGGTCACTAATAAATAAAAGAACATCGTCTGCATATGCAAGGGATTTAACAAAAACATCTTTAATAGTGATTCCTTTAATCTCATCACATTTTCTAATTGAAGAGAGGAAAGGTTCGATGTCAATTAAAAATAAAAGAGGAGAAAGTGGACATCCTTGCCTCGTACCTCTAAAAAGAGAAAATTGATGTGAAATGCATCCATTGATAAATAAACGAGCAGTAGGAGCAAAATATAGAGCTGCAATCATATGTATAAAAGAATCACCAAAATTAAAAGAAGATAACGTATGAAATAAAAATTGCCAATAAATCTTGTCAAAAGCTTTTTCAGCATCTAAGGCTAAAATACCTGAAGGAAGTGGTAAAGTAGAGCTTTGTTCAATAACATGAAGTAAAGTTCTGGTTTTATGTGCAGGAAATCTATTTTTCATAAAACCAGATTGACCGGGGTCAATAATAGAATCTAAAATAGGGCCTAATCTTGTAGCGAGTATTTTTGCATATAATTTACAGTCTTGATTAATTAAAGATATGGGACGATAGTTAGATACTAGAGTAGGATCTTTATCTGGCTTTGGAAGTACAATTATCAAAGCTTCCATGAATGAACCAGAGGTAGTACCTGTGGAACCAAAAAACTCAAAAAGTTGAAATAAAAAAGGTACTAGGAGTGATTGAAATTCTTTATAAAATTCTGCTGGTATCCTACCAGGACCAAGAGATTTGTTTTTTTAAGGGATTTAATGGCTAATAAAATTTTATCTTTAGTGATGGGAGAGTCAAGTCCATTTTTATCCGATTGTGAAATCTTAGGTAAATCACAGGAATCTAAAAAGGAATCAATTAAAGATTCATCATGAAAATCATGCTTATCATATAGTTTGGAATAGAAATTAAAAAATTCATTAACAATATTATTTTGAGAAAAAGCAATTCTACCATGAGAGCCGTGAATTGAATTGATTTGAGTTTTTTCCTTTTTAATGTGTAAATAATTAGCTAAAAGTCAGCCAGAGCGATTGGCGTTAAAACTAAATCTGGCTTTAGCATTAGAAATTTGAATGCCTGCTCTTTTACTAAGGATGGAGTTAAATTCATATCGTAATTTTTGGAGTGTAAACCTATGCTGGGGATCATTCGAGGTAATAAAGAGTCGTTCATGTTTCACAATTTGTTTTTGTAAATTTGTAATAGTCGCATTAAAAGTTTTATTATCATGCGCCATAACGGAGATCGTTACCCCCAATATAAGCTTTGAACGCATCCCATCTGTAAATAAAAGAGGTAGCGATCAGAGACTTTTTACTGTGCCCAAAATCAAGAAAGCCAAAAGTAGTGGGTGCTCTTTTACCTACTTGGCCCCTGAACTTTGGAACTCGTTGCTTTATCTTTGAGAATGATTAAAGAAGAAATTAAATTCAGGAAACTTCTGAAAACACAACTTTTTTAATGATATGCCTCATGTTTAGCCACTATGTAAATGTCTTGACTCTTAGCACAGGGAGGCATGTATGGGAGCAATGCACTTTACAAATTCATAGCATAGCATAAAATAACAAAGCGGAAAACATCATACAGTGCAGAACCAACCAGAATGGGAAGCCATGCAACAGAAAAGTTACTAGAAGTTACTACATGCTTTCTTCTGGCTTAATTAGTCCCATTACCCATTATCTATGCTGCAACAAACATAGAATTCCTTTCCCAGATGTGAGTATACAGGTTGGTTAGCAGTCCAGTTCTTGATCTCACTTTCCACAACCCAGGTTTCCACACTTTCGACTCCACTTATAGTCAGTTCTCCTGGTATGTGCCAAAGAATATAGAAAATCTAGTCTGCCCTGGTTCCTCACCAATTTCTTTGATAACTTTCCTCTCAATGTTTCACACACTCTCCACCTGTCGATCTCTCACCTGAATTCCAAACACTACCTGCCCCCTCAGAAACTCCCTCAATGTTGTTGTTGAGTGTTGTCAAGTGTTTTGATTTATTTGGCTATCTTGCATAAAGCTCTCTAATGAACGGAGGAAGTCGATTTTCCAGCAAAATGTGCATGTTTGTAGACAGTCACTATCTAGAAGTCTGCATGTGATGTAACAGTTATGATATGGAATGTACCTGAGAGGGGGCTAGACGTCAGGGTAATATATGTGGACGACACCCAAAACTTCATTAGCATATGGAAGTGCCTAACAAGCTATGTAAAGAATTGTTATAGGGAAATTCTGCCAAGAGAATACAACTGCTGCACTCATGATTGATTCATTAAAAAGCATCTCATATGTACCGTATTTTCCGGCGTATAAGACGACCCGGCATATAATACGACCCCCTACCTTGCTAGATAAAATGTAGGTTTCGTGCTATACTCGCCCTATAAGACTACCCCCACTTCCAGCACAGTCCAACGCAGTCCTGCATAGCCATTTTGAGAATTTATTTTATTTTATCTCGTACTTTGTACGCTTTTGTAACCTGCACACTTATCACTTTTTTCTCCAGGAATGTACCGATTGCTACCTCATGTATTTTGGTTGCTCACTATTGTCACTTTTGATCCATGTATTTAACGTTTGCTTTTTTAATTTGTTCATTTGTAATTGTTCCTCTTGTATCAATACTGTTCCTACTGTAAAGCGTTCTGACACCTTCGGGTAAAGTCCGCGCTATGTAAAAAATGCATGAAAACATACCGTCAAATTTGGCACCCGGCATATAAGACGACCCCCGACTTTCCAGAACATTTTAAGGGGTTAAAAAGTCGTCTTATACGCCGGAAAATACGGTATATGTATTTGGTATTTCTATGATGAGAAACTACCCAAAAGCTAGAGGAGTGCTATACAGGGTCGAAACCAAGCCTAAAGTCAGTGAGTGATAGGAGATGTAGCTGGTTTGTGGGCTATTACTTCATTGTGATGTAGTGTTCTTTAAGGAGGGGAGTCTTCAACTATATCCTAAACTGGAGTAGCACTGGGGAGGTCCTGATGGATACGGAAATGGTGTTCCAAATACAAGGTGCCTTGATGCCTTGTTTTTTCTTTTTTTAAACTTCTTAGTCTGCTGCAAATGTTTAAGGGAAATAGAATGTCCCAGCCTGGTGAAATCCTCCACTACCAGCAACAGAGTAAGGTACCAAACAAATCAGGGAGTTTCCACTATGAAATCCATGGAAATCGTAGCCCATGGCTGTTGTGGAGTTGTGCATTGAAAAGTAAAATTATTTTTTGACTGAGCAACTTTTGGCAACCAAAAATAATGGCCTACCAAGTCTTTAATTTTCCTTTGCCCAAGATGCCCGGGTTTTGGATCATGATGACAGCAACCCTTAACCTTTCACTGCAGATATTCAACTATGATGTATAAAACATTCTGGTAAAAAAGGAGAGATCCTTCATGGCATCATTTTGTTGGATCTTCCTTTATCCATGTAGCTGGATCTATCCCTTGATGGCACTGATGAAGTTTTTTGAGGAAAATGTCCAGAACCTGATTCATCGTAGTGGTGAGTTGAGATCTTTGTATCCTCATCCACATGTTCTAGATAGGGCATTCACCTTCTCATGACAATTTCCAGGCCTGTAAGTGATCTTGTAATGGAAGTGGGAGAAGAAGAATAATCAACAGGCATGTCACGCATTGACTCGCTTCATGGATGTCAGGTATTAGAAATTCTTGTGATTGGTCCATACAGTAATTTAATGAATTACTCCCTCAAGTTAGTATTGCCAGTGTGTAAGTTTGTCCTTAATGGCCAGTAGGTCTTGGTAATAAACAGTGTAATTTCTTTCATGCTAGAGAGGGCTCTGGAATAGAATGCAATAGGGTGAAGGTCTCCAGTTTAAGGATTTCATAGTCTGCAATCATCCTCGACCTTTGGTTAAAAAATTACTGGCATGCCTGATGGTGAAATGGAATGTCTTAGCAAATAGTATCTTAGAATGTCATCCTTCTTTTACGTTTAGAGGATAAATTCATTCATGCGGAATAGCACCACCCAGCATTAGATCAACCTAGCAATCATATGTTCTCGCTGAGGTGGCAATGTATCCACCTCTTCTTGCCAACACATCAGAGTAATCCCTAAATCTGACTGGGACATCCTCATTCTCTACAATAGGTTGTGTAGTGTCCCTGGTCTCCCCATTGAGTGGGGACACAAAAGTTAGACATGTCAAAGGTTGTTTCATGTTAACTGTTGTTCTCAAGTAGCACTGATTTTGATGGCTAATTCAAACCAAAGATTTATAATATTCCACAGGAGCCTGACTAGATCCAGAAGCTTTTTCAAAATACTTCTCTGTGCTGCTGCGTAGTGCTGTGTGACTCTGTGCTGGTTCCGTGCTGCCCCAGAAATGGCAGAAATGGCCCATAGCAGCATATAGTTGCACCACTGCAAGCTGTCAGTTACTTTCTTTCCATTTCAATAACTCTTAAATACAAGAAAATCCAGTCTCTTAGGAACGATGCCTCCTCCTAAGACTACAGGTTTCAAACCATGCCTCAACTGTAGAAAACAAATATCGTTCAGAGATCTGCATGAGGTGTAACTTGTGTGACTCGAAGTTGTGTGCACCTGAAGGTGAACTGGGGCCAGGAACACAAGAAGAAATCCCAGGCCTCGCATTAGTCCCACTCCCACTACAAGTCGAGGGCATGGACTTACTCTCGCTCTGAGGGTCACTCCTCCAAGAAGTCAGCTTTCTAGTCAAAGTCCTCTGATAAGTCAAAGTCCAAACATAAGCACTAAAAGGTAAAGTGGGACTTGACCTCATCCAGCTACACTCTATCCAAAAAGAAGGCACCAGGGTGTCATGGTGTCAGTCAGCCCCCCTTCAGATCTCTGCTTGCAGAACAAATTCCTCAGTTTGTCCCGGTGCACAATATATATCCCGGGCCATCAGTGACGCCACAGCTGATCAAAGCCTTTAAGAAGGCCAAGTGGTAGCTATTTGGCACGCTTCAATTTTCCATAAGCCCAAAGGATCTGAACTGGTCACCATACTGCCTGATTCTAATTCTGTGACCCTACTAGAGCAGAGACTCCTTTACCTTATTGGCTCTGATTCTGATCAAACCGTGCCACCACCCAGAGATAATGATGGTGGGGATAGTAATGATTTACCCCCTTATTATGACAATGGCAATTTCAACATGAATTAAAAGGGGAGCGTGAGCTTGATACTTGTTAAACTCACCATTTGGACCTCAAATAGAAGTGGGTGCTTCATTTGCAGGATTAATTTGATGTGCAGCTAAGGTCTTGGACCTACAACTACTCTCTATCAAGGTTAAGACAAATGTCCTTATAGAAATCTTACAGATCGGGCCAGCCATGCCTGATCCCTTGTTCCCGTATAACGTCCCGTTCACTGACACCTTAAAAGGCACCTGGGCAAAGCCTTACTCCTACCCACCGGTGATTAGGTAGGTGGCCATTCATCACAGACCGGCACCTGGAGACCCTGATTTACTCACAAAAAAGAAATCCTACTTCAGTGAGTCTGGGTGTCCAGGCTACAAACAGTAAGGTGAACCCCAATTATCTCCCTATGACTACACTGCATAGAGAATCTAAGATTGCTCTTCTGCTGGTTCCACTGCTGCCTGTGCTGTTTTGTGCCTTTTTTCTGTCTTGCTATTGTGCCCGTTTTTCGTTTGTTCTCTTTGTCTTTGTTATTGTGCCTGTTTTTCTGACTTTAGGTATTGTGCCTCTGTATTTTTATTTTGTTTGCCTTGTCTCTCTCTGTTCTGTTTACTCTGCCTGTTTCCCTTTACCCCACTTCTGCCCCCACGGCCGCTCCCTCCAGCCAGTTCCTGCTCACGCCTCCCAGCTGAGCCTTCCTCCCATTTGCCTCCCGCTGCAAGGGCGTGCGAAGAAGATATCTGACATCCTGGCCAGAGACCTGCTCTCTCCCCCTGCAGCTCCGCTGGTAGTGCGGCTGCCCTGTGCAGTGCTCTGTGCAGGTAGGTGTTCGAGGCCCTCCGCCACCCACAGGCTGCTGCCTGGGCCTCATTCCTGGTGGTCCAGTGGAACCGCCTTGCTCTTCTGCTGGTTCCACTGCTGTCTGTGCTGTTTTGTGCATGTTTTTGTGTGTTGTTATTGTACCCATTTTTCGTTCATTCTCTCTGTCTTTGTTACTGTGCCTGTTTTTCTGTCTTTAGGTGTTATGCCTCTGTATTTTTATTTTGTTTGCCTTGTCTCTATCTGTTTGTTCTGTTTACTCTGCCCGTTTCCCTTTCCCACCACTAGTGCCCCTGCGGGCCCCTCCCCCCTGACGGTTTGCGCCTCCCAGCTGTGCTTTCCTCCCTTTTCCCTGTTTAATTGTGGCCGCTGTTCGGCCACGTAGCGGTCGTGCGCAGCAGGGACCCTGGATCTCCGACCACCCACTGCTATGACTCAGCTGCCCTCCTCGCACTCAACCCCGGAAGGAACAATAACTGCCAGCTGTTCACACCGAACACCACCCATGGCCAGTTCTCCTGCCGCCACTGCAGCCGAACTTTCACCAGCCTCTACACAGCTGTGGCCGCCGCCCCCAATCCGGACGCCAACACTACCGAAGCCCTGAAGTGCATCCTCCTCATTGTGCGCTCCCTTCACAGACATGCCAAACAAATCTGGGACCTCCTCAACACCCTCTCACCAGACGTCGCCTTCTTCATGAAAACCTGGACCAACCCCTCCTCCGCCCCAACATCGTCACCGCCATTCCTGACGGCTACAAGATCCAGAGGAAGTACCCCCCCAGCCGCCCAGGAGGAGGACTCGCCATCACACACAAGAGCTCCCTCCAACTCTCCACCTCCACCCACGAGCGACTCCTCCGCTACCATCGAACACCCTCACTTCCAGATCCAGACTAGCCCTAGAACCACTCTTCATGGCACCCTCACCTACAGACCTCCCAGAACCCATGCTTCATTTGCCGCTACTATTGCTGACCTCATCGCACCCTACGCCATCACCTCCATGGACTACATGCTCATCGCGGACCTGAACGTCCACCTCCCCACCAGGTGGGAACAACATCCGCTTTAGCCACACCACACAGCCCCTCTGGAGGGCCCACCACTGCGTACACTTCTCTTTCAACTACGCCACCGCTCTCAAACCCTCTCCTCGCCCTCTGTGAAGGAACTGGAGCAAGGTCACAGAGGACCACCTCAACTCCACCCTCAGCCATGACTCCCTCGCCTCGACTGATGCCAACTGCGCAGCCAAGGAACTACACCACTAAATCACCAACTGCGCAGACAACCCTGCACCCCTCCGCACCACCAACAGATAACGCCACCTGGTCCACCATCGACCTCCAATAAGCCAGACGCTCTTGCAGACATCTTGAACAATGATGGAGAAACAGCAAAACTATGGAAGACCTGACCATCTACAAGAACGCCATGACAGACTACCACCAATGCATAAGATCCACAAAGAAGACATTAATTCGGAAAAAAATATTTTTTACAACTCCAGCAACTCAAAGGAACTCTTCAACATCATCCATCAACTCACCAAGCCCCACTGTGAAGCCACAGATGTCAACCCTCACAAGACCTCTGCAACAAGCTTGGCTCCTACTTCCACCTGAAAATCAAAGCCCTCTACGACAGCCCCAGCGAGCAGACCCCAGAAACCACCCTTCCCTCCAGCGATGACAGCCAACCCACCATCACCACCTGGAACCCGGTCACCATCGAAGATACCATGACAACCAAGAACAGCACCCACTCAGGAGCCCCCACAGACCTCTGCCTTCCGCACATCTTCCACAGAGCCGCCCCCGCCATAGCACCCCAGCTACGATGCCCATCAATGCCACCTTCGAATCCAAACCTTTCTCCGCCGACTGGAAATGCGCAGAAGTCAAGCCCCTCCTCAAGAAACCTTCTGCAGACCCGACGGACCTAAAGAACTACCGACCCATCTCCCTCCTTCCCTACGCAGCCAACGTCACTGAGAAGATTGTCAACGCCCAGCTGAAATACTTTATTGAAGAGAACTCCATCCTCGACTCCTCCCAATCCGGATTCTACAGCAACCACAGCACCGAGACCGCTATCCTCGCCACCACTGGCGACATCCGCACGCACCTCAACCAAGGCCACACAGCAGCCCTCATCCTACTCGACCTCTCCGCAGCCTTCGACACCGTTTCCTTCCTCACCCTCGCAGCCAGACTCCACGATGCTGGAATACAGGGAACCACCCTCGACTGGCTCCGCTCCTTCCTCACCGGCAGAACCCAAAGGATCAGACTCCCGCCTTTCCTCTCTGAACCCACAGTGATCAACTGAGAAGTACCACAAGGATCATCGCTTAGTCCCAATCTCTTCAACATCTACATGGCTCCCCTCTCCGCCATCATCAAACAGCATGGACTCAGCATTGTATCCTACGCCGACGACACCCAGCTCATCCTCTCCCTCACGTACGACCTTGAAATAACCAGACTCAGCTGCCAAGAAGGAATGAAAGGCGTTGCAGCTTGGAAACCCAACTCGTAGAAGACAGAGGTCCTAGTCCTCGAACCCTCCCCCTCTGCGTGGGACAACTCCTGGTGGCCCTCCACCCGCGGCACCCCCATGGACCACGGCCTGAACCTTGACATTGCACACGACTCCTCCCTCACCATGATCCGACAGATCAACGCCGTCACCTCTACCTGCTTCAACACCCTCCACATCTTCCACAAGACCTTCAAGTGGATCCCACCCCGAAGCCAGAAAGACTGTCACCCACACACTCATAATAAGGAGACTGGACTATGGAAACACCCTCTACGCTGGAATCAACAAATCCCTGCTACGCAAACTCCAGAACATCCAGAACACCGCAGCCAGGCTCACTCTTGGCATCCCACGGCATGAGCACCCTACGAGACCTCCACTGGCTCCCTGTCGAGAAGAGAGTAACCTTCAAGCTTCACGCCTGGAAATCCCTCCACAACATTGGACCCAATTACCTCAATGAAAGAGCCTCCTTCCACGTACCCAAAAGGAACCTCCGCTCCGCTGACCTTGCCCTTGCAGAAACCCCACACATCCCCAAAACCAGAGCGGGTGGAAGAACCCTATGCTACATCGCAGCCAAAGCCTGGAACGAGCTCCCAGTCAACATCAGACGCTCCCCTATTCTGCACACCTTAAGGAAGAGCCTCAAGAACTTGGCTCTTCGGCTGAACCCCCCTCCCTACCCATTACCCCCATGCCCCCCGCCCCCGCCCAGCACCTTGAGACTCTCATGGGTGAGTAGCGCGCTTTAAACACCCTGATTGATTGACTGATTGATTAATAGATTGAAACGCATCTGGCAAAGTTGACCACCCAGCCATGATGGCTGACATTGCCTCCTTGGCCTGGATATTTCTGCTTCTGCCCTTTGCTGTCTTGTTGCCGAAGCTCTTACTCATGGCCTTAAATAACGTCTTGACTTTTAGGCCATTCTATATCTACACTGTCTACCTCAATGACATCATTTTCATTCATGACTTTTCTTACCACTTCTTCACTGATAACACCCAGAATTATTCTACTTCGATGGCCCTTCACTATCTCTAATGTTAACTTATCCGAAAATATAACAATTTATTGTAGCCATTCTCTCCACCCTCCCCTGTCATTCTCCACCTTCTCTCTGAACTCC
This sequence comes from Lissotriton helveticus, assembly GCF_964261635.1. Classification (NCBI taxonomy): domain Eukaryota; kingdom Metazoa; phylum Chordata; class Amphibia; order Caudata; family Salamandridae; genus Lissotriton; species Lissotriton helveticus. The sequence goes on along the minus strand of NC_136068.1, from coordinate 1,588,892,283 downwards.
ACCTTCCTCCACCAGGAACAGGAGCCCCTGCAGTTTGAAGCTGTTTTTTTATTATCCCCAATACCATCACAAACAAGTTACAGCTACTGAATATTCAGAAAAGTCACCTACACCAGCCAGTCCAGACTGCTAAACCCCAGACAAATTACTAGTAAACTCCACTTCTTCACAATTCCTGTCCCAAAATAATGATCTTTATCATCCATGCACTTGTTCATCTGCCTGCCAACATGCCTTTCAGTCTAACGCATGCAGGGGCTTATTTACAAAAGAATGGCGGGGTGCGACGTTAAGCCAAAATAGCTAATGCCGCAATCCTTCATTCTGAAAACGCAGGGATGCGCCATATTTACAACAATACTGTGCATCCCTGCGTTTTACCTACCGCTGGGGCTGAACTCAACTGCTTCGCGCCAACACAGGCACCCTTGCACCATAATGCATGAGTGCCTTCATAGAGTGAATGATTGTTTATGTGCAGGAAGGTGATTGTTTATGTGTTCATTCATGGTGTTTTGCTGTTTCTGGTGTGCTGCACAATGCAGCGCACAAGGAAACAGCAAAAATAAGGAGAAATGAAGCATTGCCCTGGTCCTAATTTTGGCATTGCCTTCTATTTACGCCACCCTTGTAAATAAGGGGCAGCATCAAAGTAAATGGGTGTTGGGGTGGAACACCCACTACAACACCCATTGCTAAGTATAGCGTGAAAGGCTGCCTTATTTACAGGGCGGTGTTATGCCATGTTAAGTGACTTAACGCCGCCTTACAAATAAGGCTAAGCCCCTATCGCCACTGGAACATCAGAAAAAGTGACCTGTGGCGATAGGAGCTCGTAAATATGCTTGCAGTTTCATTATTAATCTTTTACCTATGTCTTCAAAACAATGCAAAGTGGCCTCTCTTCCCTCTTCCCATTAAGAGTATTGTGATCTGCCCATTGCTTACCACTGGCCTTGTGTATTGTAACTCATATGTGCTTGCTTTCTATTAGCTGGCTTTATTTGTTTCAGGCTGTCCATTATGTTTTTGTGCCTCCCAAGGACCATAGCCCATTTACCACCTCTCTGACTGTTTCCTTGTATTCTTCTACCAGTGTTAGCTTTCTGGGAACTCTTTTTTTCTTTTTCGTGAGGCACTCCATAAGAGTACATCTATTTTCAGTTGTCTTCCTTGTATACTAGCTCAGGAAGCAGTAAATGTGCTGTATTTCTTTGAAAGGTTTTCCTGTACCCTGTCTTTGTGCTGGACTGATTCTCCTTACCTCTGCCACTACTAGTTCATCAATCTTGCATGCCCGTAAGGGACAATGTTCTGTCTATGAGCTTGTCTATTTTGGTTAGTATTCTTTACAAACAGCATAACTTAAACAATCCTCTTCCTCAATTTCACACCCATGCTGTAGGCGCTGGAAGTAGGAGAGTGGGGGTTTGCAGGATTTATGTGACAAACTTGCTGGGTACTGGGGTGTGAATGGAAAGGCTGAAGGATGTTATATATTTATCTAGAATACAACACAATGTAAATGCCAGTAAATTAACTGTACAAATATTTCAGAATATAGTATAATTAGGAAGGCAAAAATAAAGCAATTTTTATGTAATTTGGAAGTATGGTGGAAACAAATATCTTACAAAGATCAAAACAAATCAACAAACTCAGTGATGCCGATTTCCACACATTATTGTTTGTGCGCTCTATAGTTTTATCAGTAACTTTACTCCACTCTACGCCACTCCACACTACGTCACTCTAAGTCACTCTATGCCACTCTACTCTATACCACTCAATTCAATTCTGAGACACTCCATTTCATGACATGACACTACACTCTATGCCACCACTCTACAAAGCTAGACTCCATGTCAAACCACTCCATGACTTTTACTCCACTCTATGCAACTCCACTCTGCGCCACTCCACTCTATGACACTCCACTCTATGCCATTCCACTCTATGCCCCTCCATTGTATAACACTCCAGGCCACTCCTCTCTACAAGACACTGCTCCACTCTACTCCGCACCATGAAACCCTAATCCAGTCTACCTCACTCCACTCTTCAAAACGACTCCATTCTATGCCACCCCACTAGAAGACACTCCATGCCATGTTACTCCAGTCTGTCACTACACTCTACTCCACTCTATGACCCTCTACTCCACAACACTCTTCCATTCTACGCCACTCCACTCTCTAACAGCCTGCTCCACTTTGCGCCACTCTACTCCACTGTCCTCCACGCACTGCCACTCTATGGCACTCCACTCCATGCCACTCCACTCTGCTCTCCTCTACCCCACTAACCTTTGGGCATGGTGAACAGCAGCTATGCTGGTGTACAACATGGCTAATACACATTTGCAAAGCCAACAGCTCTCAAATAGGCGAGACCTGTTGGGTTTTCTAAGGCTTGTCTTTTTTACGATGCGGCCGCATACCTCGCTGTCTTTATGCCCTGCCAGATTACAGTGTCCATCAGTTCATTTCGAAACTCTATTCGCTCAACTAAATATTATACACAAATATGAAAAAATACCAAGGCTTACCAGTGCCACATAAACGAGTTGTAGATTTTGAGCTGCGATAGATCCACTCTTCAGTCAGAGTCTGACCTGCCACTTCCGGCCAGATAGTGAACCTTATCTTCCATAGACCCTCTGGCCTCTCCTCCTCAATTCTTACTGGAATTATCCAAGAGGATCTCTCTCATGTAGTGAATGATTCTCTCTCTCTCCAGTAAGAGGTGTTGCAAGTTCCTCTGTAATAAAAAATTCAGCGCGTGAAATGGGCATTAATTTAGCGCGAGTTGTCCATTTAATTTTTGTAATTTCACTGGACTGGATATTCTCTTGTCATAAAGAAAAGCACTTCTCAAATGCCCGCTAGAGGGCAATAAAAGACAACGACCTCCACTTGTTCTTCACTTTCTTCTTGATTTTCTTGCCAGCGCCATGTTAACTAAACGTGCCAGGCAAGAGAGAAGCCAGAAAATTTAAATTTTGCATCTTGGACCATACCTCAAATCACACCGACTGTGTGAAGCGAGCAAACCCAGCCAACCCTCTTCAAGAGAGTCCCATTCACCTTCATCAGCTTTTCCTCCATCTTCCATCATCCTTTCACAGTTCCATCTACTCGTCAAAGTATTTGCCCATCCCTTTATCTTTCCATCCATCCATCCTCCCATCCATTCATTCACCCTTTCTACTAGCCCATACACCTTTGCCCCATCTGCCCATCAAAACATACATTTATCTCTCTGCCCTTTCATCATCCTTCTGTTTACTCTGTCCGTATCTGTCCATTCATCCGTCCTTCTATCAATTCACCCTTTCATCTATTGATCCTTTCACACTCCAATTTAGCTTCCATTCTTCCATCTATAATACCTGCACTCTTCCATTCATTGATTCTCCCACCCTTCCTTCAATTAATCCATCCTACTTTTCTTCTGCCGTTCCATTTACGTTACCTTCCTACTCCTGCTCTTTCTATCTACCCATTTTTTGTCTCTCATACTTACCTTTTCTTTCTTATCTTTCTCTCTCATGCTCACTTGCTCTAATTGTCCCTTTCTGTTTTTGCTCATAATTGTAATTTCTCTTTTTCAGCCTACGGTTCACAATGCTCTATCGTGATGTTCACTAAGAAGACATCCATAATCAACCAATTAACGTTTTATGTAGCTCATGAGGACCAATGGCCGCCCCTGCTTAAGCTGTTTATGTGGATGGAGAGGTGGGGGTAGAGTTGGCAGCATCTACTAGCCCTGTCTTGCCCTGTTGTACCCAGAGCATTAACTATGAGCCTTTCACCCTGATTCAATTTGTGGTTCCAAAAGATTGGTGTTATTAGTGTGTTATTTTTTTTTAAGTTCAAAATCTTTTATTGAATTTTTAGTTTTGAACAACTAATAAAGACAATACAAAAAACATTATTATTTGGTACTTAATACCTAAAGAACAAAGTATAAATCGTTCATCATCAGAAGAAAGTATAATAGGTAATACATGTATATAAAATACAAGAAAAGGGGGGGAAATAGAAGGAAAGGGAGGGAAGGTATACATATATCTACGAAAGCATGAGGCATATACAGAGCTACTATATTATACAATAAGAATTTACTATTGGAATTAAAAACAGAGAATAAGTCATAAATACAACCTTAAGAGGATAAATATACATCAACAGGCGACCAGAAAGATTGATAAGCAATTGAATTGTGATTAATCCCATTCATGGATAATTGAGCACCTCTTCTGGTAAAAATAAGCCATGAACACATAAACTAGATGTATCCTTCCAACAAAAAGTAATAGATGTTACCGCTACTGAAATTAGGAAATTTAAAAGTTTGCATTCTAAATCATGTAAATGTTTTTAAATAATAGTGGATTTACATATTATTATTTGATAGGAGACATCTATATGGAGTTTTAAAATCTTTTTGATGATGTCCCAAATTTCAGACCAAAATTAAAAAAAACAACTATAGGACAATCAAAAAGCATATGTTGTAATGAGCCTATATGTAAATTACAATGCCAACAATCTGCAGAGGGAAGGAGTTTAGCTTTAAATAAACGTGAAGGAGTCCATAAACAATTATATAAAATATAAGAGTTGGTTTGATAGATTGAAACAGGTATCCAACCAGATATACTATTGAGCCAAATATCCTTCCACGTGTCAATAGATAAAGAAAGTGAAAGCTCATTGTTCCAAAAGTTTGAAATCATTTCTAAATTGCTTCCTAGAGTATCTGATAATTTTTTATATAGAATAGACACTCCATGAGTTGAAATGGAGACTGTTTGAATGTAAATTGGTAAATCAGATTTAGCAGTTGAAGGAATATCATTGGGAAAGGAATCTAAGATTGAATTTCACAAATATATATATTAAATGAGGTCAGAGTTACGTAAATCAAATTTTGTCTGTAACGTTTCAAAAGAAATAAACGTATTATTGTAATAAACATCTTTAATATAGAAAATACCTGCTTTAATCCATGAAAACCAAAAACGAATATTTCTATTCACTTTAATTACACTAATATACCATAACGATAATTCATCAGTATTATTCATGGGAATAAGAAAAATTAAGTCAACATTATTAAAGAGCATTTTAGTAGATTTAATATTAACTGATTTCTGAGAAAATGTAGAAATTATTAGACATAGACACCAGAGTAGGTAAAGGAAATGGAGATATTAGTGATCTCTCAATACATAACCATGCAGGAGGATGCTTTAAAAAAGAGTGATTTAACCACAATGAACTTTGTTTTAAATAAAAGCTTTATGATAAAGGAAAAAATCTGGAATACCAAAACCAGCAATACGTTTAGGTATTTTTAATTTTTTATAACTAATACGAGGAGATTTGTTATTCCATAAAAACTTTGACAAAAATGTATCAACATGTTTATAAAATTTTAATGGAAATTGTGTGTGGATCATGGCAAGAGTATAAAAGATTTTGGGGGCAATAGTCATTTTTATGGAATTCAGTCTGCCTCACCATGAAAGATGCAATGATGCCCATTTATATATTTTGTTTTTAATGTAATTTAGAATAAAATCATAATTTAACGATATTGTTGATTTTATAGAGGAGGAGAATAAAATTCCAAGATATTTTAACTTATTTTTTTGCTAAATAGGTTCACGCATGGGAAGCATATCAGGAGTGCAATAGACATTTAAAGGAAAACATTCTGTTTTGTTGGTATTTAAAGTGTATCCGGAAACTTTAGAACACCTCATTATAATATCCAATAAAGATGGGAAGGAAGATATAGGGTCACTGATAAATAAAAGCACATCGCAGCATAAGCAAGGGTTTTAACAATAACATCCTTAACATTGATCCCTTTAATAGAATCACATTTTCTTATAGATTTAAGAAAAGGTTCAATGCCAATCGAAAATAACAGAGGAGAAAGAGGACATCCTTGTCTTGTACCTCTAAAAAGGAGTAGGGGCAAAATATAGAACTGAAATCATTCGTATAAAAGTATCCCCAAAATTAAATGACGATAATGTAGAAAATAAAAATTGCCAATGGAGTTTATCAAATGCCTTCTCAGCATCTAAAGCTAGAATTCCAGAAGGCAAGGAGAGGGTAGGGCTTTGTTCAATAATATGCAATAAAATTCTAGTGTTATTAGCAGAATATCTATTCTTCATAAACCCAGATTGGTCAGGATGTATAATAGATTCTAGTATGGGGGCTAGTCTAGTAGCAAGTATTTTGGCATATAACTTACAATCTTGATTAATTAAGGAAATGGGGTGATAATTAGACACAAGAGTGGAATCTTTATCTGGTTTCAGAAGTACTATAATTAGAGCTTCTGTAAATGATCCAGAAGTGGTTCCTGTGGAGCCAAAAAACGTAAATAATTGGTATAAAAAAAGTAATAATTGTGATTGAAATTCTTTATGAAATTCTGCTGGAATCCCATCTGGACCTGGAGATTTATTCTTTTTAAGGGACTTTATAGCTGACAATATGTCATGTTTTGTAATAGGTGCATCCAGTCCAATTTTGTCTGTTTGTGAAATCTTAGGCAACTTATAGGAATTTAAGAAAGAATCAATTAAAGAAACATCCTGAAAATCGGGCTTATTATATAATGTAGAATAGAAATTCAAAAATTCATTAACAATTTTTTCATTGTGGAAAGAACTATGTTACCATGCAGACTATGAATTGAATTGATTTGGGATTTACCTTTTTTATATGCAATTAATTAGCTAATAACCTTCCAGATTTATTAGCATTAAAGCTAAATCTGGCCTTAGCATTTAATATTTGGACACCTGTTCTTTTACTAAGGATAGAATTAAATTCATAACGTAATTTTTGTAACTGAAATTTATATTGTGGATTGCTGGATGTTATAAAAAGTCGCTCAAATTTCACAATCTGTGTCTGAAGAAGTTTAGTCTTTGCGAGAAAGGTTTTATTTTCATGGGCCATAATAGAAAGAGTAACACCCCTAATATAAGCTTTTAACGCATCCCATTTATTATTCAGAGACGTAGAACCTTCAGGGTTGAGTATAAAATATTCCTGAATGGCAGACAACAGTTTAGGCTTATTATATTCATTTAAAATTATACCAGTGTTCATTCTCCATCTAGATTGTTTAGTAAAATTAGATTCCATATTCAAAACCAAAGAAATCATAGCATGATCTGAGATATCAATGTTCCCAATGGTAGGAGTAGATATTGAATTAATTAGTTGCCTGGAAACCAAGAAGCAATCAATTCTAGAATGGGAATTGTGAGGATGTGAGAAAAATGTAAAACTTTTTTCTGTAGGAAAATGTAACCTCCAAATATCAGCTAACTTAGTGGTTTGAATAAATGATTTAAAGGCATAATAAACTTTGGAAGAGTGAAATTTAGTAAGAGATAATCGATCCAATAAAGGGTCAGAAATAACATTAAAATCTCCTCCAACAATCAAAGGGGCATTACCGACCTTTAGAACCTCTGTAGTAAGATTAGTCCAAAAACTGGGTCATCTGCTGTAGGACCATAAACATTTAATAAAAATAGAATTGTGTCATGAATTTTTATTTTAACAAGTACTTATCTACCATCCTTAGCAGAAGTTTTACTCAAAATTTGACCGTGCATTTTTTTAGTAAATAAAATGGCTACACCATTTTTCCTACCATTAGCAGGAGAAGAGACAATAGCATCTACCCATTTCTTCTTCATATAATCTAAAATGTTATCATCTACATGAGTCTCTTGTATAAAACAGACATCCATTTAGCAACAATTGAGATAATCAAGTATTTTTTTTGGGATCAAAAACTTTTATTGCATCTTTCAAGTACACTGCGGAATGCCTACAACCCGTTGGGCCGGCCGCTATTATCCAGTCAAGTTGTCAGGGTTACGTTACATATAATCCAGAGAGATATTCTACAAAATTTGGAGCATGACAACCGTTACATCCACAGGTCTTGGCATTTCGAGCAGTTAGGCCGAGAGTATTGGTTGTTGATTTCCCATTTTTATAACCAAACAAACAAACAAACAAAAGAACTTTTAGGAACAAGATTGCGGTCAGGTTTAGTGCAATATTGATCATTTTGAAGTAACTCACTGAGGTTCCCCATGACAGATCCTTCTAAGGTGGCATCCCAACCCGGAAAAGGTAAGTCTATGTCCATTCCTATGGGCCTACAATGTATAAGTCTATGCCCTCCTGGCCCTAGTTCGCTGCGAGGTATTGGAGCAGTTGTCACCCCTTCAGTGTCTGTGCCTCTCACTCTCACACACCGCTTATCCAACTATTCCCCCTCCCCTTCTTCATCTGAGTCTTCCAGGTCTTCCTCTGGCAATGGGTCACAGATCTCTCCTCTGTACGTGTTCCATTTGGACCATATTTTATTCCATTTCGCCGGGCAGGCGCGGCTAGAATAGACCGCCCTTTCCGTTACCATTGTCTTGTCCATGTTCAAACACCATTGTGACTTGGACGGCGTTTCCGGAACCCCCCAGCGCTGCGCGATATCTCTCTTCGCTACCCCCAATCCCACTGTGACCCAGATTCGGCCGTGTCGTGAGAGGTCTGTAGGCTCCCATACATTGAGGAGGCACCTCCTCGGGTCAGGTAGTAGCGTTAATTCTAGTGTTTGTGAGATTGTCCGTAATATCTGTTTCCAATATTCTTGAATTCGAGGGCAATCCCATATGGTGTGGAAGAATGAGCCCTCCTCCCCGCACCCACGAAGGCAGTAAGGGTGTTCTACCCTGTGAATACGATGTAGCATTGTTCTAGTGTAGTATACCCTATGTAATATCTTCAATTGCACTAGTCGTAGTCTCGAGGAGATTCCGACCTCCCGAGGTGACGCCAGTGCCTCACTCCACTCATGTTCGTCCATCCCACCAGCGTCCCCCTCCCACTTCGCCTTCAATTTCAGTGTCGGGTCTGGTGCATTATTAAGTAGTTTGCGATAGACCAGGGACGTTGCACGTTCTACCATGAATTCAGTAAGAAGACGGTCCTCTAGCGGGGAGGACTCCGGCAGGCTGGTGTCTGCAGGCAGTACTGCCAGTATTGCGTGTCTTATCTGGATGTACCGGTAGAGCTCCCGTTCACTGAGGTCATACATTTCCCTCAACCTAATGAAGGGTATCACCCCGCCCGTTTCCCAAAGATCTCCCACTGTGGAGATCCCTATCGTGTCCCAATGTGAAAACCCTTTGCTGTTTCTCATGTGCCCGAGGACTCGGGAGTCCCACAGCGGGGTCTGCTTGGTGATCACCCCCTTCCACCCCAGTGCCGCTGTCGCTGCGTGCCAGACCGCGACCGTCAATTTAGTGGGACCCACTAAGGAGCGAAGTTTGCGGTGATCGTACAGCGGAGCCAACATGGTATCAGAGCCCAGTTGTCCCCTGTCCGTCCGGAATGCCGGCTCACCCTGTGAGGCATGTAGCCAGTGGTTGATGGGTTTAAGGTGCACTGCCCAGTAGTAAAATTTCAGGTTGGGTAGGGCTATACCCCCATCGAACCAGCCTCTATGCAATTTAGAGTGGGCGATACGGGCAGGGTGGGTCCCCCACAGGAGGCTGGAAACCAATGCTGCCACAGTTTGAAAGAATTTGGGGGCTATCGGGTATGGCGTGTTCTCGAGGACATATAAAAACCTGGGCAGAGCCATCATTTTGTAAAGTGCGGCCCGTCCTAAGAGCGTCAGCGGAAGGTCAGACCAGAACTTAACGTCTCGTCTGAGTCTATCGACGTGGGGTTTCAAATTTTTTTCAATGAATTCTGTAGGGTCCCTGGTGACATGGATGCCTAAGTATTTGAACGAGGAACACGCCATCCGTAGAGGGCAGCTCGGGTCAAGGGTCGGAGGCTGCCCCTTCAGAACAAACAGTTCCGACTTATTCCAGTTCAACGTATATCCCGAGATCCTGCCATGGGCATCACAAAGTTGTAACAATGCCGGAATGCCGTCGGTGGGATTAGATAAGTAGACCAGCATGTCGTCCGCGTAGAGGGACAGTCGGTCCTCCCACCCCTCCCTCCAGCAGATACCCCTGAGTAGGGGCGAGGTTCTGATGAGCGTGGCGAGGGGTTCCAGCGAGATCGCAAATAGCAAAGGGGAGAGGGGACAACCTTGTCTAGTACCCCTCCCCAGGGAAAACTTCCGAGAGACATGGCCATTAGCTATCACTCTAGCCTCCGGGTCTGTATAGAGCAACCTGACCCATGCAATGAATCGGGGCCCAAACCCCAGGCGCGACAGCGTCTCAAACAGGTATGCCCATTCCACCAGGTCAAACGCCATCTTGGCATCGAGTGCTAAAATTACTGCCTGGGACGTTATCGAGTCTGCCCTCGCCAGCACGCCATGTAGGCGTCGCAGGTTCAATGCCGTATTCCTGTGTGGCATAAACCCGGACTGGTCCGGGTGTATCAGAGAAGATAAGTGGGGCAAGAGTCGCGTTGCCAGGAGTTTGGCCAATACTTTTACTTCCACGTTGAGCAGTGAGATAGGGCGGTAAGAGGAACATTCTTCAGGCGGTTTGCCCGGTTTGGGGATAGTCACTATGGTTGCTATCCTTTGATCAGGCGGGAGTGTACCCTTCTCCTGACACTCCTTAAACATGTCTAGCAGGTGTAAACTAAGGGCCTCAGGCATTGCTTGATACCACTCTACCGGTATCCCGTTAGGCCCCGTGGCCTTACCCGGGTTTAAGGCCTGAATAGCTAAGTGTATTTCCTCAGCGGTGATATCCGCCTCCAGGTCTCCTGCCGCTTCTGGGGACAGTGTCTGGACTTCGATCGGCACTAGTGCGTCTCTGGCCATCTCCGAGGTGACCACCCGGTCAGGGGTGTATACCTGTTCAAAGTGGTCTGCAAGGAGATCTACAATGCGCTCCGGGTTGGTGTGCAGCGTGCCATCTTTGTCCTTCAGACTCGGAACCCCCCTAGAATTCCCTTCCCGTTTATCGAGCCATGCCAGCAGTTTCCCGGCCTTATCACCCACCTCGTAGACCCTATTCTGGGTGTCTTTCAGATGACCCTTGACATACATACGGAGATGGTCTCTATAGACCTGTTGGTGTAATGTCAGTGCGTGCAGGGTGGAGGGTGTGGGGGATCGTTCGTGCGTCTCCGCTAGGTCCTGCAAGGTCAGGTCTATACTGTCCAATTCTCGGGAGCGCTCACGCCTGTACCCTGTGATGGTGTTTATGGCTTCCCCCCTCAGAACGGTCTTATAAGCCTCCCACAGTATCTCGGAGGAGTGCACTGAGTGAACATTTTCAGTAAAATACTGCGATGTCACCTTCTTGAGTGCCTTGCGGACCCGGGGAACCTTGAGATAGGCGGCCTGTATGGGGAACAGATGCCTACGTGATCTCGTCTGTGAGGAGAGTGTGAGTGTAAGTGGAGAGTGATCCGAGATCCCTCGAGGGTGAATCGTCATGTCCTCCGCGAGTTGGAGACCGTCCCCCAGGGTCAAGAAAAGGTCAATTCTCGACAGACTCCCATGTACTGAGGAGTGGAAGGTGTATCGCTTAGTGTTGGGGTAGAGGTGTCTCCAAATATCAGTTAGGCCCATGGCAGTTAAGAATCGTTGGAGGCGGGGGATCCCCCCCGCGGGGGCCTGTGTGGGGAATCTGTCGAGTTGCGTGTCAAGGATGGCGTTGAAATCCCCTCCAAGGATAATCTCACCCTCAGGGAGAGCCAGAATAAACTCACCCAGTTTGGGGAGGTGTACTGAGTGTAACGCCGGGGGAATGTATACCGAAACCAGGGTGAGAATCCTTCCCTCCCACTGTCCCTGCAGGGCCGCGAAGCATCCTTGATCGTCAGTTTTTGTGAGCATGGGGATAAACCGTGTATTTTTCTGTATCAGGATTCCGGTGCCTCTGGATCCGGACGTAAAGTCCGAGTGAACTACCATCTTGTACCCTCGTCTATCCAGGGCTTTGACCGCCCCCCCTGTTAAATGCGTTTCCTGCAATAGTATTACCATGGGTTTCTGTCTCCTGATCGCGGTAAGGACCAAACCTCGCTTAACCTTGTCCCCCAGCCCTCTCACGTTCCAGGACATGACACGCAAGGCCGGGCATTGCGTTTCAGAATCCACTCCTCCCCTCACGGGACTGGAAATATCTGCCATTGGGTATTCAGGGGCCGGTGGTGTAGTGTAGGAGAAGTGTAACCCGGGCACCGGGCGCTCCTCTGCCCACTAAGTATCAGGAGGATCCCACGGGGGCACCCCCCCCGTCTTACCCCCCACCCGGGGTTGATCCACTGTCAAAGGCTCTGCTGGGAGCCGCAACTCCCTGTTCGTTACTCTCGTCTCGCCTAAACACTTATGAAATCCTAGTTACTTCCCTTGACCATGCATGTACGTTCCTAACTTCAACAAAACCCTCCCCTCCCAAATACCCCCTCCCTGCATCCCTGCCTAACGGACTTCCAACTGCCCACCTCCCCAACTGAGCAGAGCGCTTTACCCATCCCACAACCAGAGTACTTGCGTGTAAGGGGGGAGAGTGTCTCCCCGAGCAGGCGGCATCCCTGCGTGCTTCTGGGGCAGTGTCGCCAGAGTCCAAAAACAGCTTTCAGGCGATTTGACGACGATCAGCAGTAGTCATTGAAGCCATCGTCCGAATGGGCGTCATTCTTCTCCGCCATTTCCTGCGATTCCATGTAAGTGCGATCCTTCTGCACCACTTCGGCCGGACGATTGTGAGCCTGTCCCATTGTGTCCTCCTCGGTCGTGATGTTGTCTTGGTGGTTTTCGCTGTCGTTCCACAGTGTGCCAGCCCTCCAACCAGTCCCGGGCAGCGTCCGGGGTGTCAAAGAACCACACCTTCTTGTCCGCCACCACCCGCAATCGGGCCGGAAACTGCATCGAGTATTGTAGTTCTTGTTCCCGCAACGTTTTCTTGACTTCCAGGAACGTCCTCCTCCTCCTGGCGACCTCCGCCGTATAGTCCGGGAAGAAAGCTATTCTCGAGTTTTGGATCTGGATGGCCGGTGCCACTCGTGCGGCCTGCAGGATGGCGTCGCGGTCTCTAAAATTGAATAGTCTTGCCAGTATTGGCCGAGGTGGCCCACCAGTGTTAGGTTTCCCCCCCAGCACCCTGTGGGCCCGTTCCACCGAGAAGAAGTTCGATAGCCCCTTAGGCTGGAGCTTGGTCTTGATCAACTCCTCCACGTAGAGGTCCATGGCTCCCGTGTTTTCCGATTCCGGCATTCCTATAATTCGGACGTTGTTGCGTCTGGAGCGCCCTTCCTGGTCATCCAACTTGTCACGAAGCAGTTTGTTATCCGTCTGCAGTCGTTCCATCGCCGTCTGCAGTTCCGATACATCCTCGACCAGGGATTTGGTAACCACCTCCATTTGCTTGACCTTTTCAGACATTTTGTGGAGGTCTGCCCGGATGAGCGTGACCTCAGTAGCCGTAGCACCCACTGTTGCTTGCACCTGCGCCAATGCCGCCAGGACGTCCTCGATAGTGGCTTTCTTGGCACCTTCCGTCTCCGACGTTTTCCCCCCCGTCTTCCGCTGTTCCTGGGGCGGGGAGTGCTTGTCGTATGCGAATTTGTCCAACCTGGCCTGGGTGGCATTTTGTCTGGGGCCTCTCTGCGACATGTCGGACACCCTCCGAAATGTAAGGTCCGTCGTGAGGGCGAATGGTCACTCCGCTCGTGCACGCTATGGCAGACCTGGACCACAGCCGCCACAGCAGGGGACACGGGGCGCCGCGCCTCCAGGTGGCAAAAGACGTAGTGGTTTCCCCTCCGCCGGCCAATCCGTGCTGATCACTGTGCTCCTGGTCAGCTGGGCGGTGTGGATCTAGCGAGGTTCGCAGGTGCGGCCCCGCTGTTGTTAATATGGGGGGGGGTTCCCCGCCAGGCGTAGGTAATTTAATGTCCACTTGCCCCTGTGTAACTCTGCATCCGCCAGGCAAGGAGGGGGGGGGGAGAAAATCGCTCCCCCGGTGTCCACCTCTCAGGGCGAAATCAAGGAGGTCACGGAGCCCCTCCCAGGCCGCCGGGGCCCCGGACCGACCACCGCCAAACAGGGGGGGCCGCCACTGTAGGGATGCGACGCGCGTCCGGCGCCAAAGATGGCGGCACCTCCGTCGTGAAGTGCGGCGTTTGTGGAGGCCTCGGGTGTCGTCCCCGGCCCCCTTTTATTGCTGCCGGGGGTCGCGGAGCTCAGTTCGTGTCCCCAGGTTCCCAGGGGAGAGGAAGGATCACTGCCGCTCGAGCGACATCCACGGCCTGCCGGCACTTCCGGCCAGATGTGACCGCCAGGAGTCGGCTTCCGGTCGGACTCCGGGGCTACCGCGGACCCGGTGCTCACTGGCTGCAGACAGGCCTCACCGGATCCCGGGCTTCAGCTACTGTTTAGGGGTTGCAGATGTGCCGGATCCGCGTCAAACTTTCACCGCTGGGCGCCGCACGGACTCTGGTTCTTCTCCGCCCCGTCTGGCACAGGTAGGCATCGGATGAGTGTGTCGGATTACTGCGGGAAGCCTTCACCGCTCCGGAGCCTCTCTAAGCAGCAGCCGCCATCGATGGCCGCTAGCCACGCCCCCATAATCAAGTATTTTTGAACGTTTAACTGGAGGGCGCAAACCTTTAACATTTAATGAAGCTACTTTAATATTATGTGAATCAGCCATAACAAAAGAAAGATGAAAATAAATCAAGAAGAGGAAGATGGAAATAAAGGAAGATCAAAGGAATGAGAAAAAGGTAGCTCCAATTAAGGAAGAAGGAAAGGATAAAAGAAAAAACATGGAAAAAAAGACAAACAGAAGACATAAATGTGAAACGTGAAACGCGCACACGCTTTACAAGCATGACCAGAACCGCTGGTGCCCTTTATAAAGAAATTTCAGAACTGTGTCAGAAAATATATAGTTGGTAGCCATCATGTAGCCGAGTCATTGGTATCCATTGATTGTTGTGACTGTTGCTCCCAAAAATGTCTCAAATCTTCTAGACGATGAAAAGATTTAGAGAAGTTATCCTTCCATATGCGCATCGTCGACGGATCAAAAAGACCATATTTATAGCCTAGACTCCGTAGTAGAGGACGAATTGCAGTGAATTATTTGCAAATGGAAACTGTTTCCTTGGCAAAGTCTTAATGTATGAATATTTTGTTTCCATTTACCATTAATGAAGGTATTTCTCTAGCTGCTTTTCTGATTAGAACTAAATGGTGATGTTGGAGAACTTTATAAATCATTTGTCGCGGTTTTGTGTGCATAGGGTTCCTGTGTGAGGGAATCCTATGAGCCTTATCAATTTCAAATTTTTCTGAGAATTTAGTTTGTAAAAGACCAGGCAATAAATTCTCCAAATATAATCTGCAGTTATTTCCTTCAACATGCTCAGGTATATTAAATATGCGTAGATTATATTGTCTGTTACGATTTTCCAAGTCCAGTAATGTTGAACACATAGGTGAAATTTTTGCCACAAATGGAGTAAATGTGTCAAGTTTGGGCTTATTATCCTGAAATTTTGATGGAATTATCTGATATTTTCATTGACAGGCTAGCTATTTCTTTGCGCACATTTTTAATTTCAGAAGCAATAGTAGCTGTAATAACTCCCAATGCCTGAATTTCTTCCAATATTAGAGATAATGAGGGCTCAGACGACTCCACTACTTTCGATTTAGCAGGAGGAGGAGAAACTTGCTGTCTCCTTTTATTATTAATAGCACTTTTGTTATCCATTTTGAAGTGAAAAGAGACTGGATTATAATTGCAGCCACAAAGGATTATATAATAAAGCAGAAACTGTGGAAAGAACCAAAGAATTACTGGTGCAGCGGTTAAACTGTGCTGGGGGAGTGGCTAGGCCCAAGCCAGGCCCTTTCCTGACAAGTCACTCCACCTCCTTGAATGAAAGCCTGGCTGTACCTGAGGGCTGTATATGGAGCAGGAACCAACTGGTAAAAAAAACCACTTCCACCGAGCAGAATTCTTGGAAAATGCTCCACAGGTGAGGAAAATATTGTAGAACTGCAGCGACCTCCTTAGGAATAAGTTTCTGACAGAAATTCGTCATTTAATACATAAAAACGGGCCGAAATCGCGGGAGAAAGCTTACACGGCGGCCATCTTGAATCACGCACTCGCGCGAATCCCCCATTAGTGTGTTATTAACTGTGGTGGATATGTAGCGTTAATGGTTGTAGTGTGCGATGCAGGATAGTGTTACATGTGCAGCATGAAAAAGTGTGTGATGTGATAGGGTGGGAGGCTGTGTTGTAAGGTGTGGTAGGATGTGGTACATTCTTGTAGAGTGTGTTGCAGATTTGTATGATGTGTTTTATGGGACTCCCATAATGAGAGGTGAGCTGTACTGTGTTACATTGTGTGCTGTGAAATGGTATGGCATGTTATTGTAACGTAGTATCTTGTGATGTGTTGTGGTATTGGTTTCTATGGTTTGGTAAGTCATGCTGTAGCATTGTACAGTATTCTATGGTGCTCTACAGGGTAGCGTTTAGTGTTGTGTGATGCAGTGCAACCTGATGTGATGATGGAAGGTGTACAGGCAGATGTGTTGCGAGCCTGCTATATGGGATTAGCTGGTATGATTCTGTGTTACTTGGTCCATGTGGTATTACATGGTCTTATTTGATTTTATATAGTCTGTTGCTGTGCGGTGCTGCAGGGGCTGGTTTAGTTTGAAGAGAAGTGGGATAGTGTAGTGTGGTATGGTGTGATGTTTGTGGCAGGGATTTGCGGCACTCAAAGAAGCGAAGGAGGCAGACCTCGCCTTGTGTTTGAGCATGCCCTCATTCGCCCCTGAAGCTCAAAAAGCACAAGCTTATGCAGACGCACCACGAGGGACCGGTCTCTGCCCTAATAACCTCTTCAGACTCTAGACCACCCCTGTTCTGCTTGGAGATCAGCCGGAACATAGTTATGCACCCTACCAAGGTGTATATAACTTCACAGTGGTTGCCAGTCTACTTCCTTGAGAAGCAAGAATTGGTACCGGAAACCCAATCGCATCCAAAGGATTCTATCAGTGCACCCTGGCACCAGTGGCTCATCTCTTCAGAATTCAGGGGCATATTAACAAGGAACAGGGAAAATTAAACCTAAGGGCGCTTAGCGTTAATTTTTTTAACGCCCGCTATCGCTGGATAATATCGCCTGGTTATCGCGTTATTAACAACGCTAACTGTCTAGGCGATAAAAAATCCAGCGATAGCGGCTTTTTGGGGGGTTATCGCTGGCAATGCAGCGATAAAACTACAAGGATAGGGATATCCTCGTTGATAGCCCATGGTGGACTTAGCCATGTAATCCACCTCCCATTGGAGAACATGGCTAAGTCTGAAAATTAGCAGACGTAAAAAAGCAGCATTAACCGTGGTTAGCGCTGCTTTTTTTGTCTCTAACAGGGGTAGCGTGAAGCTTGATAATAGGAGAAATGTCGCTTAGTGACATTTCTCCTGTTATTTTGCTCTGGAACACCCACTTTGCATCTCATTAGAGATGCAAAGGGAAGTGTAGTGAAAAAGGGTGCTTACATGCGATTTTGCATGTTAGCACACTGTTGTTAATAGGGCGATATATTTATCTCCGCTTCTTTGGCTTTTAAAAAGCGGAGATAAAGCCCTTGTTAATATGCCCCTCAGTTCTGTTGAGACTCCTCCTGGCAGTTTCTCCCTCAGGGCTTGTGTACTTCATATCAGTCCAATCTGATTCATCCAAAACCATCTGCATCAGGAGATACTTAACCCCTTTGAAGCCTTCACTTCCCACTGCACCATATGCTGTCTACAATCCTCAGGTAAGGCTCCTTTCAGGATGCTCTGAGCATGAACTAAAATGCTCGGGAGGCTATGTAGCTCCCTACCCTCTGTAGCTCCAGGCTGACGCGGTGCAGCTCCCATCATTCCCTATGCAGCATCTAAAGGTACTCATGGAGCTCCAGAGATTAGAGTACCAGCCAGAGTGGTTTCCATCTCATCCAACCAGTATGCATGATTAAGAGGCCTCATCATGAGGAGCAGAGCGCTGCTCCAGAAACCGTCCACAGGCAGGGTCTGATTGGGATCACAATTTGGCCCGGGCACTGACGAAAAAAGTGGCCCACATTTGCGGGGTGTGGCCCACATTTGCGGGGCGTGGCCCACATTCGTGGACGTGGCCCACATTTGCGGCCGTGCCCTTTCATGAAACACGCAAGGAATGTAAGTGGGAGGATGTTGTTCTTGGGAAGGACACAGGGCCAAGGTGACAATGTCCTACAAACTGAGCACCTGGAAATCAGCCTGGCCCCTTTCTATTACCAAATCATTCCCAGCCTCCAACGCAGGAGCATTTGAAAACAGTGAGGCCCCTTTCTCTTAAAAAATTAGTAACCAGCCCTCCAGCGCAGGAGCATCTGAAAACAGCGAGGCCCCTTTCTATTACAAAATGATTCCTCAGCCCTCCAGCGCAGGAGCACCTGAAAAACAGCGAGGCCCCTTTCTCTTAAAAAATTATTCCCCAGCCCTCCAGCGCAGGAGCACCTGAAAACAGAGAGGCCCCTTTCTCTTAAAAAAATATTCCCCAACCCTCCAGCGCAGGAGCATCTGAAAACAGCGAGGCACCTGTCTATTAAAAAATTCTTCCCCATCCCTCCAGCGCAGGAGCACCTGAAAACAGTGAGGCCCCTTTCTAATAAAAAATGATTCCCCAGCCCTCCAGTGCAGGAGCACCTGAAAAATAGCGAGGCCCATTTCTCTTAAAAAATTATTCCCCAGCCCTCCAGTGCAGGAGCACCTGAAAACAGCTAGGCCCCTTTCTATTAAAACATTATTCCCCAGCCCTCCAGCGCAGGAGCACCTGAAACAGCGAGGCCCCTTTCTATTACAAAATTATTCCCCAGCCCTCCAGCGCAGGAGCACCAGAAAACAGCGAGGCCCCTTTCTCTTACAAAATGATTCCCCAGCCTTCCAGGGCAGGAGCACTTGAAAACAGCGAGGCCCCTTTCTCTTAAAAAATTATTCCCCATCCCTCCTGCGCAGAAGCACCTGAAAAACAGAGAGGCCCTTTTCTCTTGAAAAATTATTCCCCAGCCCTCCAGCGCAGGAGCACTTCAAAACAGCTAGGCCTCTTTCTATTAAAAAAATATTCCTCAGCCCTCCAGCGCAGGAGCACCTGAAAACAGCGAGACCCCTTTCTATAAAAAAATTATTCCCCAGTCCTCCAGCGCAGGAGCACCTGAAAACAGCGAGGCCCCAGCTATTTGTAAATTACTCAACCCTCCCCAGCCCTTCACTGCCTCAGGGCAATTGTGTGGCAGGAGAGGGGCTAGAGCAAAAACACAGCTTCTGGGCCATCCTTGGGGGTGGAGGGGAGGCTAAGGTGAAGATGGTGCGAGTTCCAAACATCACCTGTCCCCCATAGTGAGACCCATTCTTCCTCGCCCACTATGCCCTGGATGAGGAGGGCTGTGGGCGAGGACTAATGCAAGCACTGTTTCTGGGCTGTGTGGGCCCCAGGTGGGCTGAGGCGAAAATGGCTCAAAGGCCTAAGCAACACCTGGCCCCCTTGGAGGCCAATTCTGGCACACAATCACCCCTCCTCAGCCCACCATCGGCATGATTGCTTGGCAGGGTTGGGGGTCAAGGATAGGCCACAGCTGATCATCACTGACCAGCCTGCCGTACAGCAAAGCTGCTTTCCTCTCCCTGTCAGTGCTCTCTGTGGACTGGTAAAGGGGGAAAAACCGACCCACAGAGTGCACTGAGACACCAGCCCTTCGGCCCATGCCCGAGGGCCTGCAGTGCCAATCCGCCCCTGTCCACGGCCAGGACAGCTGATCATGGGGATGTGCACCCAGCTAGTCACTACCATGCTGCCACGGCCTGCGTTTTGGAGGCGCTGCCTATTGAGAGACTGGTGCAGCCACTGTAGAGACCACTAGAGGCTTCCTGGGCTTTCAAGCAGTCACTTAACAGCAAGGACTAAATGGATCAAACTTTGATGCAGCGCAAGGCATCAAGACAACTTGCTGTGCTGTGTCAAAAGGAGAGGGCAGGAATGCCCAATATGTATCAAGATATGGCGTATTCCTGTTCTCTCCTTGTACTGGCAAACCCAGTCAATGCGGGCACCCTTGCATCATGATGCAACATGCCTGCGTTGAAGGCAGGATTGTTACTGTGCACAAAGAGACTTCCTGCATGAAAACAATTTTTCTTTTTTGTACATTTGTTTTTATTAGTTTTTTAGAGAACGTGATCATTAACAAGCAG
Source organism: Lissotriton helveticus (assembly GCF_964261635.1). NCBI lineage: Eukaryota > Metazoa > Chordata > Amphibia > Caudata > Salamandridae > Lissotriton > Lissotriton helveticus. The sequence continues at coordinate 1,588,871,979 of NC_136068.1, read as the reverse complement.
CATATCATGCTGCAACATGCAACGACTGTGATTATTATTCATCACATATCATTTGCAATTGTTATATCACAACTGTTAATTTGGTAAGTACATTCAACTGGTAATTTACACGTTATGTTTGTACGATGGTATAGTACATATCTAATACAACTGGATTTCTTGTTTGTTCTACGTCTGATGTATAACGTTGAAGGCCAGTTCAACTTAGCCAGATGTGGTGAGCTGTATATGTAATAGTAACTGTAAGTATACAGCATCAAACTTGGGTTTGTGTTGGAGTGCTCCCGCACATTTCTTTGTGTGTGTTCTCATGTGCGTGCCGTCTACTATGCCTATGCCTGTGACCTTGGCCTTGAGTTTCCTGCATGTACTCGCGCTTGGAGAGCAGCTCGCGGCCACTTGCGACTGGTCAGGTGTTCATACATATGTAAAGGGTATTAGTTGCCCGTGTGGTGTTAGTTGTTTGGGTCAGGCGTCTGCGAGGCCTGGACTGGTGGATCTACATTTTGCTGTAGTGTTGCCAGGATCGCTTCCTAGCTTTCGGATATGGGTACTTTTCTGAGACCCATGATTTGTTCCCGATTGATCGCTATGCCTCCCGCGCTGGCCCATGCAAGAGTAGGGAGCCTTCTGGCTTGTATATGTGGGGGATCAGGCGCCTTCCACTTCTTTGTGATGAGCCTTTTGGCCGTGACTATGCCCAAATCTAAGAACCTGGAATGACTTTTGTGTTACGTGTCCTAGGTACATTGATACTTGTATAGCGCACTACTCACCCGCAAGGGTCTCAAGGCGCTTGTACGAATACCGCTGTGGAACCCATCCTGTCTTTCCCTGTGAGGTGTCCACTCCTGGGCACCCCCAAGGTGGAGGCCAGGCATCCTTAGCATTGTGGGGGCCATTGTGGAGATTAAGCAAGCTATTGCCCAGAGTTGCAGAGTGGGACTCCATGATTGGAATAGGCACCGAGGCGAGAATTATCAGGTCCGTGGATTTTTTTGAGCCCAAGACCCGCCGAGGCGGGGAATTGAACCCTGGTCCCGGGCTAGACCTTTGCATCAGGGTCTGCCGCTCTAACCATTGAGCCACACTTCTCCACTCTAGGGAAGATGTATAGTAGATATGTCTGCCAATCAAAGGGTATCTCTCTCTCTGTGCAGGCATGGAGCGCGTCCACCACTCCTCTCCAATATATACTAAGGCTGGTGCAACCCCAGAGCATGTGTACGAGGTCTGCATCCAAGATGGCACATCTAGGGCAAGTGGCGTCTGCTCAACAAAAGTACCTGTTTATGTTAGCTGGCGTTAAGTACGCTCTTTGTGTTATGAAATATTGTATTTGCCTAAATCTCATGCTTCTAGGGATATGAACCGGGTTGGCTAGTACCTGTTCCTATTCTTTTATCTAAAAATTTACGGCCCAAGTCATGTTCCCATTTGTGTCTGAGGGGGTTTAAGTTGATCGCTGCGTGTTGTCGCAGTGAGACTGCGAACCACTGCGTCAGATGTCTGCCCTGTCCCATGACATGCAAGGTCCCCCCATTTCTCTGAAAGTGTGGCTACCAGTGAGCAGTGTAGGAGGAATCGCCCTGCGGGGAGCTCCTCGTCTTCTGTCAGTGTCGCACAGGGGATAAGCTAGTCTTCACAATAGAGATCGCCTAGGGTCTGTATCCCAGCTTCATGCCAGTGCGGTGGACGTATATACCGTCTGGCCTCTGGAGGAGCCTTCCAAGGGAAGTGCAGGGGCATAGGGTACTGTGTTACGAGGTATGCAGAGGCTCCTATGGTAGCAATTGTATGCCACATTCAACAGTAGGGGTTCTGGAGGCCGTGTTCACGCGCCAGGGTGGAAGAGCGCGAGAATCTGAGGTAATGTGTGGACATGTGGACGCCGTATCACTACGCTGCCGATCTGCCAACCATTTGGCGATCCACTGGAGCTGGGCCCACCAGGTAGCAGTGTTTAAAGCAGGGAGCTGCCAGGCCCCCCTCGTCCTTGGGCAAGTATAGCTTCTTGATCGCCACCCTATGACGGTTGGGGCGCCATATGAAATCCCTAGACGTCCGCTCCAGCAGAGTTAAAAACAATGTAGGAACGTAAGTAGACAGGTTAGTAAAATAATACAGAAGCCTTCGGTAGGGCTACCATTTTCACAAGCGCCATTCTGCTCATGACTGCCAGAGTGAGCGTGCTCCAGAACTGCATCTGGGATCGGATGGCCGTTAGTGCTCTGCCCAAGTTACCGGCAAATAGGTCTAATGACTGACAGAAGATGTGTATTCCTAAATAACGGAATGTGTCTGCTCACCACTGCACTCTTACTCCATTAAATAAAATCCAGTATCACTGTTTCCCTCTCTAAAGGCATTTAGTTTAGATTTAGCAATGTTAACTTTCAGGCCTGATATGGATGCAAACTCACTAAGGATTTGGGACAGTTGGTCTGGTACATGGTTGATGTCCCTGAGATACATTAACAGGTCATCAGCGTCTAATGATACTTTGTGGACGTCATCACCTAGAGGGATGCCATCATGTAGTTGTGTTCTTAGTGATTCCGCCAACGGTTCAATCGCTAGCGCGAAGAGGAGAGGGGACAGTGGACAGCCATGCCTCGAACTTTGCCGCACTGTGATGACGTCTGAGACATATGGGCCCACTTTTACTCTTACCACCGGGTTTGTATAAAGTAGTTGGGTCAACTTCAGGAATATGGGACCCAACTTGTATTTTTCAGGAGTCGCAAACCTGTAATTCCATTCAAGAGTATCAAAAGCCTTTTCAAGGTCAAGTACAAGGCAGCCTGCATGCGGCCACCCGCATATTGAGTATTGAATGTTGAGCAAGGTGTTCCGGGATGGTACGAAGCCATTTTGATCCGCATGTTCCAGAGCGGGAGACCACCTGTGCCAATCTATCCGCTAGGAGTTTGGCCAGCACTTTATAGTCAGAGTTGAGTATGGCGTGGGGTCTGTATGAGCCCATGTCTGTTTGGTCCCTGTCAGGCTTGGGTCGTACTATCAGGTGTGCCTCGCATAGTGAAGGAGGGAGCCATCCCTCTTCCTCAGCGGCTGCAAAAAGAGTGTGCAGGCGCGGTGTCAAAGACTCAAGATATGCTTTAGTATTCTGCCGGCAGGCCGTCGGGTCCCGAGGTCTTGCCTGTGGCCAAGGACAAGATTGCCTCATTGATTTTCTCTGGTGAAATCTGTGCATCTAATGTCTTATTATGTGACAATGGCATCTCAGGTAGTTGAATCCAGTCTAGGATGGCCGAGAGGGCGTGCGGTTCATGGCGAAAGTGTGATTGGTACAGACGCTTATAATGTTGTGATAAAGAATCATGGATATCACGTTATGTATGCAGTAGTTGCCCTGTGTTGCCCCGTAACGCGCTTATTGGTGAACAAGTGTGCTCCTCCCAGATTAGCCAGGCCAAGAAGCATCCCGCACGGTCATCAGTGGCGTGTGTACAGGCTGTGTGCGCTGTGTAGTTGTGGCAGCGGAGGCTCTCTATCAGTTCAGCATGTTTTGTGCACAGTGCCTTTAAGCGGGGTCTGTCTCTTCCCTCGCCCTCACCATGAGCCTCATATCGCAGCAGTTTTGTTTCTATTCTACTTAGGTCGACTTGCAGAGCCTTACGTTTGTTCCAGGTCGTGCCCATACAGTATCCCCTTATTGTGACCTTAAAGGCCTCCCATCCCACCAATGTGTCCTCCGTTGTATCCTCGTTGATCTCAAAATATTCAAGGATTGCCGTTCCCAACGATGAGCGAAAGGCGGGGTCCTCTAGAGCTGCAGTTTTTAGTCTCCAGGAAGGGGCAGGGAGACGCTCAGATTCCCAGGTAAGTTGCAATAGTTGGGGATTGTTATCCAAATGCATCCAGGCTAGGTGTTCCCTACAGTGGACCAGGGGAATCAACGCTGGGGGCCTCACTTTTCTGTCTAGGCACACATGTAACTTGTTCACCCCCGAATAATATGAGTAGATCTGGGTGTCAGAATTTGTGCCATATGTCTAGCAATGACCAGTGCACCAGCCAGTTTGTAAGGGCATGTGCATTGGACGCAGCGTGGTCCTCGACATGGGCGGGAACTACCTGTCCAGGTCCACGTCAAGCACTGAATTGAAGTCTCCTCCAAGGAGGCAGGAGACTCTGCTCCATCCTGCTAATTTCCCCGTGAGAATGTCTAAAAAGGTGAGCTGACTGACATTAGCGCGTAGATGGAACCAAGGAGGATTGATTGGCCGTTAAGCCGCCAGCTAACGAATGTGTATCTACCTTCCGGGTCGACTTGTGAATGGGACCCCAGCCCTTACCCATTTAAGAACACTCCGCGCATGGGCCTAGTAGCCCGTGCCGTATATTTGTCCTCTCCATCTGCCACACAGGCATCCCAGCTCAGGGTGAGACATGTGTGTCTCATGAAGCAGTGCGTTGTCAGCAGCTCTTTGCCACAAGTAAGCATAGATGGAGTATCTGCGTGTTGGAGTGTGTATACCGTGTACGTTCCATGTGACTACGTTAACCTGTGCCATGTCTTCGAGTAACGAAGGCCAAGTTGGAGTAGAGAGGGCAGGGCACTATGGTACTTGTTGTGTGTGAGCATGTCCCATTAATAACAGGGTGTAAATGCGAACTGAACCATACAGAACTATTGCGGCGAATACTGCATTCAAGTGACGTCTAGTGTGGGTGTGTGTAGCACGTATTTGGTAAGAGTCATGCCACCCCTCAGGGCTGTGTTGTGAATGTGGATCCCCCATGTCAGTCTGCAGTGCAAGGAGGAGCATGTACATTGGGTGTGCCCTACTACATGGCATCTGATGCGAGCTGTTTGCTGCAGTGTGAAGGTGGCGCTGCCGTTCGTAAAGGACATGCGGCTTAATCAAGATGTTGTTTGTTGTGCAAAGTTTCGCCAGCATGACAGCTACTTGCATTTGTTGGTTTTCAGAGGGTACTAAAGTTCATAGAAGTCTATAATATCGTCCTCTGTTTGTGGAGTAACTTCTGGCATTCAGCATTCATGAGGTTCGTCTGCTTCGGAGGGCGTGGAATTGCCAGTGTCTGAGGACCAGGATGTGCTCAGATGGCGATCAGGATTGTGGGCAGTTGCTCCCAGTACCGCAACCCTGTGTAATGCCTCCTGTCTCTCAGCTTGCCTCTGTTCTAGATTGGGGTCAGTGGAGGACACAGCGGCACCCGTCCGAGGTCCGCTACGTCCACCGCTGCAGCGTCTTCTTGTGGAAAAGTAAATTTTGCCATGTTGTATGTGCCTACGTGTTCCCCATCTTATGGTATATGTGCATGATCGATATGCATGTATACCCCTCTGATCGATTAAAGACGCAATTACAGTTGTGTCCATTTCTAGTATGTCAGTTTCCAGTTCTCGTGAAAGCAACGAATATTAGGCTTATGTAAACCTACGTTGCTACATTTTACAGTGTGCACGTTAATTCATTGAATTGTCCCCGTTTCTAGGCCTCAAAAGGGCCCGGACACCAGATTCAGCTCTTGTCTCCTGAACCCTCTCCGAGGAGCGATACAGCCCCCACCTGCATCCCTGACCCCTAGCTTACTTTCTGCCTCACAGTGCCCGGCCCGGCCTGGCTCTGCCTCCCAGTCTGCCAAGAGTATGTTATGATTCTAGTTATCAGTCCGGCCCTCCTTCTCTGCATTCCTAAGCTACTGCATCGCATCAATAGTTTCTGTCATGGTCTAGCCTTTATGTCTCCATGTAAAAGAAATACTGTATTAATATTCATAGAATATTCCTCGTACATGCAATACATGTAGAATTATGCACGCACCAGTCTTAGTGTCTAGTAGCCTTTGCCCTGATAACTTTTGGATTCTATCAACATGTACTCTAAACACCAGATACCAGATATGCCTTGGGTACATGTCGCTCTGACACTCCAGACTTTAGTCTCCTCTTCTAGCGCAGAAGCCATAGCCCCCAGTTCTCCCTGGTAACACGTCATTGCCCGTTTGTGCGCACCACTAGGTTAAAGGTCCCAGCTGCTCAGGTAGCCCCCTCCATGTTTCCGCCCCGTTTATGACACTTCTGTTACGTTTACATCACATGTCTATGTATACGCCCTGTACACGCCTTCTTGTTACATCATTTTGCCCTTATCTTTCGCGACTGCTACAAGAAACGCCTACTGCTACGCCTACTGTATTGAATGTAATGCAATTGTTTTGATATAAATACTGTGAACTGTTACTGAAAGTTGTCCAAGCCCAGTTTCCCTTGTCCCTTCCCTGGCAGCTGCCATCCCGTACTATTGCAGGCTGTCCTGTTCCTGTCCTTATGCCTGATTAAAGCCTGTCGACTCAAGATACCTCGAATCCTGACTCTTATTTATTGAGCTACCTGTTTTATTGATCATATGAAAAATAGTACCGGTAATTAATTATTTATTTACCACATAATGGCGCCCGAATAGGGACTTGCCCTTTCCCCACGCGCCGGCGAAGCCACGCAGGCCCCCTGATCCTCTGCAGCCGTGACGGAACCATACCGTGCACGTGCAGATATTTCTGCTTCAAGTATCCCTCAGGCCCACGGAGGAGACGGAGGTTGCGGTCCAGCATCCAGACGAGGCGGTGAGGAACGCGGCGAGTCCCGACCAGAGCCCAAGCCGAGAGTCCAAGGTCCGAGGTATCCGGAGGCCCACCTGTAACTGAAGTCCGAAGTTCATAGTCCGTCGTCGTAGCAGTCCAGTCCAGTCCGAGGCCTTCCGTTCTTGCTGCCCGGTGAGTACCGTTGCTGGGGTAGTATCTAGACAGGGTCAATTAATTTGTCTCTGGTCCGTGGGTTTGGGTACACAGATCCAACACGAAGTGTCCACCTAGGTGGATGCGGGTCCTGACGTGTCTCTTTATGGGACCGGTAAGTTTCGTACTGTTTTAGCAGTGCATCTAGTCATTCTAGTAAGTTCCGTTCTCGAGAAATTCATGTGTTCTGTTCTCAGTATATCAGGTAATATTCTGTCCGAACTGTTATTTTAAATGTCGTTTAATGTGTTTTCAATGTCGTGGTATGAGTGATTTGTTTTCCTAGTTATTATTGTGTTTATCGTGTATTGTATTGTGTCCAGATTCCAGCCTAGACAATGCCTCTATTCTCCAAGTTACGTCAGTTAAAAACCACAAAAGGGTTATTAGAGGAAGCAGTTCCTGTCCCGCCTAGGGACAGTCCAGGTCATTTTATGTATCATAAGCATGGCTTAAGTGCCATATTATATCTAGACTTATGGGTGGAGTACACCAAGGAATTAGAAGAGAAATATAGATGGCCCACATCAGGTACGTGGGATGCCGAGTGCATCATGCGAGTAGAAGAAGCATTATGGAAAAAGAAATCCAGACAGTCACAGAAAGATGCCATCGAGTTATGGCGCAAAGAATCTCATAGAAGAACCGAAAAAGAAATCAGAAAAACCGAATTAAGTAGGGAATCCTCAGAAAGAGCCCAAGAAAGGGAATTAATCGAAGTAGGTGAACGAGTTAAAGCAGAACAGTCAGATAGACAGAGAAATGCCCTTATTAAGGGTATGTATCCTCTTCTTGCCGAGGGCTTGCCAAAAGCAACCCCGGAAGCACCATGTAATTTTCCGCCGCCCTTGGTTCCGATTAAGTTACGTCACAAACCGACCGCAGCTGATATTTTTCTCTCGTCCTATTTGGACGACACAGTCCCAGCATATGCAAATCCTGTTCCGCCAGCTCCCGTAAATAATGTAATTCCTGTTCCTCCAGCCAACGGGGCACCCGTTACAGCACCTGTTACGGTACCCCCGGTCCAGCCTACAGTACATGTACCCGCTACATCAGTCACTCTCCCAGCACGTACAGTACCCGTTGACGATTCTAGTCTAGGGGCCACGGGGGGAAGTCCTCCTGGAACCCCGCCTCAACACAGACGCGTAACATTACTCGAGCTACATGCACGAGCGTTACAGCGTTCGCCCGAACTTCAGTCAGTCGCAGATATCAAGCGAGCACTTACCGAATGCCGTTATGATCCGGTCCCAGGCGATGATGATATGGTCCTGTATTCATTATGTGTAAGACGGGTGACCGAATATTTGGACACCCTACCGAATATGAAAGGTTATCTAGACAGAATATATCGTTTCATCCGTACAGGAGCAGATCCAGAAAGTATTGGCGACGCCATGATTCAAAGAAAAGTCGAGATTCAACTCATGCTTTTAAAGTTTCTAATTAATTGTTTAATAAGGGAACAAGATTATCCGGATAAAGATCCGGAAGAAATGAAAGTTCTGACCAGATGGAGTGACCATATAGCCGAGGGAAGACACAAGACACAGAACTGTATAGAGAGTATGTACAACAAAATCCGTAAGGAAATAATAAAGATACACGAGAAACGAGAAGCAGCACAAGTAACCGAGAAAGAAGACAACTCTTCTACTGAAGAGGTAGACGACGAGAATCCCTCCAGAATAGCGTATGTAGGTAGAACTAGACTTCCCGACCGACATTCATGCCTAGAATACAAGAAAGTTTTCCCTCCTCCAGCACCAGAACAAGGTTCTCTTGAGCAAGTATTCCAAGCTACCGATCATATTCTGAAATCGCGAATCGGTTATAGTGAACTTAGTACCATGCATGAACAAGAACTAGCCCGATCAGCAGTCCGATGGACTACTGATTCTACCACTTTTCCAGACGAAATAGTGGCACAAATGTTTCTGAAACTGCACCCAGCCGAGCAGCGACTGGTGGGTATGTATATGATCCAGCACCTCATTACTCTGTATGAGGGACAGCATTCTGATCCAGGTCCGTTACATGATGTTCTGAACGAGTTACTCCAGTATAAATGGAGAGGTCTAGGTACCGATTTAATTAGTATCATTCTAGAACAGCGCCACAAATATCGAACGTTTTTGAATCCGCATTTTGTTCATGTCTCACCTCCAGAAAGTAAATCATTTTACATAGATAGACAGCATCCGTTACGAGAAGTACACCCAGTTAGGACAGCGGGTGGTGAACTAGAACGAGTATTTGTCTACACCCCTATCACAAAGATGGAACTCTTAGAGATGAAGAAGTTAATTCCCTGTCACGATAAAGATCCAGCAGGGTTCCACCGTGAATTAAAAGACATGCTCCGTATGGGAGAATATACGTATCCTGATATCATTAAAATGTTAAAGGTCCTGTTGCCCGCAGGGGTATATGAAAAACTCAAGGAAAAAAAATGGGAGGTGGGAGAGAAAAAGATAGATTGGACAGCTTTAGAAGCTGAAGATAAATCACGAGTACCAGGTACCGGTCTTGGGGGTAAAGTTAAAGAATTGCCCGAGTTATTGATACAGGTTTTGCCAAGGTTACTAGCCACGAAAAAGGAAGATTGGGATGCAATCTCAGCCTGTAAACAGAAACAGGATGAAGACACTAGTGATTTTTATTCTAGATTCGAAAAATGTTTTATTATTAACAGTGGTCTGAAAACAAGTAGTGAATCGTACCCTCATCTTTTTGTTACCAAACTAGTCGAGAATTCAAGTCCACAAGTTAAAAATCGAGTATTGAAAGTCGAAAGTACCTGGCAAGCTAATACTCCGTCACAAATGTTACAAATGCTCCAGTATCACCAGAACAGAATCAGGGAAGAGCAAGAGCACGAAAGGAGACGTATGAAAGACACGAAAATGAAAGTATTAGTTGCACAATCTGTTCCACAAGACAGTCAGAAGAGGGGTCCGAATCAAGCCAGTCATCCTACAGCTCCCGTTAAAGGGACCTGCAATTACTGTAAACAGCCAGGTCATTTTATAAACGAGTGTGCAGTTCTGAAACACAACATAGCTACTGGTAAGACTAAAGAAAGACCACGTCCGCCTAGACAAGAACAAGTTTCACAGACTTCTCAGCCACCACAGAATGCACAACTGACAGTTCCAGCACCGCAGCCTATAGCTGCAACACAGCATGTTACACAGCAGATGTACCAGTATGCTCAGACAGAGTATCCAGATTATCAGCCGTATTCATGAAACAGCCTAGAGAGGGAGGTAGGCTTGCCTCTCATCGAGATACCTGTAGATCAAGAGGGTCCCTATGTACACAGTCAAGTATTAGGGAAAGACAGAAAGTTTTTGATTGATACAGGGGCAAGTAGGACTACTATCAGTCATGACGAGGTTCCAGGGGCTCCGCTCTCAGGCTCTAAAAATGTTTCCTTTGGATTTTCAGGAAAGCCAATTGTTAATGAAATTTCGAAACCAATTACTCTAGAAGTTAGTCCCTTGTCCCGAACCACTGATTTGTTACTCACGAAATCATGTCCAGAAAATTTGTTCGGCATCAAGACATTAAAAGAATTAGGAGCAGTTATTTGCTGTTCCCCAGAAGGGGTCCGTTTGTTTTTGAGAGATTTTAAAGGTCACTATGTATTACGTGATTTTGATCCAAGATTATTGAATGTACCACAGCATTTATGGGCGCAAGGTCCAACTGATGTAGGTTGTATGCATATCACACCCCATCGTGTGACCCTCAAGCAAGGTGTAGTTTTACCACGAATCAGACAGTACAAATTGCCACCTGAGGCTGTAGCAGCCTTATCCAAAATTATTGATGAACTTATTGCTCAAGGAGTGGTTGTAGAAACTGACTCCAATGTATGTAATTCTCCTATCATTCCAGTCCTGAAACGTACTGATCCAAATGCACCTCCAGTATATCGATTAGTGATTGACCTTCGAGAGCTTAATAAATGTATCATTCCCCAGTATCCAGTAGTCCCAGATATTTCTTCCCTATTGACAGCCATTGATTCTGAAGCTACATTTTTCACAGTTATCGATCTCAAGAATGCATTTTTCAGTGTTCCCATTCATCCAGACAGCCAGTACCTTTTCGGTTTCTGTTTAAATGGAAGAAGCTATAAATTCACACGAGCTCCTCAAGGTTTTACAGAAAGTCCTAGTATTTACAGTCAAGCACTTAAGAGACAACTAGACAATATCCGCATGCCAACTGACACTGCCCTGCTCCAGTATGTCGATGATCTACTGATCACAGCCCGTTCTGAACGTGACTGCGAGCGTGCGTCACTTACAGTTCTGTATTTTCTGGCCGAGCAGGGGCACAAGGTGTCCCCTTCCAAATTACAATTCTGTGTCCAGCAAGTGGTATACTTGGGACACTTACTGTCCAAGTGGGGTAGGCAGTTGACACCTGACCGTATCCAGTTAATAGCGAGTCTTCCACAGCCCAAGACACAGAAGGAGGTACGAGCTTTTATCGGCCTTACTTCTTACTGCAGACAATGGATTCCTCAGTATGCATATCTAGCCAAGCCACTGATACAGTTAACGACACAGGAGGCAGCCGTATCGACTGTCCTCCCTTGGACCCAGGAACATACACTTGTTTTCAATGAATTAAAGAAAGCCTTATGTCAAGCACCTGTTCTAGCAACACCCAACTACAGTAAGCCTTTTACACTTTTTGTTACAGAACGTGATGGTACTGCATTATCTGTTCTCACGCAAGATCAAGCAGGACAGTACAAGCCCTGTGCTTATTTTTCGAGCACATTAGATCCAGTAGCCCAGGCTCTGCCTGCGTGCCTCAAGTCAGTTGCAGCCACAGCTCTAGCTATCAGACAAAGTGATTCCATAGTGTTAGGACATTCCCTGACAGTACAAGTTCCACACTCCGTGGAAGTTCTACTAAACCGAACACAGACTCAGCACTTGACAATTGCACGTTTAACAGGTTATGAACTTACACTGTTCCAGCCACACATAGAAATCAGGCGCTGCAACATTCTAAATCCTGCTACACTGTTACCGTCAGTTACTTCAAATCCTGCCACACATGACTGTGTGGAAGTTGTTAACACTATGACAAAGCCAAGACAAGACCTGACAGACATTGCATTACCTAATCCTGACCTGACACTTTATGTGGATGGTTCATGTATGAGAACAAGTACAGGAGAACTAGTAGCCGCGTATGCAGTGACTACTGAAACCGAAGTTATAGAAACACATCGTATTGACACCCTGTCTGCTCAAGCAGCAGAGCTAGTAGCTCTGACCCAAGCCTGCATACGTGCCAAGGACCTGAAAGTAAACATATATACAGATTCACGTTACGCATTCGGAGTCGTACACGACTTTGGAGTGCTCTGGCAGGAGAGAGGTTTCATGACTTCTCATGGAACCAAGATTCAGCATGGTCTCCTCATTCAAGCTCTGTTAGATGCAATACATTTACCGACAGCTATCGCTATCATGAAGTGCAAGGCACATACGAAAGTTACTGACATCATTTCCCAAGGTAACGATTTAGCAGATCGAACAGCCAAGCTTACAGCTCAGATTCCAGACATTCCAGTTAACACGACACCGACACTTACTCCAGATCAGACTACTTGTATGACAATTAAGGACCCTACACAAGATGTCATAGACATACAGTTACATGCTACTCCCGAAGAAATCAAGAAATGGTCCGAACAAGGAGGGGTCCAGACAGATCAAGGATGGTTGACGAAGGGAAAAGCCACATGGTTTCTCCCCGACTCTATGGTTCAAGTCATTATTAATACCGCACATAGTCCAGCACATCTAGGAGAAAAAGCTATGTTAGACAGTATTCAGAACCTTTGGTTCAACAAACATTTACGAGCTGCAGCCAAGCAGAAAGTCCGTACCTGTATGATATGTTGTCAGTTCAACCCAGGTAAAAGTGTCCCGGTGGAACAAGGTGGATTCCAACCTCCTGACCACCCTTTTGAAGTCCTCCAGATGGATTATATTCAGATGGAGCGATGTCGAGGTTTCAAGTATGTTCTCGTAGTTGTATGTGCTTTGTCCAGGTGGACAGAAGCATATCCAGTTCCAGATTACACAGCCGTGACCACTGCTAGGCAGTTGGTTCATGAATTCTTTCCCCGCTATGGACTCCCTAGGGTCGTGTATTCAGATAACGGCCAGCCATTCTCATCCGAGCTTATGAAACATGTTTCCCTTCTGTTAGGGTACCAGTGGAAGTTCCATTGTGTGCGCCATCCTGAAGCAGCCGGTCTCGTAGAGAGACATAATCAAACGTAGAAAATCCGCATAGCAAAAGTATGTAGAGAAAAAGGTGTAGACTGGCTAGTAGCTCTGCCAGTTGCTTTATTTTATATGAGGATGGTTGCACATTCCAGATCAGGTCTGTCCCCGTATGAGGTCGTATTCGGCCGCCCCCCAAACATGTGGGGTACACCTAGACCCCGCAGTATTACAGATGTTTCCAGTAATATGCTGACAGATTACCTAGCTTCCTTGATGTCTGCCCTACACTCTTGTCGTTCACAGGTTGCCGCCGCATTTCCAGACAACACCGAGGTGAAACCGCATGAGGTCGTTCCCGGTGATCTTGTATTCGTCCGAAATTTTGATTGTTCAAGTCCGCTGGAGCCCCGCTGGAAGGAGCCTCGCATGATCTTACTAACAACAAGGACCGCGGTGAAACTCGAGGGCAGGAAGGGGTGGGTCCACCTGAGCCACATAAAGAAATTCCATGGATTCCGAGAAAAGACTTTTGCTAAGGACTGCCTTATTCCTAAAGACTGCCTAAAAACAGACTCTGAACTCAAGCCTCCCCTGTTAGAGAAAACTCCGCAACAGGAGTATAAAGATAAACTCAGGTCTAGTAAAATAAGTCAGCCAGTTTAATTGTCTAAGTCCCTCTCGGGTGAAACGGTTAGACAGGTTTCTGACATGTATGAGATAGACCCCCACAGTGAGAGAGTTAGTCAAAACTCTAAAATATGTATTATTGTTCTAAGTTTCTTGTTATTTTTGAGTCTTCTGGTTACCTGCACAAGTTATGCTTTACATTTATGTTTTCCAGTTTCACATGTACATATGTTTTCTAATGATACAGTAGAGCACACATTTAGTGATCTGCCTCCTCACGAGCTATCCTATCGTCTCGCTATGCGTAATAACACATTCATCCGAATGTTACATTATTCACACCAGACCAGCAATGCCACTAATTGTTGGGTGTGTGGTCGACTTCCCCCTTTCCATACACCGAAGGGAGTTCTGCCACTCTTTCCTTATCCGTTCTCACATAATGGTTCGTGTGGAGCATGGTCCACGTTAACATCATCCTCCAATGATATGTCCCTTCTGAATAGAACATGTTTTCCAGACAAGCAGGGTCTCTCCCATAGAACAGGGTTAGATCTAGAAAATGAAGTATATGATTTAGGTAATTATTCTTCGAATTTCATGGTCCTGAATGTTCAGTCCGATACTACTCCAGATTTACCTGCTATTTCAGTACTACCAGTCAAAGGCGAATTATGTGTCAGAAAGAATGGTTCCGCACATGTAGGACATAGTGATTGTACTACTATTGTCGAGTATAGTGACAGTGGGAAATCTATTTTCAAAGCCTCACGTCATTCTTATTTTGTTTGTGGTCAGACCGCATATGTTCGTCTGCCCCTCGATTGGGATGGAACATGTTACATTGCCTTCCTACTGCCACCAGTTTTTCTAGCCCCATCTGATTATCACAGAAACACACATCTAGTGCACACTAGACATAGAAGGGAGATCGAGTCCCCAATTGTCGATCAAACTGAAACTACTCTAGAACAGTATCAAGACTTCAATAAAGGTTTCTTCTTCTTTATAGGACCTATCCAGAATAGTAAGTTAATACGTAGGTTAACCAGAACCCTTGAAGCAGTAGTGAATGAGACTACTTCTGCTCTAGGTAACTTAACTGAAGAGCAATCTGCTATGAGATTTGTCGTGCTCCAAAATCGTCTCGTTCTTGACGTCATCCTGGCCGATAGAGGAGGAGCATGTAGAGTCATCGGATCTAGTTGCTGCATTTTCATTCCTAATAACGCGCCGTCTGTTTATTCAGCTATAACCAGACTTCATAAAATTGCCCATCAGTTGCACCAGAATCCAGGCACCTGGACATGGTCCGGTTGGCTCTGGAGTATTATATCTGCCTGGGGATGGAAAGTACTGTCATTCCTGGGTATTGCAGTAATGATCATATTCAGTTGCTGCCTCTGTATACAATGTGGCCCTGCGATTTGCGGCATGTGCGCTACCTCTTGTATTCCTAGTCCTAAATCCCGTTCCAAGACAATTCGAGACGAGCAAATGATGCTATATGGAATGATAGATAATATCATGAATATTGATGTTTCCTGATGGAAACGTAGGGCACAAGGAGGGAATGTGGAAAAGTAAATTTTGCCATGTTGTATGTGCCTACGTGTTCCCCATCTTATGCTATATGTGCATGATCGATATGCATGTATACCCCTCTGATCGATTAAAGACGCAATTACAGTTGTGTCCATTTCTAGTATGTCAGTTTCCAGTTCTCGTGAAAGCAACGAATATTAGGCTTATGTAAACCTACGTTGCTACATTTTACAGTGTGCACGTTAATTCATTGAATTGTCCCCGTTTCTAGGCCTCAAAAGGGCCCGGACACCAGATTCAGCTCCTGTCTCCTGAACCCTCTCCGAGGAGCGATACAGCCCCCACCTGCATCCCTGACCCCTAGCTTACTTTCTGCCTCACAGTGCCCGGCCCGGCCTGGCTCTGCCTCCCAGTCTGCCAAGAGTATGTTATGATTCTAGTTATCAGTCCGGCCCTCCTTCTCTGCATTCCTAAGCTAGTGCATCGCATCAATAGTTTCTGTCATGGTCTAGCCTTTATGTCTCCATGTAAAAGAAATACTGTATTAATATTCATAGAATATTCCTCGTACATGCA
The DNA here is from genome assembly GCF_964261635.1 of Lissotriton helveticus. Classification (NCBI taxonomy): domain Eukaryota; kingdom Metazoa; phylum Chordata; class Amphibia; order Caudata; family Salamandridae; genus Lissotriton; species Lissotriton helveticus. The sequence goes on along the minus strand of NC_136068.1, from coordinate 1,588,856,170 downwards.
ATACATGTAGAATTATGCATGCACCAGTCTTAGTGTCTAGTAGCCTTTGCCCTGATAACTTTTGGATTCTATCAACATGTACTCTAAACACCAGATACCAGATATGCCTTGGGTACATGTCGCTCTGACACTCCAGACTTTAGTCTCCTCTTCTAGCGCAGAAGCCATAGCCCCCAGTTCTCCCTGGTAACACGTCATTGCCCGTTTGCGCGCACCACTAGGTTAAAGGTCCCAGCTGCTCAGGTAGCCCCCTCCATGTTTCCGCCCCGTTTATGACACTTCTGTTACGTTTACATCACATGTCTATGTATACGCCCTGTACACGCCTTCTTGTTACATCATTTTGCCCTTATCTTTCGCGACTGCTACAAGAAACGCCTACTGCTACGCCTACTGTATTGAATGTAATGCAATTGTTTTGATATAAATACTGTGAACTGTTACTGAAAGTTGTCCAAGCCCAGTTTCCCTTGTCCCTTCCCTGGCAGCTGCCATCCCGTACTATTGCAGGCTGTCCTGTTCCTGTCCTTATGCCTGATTAAAGCCTGTCGACTCAAGATACCTCGAATCCTGACTCTTATTTATTGAGCTACCTGTTTTATTGATCATATGAAAAATAGTACCGGTAATTAATTATTTATTTACCACATTCTTCTGTGGAATGTCCTTGGCTCCTCTGCCGCAGAAGGTCTTGACCAGTTCATGTTCCAGATTCCTCCAACCAGTCCCAGGTGTTGGCGGGCGAATTGAAAAAGCGTGTCACCCTCTTTGTGACCACGCGCAGTTTAGCAGGAAATAGTAGTGAATGGTTGAGGCAGAGGTCGCGTAGTTGTCTTCTAACCACAGTATATGCGCTTCTGCTGTACTGTACTTGTGCTGTGAAGTCTGGGAAAACATAGTATGTCTGTTGCCCACCTTTATGTCTGCCAGTTTGCGGATTTCTCTAAGGATCAAGTCTCTGTCCCTGTAGTGGAGGCCTTTGAGCAGAAATAGACGTGGGTGGGAAACCGCTGGTGGTTTCTGCGCAGGAACTCGATGCGCTCTTTCAATTACGATGTTGGGGGACAGGACGCCATCCAGAAGTAGTTCTCTAATCCAGTGTTTGGTGTATTCTTCTGGGCGTCGCCCTTCTTCACCCTCCGGTAGTCACACCACGCGGATGTTGTTGCGGCGGGAGCGCCCCTCCGCATCTTTGAATTTTCTTCCTAATCATGTACCCGTTCTATTAGATCTTGTAGAGCTGCCGTGTGGCTTTGTGTGATTGACTTCAGCTCCCCTAGTGCTTGTTCTTGTGAGTGCACTTTTCCCCCAAGTTTGTGATGATCAGCCCGCAGTAAGGTAAAGTCAGAACTGACTCTGACGATTTTGGATTCTAGCAATGTGCGAGTCTGGTCTAGCGTAGACCCAATCTTTTCTACTGCAGCGGTTGTGTGCGATATATCTGCAGATGATCCTGCCTCTGCTGTTGACAGTTCTGAATTGCCACTGCGCACACTAGGGTGCTGAGTGTTTGTGCGTAGGCGTCCCTTTACTAACTGCTGTGCTGTCGGCATTCGTTGCTGGACTGTGAGGACAGGAGCAGGAGCCTGACCCATGGGTTTTTTGGTGCAGCAAGCCCTTCCTCATTGGTTCCCTGAGCCGTTGCGGGCAGTTGGTTACCTGAATTAATGCATACTCCTGTTTGCTCTTCTTTCTCACCTTGCGATTATTGTTCCAGCCCTGTATTGTCCGGCTATTCACTTCACTTGGCTCAATTGTGGTGTGCATCTGCGTGGGACTGGGTGTCGTGGGCCCCTGCCTTGTAAGTCTGGTTTCCCTGATGTTACCTGCGAATGTTGTCGATCTTGGACCGATGCAGCCTCGGGGTCGAACTCAGCAGGAAAAAAGGCGCTCACCTCGACACATCAGCGGGGTTCCCCGTCAGCGGTGTAACTCCTCGCCACCCGATGGTGCCTTAATTTTGCTTCTCGACTCTTGGAGGCACTAGTTGGCAGCCAGGCGGGGCCGTCCCACCACGATCTCTGCGGCCTCCATGGCGATGAGCAATTCCTCAGAGCACGCAGAAGCGGCCGGCCCCCGCGGATCCCGCTGTCGTGTCTGCTGCTATAATCCGAAGTGGTGGAGATGTGCACCTAGCTCGCTACCTCCGCACCAGAGACTCGATATCTTACAGCAGGTCTGGCAGCGCGAGCCCGTATCTCGTGGGCCGTGCACGTAGGCCCCGGTGCCTCACCGCCCACCCACAGCTTGCCCAATCTCCTCCAATCCTGTGTACTAGCTTGCGTGGTTCAGACACAGCTGTGCTGGATATGGGCACCTAGATGGTGGGGGATGTCAGCTGTTGGCAGGATAATTGAGGGGATACGGACGGAGCTCTAGCATTTCACGTCCGCCATGTTTGGCTGGTTGTCCACGCCTGCATAAAAACAATCCTTAAAGGTGTTTTCCTCTTTCTAAGTGGGCTGCAGAAAGCAGCCCAGTTAGAAAGTGGAAACAACGAGGAGAGTTAAGAATATTTCTACTTGTTGCACCTTTATCGGGAAGGTGAAGCATTTTGATGCATTCCCAGGTTTATCAGTGTTGGGAAATCTGGGAATGCACAAATATTAATGTGTGAATGCATGGGAACACTAATGCCCCAACCATGGAATGCCTTATCCGGGCAAAGTAACGCAAGGCAGTGACTTGCTCTGTCTGTGTTACTCCGGATTTACGCAAAGCTGGGCCAATCTGAGGTGGCCTTGTGTCGGTTGGGAATTCTGACTTAAAGGATTGTATTGCCCCTGCATCACTATGCGTGCCGCAAGGGCAACGCAATTCAGTCCTAAATGTGGCTCCAAGTTTCAAGCACTCAAGACAATCCAATATTGTCTGGGAATTGCCTCAACCATTGCTCAGCAGATGGCAACTAGTGTCAATTACTCCATCATGGACTGGCCACTCCACATTCCCTCCACTACCACCACTGGACTAGGCAGATACAGATAGACCAGACACTTTCTAGGGTACTTTTCATTGGTGAAGAACAACTATGCTCTTCAGTTGCCATTGCCACAACCACCCACTCAGCATACTAAGAATGTATGTACAAGGTAGAGAGAGGCTTCACTTTTTAGGAACAATTGAGATGGTCATAAGACAAAAACGGTATAGGAAATATCCCTGCTATTCTCATGTAAGGAAAAAAGAACAGAGCAGCCCCATCAAAGTTATATATGATCAGACCCATTACTCTTCCTGCATATTTTCAAAATGCTTTCTTTGGCTCAGCTGTAGGAAATATCAGATGGTGCCTGGTGAACCTTTAGGATGCTAATTTCCACTCGGGTCTACTGGAGGAACATAGGATGCACCTAGAAATGCCAAAGAGAAAACAATACTACTAGTACAGAACCACAAGGGCTCCTGTCACAGTTACTTTAGGGCATGTGTTATAGTTATTTATTTATTTATTTTAGAGGTTTTATATAGTGCTGGCTGGACCCAGAGGTATCAGAGCGCTGTACATGATGGAGCTAGTTACGGTAAGAGACAAATTACAACATAAAAGAATAACAAAAACATCAGAGCGCTTTACAAGACAGATACATATAGTAAAACAAAATTACAACATTTCCACATCATTATAGGATAAACAGCAGGTAAGGCAGAGAATAACAAAAGGCTTGAGGTTATACATATCATGTAAACACAAACTCAGAGAAAAGAGTTGAAATACCTATAAGATATGGAAGAGTAAGTTTAGGGTGCAGGTAGGGACCCCCAATATTTATTGAAGAGGTGAATTTTGAGATCTTTTTTAAAGCTGGTGTAGGCAGGGTTGCATCGTAGGTCTTTGGGGAGGGCATTCCAGATGTAGGGGGCATTTCCGGAGAAGGAGCGGGATTGAGTGGATTTCTTTTTTAGCAGGGGTGGGACAAGCAGGAGAGCGTTAGTGCTTCTTAGGGTCGTGTGCTGCCCGCTTTGCAAAGTTTATTGGCAAGGTATGGTAGTGCATTTTGATTGAGGACTTTGTGTGCGAAGCATACGTTTTTGTAGGCAGATCTGCCTTCGATGGGGAGCTATTTTAGAGTTTTGAGAGCTGGGGAAATGTGGTCGAACCGTTTACATTCGGTGATGAGCCTGGCTGCAAAGTTGAGTACAGATTTGAGTGGAGCTAGGTGGACCTTGGGGATTCCGGTGAGGATGGCATTGCCGTAATCGATTTGTGAAAGGACCAGGGATTGAATCACTAATTTAAAATCTTCTGTTGGGAGAAAGGGTTTGATTTTCTTGAGATGACGGAGAGTGAAGAGGGCTCCTGTAGCCGAATTTTTGATGTGAACGTTGAGGTTTAGACTGTTCTCGATGGAGATACCAAGAGATTTTACTGAGCTGGACAAGGAGAGAGAGCAGCTGAGGGCATTGAGGTTGGAGATCCAAGTTTGAATGGGGAGAGTGTTGTTTTTGGGGGAGAAGAGGATGATTTCAGTTTTTTGGGGGTTGAGTTTGAGATTATTAAGATTGAACCAGGATTGGATTTTAGTGAGGGTGTTATTAAGGTGTATGATGTCAGCGTGGGTTTTGATCTTGTAATAGAGTTGGGAGTCATCGGCATACAGATGGTAGTTGATGCCAGCTTGATTTAGAATGAGGGTGAGGGGTTCCATAAAGAGGTTAAAGAGTGAGTGTGAGAGAATAGATCCCTGGGGGATTCCTAGGTTGACCGGAATGGGTTTAGAGAGACAGTCTTGAATTTTAATTTGTTGGGTTCGATGTTGAAGATAGGAGACAAGCCATTTGTGGGTAGTACCATCGAGGCCGAAGTGATCTTTGAGCACATTAAGTAGGGCAGAGTGGTTCACAGTGTCAAAAGCTGCGGAGAGATCAAGGAGGATAAGAAGACATGTCTCACCATTATCAAGGGAGTGGTGGATTTCATCAACAATGTTTATTATGGCAATGTCAGTGCCTAGCCATTGCTGAAGCCTGATTGTAAGGGATCCAGAAGGTTGAAATGTTCGATGTGTTTATCTAATTGGAGCAAGAGACATTTTTTGAAGGCTTTAGAAAGAAGGGGGAGGTTAGTGATAGGGCGAAGGTTGTTTAAGTAATTAGGTTTAGCATTAGCAATTTTGATAATGGGGAGATTTGACCAAGTCGGAGGGAGCTAGGGACACTTCCCGTAGCAAGGGAGGTGTTGATTATTGAGGTCCAGGATGGGGTCGATGATGTACTTTAGGTCTTAGACAAGGTTAGAAGGGAGGGAGTCTTTGGTACGGGAGGATGGTTTTAGTTTAGTAACAATGCTGTGGACTTCGTGCTCAGTTACAGGGAGTAAATTATGCCAGGAGGCATTGTTTTTTTGGTCGTGAGTATGGGAGGTTGGGTGCAAGAGGAGTAGGGGTGGGAAGGTGTGGGGGTAGTTTAGGTAGGGAATAGGAGAAGGAATGTGTGATGAGGGGTTAGGGTGAGGTGAAGTAGGGGGTGAGTATGAGGGGGGACCTATGTGTGTCAGTAGTGTAGAGTGTGAATTAGAGGAGATGTCAGGAGAAAGTAGGGGGTTGGTTGGGATCTGCGTTGAGTGGAAGGATTGATCTATTTTGGCTATTTTTTCTGAGAAGAAGTGAACAATTTCTTCACATCTAGCGGTAGAGGCCATCGGGTTAGGCGGAGCTGAGGAGGTTTGGTGCTGGATAATGTTGAACAGTTCTCTAGGTCTGTTTTTGGCCCGTCATTTTAAGTAAGGCAGACCTACTGACTCTGTCAAAGTGTCTGAATACCAAAATATAAGATGCTGGCCTATTGGCTTTATCAAGGAGTCAGCACATCAACATATATAAAGTAGCCTTATTGTCTGTGTCAACAAGTCTCCCCTAACTATAATCAAATGTATATTTAAAAAAATCACTCATTGCAATTTTTTATAAAAGTGATTGTCATAAAATATTGTAATAAGAAAAACACCATTATGTCAAAAAGCCTCCATAACAATAAAACCTTATATAAAAAAGTATCAATATATCCCGTTTTCAGGCCACAAAGTGCCGCCACAGAACCAACAACTAGAGGTCATTGCACTCCAGCTGAAGAGATAACAGCTCGAGCTTGGAGTGCTTTAAAAAATTGTAAAATCTCCTGGGATCATGGATTCAATGACCCAGGAGACTTGCTGTGATTTTTTAATGTTGTTGGGGGGCTGCTGCACTCCTGGCTCTCCCCCAAAACAGTAAGAAAAAGGGTTGGTTATGCCCCTGTCCCTTCTGGGGGGCACCTATAAGAATAAAAAATATAATAGAAAAAAGCCCTAGGATATAATGGGGTGCTCCTTGCATGCAGCAGTGAATAATACATGAGCAGCTCACACGCCATTAATTTATTATTCTTTTTAAAAAAAAAGAAATTTTAAAGTGGGTGGCCACCCTGGACCGTGCCAGCCCCTACTGGCTCCCTAGCCATCACCAATACTGGGTGCCAGTAGGAGCTGGCATTTGTTTAATAAAGTGGGTGCCCCGGTGCCCACTCAGGGCCTCCACAACATACACCCAAATGTTGTGGGCGTCAGGGGGGCCCCAAGGGCCCTGTGGCCCTTGCCCGCTCCCCAGCCAGCAACCATAAAGGGTGTTAGCAGGACCTGGCAATTTATTTTTACAAGTGGGTGCCCACCTGGGGCACCCATAACCAGCCACGGCCGGTGGTAAGTGTAACTGCAGGGCGGTGACATAGGGAGGGACAGGGTGGGGGGTTGTAATGTATGGATTACGGACTTTAACATATAAATCAATAAAACGAATTTCGTTGTGTGCACTGCATCACCAAATGGGATGCAGTGCGCGCAACGAAATTCGTTTTTATTAATTTATATGTTTACTTACCTGTTAAAGTCCGTAATCCATACATTACAACCCCCCACCCTGCCCCTCTCCCTCCCTACATCACCGCCCTGCAGTTACACCTACCACCGGCCGTGGCTGCCCATAACATGTTCGAGTGGTGTTGGCTCCTAGTTATGCTGTTTGCACTGTGCATGAAGTTGTAGAAAGCAAAAACTTGCCCACAGTAACATCTGCTCACGTGGTGGAGTTCAGTGCCCTCACCGCGGGCAGCATTGTTGCTAAAGAAAAGACTTCTCCTATGTACATAGACTCAAAGTATGAGTTTGACGTAATGAATGACTGGGCGCCTATGGATGCAAAGTTATTGCCAGTGCTGTGCCACATGCCTGTCATTCAATGCTGGATATCAACTATGTGTGGAAATTATTCCTACATACTTGTCGTGGTATGCATGTTTTCAGGATGGGTGGAGACATACCTCTGTGACAGCATAGATGCCATTATTGTTGCTAAGTGATTAGTCAGAGATTTCATCCTTTGGTTTGAGATATGAAGCCCAATTAGTAGCGATCAAGGAACACAATTCATATCTACAGTAGTACAGGCAGTTTGTAAGGTGCTAGGAGTAGACCAGCACAATCATTGTCTCTATCATTCAGAGTCAGTAGTTAAAGTGGAAATGAGTAATGGAAGCTGGAAGGATAAGATAACTAAGATATATTTGGAAACACAGCTAAAATGACCTGATGCTTTACCACCAGCCCTGTTGTCTTTGAGAGCGATCACTTTCCAAAAGACTAAACTAAGCCACAATAAAATAATCAGGGGCTGACCCATGAGGCTCCCTTCAAATCCCCGTGTTTTCTGCAAAGCTGGATCTGTAGTTATATGATGCTGTGTTACAATAATACAGAAAGCTTATAAATATCTCTATATTTTCCGTTCTCAGGTGTGAGATACGTTACGTGAGTGTCTGCCTGGCCTGCAATTTTTTCCAGATGTGCATATATATCTGTATATACCGTAGGAAGGTTGCTCTACAGCCACGCTGGCCAGGATTTATCAGATCTTGTAAGTCACAAACACTGCTGTTAAATACCAAGGCAAAGACTTGGATTCACTCCTCTCATTGCAAAGGAGTTGGTCATCCTCAAAACGTCAGTGCTCCTGCCCCTGATTCAGGGCCTGGGCCTGCTCCCGAAGTAACTACTGGGACTGTCTCTACTGCAACCTCTTCAAGTGGTGGTGGGTTGAAGTATCCATGCCCATGTCCTATGCCTGCTCCACCCCCACATAATGATGCTTCAATAACCTCTCGTCATTAATGCCTCCAGCCACTGCAGGTAGACTCTTTCTTCTTGGTACTGATTCCTCTGTGTGTCTGTTCTACTCTTTTACTTGTTGCCTTGAGCATCTGGCTAGCAGTGCGGTACATCCTTGCTGCGAAATTGGAAATGTTTCCAAGACTGAACTGTACTGAAACCTTCCTGGTACAAATGTGCCACTCACCTAGAGGGGTAACTCCTGCCTGATACTGCTGTAAATATACAGCCAGACCATTAACCCATTCTCCTGCAGAATTTGAAAGAACATGACTGTCTATGTAGGAGATAGTATCCCTTTGACCAAAAGGCCAAGCAATTTTAATGACACCTACCGGCAGCGTTTTTATCTGGACATAGACTGCAAGTGTGTGCCCATATCTCACCCTCTTCTTTCCCAGGCCTTGAAAAGTTCAACAATCCCTTTAATTGTAACATTCCAGGCATGTCTTCCTCCTACATAGCTTAAGAGTGATGAACTAGAATGCTCATGGACTGGAAAGGCTAATGAATACAGGAAATCTAGATCGGACGCTAGATGCAAATGAAGTGATCTGCATACAAGAAACTTGGCTGTGTGGAGTTAAAATATGAGAACTTACAAATTAATGCAGAGGCTGAAGAAAATGGACAGCGGTGTCCCTCAGGTGGGCTACTAATTCTTGCTTCTATAAAGACAGTGAAAGATTTAAAACTACAGCCAGTGAAATGTGTTTGGGTGCAAATATGTAAAATAGATCTTTATCAAAACTCCACGGACATCAATTACTTCATAGTGGTGAATGTGTACGCGCCACGCAAAAGGCGATAAGATCTCTAACAAAAATCAGCCAATATGGTTTTAGAAGATATTGAGGAATGTATACATGCCCACTCAAAGGGTTGGGTACTAGTAATAGATGACTTTAATGCCAAGATCAAACTGGAAAATCAGGTGCTGCATGGTAATGAGCTGCTTAATGCATACAATATACCTGAAGCCATTTTCACAGACAGAACTTTTAACAAGAAGGATGAGACGTGGACTGGAATGTTGCATAATTTAGGTTAAATTTGTTTAAATGGCTGTTTTCCAAGCGATGCACCTGACTTTCAAACCTTTCATACTGGGTTACAGGAATTCCCAATTGTTATATATTTGTCCCAGCTTGGTATTTTTATGTGATTACAGAATTCAGGGTGTTGTGTGTAGAGGGCAGTGAACATCTTCCATTGCAAGCCCATTGTCAATTGAAGTTCAGGATAAGTGGAGTAGGGGTTAAGATTGCAGATATTGCATTCCCAAAAAAGTTAAACACCAGGCTAGAAGAAAGAGAGATGGAAATGCTTTCAAAAGTTCAACTATATTCCATAGACGTTCCACAAAAGCCCAAATTCTTAGAGGTAATTAATTGGTATGCCGAGATAATGGGAAAAGTGATTCATTGCATAAAAGTGGAACACAGAAAAACGAAAGGAATATGAGAATAATAGGCAGAAAATCAAGGGTCATTCAGAATCATTGGTTTGACTCAGAATGTCAAAAAATGAAGAGTCAGTTAAGGAAGATGCACAGGTCCATGAAGTAAGTACAGATTTGTGATATGGCAGGAAACGTATGTAAATTACTGCACAAATATAAGGAAACTATTAAAGAGTACAAAAGGGAATAATTTAATGGTAACTGGGAAGAAATGCTGGATGTAATCATCACAAAAGATATAACAGAATTCTGGAGACACAAACAACCTACCATAGATAAAATGATGAGAAGGAGCCTGGATAAACTACTTGAAGGATACTTATGTAAAGAGATATCCAGTGTTGTCAACAGGGGAATAATGGTAGATAGAGAGCTGTTGAACAGTTTAATATTTAAAAATATCAAGGAAGTGAGGGGAGTGGCCACGACATTCAAAATGGCAGTTGCCCATTAACAAGCTCCGCCTGCCCGCCTCACCAGCTGCCCAGATCCTGCTGCTGGCGCTTCACATCGAGCAGAGGAGGGAGCTGTCCTGGCTCCAGCGTGCCTACAGCTACTGGTCGACTGTTCTGGGGTCCTGGTGGACCACTGCGTAAAACAAAAGATAGCAGCCACAGGCCTCCCTGATAGCACTGATGGGGACTGCCTGAATTTTACCCCATCCTCTTCTTCCCAAGGCATTGCCCCCTGATTCTGCCCTGGACCCTGAAGGGCACCGCCAATTAAAATGCTGGGGCAGGTGCGGCTGCAGAATGAGGCGGGCTGTGCCTGGCAGCCTGGTTGGATCTTGTGGGAGGCCCAGGGTCCACCTTCAACAGCAGAGCATCCCTCGGACTGGCTTCAGGTACTAGCACAAGGGGAGTGGCTCACTTTCTGCCTGGCCCTTTTGGTTTGTGGGGCAGCTTTCCCTTGTCCCAGCTGGCCCTGCCCTCGAGGGCCCCAGGGGCACTGCTCCGGCCATCGGCATTCGCTGGAGCCATGGCTTTGCGATTTGTTGGAAGGGGGCTGGAATAGACAGAAATTACCTCTTTCTAACCCCCATTAATCCAAGTTAAAAAGCTATATATCGTGCTATCAGCTTGATTGTAGACTTAGGCCTCCCGACGACTGCTCGTGCTAAGTTAAAGCAGCAATTGCCCAGCCGTGTAAGAGGGTCAAGTGTGCAACTGGGCCTGGACTAGCCAGTGACCATGGGGAATAAACACCAGGCCTCCTCGCCGACCCAAACAAAAATGGAGTGCTTTACCTGCCACCCATTGCCCCCCCTCCCAGGAGCCTACTACGGGCCATAGAAGTGTCCCGAATGGCACATGAGTGCAACATTGGAGAGTTGAACATGGTCGTAGCCCTTTTGCACCAAGACCTACACAATGTTGAATCTCAGAGGCTGAATGCTATATCTTTGCCCTGGAGGACTCATATGGGGAGCTCCGTTTGATGAGTGCCCGGCTCACCTCTATGATTAAACAACTAGAGGAGCACATGGAAGATGTGGAAAATAGACTGCGCCAAAACAATCCGAGATTTGTGGGGTTCCTAGAGGGAAAAAAGAGCACGTCACTAGAGAAATCCCTGGAAACATGGATCCTCTCGTGACGCCCTGCAGATGTCTTCTCTCTTGCTATTTAAAGCAAACTCCCAGTGGACTTAAGTGCGTAGGTAAGAATAGTTCACAATTACCAACTTTAAATCACAATCCATTTTACCCTTAATGAAGCAGTAGTGTTTCTCAACAAACAGTAGAGATGATGAAGATGAAGACATCATAATAAAAGCTAGAGAGAGTATCCCTGAAGTCTGAAAACAACTGTAGCAATACGCCCATCACCCAAGCTACACTGGCCAAGCAGGATTATAAACTATTGGGAAGCATGGTGGCCCGTGGTTTGCGTCTTGGAATACCAAACATTTTAAATGGATGCTGCAACCCAAGGCACATTTGCTTCTAGCAAGACTTCAAATCTCCCTTAGAAATGCCCACAATATAGAGATGGGAAATAAAATGTTCTTTACGCCAATACTATCTGCCATCTCTGAACTAGCAGAAAAAATATTGTATTTTTGCCAGGAAGGGTTCTTCTTTAAATAGATCTAAGTGGAGTTAACTAAAATAACATACTGAGCATGCCCCACTACTCATTTACTTTGATTAACTTCTACATTGAATACTTGCCTAAACAGGTGAGACATATAATGAAACACACACCACCAATGCCACCATCAATATCACCACCAATACCGCCATCACAACCACAACTACCACCAATATCACCAATGGAACCACAACCAATACCACAATACCATTGCCACATACACAAATACTAATGAACCAATACAACAACTACCAGTACCACCACCACTAAGAATAGCACTATCAATGCCATGCCACAATACTGCCGCCAATAACACCAACCTAGCATCACTAGTGATACCAAAACATCAAATACAAGAATCATGAGTGGTACCAATAAACCACCAATACCACCACCACTGTGGAAATGATTTATTTGCCTGTGTCAATAGCATGGAAGAGTATAGAGAAAAACTAATGAAATTCTGCATCTGTGCCCATCCAGGGATTAGTGGCACATGTTGAGTGAGTCTGCCTATGAAGTGCTTTTATTGCTACTGATTTAATTGAGGAGTGCATGTGCAAGAACAGCACACAGACACTGATCACAAAAGAATGCTTCATGAAAGAGCATCCTCACAAAATAGAATTAAATTACGTGGAAAAACTTAAGGGCTGTTCATGGGCACTGATTATGCTTTTCTCTGAGCAGGCACTGGTGGTGATCAGTATTTCCCACCTGAATGTGTAGTCGTAGGTTGCTTATATCAACTACTAGGTATTTTGGCTTGGGCCGAATTGCTTGGGTCACATATTTCAATGACATGCTGATGTTTAATATATTTTCTCTGAGCATATAGAAATGAACTGTTTGTACTACATTTAGTCTATTGATTCATTATTTGTCATGACAGGGTAAAGGGGAATAGCACTAGAAATGCTGCGCCAGGAGTCACGTCTCAAGGTGCCTGAGTCCACCTATTGTGTGGCAGGATTTGTGCCATGCCCACATATAAAAAGGCAAGTATAAGGCAATATAAGTTATCTGGTTATTCTCAGTAGCTGCTCATGTTTAAAACTTAAATTCTTCCCAGAACAGGTGCTGGAACTTCCCATTTTTCCTCTGAAGATTTTATAATATTTTGTTCTTCTTATCATACTCTGATTGTGTAGTCTATTTCTATAAAGACTTGGCCAGCGTTGCTATTAGCACATACTTTAAACACTGGTTGATGGTTAATATCGCGCCCCAGAGTTGTTTCTATAGCGTGTGTTGTATTTTCGTATTTACGTCTATTTTCATCATTTCAACCTGAAATAGTGATAGAATTGCATTGAGTAAGTATGTGTCAATTAGTGCCTCTCATACAAAAATTGAATTCAGTTTACAATGCACAGTCACCTGTGAGCATGCGCTGGGGAGGAAGGTTTTGATTCACATTGACCACAGCCAGCAATAGCAGGTTAGTGTCATGCTGAAGAGACTGCTTTTGGTACACAAAAACATGCTGAGTGAGCAGTGCCTTCTCGTGCAGCAGTAAGGACTTGCTTCTTTTATGTGTAGCTCAGCCTGAGCTTTTGTCATGAACATCACGAAAAAACACCCATGAGCAACTCATTTGTTGCTGAAAGCGTCTGGTAACTAATGGGGTGTTGTGTGTGTTTATGCTGGATTGTATAAATGGGTGCATCATATAATGTGAGATTTTTATGGGAGGATGGATGAATGGGTTAGTGACTAGGTGCATGGCTATATAAAGAGATAAGGGCATGGGGCTGTGAGCAGCAGCTGCAGAAGCTGATAATAGCTTCCCTGGGGCGGCTCTGCTGCAAGGGCCGAGGAGCGTCGCTCCACTGCCCAGAGCCAGCAGATCATAAATAAAATGATAATAATACAATGTTATCATCATTTTATTTATTGCTGTCTGAGCCGTGGAATAGGTATAGGGTGGGGCCGGGCATGGCAGGGAGGAGTAGTAGTATGCTATAAGTGTGCATGTCTGTATGACCGGCCATCCTAGGCCGGCCAAACAGACATGCACACTTATGTTTTTCCAACCAACAAGTTGCACAGCCAGGTTGGAGAAAAGGCACGGGCTCCAATGCACTGTATGCGCGACGAACGAGGCCACTCAGTCCAATCCTGACACTGCTCTCATCATCTCATGCTATGAGAGCAGTGTCTGGTTTGGGTGCGGAACCTGCGCCCCATCCATATCCATATCAGGCCGGACGAGAGAAGCAACAAGGCAGCCGGGAGCATCAGCGGGAGCGGAGAGTGAGGTAAATCTTCTTTTATTTTATACTAGCTTACATGTCGCGCGTTGCTGCGATCTCCGAAGAAAGGAAATTCAAGGAAACTCGTTTATATTGTGTCATTTTTATTGAAACTTATTCATTTTAATATGGAAAACATTTCAAAGTGTTGTTTTAATTCTATTTATTTATTCGAGTGCTTGTGGATACACGATTTTTTGTTTTTCCGTCTTGTGCGTACATGAATGAAGTGGAATTTATAGATGCGCAACTTAGCCCAATGGCTAAGATTATGAGGGCCCTGGGGGGTCGATATTTAAAAAAATGTTATGCCAGAAACCTTCGCGGGAGTGTACTCAACAACTTCCCAATGTTTCCTGGTGATCGGATGAATGCTGTTTTAATTCTATTTATTTATTTGAGTGCTTGTGGATACACGATTTTTTGTTTTTCCGTCTTGTGCGTACATCGGTATTCGAAAGATTATGAAGGCCCTGGGGGGGCCGATATTTTTAAACTTTTTTATGCCAGAAACCTTCGCAGGAGTTTACTCAACAACTTCCCAAAGTTTCATGGCGATCGGATGAATGGTGTTTTAATTCTATTTATTTATTTGAGTGCTTGTGGATACACAATTTATTGTTTTTCCGTCTGGTGCGTACATCAGTATTCAAAAGATTATGAGGGCCCTGGGGTCCGATATTTAAAACAAATTTATGCCAGAAACCTTTGCGGGAGTGTACTCAACAACTTCCCAAAGTTTCATGGCATCGGATGAATGGTGTAGTAATGCATAAAGGACAAACAGACACACAGACAGACAGACATACATTCGTTTTTATATATATAGATTACCCAATCCCAACCCTTCTCCCCCCGCCCGCCCTGCCCCCAAAATAGGCAGCAGCCGCCAGTACAGGCTCCTACCACAAACATGACTGTAGCCGTCCGCGCACTAACATATCGCCGTACTCATTTACTCATCCTATTCATCCTTGCATTTACTCATCTATTTATCCATGGATGCGTCCAAGTATTCACTTATGCATTCATCCATATATGCATTCACCTATACATATATGTAGACAATATCCAGCCATGCAACCCGTCACTTATCCATTCATCTACATTTTGACTAATTTTCGCATTCACCCACTCAGCAATTCGCACGACAGAAACAAAATCGTCATTCAGTGAAATAGTACTTTCATTTTACAAAAGCCAGCCCTCTTCGCTTTACCAATGTTACGTTTTGTGTGGCTTGTTGCAGCAGCGAAGATACTTCTTAGTTTCCAGCCTTGTCTTTTGGGCAACTGTAAACCAGAGATACAATTACAAGTAATGGAGACACGGTAACAATGTTGCAGACTATCAGATATCCCGTACAAACAGCTCCTGTCTTCCCACTTGAAGTGCATCTGCTTTACATCGCGGAGTGCATCCGCCTCCTAGTGGTCACATGGTAGCACAGCAGACCAAATTTGACTGCAAAGATGAAGTGTGATCAAAAGAAAACAAAGGGAATTCAACCTGATTACCAATCCTAGCCGTCCAATCGTAGTCCTGCCAAAAAAATGTTTTACTTTAAAATGAAAGAGGTAAACAAAACTGTTTGTAGGAAGGTTCTTTTTTTCTTTATTTTTAAATTTTTTTTTTAGCTAAGATGGTTTCAGGGGATGCTCAGAATGATATGTTAATTTTATGAAAGTGACTTTGTCTCAAAGTTCTTCAATAGTCATGGACTCTTTTCACCCTCCCGGAGTGTATCACTCTGACAAGCCTCAAACAGAGCAACATGTGTTGTAAATGCTGAATAGGTTGTACGCTATTCATCTATGAGAATCTGATCTAGGCTTTGCCCCATTTACTTTGCCTGACATTTAGGGCTTAGTGCTCCAAGGGTTCTTGTAACCGCAAAGCTTACAAAAGGGCAACTGGCAATGTACAACAGATAGATTGTATCTCGGAAATGCCCCTTTGATTCACCATGTACACTTTCTCACTCATTGCAATTCCTGAGGAGTGAAAATGGCAATGCAACGCATCAGTGGTTTGTGACTAGAGTGGAGGTCAGAAGCCATTGAAAGGGGGTGGCATCAATTGGCAACAGGGAAGCCATACTAGACTGTCAGCATTGAGAGCAGAAGACTGCGGTCTAGTGTAGCACTGCATACTCGCTCAATTGACATTCAAAATGTCTATTTTATTGTATGATTTTAAACTCTGTCCCTTTAGGAGTAAGTGATTGTGACTGCAGGGGAGGAGGTCTCCTGGCTTGTGATGTCGGGTGCTCGATGAAGCCCAGCTCATCAGAGGATACTGTGTGTACCAGAAGACAGCAGCCCCTGTGTCTGCACACTGCAGACTCGACTCTCAGCTGTCACTTGAAGGACTCTATCTTGCATCGAAGATTGCTTGCAGGCCAAGCGCCTCTCCGACCGCCACTCAGCTTCACCTGCTGAAGCCCGTCGCCGCCTCCCAGCGTGAGATCGCGCCCGCAGTGAGCGCTGCTGCTGCCATATTTCCGCCTCAAAGTTTACTTCCTGATTGTGCTGTTCTGTTATTTTCGCTGTTTTCTGTTTTTTGCTAGTATTCTTTCCCGCTCTTTCGCCAACTCTACACCCCCCACCCCCTCTTCCCTTCTGTATCCCCTGCCTCTTCCCGCCATCCCCTCCTGAAGCCACCCCCCTCGCCGCCCCACTCCCGCCTCCCAGCTACTACTCCCTCCCTCTCCGCCTCAAAAGGTGCCTGCTGCCAGACGCTCGGGGTGACTTCTGACCTGCTTGCAGGCCGAGCCGCCTCCCCGACCGCCATTCAGCTCCACCTGCTGAAGCCCGTCACCGCCTCCCAGCGCGAGTTCTCTTCCCTTCTGTATCCCCTGGTTCTTCCCGCCACCCCCTCCTGAATCCACGCCCCCTCGCCGCCCCGCCTCCCAGCTACTCCTCCCTCCCTCTCCACCTTAAATGGCGGCCCCCGCCCGGATGCACAGTGAATGCACGCCGAAGGTGCGCAAAAGGCAAGCCCGTCTGCGCCCGTCCGTGCCTGGACCGCGCCCAGCGCCAGAACCCCTGGACCTCGCACATGCCACAACACCAGACTCCGATACGATGCCTACACCCTCCACGCCCTCAACCCCGTCACCGCCTCCCAGTGCGAGTTCGCGCCCGCAGTGAGCGCTGCTGCTGCCATTTTTCCGCCTCAAAGTTTACTTCCTGACTGTGCTGTTCTATTATTTTCGCTGTTTTCTGTTTTTTGCTAGTGTTCTTTCCCGCTCTTTCGCCAGCTCTACACCCCCCACCCCCTCTTCCCTTCTGTATCCTCTGCCTCTTCCCGCCACCCCCTCCTGAGTCCACGCCCCCTCGCCGCCCCTCTCCCGCCTCCCAGCTACTCCTCCCTCCCTCTCCACCTTAAATGGCGGCCCCCGCCCGGACGCACAGCGGACGCGCCCAGCGGGCGCACCGTATGCACGCCAAAGTCGTGCAAAAGGCAAGCCCGTCTGCGCCCGTCCGTGCCTGGACCACGCCCAGCGCCAGAACCCCTGGACCTCGCACACGCCACAACACCAGACTCCGATACGATGCCAACACCCTCCACGCCCTCAACACCGGCCGAGACCACCGCTGCTTACAAGCCACCCCGAAACACTCCCACGGACCCTTCTACTGCCACACCTGCAACTTCACATGCAACAGAACCACCAAACCCCCAAGGACCGAACCCAACCACCTTCGATGCATACTCCTCAACACCCGCTCCGCACAAAAACACGCCGTTGAGCTCTGGGACTTGCTCGACACATCCACCCTAGACGTGGCCTTCCTCACCGAGACCTGGTGGAATGACTCCTCAGCACCGGACATCGCCATAGCCATCCCTGAGTGCTACAAGATCTCCCGCAGAGACCGCACCAACGGAATTGGAGGAGAAATAGCCATCGTCCACAAGTCCACCATCCAGGTCCACACCTGCGCAGATGACTCCCTCAACTCCGCCCAACACCTCCACTTCCGGATCCACACCGATTCCAACACCACCCTCAGAGGAACACTTGTCTACACACCTCCCGGACCATGGGCCCTGTTCAGCGACTCCATCGCCGATCTTGCCAGCACCCATGCACTCGCTTCCACAGACTACATCCTCCTCGGGGACATGAAATTCCACCTCGAGAACAACAACGATGCCAACTCCGCCACCCTGATAGACAACCTCGCCAACCTCGGACTTCGACAACTCGTCACCGAACCCACGCACGCCGCCGGCCACACACTCGACCCCATCTTATCCACATGCACCCCCGTCGCCTTCAACAACACCACCAAACTCCACTGGACCGACCACCGCTGCATTCACTTCACATTCAAGAAACCAACCACGCACCACCTCACCCAACAGCTGCCTCTCCTCGGCTGGAGCAAAGTCACCGAAGACCAGCTGACCTCCACCCTCTCCCAGAACCCACCCACTGACCCCACTGACCCAGACGCGCCGCCCGCAACCTCAGACAGTGGATCGACGACTGCGCCAACACTCTCGCCCCACTAAAAAAAAACTCCATCAACCACCCCAGCAAGAAAGCCGCCTGGTTCACCGAAGAGCTCCAGACCTCCAAACACGCATGCCGGTAGCTGGAGAAGAAATTGATCCACGACCGCACGCCAGACAGCCACGCTGCCCACAAGGACGCCATCCGCAGACATCACCACCTCATCAGAACAGCCAAGAGATCGTCCTTCAAAGCCCGCCTGGATAACAACGCACATGGCTGCAAAGAGCTCTTCAGCATAGTAAAGGAACTCTCAAACCCCAATGCCAACATCAACGAGATCCCGCCCTCGCAAGGACTGTGCGACTCATTGGCCACCTTCTTCCACCGCAAGATCGCAGACATCCATGCCAGCTTCGACACCCTGTCCGCCCCGACCACAACAGACCCCACCCCTCGAGGACAACAGCATTCTAGACCCCTCACAGTCCGGATTCAGAAGGAACCACAGCACCGAGACAGCCCTCATCCTCCTGTGCCAACTAGACAACGGCGAAACCTCAGCCCTCATCCTCCTGGACCTGTCAGCCGCCTTCGACACGGTCTGCCACCGCACACTCAGAACACGCCTCCAAGAAGCCGGAATCCAGGAGAAGGCCCTGGACTGGACCACGTCCTTCCTCACCGGCAGAACCCAGAGAGTCTGCCTCCCACCCTACCGATCCGAAGCAACCAACCTCATCTGCGGCGTACCCCAGGGCTCATCCCTCAGCCCGACCCTGTTCAACGTCTACATGACCCTCCTCGCACAAGTGGCCCGCCAACACGACCTAAACATCATCCCCTATACCGAGGACACCCAGCTCATCCTCTCCCTCACCAACGACCCGCACACCACCAAAACCAACCTCCACGAGGGAATGAAGACCATTGCGGGAATGGATGAGGATCAGCCGCCTGAAGCTGAACTCGGACAAGACGGAAGTCCTCATCCTTGGCCACAACTCCTGGTGGCCGACCACACTTGGAACAGCACCGACGCCCACGGACCACGCACGCAACCTGGAAGTCATTCTCGACTCCTCCCTCTCCATGTCCAAGCAGGTCAGCGCCGTCTCCTCCTCCTGCTACAACACCCTCCGCATGCTTCGCAGGATTTACAAGTGGATCCCGACCGAAACCAGAAAAACGGTGACCCAAGCCCTCGTCAGCAGCAGGCTGGACTACGGCAACGCACTCTACGCAGGAATCCCGACCAAACACCTACAGCGACTGCAACGCATCCAGAACGCCTCGGCCCGCCTGATCCTCAAAATCCCTCGACGCAGCCGCATCACCCCACACCTAAGAGCCCTGCACCGGCTCCCCGTCAACAAGAGGATCACCTTCAAGCTCCTCACCCACGCACACAAGGCACTCCACAACACCGGATCAGCCTACCTGAACAACAGACTCAACTTTTACACCCCCACCTGCCAGCTCCGCTCTGCCAGCCTCGCCCTCGCCGCCGTCCCACGAATCCAACGAACAACCTCCGGCGGCAGATCCTTCTCCTTCCTTGCTGCCAAGACCTGGAGCACCCTTCCCACACACCTGCGGCAAACCCAGGATCTGCTCACTTTCAAGAAGCTCTTCAAGACCTGGCTCTTTGAGCAGTAGCAGCAGCACCCTTCCCTCAGCGCCTTGAGACCCTCACAGGTAAGTAGTGCGCTTTACAAATCCAATGATTGATTAAGACACACGAGCAGAAGTCTGAATATCATTAACAGGGCAGGATTCTGAGAATCCTGCAGAATAGCCATTTTGGGCGGAACTTACCTATCAGCACAAAATGAAAGTCGGGCTGCAAAGCAGTTCACGTAAAAAACACAACACATGGACTTCTGTGCAATGCTACTTTTAGCACAACAGGCTTCGTTGGTCAGTGATTGCAGAGGCGGAGCTACCAGTGGTGCGGCAGGTACAGTGACACCGGCGCCAGACCCCCGAGCTTGATTCAGGTATTGGGACGAGCGTCAACAGAGGGTCCTGGGGGTTGCACTGTTCCTTCTCTGCCTCAGTCTGGCCCGTGGTTCTTAGAATGCAGTAGCCTGAATCCCCGGGCTACCAGGAGCGATGTACCTTTTCATGTTCACAAAAATGGGACAAGAGAGAAAACAGAGACAGTAGTTACCACCTCTTCAAACTCCTCGACGTCTGATTGAATCTTTGTGTATACTGACGCTGGTGACTAAAAACGAGACACCATTCCTTCTGACATATTATGAATATATACATATTAGTGACATTTCCCTTAGTAAACATATGTAGATCCACGGTATCTTTATGTCTCACACCGTCTAATGCTTCAGGGTAATATTGAGCAATGTCTTGAAACTGAAAACATATATACTTATAATTACTTAACAAGTTTCATCTAATTAAATCAACTCTCTAGACAAACAAGCTCATTTGATTCTGGTCTCTATTTGCATTCTACAGGTATGCAAACCACTTCGAGCTGAGACATAAATACGTTTTTTCTGTAATACAAGTCTGCCTTCATAAAGGCGCCTTCTTGCTCATCAATTATGTCTCAAGAGTAGCATACAATCCTAAACTAATAATAAATAAGTTCAGAATTCACAATTTCATTCCTCTGGCACTTCTCGGTAAATGCTACAAAGCCTATGAGTCTCTAAGAATAACAAGTTCCAAGAATATTCAGCGAGTATCTCCATCAGCAAATAGTCTTGGCTACAGCAACACAGTTACTTGATTGTCTAGTAAATACCCCTAAAATGGTGTTACCCTATACTAGGGATTTCCAAACTGGCAGCCAAGGTTTCCACTCCTCGTGTGAGTTTCTGTGGCTTCATGGAAAATGTAATTCTGACTTTAGAAGTTCATATTTTTTAAACCAAACTTTATTGGCTTTCAGAAACCGATACACTACAGTTGTTTACTTAGTCAATAGCATATTGTTTATGAACGCACATTATATTAGACGTTATTTGTACCTCATGCTGCATCACTATGTTGTTTAATATTAGTTGTTTTAACCACTGACTTTAGAAACTCATGCACAATAAGCCTAACTGTACCATAAATCATGACAGTCTCTTTCAATGACAATTGAAATGAAGGAACTACTATTCTGGAATTCAGATATAGGATCTTAATCAGCTGTGCCCTTAATTGAGAAGATATTTTTACTCAGAGGTGGACCAAGAAAGGGAGAACAGGATCACTGCTAGATCATATTTCACCCCAGCATTCCATACTGGGTCCTTGGACTTGGCAACAACCTGATTTTTGGTAGAGTGTGGCACAAACTGCTTTGTCGTAGTTCCCCATACCACCACCATAGGCACTGAAGTAGAAGTGTGGGTGATGCAGAACCCCCAAATAATCATGTTGGAGTTCACATTTGTTGTGCAATGAAAGAGAGGTCAAATGCCAGCCTATTTCATCTAACAGATTGCTGGTTATTCATTTAACTTGGAGATTGGTGTTTAATTTTCTTTCTCTGACTGTAAAGTGCGAGGACTTTGTAAAGTGAACTATATGACAGTCTCACTGTGTGTATGGGAAGTGTGAAGGAAAGGTTGGAGGATGCCAATTATATTCTAACACACAACATTTAAATACCTATATATGAACTGTACAATATTCCAAAATATATCAGTCATTAGGAAAGCATACATGGGGCAAATTTTTATGTAATTCGGAATTGTAATGGAAACAACGATTTTATTAGGATCAAATCAATTCTATACACTTTTCTTGGTGATGTGCAAATGATAGATATTTGCTGAAAGCAGATTTCTACATATGATGTGTGTGCACTAAATAGTTTTATCAGTACAACTCAATATCCTTAAAAATATAGTGGTCATTTCAATGGAAAATGTGCTGTTTGTAAATACAGCACACACAAGAAGATGATGCTTTAGCTCACTTCGCCACCTCAGTTCAGACCCAGCCATATGCAAATCAGTCTTGACCCTGTGCCTCATGGGAACCGTCCAGCCCGAACTGCCAAGTCAGGTCCTCCCTGAACCGGAAACAAGCTTCCTGGGACAAGTTGCGGGGTAACACCGCTCATCAGCCAGGCTAGCTTGAATCCAGTGGCAAAGTGAGTAAGGGACCCACTTCTGGGCATACCCTGCCAACTTAGGGCAAACAAAGCAGACACAAGGAGATGATGGAAAGAGCGCTGAAACTTTTCAGACAGTCACCCCCAGTCACAGATCTGGGTTGAATCCATCATCGTTCTTTAGCTCACTTCGCCACCTCAGTTCAGACCCAGCCATATGCAAATCAGTCTTGACCCTGTGCCTCATGGGAACAGTCCAGCCCGAACTGCCAAGACAGGTCCTCCCTGAACCGGAAACAAGCTTCCTGGGACCGGTTGCGGGGTAACACCGCTCATTAGCCAGGCTAGCTTGAATCCAGTGGCAGAGTGAGTAAGGGACCCACGTCTGGGCATACCCTGCCAACTTAGGGCAAACAAAGCAAACCCAAGGAGATGATGGACAGAGCACTGAAACTTTTCAGACACTCACCCCCAGTCACAGATCTGGATTGAATCCATCATAGTTCTTTAGCTCACTTCGCCACCTCAGTTCCGACCCAGCCATCTGCAAATTAGTCTTGACCCTGTGCCTCAGGGGAACAGTCCAGCCCGAACTGCCAAGCCAGATCTTCCCTAAACAGGAAACAAGCATCCTGGGACCGTTTTCAGAGTAACACCCCACATCAGGCAGGCTAGCTTGAATCCAGTAGCAAAGTGAGCAAGGGACCCATGCCTGGTCATACCATGCCAACTTAGGGCAAACAAAGCAAACACAAGGAGATGACGGACAGAGCGCTGAAACTTTTCAGACACTCACCTCCAGTCACAGATCTGGGTTGAATCCATTATCGTGCTTTAGCTCACTTCTCCACCTCAGATCAGACCCAGCCATATGCAAATCAGACTTGACCCTGTGCCTCATGGAAACAGTCCGGCCCGAACTGCCAAGACAGGGCTTCTCTGAACCGGAAATAAGCATCATGGGACCGGTTTCGTGGTAACACCTCTCATCAGCCAGGCTAGATTGAATCCAGTGGCAAAGTGAGCAAGGGATCCACGTCTGGGCATTCCCTGCCAACTTAGGGCAAACAAAGCAAACACAAGGAGATGATGGACAGAGCGCTGAAACTTTTCAGACACTCACCCCAAGTCACAGATTTGGGTTGAATCCATCTTCGTGCTTTAGCTCACTTCGCCACCTCAGTTCAGACCCAGCCATATGCAAATCAGTCTTGACCCTGTGCCTCATGGGAACCGTCCAGCCCGAACTGCCAAGACAGGTCCTCCCGGAACCGGAAACAAGCTTCCTGGGACCGGTTGCGGGGTAACACCGCTCATCAGCGAGGCTAGCTTGAATCCAGTGGCAAAGTGAGTAAGGGACCCACGTCTGGGCATACCCTGCCAACTTAGGGCAAACAAAGCAGACACAAGGAGATGATGGACAGAGCGCTGAAACTTTTCAGACACTCACCCCCAGTCACAGATCTGGGTTGAATCCATCATCATTCTTTAGCTCACTTCGCCACCTCAGTTTAGACCCAGCCATATGCAAATCAGTCTTGACCCTGTGCCTCATGGGAACAGTCCAGCCCAAACTGCCAAGCCAGATCTTACCTAAACTGGAAACAAGCATCCTGGGACCGTTTTCAGAGTAACACCCCTCATCACGCAGGCTAGCTTGAATCCAGTAGCAAAGTGAGCAAGGTACCCATGCCAGGCCATATCATGCCAACTTAGGGCAAACAAAGCAAACACAAGGAGATGATGGACAGAGCGCTGAAACTTTTCAGACACGCACTTCCAGTCACAGATCTGGGTTGAATCCATTAGCGTGCTTTAGCTCACTTCGCCACCTCAGTGCAGACCCAGCCATATGCAAATCAGACTTGACCCTGTGCCTCATGGGAACAGTCCAGCCCGAACTGCCAAGACAGGGCTTCTCTGAACCGGAAACAAGCATCCTGGGACCGGTTGCGGGGTAACACCGCTCATCAGCCAGGCTAGCTTGAATCCAGTGGCAAAGTGAGCAAGGGATCCACGTCTGGGCATACCCTGCCAACTTAGGGCAAACAAAGCAAATACAAGGAGATGATGGACAGAGCGCTGAAACTTTTCAGACACTTACCCCCAGTCACAGATCTGGGTTGAATCCATCTTCGTGCTTTAGCTCACTTCGCCACCTCAGTTCAGACCCAGCCATACGCAAATCAGTCTTGACCCTGTGCCTCGTGGGAACAGTCCAGCCCGAACTGCCATGACAGGTCTTTCCTGAACCGGAAATAAGCATCCTGGGACCGGTTTCAGGGTAACACCTCTCATCAGCCAGGCTAGCTTGAATCCAGTGGCAAAATGACCAAGGGACCCACGTCTGGGTATACCCTGCCAACTTAGGGCAAACAAAGCAAACACAAGGAGATGATGGACAGAGCGCTGAAACTTTTCAGACACTCACCCCAAGTCACAGATTTGGGTTGAATCCATCTTCGTGCTTTAGCTCACTTCGCCACCTCAGTTCAGACCCAGCCATATGCAAATCAGTCTTGACCCTGTGCCTCATGGGAACCGTCCAGCCCGAACTGCCAAGACAGGTCCTCCCTGAACCGGAAACAAGCTTCCTGGGACCGGTTGCGGGGTAACACCGCTCATCAGCCAGGCTAGCTTGAATCCAGTGGCAAGGTGAGTAAGGGACCCACGTCTGGGCATACCCTGCCAACTTAGGGCAAACAAAGCAGACACAAGGAGATGATGGACAGAGCGCTGAAACTTTTCAGACACTCACCCCCAGTCACAGAACTGGGTTGAATCCATCATCGTTCTTTAGCTCACTTCGCCACCTCAGTTTAGACCCAGCCATATGCAAATCAGTCTTGACCCTGTGCCTCATGGGAACAGTCCAGCCCAAACTGCCAAGCCAGATCTTCCCTAAACTGGAAACAAGCATCCTGGGACCGTTTTCCGAGTAACACCCCTCATCACCCAGGCTAGCTTGAATCCAGTAGCAAAGTGAGCAAGGGACCCATGTCAGGCCATATCATGCCAACTTAGGGCAAACAAAGCAAACACAAGGAGATGATGGACAGAGCGCTGAAACTTTTCAGACACGCACCTCCAGTCACAGATCTGGGTTGAATCCATTAGCGTGCTTTAGTTCAATTCGCCACCTCAGTTCAGACCCAGCCATATGCAAATCAGACTTGACCCTGTGCCTTATGGGAACAGTCCAGCCCGAACTGCCAAGACAGGGCTTCTCTGAACCGGAAACAAGCATCCTGGGACCGGTTGCGGGGGAACACCGCTCCTCAGCCAGGCTAGCTTGAATCCAGTGGCAAAGTGAGCAAGGGATCCACGTCTGGGCATACCCTGCCAACTTAGTGCAAACAAAGCAAATACAAGGAGATGATGGACAGAGCACTGAAACTTTTCAGACACTCACCCCCCGTCACAGATCTGGGTTGAATCCATCTTCGTGCTTTAGCTCACTTCGCCACCTCAGTTCAGACCCAGCCATACGTAAATCAGTCTTGACCCTGTGCCTCGTGGGAACAGTCCAGCCCGAACTGCCATGACAGGTCTTCCCTGAACCGGAAATAAGCATCCTGGGACTGGTTTCAGGGTAACACCTCTCATCAGCCAGGCTAGCTTGAATCCAGTGGCAAAATGAGCCAGGGACCCACGTCTGGGTATACCCTGCCAACTTAGGGCAAACAAAGCAAACACAAGGAGATGATGGACAGAGCGCTGAAACTTTTCAGACACTCACCCCAAGTCCCAGATTTTTGTTGAATCCATCTTCGTGCTTTAGCTCACTTCGCCACCTCAGTTCAGACCCAGCCATATGCAAATCAGTCTTGACCCTGTGCCTCATGGGAACAGTCCAGCCCGAACTGCCAAGACAGGGCTTCTCTGAACCGGAAACAAGCATCCTGGGACCGGTTGCGGGGGAACACCGCTCCTCAGCCAGGCTAGCTTGAATCCAGTGGCAAAGTGAGCAAGGGATCCACGTCTGGGCATACCCTGCCAACTTAGGGCAAACAAAGCAAATACAAGGAGATGATGGACAGAGCACTGAAACTTTTCAGACACTCACCCCCCGTCACAGATCTGGGTTGAATCCATCTTCGTGCTTTAGCTCACTTCGCCACCTCAGTTCAGACCCAGCCATATGTAAATCAGTCTTGACCCTGTGCCTCGTGGGAACAGTCCAGCCCGAACTGCCATGACAGGTCTTCCCTGAACCGGAAATAAGCATCCTGGGACTGGTTTCAGGGTAACACCTCTCATCAGCCAGGCTAGCTTGAATCCAGTGGCAAAATGAGCCAGGGACCCACGTCTGGGTATACCCTGCCAACTTAGGGCAAACAAAGCAAACACAAGGAGATGATGGACAGAGCGCTGAAACTTTTCAGACACTCACCCCAAGTCCCAGATTTTTGTTGAATCCATCTTCGTGCTTTAGCTCACTTCGCCACCTCAGTTCAGACCCAGCCATACGTAAATCAGTCTTGACCCTGTGCCTCGTGGGAACAGTCCAGCCCGAACTGCCATGACAGGTCTTCCCTGAACCGGAAATAAGCATCCTGGGACTGGTTTCAGGGTAACACCTCTCATCAGCCAGGCTAGCTTGAATCCAGTGGCAAAATGAGCCAGGGACCCACGTCTGGGTATACCCTGCCAACTTAGGGCAAACAAAGCAAACACAAGGAGATGATGGACAGAGCGCTGAAACTTTTCAGACAGTCACCCCCAGTCACAGATCTGGGTTGAATCCATCATCGTTCTTTAGCTCACTTCGCCACCTCAGTTCAGACCCAGCCATATGCAAATCAGTCTTGACCCTGTGTCTCATGGAAACAGTCCAGCTCGAACTGCCAAGCCAGATCTTCCCTAAACCAAAAACAAGCATCCTGAGACTGGTTTCAGGGTAACACCCCTCATCAGCCAGGCTAGCTTGAATCCAGTGGCAAAGTGAGCAAGGGACCCACGTCTGGGCATACACTGACAACTTAGGGAAAAAAAAGCAAACACAAGGAGATGATGGATTGAGTGCTGAAACTTTTCAGACACTCAACCCCAGTCACAGATCTGGGTTGAATCCATCATAGTTCTTTAGCTCACTTCGCCACCTCAGTTCCGACCCAGCCATCTGCAAATCTGTCTTGACCCTGTGCCTCAGGGGAACAGTCCAGCCCGAACTGCCAAGCCAGATCTTCCCTAAACAGGAAACAAGCATCCTGGGACCGTTTTCAGAGTAACACCCCACATCAGGCAGGCTAGCTTGAATCCAGTAGCAAAGTGAGCAAGGGACCCATGCCTGGTCATACCATGCCAACTTAGGGCAAACAAAGCAAACACAAGGAGATGATGGACAGAGCGCTGAAACTTTTCAGACACGCACTTCCAGTCACAGATCTGGGTTGAATCCATTAGCGTGCTTTAGCTCACTTCGCCACCTCAGTGCAGACCCAGCCATATGCAAATCAGACTTGACCCTGTGCCTCATGGGAACAGTCCAGCCCGAACTGCCAAGACAGGGCTTCTCTGAACCGGAAACAAGCATCCTGGGACCGGTTGCGGGGTAACACCGCTCATCAGCCAGGCTAGCTTGAATCCAGTGGCAAAGTGAGCAAGGGATCCACGTCTGGGCATACCCTGCCAACTTAGGGCAAACAAAGCAAATACAAGGAGATGATGGACAGAGCGCTGAAACTTTTCAGACACTTACCCCCAGTCACAGATCTGGGTTGAATCCATCTTCGTGCTTTAGCTCACTTCGCCACCTCAGTTCAGACCCAGCCATACGCAAATCAGTCTTGACCCTGTGCCTCGTGGGAACAGTCCAGCCCGAACTGCCATGACAGGTCTTTCCTGAACCGGAAATAAGCATCCTGGGACCGGTTTCAGGGTAACACCTCTCATCAGCCAGGCTAGCTTGAATCCAGTGGCAAAATGACCAAGGGACCCACGTCTGGGTATACCCTGCCAACTTAGGGCAAACAAAGCAAACACAAGGAGATGATGGACAGAGCGCTGAAACTTTTCAGACACTCACCCCAAGTCACAGATTTGGGTTGAATCCATCTTCGTGCTTTAGCTCACTTCGCCACCTCAGTTCAGACCCAGCCATATGCAAATCAGTCTTGACCCTGTGCCTCATGGGAACCGTCCAGCCCGAACTGCCAAGACAGGTCCTCCCTGAACCGGAAACAAGCTTCCTGGGACCGGTTGCGGGGTAACACCGCTCATCAGCCAGGCTAGCTTTAATCCAGTGGCAAGGTGAGTAAGGGACCCACGTCTGGGCATACCCTGCCAACTTAGGGCAAACAAAGCAGACACAAGGAGATGATGGACAGAGCGCTGAAACTTTTCAGACACTCACCCCCAGTCACAGAACTGGGTTGAATCCATCATCGTTCTTTAGCTCACTTCGCCACCTCAGTTTAGACCCAGCCATATGCAAATCAGTCTTGACCCTGTGCCTCATGGGAACAGTCCAGCCCAAACTGCCAAGCCAGATCTTCCCTAAACTGGAAACAAGCATCCTGGGACCGTTTTCCGAGTAACACCCCTCATCACCCAGGCTAGCTTGAATCCAGTAGCAAAGTGAGCAAGGGACCCATGTCAGGCCATATCATGCCAACTTAGGGCAAACAAAGCAAACACAAGGAGATGATGGACAGAGCGCTGAAACTTTTCAGACACGCACCTCCAGTCACAGATCTGGGTTGAATCCATTAGCGTGCTTTAGTTCAATTCGCCACCTCAGTTCAGACCCAGCCATATGCAAATCAGACTTGACCCTGTGCCTTATGGGAACAGTCCAGCCCGAACTGCCAAGACAGGGCTTCTCTGAACCGGAAACAAGCATCCTGGGACCGGTTGCGGGGGAACACCGCTCCTCAGCCAGGCTAGCTTGAATCCAGTGGCAAAGTGAGCAAGGGATCCACGTCTGGGCATACCCTGCCAACTTAGGGCAAACAAAGCAAATACAAGGAGATGATGGACAGAGCACTGAAACTTTTCAGACACTCACCCCCCGTCACAGATCTGGGTTGAATCCATCTTCGTGCTTTAGCTCACTTCGCCACCTCAGTTCAGACCCAGCCATACGTAAATCAGTCTTGACCCTGTGCCTCGTGGGAACAGTCCAGCCCGAACTGCCATGACAGGTCTTCCCTGAACCGGAAATAAGCATCCTGGGACTGGTTTCAGGGTAACACCTCTCATCAGCCAGGCTAGCTTGAATCCAGTGGCAAAATGAGCCAGGGACCCACGTCTGGGTATACCCTGCCAACTTAGGGCAAACAAAGCAAACACAAGGAGATGATGGACAGAGCGCTGAAACTTTTCAGACACTCACCCCCTGTCCCAGATTTTTGTTGAATCCATCTTCGTGCTTTAGCTCACTTCGCCACCTCAGTTCAGACCCAGCCATATGCAAATCAGTCTTGACCCTGTGCCTCATGGGAACAGTCCAGCCCGAACTGCCAAGTCAGGTCCTCCCTGAACCGGGAACAAGCTTCCTGGGAACGGTTGCGGGGTAACACCGCTCATCAGCCAGGCTATCTTGAATCCAGTGGCAATGTGAGTAAGGGACCCACTTCTGGGCATACCCTGCCAACTTAGGGCAAACAAAGCAGACACAAGGAGATGATGGACAGAGCGCTGAAACTTTTCAGACAGTCACCCCCA
This sequence comes from Lissotriton helveticus, assembly GCF_964261635.1. Taxonomy (NCBI): domain Eukaryota; kingdom Metazoa; phylum Chordata; class Amphibia; order Caudata; family Salamandridae; genus Lissotriton; species Lissotriton helveticus. Next base: position 1,588,826,012 of record NC_136068.1, on the reverse strand, counting down.
GTCACAGATCTGGGTTGAATCCATCATCGTTCTTTAGCTCACTTCGCCACCTCAGTTCAGACCCAGCCATATGCAAATCAGTCTTGACCCTGTGTCTCATGGAAACAGTCCAGCTCGAACTGCCAAGCCAGATCTTCCCTAAACCAAAAACAAGCATCCTGAGACTGGTTTCAGGGTAACACCCCTCATCAGCCAGGCTAGCTTGAATCCAGTGGCAAAGTGAGCAAGGGACCCACGTCTGGGCATACCCTGACAACTTAGGGGAAAAAAAGCAAACACAAGGAGATGATGGATTGAGTGCTGAAACTTTTCAGACACTCAACCCCAGTCACAGATCTGGGTTGAATCCATCATAGTTCTTTAGCTCACTTCGCCACCTCAGTTCCGACCCAGCCATCTGCAAATCTGTCTTGACCCTGTGCCTCAGGGGAACAGTCCAGCCCGAACTGCCAAGCCAGATCTTCCCTAAACAGGAAACAAGCATCCTGGGACCGTTTTCAGAGTAACACCCCACATCAGGCAGGCTAGCTTGAATCCAGTAGCAAAGTGAGCAAGGGACCCATGCCTGGTCATACCATGCCAACTTAGGGCAAACAAAGCAAACACAAGGAGATGACGGACAGAGCGCTGAAACTTTTCAGACACTCACCTCCAGTCACAGATCTGGGTTGAATCCATTATCGTGCTTTAGCTCACTTCTCCACCTCAGATCAGACCCAGCCATATGCAAATCAGACTTGACCCTGTGCCTCATGGAAACAGTCCGGCCCGAACTGCCAAGACAGGGCTTCTCTGAACCGGAAATAAGCATCATGGGACCGGTTTCGTGGTAACACCTCTCATCAGCCAGGCTAGCTTGAATCCAGTGGCAAAGTGAGCAAGGGATCCACGTCTGGGCATTCCCTGCCAACTTAGGGCAAACAAAGCAAACACAAGGAGATGATGGACAGAGCGCTGAAACTTTTCAGACACTCACCCCAAGTCACAGATTTGGGTTGAATCGATCTTCGTGCTTTAGCTCACTTCGCCACCTCAGTTCAGACCCAGCCATATGCAAATCAGTCTTGACCCTGTGCCTCATGGGAACCGTCCAGCCCGAACTGCCAAGACAGGTCCTCCCGGAACCGGAAACAAGCTTCCTGGGACCGGTTGCGGGGTAACACCGCTCATCAGCCAGGATAGCTTGAATCCAGTGGCAAAGTGAGTAAGGGACCCACGTCTGGGCATACCCTGCCAACTTAGGGCAAACAAAGCAGACACAAGGAGATGATGGACAGAGCGCTGAAACTTTTCAGACACTTACCCCCAGTCACAGATCTGGGTTGAATCCATCATCGTTCTTTAGCTCACTTCGCCACCTCAGTTTAGACCCAGCCATATGCAAATCAGTCTTGACCCTGTGCCTCATGGGAACAGTCCAGCCCAAACTGCCAAGCCAGATCTTACCTAAACTGGAAACAAGCATCCTGGGACCGTTTTTAGAGCAACACCCCTCATCACCCAGGCTAGCTTGAATCCAGTAGCAAAGTGAGCAAGGGACCCATGCCAGGCCATATCATGCCAACTTAGGGCAAACAAAGCAAACACAAGGAGATGATGGACAGAGCGCTGAAACTTTTCAGACACGCACCTCCAGTCACAGATCTGGGTTGAATCCATTAGCCTGCTTTAGCTCACTTCGCCACCTCAGTGCAGACCCAGCCATATGCAAATCAGACTTGACCCTGTGCCTCATGGGAACAGTCCAGCCTGAACTGCCAAGACAGGGCTTCTCTGAACCGGAAACAAGCATCCTGGGACCGGTTGCGGGGTAACACCGCTCATCAGCCAGGCTAGCTTGAATCCAGTGGCAAAGTGAGCAAGGGATCCACGTCTGGGCATACCCTGCCAACTTAGGGCAAACAAAGCAAATACAAGGAGATGATGGACAGAGCGCTGAAACTTTTCAGACACTCACCCCCAGTCACAGATCTGGGTTGAATCCATCTTCGTGCTTTAGCTCACTTCGCCACCTCAGTTCAGACCCAGCCATACGCAAATCAGTCTTGACCCTGTGCCTCGTGGGAACAGTCCAGCCCGAACTGCCATGACAGGTCTTTCCTGAACCGGAAATAAGCATCCTGGGACCGGTTTCAGGGTAACACCTCTCATCAGCCAGGCTAGCTTGAATCCAGTGGCAAAATGACCAAGGGACCCACGTCTGGGTATACCCTGCCAACTTAGGGCAAACAAAGCAAACACAAGGAGATGATGGACAGAGCGCTGAAACTTTTCAGACACTCACCCCAAGTCACAGATTTGGGTTGAATCCATCTTCGTGCTTTAGCTCACTTCGCCACCTCAGTTCAGACCCAGCCATATGCAAATCAGTCTTGACCCTGTGCCTCATGGGAACCGTCCAGCCCGAACTGCCAAGACAGGTCCTCCCTGAACCGGAAACAAGCTTCCTGAGACCGGTTGCGGGGTAACACCGCTCATCAGCCAGGCTAGCTTGAATCCAGTGGCAAAGTGAGTAAGGGACCCACGTCTGGGCATACCCTGCCAACTTAGGGCAAACAAAGCAGACACAAGGAGATGATGGACAGAGCGCTGAAACTTTTCAGACACTCACCCCCAGTCACAGATCTGGGTTGAATCCATCATCGTTCTTTAGCTCACTTCGCCACCTCAGTTTAGACCCAGCCATATGCAAATCAGTCTTGACCCTGTGCCTCATGGGAACAGTCCAGCCCAAACTGCCAAGCCAGATCTTCCCTAAACTGGAAACAAGCATCCTGGGACCGTTTTCCGAGTAACACCCCTCATCACCCAGGCTAGCTTGAATCCAGTAGCAAAGTGAGCAAGGGACCCATGTCAGGCCATGTCATGCCAACTTAGGGCAAACAAAGCAAACACAAGGAGATGATGGACAGAGCGCTGAAACTTTTCAGACACGCACCTCCAGTCACAGATCTGGGTTGAATCCATTAGCGTGCTTTAGTTCACTTCGCCACCTCAGTTCAGACCCAGCCATATGCAAATCAGACTTGACCCTGTGCCTTATGGGAACAGTCCAGCCCGAACTGCCAAGACAGGGCTTCTCTGAACCGGAAACAAGCATCCTGGGACCGGTTGCGGGGGAACACCGCTCCTCAGCCAGGCTAGCTTGAATCCAGTGGCAAAGTGAGCAAGGGATCCACGTCTGGGCATACCCTGCCAACTTAGGGCAAACAAAGCAAATACAAGGAGATGATGGACAGAGCACTGAAACTTTTCAGACACTCACCCCCCGTCACAGATCTGGGTTGAATCCATCTTCGTGCTTTAGCTCACTTCGCCACCTCAGTTCAGACCCAGCCATACGTAAATCAGTCTTGACCCTGTGCCTCGTGGGAACAGTCCAGCCCGAACTGCCATGACAGGTCTTCCCTGAACCGGAAATAAGCATCCTGGGACTGGTTTCAGGGTAACACCTCTCATCAGCCAGGCTAGCTTGAATCCAGTGGCAAAATGAGCAAGGGACCCACGTCTGGGTATACCCTGCCAACTTAGGGCAAACAAAGCAAACACAAGGAGATGATGGACAGAGCGCTGAAACTTTTCAGACACTCACCCCAAGTCACAGATTTGGGTTGAATCCATCTTCGTGCTTTAGCTCACTTCGCCACCTCAGTTCAGACCCAGCCATATGCAAATCAGTCTTGACCCTGTGCCTCATGGGAACAGTCCAGCCCGAACTGCCAAGTCAGGTCCTCCCTGAACCGGGAACAAGCTTCCTGGGAACGGTTGCGGGGTAAGACCGCTCATCAGCCAGGCTATCTTGAATCCAGTGGCAATGTGAGTAAGGGACCCACTTCTGGGCATACCCTGCCAACTTAGGGCAAACAAAGCAGACACAAGGAGATGATGGACAGAGCGCTGAAACTTTTCAGACAGTCACCCCCAGTCACAGATCTGGGTTGAATCCATCACCGTTCTTTAGCTCACTTCGCCACCTCAGTTCAGACCCAGCCATATGCAAATCAGTCTTGACCCTGTGTCTCATGGAAACAGTCCAGCTCGAACTGCCAAGCCAGATCTTCCCTAAACCAAAAACAAGCATCCTGAGACTGGTTTCAGGGTAACACCGCTCATCAGCCAGGCTAGCTTGAATCCAGTGGCAAAGTGAGTAAGGGACCCACGTCTGGGCATACCCTGCCAACTTAGGGCAAACAAAGCAGACACAAGGAGATGATGGACAGAGCGCTGAAACTTTTCAGACACGCACCTCCAGTCACAGATCTGGGTTGAATCCATTAGCGTGCTTTAGCTCACTTCGCCACCTCAGTTCAGACCCAGCCATATGCAAATCAGACTTGACCCTGTGCCTTATGGGAACAGTCCAGCCCGAACTGCCAAGACAGGGCTTCTCTGAACCGGAAACAAGCATCCTGGGACCGGTTGCGGGGGAACACCGCTCATCAGCCAGGCTAGCTTGAATCCAGTGGCAAAGTGAGCAAGGGATCCACGTCTGGGCATACCCTGCCAACTTAGGGCAAACAAAGCAAATACAAGGAGATGATGGACAGAGCACTGAAACTTTTCAGACACTCACCCCCCGTCACAGATCTGGGTTGAATCCATCTTCGTGCTTTAGCTCACTTCGCCACCTCAGTTCAGACCCAGCCATACGCAAATCAGTCTTGACCCTGTGCCTCGTGGGAACAGTCCAGCCCGAACTGCCATGACAGGTCTTCCCTGAACCGGAAATAAGCATCCTGGGACTGGTTTCAGGGTAACACCTCTCATCAGCCAGGCTAGCTTGAATCCAGTGGCAAAATGAGCAAGGGACCCACGTCTGGGTATACCCTGCCAACTTAGGGCAAACAAAGCAAACACAAGGAGATGATTGACAGAGCGCTGAAACTTTTCAGACACTCACCCCAAGTCACAGATTTGGGTTGAATCCATCTTCGTGCTTTAGCTCACTTCGCCACCTCAGTTCAGACCCAGCCATATGCAAATCAGTCTTGACCCTGTGCCTCATGGGAACAGTCCAGCCCGAACTGCCAAGTCAGGTCCTCCCTGAACAGGGAACAAGCTTCCTGGGACCGGTTGCGGGGTAACACCGCTCATTAGCCAGGCTAGCTTGAATCCAGTGGCAGAGTGAGTAAGGGACCCACGTCTGGGCATACCCTGCCAACTTAGGGCAAACAAAGCAAACCCAAGGAGATGATGGACAGAGCGCTGAAACTTTTCAGACACTCACCCCCAGTCACAGATCTGGATTGAATCCATCATAGTTCTTTAGCTCACTTCGCCACCTCAGTTCCGACCCAGCCATCTGCAAATCTGTCTTGACCCTGTGCCTCAGGGGAACAGTCCAGCCCGAACTGCCAAGCCAGATCTTCCCTAAACAGGAAACAAGCATCCTGGGACCGTTTTCAGAGTAACACCTCACATCAGGCAGGCTAGCTTGAATCCAGTAGCAAAGTGAGCAAGGGACCCATGTCTGGTCATACCATGCCAACTTAGGGCAAACAAAGCAAACACAAGGAGATGACGGACAGAGCGCTGAAACTTTTCAGACACTCACCTCCAGTCACAGATCTGGGTTGAATCCATTATCGTGATTTAGCTCACTTCTCTACCTCAGATCAGACCCAGCCATATGCAAATCAGACTTGACCCTGTGCCTCATGGAAACAGTCCGGCCCGAACTGCCAAGACAGGGCTTCTCTGAACCGGAAATAAGCATCATGGGACCGGTTTCGTGGTAACACCTCTCATCAGCCAGGCTAGCTTGAATCCAGTGGCAAAGTGAGCAAGGGATCCACGTCTGGGCATTCCCTGCCAACTTAGGGCAAACAAAGCAAACACAAGGAGATGATGGACAGAACACTGACACTTTTCAGACACTCACCCCAAGTCACAGATTTGGGTTGAATCCATCTTCGTGCTTTAGCTCACTTCGCCACCTCAGTTCAGACCCAGCCATATGCAAATCAGTCTTGACCCTGTGCCTCATGGGAACCGTCCAGCCCGAACTGCCAAGACAGGTCCTCCCTGAACCTGAAACAAGCTTCCTGGGACCGGTTGCGGGATAACACCGCTCATCAGCCAGGCTAGCTTGAATCCAGTGGCAAAGTGAGTAAGGGACCCACGTCTGGGCATACCCTGCCAACTTAGGGCAAACAAAGCAGACACAAGGAGATGATGGACAGAGCGCTGAAACTTTTCAGACACTCACCCCCTGTCACAGATCTGGGTTGAATCCATCATCGTTCTTTAGCTCACTTCGCCACCTCAGTTTAGACCCAGCCATATGCAAATCAGTCTTGACCCTGTGCCTCATGGGAACAGTCCAGCCCAAACTGCCAAGCCAGGTCTTCCCTGAACCGGAAATAAGCTTCCTGGGACCGGTTGCGGGGTAACACCGCTCATTAGCCAGGCTAGCTTGAAAACAGTGGCAGAGTGAGTAAGGGACCCACGTCTGGGTATACCCTGCCAACTTAGGGCAAACAAAGCAAACACAAGGAGATGATGGACAGAGCGCTGAAACTTTTCAGACACTCACCCCAAGTCACAGATTTGGGTTGAATCCATCTTCGTGCTTTAGCTCACTTCGCCACCTCAGTTCAGACCCAGCCATATGCAAATCAGTCTTGACCCTGTGCCTCATGGGAACAGTCCAGCCCGAACTGCCAAGTCAGGTCCTCCCTGAACCGGGAATAAGCTTCCTGGGACCGGTTGCGGGGTAACACCGCTCATTAGCCAGGCTAGCTTGAATCCAGTGGCAGAGTGAGTAAGGGACCCACGTCTGGGCATACCCTGCCAACTTAGGGCAAACAAAGCAAACCCAAGGAGATGATGGACAGAGCGCTGAAACTTTTCAGACACTCACCCCCAGTCACAGATCTGGATTGAATCCATCATAGTTCTTTAGCTCACTTCGCCACCTCAGTTCCGACCCAGCCATCTGCAAATCTGTCTTGACCCTGTGCCTCAGGGGAACAGTCCAGCCCGAACTGCCAAGCCAGATCTTCCCTAAACAGGAAACAAGCATCCTGGGACCGTTTTCAGAGTAACACCCCACATCAGGAAGGCTAGCTTGAATCCAGTAGCAAAGTGAGCAAGGGACCCATGTCTGGTCATACCATGCCAACTTAGGGCAAACAAAGCAAACACAAGGAGATGACGGACAGAGCGCTGAAACTTTTCAGACACTCACCTCCAGTCACAGATCTGGGTTGAATCCATTATCGTGATTTAGCTCACTTCTCTACCTCAGATCAGACCCAGCCATATGCAAATCAGACTTGACCCTGTGCCTCATGGAAACAGTCCGGCCCGAACTGCCAAGACAGGGCTTCTCTGATCCGGAAATAAGCATCATGGGACCGGTTTCGTGGTAACACCTCTCATCAGCCAGGCTAGCTTGAATCCAGTGGCAAAGTGAGCAAGGGATCCACGTCTGGGCATTCCCTGCCAACTTAGGGCAAACAAAGCAAACACAAGGAGATGATGGACAGAGCGCTGAAACTTTTCAGACACTCACCCCAAGTCACAGATTTGGGTTGAATCCATCTTCGTGCTTTAGCTCACTTCGCCACCTCAGTTCAGACCCAGCCATATGCAAATCAGTCTTGACCCTGTGCCTCATGGGAACCGTCCAGCCCGAACTGCCAAGACAGGTCCTCCCTGAACCGGTAACAAGCTTCCTGGGACCGGTTGCGGGATAACACCGCTCATCAGCCAGGCTAGCTTGAATCCAGTGGCAAAGTGAGTAAGGGACCCACGTCTGGGCATACCCTGCCAACTTAGGGCAAACAAAGCAGACACAAGGAGATGATGGACAGAGCGCTGAAACTTTTCAGACACTCACCCCCTGTCACAGATCTGGGTTGAATCCATCATCGTTCTTTAGCTCACTTCGCCACCTCAGTTTAGACCCAGCCATATGCAAATCAGTCTTGACCCTGTGCCTCATGGGAACAGTCCAGCCCAAACTGCCAAGCCAGATCTTACCTAAACTGGAAACAAGCATCCTGGGACCGTTTTCAGAGTAACACCCCTCATCACCCAGGCTAGCTTGAATCCAGTAGCAAAGTGAGCAAGGGACCCATGCCAGGCCATATCATGCCAACTTAGGGCAAACAAAGCAAACACAAGGAGATGATGGACAGAGCGCTGAAACTTTTCAGACACGCACCTCCAGTCACAGATCTGGGTTGAATCCATTAGCGTGCTTTAGCTCACTTCGCCACCTCAGTTCAGACCCAGCCATATGCAAATCAGACTTGACCCTGTGCCTCATGGGAACAGTCCAGCCCGAACTGCCAAGACAGGGCTTCTCTGAACTGGAAACAAGCATCCTGGGACCGGTTGCGGGGTAACAACGCTCATCAGCCAGGCTAGCTTGAATCCAGTGGCAAAGTGAGCAAGGGATCCACGTCTGGGCATACCCTGCCAACTTAGGGCAAACAAAGCAAATACAAGGAGATGATGGACAGAGCGCTGAAACTTTTCAGACACTCACCCCCAGTCACAGATCTGGGTTGAATCCATCTTCGTGCTTTAGCTCACTTCGCCACCTCAGTTCAGACCCAGCCATACGCAAATCAGTCTTGACCCTGTGCCTCGTGGGAACAGTCCAGCCCGAACTGCCATGACAGGTGTTTCCTGAACCGGAAATAAGCACCCTGGGACCGGTTTCAGGGTAACACCTCTCATCAGCCAGGCTAGCTTGAATCCAGTGGCAAAATGAGCAAGGGACCCACGTCTGGGTATACCCTGCCAACTTAGGGCAAACAAAGCAAACACAAGGAGATGATGGACAGAGCGCTGAAACTTTTCAGACACTCACCCCAAGTCACAGATTTGGGTTGAATCCATCTTCGTGCTTTAGCTCACTTCGCCACCTCAGTTCAGACCCAGCCATATGCAAATCAGTCTTGACCCTGTGCCTCATGGGAACCGTCCAGCCCGAACTGCCAAGACAGGTCCTCCCTGAACCGGAAACAAGCTTCCTGGGACCGGTTGCGGGGTAACACCGCTCATCAGCCAGGCTAGCTTGAATCTAGTGGCAAAGTGAGTAAGGGACCCACGTCTGGGCATACCCTGCCGACTTAGGGCAAACAAAGCAGACACAAGGAGATGATGGACAGAGCGCTGAAACTTTTCAGACACTCACCCCCAGTCACAGATCTGGGTTGAATCCATCATCGTTCTTTAGCTCACTTCGCCACCTCAGTTTAGACCCAGCCATATGCAAATCAGTCTTGACCCTGTGCCTCATGGGAACAGTCCAGCCCAAACTGCCAAGCCAGATCTTCCCTAAACTGGAAACAAGCATCCTGGGACCGTTTTCCGAGTAACACCCCTCATCACCCAGGCTAGCTTGAATCCAGTAGCAAAGAGAGCAAGGGACCCATGCCAGGCCATATCATGCCAACTTAGGGCAAACAAAGCAAACACAAGGAGATGATGAACAGAGCGCTGAAACTTTTCAGACACGCACCTCCAGTCACAGATCTGGGTTGAATCCATTAGCGTGCTTTAGCTCACTTCGCCACCTCAGTTCAGACCCAGCCATATGCAAATCAGACTTGACCCTGTGCCTTATGGGAACAGTCCAGCCCGAACTGCCAAGACAGGGCTTCTCTGAACCGGAAACAAGCATCCTGGGACCGGTTGCGGGGTAACACCGCTCATCAGCCAGGCTAGCTTGAATCCAGTGGCAAAGTGAGCAAGGGATCCACGTCTGGGCATACCCTGCCAACTTAGGGCAAACAAAGCAAATACAAGGAGATGATGGACAGAGCGCTGAAACTTTTCAGACACTCACCCCCAGTTACAGATCTGGGTTGAATCCATCTTCGTGCTTTAGCTCACTTCGCCACCTCAGTTCAGACCCAGCCATACGCAAATCAGTCTTGACCCTGTGCCTCGTGGGAACAGTCCAGCCCGAACTGCCATGACAGGTCTTCCCTGAACCGGAAATAAGCATCCTGGGACCGGTTTCAGGGTAACACCCCTCATCAGCCAGGCTAGCTTGAATACAGTGGCAAAATGAGCAAGGGACCCACGTCTGGGTATACCCTGCCAACTTAGGGCAAACAAAGCAAACACAAGGATATGATGGACAGAGCACTGAAACGTTTCAGACACTCACCCAGAGTCACAGATCTGGGTTGAATCCATCATCGTTCTTTAGCTCACTTCCCCACCTCAGTTCAGACCTAGCCCTATGCAAATCAGGCTTGACCCTGTGCCTCATGAGAATAGTCCAGCCCGAACTGCCAAGCCATGTCTTCCCTAAACCGAAACAAGAATCCTGGGACCGGTTTCGGGGTATCATCCCTCATAAGTCAGGCTAGCTTGAATCCAGTGGCAAAGTGAGCAAGGGACCCACATCTGGGCTTACCCTGCCAACTTAGGGCAAACAGAAGGATATGATGGACAGAGCGCTGAAACTTTTCAGACACTCACCCCCAGTCAAGGATGTCGGTTGAATCCATGATCGTTCTTTAGCTCACTTCGCCACCTCTGGGTCTGAACCTCTGGGTCTGAATTGAGGTGGCGAAGTGAGCTAAAGAACGATGATGGATTCAACCCAGATCAGTGACTGGGGCGAGTGCCTGGAGAATTTCAGCGTTCTGTCCATGATCTCCTTCTGTTTGCTTTGTAAATACAGTACACCACACCACGCCATGGTTTAGTAATATATTTGTGACAGTTTGCTCCAAATTTCACTACATGCTACATCATACCACAATCATAAAAAAGGAGGAGAAGGCTTACAGAAGTTTCTTTGGCTAACTGATCAGCATGGTGTCAGTTTCTCCAAGCTCCTTTCTCCCAGAACCTTGAGCAAACCCTTGTGACTTCTGCAATGTTTGGTGACGCAAATAGGTCCAGAAACGACATACCGAACCTCTTGCAAATCCACAGAAAGATTGCGATTCATATAGGAAGGAAAGATCCTGCTGAGACGGCTGCCTGAACATTGTCCTTCCCTCAGATGTGAATTGCTGACAAACTCAGCAGATTGCTCTCTACCCAAAGGCCTATCGATGTGGAAATCATATTCAGTGACTTTGATATTGTTCTTCCCTGATGGTTGATATAAGCAACAGAGACTGTGTTGTCCGATCCCACTACAACATCCTTCTGGTACACCAGCAACTTGAACCTTTGGAGAGCTCTGTGGCTCATTGTAAGTTCCCTCCAGTTCGATGATTCCCTTTGTGCCAAACTGGAACACTTCTGTTGACATTAATGATCCAGAATCATTGCTTTCCAACCAGTCCTGCTGGCATCTGTATTAAGAACCAGTGGCTGTTGCGGGTGCATCCACATACCCTTCAAGGGGTTGTCTGAGTACATCCACTACATCAGATCCATCTTGGCTTGGTTGGAGACAGGAATGGGAAGATCTAAGGGGGGAACTGTTGGGGTATAAAGCCTGTGCATGTGCCAAAGGAAAGTGCGAAGAAGGAGGCAAGCTCAGGGAACAGTGAAGACGGATGTTGTCATGTGTCTCAGAATCTCCAGACACAGTCCAATAGGGGAATGATCCAGATGGAATCTGAGTTTCCTCCAGGAGTGCGCCATGTCTTCTGCAGACTACGAGGGAGTGGAGGCAGGAGGGGAGGGGCAGGAGTGGGAAAGGGAAATGGGGTCACGGGCTATCCCTGAATGTAATATGTTGATGTTGGTTACATTTTGAAATTTCAAATAAAAAGATATCACAAAAATATATTATTAAACAGCAATTCACCCTAAACAGTAAAAAAATAAAATCTTACTAACTCAGGCCCCACTACCACCCAAAAAACAAACATATAAAATGATAATAATGCACTTTTTAAAAAACCAACAGAAAAGAAACCCCTTGCTCCACATTATTTACAACCCCTCCAATGGAAAACCTGCAAAGCAAGTGTACAACAGCTAGCAAGAATATTCAGTACAAAACAGAAAAAGTGGTGCATAATTTTGTATGTCAATAACAAACGTATTATACAATTTAATGTTGTAGTTATTTATACTATTATACTAATTCAAATCACATCACAGAAAGGAATTATCTCACATAGGTTACACTTACAACTAAGAAAGTACAACAATGGAAACTGTCAATTCTAAATGTACAATGTAGTACTCTAATGCTTGCTATGTGAGGGCAACTACAAAAGATGATATTGTAAATAATATAAGGAAACACAGCCACCCCCGAAATGTGACAGAAATAGAAGTGAGACATGTATTGCAATATATAAGAGAAGCAAACCCTATCTCCCAAGAGCCCTCCACTAAAATCCTAAAAGATATAGGGGCACATGCATCAATGTAAGGAACTGCGATTCCTTAATAGCGATTTTTAAGGAATCGCTATTAGGAACTTGCAAGTCCTTATGCAGGTAGGAACCGCAAAAAAAATTGTGATTCCTATACATTCACTAATAGCGAATCGCAAATTGCGATTCGCTATTAGGGAATGCTTTCCCATTCATTCCTATGGGCCTAAAGGCCCATATGAAAGCAATGGGAAACCATTTGCAATTTGCAATTACCAAATAGGTGCCAGGGGGACAAAAGGCCACCCTGATGCAACCCCAAAATTGGCATGTGTGCACATATGGCACACACACATGCCATAATGGCATGTGTGTGCGCCACATGGCACTTCGAAAAATGCTATTTTGTACATTTTTCTAAGGAATTGCAAATGACCATCAACTTAAAATTGATGGTAATTTGCGATTCCCCAATGCAAAGTCGCATTCTGAGATTGCTTCTTGCACTGCATTCAGGGAATCGCAAATTGCAATTTCCTAACTGCATTTGCAAAATAGGTAATCACAAATTTTGCGATTAACTATTTTGTGAATGGCTTTGGGCTTGATGCATCCCAAAAGACTAATTACTGATCGCAAAGGGGCCGATTCTACAAATCAGACCATTTGCGACCAGTAATTAGCTTGATGCATTTGCCCCATACTGCCTAAAGTCCTGGAACACATCACAGGCCAACTACCAATTATTTCCACCTTAAAATGCTTAGTTGCATGAACTAAAAAAAACACCTGTGACAGACTTCCTGCCCCTAGAAGATTCCAAAATATCCAAATACTTAAAACATTATTAATCACACATAACGAGGAACCCTTCCTCTTACATGATAACCTAAATAATAATAAACAATCCTAATATTTTCTACAGCAGATAAACTACAAAAACGAAACCATTGTCAAATATGGATGATGGATGAGATCTTAAAAATGTGCCCTAAACTATTTACTCAGATATTCACTATACATGGTAAATATCAAAGCACATATATACCATTCATATATGCCATACTACCTAATAAAAGAAGGTAGCACTTACTAGTTGGTATTAAACCACATTAAAATTAAAACAATCAACTACTGCCCACATAAAATAGTAATAGATTTTTAACAAGTCATGTTTCATACCAATTTAAATCTTTACTCACACACATTAATACAAGGCTGTTACTACCATTTCAATCAAAGTATTTGGAGACAACTCCAACAATCAGCACCAAGAGCCTTATTACAAGTGTGGCGGTCTTCCCATGGTGCACCCGCCAGCCGAATTATGATTTTAATCCTGGGTGGGCAGACGGAGCTGCAGCAGTCTCATGGGGTCAGTAGGTTAGGCTCATAGCAGATTCTAACAAGCATACCGCCACTGTGAGAGAGCCTGCAGCACGGTTCTGCACGTGGAGCATGAAGCATGTCATGCATACCACACTGTGCAGGAACGAAGGTGCAATTACAATGTGACAAGAATCAGCTTGAGGCCCTGATAGGGACGACTTACCTGCATTTCTGCCACCCTTTTCATGGCCGGGTCACTGCCATAAAATGGGGGGTGAAAACGCAGGTAATAATATGCGCGGCGGTCCTGGCATCTGCACCACCAGAATATTCATCCCCTTTGAAGACCGCTGCCGCAGCGGGATCCTTCATCCTGGCAAAGGCGGCAATCTTGTGGTGGTTCCATCATCACACTTGTAATAGGGCGGACCGCCACTACGAGTATGGCAGTCCCAGGACCGCCGTACTCATAATAAGGCACTAAGTGTAGCGTAGGCTACAAATAAGCAATATGCCTTTAATTTTTAAAACACGATTGCACTAGCTTATGCAACCAAGACAGAGAAAGCTATTTGCTTATGGAAAATCCTTTCTATCAACAAAATTAACACAAAGTAAGCCCCCGAATGGATTTGCAGACTGCATCACTCTGGACACAGACATCAACCACAATTCCAAATGCCATGGTAGAATGTCTATCACAGCACCATGGTACAGGACACCAAAACAAACAACGCAGTGGAAGGGAGGCACAATTCCGTCTTATCTACACTAAAACAAATATACACATAGGTAAAAGTATTATAAATACATTCGTCCAGGTTCAACGCAATTCAATATATATCAGCATAATACAGAGTAAAAAGACAGGTGCTCCATATGAAGCTAGTGGACTCAGACTCTGTTGAACCGTAAACTAAAAACCCTCGAGACGCCATTTTGTGTTGCCATGCTCTCGGCAACTTGACGAAGGCCCGTCTACCACGTACCCATTGAATCTTGCACAAACCCTTGTTCCCCTATGTGTTCAAACCAATTCCCAGAAACTGCCTGTGTGCTTCACCTCCCCCAATGGTGTCAGAAGACTTAGCCACGTCCTGTGCATCATTGATGACTCAGCCAGTCACGAACCAACTGCCCCGTGACCACAACGAGAAAGGGGAAACAAGGCCGATGCCTCATGATCACGGGGGATGAAGCAAGGTAGCACAAGGCCGTGCCACATGATCGCGCCGAATGGAGCAATGTAGCACAAGGCCATGTCACTTGATCATGCTGGTTGGGCAAGATAGCACGAGGCTGAGGATATTGTGTATACAGGGACGGATGTCCCCCAGCACGATCACACCCTGCGAGGCTGACGGAGCACATGTCAAAAGAAGAACTTGAAAGCAGAACTCTGTCCTTAGCTCGAGCTAATAAATGACTTGCTTCCCTCCACGGCTGGTTGTCCTGGTCTCTTTGGTAATGTATGATTGATGCAAGAAGGACCCGTAGATTGAAGGCGTCTCCCTGTGCCACTGGCTTTGACTCTCCTAGTGGGGGAGGGTCTTTGAAAAGCCGGTTCTACAATTGGCGCCCACGTGGGGCGTCTTCGGTGGTCGTCATCGAGCCTGGTGGTCGTGAGGAGTCCGCAACTGAACGCTAAAGGAGGCGCGCCACTGCATTGGCTGAAAATTGTCATTGTGGTCCCGAGGTCTCCGATTGCGTGACTATTCCCTCCAGAGGGCTACCCGACTGCGGCCCCGACTGACGCCCCAGTTCTGGTTCCTAGTCTTTGGAGATCGAGATCCTTGTGACACCTGCCATGCGACGGAAGATTGATGGTCAGGTAAGAGTGGGAGTGGCCCACTTCTTTGGTGAATTGGTATTTGTTTTTGGTATTGTGATTCGACTTTTGCAAAAGCCGAAGCCGAAGGGTAAGTACAGTTCTAGGCTGTAACAATTGAATTTTGCCCTTTGACGTTTGGAACCAGGATACACGTCTAGAGATGCCTGGGTTTAGTAAGTTCCGGAAATTGTGTTGTTGTTATTGTTCGCAGGACTCCGCATTGGAGGAATCTTGTCCGATTCCCCCTTTGGGGACCCCTAATCATGAAGTATATGCTAAACATGATGTAGGCCCGATTATGTTTTGCTCACTTTGGCATAAGTACACGAAAGGTAATGCCGAGTTACAATGACCCATATACGGTAGTTTTGAAACTTCTATGCTAGATAATTTAGAAGAAAAATTGTTTCAGAGAAAAGCTAGACCTGCAATGTATGATTCCTTTCGGGTTTGGCGGAAGGAGTCCAAGCAGAAAGAAATCAAACTCAAAAAGAATTAAGCTAAAACAATGCGTATGAATGTGATCCAGAAAGCCCAGACGCATGATAATCAGAAAATAGAAGAAGATATAGTAATACGTGACAGATTGTACCGAATGCAGATAGATGGATGTTATATTACAAAGAAGGTTCCCGAAAAGGCCCGGGACAAGGAAGATGACCCTCTTATGTCTTCTATGTTGAGCACCCCTCCGTCCTATACCCCCGCCATGTACCCGGCCATTGACCCTGTACAATTGCGTCTTGCCACTGCTCCAGTTGTTGCCCTTACCCATGCCCTGGTTTGCCCGAATCCCCAGCCATCTGTTCCCGACGCCCCGACTATTCAGAACGCTGTATCCATGCAATTACACCCTTCCTTTCTCCCTGTCACACCTTCCACCAATTCCGTGTCTGCCCCTTCAACTCCTGTCACGACTAACCCTCTCCCTGTTGGCAATCGTCTGACACCTTCCCCTAGTACAGGAATGATAGCGAATGCGTGGTCAGTAGCCCACAATTATATCCCTTATGTAACTCCACCTAGGCCACCCACTCCCAGACGACGCACTTTGCGCAGCCTGGTAGGGGATACTCCAGAACAACTAGCTATGAGCCAGCAGGCCCATAGGTGGATGGAGAATAACGCTATATACACTGCCCGAGATATATGGATGACGATGGATCAGTGGACACTCATCCAACAGATTGATAACTTTTGTGAAATGCGCGACATACTAATCCAAATGTGGGCAGATTTTGTAGATTTAGGTCCACCCCCGGGTCTGTCTGAGCTTCGCCAGAGGGTTAAGAAAGGGGACATACAGGGCCCAGCGCTATTACGTGACCTAATCACACTAGTGACCTACAGAGACTCCTTGTCTAGTGTTGCGCTAAATAAAGATTTTCCCATGAGGGAGGTACAGCCCGTTTGGAGGGACCGTGTTGCTGGCACGGATGGCCAACCTGAAATACCAGCAGGTTTTAGACAAATGTGGGTCAATGTCCCTTGGAAAAGGTCAGACGTCCTCCAACTTAAAAGCCAATTGCCTGAACCACTTAAAAATCCTGCAGGTTACTACAAAGAATTAACTCAGACACTCCAATCTTGCGTGATGACATTAGCAGACATAGACATGTTAATGGGACAAGTAGTACCGACTGAGGTATGGTCAAAAATACGCCATACTGATCAGGCAGAATTTGGTCATACATGGAAAGATCTTGAGGAAGCTGACAGAGCTCAAATTGGTGGGGGGAAACCTGACCCTATGATTCTAGCCCTTCCAGTCCAGATACTTACTGCCATGTAGAAGATATTGACACCTCACCGTATTAATTGGGACAGATTAGCAGCTTGTAAACAAAAGAAAGACGAAAGTGTATCTGACTTTTTCACACGATTTGAGAGCACCTTCACAGACTATAGTGGACAGGACATAACTTCGGAGGGGGGACAGCGACTGTTTGTAGATAAATTTGTGTCCAATCTGTCACCGGAACTTGGGACTAAACTAAAAATGTCAGAAAGTGCCTGGCCCATCTCCACCCCGTCCGGCATTTTGATGATGACTCAGTACTATGAGAATAGGGAAAATGAAGAGCGAAACAAAACAGACAAAAAGACTAGAGACTTAAAAACTAAGGTTTTGCTACAACGAGCATACCCGACCCGACCCAAAACAGAGATAACCCCAAGTTTCAGCAAATAGTTCAGAGACCTCCCAATGTGACTCCTCGCCCGCTGCTGGGACCTAACCAGTGTGCTTATTGTCGCCAGGAGGGCCATTGGCACGATGAGTGTCCCTTGTTGGCCCGAAACAACTCTGCCTCTACAGACCGTTTTACAGGCCAACGTTCCCAGAGAGGACAAGGGCGAGACGGACGTAGGCCACAAATGCAAGACAGGCGAACGCTCATGCGAGAGAAGAAATTTGATACCGCCAACAATGGGAGCCGTAATTACTTTACTGAGGATTACGAGCCTGAAGAAGGAACGGGATTTCTGTCCCGCTAGGATTGCCAAAGACAAGAGAAGGGACCCGTACTTATCCCTGTTGACCAGAAGGGACCGTATGTCCATGTTACAACATTGGGCTCCACTGAGAAATTTTTGGTCGATACTGGTGCAACAAAAAGTTCTATTGCTAGGTCTAAAGTCCCTGGGGCCCCCTTGTCTGGCACAAATAACATTTCTGTGAGATTCTCTGGTACCCCAGTATTCAGCCCTGTTTCACAGCCACTGGAACTAACGAAAGGACCCTACACAGTAGACTCCCCTTTAGTCTTGACTTCCACATGTGGTGAAAATTTGTTGGGTTTAGATCTACTAAAAAGGTTGCATGCGACCGTATACTGTTCTCCCGATGGGGTTTACGTCACTATGGGTCCTTCTACCACTAATCCAGTATACCTAGCCGCCCCGAATCAAATACCCCGAGAGCTCCAGAATGTCCCTCCCAGCCTTTGGGCCCAAGATGATACTGATGTTGGCTTTTGTCAATACCCCCATTTTCAGTTACCCTGAAAGAAAATGCTCGCCCTCCCCGACTCCCACAGTACAAGATACCCAAAGAAGGAGAAAGGGCATTGCTCCAGATCATTTCCGAGCTTGTCAGTAAGGGTGTGGTCGAGGAAACAAGAGGAAATGTGTGTAATAGTCCAATTCTACCTGTCCTAAAACGCTCCGACCCTTCCAAGCCCCCTGTTTATCGCTTCATCATCGACTTACGAGAGATAAACAAGATAGTAGTTCCCCAGTTCCCTGAGGTCCCAGATATCATCACCCTACTTACTATGGTTCCCCCGTCTGCATGTTTCTTTTCTATCATAGACCTTAAAAATGCCTTTTTCAGCATACCAGTCCACGAACAGAGTAGAGATCTTTTTGGATTCTCATTAGCAGGACGAAGTTTTCGATTCTGCAGAGCTCCACAAGGATATAGAAGAGCCCTTCGATTTACAGTCAGGCCCTCAAGGGCCAACTTGATTCCCTGACCCTACCCCAAGGCACCGCATTGCTTCAGTATGTGGATGATTTGCTAATAGCGGCAGACAAAGAGGCATTATGTAAAGAAGCTACAATGAAGTTGCTCTTACACCTGGCACAGATCAATCACAAGGTTTCCCTCTCCAAACTACAATATTGTCGACATGAGGTGACCTACTAAGGTCATCTCTTGTCGAAGGAGGGATGCTGCCTCACCCTCGAACGAATACAAACAATCATCAAAATGCCCACACCAAAAATGCAGAAAGAGGTACGTGCCTTTATTGGTATCACCTCCTACTGCCGCCAGTGGATACCCAATTTTTCTTTACTCATTAAACCTTTATTGAGCCTCACACTTAAAGATGTTCCACACCCACTCCCTTGGACAGACGAGTTCCAGCATGCATTTGAAGAACTGAAAACAGCCTTGTGGTCAGCCCCAGTGCTAGGCACCCCTAGTTATCAGAAACCCTTCACTCTTGTTGTACAAGAGCACAATGGCTGCGCATTGTCAGTATTAACACAGTATTTTGGTGACAAACAACGCCCCTGTGCATATTTTTCTGCAGTACTAGATCCCGTGGCCCGCACACTTCCCAGTTGCTTGAGAGCAGCAGCTGCAGCTGCCATATCCATTCGCCAATCTGCTGGCCTGGTCTTAGATACCGCACTTACAGTCATGGTTCCTCACGCAGTTGACACTTTGCTAAACAGAACGAAAACCCAACATCTCACTAGTGCACGTTTGTCCGGATATGAACTAACTCTCTTAGCCAGTCATATCACCATCCGCCGCTGCATCACACTGAATCCAGCCACATTGCTACCTTTTGTTGATAGTGACACTAATTCAGATCCACATGATTGCGTCCTCCGGACGGAGGAAGAAACAAAAGGTCGTGTGGATTTAACTGACATACCTCTCATTGACCCTGATGTACCCTGTATGTGGATGGTTCTTGTTTTAAACTCCCTGATGGTAGCACGACTGCCGCCTATGCTATCACCACTTTACAGACAGTAGTGGAGAGTGAGAGAATACCTTACCAATCAGCACAAGCCGCTGAGTTGGTGGCACTAATAAGGGCGTGTGAACTTAGTGCAGGAATGGCCGTCAACATCTACACTGACAGCCAGTACGCCTTTGGCGTGGCCCATAACTTTGGGCGCCTTTGGGCGGAAAGGGGATTTTTCACTTCCCACGGTACTAAAATACAACATGGTCATCTGGTCACCAGATTGTTAGAAGCATTGATTCTCACTTCAAAGGTAGCAGTGATCAAATGTAGTGCCCACAAGAAAGTGACCAATGACATAGGAAGGGGTAATGCATTCGCCGACCAGACTGCGAAAGAGACAGCCAAAGATGTCTCGACCCGCATGTATGTAGCGGGCCCCTCAAACTGGGTGCCAGAGAAGGGAATGCATGAGGACACCATCGAAAATGTGAAAGAAATACAGGCAGAAGCAACCAGAGAGGAAAAAGCCCTCTGGGAGGAACAAACAGGCCTGTTGAATGAGGACGGCTGTTGGACGGACTTATCTGAACAACAGCGATGGTTATTACCAGATGCCTATGTTTTACCAGTAGTTACTATGGCCCATGGCCCGGCCCACATTAGCGCAAAAGGTATCTGCAAATTACTAGCTCCGGTATGGCAAAACAAACACATCCCAAAATACGCTGAAAGATTAGTCAGAAATTGCATGATTTGCCTGATGTATAACCCAGTAAAAAAAGGCACACTAACACCCGCAGGAAATTTTGCACCTCCATCTCATCCTTTCGAGGTGCTCCAGATAGACTATATACAGATGGAGAGGTGCAATAATCTCCGATACTTCCTGGTGGTTGTGTGTGCCTTCAGCAAGTGGATTGAGGTCTACCCCCTGAAAGACAACACTGCCATAAGTACCGCAAACATACTGTTGAAGGAGTTCTTTCCAAGATTTGGAATGCCCAGAATTATCTGGAGCGACAACGGAAGTCACTTCACAGGAGAAGTAATGAAAAAAGTCTGTGTAGGGTTGGGGATCAGATAAAAGTTCCACGCCGCCAATCCCCCCAAGTCAGCAGGTTTAGTTGAACAACACAATGGTACTTTAAAATTATAAATGGGAAAAATACAGGCTGACACCGGACTACCCTGGCCGGATGCCTTGCCCCTCGCTCTCCTATCAACCAGAGCCACAGCACATTCTCGTACAGGACTATCTCCGTACGGGATAGAGTTTGGTCGGCCAGCAAACGTTTGGGGAGTGCCACGCCTGAAAAGATACTCTGACATTGAATACCCGATGTTGATTGATTACTTGCATGAATTGACCACTAATTTACGTCTCATTCATCGTCAGGTGCAAGATATCCTGCCACCCAAACCAGAAGGCTCAGGTCACACCATCCAACCCGGTGATTGGGTCTGCATCCGAAACTTCCAGAGAACGAAGAACTTGGAGCTGAGGTGGAAACCGCCCCAGCAGGTGTTGCTAGCAACGAGATCTGCAGTGAAGGTGGCAGGAAGAAAAAACTGGGTCCACGGCGTACATTGCAAGAAAGCACCTCTACCGCTGCCATACGACCAGTGGGTCAAGGAGGGCCTGGGAGACGACGAGTGCGAAAAAGTTGCCCGCTTTGTACCTTTCAGTGACGCCAACATTGCCTGGGCTTCATCCGAAAGAGAGGACGACGACATCCTGCAATCTGCCATTCCTCCGCATCTAAGGTTACGGGGCACCCCACAGCCAGAGACTTTGTTTACCGATCAGACAACGCCCAGGTCCACACGGTACAACCTCCGACCCAGAAATAAGGACTGAGGAGACAAAAGTCTCTACCCTCTGTTTGACTTGGACTAGAAATAGCTGCAGGGCTGTGATACACAGGCATTTTGTTTTGTTTAGTTGGGGTTTTTTTTCGGCCGGAGCCAGGACAGCGGACCGGGTCGGGCTAATAGGGCCGCCGGAATCACTGACTGGTGAAGCAACCTCCAATCACAGGCAGCACCCTAGACGACCAAGTGAAACAGACGGTGACAAAGAAAATTAATACAGAAGAAGTAAAAAGCAGAGAAGCAAGAAAACCAAAATGCATAAAGACAATATGTGGCCCGTACCCCCTCTGTCTAATGGTACTACTGACTATATCGCTGATATTGGCCTGCATCGGGTGGGTGATACATGCTAAAGCACCTGAGTCTCCTACCTCCACAGAGACACCTCACCAGCATGTACCACCACCCACCCATGAGACAAACAGAAGGACAGGGTTCTTCAACAACACCTTCATCCAGATTCTACACCAGCACCAGCTTGTGATGAACAAAACAAACTGTTGGGTATGTGGACTGCTGCCACATACTGCAAGCACCGGAATGGCCCTGATTCCTGCTCCATTCTCTCGAACTGGCTCTGCCTACAGCTGGTACACTGTGTTCTTTGATGCATTCTATTCAGGTGACACAATCACCGGATCTGTGGGGAAGATCAGCAGCAGACAAGCCTTTCACCACATCATGGCTGCAGAATGGCCAGGCATGGACAAAGACTCAGCAGAGAAAAATGAGTATGAAAACCATCATGGGTCCTTTTTCCCATCAAACATATAAAATGGTGGGTTAAAGAAAAGACTGCCACCCATCAAAGATCTCCCTGTCTACCCAAAACCCGGAAAGTACTGTGTAAAAGGCAATGGAACAGTGTGGGTAGGGCGAAGTGACTGTGCCTACACACTACAGCTGAATGGTTCAACTTCCCCAGCTCTGGTGTCCTCGATGAACACGTACTTTGTGTGTGGGAACAAGGCCTACACCAGACTGCCAAAATCATGGGCCGGCACCTGTTACATTGCATGGCTACTCCCTCCCAGCTACACAGCTGATGCAACACACCACATCCAGAAGAGAGGTGTGGTTGACGTGGATGACACAGCCGGCTAAGAGTTTGGGGACTTTGCTAAAGGGTTCCTCCCCTTCTGGGGCCCTATGATCAACAGCCGCAATCTGCGGCACCTCTCCAGGGTGGTAGAAGCCACTATAAATGCAACTGCCGGCGCACTTGGTAACATCACAGCTGAACTTCAAGCTGACCGCCTCATGATTTTGCAGAATCGAATGGCGCTTGACATTGTACTGGCAGACCGTAGGGGGGTTTGTACATTGATCAAAACAAGTTGTTGCATCTTCATCCCTGACAACGCACCAACAGTTTACCAGGCAATCCAGAAGCTTCACAAGATTGCTTCCGACATCAATCCGAATGAAGGTTCATGGTCCCTGGCCGGCTGATTTTGGAGCCTGATATCTCAATGGGGATGGAAAATAGTAATCTTCATTGCCATCGTTGCAGCTGGACTGTTCTCTTGCTGCCTTTGTGTTCAATGCATGCCCGCACTGTGTGGGCTCTGTGCCACCTCTTTGGCACCCAAGCAAATGAAGTCAAACCATCACAATGCCATGATGATGGTAGAGAAAGAGGTCCAGGAATTGATGGACATTGATCTAGGAGATGACTAATTGTTGCCTTGGCATGGCAAAAGGAGCGTCTGTTGAACCGTAAACGAAAAACCCTCGAGACGCCATTTTGTGTTGCCATGCTCTCGGCAACTTGACGAAGGCGTGTCTTCCACGTACCCGTTGAATCGTGCACAAACCCTTGTTCCCCTATGTGTTCAAACCAATTCCCAGAAACTGCCTGTGTGCTTCACCACCCCCAATGGTGTCAGAAGACTTAGCCACGTCCTGTGCATCATTGGTGACTCAGCCAGTCACGAACCAACTGCCGCGTGACCACAACGAGAAAGGGGAAACAAGGCCGATGCCTCATGATCACGCCGGATGAAGCAAGGTAGCACAAAGCCGTGCCACATGATCATGCCGAATGGAGCAATGTAGCACGAGGCCATGTCACTTGATCACGCCGGTTGGGCAAGATAGCACGAGGCTGAGGATATTGTGTATACAGGGACGGATGTCCCCCGGCACGATCACACCATGCAAGGCTGACGAAGCACATGTCAAAAGAAGAACTTGAAAGCAGAACTTCCATTGTGTCAATGGGCGTGGCTAGCGCTATAAATATGTGTAATGCTGTGGAGTAAAGCAGCAGTCTCCGTAGAATTGTCTTTGTACCATTCTGGGACCTCTGTCCTTAGCTCGAGCTAATAAATTACTTGCTTCCCTCCACGGCTGGTTGTCCTGGTCTCTTTGGTAATGTATGATTGATGCAAGAAGGACCCGTAGATTTAAGGCGTCTCCCTGCGCCACTGGCTTCGACTCTCCTAGTGGGGGAGGGTCTTTGAAAAGCCGGTTCTACAGACTCCCATCTACGCTCACTCTACTCTCTCACATGATTCTAGCTTTTTAGCAGGTGGTATTGAGAGATGTTTTAGAACTACTTAGCAAAGAACAATATGTGAAATATAATGTTAAAAAAGAAGAGACATTGCTGCTGAATTCGCAGAAACAACAAAACCATAGTGGTTAAGCCTACCGATAAGGGAGGAGCCTTGTTGACTACAGACAGGAAATCTCTATACAATTGAATTTTCAAGTACATTACATCATGCTTGCAAGTAATGCCAGGAGGTTTGGTACTAAGCCCGGGTGGAGACCTCCGCTCCGCCCGCGAAATGTGCGGAGATTTGCCTCCCTTGCGTTCCGCACCCACGCTTGCACATTTTATTTAGAGTTTGCCTTTTGAGTTTTAAAATCCTTATGCATATTGCTAATGGCACACAACTCACCAATTTAGCTGTCATTTTTGTCGGATGATACTTCCTTCATCCATGACATTGACTGTTCGATGGCTTTAGCTGAATTTACATACCTTGTCTAAACTGGGATTTCCCATCACATCTTCTCTTGGATTCTCTTATTGCTAGTGTTCACCATAAGTCGGTCTCCTATCATTTTGTTAATTGCTACATCAAATTCACAGGTGATTGACTAACCTCCCAAGGAAGTTAATAAATTCATCAATAGACTGATTTTTCCTTTGCCTTCATGTATAAAAATTGAATCTTTCTGAATTGATACTTCTGGTAGGTTTGAAATACTTTTCTAAGAGTAACAATGCTTCTTCTTATACATTAAACTCCTCATCCCCATCAGGAATTCCCACCTTAGGAAGGGTTCTAAAAAAATCTTGAACTTCTGATCCAAGACAGTGCAACAATATGCTTTACGGAGTTCCACAGACATACTTTCTGCATCATAGTTCAAAAACTCTTCTTTCCATTTTTTCCAGGGCAGAGGTGGATGACCCTTATTTTGCAAATCTTCTGATTGTGGTTCGATTGCATGTTTTAAGGGCAGATGTTTAGGAATATTACAATAACATAGCACTGGACTAAACTTGAAAAATAGGAGTTCACATAGATTCACTTAATGCACTAAGTGATGGTAAGGATGCAAGAGTTCTCTCTATTCCTTCTAAATATGTTGGTTATGCTTAATTTATTATATAATACATATATATGTTTCCTTTTGAATCCAGACCAGCAGGACGTCACATCAGAAATGTAATATTTTACTTCTCAAGAATGAATCACCCCCTGCCTCCAGACGAAAACAAAGTGTGGAACGTTGCTGCAGTCACACATAATCTCCACACGAGGAAAGCCGGACCAATGAAGTACACCACACCTGCAAGAGGCGGACACTTCCTCACCTCAAGTACATAAGCATGGTCAGACGCACAGCATGCAATCACCTACAGTTGGTGAGGCACTGAACAGTTTTATTCACAGAAGAATTTAGTTCTAAGATAAAAACAGGTGATAGCAGTCCTTTCACAATCAGTCCTGATAGCCCATGGCTGGCTATCAAGGAAGAGGACGCATTATCATGTGATGAACCGGCAGTATCAGTAGTCTCTATCCTGTTCCTCATTGTCAAGATTAGTTTGTAGTAATTAAAGTCGACCTCTTGGGTAATTTTTACAGGGTTATTGAGAACTGAAATATGCAAGCACAACCAGTTAGTGAACCTCCTCTGTAATAATGTTTCAACCTCCACAAACCGAACTTTCGGAGCTCAACATTCTAGCTCAAACCTAGAACAGTGAAAAAAGGTAGCTAAGAAAACCAGTAAAAGGATAAATGAGTGTAAGAAAGGCATAAAGAGAAGAAAGATACACTACACTAGTCCCCAACAATGAGTGCCTTTGGGCCCTACATGCGACTATGGGCTCAAATGAAGCACTGAATATGACTGACTAAAAAAGCCACAGGTCAAACCTCTGCTACCCCTAGAACATACTGAGACATACAGATTGCAGAACACCTAACCACTGCACATAACAAAGAACCCTTCCTCCTAAATGACAAACTTAAGAGCGAAAAAAGAATAATTATATTTTAAACTGAAAATAATCTCCTAACTAATACTCAATGTGAAATGTGGACGATGGACTGACCTTTGACCTTCACCATTCATACAGCTATACACCATACATGCTAAATTACATAACACTCACATACCCTTTGTTTATGCACTTCTGTCTAACAAATAAAGTGCAAATGAATGGAAACTATTATACCACATCAAAATTGAAACTAAGAACTACTCTACACGCAAAATTATAATAGACTTTGAAGAAACAATGATACAAACAATACTTAAACTATACACACACAGCTAGAAAAGGCTGCTGTTACCATTTAAACCAAGGCATTCAGAAACATCTGCAAAAATCTGCACAAAGTGCATCCAGTTTGGTTTTGAAATTAAATAATTAATAGCTCTAGCACATGTACCTGGAACAGACATAGCTAACCACTACAATATGCTAATAGGATCCCAATTTTACCAAAGAAGTAAACAATAACTACATCCATTAATGGACCACTTCGAAGACACTTGTGTTGGCAGACTGCTCTGCTCCAGACAAGGCAGAAACCCAAATTCCAAATACCATAGTGGAATGTCCATGAGAGCACCGTGACTCAACAAGACAAAACAGTCAATGCACAAGTCCCACTTGAAAGAACCCAACCAACAATCTACAAAGTGATAGAAGCCTTACAAAAAGAACAAAGCTACCAAAACCTAAGGATACCTCAGGCAGTAAACCACATCAAACCTAAAATATCCAAACAAACCAGTAAAATATATTAAATGCAATTCAAAGTCACACTCTTTGTAAATAACAAAGGAGCTCACTACCTAGAAATGTTAACTAAATCGGTATTATAGACCACCTACCTACAAATATACTCACAACTAAAATAAAACAAAACCTAACACCACTATAACATGAACAATTTTGAATAAATATTAGAATGATTATGTTTATAAATCAATCTATAAAAATATGAATAACTTAGAAAATAAGACTGATAAATAAAAATAATTAATTTTAATAATTAATTAAAAATATTTATAGAACAAGAAGATAAAAAATAAAAAAATATAGAAAGCTGCTCAAGAATTTAAACACACACATACAAAATCAAACTTTTCAGTTGTAGTAAAAGCAAAATATATGCAATTAGTAAAAGAATACATTTCCCATTCAAAAATAAATGAAAATATCGTTATTACAGTTGCAGGACTGAAGTTCTTGATCCACCTCTACCTCACAAAAATGTATTCCACAAAAAATCCAAAAGGAAAAAATAAACACTAAGAAAATCCCCCAAAAATGCAAAAATGAAAGGTCCCAAAAAAATCCACCAAAGTAATCCACACTCATTGGAAACCATAAAAACACAACACTACAATTAAACAAGCCTACCAAAACAAAAAAACTAATACCATAACCCATGCTAACCAGATCTACCCACATCCCCCTACCCCAAAAATCCTAAATAAAAACTTCATAAAGGTCTTACCGTGTCTATCCAACAGCAACAGGGAACGTGACAGACCGGAGAAAAATCCACTGCAGTGAGGGCCTAATTATGACATTTGGTGGTGCGGGGTGGGTGGCACACTACTGCCAAGAGTTGCTGCAGCCCGCCCGTTAGATCACAACTTAAAAGAGGTCTGGCCGGCAGGTGGCATGGGGGTCCCGCGGCAGTGCCTCTTTCAAAGACGATAGTGCCTTTGAAAAAGGCACTGCAATGGGAACACCACACAAGGTTCCTGCACAGCGTGGACTGTAACATCCATGCCTTGCAGGAACTGGGGTGCATTCACACAGGGGGGGGGCACATGTTGTGAGGCACCAGGGGGCCCTGCCATGATTTTCATGGTGGTGAAAGCGGTGGAAGCGCAATGAAAACCATGGCGGAGAGGAAACTCGTAATGTGCCTGATGGGCGGCAGAAGTCCAAGCATATTTCTGCCTCAGGACTGCAGTGCCACCCCTAGGGAATGGCAGTACCCTGACAGTGTTGATGGTCGCATGGCGATCCACCCGCCCAAGTCTTAATGGAGCGGTCGGACCACCGGTGTGATAGCTGTACCACCATCACTGCACCATCATTGAGCCTGGCAGTCCTCGGACCCCCAGACTCAAAATTAGGCCCTAAATGAGTACAAAATATGCAGCAGTAAAAGAAAATGGCCCCCAAATGAAAATAAGATAATTCAAGTACTCACAGCATTTTGCACTGTGTGTGTGTACATGTGTGATAATTAAAATGTTTTATAGTCCAGGACTATAATGAAGCTATTGTCTGGTTTAACCACCAGAAAGAGAGGAGTTTACGTACTCGAGTGAGACTGCACTGTCACTCCCAGATCTTGCAGATATGTCAATGTAAATTGTATATGGCACTTTGCATGTTTCTTCAGTGTATAATTAACTTGTACCTGTGTTTCAGTCTGAAAAAGAATTACGTGTCTTTTCTCGTCCTGTTTAATTTTCATACAATGCAGGAGCTGGTTTCAAAATCCACCTGTGTCCATATTTGACCCTGGGATCCTCAGGCACTGGGAAAGAAAATCTTTGAATATGGCTACATCCCCATGATGGGGGTGGTTGATATCCATCTGCACAGTATGGAGGCAGTGGCGTCTCCTCCGCTATGGCAGAGAAGCGTTGCCCCACTGCTTTGAGCAGTGTAAAGGAAAGATAATATAAAATGATAATAACTTTTAGTTATCATTTTATTTTTCTTCCTTTGCAGGCGGGTGGGCTGGTTTTCCCCCTCCTAAGTGCGCAATTACTGTTTGGTCAGCCCTCTACTAACTGGTAAGGGGAGGCTGGCTTCCTGCCCACAACAAGAGCAGGAGGAAGGAGCAGAGACTCGGGGCGGGACCAGTGGCAAGGTAAGTGTTGTAATTTTTAAAATATTTTTTGGGGTATTTCATTGCACTACATCATGCCCGCGGCACCGCCCTGCCACCTGTGAGTCATGCCGGTGAGGTTCTGTAATTCTCGAGACTGACTCCATTTTATATTGTGCCACCATTTTGTGTTGCCCTCACGGAGGTCTGTGAAGGTAGCCTGGCGAACAAAGTGGCCTGGCCTTCTTAGTCCATGTATACATTAACTAGGTTTATTTCTGACTCTGGAATGAACTGTAAGAAACTGACCTCTTCACCTGAAACTGACCTCGCAAAGCCAATTTCCCTGATCGATCTTTGTCTGAGATTGCCAATCAATGTTCAGGACATCGCTAACTTTTAGTTTCCTTGCACATGCCATATCTTGTTCATCATCTGTTACTGTTTCTTTTTTATGTTTCTTCATTACATGGGTTATGCTTTCAATTATAGGTTTGTCCGGCTTTTGGAGATTGAATTTGGGACATTCCTAATGATTAACTTTTGGGTCGGGATACTGTACATGTAATCATGCCATGCCCTGCAGTGCCATCTAAATCAGATTAACCTTTGTGAACTATGTAATTATTATAATGTTTTGCCCATATCCTGCTAAAACCCCAAAGGCTACCCTCCAGGTTTTCCATTTGTTTAGGAATGTAATTGGTACAACTCCCTTACATGCCTGGGGCAGGATAAAGAGTATAGAAGACGTGAAGTAAGACCATTCTAGCAGACTGCCTCATTCAGTTGCTAAGGCTTCTGTGTGACGTAGTCTCACCTTATTTAAGGTTAATAAAAATGTTCTTTTATATTTCAGCTTCATGCCCAAATTCTTTATTATTGGTTTGAATGGACTAAGTATCAGTGAGACCCCTGAGAAGGAGTTCAGATTTCTTCAAATGGCGCCCAACGCGGGGCCTCATCAGAGAAGTGGCTATCTGAGGGAGTGATCTTGTCAGAAGACAGAAATCTACTAAGGAGGACAGGACAGGACTCTACTAAGGAGGTACTCTGTGCACGGAGGTTCTGGGGATTCTTTGTCTCTGCAGCCCAGTATATAACTGATCTTCCTGATTTTGATCCTCCACATCATGTCACTCCTGACTGAGAACCTTTTTGGCGTGAGTATTTAAAAAAAAGACCGTTAGGTCATTTAGAACTTGGCAGTTAGAATTTGGACAACTATTTGTTTGGTATAGCTTTGGAATTTTGGAATTTGTGTTGGCCAACTTTGGAGTTGTATAGGTTTGTATATGCGAATTGCAATTCGTGTAGGCAGGTAATGAGGAGACTTTTCTCTACTTTGTATAAGATTTGAACGGTGCAACGTATGGAGAGTTCCTTAAGCACTATTTTGATTATAATATTTGCATATTCTGCAGTATTTTTGGCATACCTGTTTTTAAGCTCACATCAGAGAATGTGTTGCTTTTTGGAAGGTATCATAGTGTGATGTGAAGTAAATTAGCCGGCTCCCCTAGAGGGAATACCTAAATAGGTTTAGGTATAAAAACATATTTCTTCCTTGGTGATTCTGTATCCCCAGGGAATTAAAATATGGACATAATACATACAAGGATCCTCTGTTCTGTGCAATTTTATGAATGGAGATATGCAGAGCGATTTTTGGTGTTCTGCTAGCCGAAGCTAGTGAATTGAGTGTATCTTGGCTTCTTGGAAATAAAGGTCTGTGGGGCTGTTTTTGCAGTTTTTTGGAACACTATTGAGAAGCGCTTCTTGTAAATATGACTTACAACTAGTATTTACAAATGGTTTGGTTTAAGTACAGTCTGTGGGCTGTCCTTTGTTTCTGCCTTGAGTATTGATCTGTGGGTTAAATGTGTGTTTAAATGTCTATGTGGTTTTCCCATTAGTGCAACTTCTGTAAGTAAATAGCGATGGCGCTATTTATGAAATAAATGACTAAAAGTGCGCTGTATTGTGTGTCCTGAGTGTTTGACCCCTTTCTGTTTATGTCTGAAATGAGCTCAATGTGTGTTTGTGGTTTTTTCTCGATGTTTTCAGTCTGTTAAGCAAAATGTCAGTTAATTAATTAAGTGAAATTAAATAAAAATCCAGAAATAAAACATGTGATATGCTAAAATGGCTATATGTTGCTATTTAATTTATAGAGTAAGCAATTATGCACATGTACAATGCTTTAAAGATAAAATTAAAATTCACATTCACTAGGAATAAAAAAGCCCTCAAAAACGAAATTGTGTGTTTTGCAAAAAAATAAACTTACAGCATTTTTCTTAGATACATTGTATTAGATATTAACAGGCAAACACAACATCTGAATACATTGGATTTTGCTGTATTGCACATGCATTTTGAAACTTGAAATGTCTTAGTTTTAGTTTTAAATAGACAGCCACCGTGCCCACGTTTTCAACACTAAGAAACAGCTGTTGCTGCCGTTAAGCAAGCAACACGAAGCAATCACGAATAGACAGGAATGTTTACTCAGTCAGGACTTTCCCAGTTAAACACAGGTGAACCTTTGCATTTCAGAATAGTGTTTTAAAAAGGTTACAAAAATAAGGTTCATTATTTTGTATTACAGGAAAACATTTCAATTAAGGGTTTCCTTTCTTTAAGCATCTTTTGTAAGTACATTTTTGGTTCTAATATTAAAATAACTGTCCTTTTAAATAAAAGTGGCGCAAAAATTTGTCATGTTTCAAGTTAGGCTTATGTGCTTAGGCTTGTGAATGAATGCGTCTAAATATGATAGGCAAGGGATGCAACTTGCTATTATATGAGGAATTATTAAAAATGGTTTTATTAAAAGAAAAATTACTAATTATGGAAAATATATATTTTTTTAAATAAGTGCTTTTAAAATCGTTTTTTAATATTTATAAAGCTTAATACTCATACTATGACCTCCTAGCATTAAAATTTAATTTAAGTTGTGTTGAACCGCAAAAATGAGAACATTTGCATATGGAATTTCACTTGGCGCAGGCGTAAAAAACTCATTTTTCTAAGGATTTACATGAGATATGTCTAATGTCCAATCTCTGCAATCCGTAAAGAACATTCTGAGGATGATTAATATGTAGCACAATTATAGGATATTTATTTTTAAGTGCCACAAATATCAAAGTCGAATTTGGGTAAATAGACTATTTAAATAACATTTTTTTTCATTTAGAGTAGCTTTTAAAGTGCCTTAGGCTTCAGTAAATGCATACATTTAGGTATGATACAAATTTGCAGGTTGTTCTCATTTGGGGTTGCTCTTAATGGCTCAGTGAGCCAATGTGCCTGGTGCAGAGGTTTGAGTTTAATATCAGGGTTGAAGGTTTTAACTCTAGCTGGACCTACTGAGACGTTCATCCATTTAAGGTTGATGAAATGAGTACCATTGCATAGGGTGGTAACAAGCATTTGTTCTAAAGCTGGTATGTTGTGTTGTTGTGTTCTGCGGATTATTCATAGTAGATGTTTTTGAGTCTGGGAATAGGAGTGGATTGTGGCACCTAAAGGGAGTAATATATATGGTATGTGGTTTTGGATAGGGTTGGGTATTTCAGGTTAGAAAGAGTTGGGAAGGCTTTTTGTCTTTGACAGCTTCAGAGTGAGGAGCCGCGGAGTGCGCAAGACAGATTTTGACCTTAAGGTCTGTCAGGTGGGGGTTAGGAGTAAGTGAAAACAGATGTTCTGCTGAGGTGTTATTCTTAGCTCTTGGAGGACTGTGCTAGGCTTTCATGTATGTCGACATCTGCAGCCTATTAAATCAGGGCCTTGTCTCCGAGAAGCGCATTCCTGAGCGGCCTCGCTCAAAGCAGGGCCTAAAAGGGGGTGATACATTTGTATTTCTGTTTTTGAAAAATTATGTCCATGTAAGTTGCTTTCATTTAACAGAACAAGAAATGTTGCATTAGTTTTAGAAGATGGTTGGTTACAGTTGATATTTTGTGTGTTATAAGTGTCAGCAGTATGTTGGAGCAAGATGTGGTTTTTGTATGACTCCTTTGAAAAGAAATGTTCGTGTGTTTTTCACGTTTTTGCATTTTGTCCTTCTATGAATTGTTCCTGTTGGTCCTGTGTGTCAGAAGCGACACAGTAAGTCGTATTTGACAGCCGATCTCCACTAACTGGTAATCTGCTGTCAAAAGGAGGGTGTGTAAAGTAAAACAAAGTGTAATTTTAATTTTAAGCCTGACAAATTAAGCAGGCCAGAATATTGGGTTTTGGGCTGCATGAAGTGCGTGCGTCACCGCTCATTTACATGTGCTATTGTAATTTGTCTATGCTTTTTGTGCTTGGTATACAGCAGGTATATCTGATGGCTTGACATGTGTGTTTTTTATTTTATGTATGTTTTTGTTTTATGTTGCTGCTTTTGATACTATTACAAGTTCCCCTGTGTTGTGAAGGGATTTGCATGACAATGCGTATTGCTGCACAACAGTTGGGTGGATTTGCTCTGATACTAAATTTCACAGATGTGATATTTTCATGCTGTGAACAAGACAGACAACACTTCACCAGTGTATGTCAATTTGGCTATAATAGTATTGAAGAAAAATAAAAGAGATATACAGGATCAAAGTGTGTCATTTGCAGTTAGTCACGTTACTGCCCCTTCCCTCAAGGAACAGGCAGCCCTAGATTTATGTTTCCTTGATTAGACCTAAGGATGAAATTATAGATCTGTGACTCTTGTACAAGGTGACCTAATTTCTATATTGCATTAGTCTGCGTCCTAAGTAGTGTACGGCTTTTGTTCCTCAAAGGAAACCAGGTTTCATTTTCCCTGAAGAAGGAACTGGAACATTAGCTGAGATTACCGTATATGGTGTAGCGGCCAGCGGTAGAGTTAAAATTTGTGTACTATTTTGACTTTTATGTATCACCCATACTCTTGGTGTTGTGTCACAAACTTGACTATCACCTGAGTAATTTCTTGTTCTTCCTATAGATTTTTCTTTTGCCGCTTCTTCCCTTGATCGATGTCGCATTGTGCCTAGTTATTGGGGATTTTAGCTGTGTCCTAGTCCTACTTCCCTTTTCCGTATTCCTTTCACCAGTCAGCCCATTTAATATTATTGGTGTATTGTTCAGGTTCACACTTCCAGAATGCAGTAATCTACCAGGGAACCCCATATTATGTATAATTCCCTTTTGTATGACCAGACTGCTTTTCAAGAATTTTCTTCAGGCCTACTTTGATGTTTTCCAGTCTGACTGTCAGGGTAGTGATGTACTGGTTAACTGACTTGATACTATAGTAAGACAAATTTTCCACCTCAATAGGAGATACCTTACGTTTATATTTTGAGCATGACAAATTCAATGCCTATTTTAATTTGGTTTTCAGTACCTTTTGTTCTGGTGCTTTAATTTTTGGTGGGATCAGATGTGTTCTGGTCATGGAAATACCAGGATTCTCTAGTTCTTGTCTTTTGTTTCTACATTTTGATCATTAGCCTTTGTATTGCATAGTCCACTTGATGCACAATTTTTAAAGGGAGGTATCTACATGGCCCTGATAATCTGTATAATGTGATTTCTCTTTTGAGGTGTTTTAGATAAGGAATTTAGGAACACCTAGAGGTAATAATTGAGGAAAAAAAAATGTTTACCCCATTAGACTATGCCACTATGTGTGAGGACATCCATTCAGATAGAATTCCCATGTAGCTATCTACCCTTAGATGGCAGAGAATAATGAAGAGAATCCAATTGAAGAGGCTAGAGGCACTGTTTTGCCTACTGCCTTTGTCTTTGTATTCTATGAGAATGACAGTGTATTTTAGATCACAATAGTCCCATGTCGTATGGCCACTCCTTTGAAGATTGCAGGCCACCTGCTTGCAGTCCCCTTGTTAAATACAATGAACTGTTTTTGTACTAAATTGAAGAAAACTAACAACTGTGTCACATTTCCTACATCACTAGGTTCTGCGGTATCAAGTCATAATAACCTGCACAACATTTATTTGAGCCTAATTTCCATCAGTGACAGCTACAGATGAATGGCAGATCTGTATTTATATGGCCCTTATGTCGGCATTCTTTTTAGTGTATCAATTATGTACAAGGATCCTAATTAGTATTTAATAATGTTTTATTGTTTATCTGTGTATATAAATGTGCTTTTATGGTGTTTTTTAATCACCGAATAAAGATTCTTGAATTGAATTGAATTGAATGGCAGACTTCTTGGCCCTACAGTCCCAGCACCCAGAAAGTAGCAAGGCTGGACAGCGATCGCCAGCGCGCCATCAATGGTATCTCCAAAGCATCGTACTTGCTCCATCAGACGGCATTGGACATCACAGAACCAGAGTTTCAGTGCAAAAGAGCGAAAGAGAAGGATCCCTGTTGTTTTGAAGCTTCAGTTTTCTACCTGTCATGTGCTGGTAACCTCTGACAGTGTGCAGTCCCTTGAGCCCCTTGGCCTGAGTTTTGGCCATTCCCCTTTCTTTTCTTTGCTCCAATGGAAGGGCAGTGCACCGGAGGATCCAAGATTGACAAAAGGCACTACATTATGGTGCCCATGAAAGAGCAGCCTGAGCGTCCTCTGACACTGAATAATGAGTGTTGGAGCCTGAGAATGTAGACCCGGGTCTGCACGAGATGATCTGTGCCCATGACCAATGAAGAGCACATTATTTGTAGTGTCTGCCGCAGAGGAGAGATACTGGTGCACTGCCTTGAGACATTGAGACTTTCAAGTGAGCTGTGGGTGTTTGCCAGGAGGGCACTCCAACTAAGCAGTACTATTTTCATGAAGAGGCCTGAATCGAGATGCCCAATGCGGAAGAAGACAATGGAAGCAGATTTGATGGACGATACAAGCCTGCCAGAGAGGCTTTGAACGAACTTTGGGCACAGTTGCACAAGCAGTTCCAGTGCAATTGTATAAAGTAAATGTTAATTAAGTTCTCATTTGACTGAATTGCCATGGAAGAGGAAGTGGCTCCGCCTCTAGCATCCAAAAATGGTCCACCAGAAGTGAGTCTTTGTGCTACTATGTGTGTTCGGAGACCTGTCCCGAGAGAAGTAGAGAATAATAAGATGATGTTACAGCAACACCTTGACGACCTAATAAATATCGATATAGACCTAGATTCAGATTAACATGAGTCTTAGGTTATTGCCTACGTAATGGCAAAAGGAGGGGCTGAGGTCCTTTAATTCTCGAGACTGACTCCATTTTATATTGTGCCACCATTTTGTGTTGCCCTCACGTAGGCCTGTGAAGGTTGCCTGGCAAACAAAGTGGCCTGGCCTTCTTAGTCCATGTATACATTAACTAGGTTTCTTTCTGACTCTGGAATGAACTGTAAGAAACTGACCTCTTCACCTGAAACTGACCTCGCAAAGCCAATTTCCCTGATCGATCTTTGTCTGAGATTGCCAATCAATGTTCAGGACATCGTTAACTTTTAGTTTCCTTGCACATGCCTTATCTTGTTCATCATCTGTTACTGTTTCTTTTTTATGTTTCTTCATTACATGGGTTATGCTTTCAATTATAGGTTTGTCCGGCTTTTGGAGATTTAATTAAGGACATTCCTAATGATTAACTTTTGGGTTGGGATACTGTACATGTAATCATGCCATGCCCTGCAGTGCCATCTAAATCAGATTAACCTTTGTGAACTATGTAATTATAATGTTTTGCCATATCCTGCTAAAACCCCAAAGGCTACTCACCTGCTGACCCTCCAGATTTTCCATTTGTTTAGGAATGTAATTGGTACAACTCCCTTACATGCCTGGGGCAGGATAAAGAGTACATAAGACGTGAAGTAAGACCATTCTAGCAGACTGCCTCATTCAGTTGCTAAGGCTTCTGTGTGACATAGTCTCACCTTATTTGAGGTTAATAAAAATGTTCTTTTATATTTCAGCTTCATGCCCAAATTCTTTATTATTATGTTGTAATTCTATCTAGGGCCCTAATTCGATATTCCTGATGTATGCCCTTATGTGGCTATAATAAATAATAGGAATTGTAACAGAAGGGGGGAGAGAGAGGGTCAGTGGATTCAGTCTCCCTGAATGCATACATAAACAAAGTGGAATCCACTCAAGGTGGTGGTGATCCCTAAAGTGTTGGGGAAGCACACAGTGTTGTTTAAATGCCCCTCACACACCAACAGGCCCCTTGGTGTCATGCTTCATCATCGGGGCCTTCGCACCCCTCTACGGGATGCGGCGTGCTACGACTCGCGGATACGCAGGAGCACTTTGAAGTGGACTATGTGTGGGGGTGTGTGTGTATATAGGATCAAAAATGTGAGTGAGGTGAGGTGAAAGGTTAAAAAATACCTGGCACGTGGGAGGAAAAAATATTTAAATTTAATCCCCGGCTGGTATTGTTAAAAAGAAGTGCAGGGCGTGGTTAAATAGATACGAGTTAAGGTATCGAGAACCACTAGTAAAGTGTCAACATGTTTCGGAGGTCACAGCCTCCTTCTTCAGGACAAGGGTTATGCACTTACCCTCCCCTTACTCACATGCAGAATGTTAAAGTGTAGTTAAAAAATTACAAAATTACCACAATGTGTAATATTCCTAACAGTGTTTTAAGTGTTAGCGAATGCAGTTGCGCCCAGTTGGCGAAAGAACCTGCGAAAAGAAATGCATAGGTAAATACATGCAGATGTCACAGATCAATCAAATGGAGAAGAAGAAACCTTCTCTGAGTATCACCAGGTCAACCAAAAATAATGGGACCCTATGAGGTAAATGAAAAAGAAAAACACACAAGTGGACATAACAACACTGACACACACACATATAAAACACAGAATTACTCTCTGCTCTGATGGAAAGAGAGCACATAATAAGAAGGAAAAAGTCTTACTTAGAATTCTAAAATATAAGACCTCATGAGCCTAAGCGTATATTGGGGATCCCTCCTTCCTGCTTAGAAAGGACCTAAAAAAATTAATGAACGAGGTTCAGTTGGAAGAGAGGCATGTAATTCAATCTACCAGGCTACAAGATAATATTAGTCACTGACACCCAAAACTCACGGTTACTGCATAAGCAATTTGCCTGCCTTCCCTCAACGCGGCTCCGATGAAGTGAGCCTGTGTAGCGTCAGGGCCCTTATATATACTCCCCCTCTTAGTAATTGGTGATCGTTAATTAATTGATTGGGATCAGTGTATGCCCAAATACGGAGAAAGTAATCACCGGAGGTCCGGTGTTGCGCTCTCGGCGAACGCTAATGGCGCGCATGCGCACTACAGCCTATCCAATGCGCATGCGCGGCCGAAAGGGGCGACCGCGCATGCGCGAAGTAGACGCACTACTTATTATGCCGAGTAGGACATGAAGGAACAATCTACAGCGCTCCCGCCCCACTAGACACAGCGCGTGTTAGGGGCTTGACTCGGCTTGTAAAACGGGCAATTCTCTCACCTTGCAACAAGGAGGGCAAATCATGTCACCAGATGGGCACTCGACCCGCACAACACTGCAATATAGCAGGGCACAGTATACAGTAGTGTGCAGAATACAGCAATACATGTACCCCAGCGGTTATCCTAGGGGAATTAACGCATATAATAAATTTTAAGGGGGAAACTGACAGGATTGGTACACAGATTAATGTCAGTTGCAGGTTTCGGAGGCCATGTGCACGTGGTGAGGTGGTGACAGTAACCAAATAAACCAGATGCATCATGATTTTGGGTACAGACAAAGCAATATATCAGAGACAGTTACTATCTCAAGAGGCTCCAAGGGATGGAGTCATTCAGGCCCGTTGTGTCAGTCCCCAGCCTGAACACCCATCGTTGTTCCTTTTCCAGAAGGCCCACCTCTGAGGGTAACTGTTCAATAACAGTCCACTGCAGCTCATTTACACAGTGTTGGTGTTCAATAAAGTGGGTAGACATTTTGGTAGTGAGTTTCTTACATCTGATGTTACTTTTGTGTTCATTTAATCTCACTTTGACAGGTCTTGTTGTCATACCGACATATTCTTTTCCACAGGGGCACGTGATTAAATATACAACATTCTTGCTGTTGCAATTTGTGAACACACGTTGCTCCCATTGTGTCCCATTTGAGAAGGTCAAAGTCAAGCTTTTTTTAGTGAGGTGGCAGTTGTTGCAATTACCACAAGGATAATGACCACGTATGCCCTGAAGTCTTGTTTGATCCTTTTTAGTTGGGGGTGGTCTTGTGTGGACTAGCATGTCTCTCAGGTTCCTACCCCTTCTATGGGCAAACAATGGCTTCTCCAATGTCAGACCGCTACTCGTCAGAGTGCGCCAGTGTTTGTTCACCAACTTTGTGACCTGGTTGGTAACTGGACTATATGTGGTGACACATACTGTTCTTTTTTCGGCTGCCTCCCTCCGAGGATTATCCTCAAGGAGGGCCTCACGATTGTTGTTTCTCGCCCTCTTTGATGCTTTTCTGATTACAGTTTCAGGGTATTTTCTCTGTCTCAGTTTCATACTCAGATCCTTAGCCTGAGATTTATACTTGGCAATGTCACTGCAATTCCGCCGCAGACGCAGGAACTGTCCATAGGGAAGGTTCTCCCTCAGATGACGAGGGTGGAAGCTGTCAAATCTGAGGAGACAGTTCCTGGCCGTAGGTTTAAAATGTGTTTCTGTTTTAAGCACTCCTGCTTCGCAGTAGATGTTTAAATCCAAAAAGACCATGCTTTGGTTAGACATCTGGTGGGTAAATTTCAGGAAGGCATTTTGGTTGTTCAGCCAACCGGTAAAGTCAGTTACCGTAGTCATATCTCCTTCCCAAATGACCAAAATATCGTCTATATATCTCCGCCAGGTGAGAATCCTCGTCCTATATGGGTTGTCTGGGTGGAGGATTTTGGTGGACTCCAGGTGATGGACATATAGTCCAGCCAAGCTCGGGGCAAAAGTACTGCCCATACTGGTCCCGTGTTTTTGCCAGAAGAGGGTGCCCTCGTACTCGAAAAAGTTTTTGGTAAGGGCCAAAGAGATGCATTCCAGTACTACATTTCGTGGGGTATGGTATTTCCAGTTTGTAGAGTGTAGTACCTCCTCAATGATTTGTAAAGTCTCCTCATGTGGGAGACTCGTATAGAGGCTCTCCACATCCAGACTGAGGAGCATCTGAGAGCTGGGATCAAAAGTTTGGTTGTTTAACAATTGAAGTACTGCCTTCGTATCCTTCAAATATGTGTCAGTAGCCTGCACAATAGGTCTCAGGAAGGCATCCGCAAATTTAGACAACGGTTCCAGAATCGATGAGATACCGGAAACAATGGGGCGACCCGGAGGATTATCAAGGTTTTTGTGCACCTTGGGTATGGTGTAAAAATAAGGAGTCCGTGGGTTCTTCTGTATCAGAAACTCCGACTCTTTTTTGGTAATCCAATCATGGGCCAGTGCCTCTTCCACCATACCTCCTATTTGAACTCTCAGTGATTCAGTTGGATTTT
This sequence comes from Lissotriton helveticus, assembly GCF_964261635.1. NCBI lineage: Eukaryota > Metazoa > Chordata > Amphibia > Caudata > Salamandridae > Lissotriton > Lissotriton helveticus. Next base: position 1,588,785,486 of record NC_136068.1, on the reverse strand, counting down.
CAGTGAGGGTCTGATAGTTCCTATTATCAGAAAGGAGCCTCCTACATTCTTTGTCGTAGGCTAAGGTGGTTTGGATAACTACTGCGCCACCCTTATCCGCGGGTTTTATAATCAAGTTTTTATTCATCCTCAACTCCTTGATGGCCTCATTCTCCATTCTCGACATGTTCTGAAAAACCCTCTGTTTATTTTCAAGACATTTTAATTCTTGCATTATGGCTTTTTCGAAGGCCAGGACCTCGACCGGGAGTTGATTATCCAACGGTGTGAAAGTGGATCTCGGTTTTAAACCGGTGTCAGAGGTCTCAGTGGATAGTTCCCTATCTTTGAAAAAAGCCCGCAGTTTAATGGTTCTTATAAACTCCTGCATTTCCTTGTGCAATAAGAAAATGTCGGGTTTGTTTGTGGGGACATATCCCAAGCCTTTGTTCAGTACCTCCCTCTGTAGATCTGTGAGGGGCCAGGGAGTTATGTTAATAACTAGGTTCCCCTGCTGCTCGATGACGCCTGATTCGCCGTCATGCTCCTCGTCACCGCCCGTGGGTCTGCCTCCTCTGTGGGTTGCCAGTTGACGTTGTTGCCCTTCTTGTTCCGCCCTCTGCGGGATCCTTGGCCCCAGGATAAAAAAGGCTGTTGGTTCTGAGGGGCATTGGTTTGATCCGGGACCCATTGGGGATACATTTGTCCCATTTGTGGTGGTACAAACTGGTATTGTGGGAATTGGAAAGGCGGTTGATAAGGGTTAAATTGGGGTCCTTGGAAACCTCGCCAGCCTCTCTGGCGTGGAAATTGGGCCCTTTGCTGTCGGAAACCTCCCCGTTGTTTTCTTTGTTGGAAACCTCCAGACTTATTGCTAGAATTACTGCTATCAGAGTTGACACTGTTAGTATCACTTGAGTTATCCTTCATGACATAGTCAGCTCGGGTGTAGGGGTAGGCTCTTTCAGGGGTAAAGCGATCTTTATCTTTTTTGAATTTATTAAATTTGCTTTGTTTTAAGGTGGCCTCAAAATCCTTCATTTGTTGATTTAATTCCTCAAGGCCTTTTTTTAAATCTGCAGGGGAAATGAAAGCTTTAAGCTGTACTTCCAGTCTTTGGATCTCGACCTTTAATTCCACTGACTTTCTTGCGGCAGTTTGGACTATGAGTACCAGCCAATCCCTGGTACAATGCCAAGAGATGAGTGACCACGCCTTTTTAAAAACGAGGTCATCTTGGAAAATAAATGGTTCTGTCTTGACTAGTAGGCCTTGCGGGGCCATCTTACTCCGTAAGTATTCCCTCATAAGTAAGCCATGAAGGGCTGTCCTAATTTGCGTTTTTCGGACATTCATTAGTTCATCCCAATCAGCCACAGCAGGGCCAGGCTCACTGTTGCTAAGGCCTTCAAAAGGTTGGTCATCAGCCAAGATACGGTCGATGTCATCTTCACTAAAGGTCAATCCATGTTCATCCTCCATGTTGTAAAGTGAGGAGAGCAGGAAGAAATATGTAAAATTTTAAGTGTTTTTGTGTGTGTGTCTAGGTACGTCCAAAAGTGAAACTAAAGATGGGAAAGGGGCTCCCACAGCTGCACGCTGTCAATACACGAATTGTAACAGAAGGGGGGAGAGAGAGGGTCAGTGGATTCAGTCTCCCTGAATGCATACATAAACAAAGTGGAATCCACTCAAGGTGGTGGTGATCCCTAAAGTGTTGGGGAAGCACACAGTGTTGTTTAAATGCCCCTCACACACCAACAGGCCCCTTGGTGTCATGCTTCATCATCGGGGCCTTCGCACCCCTCTACGGGATGCGGCGTGCTACGACTCGCGGATACGCAGGAGCACTTTGAAGTGGACTATGTGTGGGGGTGTGTGTGTATATAGGATCAAAAATGTGAGTGAGGTGAGGTGAAAGGTTAAAAAATACCTGGCACGTGGGAGGAAAAAATATTTTAATTTAATCCCCGGCTGGTATTGTTAAAAAGAAGTGCAGGGCGTGGTTAAATAGATACGAGTTAAGGTATCGAGAACCACTAGTAAAGTGTCAACATGTTTCGGAGGTCACAGCCTCCTTCTTCAGGACAAGGGTTATGCACTTACCCTCCCCTTACTCACATGCAGAATGTTAAAGTGTAGTTAAAAAATTACACAATTACCACAATGTGTAATATTCCTAACAGTGTTTTAAGTGTTAGCGAATGCAGTTGCGCCCAGTTGGCGAAAGAACCTGCGAAAAGAAATGCATAGGTAAATACATGCAGATGTCACAGATCAATCAAATGGAGAAGAAGAAACCTTCTCTGAGTATCACCAGGTCAACCAAAAATAATGGGACCCTATGAGGTAAAAGAAAAAGAAAAACACACAAGTGGACATAACAACACTGACACACACACATATAAAACACAGAATTACTCTCTGCTCTGATGGAAAGAGAGCACATAATAAGAAGGAAAAAGTCTTACTTAGAATTCTAAAATATAAGACCTCATGAGCCTAAGCGTATATTGGGGATCCCTCCTTCCTGCTTAGAAAGGACCTAAAAAAATTAATGAACGAGGTTCAGTTGGAAGAGAGGCATGTAATTCAATCTACCAGGCTACAAGATAATATTAGTCACTGACACCCATAAACTCACGGTTACTGCATAAGCAATTTGCCTGCCTTCCCTCAACGCGGCTCCGATGAAGTGAGCCTGTGTAGCGTCAGGGCCCTTATATATACTCCCCCTCTTAGTAATTGGTGATCGTTAATTAATTGATTGGGATCAGTGTATGCCCAAATACGGAGAAAGTAATCACCGGAGGTCCGGTGTTGCGCTCTCGGCGAACGCTAATGGCGCGCATGCGCACTACAGCCTATCCAATGCGCATGCGCGGCCGAAAGGGGCGACCGCGCATGCGCGAAGTAGACGCACTACTTATTATGCCGAGTAGGACATGAAGGAACAATCTACAGCGCTCCCGCCCCACTAGACACAGCGCGTGTTAGGGGCTTGACTCGGCTTGTAAAACGGGCAATTCTCTCACCTTGCAACAAGGAGGGCAAATCATGTCACCAGATGGGCACTCGACCCGCACAACACTGCAATATAGCAGGGCACAGTATACAGTAGTGTGCAGAATACAGCAATACATGTACCCCAGCGGTTATCCTAGGGGAATTAACGCATATAATAAATTTTAAGGGGGAAACTGACAGGATTGGTACACAGATTAATGTCAGTTGCAGGTTTCGGAGGCCATGTGCACGTGGTGAGGTGGTGACAGTAACCAAATAAACCAGATGCATCATGATTTTGGGTACAGACAAAGCAATATATCAGAGACAGTTACTATCTCAAGAGGCTCCAAGGGATGGAGTCATTCAGGCCCGTTGTGTCAGTCCCCAGCCTGAACACCCATCGTTGTTCCTTTTCCAGAAGGCCCACCTCTGAGGGTAACTGTTCAATAACAGTCCACTGCAGCTCATTTACACAGTGTTGGTGTTCAATAAAGTGGGTAGACATTTTGGTAGTGAGTTTCTTACATCTGATGTTACTTTTGTGTTCATTTAATCTCACTTTGACAGGTCTTGTTGTCATACCGACATATTCTTTTCCACAGGGGCACGTGATTAAATATACAACATTCTTGCTGTTGCAATTTGTGAACACACGTTGCTCCCATTGTGTCCCATTTGAGAAGGTCAAAGTCAAGCTTTTTTTAGTGAGGTGGCAGTTGTTGCAATTACCACAAGGATAATGACCATGTATGCCCTGAAGTCTTGTTTGATCCTTTTTAGTTGGGGGTGGTCTTGTGTGGACTAGCATGTCTCTCAGGTTCCTACCCCTTCTATGGGCAAACAATGGCTTCTCCAATGTCAGACCGCTACTCGTCAGAGTGCGCCAGTGTTTGTTCACCAACTTTGTGACCTGGTTGGTAACTGGACTATATGTGGTGACACATACTGTTCTTTTTTCGGCTGCCTCCCTCCGAGGATTATCCTCAAGGAGGGCCTCACGATTGTTGTTTCTCGCCCTCTTTGATGCTTTTCTGATTACAGTTTCAGGGTATTTTCTCTGTCTCATGGGTGTCAGTGACTAATATTATCTTGTAGCCTGGTAGATTGAATTACATGCCTCTCTTCCAACTGAACCTCGTTCATTAATTTTTTTAGGTCCTTTCTAAGCAGGAAGGAGGGATCCCCAATATACGCTTAGGCTCATGAGGTCTTATATTTTAGAATTCTAAGTAAGACTTTTTCCTTCTTATTATGTGCTCTCTTTCCATCAGAGCAGAGAGTAATTCTGTGTTTTATATATGTGTGTGTGTCAGTGTTGTTATGTCCACTTGTGTGTTTTTCTTTTTCTTTTACCTCATAGGGTCCCATTATTTTTGGTTGACCTGGTGATACTCAGAGAAGGTTTCTTCTTCTCCATTTGATTGATCTGTGACATCTGCATGTATTTACCTATGCATTTCTTTTCGCAGGTTCTTTCGCCAACTGGGCGCAACTGCATTCGCTAACACTTAAAACACTGTTAGGAATATTACACATTGTGGTAATTTTGTAATTTTTTAACTACACTTTAACATTCTGCATGTGAGTAAGGGGAGGGTAAGTGCATAACCCTTGTCCTGAAGAAGGAGGCTGTGACCTCCGAAACATGTTGACACTTTACTAGTGGTTCTCGATACCTTAACTCGTATCTATTTAACCACGCCCTGCACTTCTTTTTAACAATACCAGCCGGGGATTAAATTAAAATATTTTTTCCTCCCACGTGCCAGGTATTTTTTAACCTTTCACCTCACCTCACTCACATTTTTGATCCTATATACACACACACCCCCACACATAGTCCACTTCAAAGTGCTCCTGCGTATCCGCGAGTCGTAGCACGCCGCATCCCGTAGAGGGGTGCGAAGGCCCCGATGATGAAGCATGACACCAAGGGGCCTGTTGGTGTGTGAGGGGCATTTAAACAACACTGTGTGCTTCCCCAACACTTTAGGGATCACCACCACCTTGAGTGGATTCCACTTTGTTTATGTATAATAAATAATATCCTTCTAAAGGCATAATAATCATATCCATATTTAGTAATAGCCCATGCAGTCCAAATACGGCAAGGCTACTCCCCTAGACTCCTAGAAAGTACAACGCGTTCTTTAAACAAACCATACCTCCAGCAGCCCGGGAAATCCCCCTGCTCTTGTTTTGATTTGCACAAGAACTCTTAGAGTCAGAAAGAACTGTTAGTTCTTGATGACGTCTTATGTCCAACCTTACGTCAAACCCGGCACCTTTCAGGTATAAATATACCAACATTGCCTTAAGCAAGCACACGGTGGTTTTGGAGCAGAGCGGCTATCTACTTGCCCGAGAGCCCAGCTGATGCGAGAGCCCACGGACGCCGCCCATCCCCGTTGATGCACTGAGAGAGACGCTGTCTTTTCTCCTGCCGAGAAATCCAGCTCCGGTGTTTCCAGATACCCTCGCGGGTTACTGGGATATCGAGTCCTGAGAGAGAGATACCAGACCTCCTGCTTTCTATTACCCAGGTACGGAGCTGACTAAACCCTTAAAGAGAATTCTTGATTCAGATTCCTTGGCAAAACCAACTTAACTTAAACTGGTACTTACTTACTCCTTCCCACGTATTAGGCTTAGGTCAGGTACACCGGGGTAGGCGTATTTAGAAGCACCAGTTGAGTACGTTAGTCAATGTATATGTGTATGTATATATTTTATCTACTTTAAAGTATCATATGGCTCAGAAACCATATCAATGCTTTTACAGTATTATTTTATAATACCCCTTTTACTGTACGCACTTTACTTTATACTGAGTATTGCAATTGTGGCAATTCATTTCTCTTGCATGAGAAAGAAGACTGCTCAATAAATAACACCTTTTATTGAAAACGCCCGTCTCTCTTTTCTCTGCACTCTGGTGAAACTAAGTATGCACACTTGACTGAGTAAAATAGCTGTCTATTGTTTTCACACGACTCTAGAGATACACTCTTATTCTGAGGGAGCAAAGTTGTCATGTTATATGGTTGGCAGAAGCTAATCCCTTCTTGTCTATCCAGGGAAGTTAAACCCCTCGTTGTTTATTCGAGAAAGTTTCTAGTGACCTCTGAGCTAGCTGGCAAAACTAATTAAGTCTAATATAGTCAGTAGAGACCTAGTCGACCTCAGTCCTACGTCTACACTGCTGTTTATATTATTCCAATGCGCAGAGCCTATTGGGAATATAGGAACCACACTACAATTGGTTTGAATGGACTAAGTATCAGTGAGACCCCTGAGAAGGAGTTCAGATTTCTTCACTGGCCGAACCCCTGTATGGAGGCAAATCATTCTCAGCTAGGATGCTATCACAGGCTTCCGCAAGTATTACCCATAAAGTACGTTTATAGGACACAATATTTCAATCTCCATTTGTATTTCTACATGATAAGCTCTATCAGTAGTATTTATGTGACCATCCTGTGTTACATTTGATTGTATTCACTCGCACTGAGATTCCCTGTTGGTTATATCGTATTCCCCGACGCTACAGGAGTAGCTGGCTGAACTAACCCGTTTCCAGGCTGAGAGGAGGAGGTGAGGAGGAAGAACACCAGCGTGGCCGCAGAGGAGGCGCGAGGCGTGGCTCCGGGACTGCGAGGCTCAGCTATCAGTTACATCAGCTGTTGCCTCTTCCCGTGCGAGCCGCGCCCCCTCCCAGTGCCCGCCCCCACCAAATCGCCTACAACCTCTCGCGACGCCCGCTACGCGGGCGCCACTCGCACTGAGATTCCCTGTTGGTTATATCGTATTCCCCGACGCTACAGGAGTAGCTGGCTGAACTAACCCGTTTCCAGGCTGAGAGGAGGAGGTGAGGAGGAAGAACACCAGCGTGGCCGCAGAGGAGGCGCGAGGCGTGGCTCCGGGACTGCGAGGCTCAGCTATCAGTTACATCAGCTGTTGCCTCTTCCCGTGCGAGCCGCGCCCCCTCCCAGTGCCCGCCCCCACCAAATCGCCTACAACCTCTCGCGAAGCCCGCTACGCGGGCGCCACTCGCACTGAGATTCCCTGTTGGTTATATCGTATTCCCCGACGCTACAGGAGTAGCTGGCTGAACTAACCCGTTTCCAGGCTGAGAGGAGGAGGTGAGGAGGAAGAACACCAGCGTGGCCGCAGAGGAGGCGCGAGGCGTGGCTCCGGGACTGCGAGGCTCAGCTATCAGTTACATCAGCTGTTGCCTCTTCCCGTGCGAGCCGCGCCCCCTCCCAGTGCCACGCCCCCTCTCACCGAATAACCATTTAACTGCATTACTAACGCGCATTGCGGGACGCGCGCGGGTCGGAGCCCGGGGCGAAGCCCGGGCCAAGGGCGGGCCCGTTGTTGCCCGTTAGTGCCCGGTAGAGACCGGACCGGGCCATCTCTCTTAGACCGTCAACTCGGTAACAAACAACATGGCCCCCAAAACCAGAAGCACCTCTAAACCCAAATCGAAGTCCAAACACGCGCAGGAGGTAGCACAGGTAACAGGCCCCATTGACCTATTTATATCGCGGGTAAATGAAACAATAAATCAAAGTATAGCCCTCATGGAAAAGAGGGTTTCATTGGACCTCACGATCGCTAATGCCAAGCGTTCATCACTTGGCGCCATAGCGAATGCTGCTTCTCCTATTAACCCGACCTCTCATAACAGTTCACTTCCAGTACTCCCTTTAACCACGGAATTCAACACTGTTCCTTCTGAAGTTGACTTGTCAGTTACTCATTCTGAGTTGGAATCCTCATCATTATCATCAGAAGATTTGGAAGCAACTCCTGATCTAGCTGGCTGTCAATCGCAAGGTGATACTTTAACTCACGACAACCTACCCCAGCACGACGTACGGGAAAGGGCAACATCAGAAACCCGACTACCATGCAGCGGAAAAACACAAAACTTACCTGTGAACAACTCAAACTCTTCATGTTCCAATAGCATACTACACATTCCTGACTACACTCTTCCGCACAAGCCGATATCAAACATCAACAATCAAACTGAGCAATGTAGAACCTGTAGCATTACAACCCAAGTGTTAACTACCACCAAAGACCTACTTTACCAATATCTGAAACCCATCCAGCTGAGTATAAGAAATCTCGAGGCTCAATTAACGATAATATCAGCTACTCTCTTAGACTCAAACACCAGGATAGATGTAAAGGGTCAGCGAAACACCACACACCCACCAAAAAAGCAATACCAGAAACAAAATCAGAAAGTAGCTAATCCCACAAATACAATACATACAGTACAAACGAACCCCAATTCACCGTTAATCACGCCCAAATCAAACACAAACACATCTCACCCCCAGCAGGTGAAACCAATATTGCAGAAGTCACCACAACAAAGCAAAGGGCAACAGATAGATACTAAAAGTAAGGCTGAGTCACAAAGCTCATGTCCAGCACAAAAACTAGATTCTAGCAGAATTCCCCAGGAGAAACCCGTCTCTCAGCCCACGATTTCCCTACCACTCCAAAAAACACCAAAGATCACACCGGTAACCACCCCGAAAAAACATCCTGCAGTTAGACGCCCTGCCCATCTGCCCCCTGAAGCTACTCCCTATACAATAGTCTTAACAGGAGTACCCGAGTTAGTAGATGACACCCCAGAAACCGCATGGTCACTTAAAAACAAGGCCATGCAGTGGCTTAGCATAAATAGACCCCTTGAATCCCACCTATCAGGAGGGATCATATCAGCACGCAGGGTAGCCTGGATAGGCAAAACCAAGAAATCAATACGCGGTGATTGCATAATAGTAACCTGCAAAGATCCCGCAACGGTTGATTATATTTGTGCCTGGCCACAACTCGAGAAAAAAGGAGGAGTAGACGCTTGTCACCTTTCTCAGTTCTACCCCCCAATGAAACAACAATTCAACCTCCCTCCCTGGGAATGGCACCATCTTCCCAAAGCCCGTCGAAATCAGGTTCCATGGCGTCAAACACCGTGGAATCGGCGGGACTTCCCTTGTGAGTACCCAGATAGGGGAGGACCAAGAGAAAGGTATGTTGATACCCAAGTCCCATATTGGCAGGATAGATCTTATCCCGCATATGAAGACTGGCAGGGCTTCCCAACCAACAACCGCTACGAGTGTCTCGACATGATCGATTGACCATCCACGGTCGATCTGAATCAACCTACAGTTGCCTTTCATTACTCAGCTGATGTTCCACATTCCCTAGCCCCAAATAAGTATCAGAAAACTCCACCTGAACAGCTTGAGCTGGCAGAGTCTTTTATGACTCAACAAAACAGTCTCTTAACCCCCTGTCCCTCAGAGATCTCGGTCACGAGCGCAAGTCTACTAACTGAGCAACCCGCAACTACTGAAATCACAACCAGTGGCAAAATCACTTCTGCCATCCCAACAACCAACGAGGCCACTGCCGTAGGTATAGCCTTTTGGAATGTTGCGGGCTTAGCCAGCAAAATCACATGTCCTCAGTGGCTGGAAATAGCACGAAGCCATCAAATCTTGTGCTTACAAGAGACCTGGCGTCTATCCCCCCTCCATCTACCGGGATACAAGACATTTTTCACCAAAGCAACGCCAAGCACAATGGGAAGACCCAAAGGTGGTCTTATGATATACTTCTCTAACATTCTAGCAGCCACGGTAAAATTAATAAAAGAAACATCTGCCTTCCAGATCATCCAAATGACATATCCCACTACTGCATCAAGGTATATCTATATACTTATTAATTATTATAATAACACAGGTACCCAGGATTGCTGCACAAACTTGGAAGAAATGGTGGCCCATATATTCACACTGCAAAATTCGAATCCAAGTGCAACAATAAAACTCATTTGGGGAGGAGACTTTAACCAGCCAATATGCCCAAACCACAAAACTGGAACTTGTGGCCTACTATCTGTATTTGGTAATCCGGTCCCTCATTTTGCACACTCACAAAGTGGAAACAAGCTGAACGAAATTTTATTTACCCTGGATTTAGACTTTGTAAATGAGCTGGTGGACCCGGTACAGGAATTTCAACCCACCTTCCATGGGAGAGGTTGCACATCTACTATCGATTTCATCCTAGCCTCAAACACGTGTAAAAACACGTTACTAAACTATAAAGTAGGGTCGACCCCGATCAGCGACCACTATCCCTTAAGCGTGGAGATCATAATGGAGAAAGCAGGTCCTCCTATAACGAGAACGAGCTCCCTCGATCAGCAAACAATAACATTAAGGAAAAGGAACGGTTTTGCAATTAAATGGGCCAAAGTCGACCCTGAGACGACTACGCAAAGGATACTCGAAAAAACGCTCCCCTGGCAAAGGGACTGTCTGTCCGCAGAAGCTTCTCCTGAACTAATCATCGCCTCCTTCCACAACATACAAGGGGCCATAAGAGACGAACTAGTTAAATATAGGGCAAACAAACCTACATCCCAAACCAACAGATGGTTTAACTCGGACTGCACAAAAGCCCTTTCAGCTTTAAAAGAAGCTCTTCGGCAGAAGCCAAGAGACGTCCAACTAATCTCATCCCGGAGGAAACTGTATAATGAAACAAGGAAAGAACGTAGGCGTCAGATCAAGAGAGACCTTTGGTGCCAACTGCACGAGAGCGCTTTAAAAAAGGACAGCACCACTTTTTGGCAGACCATTAGATCACCCTTCCTGGAAAATGACACCGATCCAAACCATCTCGACGTCGCAGTGTCAGAGAATGAATGGGTCCTTCACTACACAAAAATTTTCGGCCCGGCATCTGACACACCCCAAACAGAGCACGTGGCCGAGGCAGAAACCCATTTTCTTCCAATCAACTTACGCTTCACAGTCACTGAGGTCAGAAAAGCAATTCGAGCCTCAAAAACCGGCAAGGCTCCCGGCCCGGACGGGGTACCTATGGACCTGTTCCTGCACAACAGTGACTACTGGTCATTAATAATAACCCGGGTAATGACCGCAGTCGCTCAAGTCGGTCTCCTCCCCTCGTGGTCGTCATCTACTCTCTTGCCAATATTTAAGAAGGGGGACCGAAACGACCCAGCGTGCTACCGGCCGATCTCGCTTCTGGATTCTACGGGCAAGATTGCAGGCCGACTACTTTTGGACCGCTTACAAACTTGGGCCAAGGCAAACAACATCTTTACGGATCTGCAATACGGCTTCCAGAAGGGACTCGGCACGGTGGAGCAAGCCCTAAACCTGACGCTCTTGGCTGGGAAATATGCCCACGCAAAAGCAGGGAAGATCTATCTGGTCTATGTAGACCTGAGCGCGGCTTTCGACTGTGTTCAGCATGCCAAATTGTGGGAAATCATGTCGAATCTCGGAGTAGATCCAGAGATACTGGCCTTTCTCAGGGGCCTATACACCAACGCAGAAGGCCGAGTGCGCTACGGCATTGGCGGCGACATATCGCGCCCCTTCAAAATCACGCGAGGAGTCAGGCAGGGGTGTGTACTGGCTCCCTTCCTATTCAACTTATACACCAACGGGATTGAGGAAGCAATGTTGGCAGGGAGCCAGGACCTTCCGCAAATAGCTCGTCGCCCTATACCCATTCTACTCTACGCCGACGACTCGGTCATCCTGGCCCGAACAGCCAACCAGTTACAACGACAGCTGGCCAAATATGTGACGTTCATGGACTCATTGGGACTAAAAGTAAACACAAAGAAAACATTCACAATGTCCATAGGACCCAAACCAGGGAACACAAAATCCATATTTATAAACAACACTAAGCTGGAAAAAACGTCAGTATATCCATATCTGGGCATACTTGTCGACGATTCAATGAATTGGCGAAAAGCTATAGAAGCCAGAAACCTTAACTTTCGTCGAGCAACATCTGCACTTTGCGCTTTCTCCAGAAAATTAGGCAAACCGGCTCCGTCAGAACTTATAACTTTATACTACGCAAAATGCCATAGCGTGGCGAGTTACGGAGCAGGCATCTGGGGTTATGGGTGCATTAAGCAACTACAGGCTACGGAAAATGCCTTTATTAAATACGTACTGGCTCTCCCCCAAAGCTCTCCAATATTAGCATCTCATCGAGAGCTAGGGATGGAATTTGTTACAGACACCATTCGCTGTCAACCTCTCATCTTATGGCATCGCATATGGTGCAATCCAGAAAGCCACGTATCACGCGCCCTCATCACAGACTGTCTTAGCCTAACTCACTGGAGAAAAATTCCCTGGCTTAACTACGTTTTTAAATTTTTTCAAGATCTTAAACGTGAGCAATACTTTTCTGATCCATCCTCGATTGAAGATTTATCTAAGAAACAGCTGAAAGAACTGTGTCTAGGCCATTTGAGAGAACTCCGGAATCAAGCAGAGATAGTGAAAACACTAAATGAAAAAATCTCTAAATTGCAATCGGAGAAGCTGATACAGCCTTACCTCACATTCTTTCTTTCGAATCATGAAAAGTTCCTATTGACTAGACTCCGGTTTGATCTCTTCTTTCGCCTGGTCTCATTTCCAGAACAGAATAACTGGTCACGGATCTTGAACTGTTGTCCTTGCGATGGGCTTTCCAAGCAGTCAACGGTCCACGTCATACTATTCTGTAAATACTACAGTGTGGCCAGGAAAAAATGGATTCTTCCCCTTCTGCGACTAAGTGGCCTTAGAAACACATATCCGGCGCTTGCCTATTTACAGTCACCGGCAAACCTGCATGAAGCCAAAATGATAGTGATTTTTTTAAAAATAGTAACAAGAATTCGATCGAAAATTGTTTTATAAGATGTAAACTCTAAAACGTAAACACCAGTACAAAAATGATGGTTCCTTTTAAGTTGTACTTTTTATGATTATGTAAATTTTTGATAATCGAATAAAAGTTTATGAATGAATGAATGAATGATTGTATTCATGAGTAGGAGCCGTGACTACATGCTCTTGGAAAGTCTGACAAACGATTGTTATCTCCACAGTGCTAACCATAGGTGCCACTGCCCATGTCACATTCTCCAGAAAGACTCTTGTTCTCCGAGACATGTTTTTACTTTTTAGTGATCAAAGTTCACACTGTGTTCGGTATCACAAGACTGTCTATTTTCAGCTTTCTTGTCTCTTCTAAGATACTCAGTTCAGCTGCTATCTTTAAAATGATATCCTTCTCCACCGAAATCCTGGCATCTGTGATTTCTGTTGGGACTTCTGTTTCTTTTTTACTTTAGGCATTTTACCTTTCAACTCTCCTTCTACCTCAGCCTCAGGCTTGAGTTCAGATTTTAAAAGATGGCTACCTAATGGCATCTCGCCTATAGAAGTATATATTTTTAAAATAATTTTAGGCATGTCTTGTTCCTGCTCATGTGGTGCTGTGGTAGCAAGACACTGGTTTATGGCCAATAAATAGCTTTCCATGAATGTTACTAAGAATTATTGAGGAGACTGCCTTAGTGTTGCTCAGCCATTTCATAACCAAAACTACCTACAGAGCAACCCCATGTTAATTTTGTGTTTGTTTTAGAGCATTTCCTAATACTCAAATTGATTGTCTATATACTAATAAAACACAAAGTCAATGTTCTATGTTTGTTTTGGGCAATGTGTGAGGGTGGACTGCTTTTATATTAGGGCTTTATTACGATGGCGGTCGGTTGGACTGCCGATCGCTATCGCAGCGGTCAGGAAACAGCCTGACAAGCATGCGGTGGTCCGAACGCTGTATTATGATTTGACAACTGTGCTGGGGGTTGGAAAGTTGTCCATACCACGGCGTCTTGCGCAGCAGCACAAGCCATCTTGGTATGGAGCGCCTCCTGCACATCCATGCACTGTGTGCCATGCACCACCCCATGCATAGCACACGGTGCATTGAGGTGAGTGGGGGCCCTGCATGTGCACCAGGGGCCACTTTACAGTAGCCCACAACGGACTGGGCCCCCAAATCCCATTTCCGACAGTCTTTTCATGGCAATCTTCCCAGAAAAAGGCTGTCAGAAAGGGACATCGTAATCCCGATAGTGGTGCCTGGCTCAGCACCGCCCCTATTCAGGAATATGATTCCAACTGCCGTCCCGTCAGGATCACTGATTCTGGTGGAGGCAGCGGTCTTTCCCCCATTTTCTATGGGTCTGACCACGGCATTATAATCTGGCAGTCGGACCGAAAGGCTGTCGGCAATCGGATCGGTGTGTGGTCCGACCGCCAGCGTAATAAGGTCCTTATTCGTTTCGTTTCGTTTGAAAAGCTTTATTTCGGTACATTGACCATAAAAGCATCACAAAATTGAATAAAGCATATAAAATTACCACAGGAATCAAGAAACATTGGTACAATTTTACATCCAGTCGCCATAGCATAAACAGTTGGAATAAAGTGCCGGTGCAAATAATCAGTTGTTTTACATAAGGAAAGATTAAAAACCATACTAAAACCCACTAAGGGTAATAAATAATTTGTAAAACAGGAGCAGAAGCTCTTTTTTTTTTTTTAACACAGTTAAAAGTTATTTACCACGGGTCAAAAAGTGTTAGCAGGCCTGGGCAGACCGTATAATACGTTCGGCCACTAACAGGAAGGCTCCAAAAACCTCCTCCTCATGCACCACATTGAGAGTAAAAAGCGGGAAACTGAGTAAACTATTGGGAGGTGCAGCTCAGTTTTCAATATTCTATAGGCCTCGCTAAAGTGTCTTGTGCCCAAGTTCTTACAGATTTGCACAAGCCAGCGTCTTCTTGGCGACCTATAGGAATCACATTGGAAGAAAACATGCACCTCTGTTTCATCCACTAGACCACAAGCAGGGCATTCAATCATTACCTGTCCCCCCCATTTTTTAACATACGATCGTAGGGGGAGGCACCCATGCCTAAACTGTAGAAACAATTTTCTTGCCAAGACTGGTTGGATGCTCTCCAGGATGGACTCTGCCTGGTAAGTAATTTTGATTGTAAGGAAATCATTTGTGAGCCGTCCAAATGAGGAGCTATGCATCATCTTGGACAGCCGGTATTCCCTATAGGCGGTCACCAGTGTATTTCTACTTAATGATTGTGACACGGTTTGGGGCTCATCCCACAGGTCAACTCGTCCCAGTTTCACACATAGCGCCTTAAGGTGTCTCAGCCAGGGTATCTTGCCCACCCCGTTCAGCCCCAATATCTCAGTTAGTTCCTCACTATACGGGGCTAACTCGGGAGTGCTCCACAAGCGTCTCCAGAAGGTTAATGGTCTAAGTGCAGCATCCTCGGCAATGGGTCTGATTGCTAGGTCCATTCTCAACGGGATCAATGGTGTGCTTTTGGGGAGGCTAAGAAGCTGCCTAATGAACGCGTTCTCAGTGCGTTCAAGGGATGAAAGTGCACAGTGGCCCCAAATTTCTGCACCATATAACGCAGCACTTCTTGCCTGTGCCCTATAAGCTTCCATGGGTGCATAGACCTGCTTATATGTTGCCCCCTTGAAGAATTTGTAGATGCCTCCCGACACCTGGGTGAGCTTCAAGTTACCCTTATTGATCTGCGCTCCCCAGTCCATTCACTCCGTCCGGGTAATGCCATGGTAGTCGAACACCACCACTCTTTCAAGGGGTTGGCCCCCCCAGGGTTGGATTGCTGCATGTGCTTTTGCCACCATTAAAGACCATGTATTTGGTCTTCTGAAGATTTATCTCCAGGCTCCGATGTTTGCAGAAGACAACAAAGTTGTCGAGCGTCCTCTGGATGCCCATTGGGGACTTAGCGAGCAACAAGGTGTCGTCTGCAAACATCAGGGCAGGGACACCATGCCCTGCCAGTTTGGGGGCATCAATGTTAGGGCCTTTATTGAGATCGTCTATAAGCCCATTAACGAATAGGGCAAAGAGTGTTGGGGCCAAGACACATCCCTGGCGGACTCCTCGCTTAACTGTGATTGGGGAGGTTAGATTGCCATATTTGCCGTACCTGATTTGAGCATAATTGCCCTCATGCAGGCGGGTAAACAAGTGGCAAAGGTAATCCGGGACCCCCATCTCCAGGAGGATCGACCACAGCTTCTCTCTGGGGACCAGGTCGAACGCAGATTTCAGATCCACAAAGATTAGGTACAGAGTGCCACTCTCTATACTCACGGTCTTCCAGTGAATCATTTGTAATCTGAAAATCTGGTCGACCGTAGATACCCGTGCTCTAAACCCAGCCTGGAGAGGTGTTAGTATGTTGTGTTCCTCCATCCATCCATGTAAGCGCTCAAGGAGAACGCGAGCAGAGATTTTTTGAGTTACATCCAAAAGACTTATGGGCCGGTAATTCACTGGCAGAAGTGGGGACCCTTTTTTAAAAATGGGTATTATTTCAGCCCCAGCCCACGTAGGGGGCATGGGGATACCCTCCAGTAAGGCATTAAAAAACAAAGTAAGATATGGACCCCAAACTGGGACTTCGCTGTGAAAAAGATCTCCAGGTATCTTACCCAGCCCTGGTGCTTTATTCGGGGCTATTTTATCCAGTGCAAACTTAACTTCACTTAGTTGAATACGTGACCCAGTGACCCCTCTTGCTTCTTCATGCCCTCCCTCCCTTGTATTATAGGAGCCATTAACTGGTGAAGCATAAAGGGGTTCAAAGTGAGCAACCCAGACATCCTCACTAATATTTGGCTCGATGACTGGTTTGTGGTTCCTAGTACCCTCGTTGACCAAATTCCAGAAAGCTCCAAGATCCCGTGCTAGCAGGGCTGCCCTGATGTCTTCCCACTTCTGGTTTTCCCAGCATTTTTTGGCCTGTTTCAATTCCCAAGTATAGGCGGCCCGTGCTTCCAACAGATCTATCCTTGAATTACTCTTAATTGCATTCAATAAATTTTGCTTAGCAACTCTACAGTTACTATTATACCATTGATGACTAGGTTTGGGCTTTTCCCTTAGTTTAGTATGGTTAACAAAAAAGGGAGCCAAAGTATCCATTAATTCTTTATGGTTTTCACAGATGATTAAATTGGAGTCCATGGAACTGGATTGGGTCGCTAGGCAATCTGCTTTTGCAAAAAAAGGGAGTGCAGTCTGATACAGGCTGGCCAGTTTTTCTTGAGAGAGTATGAGGTCCCCCCCAACGTACCCTTTTCCCTCTGTTTACTTGGGCTAGGGCAGGGACTACGTTCCCAGGTGTTAAAGCATGAATTTTGCCCGTTAATAGGCAGATGTTTATATGCAGGGCGTTATGGTCACTATCGCTACGGGGACAGATATCGAATTCAAGGACTCTATCCCAGCTACCAGTATCAACAAGGATATAATCGATAATTGATGTAGATCCTAATCTATTAAATGTGATGTTGGAGGCACTACCTGCCGGGAACCGGCCATTGCAAGCCCGGAGTGAAAATTTTAAACAAAGGGCATTTGCTTGCAATGCTAGTGGGGTCCAGACATTGACAGGCGGAAGACTAGATTCTGGGATTGACCAATAATAGTCTTCATCATGCAGAGTGTCAGGTGCCAGACCCTTAAGGGGTTCGAATTGGGTGTTAAGATCGGCACCAATGATCATCCTGGTGTTGGGGGGAATTGTTTCTAGAAAGGCAGACAATGCGTCCAAAGTTAAAGAGATTGCACCTCTTGCGACAGGTCGGGAACAGACATTGATCAGGGCAACAGGTTGTTCGTCAGGCGAGGTAAGGACCACACACAAAATGTCCATGGACTGGGTATCTAATTCTTTAGCCTCGCATCCTAAGTGCGTGCCAACCCAGGTAGACAGGCCTCCTGACGGTCGCCCCTTGCCCAGGTGGGTAGCTGGTTTGTCAAATGTGGCAAAGCCCATACTAACAGGCTTGGATCTAGCCCAAGTCTCTTGGAACATACATGCATCAAACTGTTCGATAAATAAACACCACTCAGGATTGTTCAATTTAGATGGAAGGCCCGCCACATTCCATGACAACACACTAAGGGCAGGGTTAGCTATAGGTCCCCCCCTCTATCCACAAACTTGGAGGTTGTGTCGCTGGGACAGCTGGGGCACAGATCCCATGGCTGGCAACAGGGGTAGTTCCCTTTACTGGTGACTGCAAACCAATCAGTCAATCGTTTTGGTCAAGGGAACATAATAACTCGTACCTGTTACTTAGAGAAATAGGGCCAGTGGGTTCGCTTTGGGGGAGGGCGTTCTGCATTTAAAATGGTGCTAGTGTTAGGGGGGGATAAAAGTACCCCAGTGGAAGGACATTGACGTGATCACGGTTAATTAGAACTGAACCAGTTTGCCTTAGTATATGATTCACCAGTTTGGGGGAGCCAAAGTTAACCACCACACGATCACCAATCATAGTTTTCTTAGTTTTCCCTACCCAGGGAACCCGTCTCACCATTTTGAAATTGTCAAACAGGTGCTCACCCAGAACGGTTTTATTGCTTAAGAAATAGAGCACCTTGTTTTTCAGGGTGGACCAGTGTTCAACTTTCCCATCTTCTAATTTTGGGACATTTGCCAAAATGATGGTGTAGGGCATGACTCTGGGGGGAGATGTAGCGGAGGATCTGAGGGGGGTGCCTGGTCCGGGGGATATAGTCTGCCAACTGGGCCAACAGGGCCCAAGTTGGCTCCTCACTTAGTTCTCATTGTGTTTGGAGCTGTGAGCGGAGCATTAATAGCTCTAGCCTGAGTGACAGTAGTTAAGGTGGCGGTTACCCGGTCTGTTAGATTTGGCAGAATGTGTTCAAACAAGGTACTTCAGGTGGTTTAGGGGTAACTAATGGTGCTACCTGCTGTTGTAATTTGGTTTCGATAGTGGAAAGTCTGTTACCTATTTCTTCAAGTTTAGTGAAAACAGGGGAAATAAGTGCCTTTAGCCTGCCCTTGATGTAGTCCATTAGGTCAGGCAAGTTCCCCTCTGGGTTAGGTGTATTGGGCACTATCCCTCTTGCATTGCTTGTAATTGTACTTGGGGAAGGCAAGTTCGGCCCCTTCAGCAAAGTTAGTGGCAATGCCCCCTCTGTATACCCCACCAGGGGTGGCAGCAGCTCGAGAAGCAAGGAGCACTTCTGACGATGCGGGACCCGCGGCAGCGGGTCCGGCGAGAGGTTATGAGGTGCCGGTGAGTGTGGGGGCTGGCCTCCTCGCAGGTGTTGTCATGCATGGGCTCCTGGTCCCTGGAGTCCCGTGCGGCGCGTTGGGGAAGGCAAGTTCGGCCCCTTCAGCAAAGTTAGTGGCAATACCCCCTCTGTATACCCCACCAGGGGCGGCACCAGCTCGAGAAGCAAGGAGCACTTCCGACGATGCGGGACCTTATTTGTTTTGTTAGCAATCCAAAATAGTATTTTGTCCTGCTTTTGCGGGTGCTTTGCCATTTGCAGAATTTATAGTTTGCACACAAATTAACTGTTGAGGAGGTCCATGTGCAACTACTGCAGTCTCAGCAGTTATTGCAAAATACGTTGATTCAATGTTCCCAACTTCATACATCGCATCAAAGCGCTGCATAGGAGGACTCTCCCAGTCTCACAGAGTTCCTGGAATCAGAAAGTAGTGTTGGAGTGAGCAGAAACCACCTGCATATTTTTTAGTCAATGTATCAGTTCATGTTCTATCTATTTGAAATAACTCTGAGGTTGAGCTTGGACTAGCATTTTCGAAGTGCAGGTCACCATGAGTGCGGGCCTCCTGGAGGCTCACATCTCGATCTCTATAGTTAAATATTATGGCTATTTTAGTGTGTTGAGGGGCACCCGGCTAAAGCGGAGGGAGGGCAATGCCCTGTGTGCCCTCTCAATCGAGAATACATTGGATAGTCTCTTTAGAAAGAGGGTGTTAAAGATCAGATCCTCCAGGAAGAGATCCACACTAGACCCCTCCCCCCTCCAGGATCCCCACCACTCTGATGTTGTTTCTCCTGGCCCATACCTCCTGATCCTCCAGTCTGGCAGTGATAATTGCGTTCTGCTTTGTCAGAGTTTGGACTGCTCCTCCAGTTTCTTGATCGTTGAGTGTAGGCCATTTATTTGGGACTCCACCGTTTTATCTTTCTCAGATATGTTGAGGAAATCTGTTTGTAGGTGATTAACATCAATCATGACAGCATCCAATTTTGGCTTTATCCAGCCCCGCAGGTCCTGGATTGCAACCAATATTTCCTGCAAGGAGGGTTCATCCACAGGCCGAGGCTCTTGCCCATTACCACTATCCACACTCCGAGTTGCTTGGCTGGGAGCGACCATCACTATGGCGTACTTATTGAGTTTATTCAATTCATAATTTTGGGACTGCGATTCCTGACCACGTCTCATGGCTCCCAACCCCATACCTCTACACAGCAACTGCCGCTGTCCTAACATTTCCACTTGTCCAACTGTCTGTGGGAACCTCCCGAGGCTACAATGTCTGTCTGCAGGTACGGTGCATGAAGTTGCCACAGGGAGCAAGCATTCTTCACTTTTGCCCCACTAGTAACTTCCCCGATCTGGGTGGACATCAGCACCAGACAGGTCCCTTGCTCTATGCGGCGGGGAATGCCTCAGTTCCTGTCCCCTTTCACCTCTGCCTGCAACATTTGTTTGTCGGCCCTCCCGCTTCCCCGCCCTGGGATCTCACTGCTGCCAGTCAAAGCAGAGCGGGAGGTCGCCCGTATATGTTTATGCAGGGGCGCGAGCCTCATTGTCATACTATGTAGGATGATAACCCTTGAGGTCTCCAATTTTTTTTACCCCTGTGGGGGTTGGTAGTGGGCTTTTACCAGTCCATTTGCTGGTCCCCCTATGCCTGATGCTGGCTATATCACTCAACACCAGGGAGAAGCAAGGATGGAGTACGTCTACCTTGTTTGTCATGTGAAGGGGGAGCCTCCACAGTCTCCCCCGCTGATTCCGGCGAGTCTGTGGAGACTGTGGAGACAAGGCCTCAGTGCCAACCCGTAACTGAGGCTGGCTTCCTCGCGCTCTACCTCATGCACCAGCCCTCTCAATACCCCAACAGAGCGCATCAGCTTTTTTGCTGCTAGTCGGCTTCTGTTATGCCACCCTGGGTGTATTGCCGCAGGCCCCCTTTCCCCAGGCCCGACCCGGCCCAACAACAGGCCTCAATGTCTTCTCGCCGCAGTCTCCGCCAGTCTGATCGCCCGCACTGGTATGCGTGCCACTTCTCCCCACAGAGTGCTCTCACATCCATATCATGGCGGGCACCAGGTAGGCGATTATAGTTGCCTGTGAGAAACCCTGAGCTCCCCTGTCACAGTTCAGATATCCACTCTGCCTTCCACCATTTTACAGCGCTCTGTGAGGCTCCTGAGCCCCAGTCGTTTATGTCTGGTTTTTGCTGTCATACGTCAGGGGCATCTGGACTCTCAGCAAGTCTTAAATCAGCTGGCACTAGTTGGATTATGAATGGATGGTGGGGTATTTAATCTCTGGCAGCTACAGAACCTGTCTCAGTGTGCGGCCATCTTGGTTGGCAGTTAGCCACACTCCCATAAATTGTATTTAAAAAGTTTTGTGCTGTATATTTTTGTGTAATTTTGTTCCACTGTTTTCCATTTTTTAGTACATTAATACATTTGAAAAGTATTTTTTAACATAATTTGTGCAGATATTGTTTAGTATATATTAAATAATTGTATATTTTTAAATATTATTATTTAATTTACTCTTTACATTATTTCACATATTTTTAAAACATATTTTACATGTTTTACATTTTTTAAACATTTAAAAAAATGTTTAACATTTTAAAAACCTTTTTTCATATATTTCTATTGTTTTGTATGAGGAGATAGTCTCGTTTTTTTAAATTTCATTTAGTGGCCATTTTGTTAGCACTGCTTTCCATTTTTACATCTATAAGGATGCAGCGGTAAGGTGCTGCTGTTCATCAGAACCGGCAGCACCTTTTTAAAGGTTTTTTGAAAGTTTTGAGAGTAGTGGGTATATAAGATTTAAGATTGAGTTGAAGGCTTTAGTTATAGTGGTGGTTTGTTTTGTGTAAATTTAGTTTTATTTGTTGCAGTGTCGTTCACTGGTGTGTTGCCCTGAGTGTAGGTAGAGTTTGTTAGCAATATTCTATTATGTTATATCATGCTAGCAGCCCGCCCCGACGTTGTCCGGGGCAGAAATAGAATGTGTGCAAAGGGTTGTAAGGGGGCAGCACCGCTGCAGGAGACGTGCAGCAGAGCGGCCAGCACCGGGAGCAGCAGAGCCGGGGAAGGAGCGGACTGTAATCCGGAAGAGCCGTGAGGGGCGGAGGAGGGAGCGCGGCTGAGAGCCGGGGGGAGCGAGCGGGGCCGAGGACAGGCAGCGGATGATGCGGCTGAAGGTGGGCTTCGTCCTGCGCAGTGTGCTGGTGATCGGCACGTACCTGGGGCTGGTGCTGCTCTGGGCTTCCATGTCCCCCAAGGTGACGGACGAGAGTGGGTGAGTGCAGCATGGCGATGCAGCGAAGGGGGCTCTGGGAAACTGGATCTTGGACCGCCGGAGAGCCGGTGAGTGCAGCATGGTGAGGCAGCGAAGGGGGCTCTGAAAAACCGGATCTTGGACCACCAGAGAGCGTGTGAGTGCAGCATGGCGTCGCAGCGAAGGAGGCTCTGGGAAACCGGATCTTGGACCGCCGGGCGCGCTGAAGCTGGGCCCCCAGCGTTTGCACACGATATGATGGCATGAAGGGCAGAACGTACCACACGCCCCCAGCGTTTGTCACGCCCCAGCACACACGCCCACAGCACAACGCATACACGCCCCCAAGGGACCACTTTGCTGGCACGGGTCTTTTACCCTTTAAATGTATATGGTGGCCATCTGCATAGCCTATGTCCTTCTGCTGCAACTGCGATTTCCAACGCTGTATTGGGTGTTGTGATTGGTGCTGTGGTTACTGAGATTACCCGTCTCAACGGTTTGGGCTCTCTCTGTTTATAATAGTAGTATAGATTATGTTATGGTATCTGATTTTTGATGAGTAAGTGTGATGTATTCACTATTTTTAAAGTTACTGATGTTTTGCAGGTGGGTATTGTGTTTTATTTTGCCGGTCATCGATTGCCAATGTTTTTATGGACATTTGAAGTTAGCATTTTCTTTCCTAAAGGAAAGCAAATTGAATTTGTGGTAAAGAAATATTTTTTTTTAACTTTGAATTCCTTTGTTTTTTTAAATTTTCCAATAGTGTTTCTTTTTTAAATACTATTTCTGTTTTTTTATCATTCATGAAGACTTTGGACGGCTTCAATTGATCTCTGTTGGATTAGTTTATCTGAGCATTACAATGGATCTCTGTTAGATTAGTTTGTCTTTTTGAAGTTTCTTTTTATATTTTGGATGGGTTATACTTTTTGATTAAATGTCTACATAGGTGGATTTGCAGCTTCAGAACAGTAAGTACTATTTAAACAAAATAAATCTCGCTACAAAATTATATATTTTGTGAATTTTGTTACTTTTATGTGATTGATATTTGTTCAAATATATTTTATGTGTTGTAATACATTTTTATGATGAGATTCCTATTATTAATATAAACAATATATATAATATTTTATTGATCAGTCTTTTTTGAAAATATAGTTTTATTTATTTTTTGGCTGATGTTAAAAATAATATGTATATTATTTATTTAAAAAGAATTTTGTTATGCTGATTTGAAGTATGTTTTTGGTTTTTTGCGTTTCTGTAGGCTGTATAATGGGGTTTTGGATATTGATTCTAAAAAGTGTACTCCTTTATTGTTTATAAAAAGTGTTGTTTCTACATTAAAGCATGGCGTACATTCCTTTGCTTTGTTTGCTAATTTTTGGTTTAATTTGGGTTACTAATTGTTCCATTCATAGTTGTTGGTAACTTTGTTTTTTTTGAAGGGCTTCAATTAATTTATTGAGTGTGGGTTGGGTTCTGCCTGGTGTAGATTGGAAAACACACACCATAACATATAGGATTACCCTAAGGGGTGGGCAGAACGTGCAGAATTTCAGTTACAAAAAAAATCTATATGAAGATAGGCATGATGCTCTGCTCACGCAGGGATTTGGTATTAGGAGTGCATTCCAAGCTGAAAAATATGCACAAACTGCACCACGTGGAGCGCCAGGGGGCCCAGCTACTCGAGTTGATTTTGCTCCCACTCAAGTTGATTTTCTACTTTAGTGCCTTCGAATGTGACCGGTCGCGACTGCCCGCATTGGGAAAATCTGCCCAGATGTCCTCCTAGGGACCGAAAATTGCACTTGGGGATGGCAAATCTCACTTGCGCTCACCAACTTACCACAGCAATTGGTGGAATTTGGCCAGCACTCCGAGTTACATGAGTAACGTGAAGTCCCCAATATTCCGCCAATTCCAAAATTAGAATGATATACTCCGCCCGCCCCTAGTTACCCTGTGTTCCTCAGAACTTGGATCAAGTATAGTACAACATACAATGGTTCTGTCGAATTAATTTACAAAATAACTTTTACATTATCGGGGAGTACAACTAATATATCCTCCCATAAGGTCAAGCAGAAGTACCAAAGAAAACAAATATGCACAAAGGTAACAGTATAATAAATACAGGTAAGAGAATCATTCATACAGGTTCAACACATTTCAATATACATCGTCAGTATAATGCGAAAAGACTGGTGCTCCTTGTAAAGTGAATCAAAAGTGCTTTTGTGAATAGTGTTTGTGTTATTTATGAATGGTAAAATACAGATGATTTTAACATTATTCAATACACTGCCATATGATGATTTCTGAAGCAGTAGTGGCTGTATCTTCACAAATACAATAGTAAATAACAGACAGTGTTGTCAAAGGTACAGCAGAAAAATAAATCATCATTGTTTTGACCCCAAACATCCAAGGTGTGTCTGACCACATCCACCAGTGTCTTCATCAGGACAGAAAAGGAGAAAACATAGCAAGGCAACCTAAATAAAATGAACCGGACAACATTACTCCTATGTGCATCAGAAAACTGATATGGACAAACCAATGTCTAGGATCAAACACTCACCACGTCTTCTGAGAGTCTCCAAGAACTAAGGTGCTTGAGGGTCATCGAAGGCAAAAATAATAACTTGCCTAAAATGACATAAAAAAGTGTAATAACAACGTTTAGCTACTTCATGATTGTAGGAAAGTGCCCCTTTTTGCATGGTTGCCCCCCACTTTTTCCGTGATGTTGATGCTCTTTGACCAAGTGTGCCCTGGGTTCCAGCCAACCAGGTACCCAGGGCCTACGTTCTTTCCATAAAACTGTACTGTTGCAAACCCAATTGGCAACTCTCGGGCCACATGTAAGTCCCTTGGAAAGGTACAAGGGTACTGTGACCAGGGAAGGTCTCTAAGGACTGCATCACATATTGTGCCACCCTTAGAGGTGCTGCAGGTAGGACGAGTAAAGCATCCGAGCTGGATTCAGATGCTTCACTCGTCCTACCTGCAGCGCAGAGGTTTGTTCCTCCATTTCAGCGATTTATTCCCCCTGACGTTGCGCTGCAAATTCTATGGATACCATGCCGACCAACATCTACTAAATTACCCCCCAAGCCCATTAACCGGGCTGCTTCTGGATTCTTTGCCAAGCTCCTCCAAGGTCCCTCTTACATTGCTTACCACGCTCTTGGACTCC
This sequence comes from Lissotriton helveticus, assembly GCF_964261635.1. Taxonomy (NCBI): domain Eukaryota; kingdom Metazoa; phylum Chordata; class Amphibia; order Caudata; family Salamandridae; genus Lissotriton; species Lissotriton helveticus. The sequence continues at coordinate 1,588,759,934 of NC_136068.1, read as the reverse complement.
TTACCTGGAACCTATTTACTGCGCTGAAGGCTCACAGACCTTGATTACCTCGGGATCTCCCATACCCTCTCTTTACTAGAGCACTACCCTCAAATTAATGACCATTGTCCTGATGATGACCTGCAATCATTCAGTTCAGTTCAGTTCAATACACTTTATTCGATTAAATTAAAATCATAAAAGGACACATACAACATACAATAAAAAATACATTCTATCGATGGGTGAACACAATATAAAATCAATAAAATTCATTCATAAATTTTGAAAGCCTAGTACTACACCCTATGGTGCAAAATGCATAACCAGATACAATGGACTACATTAAAACATAGAGCATCATACTTCAGCGATATTAATAGGTCTTAGCTTTTTCAATCTTACAGCTGCCACCAAGTAGCTCCCAATATTAAAAATGACCCAGACATTGTGCAACAATTGCAGGAACATTAGAGCAGGTTTAACTTGACGTAACCCTGTGCCCTTAAGTAATGGAATGATGTATTTTTTCCTTATTACTGAATAATGTTTACAGAAAAAAATAAAATGAGTAGTGTCCTGGTCAGAACAGTTATCACAGTCACGGGGTAAAACCTTATCAGCAGTATTCCATGCCTGGTTTGTTCCTAACAGAAAAGGGATTTGATTAAATCTAAACCTTGTTAGTAGCCATCTATGGAAGGGTCTAGTGACTACCTTTAAATATAATTCCACGGAATCTGGGGTGGTAATTAAGAAATGAGCTCTTACTGTGGGTTTGGGCAATTCATCAGCCTCCCGCTCATGTGACCTTAAGGCCATAAAGTGCGTTTTAACCCAATCTATGTCTCCTTTCATAATGGTATCCGGCCTTTTGTAAATTTCTGGTCTTCCTAGCTTGATAAAAACAGTTTTGACATAGGAAAGCCATTTGATGTCTTTGGCATTATCCAGGCAAATACAATCCCTCATAATTTGCTGGTTTAAAATTAAGTCTGGATTAAGCCATATTTTTATCCATTGTATGAGGGGGGCCAAGTTTATCAGGTCTTCAACATACCCCATACCTAACTCCTGGTGTACTGCAAAAGTGGCAGTAGATTGAGGGACCAAAAGAAGGCACAGAAATACCTTATTTTCAGCCCTTTGAATCTCAGTCATTGAGGTATAACCCCAAATAGCAGCACCATAGATGGTTAATGCTATGCATTTGGCTTTATATATTTTTAAAATTGCATCATATGGCTTTCCCCCTAGGCGATGAGTCAGATTAAGCAAGGCAAATCCTGCACGAGTTAGGGCATTTCTTTTAGCAGTTTTTTGCGGGTCACAGGAACAATTTTTATCAAATAATACCCCCAAATATGTGAATGCCACTACTCTTTGTAGTTCAATACCTTTACAAAAGAGTGTTCTTTGCTGCTTAACATGTTGCCCCATGGTCATGACGTGGGATTTGGAGGAATTAACGACCAAATCCAGTGAAGACATAAAATCTCCAAAGGAGTTCAGTAACTGTTGGAGGGCAATGGGGGTACGAGCTAGCAAAACCGCGTCATCCGCGTATAGGAGCACCGGAATAGCGGTGCTACCTATACGCGGGACGTCCAATGTAGCAGGTAACAATGTTGTTTCCAGGGCATTAATGTACAGTGTATAAAGGAGAGGGGCATGGATACACCCTTGCCTCACCCCTCTCCCAGATTTAAAAAATCTAGTACAGGAGCCCTCATGCGTCATTCGTACATTGGCATAGAGTTCCCGATGAAGATCCGCCATATAGAGCACCAAGCCAGAATCAATCCCCATGTCCAGCAGGATTGTCCACAGCTTTGACCTGTTAACTAGGTCAAAAGCTGTAGACAAATCCATAAAAGCAAGATGCATAGAACCCTTTCTAGCTGCTGTATACTTGTTGACTAAAAGGTACAGGTTTAGGCTCTGATCCACAGTACTCCTCCCGGCTCTACATCCGTACTGTATTTCAGCTAATAACCCCTTTTCCTTAACCCTATCATTTAGTTTGGACAGCAAAACTTTCCCTAGGATTTTTACAGAGGAGTCAATCAATGAAATTGGTCTGTAACATCTCGGGTCCCCTCGAAGGCCTTTTTTAAAGACTGGTATAATGGTTGAGTGGGACCAAGAGGCGGGAACTTAAAAACATTTGTCAGAACTGCAGCCCATAGTTTGGGGTCGACCTTAAACAAGTCAGATGGGACCCCATCTGGACCCGGGGCTTTATTGGCGGCAGTATCTAATATCGCCTTTTCCACAACTGCTTCCTGAAATAAGTCCGTGGAGGCAGATGTACAGTTTGCTGGCGGTATAAAGGGATCAAAGGTTTCATTGCTGGCATAGATTATCTCGAAGTGTCCCAGCCACTCAGATTCAGTGATGTTTATTTCTAATAACCCATTGTTTTCCCCAGTTAACAGAGGGCTATTCACAATCGCCCAGAATTTGGAGCTATCTTTCAGGACAGCAGCAGATGTCAAACTGTCCCATGTTGCGTTTTTGATGTCGTTTTTACGGGTCTGCAGTGTAATTTTATAGTCCCTTCTGAGGGTAGCAATGAGTGATTTATCCCTAGGATAGGCTTTTAAGGCTGACTTCAAATTACGGTAAGCTTTTGAGCATTTAGTATCAAACCATCTATTCGTTTCTTTTCTTCTGGGTTTAGATGGAGCTCTTAGGTCTGTTGCCACTTGTTTACAAATTGCCTCAAATGCCAAAATCATTTCCTCTGGATAGTTTATATCCACCAAACATTTCTGGATATCCACTCCCATTTTCGCCTTGAGGTCACTCTGAAATTGCTCAGGAATTACTTTCGACCATTTCAACCGTCTGCCTTGATCTCTAATGGCTAGACTTGAGGTTCATTCAGGTTGAAACGCCGTTGACTACCCAGCTTAGAACTCAGGCGCAACTGTGGTCAATCTAATTATCTGAGTAATTTGTACATAAACACTGTATATAAACTGCATATTTTGACCACCTTAATCTTATCTAATTTCGCCATTCACTCTGTTTTTCGCACCCTTATGTCACTGCGCCATCCACCTTCACTAGCACGCCCAGTGCTCACCCTGTGTGTTATGGTCCTTGTATAATCATGTACTGTAGTGCTTCTTAACTACTTACAGAATTATAGTTTGATTTACTCCACCCCACCCTGACATTGTGGTCTCTCTTCCTTTGTTCCCCTCCCCAATTGTGATTTATTTCACCGTTTTTGAATTGTCCTACTTTTAATATTCTCCAGTTGAGGCATTGTTTTTGTTGCATACTATGCCCTGTCTCACCTGGGTTAACAGGCCCTACTCCTGTTAATTGTTACTCTGTGGCATAGGTAAGCCACACCTCTAGCTGGGTGCCCTGTGCCACTGGTGAGGGTCCAGGTGCATGAGCCATGTACCCCTGCACTGTCTAAGTCCATTCTTAGACATTATAAATGCAGTACAGCCATACAGACAATATGGTCTGGGAAATCTGGGAAGTTTGATACCCTACTTCTCAGCACATTAATCCCACACTGATGCCAGTGTGGAATTTAATGCCAGATGCACTCAGAGGGCATCTTAGAGATGCCCCCTGAAAAACAACATACCTCTGACTGGCTGCTTACCACCTGCCACCTCCAAACATGCTTCTGGACCGAAGGGTTGAGAGCCTCCCACTGTGGGGATCACGAAACAAAGCACATCCTGGGCAGGGTTGCCAAGCCTTCTCTACCAGGATGGGCAGGGTCCATGAAGGGGAAGCTTCAAAGGCTTGCTGCCTTTGTGAGCTGACTCAACCATTTGCTGCTCCCAGAAACTTGCACCCACTGGTTCTGAACCCCACTTTGGGTGGGAGAATCGGCTGAAAAACCAAGATAGGAGGAGAGGTGTGCTACCTTTGCCAACCCCAACCCTCAGGTGGGAGAGGCAATGCAAAGCACAACTCTCAGTTCCCACCATCTTGAAGATGGGGGACCCAACCAACCAGAGTGAGGTTTATGCCCTCCTCCCACTGGAGGAAGTGACCCATTGGTCCTGACCTGTACATACCTGAAAAGCCCCTAAATTTAGTATTTAGGGGCAACCCCAAACTATTCCTCCTCCGAAAAGCAAGAAGAAGAAGAAGGACCAAAGAGCCATGCTAAAGGAAGAAGAGGAGGACACCAACTGCCTTGGCCCCATCCCTAAAGGCCTGTCTCGACCTCGACCTGCTCCCGGGAAATCCAAGTGTGTACTGCAGCTAACAGCCCTCCAGAACCCAGAGGACCTGCCCTGCCTTCCCTACAAAGACTTTGTCTGCTGTGAGCCCTGGACTTGGTCAAGAAACAGACTCTGGCTCCGGCCGAATCCACAAGTCTGCATCACTCTGCACCTGACGTCCACGGCCTGAGTTTGCATGGTCCAACTCCACAAGGAGGTCTCCTTGGTGATCCTGATTTGGGATCTGGTGATCCCTGACCTACCTGAAGCCCCCCGACTGCAGCCACTATCTGGAGGGTCCCCCTGCTGCAACCGCAGCCAGTAAGGATAACCCAACACCAAAAGAAATCCCTTCACCTGAGACCACACGGTCTTGGGTGGCCCAACCGATAGCTCCCCGTTATCCCCCTACATCCCAACTTACCTCTCCAACCAGTGGTCACCTCCAGAAGATCTTCCTGCACAAGTCTGCAGTGTTTGTTCTGACCCCATCTTCCCTGTTGAAACCAACAGGGCTACTGACATCGATCCAGCACCCTGCACCCGGCCGCCTCTGTGCTGCTGTGGGTGCACCTTGTGTGCTAACTTTGACCCCCCTTTGCTCTGAGTTTAACCCTAGGAGCTTTGCTTCCTCAACCTTGTGGCCTGCTCATAAGTAGATACCCAAGCGATGGTCCCCTAGCCCCAGAGGCTAACATTGGGCCTCAGCACTCTGCACCCGGCCGTGCTAGTGTGGTGTGGCTGAGGGTGGTTTTCGAGTGCATTCTTGACACTCGGGGAACCCTTGTTCTAAGCCCAGAAACTCAATCCTTAGGACTATTTACTTACCTGCAAAACGATAACCTCATTTTCCTCCATTAGATTGCTTTGACTGTTTTCCTCTGAAAAACTTGTATTGAGGGCGTTTTGTATGGAAACCTAAGAAACCGTGTTTTGATAAAAACAGTTAAAAACAGGTTTACTCACCTTTTATCTAGGAGATGTCCCAGTGTGATATCTAGGCATATCACAGTGAGTATAAAAAGTAATCTGAAAAATATTCAAATAAGTAATCAAAAACAATCCAAAAGTGATTTCAACTGTAATTGAGTCTTTGCACAAACCTGTAACAAAAGTCATTCTCATCCAGCTTGCTTGTCGATCAACCTGTCTGAAAAATTGCAAATCTATTAAACCTGTACCAAGCCTGCTTGGTTCAACAAATAAAATACAACAAAGCAACATTTTTTGTTATAAACAATTGGTCTGAGTTCAGTCTTTGATTGTGTGACATAATTTCTTGCCTGAGTGTGCTCAATAAATATGTAACACTACCCTCTGATTAAGCCTTACTGCTCGCCCACACTACCACAAATAGAGAGTAAGGTATTATCTACTTTTACCTCTGAAAGCCTTTGGGGGGGTCCACTGGCCTCACTTTACCTTACCTTGCTATAGTATATGCAGAGCCAGCTTTCTGCAATGATAATATCTCCTACGGCTACAAGAGACAAAAAAGAATGAATAGCACTAACGTTATGTTATGTTAAGTTAGACCGACTTGTATAGCGCAATAGCTGCCTCAGCAAAGAGGCATTCCGGAGCTTACTACAGGCAGACCAAACACTAGAGCCTAAACCGCATAGCCTTCCTAAATGTCAAATAATTCTCCAGGCTGCGGATGTGCAAGGGGAGGGAATTCCACAGTTTTGCCACCAAACAGCGGAAAGAGCGTCGGCCAGCACGCATGTGTTTTATCAGAGGAACAACAACAAGACCCCAGAGAGCGCAAGTGGCGATTAGGTGGATATGGTACCAGTACACTGGTCGAAATACTAGGGGGGGAGAGTTTCAGGATTTTAAAAGCCAGGCAGAGAGATTTAAATTCTATACGCCTGGCTACAGGCAGTCAATGTAGGTGCCGAATTGCTCCTGAGGTGGGGCGTCTTCTCGGACGTTCTAACAGGGCTCTAGCTGCAGCATTTTGGACCCTCTGGAGGCGCATGATCTCGGCTTTATTTGCCCCCAAAAAGAGGGAGTTGGCATAATCAAGCCTAGACAAAATGGCTGCCTGGACAATCAATTGTCTAGTAGATGGATCAAAATAGCCTAAAAGGGGTTTTAATCCTCGTAATAGACCAAAGCAGGTGCCAGCAATCTTCTCAGTATGGTCCTGAAAACTGAGGGTAGAATCAATCCAAACCCCTAGATTCTTCACCACCTCCTTAGGGGGAGGAGCCCTCCCAAGGGTGTCCGGACACCAATTTTCACTCCAGAGTTTGATGTTTTTACCCACCAACAACACCTCCGATTTATTCGCATTAAGCTGGAGGCAGTTGGTGGTCATCCACTCGGCGACCACCGCCAGCCCACTCCTAAATTTGGGGGCGTCCTGCGTGGGATCGTCAGTGAGGACAACTACCAACTGCGTGTCATCGGTGTAGGAAACGATGGAGAGGCCTCTGTCCCTAGCTATCATGGCCCGAGGCTGAACGTACAGATTAAAAAGTACGGGGCTCAGGGCAGAGCCTTGAGGCACACACTGGCCAATAGACTGAACATGGGACAGGAAGGGTGGAGCAGACACCTGGAAAGTTCTTTCAGTGAGAAACGATCTGAACCAGTTCAGGGCAGAGCCACTGATACCGGCCTCATCCAGGCGATTTAGGATTATTGGGTGGGATACAGTATCAAATGCGGCACTAAGATCTAACAGGATTAGTGCCGCAGTATTGCCCACATCTAGAACAGTCCTCAGATGTTCAGTCAGAGCAAGGAGAGCTGTCTCTGTGCTGTGCCCTGGGCGGAAACCGTGCTGCGTAGGATCCAGGATGCCATTGGTGTTTAAAATTGTCGTGAGGCAGGAGTTGATATATGCCTCTGTAATTTTAGCTGCCCATGGTAGCAAAGAGATTGGGCGAAAGTTTTCTGGTTTTACTGGATCCAATGATGGCTTTTTGAGGAGGGGAACCACCATAGCCTGTTTCCACTGCCTCGGAACCGTTGCCGCAGACAGCGAGGTATTAATCAACTGACACAAAGGTGCCAAAATCACAGGCAGAGTTTCAGAAACTGATCTGGCTTAAGAGGATCAGCCGGAGAGCCAGATTTAATTTTACTGCAGAGGAGCCGGAGCTCATCCTGATCTACATAAGGAAAGGTCATGAGAGCATGGGCGGTAGGTATCTGGGAATGGGACTAGGAGAAGCAGTGGTCGATGGGAAAGACTTATATATGGTCTCTACCTTTTTTACAAAAAAGGTGGCCAGGTCCTCACAGTGCTGGTTAGACATGATAACAGAGGCTGTTGGAATTCTCCTAAGTTTAAAATCATTGAGTATTTTAAAAATACATTTAGTGGGATTGGTACTAGACTGAATCCCTTTAGCAAAGTAGGCAGCCTGCTCAACCCATTTGGCCTAATGATATCTTTTAATGGCCATCTGATAGCATCTCTTAGCAGGCATAGCATAGTCCCTCCTCCACGCCCGTTCAACTTTTTTACCGACTTTACCCATGGCAGCCAAGTTATCGGAAAACCAAGGATTGGCGTGAGAGATGCGGCACTTGGACCAATAGGGAGGAATAAGAAAGTCCAGTGCTTGAAGAATCCAGTTGCGGAAGAGTTTATAAGCTGTATCTTGATCCATAGGTAACTTGGACAATTTTAAGGCAAGAAGTGCGTGGAATTGCTCGGTGTTCAGTTTGCGCCAAGGGCATTTATATAGGGATTTCTGGGTGCCAGTAATCAGGGATACCGGAAGCGGGAAGGATGCCAAAATCAAAAAGTGATCGGACCAACAGACTGGGCTGGGGTGGCTGACAGACAAGGAAGGAATATTAGAAAAAACAGGGTCTAGTAAGTGGCCCGCAGTATGAGTGGGACCAGAGACTAGTTGATTTAATTGGCAAGCTGCAAGGTCTGCCAGCAAGCTACTGATGTCAGTTTCCGTAAGATCTTCGAAATGTAAATTCAAGTCCCCAAAAATAGTGACGTTGGCAGATGTCATAGCCATAATACTGGCGGCCTCAATAAGGGCAGATTTAAACTCCTTAGAAGGACCAGGAGACCGGTAGATTAGCAACCCAGATAAAGTGTAGTTCGCACTAAGGGAGATCGCAAAGCGAGCACATTCACAGCCAGCCACTGCCTCTTTAACAAACTTGCAGCCATAGCTCGATTTAAAAATGACCGCAATGCCTCCTCCTCTAGATATCCTATTGAGGGTCATAATACTGTAACCAGGTGGAAGTGCTAAGCCTGGCTCCGCAACCATGTCTTCAGAAAGCCAAGTTTCCATTAAAAGAAAGACATCAGGCGCTTCATCCTGCATAAGATCAAACACGTTCAAATAGTGTTTAGCCAGAGACCGGCAGTTGAGGCCCAGAATTTAATGACATTATTGGGCGACGATGCAGCAAGTTGGGGGGAAAGTTTGCTTAGAGAATTGAAACCACAGCAGATACAACAGAAGGGACCTTCTAGCAGGGTTAGCTGTTGATGGCAAGGGCTTACCCCAGAGTTGACAGCCAAAAATTGTTCCCTAGAGTATGTACACGCACCCCTAGTGCCACCAACAGCATCTCTGGCGTCTGGCGACGTCCAGATGCGGAAGGGCTCAGACGGGCTTGCCTTTGGCGCACCTTCAGCACGCGTCCGCTGCGCGTCGCCGCCATCAGCCCCTAAAATAGGCGGATGTATGACGGTACAACGCGTGGTATTACCACGCGTACCGTTAAAACGCGTTTTTTACAACGCAAGTCGTTAACACGACTTGCGCAGTAGGGGTGCTGGACTTAGAATAGTTAAATGTACTATTCCAACACCAGCCTACGTACAGTAGGGAAGGTGTTGGAATAGTAAATCTACTATTCCTTGTCCTTGAGCGCCCTCCAGCGCAAGTCATGGTTACGACTTGCGTTGTAAAAGACGCGTCGTAACTGTAGTGCGGGGTAACATCCGCGTTGTAAAGGATGTTCCCCATTGAAGTGTTATTAATCACTTGAAATCCATTAAGGCCATTTTTAGGAGAATGCAGGGGCATATTACCAATGATTAGCGATATTTATCGCTAACTAGGCTTAGCAACGATGTTTTTATCGCTAAGCATCGCCGGAAATTATCGCTGAGATAAAGTGCTATTAGCTACATTTATCTCCAAAGCGATAATGTTTCCGGCGATAGCGTGAATATCGCTGACAATACAGTGATATTCACGCATTAGCGACTAAATGTTCTTAGCCGTGTTATCCACCAGCCATTGGATAACATGGCTAAGAACTGGTCTGGGCAGGTGTTAGTTTTTGCCGATATTCGCGCTTAGCGCAAATATTGCCATCGCTAAGCCTGCCTTGCTAATAGGCGTTAGCGACGTTAGCGACTGCTTTCAGTCGCTAACGGGTTGAGGACGCCCACTTTGCATGTCATTAGCGATAATTATCGCGAACATGCAAAGCGGGCCCCAAACCGCTCGCTATCGCCTCAAAGCTGTCGCTAACATCAGTTAGCGACAGCTTGCTAATTGGGCGATAGTATTATCGCCGCTTAGCGGCCGAAAACGGCCGCTAAAGCGGCAAAAATACCATATCGCCAGCATTGATAATATGCCCCCCAGTGTGTGTGTCCATTACACTCCTTACAATTAAGAGTGACAGTCAGATTCCCTCATCTAGGAATGGATTTCACTTTCTCTTGAACCAGCCACCTCATGTCCTCCACCTGATGTTTTTCATTCACAAAATGCTCCACCAATGGAGCTCCCTGAGTTCCACAATGCATCTGACTACAACGCTTTAGAATTCTGGTCTTGACTTTCTGTCGGGTCTCGCCCACGTAGATCAAGGCACACGGGCCCGTCGCCATATGGATAACATCAACAATGTTGCAATTGTTAATATCGTTGATGTGGAAAATCATAAGCTTGTGCCTGCGTTCTTTAACCCTTTCCATCATGTCACAGCTTTGCAATTACAACATCTGAAATGTCCTACAATGGGGGCCAAACCAAAACAGCTGCAGAAATCGGAACAACCAGGAGATGGTAATAGTGAACAAACTGTTCCCTCATATTTTTAGCCCTCTTTTACGCACATAATGGTTTATCAGAGGTGTCTAGTACATCTTGTACAAGGGTCCCATGTTGATTAATCACTTTCTGAATCTCATTGCTACAGGTGTCAAATGTGCTGACACATACTAATCTGTTATTGCTGGCATTTCCCACCTTCAGCTCCTAAAGGCACTCTCTGTGATAATACCAGGCCTTCTTCGTGGCCCTCTGTAACAAGCCTTTTGGATAACCCCTTTCTGGAAACTTGTCAATAAGCACATCTGACACAGTGAAACAGTAAGTCCTAAGAGCACAATTCCTTTGGATGTGTAAAAATGGCCCGAACTGATGGGTGTCTCTCAGACTTCTGAGGTGATGGTCAGAATATCTGATAAGTGTATTCCTCATCCGTACGGAATGCATGCTCTCATTGAAAGAGCAGAGGTGGGTATTCATAAAATCTACATAAAAATATAAAATGTAGCATATCCTGCGGAGACTTTCCGTCGCAGCCGCAGGGTGCTGCCAGTTTATTAAAAACATCAGTTTTTGGCCTGATCAGCAGATGATGAAAGAGATTTAACCTAAACCTTGTTAACAGGAACTTTTCATGAAAGGTCAGTGAGCCCAACAGGTACAGCTCTGCAGTTTCACATGTTTTCAGCATGAGAAATTTTCTCACACTTTGTTTCTGGAGCTCCACTTCCTCCCTCTGGATCTTTCTATCCAAGAGGAAGTCCCGTTTAATTACCTCCAGATCCCCCTTTACAATCTGACTTGGGTTTCAAACTGTTTGCCATCGTACTCCCTCGGCAGGAAAGAGCCTGCCGGGGGAGTACTGAAAGATTTCCGGATGGCGGAGGGGTTCTCCAAGCTCGTCGGAAGCCTGCCATCATGCCATCATGTGGTAAAATCGTTATGTTCTACAAAAAGGGTTGTGAATGCTTGGAAAAAAATGGGTTGGTGCTAGCTCCTAATAAATTACATGTATTTTGTTCCCAAGTTGATAATTTAGGTCACAAGATTTCTGAAAAAGGTGTAATTCCCTAATGTTCCCTGGTATGAGCCATTGTGCTTGATATTAAGTAAAAGTTGTTGTCTTTTCTTAGACTGAAAGTTTGTAAAAAACGTTTCCACTTTGATGCAATCTTTGTGAAAACAGATAATTACCAATGGGGTGATGAGCAAAAGCTGGCATTTGAGGAAGTAAAACAATATATTGTTTCTTCACCCAGCCTTAGTCCATTTTTGGTGGGAAAAGAGTGTGTTATCACTGAGGATGTGAGTGCATGTGGGCTAGGTGCTGTCCTGTTCCAAAAGACCACAATGATACTTGGGTTGTAGGTATGCCTCAAGAACACTTAACAACACAGAAAAGCGATATGCTGTTATCAAACGAGAGTTACTAGAGTGTGCGCAAGGCTGTGAATTGCTTCAGTCACTTTTCATGTGGAAGAAAATTCACCTTGAAAATGGACCACAAGCCTTTGGTTTCTATTTCAGCTCCAGTTGATGACTTGTCTGCCACAGCACACGTAGCGAGATTGTGTTCCAAACTTCAGGAGTACTGTTTTGAAGTGAGTTGCATTCCTGGAAAATTTAATTGCTCAGCAGATTGCTTGTCTCGTATTCCGTGCAGTGTGGACGTTGGTAACGAGGATGTGGTTAAAGAGGATGAAATGGACATTGTGGCAGGTTTGAATGAAATATGTTCCATAACTGATCCCAAAATGTCTGAGGGGAGGTGAAATACACCCTACGTGTATTTGTAATGTGCACGTTCACTCAAGGGTATCTTGGCACTGAATAACAGATGTTTATTGTTACCCAACTCAAAGGTACTCACTTTATCAACCTCAGATTGATGAAAGTCTAAGCGGACCCGCCCGGATTTGAACCTGTGACCACGAGGTAGAACACAGGCCCCTACACTGGACGCAAGACCCGGCTTCAACATATTCTCAATTTGGTGAAATATTATATCAATGAATGGCCAAGTATCAAAACTTGACAGAGAAAGTTGTAACCATTCCACCAAAATAAGGAAACATTGAGTGTGTGCAGTGGTTTAGTATTCAGAAATGAGAAATGCCTTCCCCCTGTGAACATCTGTGGAATCTTGCTGAAGGTCAGTCATTGTGGTCACATGGTGATGTCATCCTTAAAAAATATCATTAGATTGCACTTCTGTTGGCCATGTATGGCATGTATGGACAGAGATGCTGAACAGTTTTTGAGGGGGAGTGTGATATGTTTATGACTTCTGAAAAATTTGCAAAGTGCATGGTTCAGCCTATGATACATATAAAATGGCCGGGAAATCCATGGCAGAAGGTAGAATTGGACATAGTTGGACCTTTTCATAAACTTTCCACTTCTATTAAGTATGCTTTGGTAGTAATTGATTATCAATTCAAATGACATGAAGTGAAGTCTGTAGAGAATATTAGTTCACAACCTAATTGGTTTCTTGATGGAATTTTTTCGTTAGGAAGGATATTCGGAGAACGTTGTCGCTGATACCAGGATACAATTACAATATCGTGAAATGAATGAAATCTTGTGTGCTCATGAGATATCTCATATTACTACTGCCTTATACGATCCCGAAATATAATGGTCAGGTTGAACGCTTCAATCGCTTTCTAAAAGAAGGTGTAATTGTAGCTCTCAATACCTGTAAGTCAGTGATCACTACTGTTAGGGAAAGGTTGTGGGCTTGTAGGATTACACCAAATTCTGTGATGGGATTCAGTATTTTTGTGTTGCTGAAGGGAAGACAGCCTGCCTCTGAGTTATATCCTTGGTGGTTGCGCAACGTGACACCGGTGCATGTGACGATTCTGGGTGACGTAAAGAAAGGGTGTTACAATTTCTCTAAACCCAAGAACATTGTCAAATTCAATTAAAATAGTATGATTACCCAAGATGGAAAGTGTTAGAGCATGAGACGTTTGTCAAAGCATGTGAGTGTTAGTGGAGTAAATTACATGAATGAAGACATAGAACACAATTCAATAAATCATGAGGTCATACATAAGTGAACTGAGGAACCCAGAGGACATAGTATGTCCCACACAGTGTGCATTAGGGGGTAAGAGATAGCGTATGAAACACCATCTGTAAATGAGGGGTCCAATGACTGTCCCACTCTCAGTGAGACAGCTAATGTGGGATTAGTCGAGAATATGTCTGTACCTCAAAGTGTTACATCAGCTGTGATTATTTGCAATCTTTCATGGAGAATTCTTCAGGAATGATTCCTTGATTCTTGTATGCTCTGTTTCGCTTTGATTCTTTTTGTATTAAGCTCTGCATTGGATTAGGTGAATAATGATAACCTCCGCTCTAACTGGTCAGCATCAGACTATGCATGTTTTTCTTTTTTATTCATCTAAAGAGAGAGATGATGTTGTGTAATGTATCTTTCTTCTGTTAATGCCGTTCTTATAACCCTTTATTCTTTCCCTCATTTTTTTTACCTACCTTTTTTCCTTGTTCTTGGCTTGTTCTAGAATGCTGAGCTCTAAATATTTGGTGTGTGGTGGTTCGAACGTTATGACAGATGAAGTTCGCGGACGTACATATGCATTTTACTGCTCAATAAACCTGTTGAAATTACCAAAGATGTTTGACTTTATTTACTACAGACACTTTTACTTATTTTTCCTCATCACATATTGAATGAGAGCAAGAGAGGGAAAATACACAATGGGGAAAAAGGAGGAAGAGAAAGAATGGAAAATTATGTCAGAGGAAGGCAGCAGAGACTGGCAAGAGTGGGATAAATTAGCAGGAAGTGCCTGGAAGTGGTTTGAAGCCCACCTAAGGTGAATTCAAGGCTTTTCAGACTTGGTATTCGTAACACCAACATGTAATAGTGCTGGCTGCAGGCTTCTGAGTAGACTATTGGGCACTGGCACTCATTCCTTCGCAAATTAAGTAGGGAGTGCTACTAGCTGACCTGTAATGTGCTCAGGTATTTTAGGGAATATTTATTTAAAAATGTTATTAGTTAGTGGGTCTTTGGGAGCTAATGCTTGCCTCTTTTTAAATCTCTAAGTCTGTGCCTTACTTCTGTCTTTCTGCAGTGGCCCGTCCAGGGCGGTGGGGCCTTGTGGGGGGGGGGGGGGGGCATTCCCTCGTCATCGTCTGTCGAAATGCCCCCCACACTGCCCCGCCACCTCACCACTCTTACCTGGACGGGCCGCGACTGCTATCTTTGTTAAATTTGGGGGTTGGCTGTGTGTGCTAACGTAAATTAAAATACTTTTGTATGTAGTCATCCCATGACAAGCATTTGCATAATATTAAGTACATTTCCAAAGCACGTTTTTGGTGCTTGTGCTTTCCTTGTTGCATGTGCATTTCATGGGCAAAAGCAATAGTCTTTCTTTGATGTGATATATGTGATCCTTTCTGTTGTTCTGCCTGAAATTATTGTGTTTAAAAGCTTCTTTTGTTTGATAACATAATTTAAACACTCTTTCACATATTTTACATTTTATACTTACATATGTACCGTTGCTTTAAGTTTAAGTTTATTTTATTCTACTTATGTTTGATGTTTTCAAGTTTTAGGTCAGATGGGCTTTCCATTACTGTTAGTAAAAAAGTTTTTGTTTTCCTTACATGTTAGAAATATAGGTTTGGGTAGTTTTGGGGGTGATGGGGTTTTATTTTTAAGTCTAACCCTTAGGGGTTGCTTTATTTATATAACTATGCTTATTCTATTGACTTTGAAAGGGGCTTTGTCAAGGTTTAAGGGTGTGGCGTTGGAATTTTTAGTGTGCAGTGCTTCATTTTTGCTGAAGTGCTTCTTTAGTATCTAAGGATTAATATATATATATATAAGAAAAGAGAAATTTTAGTAAGGTAGTTGTAGACATGGGTTTAAAATCATGTCAGGTAACATTGTCGCTCATTTACTTTTTTTATTTACTTGTAAATGTGTCTTGCTATTTTCTTGAAGTCTTCCTTCTGGTTTTTCTTCTTGTAGTCCGGCAGAGTGTCTTTTTCTTGTAGTTCTTATGTTTTTCATGTGAAAAATAGTGAGATTATGTGCTCTTTTTTTAATGTTCTCTCAGTAATGTTAACATTTTTGCTGGTAATTCGTTTACGGTAAATGTTATTTGCTACTTATTGTGTGTTGTTTGAATTTTTTCAGTAATTACCTTTTGTTGGTGGGCGCTAATTAGTTTTTCTGTTTTACTTTTAAATATGTGCATTTGTTATATCGTTATATTATTAATACATTTTAAATGGTATATTTATTTTTAATAAAGGTTGTTGTTGATCAAATGTGTTTATTTTTAATAGTAAATTTATGGTGCATGTATATAGTTTGTTTTTTTAATGTGTTATTATTTTTTGTGTAGTTTCCTTTTTTTTAGACATAAAGAATACGTTCATATTTTTCCTAATGTTTAGCAGTATTAGTGATATTCTTGTAGTCAAGATTGTGTGTTTTGATATTTTTGATTTTGTGTATGTATTTAAATTGAAGATGTTATTTAGTGTTTCAATATTTGTTTGCTAGTTTTTGTTAAAATTAGATATTTTGGCAGTGATTTTGGTTAAGTATAGGATGACGATACATTTCGTTATCAATATTATTTTGGCGTTCGGTTGGGGTGTCGATATTGATTTGCACAAAACTGTGTCATGGAACTACTTTCTGAGTACTGAACACATTTCTTTTTGACAAACATTTGTATGTTCCTGACTTGATGTCTCATGTATGGCACAGGTGCAAATTGATTTATCTCACTCACATGTTGATCTCTTGCAGTATGTCCAAGTTTTGAGAGGAAAATCTGCAAGCAAGAAGAGCTACTCTGACTCGACCATTAAAAGTAAAACTGCTTATGGGTGGCTCCCAAAACTGGGAGAACCAGTCCATGAAAGGATTCCTGAAAACCTTCCATTTTAATCTCCATACAGACCACCTGTTCCATTTCTTTGGGTAGAAGGCACTGACACCACAACCACCAGAGGAAAGTGTCAAGTATCATAGGGTCAATTCTGTTCACCCCCAACCCCACCCCCACTATTGCCAAGGTACTTTCAGAGTAGATCAATACATGCGCTTCCTATTCTGGTATTACCCCAAAAAGAGATCAGCCAATTTGAGATAATCTCCCGTATTGGAGGGGCGGTTGACTCTCCAGTTTATACTCAATACATTATGATTTTGTGCAAGCAACAACTTCAACAGCAGCTCAAACTGCTTCAATATCAACTACATCCCAATACCGAAAGAAAGATAGAATTCTACATTGGTGAAATATTTGTTTCCTTTACAATAATTTGTGTTATAAAGAGATGATCCTGAAGAAACAAGAGTTGTCCTTCTTTGATCTCCCCTAGAGACACCAAAATCTGAAGTCAGTAGGTGGAAATGTAGATGGTTGATCAGACATACTATCATCCTGAAACTATTAGACAATGGTTTACAAGCTAGGGCTAGGGCTAGTTTAGTAGCTTTCGTGACTGAGGCACATAAATCAAACAAAACAGAAGTATTCTATTCGTTGGTTACATTCCCAGCAGCAGATGCACGAACACAGAAATTTCACTACTATACAGATGGAGATGCACCATGAAAATATTGTCCATTCGAGGACATAGAGATTCCACTCACGTATCAGGAACACCAATACTGGCGCCCTACACCACATAAGAGGAAGAGTAAGGCTTGGTCTGTTAGGAAGACCACGAGCAACATGGCCGATATTAGCAGCCTACACACCTCATCCTGACATTGAAACAATGCCATAAGGAGACTTACTCATTCAACACAAAGATTTAATTAAAATCTACAGAAACATGACACAATTCGTCATGAGGACTTTCACAGTCCAACCAGCTACAGTTGCAACACATGGAACTTAATCTCAGGGTACAACAACTAAAATCACTCCACAAACATTACACGCAGTAATAGGCAAAACGCTCACGAAACGCGAACAAATGCCATTCTGGGTAGCTCAGAAAAGAACACAGTTAGAGGCAGTATTCCTGAATACTACTCCATTTGAAACAATCTTCTTGCCCATGGGGATAACACCACAATTAGAGGATTGTACCACTTGGGGTGTAGTCTTTTCTGCCATATACACACCAGGACACATAGTATTCCTTCATTAGCGGTGATACAGGATGTATTAAGACAAATACAGAATGAGTACGGATCAGAGCCTGCTCTGAACTTAGGGATGAAGTTACTAAATAACTATGACTAGGTATCATCCATAATTCTAGCTAATATTAAAGGGAAAGCAGCCTCAGTGGCAATCCACCAACGCCTAAGGGAGTTCAGTCAGTTAGACCAACCACACGAACTACCCAAAATAATTGAAACTGCGTATGCAGAATTAGGCAGAGACAGTTTGGGTGGGAAAGCTTTAAAACCACAACTGATGGGCAGTCCTGAAAAGGACACTTCAAAGCAGACACTTGCTTCTTCTAAAAAGAAGTGGGATAATAAAAAAATATCAAAACTTTACAGAAAAGAGATCTCAATCCCGAGGTAGATATCCTTCACAGGAGCACTCTGAAAAGAGGTACAACCTTAGGAATAGGGATAATATTAGGAAACCTGACAGGTATCAGGATACTGATACACATTCCTCTTGTTCCTTTCAGGGCTGGAAGAAAAACACAAAGAGAGATGGATGATCAGAACACAAAGAAGAGCCTACTAAGTCCAGAGACAAGCAGCGCGCTCAAGACTATACTTCCAAAAAAAGAAGAAAAGCCAAAATCAAAACCTTAGTTTAAAAAGAAGAAAGTTGCAGGCCTGAACATCTGACATGGCCAGAATTCTAAGGACACAACGTCTGAACGGGGAATAGGCTCTGACAATGCTACACAGTGCAACAGATGTAACAATAGCTCGCCAGAACCTGATAGAATTTCTGGTGACAGCGGACTTGAATGATTACATCACGGTGGAAACACCAGATAAAAGGGTGACCGTCCCACATAAGTTACATGAAATAACACTCCAGATGGAGGGGGACAAGCCCAGAAAAATAAAAGGTCTATTTTGGAAGAACCTGTTATCTGGTTATGATATCCTGTTAGCTGAACAAGATTGGCCGCAAGCATTCGTTATGGAGTGCCCTAGGGGAAAAAATATAATTTTTCCAGCCTTCTCCAACATCGTACCCATTCATCTTAAAAACACATATGTACGGGAGTGGGCAGTAGCCCAAGCTCCAGCATTATACAAAAACCATGCCGGTGGGATGAGAATTCATGCGGGTACACCTACTTAACCTTTAAATAAGGCAAAACAGTACCAATCGCATACAAATTACACCTGTGCACGAACACAGAAATGTGTTTCACTTCAACAGAGAAAATCCTGACAGCAGTTCAGACCGCTGTAGCAAAAGAAAGAGAACTGGCTCAGGGGAAACGCATAATTGTCGTAACCCCAGTACCGGCTTTAGAAGCTGTTACAAAGGGTAGCATTCCACATGCAAAAGCCTTACATCCGAGATGGATACAATGGGCTAATTCTCTTACTGCAACGGATGTTGAATACAGATTTGACCCAAGTCTAAAAACACAAGCGTTCCTGCAATACGAACAAGAATATCCTCTACCAAATGAAATCATGCCTCTCCATCAGTATGAATATATCATTTGCACTGACGGATCTGCTCAACAGGCCATAGGGAGTAAGCAACAATACAGCACAGCATGTGCTATCGTTAAAGGTTGCATGCGGGATGGAAAGTTCCATCCAAGTTGCACTAAAACGCAATCTCTAGTAAACTGCACGGCACAGTTGGCAGAGTTAAAAGCACTAATACTGGCACTTGTAAATACGAATCACAAATTCCCCACACTAATTGTGTGTGATTCTTTTTACTGTGTGCAGTCATACAATGAATATCTACATCATTGGGAACTAAACGGGTTTAAAGATGCAAAAGGTGGCACAATTAAACATAAAATGCTATGGGAACAGGTAATTGAGTTGAAAAAGCAACAACCAAGGGCTCACATGATTCATACACTGAGTCATCAATGTGATGGCGTTCACGTTGAAGGGAATATTTTGGCTGATGAAGGGCAAAGGGGGCTGTACGCACGGCTTCCGTAGCTGCAAGCACTTGTTCAAAAACGAGGAAAGACAGTGATATTATGGTTGCTGTCATTGCTTCGCGCAAAGGCAGCTCAGAAGTACCAAAGAAATTTCCACTCAAGTTGTCCTACAAGTTAGATGCAAACAACATTCCATATGCTCAGATTCCTGGAGTGGGGGATAGAGTAATACCAAATATGGATCGTAGACAAGGTTTGATTGTTACAGCACACAAGGGTTTGGTCTCTGCGCACACAGGCATTACAGCGACTATTCATTATTGATACAGTGCTATTGGTGGCCAGGTCTAACAAAGTAAACTAAGGACTATGTCTTTAAATGTGACATCTGCCAGCAGATGAAAGGCTCCACCATAACATGCCCGGCACAGACACCTTCATTAAAATAAAACAAACCTCTTGCTTGTGTGTATTTGGATCACTGCGGCCCCAAACAATCTGATGGGGATTACAAGTATAATTTGGTGGCAGTGGATTCATGCTCCAGATTCCTATGGGTTTGGCCTCAGCGCACGGCTTGTTATCAAAGACTTGCTAGTCTTTATAGGGACATACACAGTTGTCACGTTACATTCTGATCGTGGTCCGGCGTTTAGCTCTCTGGCTTACAAAGAGGCCATGGAGAGTATGGGTGTAGCATTGCGGTACTGCTCTCCATACAATCCTGAGGGAAATTTGGTTGTGAGAAGGAAAAACTGGGACTTGAAGCAATCTTTATCAGCTAGGGTATTAGGCAAGGGCGCTAGTGGGTTAATCACTTATATGGGGTAGAATGAGCCCTCAACAACCAACCAATAAGTTCTCTAGGGGGTGTCACTCCTTACGAAGTCCTATTTGGGATGAGAATGTGGGTTTCTGATCTTGATTGTGAAGGCACAGTGGTGGATGAAAAACCATTTGATATCCATGATCGTTTGGCTGTTTTATGGGATCTAAATGAATCCAGGACACAACAAAGTAACTTCCACATGAAACAGACTACCACTGGGGAAGTCAAGGCAGTCACGGCAAGACATGTCTGGATCCCAAAAGTCGGGGATCTGGTCAGAGAGAAAATAGCGGACAAAAAAGAATTTGGATCATCATACAGAAAACCTGTACCTGTCCTAGCAATTCAATGAACAAGAACTGTACTTTTGCTGCCTCTTGCCGGGAAAAAGGAGAAAAGATTTGTCTCAACTGACTCAATCAAACCACAGTATGTGGCCAATACTAAGCAGTAGGCCTCGTGGACTCGACAGTAGCAGACGCCCTCCTCTCGCTACAATCCAAGAAGTTCAAACAGAAAGACTCATCACATTTGAAGAGCCTCCTGTACAGAATGAAGGACTATGCAACAATGAAATGGCACTCGTTCCTCTTGAACCCAAAGTTCAACTTCAAAATCAAACTTATAATAGGTTGCAATTAGACCTAATACTGACGTCTACGTCAACATGCCTCAACGAGAGCAAAAAGCAATTTCAACAAATCCCAATGCAATTCCAACAATTGATCGAACTGCTTCTGGCTACTTCATTAACTTTGATACATTTTCCTTGGGTCCAAGTGAACTGGAAACGACGCCAGCCCAACAACCACGCAAGCAACAAATCAATAACTTTCTGCACTTTCTGAAAAAGACATACCTGGTATCACCTTGGGTAGAACTCTGGGTAATATCTGGGATATAGTTTTTTCTTTTCTGGCTACGCTTAGTTATAACTTTTAGCCCAGAAGGTTAACCTGATTCTGAAGTCACATCAGTCGTCACATCGTGAACAAAGAGACTTGTCATCAGGGAACATCACAGCAGTTCCTATACCGGTCGGTACAGTTAGGGACAAGGTTGATTTTCGATATATTCAGTCCGACTGAACTTTAAAAAATTTCTCATGTTTTTAAAATCTCATTAATTGATATAATTACCTCCAGTACATTTTCTGATGATCGGGACACTGAAACTGTTGATAACATGTTGTCTGATTTAGAGAAAACTGCTGTATTTCCAAACACTGAAATGCTAGAAGGTTCTTTAGACAATGACGCTTTATACTGTTACCAACATTGTGGTCATCATTTCTTGCACAAATCTATACCACCTAGAAATGTTTTTGAGTACCACTAATGGGAACATTGCCCTACACCACCAAAAAGTAGTTTGCAAACATTTGCACAAAAATGTTCATATTTTTTAGGGTTTAACACCACTGACTCAACCTCATATTATTATAAGGTTACACAGACATCTGCACTGAAAATTATGCTGACTTACACCAAACAGATTTACTCTGCTTCCTTTATTGATCAAATGTCTGAACAGGATTGTGACCTATGGAAAGACACAATAGACTTAAAATCGGTCTACAGATCAAGGGACTGGCAAGTCCAGGCAACAGAAGCACTATTTAGAGCATGCCTCATTCCACAGCAGATGATATTTCTAAATGACACTGTGAAACAGACATCCTGTCTTGGATTAGTCAAGAACAAGGACCTTAACACACCTCGGTTTCCAACCGCATCACAGGGGTGGCAAAATTCAACTACAAAGGAAGGAGCAACAGTAGAGGACACTTTACAGTACAATAGAACAGACCCTAATTGGACTGTGTGGTTGGTTTGGCCCTTAGACACAAACAGATGTAATAAAAGATTATTGGGTATCACCGAAGGGTACAGTATCCATAGGCCAGACCCATATTATGTACAAAGAGGACACCCAGGGGTAGTGACATCCTACAGTGTTGGGAAGTTGTGCCTTGATTGGCTAGAAACATCAACACTCACAGAGGTGATACAACACTTATCCTTACTCTCACAAGACATGGATCTTAGGGATGTTTTACAAGGTCCCAGGAAACCCGGTCAGAAACGTTTCATATATGCTGGTATGTATGCTGCCTACAATAAAATTTGGAAAATATCCCAACAAGAGGCCACAGAGAGAATACGTGAAATAGACCGTATTAACTTAGAAAACTCTTTAGCTGTGGTATACAATGGGTTAAAAACTTTGACCTCCAGGATATATTCTTTAGGCAACATTGTGTCTTCTGCGATAGACATACTAGAACAAGATTTGGCCATATTACAACACAGGCAATCTCAGTTACGTTCTATTATGTTATTAAGCTGGACACTACAATCTTCGCGTGCAGGCTAAGTACTTTGGCGTTTTATCAACAGTACGTCTCTGTTTTCTGAATATAATCTAACAGATAAACAGGTTGAAATGGCACAAAGGGGAGCTAATGTTGAGTCTATCCTGATCCCTATCAATAAATCTGCTTCTACGCCGAATAATCAGAACGCTGACCACCTTAAAATGAACTACCCCAATACGCATTCATTGGTTAAGCACCAACTAGAGATATTTGACCTACTTAGCTCAGAATCTCCATATATATTACTCATGATAGAAACCTGGCTAACAGATGAATCTGTGCCAAATATCCTGCAGCCCTCTCTGAAAATGTTTTGTCTACTCAACACTAATAGGCACAGGGAATAAAAGGAGGAGGAGTTTCTACTGATGTAAAAAAAACATCTCACATTTGACAAACTTGCCCCTATAGCAATCCTTGTGGTGGACAATATTTTGATTAAATTAGATTCCTCCTCCTCCTCCCTCCTTATGTATATGCAGCAATTCCCTCAACTCTTAGTAGATTCATTAGCCTCTTTGGTCATTGATCATTCGAAAATTCTTTTTCTTGGAGATTCAGATTACTGGGCAAATGAGGATACCAGCAGCCCAACGGCCATAGATTTGACTGACACATTTACCAGGCTTAAAGGTGAACAACCTGTGTATGACCCACATATATTAAAGGACATACCTTAGACCAGGACTGGTCTTACAATGTAACTATTTCCAATCTAAGTGTCTCCCCTTGCATATGGTCAGACTATCACCTTATTAAGTTATTATGATAGATTTTTCCTGGCTGAAACACCCTTCATGTCTGGGCAACTCTTCTAGAAATTGGAATCAGACAAATCTTAACTCACTTTGCTGTACATTGGCACACTGCCTACCTGCTTCTACTGAGAACCTGGAGGAGGTCATAATGGACTGACTAGCAGTAGCCAGTGACAACCATGTCTCTCTTCAGAAAATAAAAATAAATTGACCTCACACAGCATTTAAATAGTTCTCGGATGAGTTAAAGTCGGCAAAACCTGAACTTCGGCAAGTAGAACGGAAATGGTGAAATTCCTATCTGCCTGAAAATAAGGACATTTTTGTTCAATGACTAAAAACTTATAAAATACAAATTTTATAGGCAAAATCTACTTTCTTTTCAAATACATTTTTTAACACAGTTAATAAAACTATGGTCATCTTTGAGACTGTTAGAGAACTACCCTATTTGGATAGAGTAACTCTACCGGTGGTTCCCACTCTAAAGTTATGTACTTATTTCTTGTAGATAAAATAAAGGTGATAAAAGACATTGCCCCCAGCTCCTTAACCGCTGCAACTCCGTTAGAAGACTGTAACCCAATGGTACTCTTAGCATTTCTGGACATCAGTAAAGACCATTTTATTAATTTGATGGCGAAAGTTAAATCTGGTTCTCCTAACCATAACTGTCCCCCTCAGATTCTAAAAAAACGTTTTCTCCTGCTTTCCCAACATAGCCATCTCCCTTCTTAATCAATCTCTTAGTCAGGGTAGGTTTGACACTCCTTTAAGGAGGCTGTCGTACTTCCTTTTTTTTTTTAAACCCGGGGAGGACCCAGTTAATTTGCAAAGTTATAGGTCAATCGCGTTACTCCCTTATCTGGCATTATTATTAGAGACTCCTTGTTCCTCAGCATCAATTCTCCTTTCTGGGGTAGTCTAAATTTCTCGACCCTCATCAGGCTGGCTATCAACCAGCTCATTCCGCGGAGGCAGTCATTCTTGCTGTCATGGACAACATGAGGAAAGAAGCTGATAGAGGAACCACCCAGACACTGGAACTATTATTACATCTAATTGGGCTTTTGACACAGTCTATCACACTATTCTAATTGACCGGGTCAGGACCCCAGGCATGCAATGTACTACCCTTGACTGGATGGAATCTTTCCTTAAAGACCATCTTTTTCCCTGTTGTTTATCAAAGGTTCATTTAAATTGTTGAGTGCCTCAGAACTCATCCCTATCCCTTCATTATTTTTATCTTTTATATTAGTCCACGGGTACACTGTCCAGCAGTGGACGGTGCGAATATATAACCATGCTGATGTTATACAGCAGATTTTTACCATTAACAAAACCATGGAATCCATGGATTTTTTTTAATATACTATTTTATATATCCGGGACTGGATGAGCAGCCACCAATTGAAGTTGAACTCCGATAAAACAGAGATTCTCGCTGCCAAGAATAAACTCCACCAATGGAATCTCTCCTTTTGGCCTTCTAAGATGGGGTCAACCCCTATGCCCAGGAAAGAGTAAAAAGCCTTAGAATCCTCATTGATGGGGATCTCTCCATGAAACCGAGGTTGGAGCAGTGACTTCCTCGTGTTTTCTCTAACTATAGAGAATTAGGAAAATAAGGAGATAGTTCGCCTTTGAAGCAGTCATCCAAATTATCATTGCTTTAGTCATTTCCTGAATAGATTATACAAATGATATCTACCTGGGACTCCCTATTGGATTAAATCACAAACTGCAAGTAGCACAAAACCAGGCAGCCCAGCTGATCTATTGTAAGCCTCGATATTGCCATACCAAACCCTTGATGGAAAAGCTGCATAGGCTCCCGGTAGCCCAGAAGACTATGTTTAAAACAGGATGTATTATTTTTAAATCTCTCCATGACAAAAGTCCTGCTTTTATGTCCACTAGAATTCAGCGTTACATCCCTAATCATCATCCCAGATCAGCCTACCTGGATATATTCACTGTTTCAATAAGTAAAAGGAAGAGACTGGATGGGGCTAGATTTTCATAGATTATCCCCCACACTTGGAACACTCTTCCATCTGATATTAGATCTACAGCCAACTATGCGGGGTTTAGGAAACTTTTTTAAACCTGGCTGTTTAGACAAGTCTGTTGCTAATTTCTTCTTGCTACAGTAGATTCTATTTCCTCCATGCCAAGAGACCTTTTCTGGTGTACATGCGCTCAATAAGTGCCTTATAACATAAAATAACATTTGTATTCTGTGCTTTCATATTCTCTAAAATAATATTGATATCTGCAATTATTTTTCTGTATTTATTCTGCACTAAAATTGGCCTAAAATAAATCCTTAAAATGACAGTGTAGATTTCTTGTTTGTGTTCACTTGTCACAAAAGTTGCTAAAACTCACAACAGTAAATTGATATGCCTGACAGTCGGGCTGCTTTTTTATGTGACCAATATGCATTATCTTCAGATTAGTTTCAGGAGATGCATGGTGTTGTGTGCTTAAAGAACAGATTCCTGGCCAGTTCATCTGTGTAGTTTTTGCAGGTGGTGTGCAGATAGTGCCTGATCCATTTCTCCTCCTCAGCACACTTCGTTTGAGAGTCAGAGAGATCAAAAGGCAGAGGGCATTGGAGGATCGAGCTCGGGATCATGTTCTCATTGCGTTTGTCAACCATGGTAGTGGTAAGTGCTCGTTGCTGATATGCTTGTGGGTACCCGTTGCAAGTACAGTGCCTCTTAACTTATACTTCCAAGTACAAAGACTGCAGCTTCAGTAAAAAGGGACAACTCATGGCACCTGACTTTAAGATGGCCCCCAGGCTCCCACCAAGCGCATAGGTCTATTCGCCTGACTTTAAAATAGCCATCAAGATGGTCACACTCTCGTGAGATCTGGTTGTGCAGAGAGATCAATGCACGTGAGACTGGAACAGGGCAAGGAACTCTGTGGCGCATACCACCTATGGGACACAGCAGTGACAGCACTCCAGCGTGTCTCAGGTTGGGCTCCTGAGACCACGCTGTGTTGTAGTCTGTGGCACGTGCCTGGGGTGGGCTTCCGACATCGCTATGAGTACAGAACAGTTTAGCACACTCGGGGTGGGCTCCTGAAGTTGCGCTGGTACCGGGTGTCACAGGGTAACCAGGGTGAGCGGATGCAGGTGGACGTCACTGGGCACGCCAGTTGTCGGCGACGTGGCTGATGATCTCGTGCTTGGGTCCCAGATCCCAAATGAACTACATGATGAAACAGGCAGGTGAGTGTAGGAGTTTTTTTTATTTGTGGCAAGCACTCCCGTTCATTGTAGTGCTACAGGCACTCCTATGGTTTGAAACCACGTGATAACCTTTGGCTCTCATGATTTAAATAGAAATTTTGGTGTTTTATTTTACCCAAGCCTGAATGTACGTCCTGCATATGCCTTTTTCCCTTGAAGATTTCTTTTTTATCGCTCATAGTTTTAAAGTGGGAGCTGTCACAGAGTATAACAGCTTGCCAAGAACTGACTGTGTGGGATGTGCATTTGAAAGCATGAGAGAGAGAGGTGTGGAATGCACTTTTTGGTCTTGAAGTGCAGTGTCATGAGCTGTCGTGCTCAAATGTGCATTGCGTTGTACATTGAGAGATGAAATATGTGATGCTGTAGACAGTGGTACACAAATGTGCATTGTGTTGTTCATTGGGAAGTATTATGAAGTTCTTGCTATTGGCTTTGACATGCCCTCATGTCATCTTGAATTCTGACTCTGTCTTGCTTGAGCTTTTTGTGCGCACAGGCCGACCCCCAGATTACTCAAGTTGTTTAGGTTATTCACAATAGAGGCTGGAGCATGTCAGAATTAAGGTGAAACATGAGAACTCCTTTGCCTTGGAATGCTTGCAGGGAAAGTGGCTAATTCCAGTAAGTTTCCTTGGTGCAGAGGGAAGGCCTCTCGGAACCTTCTAGTCTGTTTTGAGATTTTAAAGCTGAGGTTTGTTGACTTAGAAACCGGGATTGTTCGAGCCTGAATGGTGGACGCATCTTCAGTGCAGGTCCTTGGTTGCTGAGTCTCCTGACTTCGGCTGTGAATCCCCAGTCTGGAGTGGGCTGAGTTTGCAACCGGTGAGGTGATTTGTTTCTGATTGTTGCCATTGTGATGTGTGGCTGTTTGCGTGCATATTCAGTTTCCTGTGGCTACAATAGTCAATATGATGCTTGACTGTCAAAGTGCACCTTCAGTTTCCAGTGGCTATAATCATCTGAGGTATTTTCTTTGAATATTGACTTTGTGATGTGTGAGAGTCTGTGTGCACATCCAAGGTAATCATTTGATTTATTTAGTGTATATATCTCTCTGATTCCTTACAGGACGTCCATTATAACTTGCTAGTGTTTTATTCCTGCTTGTGTTTTATTATCCATGAATTTAACAGTTGCATTTGCCAAGTGTGTTATTACTGCTTGCATATGTGAAAAGAAGACAGGCGTGCCCCCCGTGTTGCTGTACCGTAATACTGCCTGGAGTTGAGAGGAGTGCTTGATCCGCGAGGAAGAACTCGGAACCGGCGGTCGGAGGATCAACGGAACGAGGAAGACTGCTCGCGGCGAAGTCCGGTAAGCGAGGCGAGTAAGGGGAGCAACAGGAGCAGAGCTGGAGAGTGGCAACATTACGAAGTGCAATTCGTGGTTTAAAAATGCCACCGCTTCAGCGAGAGGGAGGACACCGGGTATGAAGCATGAGTGATGAAGAGTGTGCAGCGAGGCAACAGGAAGCCTTGAAACTCTTCGAGGAAGCGACTCTACCGGTGCTGCGTGATAGAGGTGGAGTGGCCCCTACAGGAATGAATGATTTGGGGAAACCGTTACACGAATATGAAAAGCTCAAGAAAAGGGAAATCTCACGATGGTGGAAAGTGGCATCATTGCGCCAGTATTTACAGGTGGGGAGAGTCCCGCGGGGGGTGCAAATAATGATTACCCCCACATATGAAAATCCACAATCGTAGATGTTATGTGAATGGGCAGAAAATAGTGCCACAAACTCTACAAACATGATTCATATTTTAGTAAAATATGAAGAAATACAAAGACAGGAATTAGTGAAAAGAATAAAGGACTTGAATGCAATTTTTGAAAAAAGCAATGAACAGGCTAAAGTAAATACATTCAAAAGTGAAATGAAAACCAGGCTGGAGAAATACGAGAAACGTATTAAAGACAGAAAAGCTACCAAATTCCTTCGCAACTGCCATGATTATGAATCAGGGCGGATTTATACTTTCAAAGCTAAACAAGAGGAGAGAGCAAGGGTTTTTAGGGGCGCGTCCTGTCACCAAATGTAATGTAAATAATCAATGTGGACTGGCCCACTGTGTTCAATTACTTGGTCACTTGTGGCTGATGGCCTGGTGGCAGGACTCAATTAGTCTTGTTAATAAACCCCTCACACACCGAGGAGACGCCGAGGGACCCGATCTAGGTTTCCGGCAGAGGACTCTCACTGATCAAATTGATAACAAGAGCTCCTCTCCCCTGCGCCCCGATTTCCTGGAACCGAATGTTATAGCGAAGATTTTTATCGCAAAGCAGTCAGTGTCTGTAAGTATACAGACACCTTTTTTATCTTCACTTTTCCACACACCTTAGCGCGTGTGTAGGAGATAATCACCCGTGGCACACCTTTTGCCACTCACTTCACTTCCTGGTCCTGACGAAAGTCCCGCACAATCTTCAATGGGACTGAAACATGTAGACCGCCAACACATAGGCAACTCGTAGCAAAAAACTTGGCTATTAATAGTTGCATCACATATTTTAATCAAAATACCCTGGGCCGCCAAGAATAAACTAATAGGTAAGGATCCCCAGAGGTATATTTTAACATTCACCTTCATCCGCATCACACTGTTGCACGACACCTGCTCCGCTGTAGTCAGGCGTGGAAGCACAACCAGGCGGCACTCGGCTGCCTGGTTGGTTCCCGATGATGAAGCATGAAACCAACCAGGTTTGTGTGTGAGGGATTTATACTTTCACCAGGAAGTTTGATTCTGTCAGAAGATAATAGATCCAGAGTGGTATGATGGAGCAACAGGTAGTTTCACAAAGTGAAGCAAGCTCAGATACGGGCACAGAGCAAGAACAAGATGACCAAGGGGAAGAAATACAAGGGATATAAGACTTGTGGTCACACATGAGTAACGTTTATGCGACTAGAGCAACAAACCGATCATCGCACAATAAGGGGGCGGGGGAGAGGAAAAAGTTGAGGAAGAGGAAACAGAGAAGAGGAGGAGAAGGTTATAGGAAGAGCGTTAGAATGGCAAACAAACAGTTCCATGCGTTCCCAGGGGAAGAATCCAACAAAAAAGTCATTGACCGCAAGACAGTAATCAACTTGAGTACAATGATTTTATCCAAAGAAGATTTAGCGGTGTTAGAACTGGGACTCAGCTACTGTGATAAAAATAATTTTGATTACCCTAAGAGTAGGATGGACCTTTACCGATTTATTAGAAAGTTGAAGCTGTCTAAAATGCATTTGAGTCAAAATCCTCAGAATCCCTCTAAACCAACAAGACATTTAAATGTATCCAACGACCCCAACGTTCTGACTGTTAGTGATGCACCTGTCTTAGGAGATCTATTGTACTATTTATTAATGATAGTCAAGAAACAGCAAGTACCAATAAAGCACTAGATAATAATGATCCAAGCGAATCCCATACCGATACATTAGGAAGAGAAGATCATACCCCATTCCGATTACCTTCTAAATTTACACCACAAAGTGCACGCGATAATTTGGATATCTTTGGGGAGAATGTAACAAAGGAGTTCAAGCAACTGTATTGCAAAACTCAATCTGAAAAAATATCTGCTGCACAAAACAGTGACCAAAATACAGAAAGAAGAAGGTGTACTGGTGAAACCCTTGGTCAAAGGGGGAAATGTCATGTTGTGGGGTCGAGAGCTGTATAAAAAAGAAGCACTTAGTCAATTAAACACCTATGAATGTTATTCTAGGATCAGTGTGAAGGATTACGAGAGAATGAAGGAACAATTCTACATGAGGTTGGAAGTTTGGAAACAAGACGAGCTACTCAGCTGGGATGAGTTTAAATTCATCAAACAAGAGAAACCAGTTTTACCAGTTTTCTATATGCTCCCAAAGGTGCATAAGAGCACCACGAATCCACCAGGGAGACCCATAATTTCCTCATGTGGCAGCCTTTTTGAGAATGCTTCTAAGTACATAGACTACTTTTTAAATCCCATTGTAAGGACACTAATATCTTTTTTCAAGGATTCAACAGATTTTCTGAAATGTATATATGATATACGTTGGAACAAGACTAACATGGTACTAGTGACTCTTGAAATTGCCCCGTTATACACCAGTATAAGACACACGGATGGCCTGAAAGCAACATAATATTTTTTGAATTGAAGACCTATAAGATTCATGAGACAGAACTTAATGATTTTGGAACTAATGGAGTGGTGCTTAGCAAAAAATATATTTTTTGTTTGGTGAGGAATTTTTCCAGCAGGAGCAGGGAACGGCGATGGGCACCTGCTTTGCCCCAGCTATGCCAATTTACATCTTGGCTGGTTGGAGGAGCAGGTGCTCGGGGGCCTCCCCTGGAACAATGGTCGGATCATATATTACTGTGGGTCCGGTTTATAGACGTTTTCGTGCTGTGGCAGGGCACGGAAAGCAAAATTGAACTGTTTATAAATTACCTGAACCAAAATACCCTGAATCTAAAGTTTGTGGGACATTTTAGTCGAACTACCATTGATTTTTTGGATGTTAGAATAACACCACAGGGAGATAAACTAGAGACCACTGTGCTTAGGAAGCCAACAGCTGTCAATAGTATTCTTCATGTTCGTAGCTCTCACCCCGCACCTTTAATTAGGAGTATACCGTTCGTAAAATTTTATAGAGCTAGAAGAGCATGTAGTGATCTGGATGAATACTGCAGAATAGAGCAAGAGATGACTAACAGAATCATTCAGAGAGGTTACTCACCACACATTATTGATGGGTCAGCCACCAAAGCAAGGAGGTTGGGAAGACAAAAAGTGTTATTCTAACCATTCAAGACCAAGTTGGAGAACCTTAAGAAGGGATTAGATTGCCAGAGAATTATAACAACTTTTAACACTGAGCATAAGGAAATCAGATCAATCCTAAATAAACATTGTCATCTGGTGAGAGATGATCCGATTTTGGGCCCCAGAGTGAGTAAACATCCAGACATACCGTACAGAAAGTCCAAATCATTAAAAGATCTGACGGTGAAGAGCGAGTTTCAGGAAAGGAAGAGAGGAGCCGCGACCTGGTTACAACAAAAGATGGGTTTTAAGAAGTGTTTTAAATGTAAGGCGTGCCAACATGGGTTAAATCACACGCATTTTAAGACATTTTTTAACAAAACCATTGCTGTTAAAGGCTTTTTAACATGTAGATTGAGCTTTGTAGTGTACCTGTTGCAATGCCCATGTTTAAAGGTGTATCTAGGGAGCACAACTCTACCTGTGTATCAAAGAATCCTGCAGAGCAATTATCAACAAGGATAGAACTTATCCAATTGCAAGGCATTTTGAAATTCACCATCAGAGTAATCCCTCTGCTTTACAGTATAGCTGTCTAGCGGAAATCCCCAAGAGAAAAAGAGGGGGGGACAGGGAGAGAGAACTCAGGAAGCTTGAAACCTATTTTATTCTAGAGTTCAACAGCAAGGACCCTCATGGGTTAAATATCGATGAGGACTTATATACCTGTCTGAAATGAGTGTATGGTGGAATTTGAATATTCAAGAAAAAGATAGAGAGAAATGCTGCACACAAAGCAACCATTTGTTTTTATATTGGATCTCTTTGACAGGCATGAGACGAAAAGACTAGGCACTGGATAATGATGACATTTTAAATCTGACATAAAACAGTACAATCAATTGGTGTATTTTGTTTTTAATTTGGAAGTTTTTTACTATAGTTTTGATGATCAGGGCGGATAATACTGTGTATAGGAGCGTAGAGTAAATGTGAAAAAATTGACCCTGATTGAGCACTTGCACTTTAGAATTGAGGGACAACCTGTGTAACAAAAGATAATATTGGTCCCCTCTTGGTCTGTCCTATGTTTTTTTTTAAATGTAGGATATTCATATATTTATTTTGAAGAAAAAAAAATGTAAATATTGGAAGTTACCCTATAGAGAAATCATCGTTTGTAGATTTATAAAAAAAAAAATTGTTACTGAGTGTATGGGAAAGTATATGGAATGCATTCTGGGTTTTTATAGAACCAATATACTGTGAAGCATTTGCACTTTAGATCAGTGAAGTAATTGAGTAACGGAGATTAAAGCAATAGTACTTTATGATATTTTGTACTATGGGGAACATGCACTGGCATTTTTCTATATAACCGTCAGACAAACCTGTGGCACTTGCACTTTAATGGAGTAAGAATGGACCATTTACAACAAACATTGTGAATAAGAACGTTTAAACACAGGATAAGGGACTTGTACATTAAAAAAACCTGTTTTTTACATTGGAAATGTGATAGGAATATGCAAGAAATTAGCTTTTCTGCGAAATATGTTAATTTCCTATTGTTTTTAACCAAAAAAAGCATACTCTCTAAGTAAGCATTGAATAATAATTTACAGTTTAGAGCTGTGACTATGCTATATTATCCATTTGTGTTGTTTTTAACAATATGTTTTAAGATGACTGCCAAACTTACATTGCAAACATTGTGTGCTAAAGTATATTCCATCGTCAATGTCTATCATTTGAATGAATATTTTAACTTTAATGGAATGGCATGTCCACATCGTGAACAAAGCAGCGTGAGGCTGTCGAAACGCGTCAATGTGATGATCACCGAAATAAAGAGACCGAGTGACCTTAACCCCTTGGAGTGCTGGATGGTTATTGTGGAACTGTGATAATCCTATGCTGAGATGATATATATAAACTCATCACCCCTGTTCCTGGCCGTCCTATAATTTCTGCACGGGGTAGTATTAATGAA
Organism: Lissotriton helveticus; assembly: GCF_964261635.1. Lineage (NCBI taxonomy): Eukaryota > Metazoa > Chordata > Amphibia > Caudata > Salamandridae > Lissotriton > Lissotriton helveticus. The sequence continues at coordinate 1,588,726,666 of NC_136068.1, read as the reverse complement.
AATTTATCGAAATATGTTGATTTTTTTTCTCCAACCACACATGACCTCACTCCCTTCTTACCTTAAGGACACCGCAGACTTTTTAGTTAAAATCAAAAATGCTAATTGGTGCTCTGATTTCTGTTTTTTGGTGATGGATATTGAATCTTTGTACACGAGCATTCATCACTCTCATGGTTTGGAGGCCACTAAGTATTATTTAGATACACGAGATGCAGTCCTGCGAGAACACAATGCCATGCTGCTGGAAATGATAAAAATTTGTCTAACTAACAACCATTTCCAGTTTGAGAAAGATATCTGCCATCAAGAAAGAGGTGTGGCTATGGGCTCGTGCTTCTCCCCCAGCTATTCATGTTTACATGTTGGCTGGTGGGAGAAGCACGTGCTACACAAAACCCACCGGCATTGGCTTTCTCATCTAGCCTACTACTGGCGGTTCATAGATGACATATTTGTCATCTGGAGAGGCTCATAGGATCAGGCCCAAATGTTTGTGAATGAGATCAATATCAACACTCGTAACTTAAAATTCACTTCCACAATTACTTCAAACTCGGCTGAGTTTTTAGATGTACAGATTTATGTGGAACAGGGCCAGCTACACACTAAGCTACACAGGAAATCAATGGCGGGGAACTCGATTCTCCACGCCCGGAGTGCCCATCCGTCCCACACCATCAACAGTATTCCCTTTGGTGAATTTATTCGCATTAGGAGAATCTGCAGTGATAATGACACATCCAACCAGTGCTTAGCAGAGTCAGTGCAGAGATTCTTGAAGCGTGGCTACAAGTTAGAACTCCTAAACCGTGCGCTCTCGAGAGCGTCATTACGCTCGAGATATGAACTACTGACCCCTAGCAATTTGGCCATATCTGAATCTAATTCTATCTGTTCAGTCCGTCTCATCACTAATTACTGTACACAAGAACGCAAGATTAGACGGATTATTAATTCTGAATGGCCTATTGTTCTAACTGATGTTATCTTAGACCCGATTTTGCCCAAACTACCTGCTATTACCTTCAGGAGGGCTCCCTCCGTGAAGGATGCACTGGATAAGTCTCAGCCAGAGTTGACTCCCAAATACAACTGGCTGGCCAAAACAGGTTTTTACAAGTGCACTTCATGCCGTGCATATTCCTTTGCAACAAATGGAACACACTACAAATCTGCATTCAGTGACAAACCCATTGCTATAAATGAACATCTGACTTGTCGCAGTGAGTTTGTCATTTACAAATTAACCTGCACTTGCAATTTATCTTAGTTGAAGTTGAAGTTGAAAGGCATTTGTTGAGCGCACTAACACCAAGCGGTTTCATGGCGCTATACCCAGAGTTCAGAACAAAAGAAAAGAAAAGTGAGCAGAAAAAATTGTTATAGAGGAAAATCTAAGGCGAAGAGATGGGTTTTAAGAGCCTTCCGAAAGTCCATATAATTGGTTATGGACCGGAGGGGAAGGGGGAGGCTGTTCCAGAAGGTGGTGGCAAGAAAAGAGAAACGGAGGCCACCATGTTTTTTCCTCTTGAAACGAGGAACTACCAGGAGGATTTGGGAGGAAGAGCGAAGGTCTCTCTTGGGAAGATAGGGCCGGATTTTAGATTTGACAAAGCACGGGGCAGTGCCTGCAAGAGCCATAAAGGTGAGGCAACCAAACTTGAAGAGAGAGCGCTGGGGAATGGGGAGCCAGTGAAGCGATTTGAGAAGGGGGGTGACGTGGTGATACTTGGGGAGATGGTATATCAAACAGGCTGCTTGGTTCTGAATAAGCTGTAGGCGCCGGAGCTCATATGTCGGGATTCCTACAAACAGTCCATTGCCATAGTCCAGACGGGAGACAATCATGGCCATGACAATGAGCTTAAGGGCCTCAACAGAAAAGAAACGGGAAATTTTGCGGATGATGCGTAAAGATAAAAAACAAGATGATACTACAGCGCTGACCTGGGGGCGCATAGTCAGGTCTTGACTAACTAAAATACCTAGGGTTTTAACTTTAACAGAGGGGGAAGGGGGGGGCAAGGGCAGGGGGCCAGAAAGCAGGGGACCAAGGACTAGGGAGACGGCCAGGAAGTAACAACTCTGTTTTGTCTGGGTTCAATTTGAGCTGGTTGGCATTCATCCAGTCAAATATAAAGGTAAGGACAGAGCAGAGGTTAGAGCTGGAATCAGGTGAGGGGGAAAGGTTAAAGATGAGCTGGAGGTCGTCTGCATAGTTATAAACAGACACCTCCATGTTTTGTAAGGCCAGGATGAGAGGGTGGATATAAAGATTAAAGAGGAGGGGGGAAAGAGCGGAACCTTGGGGAACCCCACAAGTGATCGGGCAGGGGGTGGCCGAGAAGCCGTCGAGGTGGACGGCCTGAGTCCGGCCACTGAGGAAAGAGGAAAGCCAGGCCCGGGCAGAGCCCCGGATGCCTGGCTTTCCAGGCAATCCTTTACATTGGTAGCACAAAGTTGCCAGCAAACCAACGTATTCTGCAACATGTGCGAGCCATAGTCAACTCGGATAGTAATTATCCAGTGGCTCGCCACTTTAAAGCTATCCATGATAATAAACTTAAAGACCTGCATTACACACTTTTAGGCTCGGTCCCCAACCCCGGACGGGGGGGGGGTGATCGCGAACAACTACTCAGGCAAAAAGAGACATACTTCATTTTACTGTTAGACTCACAAGCTCCAAATGGATTAAATGTAATTGATGAACTGCATAATTTTTTGTAAATATGACATTATTGTATAACTGTATTCATTCTACTTTGGTTCTGTGGTGAAACTTCCTTTTGTTAAATTGCTGTTGTAAATAATCAATTTTTCTCTAATAAGTTGAGATTTAGTTATATAAGATGCACAGAATTGTTAGGTTGCTTAACATGGGGCACAACCGCCATAGTCATACTCTTTTCTATCAAAGAGTCTTTTTTCACCCCTTAGGCTCCAGCACTTTAGTGAACTAGGCACATAGCTGACTGCCATTATCACTTCCTTGACAATTCAGTGACATTAGGAATATGAGTCTATAGTGATTACATTTGCATTTTACTCTATTTTGATTCACAACTTCTAGCCTAATTTGTGTACATATTCTAATGTATCTTGCACTTGCACTTTATTTCAACGTACAGTATGTATATAGTTTTAATGAAAAAAATCCTTGCACTTGCACTTTATTCCAAATGGATATTTGTGTATAACGCTATGAATTTTTTATGGGTAATTTAGCATTTGCCACTTACGCTCATTATGCATATTTTTGTCTTTTGTCATTGAAATAAGATCAAGATATGAGCACTATGCTCAAATTTTTTTATTACATCTATTAGTTAAATGAATTGTATAATCTGTCAACTTCATTTTATGAATGCTACTGTGCCGTTACACTTACTTTTGCCTTTCATCCGTTTTTTAGGGTTGTTAGGGCTTTTAATACACTTTAAATGTAACACCTACTCCTGTCGGGTCATGTGATCAAGCTCCGCCTGCGGAGCGAAACGCGTCAAGGAGAGCACTTGCTCCGTGAATGCAACAAAATAAATCTTCACCGCTAGCATGATTGACGGTGTGATGGCGTTTCTTTAAACTTTGTTTGAAGCAACTTCAAGGGAGAGGTGGTCTGCGCCTGTTTGTGTCCGCACTGATAGCGGTCAGGATCTTCTCCATATATATATATATATATATATATATATATATATATATTCACTGAAAAAACCATAGGTTATAGACCATATATAGTTAGGAATTAGCATTTAAAAAACCTTATTTTACTCACACAAAACCATTGAAATTCCATATATAGTTAGTTGCACTAACTATATATTGCGCACCCGCAATCCACTGCTGATCATGTCACATATTACATCATTCATGACATGGTCAGTGACATCACTGATGACATCACTGATGACATCTCAAATGACATCACTGATGACATCACTGATGACATCATCCAGTGACTGTGTGTTTCTGTAAAGTTTAAATATGTTTTAGATATTGAAGAATGAGTAGATGTATAACTGTCTGGACGAAGGATTTAGTAGGTGCATGACTGAATGTATGAGTGAGTGATTAAATGTGTCTCACTGAGTGCATGGGTTAGTGACTAAACTGTCTTAATTTGTGCATCATTATGTCTGTTGTTCTGTAAACTACTGCATGTGTTGATCAGTAGCTATATGATTAACTATATGGGTTATTGATTGATTGTCCAAGTATTTGTATGGGAGACTGAGTGTGTGTGTGGCTGGCTGGGAGGTGTGTGACTCTGTGCAGATCAATGTGTACTTGTATCAATGATTGTATAAGAAAGTAAGTATGTGTTACTATATGTTTGAAAATGTAAGGTGCTCTATGTTTAACTGTATAGACAAGAAAATGGAAGTGTGATTGATTCTTTACAGGACTGACTAGGTGTGTGAGTAACTCCATGGATGAGTGGCAGAGTGTGAGTGTCTGTATAGGTGTATGAGTGCATATGATAGTGTTGTAAAGATGAGTGATTGTATGTATGAATGATTGTATGGGTGAATGAGTGAATGTGTGTGTAGACGTAGGAATCAGTGAGTACGTATGTAGTAACTAGTATTGGTGTGTCAATGGTTTCAAAAATTATACTCTGTATTTAACACTGGGTGAAACAGAGGTTATATTAAAATGTGAGGAGATGCATTGTATTGTCACATGAATGATATCATCAGTGATGTGGTCATTGATGTCAAATGAGATGTCATCAGTGATGTCATCAGTGATGTCATTTGAGATGTCATCAGTGATGTCATCAGTGATGTCACTGACCATGTCATGAATGATGTAATATGTGACATGATCAGCAGTGGATTGCGGGTGCGCAATATATAGTTAGTGCAACTAACTATATATGGAATTTCAATGGTTTTGTGTGAGTAAAATAAGGTTTTTTAAATGCTAATTCCTAACTATATATGGTCTATAACCTATGGTTTTTTCAGTGAATTTTCAAGGTTTTGTAAATGCTAATTCCTAACTATATATGGTCTATAACCTATGGTTTTTTCAGTGAATTTCAATGGTTTTTTAATAGCAAATATCATAAGCTGTCGAATGTCAAGTACGTGGTAAGTGAAAACATTTTCGTGTTTATGCACACTGATCTGCTTTGAATGGTGCCCCCCCCTCATTTCTATTAGGAGTACTCTCTCTTTGCAGATAGTGAAAGGTAGTTAACGCAGGCCTTTGCCCCCGTTGTAATCCGTCGTGCCTGCTTCTCTCTCCATTTGATTGATTGTTATCCAAGTATTTACTGTTTTAGAATTAGTTCTCTTTGGTTCATTCTCTATTTACAAACAAACACAGAGTCGCAATACTCTGTTTAGTCTTTGCAGATAACGAAAAATCGTGTAAAAAAAAAGAAAAGGAATCGAGCAAAATCAGTAGGCCACTAATGGGATCTCTTTTTGACCTCGCTAAAATAGAAACATTAGGAACAACCCCTCATGACAAATACAAAACTAGTGAGATGAACTGAACTCCACACAATGATGGCTGCAAAACAGCTCGGGTCCGCCACCCACCCCGCCCAAAATAACGATAAAGAGCGGCTGCCATGATTGGTTGCGGAATGGCCACAACGGAGCTACGAAATGGTGCTGCTCTCATGCTAACCCCAGCTTCGGTCTGAAACATCCAGAAACACTGTAGACTACCAATTCGATCAGTTCCGGTAGCGCCCCAATGTAACCCGGTAGAGAAGAACTAGCCCTCCCCTCTTTGACTGATGGTTCTTGTTGCCTGTCCCTTCTGTTGTCATTTAACAGAACTATTTAGCCTGCTGAAAGGGGTTGTGTTTCGACCGCTGGTTGGTGGAGACATTTTGACTATATTCTGGACCTGCGTTGTCGCGTAATGCGTCATATGACGCGCCGCGTTAGCGCATCCGGAAGTCATCCGGGGCGCGCAGCGCGTAACGTAAGCATAACAAGTCATGTGACTTGTTAATAAAACTTTTCATTGGTTAATTTTACTTTTCTTATTCTAATGATGAAAGCCTTGGTCATATCACCTAAAAATTACGCTTTTAATTACTTCCGAACATTATTTTCTCTTAAATATATGTTATAATGTTCCAGGCTAATGTACTTTCCCGGAAATTTTACAACTGTCCTGCAAGTAAAATATATTCTTTTTTCGAGAAAAAGAGCGTTTCTTCGTCCCATGACGGAGCCGTTGAGCAAAAGAGGGTCGACCTGCTGTCTTAGTCGCCGATACGCCTGAATATGAGATTCTTATCGATCACTTTATGTTGCAGGAGTAGAAAACACAACAGCCCTTGACCATTTATCTTTACTGCGTTCCTTCGTATTATACCTTTTACCCTTCATGTAATTGGTCTGCTTTATTTCACTTGCCTTTTAATGATTCTAAAACAGTGACTATTATTAAAAACTTTACCAATGTATACACTACTACCATGTTTTCTTTTAAAAACCTTTATTGTGAAAATTTCATTATACAAATACGAGCCTATAACCACGTGGGCCTGCCACGGAGCAAACTGTAATCGTATATGATGAATAGACATTTACACTGTAGAGGAACGTAACGGGCGGGCCATTAGGTTGCAAAAACTAAGGTGTCTAACAGTTACGGAATCGGTGGACGTACATTTTATAATTAAAATACGACAGGGCCAGTTACAATAAAATTATCTAGATATACATTTGCGGGCAAGTACCATGGGTGACGTTAATTCGAATTTTCAACAGTACAGTAATCAATAACACATCAGAACTTAATATCAATAGGGATGTCGAAATATTCAATCAATTCTCGTCCCCGCCCGCCATGTGCTTCAAAACTGCATACGTATCTCGTGATATCAAGGTTGTGCAACCAGTACACAACAAGGAGTTACGAGTCCCATTTATTCCGGCGCCATTTTGGGCGAGGACGGGCAGGTCCAGGATATAGTCAAAATGTCTCTACCAACCATCGACTATGATGATGTTCATATGCTGTATTTATTAGAGTAACACTCATCTGCCCACATGAAATTAATTTACCACAATCTAAACATGTCATTTTAATCTTTCCAAAGTTCTTCTAAATATTTGGGACCGTTTCCCTTGCCTCTGAAGCTCTCAGTGCCACTTCTTTAATGAATGTACTAGCAGGTCAGGGGTTCTCCTCCAAATCTCTCTTTTATGCAGCACTATAATTAATTGGTGCCACCTCTCCATATGACGATGCATGGTATAGTTACCACAACTATATTTTTTTTCGGTTCCTCTGGAGAGTTCATCGTGGCAGATGAAGCGTGTAACATACCGGGCATTTACCTTTTTTTGCATGTACAGGAAAGGAAAAAAAAATCGAGCGTCCGAGTTCTAAGGTGTCCCAGGGCCATTTTAGTGGACCAGGCCCAAATCCAAAGAACAGCCATCTCACAGGCTAATGGGGCGACCCACGCCGAGTTTCAGCATTGTAGGATGACCACACAAGTACAGCAACTTGCTAGACATCACCTCGGTGCCATCCGGATCTCGGCGCCCCACTGCAGATGAAGTGCCTCTCAACTATGAAACCACCGCGGTGACATCCGGATCTTGGCGCGTTGTGCTGCCTTCGGCCTATTCGCACATCGGTCCGCTACTGACGCCATCTCACAGGCTAATGGGGTGACCCACGCCAACTTGCTAGACATCACCTCGGTGCCATCCGAATCTTGGCATCTCAACGCCTAGTGGTATCTTCCATACAGAAAATATTGTTACGCTGCCTTTGGCCCCATTCGCACATCAGTCCGCAACTTAGACATCACCTCGATGCCATCCGGATCTTGGCATCTCAGCGCCTTGTGGTGTCAGTCAGAAAATATTGTTGCGCTGCCTTTGGCCCCATTCGCACATCAGTCCGCTACTGACACCATCTCACAGGCCAATAGGGCGCCCCACGCCGACTTTTACCATTGTACGATGGCCACACCAGTGGCACAACTTGCTAGACATCACCTCGGTGCCATCCGAATCTTGGCATCTCAACGCCTAGTGGTATCTTCCATACAGAAAATCTTGTTACGCTACCTTTCGCCCCATTCGCACATCGGTCCGCAACTTAGACATCACCTCGGTGCCATCCGGATCTTGGCATCTCAGCGCCTTGTGGTGTATTCTCTTCAGAAAATATTGTTGAGCTGCCTTTGGCCCCATTCGCACATCGGTCCGCAACTTACACATCACCTCGGTGCCATCCGGATCTTGGCATCTCAGCGCCTTGTGGTGTCTTCTACTCCGAAAATATAGTAGAAAATATTGTTGCGCTGCCTTTGGCCCCATTCACACATCAGTCCGCTACTGACACCATCTCACAGGCCAACAGGGCGCCCCACGCCGACTTTTACCATTGTACGATGGCCACACCAGTGCCACAACTTGCTAGACATCACCTCGGTGCCATCCGGATCTTGGCGCGTTGTGCTGCCTTCGGCCTATTCGCACATCGGTCCGCTACTGACGCAAACTCACAGGCCAACGGGGCGCCCCACGCCGACTTTCAGCATTGTAGGATGGCCACACCAGTGCGGCAACTTACTAGACACCACCTCGGTGCCATCCGGATCTTGGCGCGTTGTGCTGCCTTCGGCCTATTCGCACATCGGTCCGCTACTGACGCAAACTCACAGGCCAACGGGGCGCCCCACGCCGACTTTCAGCATTGTTGGATGGCCACACCAGTGCGGCAACTTACTAGACACCACCTCGGTGCCATCCGGATCTTGGCGCGTTGTGCTGCCTTCGGCCTATTCGCACATCGGTCCGCTACTGACGCAAACTCACAGGCCAACGGGTCGCCCCACGCCGACTTTCAGCATTGTTGGATAGCCACACCAGTGCGGCAACTTACTAGACACCACCTCGGTGCCATCCGGATCTTGGCGCGTTGTGCTGCCTTCGGCCTATTCGCACATCGGTCCGCTACTGACGCAAACTCACAGGCCAACGGGGCGCCCCACGCCGACTTTCAGCATTGTAGGATGGCCACACCAGTGCTGCAACTTGCTGGACACCACCTCGGTGCCATCCGGATCTTGGCGCGTTGTGTTGCCTTCGGCCTATTCGCACATCGGTCCGCTACTGACGCCGCCTCACGTGCCAACGTATTTTCTCCGCATTTTACACCCTATGCCGCATAACAGGTCATGTGACTTGTTTATAAAACTTTTCATTGGTTCATTTTACTTTTGGTTTCCTAATGATGGAAGGCATGATCATGTGACCTAAAAACAACACTTTTCATAGGATGAAAACTGTTTTTTTTTCCCAAACGATGAAAGCCCCACCTTGTTTCTGGATGTTTCAGACTGAAGCTGGCGTCAGCATGAAAGCACCACCATCTCGTGGCTCCGTCGTGGTCATTCCGCGAGCAATCATGGCAGCCGCTCCCCACCAGAAGCCTGCAGGAGTCGGAGCCCCCAAAACTTTTGATGAATTCTCAAGGCGGAGGGGACGCTTTCGAGAATGGGGCCCAAGACCTAGCAGACAAGCGTCCGATTTCCAAGGTGTCCCAGGGCCATTTCAGTGGACCAGGCCCAAAAAGGAAACAGCCTGCCGCCATTTTGAGAGTCCTGTGACAGCCGCCTATCGCTGCACCGCAAGAGTGGGCGCAACTCAGCTGAATTGCGGCTTTTGACACAGTGGACCAAAAACGGACGGAATGGCAACTGAAACGGTAAAGGGGCGCCCCACTACAACAGATGACACTCCACCTGGAGAGGCCCGTTAACGCCGCCTCCCCCGGGGCGCTCCACGCCGTTATTCGGAGCAGCATTGTAGGATACCAAAACCAGTGCGGCAACTTACTGGACATCACCTTGGTGCCATCGTTCTGCTGCCTTGGAACTATTCGCGCAACAGTTTGCTACTGATGACCCACCCCCCGCGACGCCCCATGCCGTTATTTGCTGGGTGGCAACTTACTAGACATCACTTTCGTGTCATCTAGATTTCGGCGCGTTCTGCTGCCTTGGAACTATTCGCACAACAGTTTGCTACTGATGACCCACCCCCCGCGACGCCCCACGCCGGAAATCTGGACGTTGTGCTGCGTTGGGACTATTCGCACAGCCGACCGCTACTTCGTTGTTTTTCCCTAAAAATGTTTATATGTTATTACTATTTTTGTTTTCTTGTATATATTTATAAATTATTAAAGTTTTATAATCTTACTACTTTGTCGGAGTGCTATATATTTTTAATGTGACACATAATTGTAAAAACTTTGATGTACAAACAGTCATCCCTGGAATCTTCCGCTTCAGGCTCGGTCCCCTCCCCAATCACAATACAGGATGGTTTTCAGATAATAGCAACGCTTCTGCTGTGACGGATCTCATCGAGTGTGGGCCTTGATCTACTATAACTCCTTTGAAGAGGGGTGATTCTTTACAGCTGTGGCCATAAACTACATCTGCAGGGCTAGCTGATACCCTAGGACCAGCCTGGACAATCGGACACAGAGGAAAAGGAGTGTCAGAGGGTGCGGTAGTGAATAGGGCGAAAGGGAGGTGTCGGGCGGGCACAGGGTGTGATTCTCAGGGAACAGCAGCGCAGATGGGGGAGGTTTATTACCCATGCATAAGACAGAGAGCGGGGGTGACCACTGCCTGGGGGAGATGCTTGCGAGGGTGGGGAGCCATGCTAAGGATCGACAGCGTGCACAGAGTGGGTCTGGTCAAGGCATCTAAAATGGCTGCCGTGCACGACAAAAGTGTGGCATTTGAAAAAAGACAAGATGGCGCAGACAATGTTTTTCAACACTTCCTGATTTCCTTCGAATCGAACGTTAACAGACGTTGGGGCATATTACCAAAGTTAAGCGATATTTATCCCTAACGATGCTTAGCAACGATTTTTTTACCGTCAGAAATTATCGCAGATAAACCTTGCTATTATCAAGGTTTATCGGAAATACGATAAAAAACGACCGCAATGCATTAATATCGCTGAAAACTCAGCGATATTCATGCATTACCGAGCTAATGCTCTTAGCCATGTTATCCACCTCCCATTGGATAACATGGCTAAGAACTGCTCAGGGCAGGTGGTAGCTTTTGGAGATATTCGCCCTTATCTCGAATATTTCCAAAAGTTGATAATAGGAGATAGCGATGTTAGCGACTGTTTCCAGTCGCTAACATCTTGGCATGCCCACTTTGCATGTCATTAGTGATAAATATCACTCACATGCAAAGTGGGGCCCAAGATGGTCGCTATCTTCTACTAGCCGTCGCTAACTGGTGTTAGCAACAGCTAGGTAATACACATATAATTTTATCTCCGCGAAGCGGAGCGCTGTTACAGATATATATCTTGTTTCTGAACGTTAATTTCTCAAAATGCACTGAAGCACATATATTGAGACCTAGCAAAGGCACATCGGGCTACCAGTCCCTACAATTTTGCCAAGTTTCGTGCAAATCCATTCAGCTGTTCGATCCTACCGAGAGACAAGATGGCGGCCGCTACGGACTGTTTGGAATGTTTACAGACACCGGAGAGCCAATCAGCTTCGCTTCGCAAAGCTCCGTAACGCGAAAAGTACGCGAAGCGGTGCGCTGTTACAGATATATACCTTTTTTTGAACGTTAATTTCTCAAAATCCACTGGAGCACATATATTGAGATCTAGCAAAGGCACATCGGGCTACCAGTCCCTACAATTTTGCCAAGTTTCGTGCAAATCCATTCAGCTGTTCGATTATTATTATTTTTATTTTTTTTTGCCCCGCGGGGCCCTTTTAAAACCTCCACATCAAACCTAGGGGGTGAGCGACAATGTACTATGCCCCCTTATGGTCATTTGCCCCTTCGCTTTGGCCTCCTCTTGTCTCTCGATCCTACCGAGAGACAAGATGGCGGCCGCTACGGACTGTTTGGAATGTTGACAGACGCCGGAGAACCAATCAGCTTCGCTTCACAAAGCTCCGTTGCGCGAAAAGTACGCGTAGCGGAGCGCTGCCCAGTCCGCTGTTACAGATATATACCTTTTTTTGAACATTAATTTCTCAAAATCCACTGAAGCACATATATTGAGATCTAGCAAAGGCACATCGGGCTACCAGTCCCTACAATTTTGCCAAGTTTCGTGCAAATCCATTCAGCTGTTCGATTATTATTATGTTTATTTTTTTTTGCCCCGCGGGGCCCTTTTAAAACCTCCACATCAAACCTAGGGGGTGAGCGACAATGTACTATGCCCCCTTATGGTCATTTGCCCCTTCGCTTTGGCCTCCTCTTGTCTCTCGATCCTACCGAGAGACAAGATGGCGGCCGCTACGGACTGTTTGGAATGTTGACAGACGCCGGAGAACCAATCAGCTTCGCTTCACAAAGCTCCGTTGCGCGAAAAGTACGCGTAGCGGAGCGCTGCCCAGTCCGCTGCTACAGATATATATCTTTTTTTGAACATTAATTTCTCAAAATCCACTGAAGCACATATATTGAGACCTACAAAAGGCACATCGGGCTACCAGTCCCTACAATTTTGCCAAGTTTCGTGCAAATCCATTCAGCCGTTCGGGCTAAAAGTGAGGCCAACCGCCCTATGGAAATTAACATGGGAAAAACGCGTTTTGGGACCCCCCTTTTTTCTCGGCCCCCCCTTGACGAACCCCCCCAAAATTTTTAGGGGCTGCTCAGAAACAAAATGTGCCATATTCCTGAAAATTTCAGCCAATTCCGTCCACAAACGCCAAAGTTATTAGACATAGAATTTTCAAAAAACCCATAGAGAAAAAATCCTAACTATATATACCTACTGGCGACCGCCAGTAGGTAATATATATATATATATATACATACATGTACATAAAGATTGCTTTGGCAAGAAGAAACCGGAGGGACATAGCAGGGGAGTCAAGAAGATTCGTTTATTTGCTGCAAGATCGGCATGACACGTTTCAGCAGTATGCCTTAATCATATGCCAGTTACAAATCAGTAGAATGCAACAATCACTATTTGAATGTTCCATCTCACTCCTGATTGGCAGGAGTCCAGCTGGGTCGCGTTAATGCTGAGCATGTCACTGCAGCCTTCCTCCACAGTCTACAGTACCCAGCAGGCACCATCTCGGTCAGCTAGGTAAGTTGCTCATGTCGACCTTGAAATCTCGTAGTGAGTGCTGGGGAAAGTTCAACACCATGCAAAATAGGTGCATCTCAGAATATCCTGATCTTCCTGGCTCAAAAAACTCTTCTCCTTGGACCCCAGATGCCCTAATCATATAGACCATATCCGCAGTACCGGAGACTCCAGTACATCATCCAGGTCTCTCTGTGTAGTCACGGACCGTGAACACATGGCGGTGCTTTGCTGTCCTTGGAAGTGGTGGGCCGGTGTCACTCCAGTACCTCGGAACCACACAACGAGAGACAAGCTCTTGCCCATGAAACACCAGCCACTTGCAAGGCGGGTCCCCGAAAGCGCACCAGGGGCTACCATGCTACAAATGTACAGAAAGATTGCTTCGGCAAGAAGAAACTGGAGAGACACAGCAGGGGAGTCAAGAAGATTTGTTTATTTGCTGCATGATCGGCATGATGCGTTTCGGCGGTATGCCTTAATCATATGCCAGTTACAAATCAGTAGAATGCCCCAATCACTATTTGAATGTTTCATTTCACTCACGATTGGTGGGAATCCAGCTGCGTCAAGTTAATGCTGAGCACGTCACTGCAGCCTTCCTCCACAGACTACAGTACCCAGAAATTCAAAAGTAAAAACACATATATATCTAGGGCTGCGGATCCTCCCGAGCACGAGCTTTATGCTAATTGGCTGTCAAAACTCCAAACCAGGAAGTGTTGGCAGCCATCTTGTGCCTCAGTAGGACCGGGAACAAGAAAACAGAAATAAAACGCACAAAACACGCAAAGGGGGCAGGGTAGAAACACCCTGAGCCCCTAGGCCTGCTCAGGGGGTTCCACAAGGATCCCCAAGGCCAAAAATTAGTATTATTTCTTTAAAATCGCGGGATTCGCATAGGATTTGCGCATCTGGCCGCGCTTCGTTGCTGATTAGCCCCCGAGGGGGCCAAGTCCCGGGGGCAATATGTTTAATGTAATGGGGGGCCCAGAGGGGCCCCCAAGCCCTGAGGACCGCTGTGGAAAAACAGCCAATCTCTAACGGATACCCAGGCTGCTTGGCGCAAGACACCTCTGATTCACTTCAATAATAGTTACCAAAATAAAGAGGCAGGTGCTGGATAACTGGAAGGCAAGAACAAGTTTATTTCTCCAGAGGAGAACATGTCGGCGCAGACACGCAGAATGTCTTTGGGAGATGCTCTAGCACATCGAGTTGTCCCCAGGTATGAACGAACGGGTCTGTGTGGTCTACTTTCCTGATCTGTTTCCACACATCGGCTGGCAGACATAGTCCAAAGAACAAATCGATGTCGGCTAACCTCATAATTGTCGACCCTAGGGCTGTACCTAACTCTGTGTAAAATGCGGTAGGATTCTTTCGCAAGTCCGGTAGGGATTTTCGGAACGTCAGAATGTCCTGTCTATCCCAGGGCTGATATACCCAATTATAGACCACCCTTCCCTTAGCGTCTTGGTGATTTATGTCACCGTGGCATAGGGCGGCGGCATGTGGATAATCGGTGGTCCTAGGAGTAGATCGTCGTCTGCCCTTTGTTTCGATGGGAGCTTAGGGTAAAGAGTTGAGGGAGCTCTAAGCGGGTATTGACCTGAGATCTCTGCCTCTCGCTCCTTCCTACCTTTTTCTCTTTCTTTAACTTGCTCTTCTAACTTTTTGCCAGCTAGGTGAGCTGATTTCCATAGTTCTTTTTCTATTCTTGCTTCATCTCTTTTCTTTCGCTGTGTTGTTTCTTTTTGCCATAAGCCGAAGCTGTCAAGCATAGTCGGCGTGGTTTTCTTTTTGCGTAAGGCTATTTCTAGCGTTTCTATTTTAGAAGGATCAAAAGATCCCATCAGTGGCCACTTATTTTCTCGATCCTTCCTAGTGTGCTTGTGCCATGGTTTGCTATAAGCTACAGCGACTAATCCATACTTCAGATACATGTCCTTATTAGGGGTGCCCTCCGGTGGAGCCGGATGACTGACCTCTAATAAGCGGTCCGGGCTGAACCAATTACCAATCAGTGGGGAGAAGATAGGCATGACGTATAATCAGACACATAAAGATCTCAGACAATTGTGGACAAAGGTCCGCACTACCTATCCTTCGCTGCCAGCAAAGAGAGAGAATATTCCTATTCTCCGTTGGTTGCAACCAGGGAATATCTCAAAAAGAACCAACGTACCATAATAGCTAACGAGCTAATGAACCAATAAAGCGCAATACTAGTATTCAATCCAAACAATTCCGATACAATCAATCATTTCCACAACAGTCGTTTTCACGACCTTACCCGGACCGCATGGACAGTTCTTCGTCTTCCACTTCCAGCGCCCGATCGTCCTCTTTTCTCCGTATTAGCCGCGGCACTCCTGTGGGATCCCAGTCAGGACCGTAGGTCACTCGAGAGAGGTCCGTTCGGAACCGGTGAAGTTCGGATGATCGGCTGCCAGACTAGGATCTCTTTCAGGCAGGTGCACTTTCCCGATCGTTGCAGTCGTTCACTCCGTCGTTAGGACCTCTCCACCGGACCCTGTGTCACTGATGGGCCCCGCGTTGGGACTCCAATTGTGGAAAAACAGCCAATCTCTAACGAATACCCAGGCTGCTTGGCGCAAGACGCCTCTTATTCACTTCAATAATAGTTACCAAAATAAAGAGGCAGGCGCTGGTAACTGGAAGGCAAGAACAAGTTTATTTCTCCAGAGGAGAACATGTCGACGCAGACACGCAGAATGTCTTTGGGAGATGCTCTACCAACTTCTCCGCTGCTCCACTTTTTATACACTTTACAGCAACTTCATTGGTGGTCAAACATCCTAGGAATTCCCACCCCCAGCAGGTTCTCACAGAGTCCCAGCAGTTTGTCGTCCCCCACCCAGATCCTGATTAGTGATTGATATCTCGCAGCTGGACATTCCGACAGGATCTGTAAATGTGTGGGATCGGTCGGATGTAAGGGTTATGTAAGTGATAAGATCAAGCATTTCTGTTCGTGCAACAAGTCCTGCTGTGTGGGGGCAATAAAGTACGTCCGCAAGGCTTGGTTTACAGCCTGGGACAGGATCAAGTGGCCAGGTGCAGTTGGGGGTGATCAGATGGGCTTGCTTGAGTGTGGAGGATGAAAGGACAAACGTGTTTAGGGCGGGAAGTGGCTCCGGGGCCTTGTCACGAGGACAAGGTTTTATGACCTCAGAGCATTTGGTCATGCTGAATCAGGGCACCGGGATGGTTGCGAGGTCAGGGTGAATCGTGGGAGACTTGCAAAGTGCGAGATGGCCGCGGCACCTAAAATGGATGCCGTTTTACGTGTGGACAGTGGCTCTTGTTAGGCAAGATGGCGCCGGTGATGTTCACGCTTGTAAATTGCGATTTAACAGTCCTCCCTTTGAACATTCCCAAGACATCTTGCTAATCTATTTCGATCTCCATAATGTTCTGTATCTCCGTGTCATGTAATACATTAATTTGTTCTATGCGAGAATCTACAATTTTAGGGAACAAAGAGTTCAAACATAGAGAACACAAGGGTGGTATGCAGTGTATCCCCAAACAGCAGCCACATATTATAAAAATCGAACCAAGAGGATCATTAATATTTTCCACCCCCATTCTTTTAATATGCCCCAAAACCAGCTTCCAAGTGTCCAAGTCTCTTGTTCTTGATGGATCTCCGATGCCAGTCTGTGTAGATGTTCGATCGCCTTATAGACAGAAGGCGAGCTGTCAGGGACAAAGGTGTAACAGCTGGCACCGATGATGCGGCATGCTCCTCCACGGTCTGCTAGTACCACGTCTAAAACAAGACGGTTTTGTAAAGTCATCAGGCAGACCGCTTGAAGCTCGGCAGTGTTGTTGGTGAGGATGCCAGCTGTGACGTTCAAAGCTATCTCTACTGCTTGAGACAGGTGTCGGATGGCTCGGCTATTTGCCATCGGACCCCAAAGTGGAACAAGGCCTTTAACTGCAACAAGAAATTGGGATGCAGCAGAGTCTGCTTGGTCTGTGTCTCCGGACCGTTTTTCTCGGTGATGTCCAGCAGGTGCAGTGTAGGTCGGAGGCAGAACAAAGGTATTGTAGCAAGTGCCCCCCCAGCTTTTTGGGAGCCAGGTGTAGAATTTAGTACCACAGATGAAGTACATATTGGGTGATGCAACAAATGAAGGGGGCTCGGCAGTGTGTAGAGTCCTGGTGATGTGACAAGTACTGTGGCCCACGATTTTCGGCCCATGGCCTTCGATGCAGACAAGACCTGAGACATTCACCACAGATAGGGCCACAGTTGTGGTTGCAGCTGTTCTTTTCTTTAGAAAGGAGAAGGTGGGTCTGGCTGGATTATTGAACACCTGCATTTCCACTCATTCTTTTGCAGGAATGTTCATTGGGAAGGTTGCATTTGAAGTGAGAGGACAAAAGGGAATAGCCGTTCTTCCAGTTTTGTTCAGCCAGAACTCGTTATAGAATTGTTTTATTGTCTCTTCGGATGTAGCATTGTCTTTGTAGCTTTCTTGTAGGAGCATTAACCAAGCAAGGCAAGACCCATGAACAGAGAAAGGTGAAGGGATGAAGGAATGGAATGTTAAGTGGCGTGTGGTAGCAGCCCACAGACCCAACAGTTCGTAGCATTTGCAACAAGATTGTGTTGGTGCAACAGTTGGACGAAAGAGTTATTCGAGAACTCTCTGCGTCGTTCTCGGAGGCGTGGTGACAGTGATACCAGATAGTGTTCTTTTCCAGTGGTGGGTTGCACAGTAGGCATCAATGTTCGATAAGCAGGAGCACTCTCTTCGATGATCCAGATTGCAACCATTAGCAAGAGGCTGGTGAGAGATACTGCTATGAGTGCGATTGTCTTTACTGTGTGAATTTTGGCAGTCTTGGCGTCGTTGCGGTGGTTCTTCGGTCGTCCGGGATCTTCCTTCATTTTCAAGGGGCTCGATGACTCACAGGACCACATACTTCGTCTAGCGTATCTCCTGGTAGCCTTTGTAGTGTTTGACTACCGATCTGACGCCCTCCTTTTGTCGACCTCAGGTTGTACCCTTTCTTGGATGGTACAGTAGGGTCGGGATACTCTGTCAGTGGGTAGCAGTTCAAGGCTGATCGATCTTTGGTCAGGAGCTTTTCTTGGACGTCCACTTCCTTGCTGGTTGTCAGGGTTGGTGAAATCTTCCGACAGTGGTGGGCGTGCAGCCAATTTTTCTTTCCTTCCACTCGAAGGGCAGTTCGGGTGGAAATGAGGACTAGCCAGGGGCCCGTCCACCTGGGTTCCAGGCTCTTCGACCTCTGGAAGTTTCGAATTAAGACAAATTCCCCAGGTCTGATATCATGTCCTGGGCCCCTGGACATGTCCGGAATGGCATGCAGCACCTGTTGGTGGATAACAGTTAGTTCGTTTGTCATTTTATACAGGTAATCGGACATTAGTATGTCCGGGACATCACGGATGGAGGTTGGCTTTGGTGCTGCCCAAATGTTCATGGGCCTGCCAAAAACTACTTCGTATGGGGTCAGTCTGTGCTTTGTTGGGGTGGAACGCATCGATAGCAATGCCAGTGGGAGTGCGTCGGGCCATTTCAGCCCAGTTGTGGCGACTATATTTACCTATTTTAACTTTAGTGTGGTATTGTGCCGTTCCACCAGGCCCGCTGATTGGGGGTGAAAGACGGCGTGGAACTTTTGCTTCACCCCTAAGCCCTTCAGAATGTTTTGAATCACTTCCGCTACGAAATGGGGGCCATTGTCGCTCCATAAAATTCGACAAAGGCCGTATCTAGGGAAGAATTCCTTTAGCAACACCTTAGCAGTAGCTGTGGCAGTATTGTCACGAGTGGGGTACGCTTCCACCCATTTGCTGAAAGCGCACACAATGACTAAGACGTATTTGAGACCATGGCACCTTTCTAATTGTATATAATCCATTTGGAGGATTTCAAAGGGGTGATCGGGGATCCCAAACTCTCCCCGTGGTACTGCTGTCCCCTTCCCTGGGTTGTGTTGCAAGCACACCATGCATTGCTGTACTAAACGTCTTGCTGAGTCTGCAATATTGTCGTTATGCCATACCCTCGTGATTAGTTCGGTCATGGGGACGGATCCTATGTGTGCGGGTAAGTGTGCCATGGTCAATATGGGGATCAAATAGGCGTCTGGTAACAGCCATTTGTCACCGTCTTTTGTCCTCCAGCAGCCTTGCTCATCTTTCAGTCCCACCCGCACCCATTCAGTCAGTTCGCTCTGTGTGCCTGTCGTCCCTATGTCCCTTACAGTCGCCCTAGCGTCAGTCCAGTGTTCTGCTTGTGACCTGGTCACATACATGCTTGTCGTCGTTCTGTCTTGTGCTGTGGTTCGGGCAGTAATGTCTGCTAGTGCATTTCCCTGCCCAATGAGATCGGTCACCTTCTTATGAGCCTGACACTTAATTACTGCTAGCTGCTTGGGGAGGAGGACTGCTTCTGTCAATGCGGAGACTAGGTCTCCATGTAAGATGGGTGTGCCGTGTGACGTCAGGATCCCTCTTTCTCTCCAAAGGAGTCCGAAATGATGAACTACCCCAAAGGCGTACTGGCTATCGGTGTATATGTTGACTGTCGTGCCAGCCGCTAGAATGCATGCTCATGTAAGAGCAATGAGCGAAGCTGCTTGGGCAGATCGTTGGGCAATGCGGGCAGTTTCTAGGACAGTTTGAGCTGTGGTCACGGCATACGCTGCTGAGGTAGTGCCATCAGGGAGCTTGAGGCATGAGCCATCTACCCATAGTTCTCCGTCTGGTTCTGGGAAAGCAGTGTCTCGGAGATCAACTCTACTTGTAGTCTGCTCGTCAGTGAGGGTTACGCAGTCATGTAGTGAAATTGTATTAGGGCCGTTTTCTGGAAGAGGCAGCAATGTGGCTGGATTGAGGGTGGAACATCGTTTCAGCGTAATGTGCGGTGCTAACAGAGTCAGTTTGTATCCAGTCAGTCGGGCACTTGTCAAATGTTGCGTCTTAGTCTGGTTTAGCAATGTGTCGACTGCATGTGGTACTAGCACGGTGATGGGGTTCGAGAGTACTATTCCTTCGCTCTGTCATATGGAGACTGCTGCAGCTGCTACGGTGCGCAAGCATGTGGGCAGCGCTCTAGCTACTGGGTCGAGGGCGGCAGAGTAATATGCGCAGGGGCGTTGCTTGTGGCCAATTGATTGTGTCAAGACAGATAATGCACATCCCTCCCTTTCGTGTGTGTAGAGGGAAAATAGTTTGGAATAGTCCGGTGTTCCTAGAACGGGTGCTGAGCAAAGGGCATCTCACAGTTCCTTGAATGCTGACTGGCAGTCGTGTGTCCAAGGGAGTGGAAAAGATGTGTCTTTGGCTAGGAGGGAGAGAAGGGGTTTGACAATGAGGCTGAAGTTTGGTAACCATTGTCGACAGAATGAAGTGAGGCCTATCAGTGAGCGGACTTGTTTCTGGTTTTTGGGGACAGGAGTGTCTAGAATGGTCTGGATCCTGTCTGGTGTGAGCGTTCTCCCTTCCTTTGACAAAAGGTGTCCTAAATACGTCACTTGTGGTTGGCAGAATTGCAGTTTCTTGCGGGAGACCTTGTGACCATTTTCGGCAAGGAAATGTAGTAACTGAATGGTGGCAGCGACTGATATTGGAGTGGTGTCTGCTGCTAGCAAAATGTCGTCTACGTATTGTATCAGTGCTACTCTGTCTGGCAATTGTATGGCATCCAGCTGTCGTTTGAGTGCCTGACTATAGATGCTTGGACTTTCTGTGTACCCCTGTGGTGCTCTGCAAAATCTAAATGAGCGGGATCTTAGTGTAAATCCAAAAAGATAGCGGCTGTCCTCATGAATGGGCATAGAAAAGAACGCATTCTTGAGATCGATAACAGTGAAAACGGTGGCAGTGGATGGGATGAGGGTCAGGATGGTGGTAATGTCGGAAACGACTGGATATTGGGACCCTACAATCTTGTTTACCTCCCTTAGGTCAATGATAAAGTGGTAGGCTTTTCCGTCTCCCTCTCCCTGTTTCTTTATGATTGGCAGACTAGGACTGTTGCAAATGTTGCTCACCACTTCTTCTACCACCCCTGCTTCTACAAGTGAGTGAATGTTGTCTGTGAGTGCTCTCTCTCCCTCTGGTGAGATTTTGTACTGCGGTATCTTTGGCAGAGTCGCGTCCTGTCGTATCGTTACATGCACTGGGTCAATCATCATTTGTCCTACGTCTGAGTCAGCCCTAGCCCACAAATGCGATGGTAAAGCGTCCAGTAGGGATGTGTGTGCTTCGGAAATGGGATACATGCGTTGGAGTGGACTATCTCTCTGATGTTGGTGGTTGTCATATAAGATGACTCGCACTCCGTCCGGGGAACATCGAATAGTTGCATAGTAAGTCGAGACCCATAATGGTGTCTGGGGTGTTGGAAGAGAGAAGGAATGTCGTGTCGATGATGTTATTTTCTAGATTAAAAGGGATGGGCCTGGACAAAGGGTTACTGGAGGGCGTACCATCAAATCCTATTGAGGTCACATGTGAGCCAGACAAGGGTGCCCTTGGAATCAGTCGTTTGGATAGTGCACTACGTGTTGCTTCTGTGTCTACCAAAAATTGCGACTCTGTGCCCAGGACCTTTGCGGCAACATAAGGGCCTTGCTGATCAACATAGAGCTCGACTGGATCCCTCCCTTGCCCTTGGCTGTCCTATGCAAAGTCGTACGTGTTGTCGTAGTCTGATTGCTGATACTGGTTCTGTCGGGGCGGTCAAAAGCATTTGTCCTACCTGGCCTCTCCTCACTAATGTCGTTTGCGTACCCTCTTCCTCATCCTCTACCTCGTGGTCCATTTGCTAATTCTCTTGTTTCTTTTTCTTTATTTATTTCTGCCTAACCTTACCTTGCCTTACCCTTTACAAAATGCACACTGATCTTCCCCTAAGTCTCAGCGTCCGTTGTATGGGGTAGGCACGTTATTTCTAGGTGGTGGTGCTCTAGGGGTATTTTGCTGATATCCTCCCTTGTACTGTTCCCTACCTAAATTTACACCCCGTAACTGCGCTATCATGACTCTTTCTTTCAAATCTTTCTTTTTCTTTTCATTGGCTCTTTCATTTTTGTTTTTCTGGTTTTCATAGTATTGGACCATCTGGAGGATGGCCGCTGGTTTAGAGGCCGCCCAACTGCTCTCACTGGTCTGTAGTTTCTGTGAGACTTCTGGCAACAGTCCCTTAACATAGTTCTGTACGAACAAGTGGTGTCTGGTCGCAGTGGACATGGCTTGTCCACTATAATTGGAGAACACTGTCTCGAACCGGGAGAAGAATTCTGAAACATCTTCTTGAGGTTTCTGGCGGCAAGCTGTTACGATAGACCAATCTATATTTTTCTCGGGAATCAGGGTCTTTACCTTCTGCACTATTTTGTCAGGGAGGTCTAGTATGGCTTTCAAGGGTTTCTGTCCAGGGTATCGCTGTTTATCTAGCACATCGAGTTGTCCCCAGGTATGAACGAACGGGTCTGTGTGGTCTACTTTCCTGATCTGTTTCCACACATCGGCTGGCAGACATAGTCCAAAGAACAAATCGATGTCGGCTAACCTCATAATTGTCGACCCTAGGGCTGTACCTAACTCTGTGTAAAATGCGGTAGGATTCTTTCGCAAGTCCGGCAGGGATTTTCGGAACGTCAGAATGTCCTGTCTATCCCAGGGCTGATATACCCAATATTAGACCACCCTTCCCTTAGCGTCTTGGTGATTTATGTCATCGTGGCATAGGGCGGCGGCATGTGGATAATCGGTGGTCCTAGGAGTAGATCGTCGTCTACCCTTTGTTTTGATGGGAGCTTAGGGTAAAGAGTTGAGGGAGCTCTAACCGGGTATTGATCTGAGATCTCTGCCTCTCGCTCCTTCCTACCTTTTTCTCTTTCTTTAACTTGCTCTTCTAACTTTTTGCCAGCTAGGTGAGCTGATTTCCGTAGTTCTTTTTCTATTCTCGCTTCATCTCTTTTCTTTCGCTGTGTTGTTTCTTTTTGCCATAAGCCGAAGCTGTCAAGCATAGTCGGCGTGGTTTTCTTTTTGCGTAAGGCTATTTCTAGCGTTTCTATTTTAGAAGGATCAAAAGATCCCGTCAGTGGCCACTTATTTTCTCGATCCTTCCTAGTGTGCTTGTGCCATGGTTTGCTATAAGCTACAGCGACTAATCCATACTTCAGATACATGTCCTTATTAGGGGTGCCCTCCGGTGGAGCCGGATGACTGACCTCTAATAAGCGGTCCGGGCTGAACCAATTACCAATCAGTGGGGAGAAGATAGGCATGACGTATAATCGGACACATAAAGATCTCAGACAATTGTGGACAAAGGTCCGCACTACCTATCCTTCGCTGCCAGCAAAGAGAGAGAATATTCCTATGTAATATGGAACCTACCGCATGGTATCCGTAGATTTTGGTTTCTTTTACGCTATGATTTATTACCTTTAAACCGACTGTTATCTAAATGGTATGGCTCCTCTCCCTTGTGTAATCTTTGTAAAGTAAATATCCAGGACTGTATGCATGTGTTGCTGATTTGCCCCGCGCTCCGTAAATTGCGCTTTAGATGGTTAAAAGTTATCTGTCTGCATCTAGGCATTGTCCCTTTGAACGATTTTCTGTCTGCACTTTATTGCCCTCCTAATGAAATGTTCTGCTTCCATATTTTTAACTTTTTTAAAGGGTTCTTAGCTATTTATTAATATGTCTCTGGAGATGTGTCTTGACTGTCCGACTTTTGTAGTTTGGTTTCATATGTCAGTCTCGTATTTACCTAAGGATGTTTAAAGGATATAATTTTCTCTTGCTCTTTTTTGTAATGTAATTGTTTTGTGTCAAATTTTGTATATTCTATGTGGCCCTCTTTTGAGAGCCAAAAACATAATAAATAAAATTGAATAGTACAGCTAACATGAGAATATTCCTATTCTCCGTTGTTTGCAACCTGGGAATATCTCAAAAAGAACCAACGTACCATAATAGCTAACGAGCTAATGAACCAATAAAGCGCAATACTAGTATTCAATCCAAACAATTCCGATACAATCAATCATTTCCACAACAGTCGTTTTCACGACCTTACCCGGACCGCATGGACAGTTCTTCGTCTTCCACTTCCAGCGCCCGATCGTCCTCTTTTCTCCGTATTAGCCGCGGCACTCCTGTGGGATCCCAGTCAGGACCGTAGGTCACTTGAGAGATGTCCGTTCGGAACCGGTGAAGTTCGGATGATCGGCTGCCAGACGAGGATCTCTTTCAGGCAGGTGCATTTTCCCGATCGTTGCAGTCGTTCCGCCGTCGTTAGGACCTCTCCACCGGACCCTGTGTCACTGATGGGCCCCGCGTTGGGACGCCAATTGTGGAAAAACAGCCAATCTCTAACGAATACCCAGGCTGCTTGGCGCAAGACGCCTCTTATTCACTTCAATAATAGTTACCAAAATAAAGAGGCAGGCGCTGGCAAACTGGAAGACAAGAACAAGTTTATTTCTCCAGAGGAGAACATGTCGACGCAGACACGCAGAATGTCTTTGGGAGATGCTCTACCAACTTCTCCTCTGCTCCACTTTTTATACACTTTACAGCAGAGGTCTTCAAACTTTTTGATGCCGAGACCCCCTTGTAAAACCTTTTTTAGGCGTAAGGACCCCCTTACGACAAAAGATTCTAGAAACTGGTACTCCTCATCATCAACAACTATCGACAACCATAAATGCGCCTGTTAGACCTCATCACATCCATCCATCCATCATTCATCCACCCACACTTTCACACTTCCATCCACCCTTTCATCCTTCCATCCATACGTCCATCCTTTACCTATCCACCCATCTATTCATCCACCCACCTTTTCACACATCCATCCATCATTCATCCATGCAACCTTTTACCCATCCATCCATACATCCATCCTTCATCCATCCACCCTTTCATCCTTCCATCCATACATCCATACATCCATCCACCATTTCACCTATCCATCCTTCATCCATCCACCCTTTCATTATTCCATCCATACATCCATCCACCCTTTCATCCATACATCCATCCTTCATCCACCCACCCTTTCATCCATCCATCCACCCATCATTCATCCCCCCACCTTTTCACACATCCATCCATGCATCCATCATTCATCCATGCAACCTTTTATCCACCCATACATCCATCCTTCATCCATCTACCTTTTTGTCCTTCCATCCATACATACATCCTTCATCCATCCACCCTTTCATCCATCCATCCACCCACCTTTTCACACATCCATCCATCCTTCATCCATCCATCCACCCTTTCATCTTTACATCCATCCACTCATCATTCATCCACCCACCCTTTCATCCATCCATCCACCCATCTTTTCACACATCCATCCATCCTTCATCCATCCATCCACCCTTTCATCTTTACATCCATCCACTCATCTTTCATCCACCCACCTTTTCACACATCCATCCATTCATCCTTCATCCATCCATCTACCCTTTCATCTTTACATCCATCCACTCATCATTCATCCACCCACCTTTTCACACATCCATCTATTCATCCTTACATCCACCCATCCATCCTTCATCCTTCCTTCCATCCATCCATCCATCCACCCACTCTTTATCCTTCCATCCACACATACATTCATCCTTCATCCACCCACCTTTTCTGTGCCTCTCTCATGGGGGTGGGGTCAGTATCTCTCTGTGTCTTCTTCCTTCTTCTTCCTCTCTCATGGGAGGGCATCTCTGTGCTTCCCTGCTTGGGGGGCGGGGGGGGGGGGGGGGCAGACAGGCTGTATAAACACCTCACCGTGAAGAACAGTTTCAGGCACATTTCTCCTGCACAGGCGCCAGGTATGAGGGCTCGTGGGACTTGAACCAATGACTGTAATGTCCTTCTGCTGTTTACTATGTGTGTTTGTGAAGCGCTCTGATACCTACGGGTTAAGCTAGCTCTATATAAAACGTTAAAAATAAAAATAAACCCCACAGCTAAGTCCATTGATTGAACTCAAAGGGCTACAGCCTCCTCCCCCAGACACCCCCCCACCCCCCCCCACTCCCCAGCACGTGTAAGTGAGCCCGGCTGAAACAGCTTCGGGACACACAGAAAGGCACACCCGAGTACTTCACAGGTCTTCAGAAGACCTTTACTTGTTAATGAGGCGTGAATTAGGCCTCCGCCGTGATCACCCGGCCTCAATCAGCCTGACGCCAGGAACTGCTGCACGCTCCAACAGAATCTCCGACCCCCTTCCCAGGACTCCACGACCCCTCTGGGGGTCGCGCCCCACAGATTGAAGACCTCTGCTTTACAGCAACTTTATTGGTGGTCAAACATCCTAGGAATTCCCGCCCCCAGCAGGTTCTCACAGAGTCCCAACAGTTTGTCGTCCCCCACCCAGATCCTGATTAGTGATTGATATCTCGCAGCTGAACATTCCGACAGGAGCTGTAAATGTGTGGGATCGGTCAGATCTAAGGGTTATGTAAGTGATAAGATCAAGCATTTTTGTTCGTGCAACAAGTCCTGCTGTGTGGGGGCAAAAAAGTACGTCCGCAAGGCTTGGTTTACAGCCTGAGACAGGATCGAGTGGCCAGGTGCAGTTGGGGGTTATCAGATGAGCTTGCTTGAGTGTGGAGGATGAAAGGACAAACGTGTTTAGGGCGGGAAGTGGCTCCGGGGCCTTGTCACGAGGACAAGGTTTTATGACCTCAGAGCATTTGGTCATGCTGAATCAGGGAACCAGGGATGGTTGCGAGGTCAGGGTGAATCGTGGGTGACTTGCAAAGTGCAAGATGGCCGCGGCACCTAAAATGGATGCCGTTTTACGTGTGGACAGTGGCTCTTGTTAGGCAAGATGACGCCGGTGATGTTCACGTTTGTAAATTGCAATTTAACACCGCCACCCCCCGGGGCTTTGCTGAAATATATGGGGGGGCTTTCAGCCCCCCCAGCCCCGGGTACCGCCACCCCCGGGGATTAAAAAAAATGGGTGAGGGGGTTAAAAGGCCCCCTCTAAGCCCCGGGGACCGCCACCCCCTGGGCTTCATGAGAATATATGCGGGGGGCTTTAACATGGGGGCATCCAAGCCCCTCCCAAGCCCCGGAAACCACCACCCCTGGGGCTTTAATCAATTAAATGCATAGCGGGGTCACATGGCTTCCCGCTGCCCCGGGGAGCGCCAGCCCCTGGGCTTTTTTTAAAATAATTAATCCTGTGGGGGGGGGCTTGAGCCCCCCACAGTCCCCGAAGACCGCCACCTCCTCGGGGCACTAAGTATTTCAATTTGTTAAGGACCCCCCAGCCCCTGGGGCTTTGTACATGTTGGGAGCGGGGCTGCGCGGCCCCCTCCTAGAGCATGTGATCGCCCTGGGGACCGCCACCCCTCCAGGGCCGGCTCCTGCAGTGTCCCGGGGTGCCCACCCCCGGGACACTGTAGTATGCTATGGCAGGGCGGGAGCCTCGCGACTCCCGTCCTGCCATAGCAAACTTGGTTTGAATTTTGAAAAATAGAGCAGGGAAACCTGCTCTCTCTTTCAAAATGCAAACCAAATTGCTTTTCCACACGGGGAGCTGCATCTTTGCAGCTCTCCATGTGGAAAAGCAATGCCGGCTCCCAAGGGACATGGAGAGGCGGCGGCAACGTGAGGGGATTGGGGACCCCCACAGCCACCAACGGAGAAGGCCAGCCCCGGGGGATGGGGTCCTCGGGGCTACAAGTGGGTCGGCAGGGGGGCCACGCGGCCCCCGTCCCCAAAATTTTCAACCTAAATAAATAAATAAATAAACAAAGGCAGGCCCTGTGGGATGGGGTCCCTGGGGCCATAAGTGGCCTGAGGAAGGGGCAACGCAGCGCCCCCCCCCAAAAGAATTTAAAAAAAAATAAGGCCATGCCCTGGGGGATGGGATTCCTGGGGCCGATTAAGGCCTCGGGAAGGGGGGCCACACAGCCCCCTTCCAATTTTTTTTTTTTTTTAATTAGGGGGCAGGCCTTGGGAGATGGGGTCCCCAGGGCCAAGAAACTAGAAAAAGAAGGGGGCCACACAGCCCCCCTTCTTAAAAAATAAATACATTAAAAGACCTGAATTAAGCTGGAGGCCACGCCCCCTCCTTGCAGCACTCTGCAAACGCGCCCCCTGGCGCTTTTGCAGATGGGGAACAAATTCCCCTTGAATACTGGGGGTCCCTGGGTGCCAACTAACCCACCAGGAACCTCCAGTATCCACCAGGGGTCTCCGTTGCAGAGAGGTGTTCTTAGGCCTCGCCCCTTTTTACACCTCTCTGCAACGCAGCTCTGTGGCACTTAATGGAGGTAGCTGGTGGCCTAGCTGCGCCCCAGGGACCCTGAGGATTCAAGGGGAGTTGATCCCCCAACTTAAAACTCGCCACGGGGCACGTTTGAACTGTGGTGAAGGGAGGGGGCGGGGGCTGAGGTGACATGTGTGCAACCACGCCCTGTGGAGCATTTTAAGTTGAGGAATTATTACCTCTTCAATTCTGAGGGTCGCTGGGGGCCAACTAGCCCACCAGGTACCTTCAGTAAGCGCCACAGTGTTTTAAAAAGGGGCATGGCCTCTGAATGCCTCTCTGCAACTCAGCTCTCTGGCGCCTACTGGAGGTACCTGGTGGGCTAGTTGGCCCCAGGGACCCTCAGGATTGAGGAGGAATTAATTCTCCAACTTAAAACGCGCCACAGGGTGTGTTTGCAGACATGTCACCTCAGGCCACGCCCCCTTCCTTCGCCATTTCGCCCGTGCTGAGTTGTAAGTTGGGGAATTAATTCTCTTTCAATACTGAGGGTCCCTGAGGGCCAACTGGCCAGCCAGGTATCTCCAGTATGCGCCAGGGAGCTGCGTTGTAGACAGGTGTTCAGAGGCCATGCCCTTTTTTACACCTCTCTGCAACACAGCTCTGTGGCACTTACTGGAGGTACCTAGTGGGCTAGTTTGACCCTAGGGACCCTTAGGATTCAAGGGGACTTAATCTCTCAACTTATAATGGCCACAGGGCGCGATTACACAGGGGTGAAGGGAGGGGACGGGGCCTGAGGTGACATGTGCAAACACGCCCTATGGCGCGTTTTAAGTTGGGGAAATAATTCCCCTTCAATCCCGAGGGCTCCTGGGGGCCAACTAACCCACCAGGTGCTTCCAGTAAGCACCGCTGCGTTGCAGAGAGGTGGTCTAGGCCGTGCCCCTTTTTACACCTGTCTGCAACGCAACTATGTGGCGCTTACTGGAGGTACCTAGTGGGCTAGTTGGACCATAGGGACCCTCAGGATTCAAGGGGACTTAATCTCCCAACTTAAAACGGCCACAGGGCGTGTTTACACAGTGAGAAAGGGAGGGGACAGGGCCTGAGGTGACGTGTACAAACACGCCCTGTAGCGCGTTTTAAGAGGTAGTTTTAATCCCCCTGCCCTATTATATACTAGGGGCTTACAGAGGAGGTCATGCTAATCACAGGGGGACCCCAACGCATAGTGTTCCCTAGTGCATGGAGGTGTTTTCACTGTATTCTAAGTGTCTTTTAACATAGCACTGGCTCTAGGACTGGTTAGTCAAAATCAGTTACCATCGATATCCGTCCGAAAAAGTTGAATGTACAGGAGGATTTTGCAATAAGGCTTCTTTCTGCTCTTCTGTTTGTTCTTTCTGCACGTTTTCCTTCTTCCTGCACTTTTCTTCGTCTTTGAGGACTTCTATTGCTTCTTTCTGCATTTCTTTTTTTTCTTTCTGTGCGTTTTTTCTTCTTTCTTCACATGTCCTATCTCTGTAGGCATAGTAAGAAATTATCATTTAAAACACCATTGAAATTCACTGAAAAAAACATAGCTTTCAGGCACGTTATAGTTAGGAATTAGCATATAATAAACCTTAGAAAGTCAATGCAAAAACCATAGGTTTCAGGGGCGTTATAGTTAGCTGGACATTTCACTCATACAAAACCATTGAAATTCCCCCGTTATAGTTAGTTCAGCTAACTATAACTTGCGCGCCTGCAATGCACTGCTGAGGACGTCACATATTACATCACTCATGACATGGTCAGTGCCATCACTCATGACATCGTGTGTTTTTCTGAAAATGAAATATGTTTTATATATGTATATCTCAAGGTCGATGGAAGAATAAATGGGTATATGTGTCTAAATGGATGATTTTTTAATGAAAAATTGATTGTATAACTGACGAACTACTGACCCGTTCTGGTCTGAAAGTCCTGGGGTACGGAAAATTTGTGAGGTATTGTCTAGAGTGTCACGGTGCTAAGCTGAGCTGCTGTCAGACTCTGGGATGAAAGCTTGAGCCCAAATTGTGTGTGCTATGCTGTGAAGTCATGTGCTCTAGGCGCTGTGCCATACCTGTCCAAGTAGTGTGAGCATGTAGTTATAGCTACTTGCAATAAGGCTTCTTTCTGCTCTTCTGTTTGTTCTTTCTGCACGTTTTCCTTCTTCCTGCACTTTTCTTCGTCTTTGAGGACTTCTATTGCTTCTTTCTGCATTTCTTTTTTTTCTTTCTGTGCGTTTTTTCTTCTTTCTTCACATGTCCTATCTCTGTAGGCATAGTAAGAAATTATCATTTAAAACACCATTGAAATTCACTGAAAAAAACATAGCTTTCAGGCACGTTAAAGTTAGGAATTAGCATATAATAAACCTTAGAAAGTCAATGCAAAAACCATAGGTTTCAGGGGCGTTATAGTTAGCTGGACATTTCACTCATACAAAACCATTGAAATTCCCCCGTTATAGTTAGTTCAGCTAACTATAACTTGCGCGCCTGCAATGCACTGCTGAGGACGTCACATATTACATCACTCATGACATGGTCAGTGCCATCACTCATGACATCGTGTGTTTTTCTGAAAATGAAATATGTTTTATATATGTATATCTCAAGGTCGATGGAAGAATAAATGGGTATATGTGTCTAAATGGATGATTTTTTAATGAAAAATTGATTGTATAACTGACGAACTACTGACCCGTTCTGGTCTGAAAGTCCTGGGGTACGGAAAATTTGTGAGGTATTGTCTAGAGTGTCATGGTGCTAAGCTGAGCTGCTGTCAGACTCTGGGATGAAAGCTTGAGCCCAAATTGTGTGTGCTATGCTGTGAAGTCATGTGCTCTAGGCGCTGTGCCATACCTGTCCAAGTAGTGTGAGCATGTAGTTATAGCTACTTGGAGGAACTTTTGTTTTGAACATTGTAGTTTGTGTATGGTGCTTAGGGGGTGTTATAGAGGGAGTGCAAAGGTAAATTTGAGCATATCAAATCAATTCAGAATTTGTGAAGTGCTAACTACTCACTCCTACGGGTCGGATGGCGGTGGGGGCGTAAGCTGAGCTGCTGACGGACTCGGGGTAATGCCGTTGAACTAGTGACCCCTACCGGTCTGAATGCGGGGTACGGAAATTAAGTGAGGTATTGCGTAGAATGTCATGCTGTTAAATTGAGCTGCTGCTGGACTCGGGGATGAAATCGTTAGCCTAAACTGTGTGTGCTATGCTGTGAAGGTGTGTGCTCTGGGCGCTGTGCCACCCGTGTTCAACTTGTATATGGTGCTTAGGTGGTGTTGTATAGGAAGTGCGAAGGTAAATGAATACGGTATTTTTAAAGTGCAAACTACTCACCCTTACGGGTGAGTAGAACTGGGGATCAAAGCGAGGGGTCTGTACTGCAAAGTGAGATGCTCTGGACGCTGCGCCACAGCTGTGTGGAGAATAAATTTGGCGAGGGTCCGGGAGTTGCCGTTATGTGGCCCTAAAATAGCGGGCCTAAGTTGTAAGTTATAGGGTGGCTCTAAAAAGAGCCCTTGTGTTCATTAGTTGGAGCTACATATAAGTGCAGATGCACAGCTTCAAGTTATTCAGGAAAACTCGCTTTCCCTGATCTGTGAAGTGTACTTCACTTCTGTATATATCTGCCATATCAAAACGTATGTTGTTGTAGATGGAGCCCATTGTGTGGTTTCTGAGGAATGCAGACACAGCTTTGTTGACTTTCTTCTGAGATTTTTCAATGTGAGGACAAAATTGTTTGGACCATTTCCAATTCTGTCTTTGGCATATATTGGAATATACAAAGACAGTTTGAGGCAAATGTAACATCAATTGTCCAAAGGTGCCCTTCATAAGCATTTCCAAACCTACCGCAGGCAATGTGCCTAGGTCGTTTCCACCACGGTACACAATCATGAGGTCAGGGTGTTGGAGATGGAGACAGGTTTTAACTAAAGGCAACAATTGGTGCCATTTCAATCCTCTCTGTCCAAACCATTTAATGTCCACATTTTTGTAAACCTAGGTCTAAATCAATACGTCTCTGTTCTGCATATCTCTTGCACCAGAAAACATAGCTATGTCCTACGATCCACACTAGCATTTTGAAGGTATGGCTGGAAGGTATGGAAAGATGTCTGTAGCTCTTGCAGTTCCTTCATAGAATAAGAGATATGTTTAAAGATGGAGAACTAGTTTCTTCTCACATACAAAACGGTACCTGATTGGGAGATGAAAAGCATTGCTTTTTAAAAGTAGGGTGTACATTTGTTTTGTGGAAAAGCATCTTTGTGATTGGTTAAGAAAAAGCAGTTTGAACGTGGAGTACATATTATAGGATAAAATGTGATCAACTCAACCACACCTGCTACTTGCATTTGGAATTCAGTGTTCGAACTTAAAACAATTGTGAATTTTTAATTTGCACGTGCCGTTAAATGTTCATAAACATTTTGCAAAAAAATATCGTTAGGTTTAAAAAACTTGATGAACTTTTAACCTCCACGTGTTGCAGAATGTTTTAGAAAGTGTGTTGATAAAATACGTTGCATTTCTGACTTCTATGTGTACTTGAATATTAATAAAATTGTTTATATGGAAAATTAAAAAGACAGTAATAGAGAGAAGTTTTGAAAGCTAAAAGAATCAAGGAACTATTTTAATATGTTCTTTATTACCTACTGGTGGTTGCCAGTAGGTAGTTACAGAGTTAGGACAGAGTTTCCATTGGAAGAGCATTTTTTGTTTTGCTTATAACTTTGGCGTCATTTAATGTATTTTCATGAAATTTGGAAAATGAATTCCTTCTTCATATCAGCTCCTATGTTGAAAGTGTGAAGGTGATTCATCAAGAGGGGGCCGAGAAAAAAGGGGGTTCCCAAAACATATTTTCTCCATGTTAATTTCCATAGGAAAGTTTAGACAAGGCTACAGGTCGAACGGATGAACGGAATTACCCCAAATTTGGCAGGGAGAAGAGTCTTGGTGTAGAAAGCACGCTTTTGTTCATTTGGTGTTAATCAGTTCAGTAGTTTTTGAGAAATATCAAAATGTACAGATATCGATATTTGGGAATTCTGCCATCTGATTGGCTGAGGCGTTACGAGCAGGAGCTTGCTGCTTATTGGCTGTGATGGTGTTGCAACTAGGAAGTGTTGGCCGCCATTATGTGATTCCGTTGAAGCCGGTAAGGGGAAAAAAGAGCAAATAAAGTAGGAAAGGCGGATAGGAGCACTGTAAGCTTTGTGGGGGAGTTTGAAGCGAAGAAGTCACTGTTACCGGTCTGAAAGTGCGGTGTTGCTCAGAGTGACATAGTGCTGATATGATATGGTGCTACACTCAGGTATGAAACCGATAGTCTATACCGTGTGGTCATTGTTGTAAAGTGATGTGGTCAGGTGTTTGTAGCATACGTGTGCAAGTAGTGTTAGTTGGCGTTTATACCATACATGGAGTGGGAAGCGAACTACTGACTACTACTGTGTGTTGATAGTATACCCGCAGCGTGAAGCGGAGTAGTTACGCCTACCGGTGTGAAGACTTGGGGATGAAACCGAGGTGATTGCTGTAAAAGGATGGGCTCTAGGCACGGTAGTATATGTGTGGAAGTAGTGTTAGTAGGCATTTATACCATACAGGGAGTAGGAAGCGAACTACTAACCGGTACCGTGCGTTTATACTATACCGGAAGTGGGAAGCGAAGTACTCACGCCTACCGGTGTGAAGACTCGGGGATCAAACCGAGCTGATTGCTGTAAAGTGATGGGCTCGGGGAGCTGTAGGATACTAGCCGCTGTAGTATAAGTGTGTAAGTAGTGTTAGTATGCATTTATAGTATATAGGGAGTGGGAAGCGAACTACTCACCTCTACTGGTGTGAAGACTCCGAGATTAAACCGTGAGCCTAAATTGTGAGCTCATTGCTGTAAAGTCATGTGCTCTGGGTGCTGTAACATACCTGTGGAAGTAGTGTAAGTTTGCGTTTATACAATATAGGGAGTGGGAAGTGAAATACTTACCCCTACCGGTTTCAAGAATCGTGGATGAAACCATGAGCTCATTGCTGTAAAGTCATGTGCTCTGTGTAGTATTCCAATGTAAGTCATAGTAGAATGTTAGCATGTAATTCTACTAGAATCTAAGTATGTAATGTTAGAATGTAGGGCTGTCATGAGGGGAACCTTGCGAGTTTGTACACGGTGCTGGAGAAGACTGTTGCCTTGCTGTTTGCTCCTGTTGGTGGCTGTTTAAGGTGTCTTGTTTTTCTGTAATAAATCTACTTATTGGATCCACTGCTGTCTGCTTCTTCACTAAATAAATTTGGTGACGAGCGGGAGAAGGTAAAAAGAAAGAACCACTCACCAATATTTCAAAATTGCTTGCGTTGTTCTGAAGGCCTGTTTTATTCGTGTAGCTGTTTCTACTCATGCCAGGGTCGTTGGCTTATTGAACTATGTCATCCGACTTCTGGTAGGATTTATATTTTTAGATTTTGCGCTTCTTCTGCTTCTTCACTACATTCTGGTTGCTGTACTACACGTGTGTAAGTAGTGTTAGTATACGTTTATACTAACAAATGCATCATGGTCCTAGGGAGGGCGACATGTCTGGCGCAGCTCATACAATGTCCCGGGGTGTGCATTTGCAGGACATTTGTGTTTGCTTTTAGAGGGCTGGTGCATGGCTTCCACCCTCTGATAGCAAAACCTTGTTTGACTACTTGAAGCGAGAGGAGGGAAATCTTGTATTGCTTTAATAGAGGGGATGTGGTAAAAATGGAGAGAAAAAAAGAAACAAACAAAAAAAAAGCGGGGTCTCACCCGCTCATTTAAATGAGGTCCCTGGTGGGTAATGTTCCGTGGCCAATCCAATTATTATATTGCAGGGTCTCTGTAGGACTGGGGATCTTAATGTCACATGTAAATTAGGTACGGAAGTGAACCGAGACATTTTGCAGCCTAGGGGACTACCACCTTCCCGGGTATTGTTTACTAATTGTTCGGGGGGTTCGAGGCCAACTGAAGTCCGGGGATCGCCACACTCCGGGGCTATGCAGGGTGGGCATCGGCAGTCCCTGAATCCTTGGTGGTCCTAGGCAGTGCCTTATTTGTCTGTAATAACGCGGGCAGTACTTATGGTGTTATAAAGTGATACACTCATAGAACTCTTGCAGTTGTAGAATTACCCAGGCTTCATTTGTCTAGTGGTAGGTGTACTGTAATATAAGAATGGTTTGCCCTTAAAATCTCCTATAAACAGATGATTTTCACAATAAATAATAGACAAGTGTTTTCAGAAAAAGAAGACCTATACACTCAGTTATTTATTTGAAAAAAAAGGTAACCTTTATTAAAACACAAAAAAATAGAAACGTAAGTTTAATAGAACAAACAGTATAAAAAACGTGGGTTGGACTCCGGTGGAAGCAGCGTAGGAAACCTGCAAGACAAAAATTAAACATAAGTATGTGTGCTATGTGGAAGAGGTAAAGAAAGGTAGTCCAAATGAAAGGATGATAGTGAGACTGGAAGGGAGAGGGAGTGGGTGGAAGGGAGAAGGGGAGGGAGAGTCAAAAGAAGAGAGGAGGAGACAGAGCGTCGGCCTACTGCACCCAGCCCTTAGTGTTTACCCTCCTGTCACCCATTTGTCTAGGACACTGGGGTCCGCGAGAAAGAGTATGGTTCAGCAAGTCCTTAAAATGAAACACATGAGGACAGAGATTAGGGGCCATATTATCAAGGAACGGCGATAACATTATCGCAACTTTAGAGGCAGGAAACTGCAGCTAAAGCGGCGATGAAGTGTTGATAATATGCCCTTGTGAATTCCCATAGAAGCCCAGGTTCTGGTGTGAGCCTGGGCTTCTATGGGAATTCACACGGGCATATTATCAAGCCCATTATCGCCACTTTAGTGGCAGTTTCCTGCTGCTAATGTGACGACAATGTTATCGCCGTTCTATGATAATATAGTCCTACATTATTAGTTACAGGAAAATCGCTTGCATGCACCTGTGCACCCAGGGTGCTGCACCCCAGCCCCTTCCCCCCTACTGTGCTCAATTGTAGGTCTTGCACACCGAGGCTTCACTGCTCGCCTGCCACCACCGGTGTGTCCCACGACATGTTGGTGCAAGCTCTGAGTCCGGGGTGCCTCTGTAGGGATCAGACTTCCTGAATTTACGGCTGCAATACGGACAGGCTCGCCTATTGCTGTGTCGTGATTTGCTCACCTGGCTCTGGACTCTATCTTCTTGTTGATAAGGATTGATGCAGCCAATTTGAAATCCAATTTTCTCTGGGACGGGTTGAAGTCATAATCGCCCTTTTTATTATCGTTTGAAATTCTTCTTCGACCAACTCAATTAAAGAAGGTTGGATTGCTCTTTTAAACAGAACTGTTTGTGACGCTCAATGGAATTCTTAGTCCTGATGATGACTGTGTAACTCTACAGTTGTAAAAACGCCGTTGACGCTCATGTGTCCAAAAACTAATGGCGGAGACATTCATTTTTTACATGTTGTTCCTTTACTGTTTTAAAAAAAAAATCTGTTTATTGACAGTATTGAAAGTACATGTGAGAGCATACTTTACATTCAGGAGTATCGTATCGTGGCATGCACACTTATACACAGTGTCTTGGTAAATCAGTAAACATTTGCGATTTTTATAGTTCTGTAAAGAACACCCATAACAACATCCCGCCTCCCCAACCTCCCACCCCCTGCACTCATAAGCTATCATGATCCTAGTTCTTGGTACGAGGCTATACCCAGTACATTCAATACCTGTGTTAGTTGCTACTTCAGTCTTATAGGGGCCGTACAAATAATAACTAAATACGCTGTTCAGTTGCTGCACCTAGAAATGTAATCTTCCCTATCTACCTGGGGTAACTCCGGCAATGATGCCTCAGCTCAGCCGGCAGTCGATGATTGGTCAGATCCATTGGTCCCTCCCGTCTCGAATGACCCCAGAGTAGTATACCAGTCTAGGGAAATCGGGGTTTTCCTGAGTCCCTTGCGTTCTTCACGTTGGAGTGCCTCACCCTCTGCCTTACCCCATCGCATCACCTCCGCCCTCCATGCATCCAGGTCAGGTGGTCCATATCATTGAAGCGAGCAGCCACGCTTCTCTTGCGCTCCCTCGGCCCTTGCCCTAGTATTGCATAGTCTATGGTGTTTGTCTGCCTGGAGGTGGCTGCGTCAGACAGCGCCTCATGTATTGTGGTCCAGTAGTATCCTAACTTTGGGCACTCCCATAGCATATGCAGCAGACGTGCGTCATCTGTTCCGCATCGGGGGCAAGTGTCAGTCGTGTTAGGAAACATGGCGTGTAGGCGGTGAGGTGTAAGATACACCCTGTGTAGGACCATCAGTTGTATGAACTTGAACTTCGGGTTCCTAGACACTTTTTGGGGGAATTTCAGGATGCGTTCCCACTCCTTGTCCCTTAGAGGCCTCCCAATGTCACCCTCCCATTTCTCTCTGAGAGGTTGTAGTGACGTCGCTTTGCCTGCCCTAATACCAGTTGTGATCCATTTAGTGAGATGGCTGCCCGTTCCCATAAGATATTGCATCGTTATCAGTGGGTTCGTAGGTGGTTCGACCCCATTTTGCGCCCACGTCCCTATTATGTAGCGTCTCACACCTGCGTGCATGAGAAATGATCCTCCTGAAGCATGATGCGCGGCACGGAAGTCCTCGAAGGACATCACGTGGCCATCTGCAAATAGGTCCCCAATTCGTGTTACACCTGTGTCGTGCCACGCATTTAGTGCTTGGTTTGATAGCAGTCCTGTCCCCAGGGGGACACCTAATAGAGGGATCGTGGGGGCGTATGAGGTCGTCGGTGTCGTGTACTTCACCGCCTTCCTCCAATAGTTTATCGCAAGTCGGAGTAGCGGGGTTGCCGCCGTGGGGATCTCCGAACGAGGTAATAGCAGTGTATGGAGTTTCCCCCTAGACAGGTCCTCTGCTGATATGTCAATTTCGTGCAGGTTCCGACCCGCTAGCCAGTAGGCAAGCCATTGTAGTTGGCAGGCAAAGTTATATGCCCGGAAGTCCGGTACTCCATGCTGCCAGCCTCCAAGGTGAGCTGGAGCTTGGCAAGTCTTATACGCCTCCGTCCCGAACCCCATATGAGTTCCGTTAGGGTCGTGTCCAGTGCCCGGAACAATGTAGCCGGGATGAGAAACGGTAGGCTAGTGAAGTAGTAAAGTAAGCGGGGAAGTACAACCATCTTAGAGATAGCCACCCTGCCCGCTACAGATAGTGGTAGTGTTGACCAGAATTGTACTTGCGACTTCAGTGCTATCAATGAACTACCCAGATTGCCGTCTATCATGTCCCCCGCTCCTCTATATATCTGTATCCCCAGGTAACGGAAGGTCGTTTCCGCCATTTGAAAATTATGCGGTGCAAAGGGCAGTGGGGCGGACGTTCCAGTGGCGGCAAAACAGTATCCATATGATTTAGGTTCACTAATGGAGAGGCCCGACAACTTGCGGAATTCCTCAAATATCTGAGGTATGGGGTCTAAGTCACCTCTCAGGTCCCGCAGGTATAGGATGATATCATCTGCGTATGCAGAAACCACGTGGACCGCCCCGTCTCTCATTATACCCCTGTGGGCCGCTAGCGTTCGGAGCTTACAGAGCAGCGGCTCGAGTGCTAAAATAAATAGGAGCGGAGATAGTGGGCAGCCCTGTCTGGTGCCTCTTGCAATGATCAAGGTCTCCGATATGCACCTGTTCGTACGTATCCGCGCTGTTGGGCGGGTGTACAGTAATCTCACCCAGGCAATGTATTCGGGTGGTACCCCAAATTTCACTAGTGTTGCAAACATAAAGTCCCATCTGAGGGAGTCGAAAGCCTGTTTCAGATCTAAGGAGACACAGCCCTCCGTTCCTCCCCCTGCCTGGTCGTGCAGCATTAGCTGGGCCAATCTCCGCAGGTTCATAGCCGTGCTTCTGCCGGGTACAAACCCACATTGGTCAGAGTGAATCAATTGTGGGATGTATTGGGCCAGCCTCGTCGCTAGTATTTTACTCAGGATTTTAGAATCAGTGTTTAGGAGAGATAAAGGCCTGTAATTAGCCAGTTGCATTCCGTCTCTGCCTGGTTTCAGGAGAGAAAGTATCAGAGCCTGCAGGGACGACTGCGGTAGTAATTGAGTTTGAAGCGCCTCTTGGTAGATAACCTGCAGCCGCGGGGCAAGCAGGTCGGCATAAGCCACGTAGAACTCCGCTGGGAGGCCATCTGTCCCGGGGGCTTTGTTCCTCGGGAGAGCATGAATGGCTTGTCGGATTTCCGCAATCGTAATAGGGCGTTTCAGGTCATCCCGTTGTCTGTCCATAAGTTGGGGGAGGTCTAGGCCTCTCATGAATCCCTCATATGTCGCGTGTGATAGTTGGTGGTGCGGGCAGTATAACGTGGCAGAGTAGTCCCTAAAAGCAGTGTTAACATCTACTTTCATCGAGGTTACAACTCCCCTCTGGTCCATTACTTCTAATATGGGCAAGTGTGGCGGGGCATCACAGATAATGCGGGCTAGCAGGGGTCCTGATCTGTCAGCTTGTGTATGTTGCTTGTTGGTGTACTCCCTGTAGTCTAGCAGTCGTAGCTCCTCTAGTAATTCAGCGTGGCGTATTTGTGCCTCCTGTAATGGTGTGAAGGGCAGGTTTGTACCCGCAGCCTCACTTTCCAATATCGCTAGTCGACCCTCTACCTCTCTAAGGCCGTCGGTCACCTCACGTCTCATGCCTACTCGAACGGCCATGGCTTCCCCTCTAATTAACACCTTAAAGGCGTCCCATTCCACTTGCCTGGAGCTAGCGGTGTCTGTGTTTACGGTGAAGTAAGTGACAATGGCGTCTGCCAGCGATGTCTTATAGACAGTATCATCCAGCAGGTCCACATTTAAACGCCATGTTGGTATCGGTGTCGGGACCCTGCCCCATTGAAGTGTTATTTCCACTGGGTTGTGGTCGGAGAGCGTCTTACCCATATGTTCTGCTGTGAGTACAGCCCCTAACAAGGGCTTGGAGCAAAAAACCCGGTCTATTCTGGTGTGCAATTTGTGGGGCGGGGAGTAAAAAGTGTATTCCCTGTTGAATGAGTGTTTGCAGCACCATGCGTCCACCAGATCCCAGCCCCCTGCCCACGCGCCAGCGCATCTGCCTGCTTCCTACTCTCAGTGGCGTGTAAGGGCGGATTTGATTTGTCAAGTAGGGTGTCCAAAACCGCATTAAAGTCCCCGCCTATAATCCACTCGTATTCCGCCCAATCAGCCAATACCCCACTTATGCTGGCTAAAAAATCTGACTGACCTGAGTTCGGTGCATACACACTACCAAGCACAACAGGGGAGCCATCTAGCAGACCACGCACAAATACAAATCTACCTTCCTTGTCTATCTTCTGGTCTACTACCTTGAAGGGGACTGTGTTCCTAAGCCAAATGGCTGCTCCCCTCGAGAAAACAGAGTAAGAGGTAGCAAACAGTCGACCCTTCCATTTCTTCAGTAGTTTCGTACTCTCCGCAGTGCTTAAATGGGTCTCCTGGAGGCAAGCCATCATGACGCCTCTCCGGTTGAGCTGTGCCAGTATCCTGTGTCTCTTGTGAATAGACCCCATTCCCCGCACATTCCAGGTGCATAGTTTGTAGGTATTAAGGGACCCCATGACTGACCGAAATGCGTGTGTCTATCAAATCTGTGGGCGAATAGGCCAAGCGTACCTTATGTGAGAAGTCGAGTGCCATGCGAACTTGTAACTCCCTAACATAAAGGTCCCCAAGCAAAAAGACCTGAGGTCCAAACCAAGTCGCCCAACATGGGCAAGTGTCAAACCAGAACATGTCTATACGGTGGGGGGTGCAGTCTACGTGCACCTGTCTTGCACCTGTCGATGGTGTTATAGCGAGCCCGTAACTGGTGTGTCCCCGCTTCCATCCACCCTTTCACTTGTCCATGTGTTATGTATATACGTTACCATCCGAAGTTGGCCATGTCGCAATCAGAGGTCTTCTGCCATTTGTGCTGTGATTTTGGGAAAAAGCTGCAAGCTATCAGCCGAACCGGACACCTCCGTGTGGGTGCCAGAAGCGCTGACCAAGCCAGGTGCGCTCCCTGCATCATGTGCAGGCCAGTGCTGCTTCCGTTAGTTGGTCCACGGTCGCTCGTTTACCAGAGCGCCCCCTAGATGACTTTCCACTTGCTGTTGAACGTGCCGGGAGCCCTGTCCCTGCGTTGGTTCGAGAATGTTGGTGGTTCATCTGCCGTGAGGGTCTGTCGCTCCTGTCATCTGCAAACGGATCCTGAGTGGTTGGTGGTGTCAGTGTCACTTCCATCCACTCCTCTGCTTTTTCAGGAGTGTCAAAGAAGTGCGATTTATTCTCGTGTAGGATTTTGAGGCGAGCAGGGAATAGTAGGGCATATTTCAAATTCCTGTCCCTCAGTTTACGTTTCACCCCCAAGAATGTGGACCTGGTATGTTGCACCGCCGGGGTAAAGTCTGGATACACAGATATAGTCTTATCTTCGTACCTCAGCGGTGCTTTCTCTCGGGCCACACGTAGTACCGAGTCGCGGTCCTTAAAGTGCAGGAGACGTGCTATCAATGGGCGCGGTGACGCCCCTGGTTTCGGCGGTTTCGCCGGCATTCTGTGCGCACGTTCTACACTATACATCGGGGTCAGGTCTTGCGCGCCAACAACCGTCTTGAGCCAGTCTTCCACGAACTGCATGGGATTTCTCCCCTCACTGCGCTCCGGAATTCCCAAAATTCTGACGTTGTTGCGGCGGGCCCGCCCTTTCGCGTCATCCATCTTGTCCCACAGCAATTTAATCTGTTTTTCCATGCCTTCTATCTTCGTAGAGTGATCCGTTTGCTGTGGTATCAGGTCGTCCAGTGCAAGTTTCTGTTCCGAGACCTTCTCAGCCAGTTTGTTGTGGTCTGCCCGCAGCAGGGACAGGCCCGTGGCCATATTGTCCATCCACAGCTCTAGCGCTTCTCTCGTGGCCCTTATTTCAGTCAGTATGAGGTCTAGTTTGGCATCTTGTGCGCCCATTCCCGTCGGTGGTATGACATCCGCGCTGGAGGAGGCAAGCGAATCTTCCGATCCAGTAGACTGTATGTCCGCGTGTGCCCCTTGTTCTTGGGCCTTGACTCTGTTCCTTCCCATGATGTTCACCTGCAGGTTGACGGCGTAGCGGCCCCAGCAGCTCCGCTCGTGTTCTGGCGGGCACTGTGTGTCCGTGGCTCTCCCCCCACTCTGCTTGGGTGGTGCCTGTATCAACTCTTCTGGCAGAGTAGGGCTGTAAGGAGTGCTATCGTAGTTGAGGCCGGAGGATCCCACCAGAGTCGTAGGACCCACGCCGGTGCAGAATAGCGGGAGTCGGACCCCCCACAACAGTCACTGCAGGGCCCTCGGTGATATGGGCATCAGACGTCCACTGCACTCCCCGGGGCAGCGTCGGGTCCAGACAGGGGCCTCCACTCCCTCGCGCTATCTCGCCGGCAGCTCACTGTGTGGTATCTCCGCGTGTGTCCAGCAGTCGTGTGCCTCCCTTTGTAGGACGTGGCGTATGGTGCGCAGCCGTCGTGCTGGAGCTGGTGTGACAGGCGTGCAACTGCTGTGTGGTGCACTGTGGGCAGTGGCGGGGTGTACCTGCCTCGATGTCTTCTCGACGTCACTGCTCAGCCCGGTCGGTGCGGTGGGATCAGTATGGCGCCTCACTCCGCTGCCCAGAGGTGAGTCTAAGGAGGTTGTTCGGGGCGGCCGCAGCTCACCTCAGGGGCGGCTCGCGGCACCTCCGGTCTCGGGGCCAGGCTCGTCGTCCGCGGTGTTGGCAGGCTTCCAGGGTCCGTGTGCAGATGTGGCCGCCCGGTCCGCAGTGCCTCCGGCGCCCTGCCCGGGCACCCGCAGCCGTCGCCTGGGTGCGGGACAGGGGGAGCGTGTGTCTCTGCACGCCCAGAGCTCGTCGTGGGAGGGCAGGATAAGGGGGCGCTGCACTCTGGTTGCT
This sequence comes from Lissotriton helveticus, assembly GCF_964261635.1. Taxonomy (NCBI): domain Eukaryota; kingdom Metazoa; phylum Chordata; class Amphibia; order Caudata; family Salamandridae; genus Lissotriton; species Lissotriton helveticus. The sequence continues at coordinate 1,588,683,220 of NC_136068.1, read as the reverse complement.
GCGTCGGGCCTCAGCAGCGCCGCACACCCCGACGATTTCCGCTGCACTGCCAGTCGGGCACAGGCTTTCTGGGCTGTGTTCAAAATTTAGGCCGCGGCTCCACCCAGGGGCGTAGGCCGCAGCAGCCCCAGCAGGTCCACACGGTTTCAGCTAGCGTTGCAGAGTGCGCTGATGCCGGCTCCAGATCGCACACACCTACGGCGGTTTTAGGGGCTCGAGTTAGGTGGATGAGGCCGCAGGGAAGCAGGATATTTAGCTGGTTTGTAGGGCTATCGACGGAGCTCAGTCGCTACACGTCCGCCATGATTAGCTCGTAGCCACACCCCGTGTTGTTCCTTTACTGTAACATGTATTTTTTTTGTTTGTCACCTGTCTGGTTTGTGATATGTATTGTTTGTATACCAGCATTTTGTCTTGAGCGCTATTGTGTTAATTGTTTTATAATATGTAATACATTTGTGATCATTTCTTAGAAATAGTTTTTTGCATATGGGTTCTCTCTTTCTATTTCTTTTCTTTTGTGATATTGTCGCTTAATTGTTTTGCTTGTGATCTGGATTTATGTGTAGCCCTTCTTGAGCCAATCAATTGAATGTCTGAAAAGGGAGAAATAATTTAATGGTGGAAACGTCTGGAGGTAAATGAAGGTTTTTTCAAACTTGATAGAAAACAGGAGTTGAGTGCATCCTTCGTTTTTGAAGTACGATCTACCAACTGTTAGTGGTAATCGTGGTCCAAAGAGGAGTTGGAGTGCTCGAGAATTCACAAGGTGAAATAATAATACGTTATATGAAGGTTTATATGGAAAGGAACAGAGCGCATGCTAGAAGCATAATGTGCGCGTGTAATGCTGTGGCGGAAGCCTGTGTGCATGTACACTTAGGAAAAAGCTTACTACAGTGCCCTAAAAGCCAAAGCCACGTGTCTGTAGGGCAGCGCTGCCGGCTGGCTCAGGCCTACGGTATGGTACAGCAGGTCCTTAAAATGAGACAGATGTGACTGAATGAGGTCAGAGATCACATCATTACGCATGGCAACATCTTTTATTTGCACGTGCGCACTCAAGCTGATTCACCCCACCCCTCCCGCAGCACCGCGCTCAAGAGGTGTCTGTAGGGCAGCGCTGCCCGCTGGCTCAGGCCTACAGTACGGTCCAGCAGGTCTTTAAAATGAGACAGAGATGAGACTGAATCAGGTCAGAGATCACATCATTACGCATGGCAACATCGTTTGTTCGCACCTGCGCAGCTAGGGTGATGCACCCCTCTCGTTTCAACGCACTGCGCTAAATTGGAGGCCCTGTACACCCAGGCCGCTCTGCTTACCTGCTGTCATTGTTGTGTGAGCAAACACTACGGGCAGCAGTGCTCACAATTCAGGTGGAGTGATGATTGCAGGATAGTGTACACCTCATGGATCCCTTTCGTAGACCACGGGCAGTAAGGCTCACAATTTAGAGCCCGTGTTGAATGCCAGGATGGTGTATACCTCATGGATCCCTTTTTTTTGTTGCACATTGTTATATGTGAGGTGGATGCGGCCATATCACCTGAGGCAGTGTGGAAGAACTGGGACCTGTGGCATCGTCATTATCCTATTTATACGTACGCAAAGTGGGCTGGGCTTGCGTACGCCAGGCCAGCGTAGGGGTGTGAATAATTATTCCGGGGACCTGGGCGTTGTTCAGTTCTTGTCTGTCCAGGAAGTGTACTTATGTGTGTTTCTTTTGTAGTTTTGACCTCGCAGAGTGTGCAATTTACATTAGTGTAGCATGTGTCTGGAGGGCGGAAACTATTGTTAATGAGATGGTCTTTGAAAAGACTGAATGGTGAACATTACATGTCGTTGTCAAGGTTGTGGATATGCGCAGACACGCATGTCAATGGTGTGCGGTATTATTGAAAGTGTTGCTATCGCGAAGCATATACATGTGAATGTGGTCGGATGGAGGGAGGATCAGCAGTGAGGCTATGTAATACACAGTGATAACACTCTTTACTTTCAAGGAATACATGTCAAATGTGAATCTGAAAGTCTCACATATAACACATTAGTATATTGGTAAAGCCTGTCAACAGAGCGTACAGCAAAATAAATCTACACATTGCTGTTGACTGTTTGTCACATGTGATCTAGGATGTGCACTCTGCCTGTGGCTCCTGATACTTCTTAGAGGCACGAATACCCAGACCGAAAGGGAGCACAATAATGTGCACACACACACGCCCGGGGCATCGTGTAACACATATTTGTTTTTTAATGGAACGTTTGAGATGCATGGCAATTACACGTGGAAGGCTAATGTACAGACCATGAATATTGATCATCAAGATGATCGTTGCATGTTGTGTGTAGTATAAGATTTGTGTACACAGCAAAAAATAGTTTAAATAAAGCTCTCTAATCAGAAGAGGTGTCTCTCATCAAACGCTGTTATTTAGATATACTTTTGAGACAAAAAAAACCTGAGGGAATGGTGTACCTGGTGAGAGACCGTACGTCTGTAATGTAACACAGGACCTGGCAGCGTATACTTGTCGCATACGCAACATGCAGCGGGCGCGACCCCATACGTACATGACGTAACGCTTGGTACTGTGTACCCGTCGAATACCAAAGTAGCAGCTGGGGTGTCTTCATGCATATATGATGTTACGCGGGATGCAGTGCCACAAAGTCATCGGGTACGAAATGCACATCCTTTACGAGTTTAGCAATATGGCGGATAGGATTCACATGGTGATGGAGCTTGGCATGCTACCGGTATGTGATTGCAGTTTTCTCCAGAAAAAAAATATATATATACATTTTTGGGGGGAAGATATAAAACATTACTTAATTTTTAAAGTTAAAAAAAGAAGTATAATAGAGTTGCAAAATATTTTTTAAAAACTTGAAAAAATATAGGTTTTAGAAACATTAAAATATGACATTAAGATTAAAATTTTTTTTAAAAATTCACTGAGAAAACCATAGGGTTTAGGCATGTTATAGTTAGGAATTAGCATTTAAAAAACCTTAGGAATTCACTAAAAAAAACATAGGTTTCAGGGACGTTATAGTTAGTTGAACATTTGACTCATATAAAACCAGAGAAATTCGCCTGTTATAGTTAGTTGAGCTAACTATAACTTGCGCGCCCGCAATGCTCTGCTGATGATGTCACATATTGCATTAAACTCACAGCACCAATTTAGCCTATTTTGAGGCATAGTTTTAGAATACACACGGCAAAACACTTAGGCACCTTCTCACTTTTTTCCGTTCCCCTCACAGTGGTTCAGGTTTACTTGACTTTGACTTAAATTCACAGGCACTGATACACAGCACAGCAGCAGGCATTTTGTGGCTTTGGCACCACTCAGACTGACTAGTATCTGTGGGCCCCAACCCGCATACACTAGGTGCTCAAGATTTGCTCCAGCTCGAGGGCTCCTATTCTCAGGCTAATTAAGGTGCTCTGCAGACAGCTGTCAGAAGGCTGTGGCACTCTGTCAGGGGGCTGTTTTTTTTGCGCTGTACTGCCTAATTCTACTTATTTTTTACCCCACAATTTTCAGTGATTTAGTCTCCCAAAGACATTCAGCAGGACCAAGCGATAGCCACTTGGCAATCATTTTACCCCAGACCATGCAATCCCAGCATTGTAATTTGAGGGTATTTTGCCGCGTGGGGGCTGGAACTCTGCCATTCCAAGTTCCATCCAGTTTTAACCACACATTGCACCGTTACTTTGGGAGAATCAACATAGTCACAGCGCCGGGCTGACATGCTAACAATTTAAGATCGCCGTTTCAGCGTACCCATATACACACCACGTGTCACAGGAGTTACAGATCTCGCGAGATCACTCACTGTTATATAGAGCACTAGTCTATTTTCTATGTCTGCCAAAGTATTTTGCTTGTCATGCTGCTCATAGTCATCAGCTGATCACCAGTTATTTTTACCACATGTCATAATTGTGCTGTTTCTGCTATGTCACCATGAATATAAAAAAGTCACTGCCATGAGTATATAAACCACGTAGAATGACTTGACATGACATGACTTGGTCGATCGGTGGGACCCTGGTTTCATATATATATATATATATATATATATATATATATATATATATATAATGCACAAATCCAAGTTTGCACTTGACGTGCACAAAGAAAACCGCACCCCGGGCAGCTTGAAATGCAAGTTCTTTTTATTTACTGCAACAGACGTGTTTCGGCGGAAGTGCCTTTTTCGATGTTACTGGCACTAATGTGAGACACCATGTTTTATTTGCATTCACATCGTCAAAATTAAGGAAGGACTCGCGTTCCACTTCTAACGTGGGTGCCATTTTGTAACATGTTATAATGTATGTACATTATTTGACAATTTATCATCTAAAAGGTGTTTCATGATTCATTATTACATTAAATAACGTTTATGAATCAGAGATAAGCAACAATAGTTATCTACATCATTTTGTACCATGTATTGCTATATTTCACCATAGATGAAAACTTTTCTAATATATATATATATACCAATAATTCCAGCCACTTCCGTTTTTTTGCGGCGAAGCAGGAACTCAGACCGACCACAGCGTTTTTTCAGGCAAGGTAAGTTTTTATTAGTTGTTCAACCCAGCCAGCAACGACGCGTTTCGGGCTTCAGGAGCCCTTGTTCACATTCAGCGTTCATTATGCATTTTTCCCTTTTTGTAATGTGGTTAACAATGTACACAGTCCTTCCCCGGTGATGGTTTGGGTCACATGATGCTGGACAGAAACAACAGACTATATCTAGTTCCAGTAGTTCCCAACATGATTGCTGCATGAATGCCTTGAAAAAAATATCAACATATTTTAGCACTATTGTTCTCAAGTGCAGTCTCATTATTTAAAACATTAATCAGTATAAATACTGATAATCATATGAATAAATAAATAAAAGACATATTTTCGCTGGTTAAATCCATGATGTTATAATCACATCGAAATTTGTCCACCGTAGAGCGGGATATTTATCACATTTTTTAGACTTCATTTTATCCTGTTGATCAACTCATTGACTCCAAAATTATATATATGTGCAAATACGCAACAGAAAGTGTTAAAAGTATTTTTTTCCTTTTAAGAGAGAGAGTTACTGACATGGCATCTTTCATAGGTATTTCATTTTGCAAGTACAATGATCATCAGTATTCATAGTTGAATTAATGGCTATGTTAATACTTGTTGGAGCAAAGCACTGGGTTCATAAATAAGTGTGCATGTCCTCTGCATTATTCATTCCCCGTGGCCACTTACTGTCTAGTTCAAGGATAAATTTTGTTTCCAGCTGTCTTAATTGTTTGTCACGGTTGCCACCTCTTTTGCTTGCTGGCACTGCCCCAATGACATAATAAGACAGACAGTTTAGATCCCTGTTGTGACATTTGTTGAAGTGTCGTGCCACTGGGTAAGCCGTGTCATGATGAAGGATGGCTCTTAGGTGTTGTAGTATCCTGACGTGTACCTGTAGCCTTGTGCTTCCCACATATCTAAGGCCACAGGTACAGGTCAGGACATACATATGCATATATATGTATATATTTGTCACCAAAAATATCACGCAGCACTCCCCAAAGGTTTTCTTTTACTTTATTAAGCCATCTTTAGTCCACCTAAGCGTTTCGACCAAACTGGTCTTGATCACTGTACATGGCAGTAGTCCATCTTTGCTTTTCTCTTTTTATACCAAACTCCCACATTTCCTATTAAGAGGCATTGTGGGATAGGTCGTTTTTGTCTCTAATCACATATATTTACAAATATATTTACAGTTATCATTATACCATCATTGGTTGCTTTTTCGAGTGGTTTCACATATCTACTTATTGATATAGCAATCTGAATGTTCAAAGTAAATATGGCATGTGTTCAGTATTGAAAAATGCACTCGTAGGTTACACCTTGTAGAATAACGGTGTGCATTCCCGTTTGTATTTTGTTAGCGCTGTACCTTGTCCCTGCTGGAATCAGCAGTTCCTGATGCCGCCTGATTAATATTGTAACCGAAGTAACAGATGAAAGACTTTATGGCTTGTTTAATGAATTTGCGTCTTGAATAACTGGTTCTACAGGAGCTTCACTGAACACATGCCATATTTACTTTGAACATTCAGATTGCTATATCAATATGGAAGAAGAAGACGAACGAAGGAGGGAGGCAGCCACATTATTTGCTCGAGGACCAGGGAAAGCAGGAACCGGTCTCGTGACACTTGAAAAAACTGAGAGCAGCTCACTCATATCGCAACTAAGAAAATATGAAAAACTAAGGAAACAAGAAACCTCCAAATGGTGGGAGGCCACATCCCTTCAAGATTATGTGGATAAGAGTATGGTACCTCGGGGATTGAGAATTTATATCACCCCGTCACATGAATCGCCCAATGCTCAAATGTTAGAGGAATGGTCACAAAATTCAGCCGCGAGCAGCAAGAATATGTTGTGCATTCTGATCAAATATGCATGGGAAGATCGTGAATCCATAATGAAACAACTTAAAGAACTTGAAGAGGAATTTAGCAAACATCCTAATCAAGACATGATTAATAAATTCAAGGATGAGCTAAAAGGGTGCCTCAAAAAGAATGAAGAAGATATAAAATATCGTAAACAGCGTAAGTTACATCGAGACTGTGGAGACTATGACAGCGGTCGAATACTTACTTACAGTCCTAAATATGATTACCTGTATAAACAAGACAACACCATAACCGAGACATCTGAACCACAAGAAGTTGAAGGAGCGAGCTCCCCTACTGTTATTGCTAGTGAGCCAGACTCAGATGTGTCACAACATTCCATCAGCACTGCTTCAGATACAGAAAAAGTGGTCAAAAAACCGGCGACTTTTTTAGAGGAGTTCAGGGTCCTCAGGACCAGACGGAAAAAGGAGGCGGAATCACAACATCAGCAGTCATTCCAAACGACACCAACTCGTGGGAGACCAAGAGGACAAACAAGAGGAAGAGCAGATCACAGAAGAGACGACTCAAGTTCCAGCAGAGAAAACGGAAAGAGTACAAAGCCGGTGGGATCCAAAAGGGGCGGCTACAGACGAAGACGCTAACTATGGATGACGAAATGGTAAATAAAACTATCATAAACTTATCCTCTAGAACATTGACTCTCAAAGAAAAACGTATTCTCTGCTTGGGATTGACTTTTTGCCCCAGTGAATTGTTTAGTTACTCTGACACCCGGATAGATATTTATAAGTTTGGTAGGAAACTCAAACTTCAAAAATGGCACTCACTTAGACCTAGAGAAAGTAATGATATATCTACTGTAGAAACAGATATGCCTGAACTTACCATTAATGATCAAGATCTTTTACTAGATGTATATTCACTAGGTGGTGTGTCAACAGATAGTCAACCTGATGACTCTATTGTAGGAGTGAGGGAAACTAACATGAATAGGGCACCATGTACTAGCTTCAAACCTAGATCTGTCTTCTATCCCATTATGCCACACGACCCCATAGACACTTTTCAAGAAGTAGTCAACAAAGAACTTGCTAAACTCAAGCATAAACAATATAACAGAGATCCCTGGAATAGGAATGTGTCCAAACAAGAACGTGAGTTTATTCTTTCTTTGGCAGATGATAACTCTGTTATATTGAGGCCCTCTGATAAGGGAGGGAATATTGTCTTGTGGGGAAGGGACCTATATGTAAAGGAAGCCCTTAGACAACTTGAGGGCGATATCTTTTACACCAAATCTAATTCCAATGAGTACAATAACAGCATAGAAGAAACATGGAATAGACTACATGATTGGCAAATTTAGGGGCTCCTCTCATGGCAGGAATTTTGCTTCCTTAAACGTGATTATCCTAAACTGCCCATTTTTTACCTACTTCCAAAGGTTCACAAGAATCTCTTGGAACCTCCAGGTAGACCTATCATATCCTCTATAGGAAGTGTCAATGAGAATCTGTCTATATATATTGATCACTTCCTTAAAGATTATGTCATCGAACTTCCTTCCTATACTAAGGACACAACTGATTTTCTCCAAAAAATAGACACCATTACACTGACAGAAGGTTCCATATTAATAACTATGGACGTCAGTGCTTTATATACCATCATTGATCATACCCAAGGTATGGAGGCCTGTTACCATTTTTAAAAAAAACGTGAAATAGGATTCAGAAACCACACTGTCATGCTAATAGAGATGATGAAACTATGCCTATGCAACAACATATTTATGTTTGATGGCGTCCTCTTCAAACAAATCCGTGGAGCGGCCATGGGTTCAGCTTTTTCTCCCAACTTTGCCAATCTGTTTTTGGGCAAGTGGGAAGAAGAAATTATGACCAATGTAGATCTCAAAGATGACTTCACAAAGGTACACATATGGTCTAGATACATTGACGACCTCTTTGTTATCTGGCGGGGCACAGAGGGAGAAGCAGTTAACTTTATTGCTAAGCTCAACCAGAATAGCTATAACATCCATCTCACACATAACATCAGCAGAGACCAAGTTGATTTCCTAGACACAAGTATTGAGATTCGGGAGGGCAAACTTATCTCCAAATTACATAGAAAGGATACTGCAGGGAATAGTTTACTGCATGCCCTCAGTGCCCATCCTGACCCACTCAAATGGAGCATCCCGTACGGGGAGCTCTTAAGAGCTAAAAGAAATTGTACCAAAGAGGAAGATTACATACATGAAAGCAACAACATCCTTAAACGGTTTAGGGAAAGGGGTTATCCTGAGGGGGTACTCACTAAAGCCGTCTCAAAAGCTTTCACTGTTCCTAGATCAGATACCCTTAATCCCGTGCCTAAACCTACTGTTGCCTCAGAATCTCCTAGAATCATAACCACGTTTAACCAGAAATCCAAACAAGTCAAAAAAATAATGGCCGATAATTGGAAAATTCTCAAATCCGATTCTATCATAGGTCCCAAACTGCCTCATAGACCTCTCATAACGTACAGAAGAGGCCGTAACTTAAGGGACATGTTGGTCAAAAGTGATATCACAGACAAGAAGGGTCAACATATCCAAGGGCTTAGTGGATTCTATCCTTGTGGCCACTGCAGGGCCTGTCGGACAAGCGTTATGGTGAAAGATTTCGAGATACCAGGGACCAACACCAAAAAACAAATAAAACAATTTCTAACTTGTAGTTCTACCTACGTGATATATATTTTGGAATGTCCATGTCACAAAAAATACGTGGGCAGTACATCATGCATGGCGAAGAAAAGAGTCCAAGAACATTTGAGGGCCATCAACAACAAAGACCCTAAATACCCCATTGCAAGACATTTTCAAGTTACACACCAATCAAATAACGATTTGTTAAGGTACTATGCAATTGAACAGGTCAACATTGGCAAGCGGGGCGGAAACCGAGAACTTGCCCTTAGGAAAAGAGAATCCAAATGGATATTGGAATTGGAGAGTAAATTCCCTGGGGCGCACAATTTGGATGAGGAGCTTGCCACCCATCTCCACTTGGATTAATTCTACCATGCTTGAACTGTAACATTCATTGAATTGGTCCCTCTTTATGCAATTGTGTCTTTATATGTAATATTGGCAATCTGATTTGTTCATATAATTTGGTTGATGAATATACAACCGTTGTGTTTTTTAACCTGTTTTTTAACCTAATTTTAATTATTGTTTTGTTACCTTGTTTTCCAGGAGCTTGTCTGGGGCACACTACTCCTTAGAAAATTCGAGCACTGCACTGACCCTCACATGACTGAATTTAATAGAAGATTATCACCTCACCATGATAAGCTAAGAAACACACCATCACTTTTCTTACTACTTAAACCCTTTTGATCCTTTGGATCTAGATGCACTCTGTTTTCCTTGACGGAATATTTAAAGTTACAATCTATTCTGATCACCTTTTTGTTGAGAGACACCATCATGTTCTTCTCTCGAATTCCTTGTAATTTCGTGGACATAATAGAGACTTGCCTGGTCACTTTGGAAACTTTGATCTGGACCCTCTCGGGCACTAGACCGAGTGAAATGTGCATTCTGGAAATGTGCATCATGATGCTATTACATAGACTTCCAGTTGTAATTGGGTTAAATGAGGAAATGTATTACCATATATGCATAATTTAACCTCGACTGCGTTGCACGCCTATAACCAGTATATCTCCTAATCATAGCGCATTATATATACTTGTCAATATTATTATGCCTGTGGCAGCTTGCGCGAATTTCGGATCAGAAACCATCCATAAATTTAATTAATAGGTGGTCAAGCAATGTTTCTCTATACGTTGTTTATTTATTAACATGTTTGAGGGCAAACGCAAATGTAGTCTCACTAGATGTTGAATTGTTCTACAGGAGCTTCACTGTATATTAGTTGGAAAGGAAACTTTTCTTTTTGTTCTAATCCACGAGTATTATTGAGCACAAAAGGCATACTCATAATATGTTTTGACCAGGCTTGAGTGTCTCGTTATAATTGATCTCAGACTTTGATTAACTTGTAAAATGATACAATCTCTATGCTATGAATTAAGGCAATTTATTGTTTCAGATTTAAATATTTCTATGATTCAATAGAGATAGAATGTAAATAGACCATTTACAAATGGCCGACGCAATTTTCATGAAGTATATGTCCTTCTATTGTGTTTACTAATTAAGGTGGTCATTCTGTTTGTACTTAAAGTTGTTCCTGATTGGTTTGCGGTTAACGTGTGATCAAGCGAGCACTTGGGCAGTTCGTCACCTTACTGCTCAGACACTCTGCCAAAGAGATTTAAAGCCTAAATTGTAGCGATCTGAAACTTTTAAAATTGTATTTTGTGAATTTGACCTGCGCATTTTAAAAACTGAATTTGCTTTTAAAATACCTGTTTGCCACTTGCACTCACTGTTGCACACACGCGCTCGGTACCTGCCGATTTAGGGCAAGGCACCGAGCTTCAGGGACTCTGTAGCGGCCATCTTGGGGCGGGATAGAGCGGTGAGAGCGCTCTAGTGCCTGGGATAAAAGGAAACAGCCCTTCTCCGCGATAGCGGACGCGTTTTGCGGACGCACCTCGTCTTCGCCGGAGTCCAGCCAGAGTCAGCCCGTCTGTGCCCGTCCGGGCCAGGTCGGGTCACGGGGCAGGAAACGCTGCCACAGGTATGATCTCTGCGGATCAGCTTAGGGCATTGCGCCCTAGTAGCAACAGTAAATGTTCCGTCCTAAAGCCTTCCTTAACGGGTACACAAGCATGTCCTCACTGTGCTCTTGCCCTAACCAATGTTCAGCCTTACCCAGAGGTATCACACAAGCTTAAGTCACTTGCTCAAATCTCTGATCTAAATCCCTGTATTTTCACTTTTTATACTGTTAATTGCAGATCTCTGCCCCAACATAAAGCAGACATTTATCACCTCTTGGCTGAAGAAAAACCATGTGCAATATTCCTAACGGAGACCTGGCTGCATGATGGTGCAGGTCCCGATATAGCCGCCGCCTTGCCCTCTAACTATGCCATTGTTAGAGTAGACAGAGAAAGACAGGTAGGAGGGGGTATTGCTGTGATCTTTAACAGGGATTTTAATTGTGACTTTGAAACTGTCAACATTCCCGGATGCGAAGCAGCATTTTTTTAAATTTCATTGAACCCAAATTTTATGTTTTCTGGTTTTTTAATTTACCGCCCGCCGGGAAACAGCAGTGTTTGGGCTGCGAATTTGGTTAATTTCATTTCGCCTTACTTTTTGAATGCCCAAAACCTGACTATACTGGGGGATTTAAATCTCCATTTGGAAGATAAATCTAACAGCATAGCTGTCAACCTTTTGGAGGATTTTAATACTTTGAATATGTTTCTGCGAAATGAGGGTCCCACTCATAAAGCTGGGCATTTGTTAGACCCCATTATTTCCAACATACAGGAGCTAAAATGGTTAAAAACTGACCCTATTTGTTGGTCGGACCATTTTTTAACGCTCTTTAGTATTACTCTTAGGCAAATCAGGTCGTCAGGCTCTGCTCGGCCCCCAATTTTCATGAGAAATTGGAAAAAGTTAGATTTGTCCGAGTTGCAGAACGCATTACAGGTATCCCCCCCGGTCCTGGGTGCTGACATGGAAATAAATGCGCTGGAAGCCCACACTTGGTTGGAGAGAGCAGTCGATATCTGCCTGCCTGCTACCAGGTGTAGAGGGAATGTCCATCGCCCCCCGGCCCCCTGGTATACGGAAGAACTGAAATTAGAAAAAACCAAGTGTAAGGGACTTGAGAGAAAATGGCGCAAACATTATGATCCTCTAAAAAAGGAAACATATCGTAAGGCCAGAAATCTCTATCACACGGCCTGTACTAGAGCCAAAGCATCTTATGTAACAGAGACCATCAACACTGCTGCAAATAAAGCACGGACCCTTTTTAACACAGTTAAAGAATTAGCCGGAGCAAACTCCATGGCAGTTGCACGTCCCCTTACCCCTCAAAAATGTCAAGATCTTGCCACGTATTTTGTGGAAAAGATCGAGACTATTCTTGCCAATATTAATCCCCCGGTGAGGGATGACAGGGAAGTTTCTCCTCTAGAAAGCTCATCAGGAAATCGGCTTGACTCCTGGCCATCCATCTCCTTGGACACTTTGAAATCCTTAGCGACTTCCATTAAATCGGGCTCTCCATGCGATCCCCTCCCAATTAACATTCTGAGCCAATTGGACGACGTTGCTTTGGGGATTATTGCCGAGACACTTAATGCCTCCATTCATCTGGCAACTGTCCCAGCGTCCTGGAAGCACGCCATGGTCAGCCCTCTGTTGAAGAAGCCGTCTGCTGATCCAGAGGTGCTGGCCAATTATCGCCCGATATCCCTGCTGCCCGCCTTCTCAAAAATCTTGGAGAAGCACATCCATGGTGTACTCTCAATACACACGGAGAATAACAACTTACTCCATTTTTCCCAGTCGGGCTTTAGGGCAGGCCACTCCACCGAATCTGCCCTCCTGGGAGTTACGGAGAAGATCAGGGGACTTTTGGACGACGGGCAAACGGTTGCTCTTGTTCTGCTTGATCTGAGCGCAGCTTTCGACACCATCTCACACGACAGACTGCTTGTCAGGCTGAGTGAGGATGGTGTCGGAGGGGCTGCGCTGGATTGGATTAGATCTTACTTGAGCAACCGGACGTTTCAGATCTCGTCCTCACATGCCCAGTCGGACATTTTTCTGTCACCCCACGGCGTGCCTCAGGGCTCAATTTTGAGTCCACTATTTTTTAACCTGTATCTCCGCCCCCTCGCCGATCTAGCAGAGCGAGTAGGTCTAGAACTCATGACCTATGCGGATGATTCGCAGATTATCTTTTCTCTTACCAACTCAGAGTCTTCATCCCCCTCCGTGCTGAAACTAGGCTTTCAGGAAGTCTTCAGCTGGATGTCAACGAACCAGCTGAAGCTCAACGGGGAGAAGACAGAGGTTCTTCTCCTGGGGAAAAATAGAGATCTGTGGCAGGACATTCACTGGCCGCCATCCTTGGGTGCTTTCCCCATCCCGGTTGCCCAGGTTAGAAATCTAGGGGTGTGTATCGATGATTCACTATCGATGAAACAGCAGGCTAATAAAGTGGCTGGTACCTGCTTCACGATCCTTAAATGGCTGCGGAAGATTATCTGGATGCTGCCTGTGGATACCTAGAAGACCGTAGTCAATGCACTAATTACATCTAGGCTTGACTACGGTAACATCTTATACCTGGGTTCCAATCTAGCCGTAACCAGGCGGCTGCAGCTGGTCCAGAACACCGCAGCCAGGTTGCTGTGTAAGATCCCTAGGACAGCAAGGATCTCGAAGCACCTTAGGGACCTGCACTGGCTGAGGGTCGAGAACCGGGTTCGGTTCAAAGCCCTGACATACATGTTTAAGATCAGGGCAGGGACCGCCCCAAAGTACCTGCAAAAATTGGTTAGGCCCCACGTTCCTGTGCGGAATCTCCGTTCTCTAAACGGAGCAAACTTTGTGGTTCCCAGATTTAAACTGGCCCGAGTGGGGGGAAAATCTTTCTCCCATCTGGGACCAGTCCTCTGGAACTCCCTCCCTTTAGCCCTACGCAAGGAGGATAACCTCGCCTGCTTTAAGAAAAATGTTAAAACTTGGCTTTTTAATAAATAATTGTGGTACTTGACAGTTGCTGCTCTCTGTGTTCCGATCTTTCAGCCCTGGCGCCGGGAAACCCTTTGTGGGTATCTGTGCGCATTACAAGTGTAAAAAATAAAATAAAAAATTTGTGCTGAAACGCGTAGCGTTACCTTGTGAATAAACCTCCACTAGCTGTACCTTCTCTGAGAGCGTGTGTTGCTTACCGTAGCGGAAATCTTGGATATTGACAAACTCGGCGGTGGGATTGGCCGAGTGTTACACGCCACCTGACAATGGGAATCGGATCCCGGAAACTAATCCTCTCGCAAAGTCTTATATATATATATATATATATATACAGCGTAATCTTCATAACCTCCAGCTTCTCGGCGAAATGAAGACACGGACCCCAGGCTGTAGTAAGGCAGATTTTATTCAACCTCTCAGGCGACGCGTTTCGAACAACGAATGCTCTTGATCTAATACCTACAATCCTTTAAAAAAAAAAAATATATATATATATATGGAATCGAGGACGGGCCCACTTGTGGAGTCCATACAGGACTTGATTGTGTGCTTTCCGTACTACACTTCCCAGAAGTCTCACTGGAGCCTCCCATCGACGGGCGAGTTATATAATTGGAGAAGTGTAGCGGGTGCGCACACCGCTTCCGTTAAAGCCCCTGAAGAGAAGCAGATGGAGCTTCGAAACGCGTCGGGCAGATCCATTACAGAGCGGCGTCTACAAGCGGATCCCCGTCCTCACCTACACATAAATAAAGCTGCTGCTCGCGTGCTACTCACATGGTGGACAACCTTGGAGCGTGAATCTATATGCGGCAGTCCAGCCGCAGAGTATGCACCACCCCGTTAACGTGGGGGTCACGGCAGTGAAGTAGCAGCCGTACATGGAATCGAGGACGGGCCCACTTGTGGAGTCCATACAGGACTTGATTGTGTGCTTTCCGTACTACACTTCCCAGAAGTCTCACTGGAGCCTCCCATCGACGGGCGAGTTATATAATTGGAGAAGTGTAGCGGGTGCGCACACCGCTTCCGTTAAAGCCCCTGAAGAGAAGCAGATGGAGCTTCGAAACGCGTCGGGCAGATCCATTACGGAGCGGCGTCTACAAGCGGATCCCCGTCCTCACCTACACATAAATAAAGCTGCTGCTCGCGTGCTACTCACATGGTGGACAACCTTGGAGCGTGAATATATATATATATATATATATATATATATATATATATATACATTTGAATGTTGTTCATTTGACATCTGGGAAAGCCCTTCTATTAGAGAGTGTTGCATAAATTAAACCCCAAGCCGAATTCTGAAAAGCGAGTCTTTGATGTGCTTCCTTTTATAAAGTGAAATCCCTTTCCATGGGATTTTCTGCAATGTTTATTGCTTTGTCGTGTTTGAGCCACCGTACGGATCTCGAATTTACACAAACCAAGATCGATCTCTTCAAGTTTACCAGAAAACTGAAGTTACACAAACATTTTAAAATAAGCCACACATTAAGGCCACGTCCAAACCTGGGCCCAGGATAACAGCTACTGACACCTTGATCGGTCTGGACATGTCCTGCATTGAAGCCATGGAAGCTCTAAGGAGTGAAAATGTTGACACGGACATTTCGGCAATGAATATGGCGGAGAGGGCAGTGGCCCATGGTATTGAACAAGAAAGAGATGGGAGTCAGTTCAAACCTCTCTCAACGTTCATTCCTCAGTCTCCCTGGGATGCAATTGACGCCTTCTCTGAAGCCATGATGATGGAGTTGGTCAAAGAAAGAAAGGTTTCCCACTCTATTCCCAGTAACATCACTCAATCCCAGAAGAAAGCCTTGCAGGAATTGTTAAGCGACAAACAAACAATTATAAAACCCTCGGATAAAGGAGGTAATGTTGTCTTAATGACAAGAAAGTACTATCATCAAGAAGCAATGAGGCAACTTTCGGACACAAAATACTATGTCATCACGACTAAAGATCTGTATGATGCAAGTATTAGGGAGTATGACAATTTGTTCCTTAAGTGGTATAACCTTTCTATGCTTGATAAAGACGAACACATCTTCTTAAGAAGTAGTAATCCAATGACACCTACTTTTTATCATTTACCGAAACTACATAAAAACAATGTCACTCCTCCTGGCCGACCGATTGTGGCATCTATCGGTGGGCTAACAGAGAATATGTCCAAATTCGTGGACAACTATATCTTCCCTCTGGTTTTGGGTCTAGACTCTTATGTCCAAGATACAAAGGACTTTTTAAAGAGAGTGGACAATATGGATTGGCAAGACGATTATCTTTTCTTAGTGATGGATATTACCAGCCTATACACCATCATTGAGCATGGACATGGACTATCTGCTGTCGAACATTATCTAAACAAACGTCCCATTCGGTTTGCGCAACATAATGTGATGCTAATAGAATTTGTGCAATTTTGTTTGGAGAATAACATCTTTTTGTTCGAAGATAGTCTATACCGACAAACCTCTGGGACAGCGATGGGCACATGCTTTGCTCCCAGCTACGCGAACTTGTTCGTCGGCTGGTGGGAGGAGCATGTGCCCAGGAGCTATGATGAAGAGGGTGAAAGTGGGAAAGTGGTACATTGGTACCGCTACATAGATGACTTGTTCATCGTGTGGCAGGGTACTGAGGAATCGGCCAGAAAATACATTGATATCCTCAATGATAACATCTACAATGTGCACCTGTCTGGTACTATTAGTGGGGTGGCAGCTCACTATCTGGACCTGCGGGTTCACATCGAGGATGGCCGAGTCCAGACGTCTCTTTATCGCAAGGAGACAGCAGGAAATTCTATCCTGTTTGCCCACCCACCTAAGCTCGTCAAGAGTATCCCGTACGGTGAACTCTTGAGGATAAAAAGAAACAGCACCCAAGACAAGGATTTCGAGGCGGCTGCCTCGGAATGTCTTTCTCGCTTCCGAGTCAGGGGCTATGATGAGCCACTTTTGTCCCACACACTGAAAAAAGTGAGAACGATTCCAAGAGCTGATTTACTAGCTGAGAAAGTAAGGACGCCAGATAATAACACTGGGAATGTCTTTAGAATGATCACTCCTTACTCTGCAGGTGCCGATAGACTGAGGAGCCTGATGCGCAAAAATTGGCACATCTTGCTCACAGATGAAGTACTCAGAGAAGATCTGCCCCCGCATCCTCTGGTGACCTTTAGCAAGGCGAGGTCCCTGGGAGATGTGTTAGTACACAGCCATCTAGAACCCTTACCCACTCAAAGTAATACCAACACCTTGAAAACTATGAGTGGTTTCTTCCCATGTGGGAAATGTAAAGCGTGCAGTAACAGCCGTAGGGTTCTGCAATATGACATTCCTGATGCTGGTAGGACTAAGAAAATCAATAAGTTCATTACCTGCAGCACCACCTATGCTGTGTACTGTCTGATATGCCCATGCGGTCTCAGATATATTGGTAGTACCATCAACCAACTTAAACTGAGAGTGCTCGAACATCAGAGGGCTATCGAAAAGGTGGACCCCGCGTACCCAGTAGCGAGGCATTTCGCCGAACACCATAAAAAGGATAGAACGAAATTACGCTACTTTGGCCTGGATCATGTCCCATTCAATCCACGGGGTGGAGATAGGCTAAGAAGGCTTAGACGCCTCGAGTCTAGATATATAATCGATCTGTCTACCAAGTTCCCCAAGGGTATGAATAGCGGTGAGGATATGGTAGTACATCTGGGGAAATGAAGGGCTGAATAGGAGTACATTGTCATTAGCACCTGATATTCCATCTTGTCTTTATATCATCTGTACGCTATAACACTATGCATAATTATCTGAAAGTATGGTCAACCTATGAAAATGTATATATGTATATAGTGTATATAGTGTGCTTAGACTATATGGTCAAATTATGCGCCAGAGGTGATCACCAGCTTCTACAAATTAACGTGTGTGTATATATATATATATATTTCCTTATTATCAACGGCAAATTGTATATATATTATACGTCTCGTATCGGAATCTCACTCCTCTTATATTGTCCTAGTATCTGCATGTTTGTGTATATATTCTGACCTTGATCACTCCCTACATTAATCAGGACTTTGATTTGATTGGATGGATCTCATGAATATGACCATTCTTCTTGTATAGTTGTGATCATTTGTATATAGCTTGTGATGAACGTATCCCGCCGGACGGACGTCTGGCTGTTTGTTTTGCTGTGTTGCAGGATTTATTACTTTTTTCTTTACTATTTATTCATGGTGGAATTTTAGCACCTAGTAATATTCGCCTTGATTGCTGATATGAAGTAGGCCACTTCCTATTTGCACATATTTATGTAAAATTTCCAGCACTTTTTTGTATGTGGTCATGAATTGTTTTATTTTCTTCACTCAAGGGACCCTTGCCGATCCACGGCTGTATCTTTTTTGTACAATCATTGGAATGTATTATTGAAATTTGCCCTCTGCCTATTTGATTTAACCAATCCATGGTTTATATCTGTATGGTTTTGAATCTTAGAAAACCATTCTAAGATGGCGCTTATGGTACTGCTGAGGGTTGAGTCCCTTGTTGATGTTCATGAATTATCACATGATTTTATTTAAGGTGTGTTTTGGACCAAGGGTTGTGACACCGACGAAGGCTTTTTGCCGAAACGTTTGTTTGTGCTAAATAAACTGCACGCTGCCTAGTAATTCCCCGGAGTGCTGCTCTCTTCTTTCCATACCACGGAGAAGTTCTTTGAGCGTAATATATATATATATATATATATATATATATATATATATATATATATTACCTACTGGCGGTCGCCAGTAGGTATATATAGTTAGGATTTTTTCTCTATGGGATTTTTGAAAATTCTATGTCTAATAACTTTGCCGTTTGTGGACGGAATTGGCTGCAATTTTCAGGAAAATGGCACATTTTGTTTCTGAGCAGCCTTTGAAAATTTGGGGGGGGTTCGTCAAGGGGGGGCCGAGAAAAAAGGGGGGTCCCAAAACGCGTTTTTCCCATGTTAATTTCCATAGGGCGGTTGGCCTCACTTTTAGCCCGAACGGCTGAATGGATTTGCACGAAACTTGGCAAAATTGTAGGGACTGGTAGCCCGATGTGCCTTTTGTAGGTCTCAATATATGTGCTCCAGTGGATTTTGAGAAATTAACGTTTAAAAAAAGATATATATCTGTAAGCGCGGACCGGGCAGCGGCCTAGGACGCGTACTTTTCGCGCAACGGAGCTTTGTGAAGCGAAGCTGATTGGTTCTCCGGCGTCTGTCAACATTCCAAACAGTCCGTAGTGGCCGCAAACAGTCCGTAGTGGCCGCCATCTTGTCTCTCGGTAGGATCGAGAGACAAGAGGAGGCCAAAGCGAAGGGGCAAATGACCATAAGGGGGAATAGTAGATCCTCGCTGACCCCCTAGGTTTGATGTGGAGGTTTTAAAAGGGCCCCGCGGGGCAAAAAAAAAAAATTATAATAATAATCTTACGGCTGAATGGATTTGCACGAAACTTGGCAAAATTGTAGGGACTGGTAGCCCGATGTGCCTTTGCTAGGTCTCAATATATGTGCTTCAGTGGATTTTGAGAAATTAACGTTCAAAAAAAGATATATATCTGTAACAGCGCACCGCTTCGCGTACTTTTCGCGTTACGGAGCTTTGCGAAGCGAAGCTGATTGGCTCTCCGGTGTCTGTAAACATTCCAAACAGTCCGTAGCGGCCGCCATCTTGTCTCTCGGTAGGATCGAGAGACAAGAGGAGGCCAAAGCGAAGGGGCAAATGACCATAAGGGGGCATAGTAGATCCTCGCTGATCCCCTAGGTTTGATGTGGAGGTTTTAAAAGGGCCCCGCGGGGCAAAAAAAATAAATAATAATAATAATCGAACGGCTGAATGGATTTGCACGAAACTTGGTAAAATATTAGGGACTGGTAGCCCGATGTGCCTTTGCTAGGTCTCAATATATGTGCTTCAGTGCATTTTGAGAAATTAACGTTCAAAAACAAGATATATATCTGTAACAGCGCTCCGCTTCGCGGAGATAAAATTATATCTGTATTACCTAGCTGTTGCTAACACCAGTTAGCGACGGCTAGTAGGAGATAGCGACCATCTTGGGCCCCACTTTGCATGTGAGTGATATTTATCACTAATGACATGCAAAGTGGGCATGCCAAGATGTTAGCGACTGGAAACAGTCGCTAACATCGCTATCTCCTATTATCAACTTTTGGAAATATTCGAGATAAGCGCGAATATCTCCAAAAAGTAACAGCTGCCCTGAGCAGTTCTTAGCCATGTTATCCTATGGGAGGTGGATAACATGGCTAAGAGGATTAGCTCGGTAATGCATGAATATCGCTGAGTTTTCAGCGATATTAATGCATTGCGGTCGGTTTTTATCGTATTTGCGATAAACTTTGATAATAGCAAGGTTTATCTGCGATAATTTCTGACGGTAAAAAAATCTTTGCAATGCATCGTTAGGGATAAATATCGCTTAACTTTGGTAATATGCCCCAACGTCTGTTAACGTTCGATTCGAAGGAAATCAG
The DNA here is from genome assembly GCF_964261635.1 of Lissotriton helveticus. NCBI lineage: Eukaryota > Metazoa > Chordata > Amphibia > Caudata > Salamandridae > Lissotriton > Lissotriton helveticus. The sequence goes on along the minus strand of NC_136068.1, from coordinate 1,588,662,497 downwards.
GAAGTGTTGAAAAACATTGTCTGCGCCATCTTGTCTTTTTTCAAATGCCACACTTTTGTCGTGCACGGCAGCCATTTTAGATGCCTTGACCAGACCCACTCTGTGCACGCTGTCGATCCTTAGCATGGCTCCCCACCCTCGCAAGCATCTCCCCCAGGCAGTGGTCACCCCCGCTCTCTGTCTTATGCATGGGTAATAAACCTCCCCCCATCTGCGCTGCTCTTTCCTGAGAATCACACCCTGTGCCCGCCCGACACCTCCCTTTCGCCCTATTCACTACTGCACCCTCTGACACTCCTTTTCCTCTGTGTCCGATTGTCCAGGCTGGTCCTAGGGTATCAGCTAGCCCTGCAGATGTAGTTTATGGCCACAGCTGTAAAGATTCACCCCTCTTCAAAGGAGTTATAGTAGATCAAGGCCCACACTCGATGAGATCCGTCACAGCAGAAGCGTTGCTATTATCTGAAAACCATCCTGTATTGTGATTGGGGAGGGGACCGAGCGTGAAGCGGAAGATTCCAGGGATGACTCTTTGTACATCAAAGTTTTTACAATTATGTGTCACATTAAAAATATATAGCACTCCGACAAAGTAGTAAGATTATAAAACTTTAATAATTTATAAATATATACAAGAAAACAAAAATAGTAATAACATATAAACATTTTTAGGGAAAAACAACGAAGTAGCGGTCGGCTGTGCGAATAGTCCCAACGCAGCACAACGTCCAGATTTCCGGCGTGGGGCGGGTCATCAGTAGCAAACTGTTGTGCGAATAGTTCCAAGGCAGCAGAACGCGCTGAAATCTAGATGACACGAAAGTGATGTCTAGTAAGTTGCCACCCAGCAAATAACGGCGTGGGGCGTCGCGGGGGGTGGGTCTTCAGTAGCAAACTGTTGTGCGAATAGTTCCAAGGCAGCAGAACGATGGCACCAAGGTGATGTCCAGTAAGTTGCCGCACTGGTTTTGGTATCCTACAATGCTGCTCCGAATAACGGCGTGGGGCGCCCCGGGGGAGGCGGCGTGAACGGGCCTCTCCAGGTGGAGTGTCATCTGTTGTAGTGGGGCGCCCCTTTACCGTTTCAGTTGCCATTCCGTCCGTTTTTGGTCCACTGTGTCAAAAGCCGCAATTCAGCTGAGTTGCGCCCACTCTTGCGGTGCAGCAATAGGCGGCTGTCACAGGACTCTCAAAATGGCGGCAGGCTCTTTCCTTTTTGGGCCTGGTCCACTGAAATGGCCCTGGGACACCTTGGAAATCGGACGCTTGTCTGCTAGGTCTTGGACCCCATTCTCGAAAGCGTCCCCTCCGCCTTGAGAATTCATCAAAAGTTTTGGGGGCCCCGACTCCTGCAGGCTTCTGGTGGGGAGCGGCTGCCATGATTGCTCGCGGAATGACTACGACGGAGCTACGAGATGGTGGTGCTCTCATGCTGACGCCAGCTTCAGTCTGAAACATCCAGAAACAACGTGGGGCTTTCATCGTTTGGAAAAAAAAAAAGTTTTCATCCAATGAAAAGTGTTGTTTTTAGGTCATATGATCAAGCCTTCCATCATTAGGAAACCAAAAGTAAAATGAACCAATGAAAAGTTTTATAAACAAGTCACATGACCTGTTATGCGGCATAGGGTATAAAATGCGGAGAAAATACGTTGGCACGTGAGGCGGCGTCAGTAGCGGACCGATGTGCGAATAGGCCGAAGGCAACACAGCGCGCCAAGATCCGGATGGCACCGAGGTGGTGTCCAGCAAGTTGCAGCACTGGTGTGGCCATCCTACAATGTTGAAAGTCGGCGTGGGGCGCCCCGTTGGCCTGTGAGTTTGCGTCAGTAGCGGACCGATGTGCGAATAGGCCGAAGGCAGCACAACGCGCCAAGATCCGGATGGCACCGAGGTGGGGTCTAGTAAGTTGCCGCACTGGTGTGGCCATCCTACAATGCTGAAAGTCGGCGTGGGGCGCCCTGTTGGCCTGTGAGATGGTGTCAGTAGCGGACTGATGTGCGAATGGGGCCAAAGGCAGCGCAACAATATTTTCTGACTGACACCACAAGGCGCTGAGATGCCAAGATCCGGATGGCACCGAGGTGATGTCTAAGTTGCGGACTGATGTGCGAATGGGGCCAAAGGTAGCGTAACAATATTTTCTGTATGGAAGATACCACTAGGCGTTGAGATGCCAAGATTCGGATGGCACCGAGGTGATGTCTAGCAAGTTGCTGCACTGGTGTGGTCATCCTACAATGCTGAAACTCGGCGTGGGTCGCCCCATTAGCCTGTGAGATGGCGTCAGTAGCGGACCGATGTGCGAATAGGCCGAAGGCAGCACAACGCGCCAAGATCCGGATGTCACAGTGGTGGTTTCATAGTTGAGAGGCACTTCATCTGCAGTGGGGCGCCGAGATCCGGATGGCACCGAGGTGATGTCTAGCAAGTTGCTGTACTGGTGTGGTCATCCTACAATGCTGAAAGTCGGCGTGGGGCGCCCCATTAGCCTGTGAGATGGCGTCAGTAGCGGACTGATGTGCGAATGGGGCCAAAGGCAGCACAACGCGCCAAGATCCGGATGGCACCGAGGTGGTGTCCAGCAACTTGCCGCACTGGTGTGGCCATCCTACAATGCTGCGCCGAAAGTCGGCGTGGGGCGCCCCGTTGGCCTGTGAGTTCGCGTCAGTCAGTGGGGGCTGTTTGAGGATCTGACTGCATTGGAAAGCAATGTGATGCTGTGCGTCGCCCCCAAGATGGAGGTTCCTCGGCTGCAGTGGGGCGCCCCTTGGTGTTTCACTCGCTATGCAGCTGAGTTGCGTGCGCACTTGTGGCGAATAGGCCGAAGGCAGCACAACGCGCCGAGATCTGGATGGCACCGAGGTGGTGTCCAGCAATTTGCCGCACTGGTGTGGCCATCCTACAATGCTGCGCCGAAAGTCGGCGTGGGGTGCCCCGTTGGCCTGTGAGGTGGCGTCAGTAGCGGACCGATGTGTGAATAGGCCGGAACCAGCACAAGGCGCCAAGATCCGGATGGCACCGAGGTGGTGTCATAGTTGAGAGTTCTGAGCAGCGCTTGTAACACTGTCTGAAGCTTATTTGCACCTGCTGCAGCTTCACTATTGCCCTGGTGTTGCCTAAGATCGCCCATGACATAGGCGGCCACCTCCCGGGGTCCGGCGGAACTTTTTTCCTTTTCCTTTGTGCATCTTGTCCCACAATCCGTTTGACCTGAAGACACGACCAGGTCCCTGAATGTGTGCAGGGGGACGCTATTGATTGAATCAAAATGGCGGCTTCACACAAAGCTGACTCAAGCGTTGCTGCTGATGCTATACAGAGAAAAACTGGTTTTCAGTTTGTACATTCTTCAGGATTTTTCCATCCAAGGCTGGTTGAGAGTTTGTATAACAATGGCTTCAGATTTTCAACATACTACTCTTCAACATTCTTCCTAAATGTAACAATGTGAGACTCACTAGGAGAACGGTGTAGTGAGGGCCACAAACGGCTGTTTGTCTGTCCTTTCAAAATGCTGCCAACAATATTTTCGGAATGGAAGACAACACAAGGCGCTGAGATTCGGTTGGCACCGAGGTGGTGTCCAGCAAGTTGCCGCACTGGTGTGGCCATCCTACAATGCTGCGCCGAAAGTCGGCGTGGGGTGCCCGAAGGGGGGGGGGGAGGCGGCGCAAACGAGCCTCTCCCGCTTCTCCATGTGGAGGCAGTTCATCTGCAGTGGGGCGCCGAGATCCGGATGGCACCGAGGTGGTGTCTAGCAAGTTGCCGCACTGGTGTGGCCATCCTACAATGCTGCGCCGAAAGACGGCGTGGGGTGCCCGAAGGAAGTGTCCTTATCCAGGGCATTATCGCTGTATCATGTCCTCCACTAAAATGGCCCTGGGACACCTTAGAACTCGGACGCTCGATTTTTTTTTCCTTTCCTGTACATGCAAAAAAAGGTAAATGCCCGGTACGTTACACGCTTCATCTGCCACGATGAACTCTCCAGAGGAACCGAAAAAAAATATAGTTGTGGTAACTATACCATGCATCGTCATATGGAGAGGTGGCACCAATTAATTATAGTGCTGCATAAAAGAGAGATTTGGAGGAGAACCCCTGACCTGCTAGTACATTCATCAAAGAAGTGGCACTGAGAGCTTCAGAGGCAAGGGAAACGGTCCCAAATATTTAGAAGAACTTTGGAAAGATTAAAATGACATGTTTAGATTGTGGCAAATTAATTTCATGTGGACAGATGAGTGTTACTCTAATAAATACAGCATATGAACATCATCATAGTCGATGGTTGGTAGAGACATTTTGACTATATCCTGGACCTGCCCGTCCTCGCCCAAAATGGCGCCGGAATAAATGGGACTCGTAACTCCTTGTTGTGTACTGGTTGCAGAACCTTGAAATCACGAGATACGTATGCAGTTTTGAAGCACATGGCGGGCGGGGACGAGAATTGATTGAATATTTCGACATCCCTATTGATATTAAGTTCTGATGTGTTATTGATTACTGTACTGTTGAAAGTTCGAATTAACGTCACCCATGGTACTTGCCCGCAAATGTATATCTAGATAATTTTATTGTAACTGGCCCTGTCGTATTTTAATTATAAAATGTACGTCCACCGATTCCGTAACTGTTAGACACCTTAGTTCTTGCAACCTAATGGCCCGCCCGTTACGTTCCTCTACAGTGTAAATGTCTACTCATCACATACGATTACAGTTTGCTCCGTGGCCGGCCCACGTGGTTATAGGCTCGTATTTGTATAATGAAATTTTCACAATAAAGGTTTTTAAAAGAAAACATGGTAGTAGTATATACATTGGTAAAGTTTGTAATAATAGTCACTGTTTTAGAATCATTAAAAGGCAAGTGAAATAAAGCAGACCAATTACATGAAGGGTAAAAGGTATAATACGAAGGAACGCAGTAAAGATAAATGGTCAAGGGCTGTTGTGTTTTCTATTCCTGCAACATAAAGTGATCGATAAGAATCTCATATTCAGGCGTATCGGCAACTAAGACAGCAGGTCGACCCTCTTTTGCTCAACGGCTCCATCATGGGACGAAGAAACGCTCTTTTTCTCGAAAAAAGAATATATTTTACTTGCAGGACAGTTGTAAAATTTCCGGGAAAGTACATTAGCCTGGAACATTATAACATATATTTAAGAAAAAATAATGTTCGGAAGTAATGAAAAGCGTAATTTTTAGGTCATATGACCAAGCCTTTCATCATTACAATAAGAAAAGTAAAATGAACCAATGAAAAGTTTTATTAACAAGTCACATGACTTGTTATGCTTACGTTACGCGCTGCGCGCCCCGGATGACTTCCGGATGCGCTAACGCGGCGCGTCATATGACGCATTACGCGACAACGCAGGTCCAGAATATAGTCAAAATGTCTCCACCAACCAGCGGTCGGAACACAACCCCTTTCAGCAGGCTAAATAGTTCTGTTAAATGAGAACAGAAGGGACAGGCAACAAGAACCATCAGTGAAAGAGGGGAGGGCTAGTTCTTCTCTACCGGGTTACATTGGGGCGCTACCGGAACTGATCGAATTGGTAGTCTACAGTGTTTCTGGATGTTTCAGACTGAAGCTGGGGTTAGCATGAGAGCAGCATCATTTCGTAGCTCCGTCGTGGCCATTCCGCAACCAATCATGGCAGCCGCTCTTTATCGTTATTTTGGGCGGGGTGGGTGGCGGAGCCGAGCTGTTTTGCAGCCATCATTGTGTGGAGTTCAGTTCATCTCACTAGTTTTGTATTTGTCATGAGGGGTTGTTCCTAATGTTTCTATTTTAGCGAGGTCAAAAAGAGATCCCATTAGTGGCCTACTGATTTTGCTCGATTCCTTTTCTTTTTTTTTACACGATTTTTCGTTATCTGCAAAGACTAAACAGAGTATTGCGACTCTGTGTTTGTTTGTAAATAGAGAATGAACCAAAGAGAACTAATTCTAAAACAGTAAATACTTGGATAACAATCAATCAAATGGAGAGAGAAGCAGGCACGACGGATTACAACGGGGGCAAAGGCCTGCGTTAACTACCTTTCACTATCTGCAAAGAGAGAGTACTCCTAATAGAAATGAGGGGGGGGGGCACCATTCAAAGCAGATCAGTGTGCATAAACACGAAAATGTTTTCACTTACCACGTACTTGACATTCGACAGCTTATGATATTTGCTATTAAAAAACCATTGAAATTCACTGAAAAAACCATAGGTTATAGACCATATATAGTTAGGAATTAGCATTTACAAAACCTTGAAAATTCACTGAAAAAACCATAGGTTATAGACCATATATAGTTAGGAATTAGCATTTAAAAAACCTTATTTTACTCACACAAAACCATTGAAATTCCATATATAGTTAGTTGCACTAACTATATATTGCGCACCCGCAATCCACTGCTGATCATGTCACATATTACATCATTCATGACATGGTCAGTGACATCACTGATGACATCACTGATGACATCTCAAATGACATCACTGATGACATCTCACTTGACATCAATGATCACATCACTGATGATATCATTCATGTGATAATACAATGCATCTCCTCACACTCTAATATAACCTCCGTTACACCCAGTGTTAAATACAGAGTATAATTTTTGAAACCATTGACACACCAATACTAGTTACTACATACGCACTCACTGATTCCTATGTCTACACACACATTCACTCATACAATCATTCATACATACAATCACTCATCTTGACAACACTATCATATGCACTCATACACCTATACAGACACTCACACTCTGCCACTCATCCATGGAGTTACTCACACACCTAGTCAGTCCTGAAAAGAATCAATCACACTTCCATTTTCTCATCTATACAGTTAAACACAGAACACCTTACATTTTTTAAACATATACTAACACATACTTACTCTCTTATAGAATCACTGATACAAGTACACATTGATCTGCACAGAGTCACACACCTCCCAGCCAGCCATACACACACTCAGTCTCCCATACAAATACTTGTGCAACCAATCAATAACCCATATAGCTACTTATATAGCTACTGATCAACACATGAAGCAGCTTGCACAACAACAGACATACTGATGCACACTTTCAGACAGTTTAGTCACTAACCCGTGCATTCAGTAAGACGCATTTAATCACTCACTCATACAGTCAATCACGCACCTACTAAAACCTTCATTCAGACACTTATACATCCACTCATTCTTCAATATGTAAAACATATTTAAACTTTACAGAAACACATAATCACTGGATGTTGTCATCAGTGATGTCATCAGTGATGTCACTGACCATGTCATGAATGATGTAATATGTGACATGATCAGCAGTGGATTGCGGGTGCGCAATATATAGTTAGTGCAACTAACTATATATGGAATTTCAATGGTTTTGTGTGAGTAAAATAAGGTTTTTTAAATGCTAATTCCTAACTATATATGGTCTATAACCTATGGTTTTTTCAGTGAATATATATATATATATACATTTGAATGTTGTTCATTTGACATCTGGGAAAGCCCTTCTATTAGAGAGTGTTGCATAAATTAAACCCCAAGCCGAATTCTGAAAAGCGAGTCTTTGATGTGCTTCCTTTTATAAAGTGAAATCCCTTTCCATGGGATTTTCTGCAATGTTTATTGCTTTGTCGTGTTTGAGCCACCGTGTGGTGTTTTGTATTATCAAGAAGTGCGAAGCAAGACACTCATACAGGTACCTCTTCCCTGCCTCGTGTCCGCACTATAAGTGTGTTCAGTCCTTGCCTCGCCCCTTCCTGGCCGGAAGCTATGTCCAGTGCCCTGCAGTCCGGTGGGTACATGGTCCTAGTGCCCAGCTACATCTCATCATTACGATACATGGGTCATAACTGTCTGCTTCTTCTGCTGAAGCTGACACGTTGTTTCATACCTGCACCTGCCTGAAGGCCAAAAAGAATCAACCAGGACATCTGGAAAATTCAGGAGAACTGAAATCCCTTAAGAAAGTAGAAGGGAGAAATGCAGCCAAGGAAAGTAAAAAAGAAGCCTGAGCTGGGGTGGGCGGGGACTGGAAGAGGGGGAGTGAAGATGGGAAACGAGTGGGAAAAAGTGGGGAACCAAAAAAAGGCAATCCAGGAGTAATAACCAGAGAAGTGTGAGGATAAATAGAGTCTCCAGCTCTACCTAAAAGAGGCTACAAACGTTCTCAATTCTAGCCTTTCACCCCCTGGAAGCTATCCCAAATCCAACAGTGAGATGCATCTGTAAAACAAAAACTACTGATCACATCCTTCCAATTCTAAAGCCACTTGACTGGCTAGGATTAAATGTTCCTCTGGGACTCATTGTAACATGGATGAACTGATGAACTGTATTTGTTTGACATGTACAGAGGTTGCCATAATGTTAATGCTATGCCATAGTTTTATTAGAGGTGCTGTGTTGTATTCTGTTATATAGCTTTAGTAGGATGAGGAATAAGTGTTCTGTATTGGAGTGTTCTTGGCTAATGATGTAATGTGTTTCTTGGAAAGTCAGTTGATGGCTGTCTGGAAAGGGAGCATCACCTAAAGTCGTTTACTGCATGATTAAATACTTAAACTAAGTGGAGTCTACGTGTTTACATCACAAACTTTGGTGCCGATTCTAGCCTTGACTACTGTGGTCCTGGTGGTGCAAGAACTCATGCTGAGACTGGTGATAGGTTTCAGTTTCCGATGCCCCGCCCACTTATACCCACGCTTATGAGTTAGCATAATGTGTCTAACTAATGATATATTCATTTATGCATTTACGTTTATATTCTCCACTTCGTTATTCATTTACGTGTATGACATTATTCAGTTCTCTTAGCTTAGCTTGTGTGCCACCATTTTGGAGTGCTTCTCTCTGCGTGCGAGTCGCACTTGCTCACCCCCTCCCGTAGGAATAGGAAAAACCCTGAATGCAGCAGTTTTTCGTTTCTTGGCTAACTGTGATCGAAACTAATAGCAAAACTTCTTATCAGAAGTTTTCTCATACGCTAGAGATGCTGGGGCCTGGCTCCGCGGCCTTGGACGAAGATAACAAAATGTTGCTATTGCAGGTGCAGATGCCTCTTGTGTGAGGCCATTGTTCACCCTCTCCGAGGTCCAGTACTTTTCCAGTATGGGCGTGTTTTACTCTGCTGTACCATGTTATAATGTATTGCTGTAATGAGACGGGTCAGTCCTCTCGGCGCACTCGTAGGGGTGAGGTCGGACAGGGCCCTCTCATATGGGAGTTTGTGGCCTAATAAAATACTCTGTTTATTCTTCTCCACTGTCCGGCTGACTTCTTACTTGGTAATTATAGGTGAGTGCGGTAAGTCACTCGGGTGGATTTGAGCCACGCTTATCAGATGGCGCCCGAACAGGGACCCCGCGATTAGGATCTTTCTCACCCGTAAGTGGGTAGCAGAAGGACGGGGACCCTCTGGTCGGCACGGTGGGTCTGGGTACCCACTTTGATGCCGAGCTTGGTTCTCGCAGCGCTGCCCCACCCTGCTGATCGGGAGAGGTCCCGGTTCATGATCCTGCGCCGGGGTCCGGAAGACGGAACTTTGGAGCTGACCGTGTTGGTCTTGGCAGCCGGCGATGGAGAACGGTAGAGGTCGGTACCGCATATGGAAGGTGAGTGGTCCGACTGCTGATTGAGGGAGCTGGGATGCTCCAAGAGACCGGTGTGTCTCCGAGGCCGGTGGGCCTCTAATGGTTGAAGGAGCCGGTGTGCTTCTGGGGCCAGTGTGCTCCGGGGAACTCAGAGTGCAAGTGGTGCTCTGACAGACTTGGCGGAGGTTGGGTGGACGTTTGTTTGTGGTCATCCGACCGGGTGGTACTGCGGTCGAGACGTGGCTCATTGCGGGCGGACTCTGGGACTCACCCGAACCCCTAGTGTGTGTGGTTCGCTGGGAACGAGTCCCGGGTCTCCCGTGGTAAATCGCGCGGCGGTTTGTAGTGCCGACCGGGAGGCGGATGTGTTCCCCAATTTTGGAACAGTGTGTGTACTGTTCGGTCTGCGGTAGGGTACAGGTTCCCCAGGCCTTGTCCCATTTTGGTAACACGTGTTTGGCAGGGATTTGACACATAGGAAGCGTGAATATATGTGTGTACACTTAATAGTGATTGTGCGGTCTGGGAGTGGTGAGAGGGTGAGTGTAAATTTTGTGTTGGTACGTGATTGATTGATTGAAAATGCCGGGTTTTAGTAGGCTGCGGTGTCTCAGGTGTTGCTGCGGCGCATCGGACACTAGATTGGCTGAGAGCCAACCCGCCCCAGTGGAAGGCACACCCAATTTTGAGATGTATGTGAAACATGGATTGACTCCAATTTTGTTTAATACCTTATGGCACAGATATACTAAGGGTAATGTAGATTTGCAGTGGCCGTTAACTGGTTCTTGCGATGTGGCAAAAATAGATTATTTACAGGACAGGTTATTTGCTAGGCGCAGTCGCCAGAGCATGTTTGATTCTTTGAGGATGTGGCAGAAAGAAGTAAGGGAACGACAGACAAGAGAGGAGAAGGTGGCTCAGAAGAGAGCAGCGCAGACGATGGCACAGAAAGCGAGAGAGCATGCCAAGAAAGAGAATGAGAAACAGATTGAGCGTGCAGATAGACTCCATAGGTTACAGACGGATAAAAGCTATGTAGCGAGAGAGGAAGAGCAAGATGCGATGGAGGACATTCTGAATGCCTGGCCCCCTCCCCCGTATGATCCGCAATCATTGTACCCCGTATTGACAGGCTCTGCTTCTCCTATAGCGGTTTCAGTTCCACAAACGGTTACTTCCTTGATCGGTGCCCCCACTTCCTCTGTTTCGGCCCCCACTTCGTTGAGGGATGTTGAACAAACACTGTCTTCTGTCACCTCTTCCGTGACCGCGTCCTTGCTTTCTTTCTTTGCGACAAGTCCGCCTGCCTCCTCTGCGATCTCTTCTGCACTGTTTCTGCTAGCGCTACTCCCCAAGGTGGGTTGCCGACCCCGACTCGAGGTGCGGGAAGTGGGCTATTTACTCAGGTATGAAAGTTGCTTACACGTTCTACTGTTGGATTGGATGAAAAAACGGTAGTGGCTAATCAGGCTTGTCAGTGGGCCAGGAATAATATTTACTCACTAGAAGATATTTGGTCCACGATGAAGGATTATGAGCCCCTGATGCAGCAACATGCTTTATGGCATATGTCAACGACACTGATAGCGTTGTGGGAACAGGGCTGCGGCAGAGCGGCACCTGTGGTTCTTCATGACATTAAGAACAGAGCCTATAGGACTAATACTTGGATAAGAGATGTGTTGCACAGTTTGCGGTCCTTGTTGGAGTATAGAAATGAGTTGCCGTCGACCGGAGAGCCCCACTTTCCTGGAGTACATCCAATGCGTGAAGTACATCCTATTTTCCATCCTGAAATGCCTGAAGTGGTAGACCCGGTAACTCATAATGTCACTAGGGCTCGTGTGGATGCTCATTTCCAAGAACAGTGGGTATACACGCCTTGGAAAAGGAGCGAGGTGTTAGCGCTGAAGGCGCAGTTGCCCGACTCAAGAAAAAATCTGACTGCCTATTACAAAGAGTTGACGGAAGCAGCTTTCCTCGACAGTCATGACTTTAGCGGACATAGAATTGTTTTTTGGATTACTGGTTCCGGTGGATGTGTGGAGACAGGTAAAGGGTACAGATCATGCAGAGGAATTGGGTGGTACTTGGGAGGAAATTAAGGATTGGGACAAGGAGCGGAAGCCAGGGGAGAAGCCGAAGGCTGAGATTTTAGCATTGCCAGGGCGAATAATAAAATATATGCACTCCCTTATTCCCCCAAAGAAAGTGGATTGGGATAAGTTGACTGCATGTAAGCAGAAAAAGGAAGAAGCGGTTTTGGACTTCTTTCATGGATTTCAGTGGTCAAGATCTATCTCAGGATGGGGGCTTACGACTTTTCGTTAACAGATTCGTAACAAATTTGTTACCGGAAATATCGGCTAGATTGCAGGCGTCGGAGAGTACGTGGACGACATCCACCCCCTCCGGTATTCTGAGTATGGCTCAGTATTACGAACATAGAGAGAATGAGAACAAAGACAAGAAAAGAAAGCCAAAGATTTGAAGACAAGGGTGCTACTGCAGCAGGTGTCGAGGGGTCGGGGACGTGGAGCCCCACCTATGATAGCGGGTCGAGGTGGAAGTAGTTACGGAAGGGGAGAGAAGAGAGAGTGCCTGGGACAGAATCAGTGTGCGAACTGCAAAAAGGAGGGGCACTGGTGGAGAGATTGTCCGGAGCTTCGGTCCAATGCTGGACCAGGCAGGGGTAGAGGTCGTGGTGAATTTCGTAGGGAGGACAGACAGTTTGATGAAGGTAGGCGACCGGGAAGAAATTACTTTGACGGAGAGAAGGACCGACAACACTTTCAAACTGAGGGTGACCATGGCCGTGATAGACAGTACTACAATGACGCATACACTATGGACGACCTGACTGGATTCTCTCATAACTAGGACAGCGTAGGACAGAGTACGGGACCAGTTTCTGTGGATGTTGATCAACAAGGACCCTATGTGACTGCGGAATTGTTGGGGTCCCCTCAGAAATTTTTGGTGGACACGGGTGCTATGAAAAGCTCTGTAGCACGTTCCCAGGTCCCAGGGGCGGCTCTGTCTGGCAAGAACAATATTTCCGTAGGGTTCTCAGGTACTCCGGTGATTAGCCCCATTTCTAAGCCTCTTGCTCTTACGATTGGTCCTTTCACTGTTGACTCTCCTTTCCTTTTGACTTCGAATTGTGGCGAAAATTTGCTGGGTTTGGATTTGTTGAAGAGATTAAATGCTACCATTTACTGTTCTCCAGACGGTGTGTACCTCACTTTGGGTCCTACTGTCGCGCATGCGCAGCAGTGTTTTTCAAAAGACAAGCCTCTCCCGGCTAAGTTTGTGGGAATCCCAGAGACTTTGTGGGCCAGTAGTGATACTGATGTGGGAAAAATGGATATTGCCCCTGTGTCCATCAAGGTTAAGGTGGGAGCCCGACTGCCACGAATACCCCAGTACAAGATATCTAGGGATGGTGAGAAGGCTTTGCTACAAATAATACAGGATTTGATACGGTCAGGTGTAGTGGAAGAGACAGACTCTAACAGTTGTAATAGTCCTATTCTCCCGATCCTTAAAAGACCCTCAGCCGATGCTAGTGATGGTACACCTGATGTCTATCGATTTGTGATTGATTTACGCCACATTAATAAAGTGGTTGAGCCCCAATATCCGGTGGTCTCTGACATTACCACGATTTTGACCATGATACCTCCCACAGCCAAATATTTCTCTGTTCTAGATTTAAAAAATGCTTTTTTTAGTATCCCTGTACACCCTGATAGCCGTTACCTTTTCGGATTCTCATTGGCTGGCCGAAGCTTCAGATTTTGTAGAATTCCCCAAGGCTATACGGAGAGCCCCAGCATTTATGATCAGGCTTTGAAGGCTCAATTGGACGATTTGGAACTCCCTAAGGGCAATGTTCTATTGCAATATGCGGATGATATTCTCATAGCATCTGACACCGAAGAGGGGTGTCGGGACGCTACAGTTAAATTATTGCACCATTTGGCTAATAAGGGACACAAAGTGTCCCTTCCTAAATTCCAATACTGTCGACAGGAGTTTACCTACTTAGGTCATCTCCTATCGAAGGAGGGGAGGAGGTTGACACCGGAGCGCATCAAGGCGATAACTAACATGGCTGTACCTAACACGCAGCGAGAGGTGCGCGCATTTCTGGGCATAACATCGTATTGTCGCCAGTGGATACCTAATTATGCCTTACTAACCAAACCCCTTTTGTATTTGACTACTAAAGAAGTGTGCGAACCCCTACCCTGGACTCCAGCATGTCAAGAAGCGTTTGAGTTACTAAAAACTGCTTTGTGTTCTGCACCTGTTTTGGGAACTCCTGATTACCAGAAGCCTTTTGTGCTTTATGTACATGAGGCGGAAGGTTGCGCTTTGTCTGTCCTAACTCAATGTTTTGGAGGGAAACAAAGACCTTGTGCTTATTTTTCTGCTATGCTTGACAACGTGGTGAGAGCGTTGCCGAGTTGTCTAAGGGCTACAGCGGCTGCTGCGGTCTCAATAAGACAATCGGCGGGGCTCGTGTTGGGTTCAGATCTCACAGTGATGGTACCGCATGCTGTGGACATTTTACTGAACAGGACGCAGACGCAGCATTTAACAAGTGCTCGTCTTACTGGTTATGAGATGACATTATTCGCACCCCATGTTACGATTAAAAGATGTGCCACTCTGAACCCGGCCACGTTGATACCCATCCCTTCCGATGAAAAGGACGCTGAAGTCCATGATTGTTTATTTCGGACTGAGGAAGAGACGAAGGGAAGGATAGATTTAACGGACACTCCTTTTGATGACCCCGACGGGGAACTGTATGTTGATGGTTCCTGTTTAAAACTTGCGGATGGTACCTCAACTGCAGCATACACAGTTACAACATTGAAAACAGTGGTGGAGACATCTAGGGTCCCTTACAACTCAGCCCAAGCTGCAGAAATAATAGCATTGATGCGAGCGTGTGAATTGAGTGAAGGATTGGATGTGAATATTTATACTGACAGCCAATACGCCTTTGGCGTGGCTCATAGCTATGGGCGACTGTGGGCAGAAAGGTTTTTTTTGACATCACACGGACAAGGATCCAGAATGGTCCATTGATATTACCACTATTGACAGCATTGACGCTTCCCAGACGACTGGCTGTGATCAAATGTAGTGCACACAAAGCAGTGGTAGATGATGTAGGACGGGGAAATGCATTTGCAGATCAGACAGCTAAGGAAACGGCAAGGACAAAACTCCCACGAATGTTTGTGGCAGGACCAGCTAGGTGGGTACCGGACATAAATATGTTCGCGAATACTGTACAAAGTGTGAGAAACATACAAGAAAAAGTGACTGAGGATGAGTTGAGGACATGGAAGGATAGTGGGGGACGGCTGGACTCGGATGAGTGTTGGACGGATGTGTCAGACAAAAGACGGTGGTTACTCCCAGATGCATATGTCCTCCCAGTGGCGACGATGGCTCATGGGCCAGCTTACATTAGTGCGAAGGGCATATGCAAACTACTAGACCCAGTATGGAGCAATAAGAACATTTCCAAGGTGGCAACCCATTTAGTGCAGCAATGCATGGTTTGTTTAAGACATAATCCTGGAAAAGGAACACCTGTTCCGGTTGGCAATTTTGCTCCTCCTTCTTTTCCTTTTGAAGTGATCCAAATGGATTATATTGAAATGGAGAGGGTTAACATCCTCAAATATGTCCTTGTGGTGGTGTGCTCCTTTAGTAGATGGGTGGAAGCTTTCCCAACTAAGGACTGTAAGGCCATCTCAACGGCTAAGATGTTGATAAAGGAGTACTTTTCCCGTTATGGCTTGCCCCGGGTGATCTGGAGTGATAACGGCACATCTTTTAATGCTGAGTTGATGAAACAGATATGTAAAGGACTGCAGATATCCCAAAAGTTTCACTCAGCACAACACCCCCAGGCTGCGGGTTTGGTAGAGAGGTTTAATGGGACCCTCAAGCTGAAAATGTCCAAGATACAAGAGAGTACAGGGTTATGTTGGCCAGATGCACTTCCCCTGGCTTTGCTTTCTACCAGAGTGACAGTAAATTCTAAGACAGGTGTTTCGCCCCACAAGGTCATTTTCGTCCGTCCGGCAAATGTGTGGGGCGTCCCTAGACCTAAATGTTTTTCGGAAATAGAATATCCTTTGTTGATAGATTACCTGTATGCTTTGACTAAAGATCTTCGTTCTGTTCATCAGCAGGTAGCAGACACCCTGAAGCCGCTGCCGGAGGGGCCAGGCCACAGCATACTGGGATTGGGTTGTCGTGAAGAAGTACCAACGGAAGTCCTGCTTGGAACCCAGGTGGTCGGAGCCAAGGCAAGTGCTCCTTACCACCTGCACCGCACTTCGGATCCAGGGCCGCAAAGCATGGACGCATGCATCTCATGTGAAGCACGTTCCCCTGCCGCTGCCATATGATGAATGGGTGAGAAACGGCGTCGCTGACAAGGAATGCGAAGTGGTTCCTCGGTATACACCCTTCTCGGATGCTTTGTTGAGGGGTGAGGAGCCGGATTAAAGAGCAAAAAGGCCAGCTCCGGTTGCAAGTGGTGTGGTCTCTCTTGATCACAGTGAGCAAACATCAGCGGATAAGTCACCTGCCATTGAGCCCCCCCATTCTGTTCACAGATCCAGAGGTGCGAGGGAGCACTCATTATAACCTGCGGCCCAGAAAGGAGAAGAAGAAGAACTGAGCACTGGAAGAAGGGCTGAGATAGGGAATAGGTGTGAACAGCGCTGAAAAATAGTTAAGTGTTAGGGATGGACTGCTGGTAAGAGCCCTGGTGCACTGTGTCGAGACATTGTCAAATGGGACACTAGGATTACGTCTGGGCCCGGATTCAGTGCTCCTGAGTTGCTAAAGTTGTGCGACTCCGTCGAGGGATTAGGGAATGAACAATAGAAGCCTGCCTGTGAGGCTTTAACGGACACAGGGAGAAGATCCCTTTTAAGGGTGAAGAACCCCTCTGTCCGGTTTCGGAGTGCCTGGAACTGTTTGAATACTTTTTAAGTTTAGTTTTTGGACTTTTAGCTAGGAAACAATGTACCCCTTTGGCCGTCCCATCCCTGAGGAGGAGCAGCCTTTTGCAGCTCCTCGTAGACCAGAACCAGATTCTCCATGGCTTGCTCTGTCCCGAAAAGGACAAATTGTGGTCATTGTGATATTCATCATCGTATTTCTAATAATTCTTGGAATACTGTTTTTCCTAGATGAAGCCTACCCTGTTCATAAGTTTATTCCTACCCCCTCTACCCTCCCCGAGCATAATGTGATTACTGTTGATTATGGCGAACAGTGCCTGCGCAAAGGTTACCGTGATAATGTTTTTATTAAGACTTTACATCATGCTCATGCTGTATATAATGTGACAGACTGTTGGGTTTGTGGGTTGCTCCCCTCTGCTGCATATAAAAAGGATAGATTGCTGGCACTCCCTCTAACTCCTGTGAATAGTTGTGTGGGTTGGTACACCTTAATTGGTATGGTGAAATACTTTCAACAGCCTTATTGTCTAGACCCTCGATTGCCAAGCACAGGGTCGACTTTGACGATGCGTATACGCCCTATGCCCACCTCTTCTCTTGGACGGTTGTTTACTGTCGGACGTTTCGATCAGACGTTTTTGGAGACGTGCTCGAGGAAAATAGAACGATTTGTGACCCCTAATGACACTGATAAAGTGAGAGAGAGTTTTCTACAGTTGAACTCTTCTCTAGCATATAGACACCCCCTTCAACAAATAGCAGTGGTCATTCTTTGATACCCTTGGCAGTTGTTGGGCCATCACCATTTTTCTGTATCCAAGGGAGGGGTCCTATAAAGATTGGGAATAGTTCCTGCAACGTGACCGCTTCGATTCGCCTACCCCTTAGTCCTTCCTTGGTCACTCCACCGAATATTTACTTTGTTTGCGGGGACAATAGATATCTGTGGTTGCCCGAGGGTTGGGGTGGGGTCTACTATCTGGCTTATTTGCTTCCTCCTGTTTATGTAGCACCCTCAGACTATCATAAGACTCATCGGCGGTTTGCTATCATGCCTGAACAGCGTAAAAGGAGGGCTCTTCAAGTTGAGGATGTAGATCAGACCGACACTTCTTCGCAGCAATGGACGGATTTTTCTAAGGCTTACTGCTGTTCTGGGGTCCCATCTTTAACAGTAGGGCTATTCGGAGACTGTCAAGAGTGATGGAAAAGGTAGTGAATACTGAGGCTGACATTGCAGCTAATATGACCGTTGAGATGCAGGCTATGAGATTATTTACGATCAGAATAGGATGGTGCTTGACCTCATCCTTGCAGATAGGGGTGGAGCCTGTCGCGTCATCGGGACGTCCTGTTGCGTGTATATTCCTGACTCTGCCCCGACTGTTAACTTAACTGTACAGAAACTCCATAGATTGGCGGCTGAACTTCATCAGGACACAGGCACTTGGTCACTGCAGACGTGGTTGTGGGGTGTTTTCTCCTCTTGGGGCTGGAAGATTTTGATGGGTGTCGTAGGAGTTGTTGGTATATTTCTGACTTGTTGCCTATGTGTTTATTGCCTTCCCCCTTGTTGCTCCATGTGTGCCAGCAATTTGCGAGTTCCTAAAAAACCAACACGTCAATATCCTGTTTCCAATGATGTTGAGCTCCACGATATTCACTGGTTGATGCTTATTGATGATGATATTTTTGATTGACATCTTGCCTCACCCCTAGAACGTTGTGTAAAGACCCTACCTTTTAGTTAAAAAAAGGGTACGCTCATGTTAGCCACATAATGCTAAAAGGAGGGTCTGATAGGTTTCAGTTTCCGATGCCCCGCCCACTTATACCCACGCTTATGAGTTAGCATAATGTGTCTAACTAATGATATATTCATTTATGCATTTACGTTTATATTCTCCACTTCGTTATTCCTTTATGTGTATGACATTATTCAGTTCTCTTAGCTTAGCTTGTGTGCCACCATTTTGGAGTGCTTCTCTATGCGTGCGAGTCGCACTTGCTCACCCCCTCCCGTAGGAATAGAAAAAACCCTGAATGCAGCAGTTTTTCGTTTCTTGGCTAACTGTGATCGAAACTAATAGCAAAACTTATCAGCTAGAGATGCTGAGGCCTGGCTCCGCGGTCTTGGACGAAGATAACAAAATGTTGCTATTGCAGGTTAAGATGCCTCTGGTGTGAGGCCATTGTTCACCCTCTCCGAGGTCCAGTACTTTTCCAGTATGGGCATGTTTTACTCTGCTGTACCATGTTATAATGTATTGCTGTAATGAGACGGGTCAGTCCTCTCGGCGCACTCTTAAGGGTGAGGTCTGACAGGGCCCTCTCATAAAGCAGTTTGTGGCCTAATACAATACTCTGTTTATTCTTCTCCACTGTCCGGCTGACTTCTTACTTGGTAATTATAGGTGAGTTCGGTAAGTCACTCGGGTGGATTTGAGCCACGCTTATCACTGGAGTAGGTGATATTTTGAAGAACCATTATATTCAATTGAGCACTAAAAGCAGATCACCGTGGATGGACACCCTGTCTTTCGATGTATTCAACGAAGAGCGATTTTTATCGTAATGTACATTCTATTTAATTTAGTGTGAATGCATACCTCATTGTGATGATGAAACTCAGTCGCGTGCATCTGGATTGACCACATGTGCAAAGCTTAAGCTTAAGCACAAGCCTGTACACTTGAGAAGTCTGAGAATTTTGCCATTCTCTAGCGCGGTGGAGAGATGTGGTGCAGTGGCCAGGGCAGCTGACTTCGGAGTACAGGCTTCACAGTTCGATCTGCCGCTCCGGCAGCAGCTACGATCAGCACCATGTGACTCTGGGCAATAGCTCACTTAATTTCCACGGCGGCCCCCAGTGCCTTGAGACCCATAAGGGTGAGTAGTTTGCGCTTTACAAATACGGAGTCACATTTTAGCGCACAACGAATGAACAGTGTTGCCTTGTCATCACGCACGTCAGACACGTCATTCCGCACATACTTGGCGCCTATTTTAGACGATTGGGAAGATCTGCACATCATATTATTTCATGCACGCTTCAAGCAAATTCCCGTTACTTGCTTAATCGTATCGATATATATATATATATATATATATATATATATATATAGTAACAAAACTGTAATCAACTTGACCAACATGAGGCTATCAACACAGGAGAATAACATACTGAATTTGGGTTTATCATATGCCCCTGGAGTCAATTTTGATTATGTAACTATGAGACTGGACATCTATAAAGGAGTCAGAAAATTAAAACTTAAAAAATACCAAATACAAATGAAGACTGACAAAGAACATAACAATGCCCCTGACAACAAACATCCTACAGGTGTGCCCAGTAGAGCATCTACGGTACAAGGTGATTCAATGGTGCTCCAAGCAATAGAAGATCTGTGGAATGAAAATGACATTAAAAATACCAGTGATACAGGACAAAGTGGAGATAGGGTTCAAACTAAACAACAAACCTCCTTTAGACCTAAGTCTACGTTCAATCCCATTATGATTAGGGATGCTATTGATCTATTCCACGAGTGCACCACAATACAAATAAAAAAACTCAAGAAAGTGGTGGCATAATATCAAGAATAAGGATCAACAATACAAAAATGTGATTAAGAAACTTACAGTCAATAACAACATCATAGTGCGACATAGTGATAAAGGAGGAAATGTTGTCCTTATGCCAAAGGAAATGTGCTATACGTCGGTATTCCTGAGTACCAACAGAGAAGACTCCAGCTGATACAAAATCAGGCTGCTCGCCTGATCTTTCACCAGCCCAGAGATCAGCACGTTCGTCCACTCTTAAAGAGTCTTCATTGGCTGCCGGTTTCTGCCCGCTGCCAATTCAAGCTAGGCTGCACCATCTATAAGTCTCTCTCTGGCTCAGGTCCCTCCTTTATCTCTTCTCTCCTTCACTCTTATACTCCGTCCCGCACCTTACGTTCATCCCAAATGGCCCTGCTATCCATCCCCAGGTTCAAGAGAAAAAAACACGGGGGCTTGAGGTTCTCTCTTTTAGCCCCATCCTTCTGGAACTCTCTTCCTCTTTCTCTTAGACTAGCACCCTCATACTCTGGCTTTAGATCACTTCTCAAAACTTTCCTCTTTACTATCTCGTATCCTTAGATCTTGTTTCCTTTCTATCTATTTTCACCACGCCCCAGCACAGCGCCAAGAAACCTAATGGTGTTAGCCGCGCTTAACAAATTCTTTTCAAATCAAAATCAAATCAAATATGACAAGGAGGCATACAGCCAATTAAAAGACAGAAGCTGTTATAAACGGAGCAATCAGGTAAATCTCAATGCTTCATACAAGGATTATTACAGCAAGCTGCATGTGTGGAAACAAGCCAACCTTATCACGGATGATGAATTCAAATATTTGAAAAAGATAATCCTACTACTCCTTCGCTGCTATATTTTATTCCGAAGTACCACAAAGACCTTATTAACCCCCCTGGCAGACCTATTATTTCGGCCAGGGATGGGTTACTGGAATATACTACCATCTATATTAACTATTTCCTTCAAGAATATGTCCAAAAATTACCAACTTATGTGCGTGACACAAGCGATTTTCTTAGACAAATTGCAGACTTTGAATGGAAAAATGACTACCTACTCTTGGCATTACATGTTACATCATTATATACGAGTATTGAACATTCTGATGGAATTGAGGCAATTAAATTGTATTTGTCAAAAAGACCTGATGAAGACAAACAACACAATCAAATGCTCGTAGATATGATTAGTTTTTGTTTACACAATAACATTTTCATGTATAATAGCCAGTTGTACCAACAAACTAGAGGAGTAGCCAAGGGGGCCAGTTTCTCCCCTAGTTACGCATGCCTTCAAATGGGCATGTGGGAGAAACTGGTCCTCAGGGGCAAACTCAATCAATACATATTGAAAAATGTGAAATTCTGGCGGCGATACATTGACGATCTTTTTGTTATATGGCATGGAACAGTACAGGAGGCTAATGATTTTGTACAGATCCTTAATGATAACAACATCAATCTAAGGTTCACTGCCAACAACAGTAAAAGCTTTATTTAATTTTTAGATACCCAAGTGTTTATACAAGATGCCAAAATTGAAACAAGGTTATTTAGAAAGAAAACAGCTGGGAATTCTACCCACCACGCAAGCAGTATGCATCCTAAACACCTTATAAACAGCATACCATATGGTGAAATGCTTCGCCTTAGGCGTATTTGCAGCACTGATTATGATCTTGCAGTGGCGCAAAAACAGAGTAAGCAAAGATTTCTCGATAGAGGGTATCGTGAGCAAATAATAGATCAAGCCATCAGTAAATCCATGTCAGGTAGCAGATCAGAATCCCTTAAAGATAAACATGGAGACAGCAATAAACAGGGAGATAATACCTTCCGCATGATTCTGAAATACAATAAGCAACACAAAACAATACATAAAATCATACAAAAAAATTGGGCCATGGTTTTATGTGATCCAGTATTAGGTCCATTGCTGCCTCCAAAAGTATCTATCACATATAGCCGTGCACCCTCTACACGTGATAAAATTGTGAGAACAAGTTCAGAGGTAATTGAAAGTGGAAGCTGGCTCCAGATGAAAAAAGGCTTCTACAAATGCAAAACATGCAAGGCATGTACACATGGTATCAGAAAATGTTCTTATAAAACACCTTTTAGTGATAGGGAGAACAAAATCACTAAACCTTTAACTTGTAAAACTGAATTTGCCATATATGTTTTGTTGTGCCCATGCGAATTACAGTACGTTGGGAGCACAGTCTTGCAGGTACATAAACGTATTTTGCAGCACTTACGTGCCATAACGAATCAAGACAACACTAACCCAGTGGCATGCCATTTTAAAGACAAACATAATTCTAATAATTCAGATCTCAAATACTATGTTATTGATACTGTATCACCAAGTAGACGAGGAGGGGACAGAGTTATTAAACTTAGAAAATTGGAGACGAGATACATTCGCCAATTGGATTCTAAAGCTCCCTCTGCACTCAATACAACTGAAGATTTACATACATGCTTGAGTTAATTAATTTAATTTTCTGTCACTTGCAATTACCATTGAGGAAATCGTTATTTACGGGATATTCGGAGTCTTAACAAGGGAACTTCACACATAATTAGTTCTTTAAAAGATTTGTACAGCGTAGATTTATGCCAAGAGTAGAAATTTTAATAATTTGTTATTACATTTTTCATATACAACTTGGTTTTAAATCTTAAATCTTTTATCTTAAATTTTGCTGTTTATTTATTTATGTATCAATCTATTCATGTTTATCTATTTATTTGTGTATATATTTATATGCCTATATATTTATGTATTTATTTATATATTTATGCAGGTATTAATATACTGTGATTTGTCTGATGATCTAGTGCCTAGCACAAATTATCCGCTATAACAAAACTGTCTTTAGATACTATTTATAGTCGGAAAATGAAAAACTGTGTATTCTTAAAGTTAGTTTATATTTTTTATTCACTTTACACTATGCACTAGCAATAGATTCACATTAAGATTTAGGAGTCTTCAGGTCACGTAAATCATTTGCAGTATCATTAATGATACATTATGGATTGGTCCTGATATTAAAATATGAATATGGTATTTTACCGTTATTTATTACTATCAGTTTACTTGCTGCCACTACTTGAACTCAATATTGTAGTTTGTGGCTAAAAGTACAGATTGAAACAGGCAGGAATAGATAAACAACAAATGAAATGTTTTCTATGTTTACTATCACGTGATTACCCTGAATACATGCACAGTTCACTTTAAATTCACTGCTCACCTTAGTACCCATGTCATGTGATCAAGGCTCCACGGTGCCGAAACGCGTAATGGTGACGGGGAAATAAAATAATTTCAGCACAGAATTGGGTCCGTGTCCGTTCATGTGGAGGATCAAGCTTCCAATCTGCGGAATACTTTGGATGTATATATATATATATATATATATATATATATATTCGGCATAGGAGAGTCTCCAGCAATTGTGCAGGTAACAGACGAGACGAACCAATATATATATATATATATATATATATATATATATATATATATATATATATATGAGTTCGAAGAAAAGATCCTGCACCTCCAACTTGTGGCGAACAAAGACCAGTGAATCCCAAAGTAAGGCAGGATGATTTTATTGCACCAAAGTTCAAAAAGCATGCAGCAGACTGATGCGTTTCGGGCGGATGCCCTTGATCACAGTGAAATGCAATTAGAGAAGCCTTATTCTTATATGCTATAGTGCACACCATGTGACATATAAACATAAACAACATACTATAAAGTGAACATGGCTCCATTAATGGAAAAACGTAAAGTTCCCAGACATTCCAATTCATATGATACTATACCACAAAAGAAATTTTAAATTATATGCGAAGAACATATTCATGAATTAATTCATTGATGGCAATTAATACCTGCATAAATGCGGATGTCTAGGTACCAATTCTAACAAGCTAAATAAATACAGAACAAAGGATATGAGAGCTATTAGGCAGCATTATATGAATGTGCAAAATATCGCAAATGTAAACCTGGAGATAGTGCAAATAATTCATCTTAAGTTAAAAGTAATATCTTTCATACTTAAAACCTGATCAGAAATATCAAATTTTCTAAAACCTATTTACTCCTTGTGGAATGTGCAAAATATCGCAATGTAAACAGTTTGATTTAGTGCAACTTATGCTAATAGTTCGAGTACTGTTATGCTTAAATGTTAGAATATAGCAATATTACAAACAAATTTGATTCCTGTTGGGGACATCTAAAATAGATGGCAGCCCCTATGAGTTCTTTGGCCAAAGATCTCGGCCCAAACAAGCATAGTTAGATCTAATGCAAAAAATTGTTATTTATATTGTGTTGGAATTTGGTGAAGGGGAACCCTCAATGACTGCCACGGTGTGATGAAAAATCTTAATACAGCTGGTTTCATAAATGAGTGTCATTTATAGTGTCATAATGAGTGATTGACAAACAAAAAATATTTTTTTATAAAAGAATAAGTTAATAAAGGATAAAATTTCAAATTTAGTCATTACAGAAAGGTACTGTTGAGGGTGGGGGCATTATGGACTACTATGCTGAAAATACAGGTACCTGCCCAAGATTAGAATATTATTAACCACCTCCTCGTTATCTGTAGAGCCCTACAGGAAATGGTAAAGGTCCTCTGATGTGTTAAGTCCGTTGGGGACCTTACTGTCTAGTTCCAGAATCATTTTTGATTCTAATTGTCGTAACATTTTGTCCCTGTCTCCCCCTCTGCGGGGTTTGGGTACAGAGGTAAGTACAAAATAGTTGAGACACTGTAGGTTGTTATTGTGTACACTTTTAAAGTTTCTCGCGACAGGGTAGGAACTATCGTTGTTAACTATGGCACGGAGATGCTACAGTATTCTGGCATGCACCTGTAGCCTGGTGCTGCCAACATACCTCAGGCCACAGGTGCACCCCAAGACATATACTGCATACTCCGTCTTGCAGTTATAGTTACCTTTAATGGACAATGTAACGGGACTGAAGGGGGTGTTATATTGGGTAGTATTTATGCCAAATTTGCACGCCCTGCAACTTGAGCATTTGAAAAACCCCAGCCGGGGTTTAAACCACGACGTGCTTTTGGGTAGTTCAGGAAAAGGATTAGAAACTAGTGTCCTCATGGAGAGGCCTCCACGGAAAGTGATCTTAGGATTGCTGGTAAGTTGGGATGACAGAACTCCACCTGTCATTAAAATAGGCCAGCTTTTAGTCAGGATGGATCTTATTTTTCTTTCCTGACAACTAAATGATGTGATAAACCTAATATTTCCATTTTCTGGATCGTCCCTTATGTCACTAGTGGAAGGTTGAGGCAGGAGAAGTGACTCTCTAATTCTTGGTTTGGTTTTATTAACTGCCATGTTGAGTATCTTATCACTGTATCCCCTCGCCTTGAATCTGGTCAGTGTATCTGAAGTGCATAAAAGAAATTCCTCTTCACTGTTACAGATACGTTTAAGGCGGAGTAGTTCTCCATGGGGATGTTATCTATGACATGACGAGGGTGGGCACTGCTCGCGTGGAGAGTCGAGTTGCCCGCTGTGCTTTTTCTATGGAGGGTGGTAGACACTTCGTTATTCTTTAAAAACACCCTGACATCTAAGAAGTCCACAGTATGTTTACTGATATTGGATGTGAACCTCAAGTTGACTGAATTGGTGTTGAGGCTTGAAACAAAGGCTTTGGCGCTATCTTCATCACCCCTCCAAATTAAAAACACGTCGCCAACATAACGAACCCATAATGCTACATGTTCCGAAAATGTCTGGAGGTGCTCGCCCATGAGGACCCACTTCTCCCACCAGCCTACGTGAAAGTACGCATAGCTGGGGGGAAAGCAGGCCCCCATTGCAACACCTCTCTTTTGTAGGTACACATCTTTACCAAAGACAAAGTAATTGTGATAAAGACACCATGTTACAAATTCTAGTATCATTTTGTTGTGATTATAACAATGGAGTGGTCTTGTGCCCAAAAAATATTCTAGCGCTATCAGGCCTGTTTGGTGTTCTATGCTCGTATAAAGAGCTTCTATGTCCAAGGTTATAAAAACAGAATTTTCTGTCCATGGAATGTCTTTGATTTTATTTAAAAAATTGCCAGTGACTTTCATGAAAGTAGGTAATTTGGTCACCAGGTCTTGCAGGAAATAGTCGACAAATTGCGCCAAATGTTCTGTCATACTGCCTATAGCAGAAATTATTGGCCTGCCTGGAGTTGGTAAGGTTCCCTTATGTAGTTTAGGTATTAGATAGAACCTGGGCATGATGGGTTGGTCAACATTTAAAAACTTGAATTCCTGCATCGAAAACAGGCCTTCTCTTCTGTACTTGTGGAGCATCTTTTTTAAGGAGTCTCTGGCCTGGTCATACTGTTTGACATTTGAGATTTGGTAACACGTGGTATCTGAAAGTTGCCTGTTGGCCTCAGCAATATACTGGACTTGGGGCCAAACCACAATATTACCCCCCTTATCAGAGCTACACACAATATTTTTATGATCATTTTTGAGTTTTGATATGAGGGCCCAATATTGCATTTCTTTGCTAGTTTTAATTCTTTTCCGATGTTACATATATATATTAATATTTAAAACAGCAAGCGTTCACAGTGAGTCAAGTTCTTCGACTGAAATGAAAATCGTCTGATACAGGTATTTCAAAAACTCGTTTATTGCTACGACGTTGGGCACCCTAAGTTAGTTTGTTGATGGGCACGCCATAGTACTGCTGTGCCTGTATGTTCATCGGTGATAGTCACACCGCAATCTACTACATTGAAAACACACGGAATTTAGTGTGCATTGTATTGTCCTCCATGTCAACAACAAGTCTTGTTTTTTCTACGCTGCCGTCACAATCATTGGTATTAGGCACACCGTAACTTACTGTATTGCTAACACACTGAAATAAGTGTGCATCGTATCATTATCTACGTTATCTACAGCCTTGTTTTTCTGAAATACATTGAAATATTTCCTCATCTTGGAATACTGCAGTGATAGGCACACTTTTCATGCCTTCACATTTATCAGTTACAAACAGACATATGAAAACTTTTTGGATGTTAATTTCACACATACTTATTTAATACTCAGTATTACTAACAGTTGTATTATATTAAGTAATAGTCCAATATGGAGGCTGCAATCATTACCCCACCTGTGTTTTTAGCTCAAGCAGGAACTCCGCCTATTGAGTGGAATGAATGGGTTGAAGTTTTTGAGAATTATATAGAAGCATTCCATGGTAGTGAATTTAGTAATGCAAGGAAAAAAGCTTTATTATTAGGTACTTTAGGAAAGGACAGCCAACATGTACTTAAACATCTACCTGTGGGGGTAGGTAATAATGTTCAACAAATACCAAATGTATATGT
This sequence comes from Lissotriton helveticus, assembly GCF_964261635.1. Classification (NCBI taxonomy): domain Eukaryota; kingdom Metazoa; phylum Chordata; class Amphibia; order Caudata; family Salamandridae; genus Lissotriton; species Lissotriton helveticus. The sequence continues at coordinate 1,588,634,838 of NC_136068.1, read as the reverse complement.
GGTAATTGAAAGTCCTTGGAGCCAGGTGTATAAAATAGGTTGGATTTATTAAAGCTTAGTTCCAGGTTAAGTTCAGTATAAGAAGATAGGTAGATGGAAATTAAACCCCACCAGGAGCAGCCTCCCTGTCGCTAAGCCTGCCTGCCATCAACTGCCACTCCACACACAAGCCAGGCACCAAGCATTCCATGATGTTATCAGGCATTCTACCACTAACACTAGCTGAGCAGCATGGAAGTCACAGCCAGGGAAAGGAAAGACACAAATCAATTATAACATATCCCCCTTCCTTAGGGAAACAACAATACAGAAGTGAAGGAAGGAAACATAAACATCAATATATACAATGCATTCTGAAAAAAAAACATTTACATTGCATTCACATATATAAACACATTGAGATTAGCTCCATCCCCCTTCCTTGGGGAAAATTAAATTACATATGGATGCCACTCATTGGCATACACACTCAAAACCTGAAAATCTGGTAAACATCCAGAAATGGGGCACTCAGCTCCCACAACCTCCATGTAACAGGAGAAACATCTTCCTGTGATCCAGCACTGGGGCACTTAGTTCCCACAACCTCCACAGAATAGGGGAACACACCTCCCTATTATCCCAAACTGGGGCACTCAGTTCCCAAAACTTCTTAAAAACTGAACTGGGTCACACAGCTCCCACAACCACCATGTATTAGGGAAACTCACCTCCCTATGATCCATAACGGGGCACTTAGCTCCCAAAACCTCTTTAAAACTGAACTGGGGCACACAGCTGCCACCAACTCTACGTAATAGGGGAACACACCTCCCTATGATCCATAACTGGGGCACTTAGCTCCCACAACTTCACACACCACCAAAAAAAAACTGAACTGGGGCAAACAGCCCTCACCACCTCCACATAATAGGGAAACACACCTCCTTATGATCCATTCCTGGGGCACTTAGCTCCCACAACTTCACACACCACCCCAAAAACTAAACTAAGGGCACCGATAGGGACACAAAACCTCCCTAATAACAAAACTCACCACCCTGAAACCACCCCCACAAAACAGTATCACATTAATATAATGAATATGAAAGAAAGTCTCTTACTCCGGTGAACGATCTCTCACCCGAGGTTCTTACCATACAAACTCCTTGACAATGAGCTGCATGTTGCTGTTGCCACCCAATGCACTGGTGCACAAAGTTGAATGCCGAGTATTTCTCCAAAAGGACACAGAGACATCACCGGAAATTTCCATATGCTTGATCAGCGTTGTTAATTACATGCAATAAGCCACAAATGCTACCCGTCTTGTACCTCCTCACGCCACACTTGCTGCATTGTAAATAGCTGAGAAAACGTGGTTGGCATCGTAAGGACTGTTCAACAACTTGGTAAAAACAGCCGCAGCCAAACACAAAATGGCTGCATGTAATGTACGCCGTGCCGGATGGCTTAAGGCACGTTTATGCTGAAGAGCGACTCTCAGCAGTCCAGAGCCTCGCAGAGACCACAAGGTCACAGAAGCTACCCTGAACAAACAGCAGTACTCCATTATGTAGGTAAGAGTGCATGCGACAGTGGTAACACGCGCTTGATTTCAAATTTTAAAAGTTGCGAAGAAACTGGCAATTGTGTAGGGGTAGAGAAGTCAGTATTTGAATACAATAAAAAGTTTCACCACAAATAAAAATCACGCCAGCAGCGGGTATGTCGGCTCTCCATTCCAAATGTCACCCGCAACAAGAGCAAAGTGCGGGGAAATGATCATGCACCAGACTGCCCAGACCACAAATGGGCTTAAACAGACTCCATTGTAATTAAACATTCCCCACTGGGAGACGTATCCAAGACTCCAAACATCAATCCTGGTGCTTACCTCGACACGCAGGCAGTCGACAGCTAGCCGCCCACAGCGCCCCTCTCGGTGTGCGATAGACACACCTAAGGCCATTCACCCCTGGGCACTCTCCGCCTCGCTGCACCTACTTATTGATGGGATCACCCTCCACGCGCCAGAGCGTGAATGCATGCGGGGTGGGATTGCACTCTACTCCCAAAATCGATGCCTCAGACGGTCAAACGCCCCATGCTGTTAGAAAACCAAGTGTAATTCCTCACAGGGGTGCCAGTTTTCCCTGCACACGTCATTGCTGCCAAAAACCCAAGCACTAGTTGCTACTGCCACATCAAATTAGCAGCTTGTCCCACGACTGTAGAAAGAACAGCTGGGCAAGAGCAACTCCAAGGCAGGAGGATGGCAGCAATCTTAACAGTAGCTGCACAAATACCAGCAGTAGAAGGTCAAATGCCCTGAGCTGCAGGCTGTCCAGATGATGAGGGACACTGGTGGGGTGTTTCTGTTACGTTTCCTGTTTCTTTTTTCCAATCTCCTTAGTACAGTCCTTAGTTCCAGTAGTTCCTTAGCTCCTTTAAACACAGTCTCTATCCTCAATGCGTAGGTTCTTTAAATCGTTGCCAAATGTTTGGTGACACACAAGCGTGTCACCAAACATTCCATGATGTCATCAGGCATTCTATCACTCACACTAGCTGAGCAACAGGGATGTCACAGCCAGGGAAAGGAAAGACACAAGTCAATTATAACAGTATATTTAGAAGCTAAGGTCAGGTTAGAGAGGAGGTTCGCAAAATAAACCAATTTAGTCATGTGCAGGTATACGTTTTATACTGAACCACAAAGAATGGATGAAACAGTAGATCAGTTTGTGTCCAGATTAAGGGAACTGTCAGTTAAATGTCAGTTTGGGGTCATGATGAGGGAGGAGATGATTCTGGATCAAATAATTGTACAATGTAGAAACAAAAAAATGCAGGAAAGACTATGGGCAGCCAAGAACCCATATTTACATAATGCTATAGAAATTGCACAGGTGGTGGAACAGTCAGATCTGTGTGGGAAAGAGGTAGGAAAAAAAGGATGATGGTGAAATTAATGTTAGATAGTGAAGATGTTGCAGTGTTAAATACAGGAAAGTCAAGAGTAGCAGATATAAAGAGGGCTCCTTATGTTAAACGGGGTGGTGTAGTCACCCCATTCAATGTTACAGATTGTAGCAAACAAGGGAAAATATGTTTTAGGTGTGGAAGCAATTTTCATACTGCAGATTTTAAAAATTGTTATGCTTTGGGTAAAGAGTGTAGGCGATGTGGTTGCAAGGGACATTTGGCACGCATGTGTAAGTCTAATAGTAATACAAATGTGGCATAAGTACAAGAGAATTACTCTACAATTGGTGAAAAAATTATACCTGATAGAATATTGTGTGTAGATGATGAGGAGAGTATATTGTTGTGTTTCTATCTAGGACCCTAATTCGATATTCCCGATTTATGCCCTTATATGGTTATAATAAATAATATCCTTATAAAGGCATAAGAATCATATCCATATTTAGTAATAGCCCATGCAGTCCAAATACGGCAAGGCTACTCTCCATGACTCCTAGAAAGTACAACGCGTTCTTTAAACAAACCAAGCCTCCAGCAGCCCGGGAAATCCCCCTGCTCTTGTTTTGATTTGCACAAGAACTTCTAGAGTCCAGCAAGAACTGTTAGTTCTTAGTGACGTCTTATGTCCAACCTTACGTCAAACCCGGCACCTTCCAGGTATAAATATACCAACGTTGCCTTAAGCAAACACACGGTGGTTTGGAGCAGAGCGGCTATCTACTTGCCCGACGCCCAGCTGATGCGAGAAGCTGAAGGAAGCCGCCCCTCCCTTTTAACGCACTGAGAGAGACGCTGTCTTTTTCTCCAGCCGAGAAAATCCAGCTCCGGTGTTTCCAGTCACCCTTGCGGGTTGCTGGAAGATCGAGTCCTGAGAAATAGATACAAGACCTCCTACATTCTATTACCAAGGTACGGAGCTAACTAAACCCTTAAGAGAATTCTTGATTCAGATTCTTGGCCAAAAAACCGAACTTAACTTAAACTGCAACTTACTTACTCCTGCCCACGTATTAGGCTTAGGTCAGGTACACCGGGGTAGGCGTATCTTAGAAGCACTAGTTGAGTACGTTAGTCAATGTTTTTATGTATGTATATATTTTATCCATTTTAAAGTATCATATGGCTAAGAAACCATATCAATGCTTTTACAGTATTATTTCATAATACTCCTTTTACTGTACGCACTTTACTTCATGATGAGTATTGCAATTGTGGCAACTCACTTCTCTTGCATGAGAAAGAAGACTGCTCAATAAATAACACCTTTTATTGAAAACGCCCGTCTCTCTATTTCTCTGCACTCTGGTGAAACTAAGTATGCACGATTGACTGAGTGAAATAACCGTCTATTGTTTTCACACGACTCGAGAGATACACTCTTTATTCTGAGGGAGCAAAGTTGTCATATGCGGTTGTCAGAAACTAATCCCTTCTTGTCTAAATCAGGACGGTTAACTCTTTCCTGAACATTCGAGAAAGTTTCTAGTGACCTCTGAGCTAGCTGGCAAAACTAATTAAGTCTAACATAGTCAGTAGAGACCTAGATGACCTCAGTCCTACGTCTAAACTGCTGTTTATGTTATTCCAATGCACAGAGCCTATTGGGAATATAGGAACTACACTACAATATCCAGGAAGTCTATACCTAAAGCAACATTCATGATGTATCAGTTGAACTCATGGTGGATTCTGGGTCTTTGTACACAATTCCTACCCAAAGTGATGTTAATGAAACACTGGCCAAATATAAAGTTGTTGGCAAAAGATATAAATCCTGGCGGTTACCAAGGTGAGAAAATAGATATAGAAGGATACATGCTGAGAGAAATAAACTTTCAGGGGAGAACGGTTGAAGGAAAAGTTTACATGGCTGTCTGGTCCTTAAATTTTGGGGTGGCAACATCAGTATGATTTGGGGATTATCATAAATCCATGTGCGCCTAATCGTATTAGCAGTGGGAGAATTAACTGTGGAAGATATAATAGAAGGGGCGAGCAAGGTGTTTTCAGATAACATTGGTTTACTAAAGGGTTATGTGCATAAGAGTTTGGTGAAGCCAGGGGCAATACCTGTTCAGCATAAGGTTTGGAAAGTCACCATAGTAGCTAGACAAGAAGTGAAATGTATGTTGGAAGAGATGATATCTCAAGGCATTATTGAACCAGTTCAGACATCGAGTTGGATTTCTCCAGTGGTTATTACGTGCAAACCTGATGACAGTTTCCTCCTATGTGTGGATTTACGCACTGTCAACCAAAACATTGTTACTGACAATTTTCCACTCCCAAATATAGGAGAGATAGTATTATCTTTGAAGAGAGCAAAATATTTTTCTAAACTGGACTTAAAAAATGCATACCACCAAATAAGACTACATACGGATTCAAAAAATCTTACAGCTTTTATCACTACTGAAGGTGTATTTCAATTCGGAAGAATGCTATTTGGGCTTTCATCAGCGGCAAGTGTATTTCAGAGGATGATGGGTCAAGTATTGAAAGACATTAATGGAGTTGTTTATTTCCAAGATGATGTCCTTATATTTGGGGAGTCAATGGCTAACCACAACATGGTCCTCAAGAGAGTTTTAGATAAGATTGCTGATGCAGGGTTGACTCTCAAGAAGGAAAAATGTACATTTTGTGTTGAAGAGATAGAGTACCTTGGTTATACCTTGTCATCCTGTTGAATCAAGCCAAAGAGAGATTCACTTGAAGCTATAAGGAAAGTTCCATCACAACAAGACAAGGATTAACTTAGGTTGTTTCTTGGTCTAGTGGAGTACTATGCTAAAGTTGTAAAAAAGGTTGTGTAAAAAACTTAACAATTGAAAAAACTGTTAAGAAAAGGGATGCATATTTGAATGGACTGAAGATCAAGAGAAGTCATTTTATAATATCAAATAGGAAATACGTGGTGCAACATTGTTAAATCCTTTTGACATAAGATTGCCATCAATTCTCACTGTTGACGCTAGTGCTGTGGGATTAGGGGCAGTATTTTCGCAAATGCACTAGGACGGTGAGCACACTGTGGCTTTTGCTTCACGTTCCTTAACCAACACTGAGAGAAATTATTCTGTAGTTGAGAAAGAAGCATTAGCTACAGCATGGGCAACTGAATATTTTAGAATGTATGTGAAAAGTTTAATTCCAGGTGGAGTGGAGAAGGCTTCAGCAAGGCTAGCTCGGTTATCTGCACAATTACAAGAATTTCAGTATAGAGTTGGATATGTGCCTAGGTGGAAATATATCCAAGCAGATGGGTTGTCAAGACTACTGCTACCCTGGGAAGACGTTGATAAAGAGGGGGCAAAAGCGTACAGTGATGAAGGTGCAGTTGCATACGTATGTGAAGTGATTGGAATGGCTCAAGAAGCAGTGGGAAAAGAACGTTGGATTCAGTGTATGAGAGAAGATGAAGCAATGGCTGAAGTAATTGAAATGATAAATAAAGTTTTCAGACAGGAGAGTGCAGTATCGGTGGCAGTTCGGCCTTTTGTGAAGATAATTGATGAACTGTTGGTATGTGGAGGAAATCTTATTTCTAGAGGAGATACATTTGTTCCTACTCAAGGTGTGCGTGTGGCACTGATTAAGCTGGCACACAAAGGCCATTTAAGTCAAACTCTCACAAAGAAAAGATTATGCGAACATTTCTGGTGGCCAGGAATGGATCAAGATGTTACAGATTGGGTAATTCAAAGTGTGGATTGTACAGAAGGTGAAAAAAGATTAAAAAAACGTTTGTCAAACTGTCATAGGAGAGATTAGTGATCCTGGTAAACCTTGGCACACAATTTGTATGGATTTTATTGTGCCAATGAGAGTTCCGACATCTGAGTGCAGGTTGGCTCTTGTGATGGTGGATGTGCACTCAAAATGGTTGGTGGTCAAGTTTATGCGCGAAATCACGACCAGGAAGACTATTGAAGTCTTAGAAGATGCATTCAGAGAAGAAGGTTATCCTATCAAACTAATTACTGACAATGGCACTCAGTTAACGTCTGGAAAAAATACTTGGAATCATGTGGGATTTGTCATTCTTGTACTTCATTCAATAACTCACAGGGTAATGGCGTAGTTGAGAGGGCCTACCGCTTGATAAAAGGTATAGTTCAAATGGCCTGTGTGAATAGAGGCATTGTTAAAAAGATGATGGAGGAGTTAGTATGGGCATATCACACTACTGTAAATAGTGTTACCAAGGAAATCCCTTTTAGAATTTTGAGAGGGCGAGAGGTGAACACAAAGATGTATCCCACGTGCCTAAAAGAATGTTGAAAGAGGGTGATGATCAAGGTGATTAGTTGGGTGAATCTGAGCCTAGTAGTAAACTCAAGTCAGGTGATTTGGTCAAAGTCAAAAGTGGAAGGCTGGAAGGGAATGGTATGAAATGTTGTGGACCCTTTAAGGTGAAGGACGTGCATGAGCTGTATGTTGAATTGGAGAATGGAGGAAGGTGGAACTAGCGAAGAGTTGCATTATATGAGAAGTTTGTTGGGAACAGGTGCAATAATGAAGATGAAAGGGATTTCGAAGGATGTAGTCGATACATGGTGATGGATGATGGTGAGGTGCTGAGAGACAGAGTGCAAAAAGGGAGGATGGTATTAAATGAAAGGTGTTACAGGTACAGGAAACCACCCAGGTATTTAAGAGATTATGTTTGTAAATAAATATATGTACATGCTATATAATTTCCTTTTATTCTTTTCTTTTCTTCTTTTATATACCAATAATAATGCATTAAATGTTAAGGGAAGAGGATGTGTTGTATTCTGTTATATAGATTTAAGTAGTATGAGGTATAAGTGTTCTGTATTGGAGTGTTCCTGGCTCATGATGTAATGTGCTCCTTGGAAAGTCAGTTGATGGCTAGCTGGAAAGGTAGCACCACCTACAGTTGTTTACTGCACGATTAAATACTTAAACCATGTGGAGTCTACGGGGCAGATCTACAAGGAAGTGCTGCAGGGCGGCAAAGTAAGCCCTTTGGCTGCGCCACACTGGGGCTCTTCGGTAGCAGAGGAATGCGACATATTTACAATAATATGTCGCATTGCTGTGCTCTCCCCTGCACTGGCGCACAAACTGCAGCCATGCGCCAGCGCAGGCACCCTTGCACCATGGTGCAAGGATGCCTGCGTCATGGGGAGAATATTTTTGTGCAGGAAGGGGCACCTTCCAGCACAAAAACAATCACTAGAGGCATTTTCCTCTTTCAATGCGTGCTGTAGAATACAGCACACTTTGAAAGTGGAAAAAACGGGTGGCGGAGCCAGACCGGCGGCCAAGATGGTCGCCCGGGCTCTCGGCTCCGTGGACCTTCATCCCCCACCGCCTGTTCCCGTCGCCTATCCTCCGCTGCGACGGTGTTCCCGGAGGTCGGACGGCAGGCTGAGCTGCCGCGTCCGACTCCGGGTTTTTTTTTAGCTCTGAGCACGAAGATGTGACCCCTCGTATTTTGCGGCCTTCCCGGGCCTGGAAGCCGGGACCTCGCATGATTCTGCTGCCGCCCGCGAGTGCAATAACAACGGCCTCGATGACCCAGGACGTACCGGTCTACCGTCACGGAGGTCGGCCCGTCTTGTGAGTGTGCCTCCAGCGCTGGCCTCATGGAACCAGGTAAACACGCTCCCCGCTGCCCCCCTCTGCCGATTGTGCCTCCCCCCACCCTCATCGGACGGCTGATTGACGCTATGACTGCCTGGACGTTGTTCTTTCTTCCCGGATGGGGCCCAGATTCGCCTGCGTGAAGCGTCTTTATTCTATATTTCCAGCCTTCGTGGCCGCTTGATGCACAAAGCAGCTGTGATATTTCTGATGTTGGGGAGGAGCTCAACTGTGGCCGCATGCGGGGAAGTGGACGTGGCGGCCATACTTTCTGAAACGCGGGGGGGCGCGCTGTTCTTATGCACCTCACTGAGTCATGGACTGGCGGTACCGGTGTTGATTCGGACGGCGTTCGATGGGACACGCCTGACAATGGCGGTGGCAGACTTTATCGCTGATCGAGGGGTTGGGACGCTCTGCCCCCTGTGTGTTCGATGGACGACATCTGTTCTGGACCGACCCGGAACACCCCGGATACTGTGGATTACACCCGAATGCTGATATTATCCTGGTGCTACTTTGTGTGTATGGGCCCTTCTACAACTTCCCGCATTGCCTTTGTTGTGTGGTACGGAATCGGCTTTCTCAGTGGTGGATGAGCTGGACTGGTGCCCGGAGGATTCCCAGTTACTTCCAAGTGGTGCGACGCTGCACTGCCTACTCCCGTGGATGCTTTGTTTCTTTGGTGATGCCATTGGACATGTGTTCCTCGCTCTTCCTTTCCAGCTCCTCTTCGGATGGCTGGCGTCACCTTGAGACCTTGTACTGGGCCTTGACTATTCTGTTTGAACTTACCTCTGCTCTTACAATGTGATCGATGGAGTGGCATGGATGATCTTCGAGTGTGACGTACACTGGTGTACTGTGAGATTTTCAGCTGCCTTTGGGTTGCCGTGTTGGTTTCCTCCGGTGCTTTGATGGCGGGGCCCTACACCGCATGGACTGGGATGGGCTGCTGGCTCGGCTGTATGGGTTTCGTGCATGATGATGATCTGTTCTTTCGGGGTGTTACACAGGGGGATTTTCGCTATGTTTCTATCTGTTAAGCGGCCGAGCAGTGATTTTATCCTGTTATTGTGGACATCCTGAGACTTTGCAATGTTTCTGGCGTATTGAGTTCTTACGCGGCGGGGGGTGGGGGGGGGGCCGGGAGCCTGTTCTGGGGACCCTCCCATGTTTTTTCTTCTTTCCCCCTTTCCTTTTGTATCTATGTGGATTATTGTCTTTCCTTTCATCTTTCTTCTTCTATATTTCGGGTTTTTTGACATTGGGCGACAGGCACGCTGCTAGGGGGGTGGGCCGTAGCCATCAGCAGAGGTGCAGGGTGGGGGGAGTAGTGTTATTGTTTGTATCTCTCTCCTTTTTGTTCCTATGGCCTATTGTTTATGTTGTTTTTGGTTTTTCTGTCTCTTTTCTTTCTCTCTCTTTTCTGGGGTCCGACTTGCTGTCTTCTCGTTTTGCTTTGCTCTTTTGGATACCGGGGGTTGCTGTTTTTCTGATGTTTCTGGGTGCAGTGGGCATCTACTATTCTGGCGGGCAGGCTGTGTTGTTTATTGTTTATCCTGATCGACTGTTCTCGTGCTAAACTCTGCTTTACCATAGTCCTGCCTGTGTATATCTGGTAATATGATTATCTCCTGTTTTGTATGGGCATAATTGTGCGGCGTCGGATCCTGCTTATTTTTCTTATCAAAAGAAACCTTTTCTAATCCTGTGGTTCTTGTGTACCAACTGCATCCTTGAGTTGTGGGATATCTTTGGGGAGGCGGGTATACATATTTTTTGGGCTTCATTGACTTGCTTATTGACTTGATTGACCGCCACTACTCTGCTGGCCGACCGTGATGGTCTGTAGGCCGTAGCCTGTAACTGTATTGTGGAACAATAAAGGTTTTATAAAAAAAAAAAAAAAAAAAAAAAAAGAAAGTGGAAAAAACGAGGAGAAATGAAAACATTTCTCCTCGTGGTGCCTTGCTACGCCTCCCCTGCTGAGGCGTCGTCTGGACAAGCATTTCCAGATTTACGATCCCTCGTAAATCTGGAAATGTGTCTCATTCCATGGGTGTTGCATGGGAACACCTACAGCAACACCCATGCAACGCCCCTTCCACGCAAAGTGCTGCGTGTGAAGGGGCCATATTTACAAGGAGAGGAAAATTCACACAGGGTGGCTTTTCCTCTCCTTGTAAATATGGAGAAGTGAAATGCGCCTCCAATACATCACAAAAAGTGACTTACTGGTGGCGCAGGGGGCTTGTAAATCTGCCCCTGCGTTTTTACATTTCAAAACCATGTTAGTCTTCTTTTTGGTTTCATATATTGAGGATGCAAATAATGTAAGTAAAGTATCCATGAGCATCTCTCCGGGACCTTCCCTTCTGCTCCGCAGGAACACATTGAGGGGTATGCAGCCCTTATATGAGTTACATTTATAAATGCAGGACTGCAAGTCCCAGAATGCAAACTAAACTAGCCTGAATGAGCTACTCGTGTGACATAGGACAACTTGTGGTATTTGTAACCTCTTGCTTGAGCTAGTTAGAACTTTCTGGAAAATAAATATTTTGCACTAACTCTATGGCGCTTATCTTTGTTGTATTGTGCCTTTCTTATATATGGTCAGTCTCATAGTTCTGCGTAAAATGCCAGTGTGGTCATTCCTGTGTATTGCTTGCTCCAGTCATTGTAGTCTTTCTGGTCCACGTTAAGTTGAGTCCTACCTCTAGTCTAAAGCCTGATTGTTTTTAGGTCTCACCTGGCATTAGCAGCGCACATGCGCTGCTCTTGCCATGCGAGGGCTTCTTGGAATCAATACGATTTCAGAAGCTCACTTTCTGCTCCACCCGTGTTTTCCATTGGTGTGCATCATTTTGCGTCACCAATTATGCAAAACCGGGTGTTATGATTGTCCAGGAGGCTTTTTAGTCCCTCCTGGTTACCACCCTGTCCATTTTAGGCCACGCCCACCGGGATTGGATCTTTTACTTGCGGCGGGAGACAGTGTCTCCTAATTAGCTGCAAAGCACTTTTTTTCTTTTCTTACTGAGCTACTCTCACTGTGCTTTTTTAACGGAGCATTGCGCTTTAAATTTTAAATACGCTCCGTTCCCCCCTTCCCTTCCCCACTGCACGAACGCCTGCAAAGCGGGCGCTGTCTTAATTAAAAACAATCTGGTCTCATAATTTACATACGTAAATGGCAGCCTTGTTTCTTTTCATTAGCGCTCTGCCAAAGAAAGCCTTCCTATTCACATAGTGAGCGCCGCGCTTCATCTGACCCCTGCACTGCACCGCTCTGAAGAAGTCAGCGTTTCTAATATTGTTAGATAATAATATTTCTGTGCTTTCTGGTGTCGCATGCTGTCGCCCAACCCCCTCCTGATTCGCAGCTTGACCCGTTATCCACCCTCATCGCTGCTAACTTTGCACACGAGTGAGATGCACTAACAACGTCTCTGCTTGCAAGCAGCTTCTTCTTTTTTAAATGTTTGATTTATTCGCACACAGCACCTCTTTCTGTGTGATAGGCTACTCCCGGACATCACGCCCCCTCCTCCACGCCTGTATGAACCTGCCTTAGTCCCCTGGAGTAGAGGACGATGCGCTGCCTATAACTACATGTGTATTTTGTTTTTTATTGTTTATTCTATAAATCGCTTCTTTTAACCCTTTTTCCAGATTGTCGGGCTTGGGCTTCTTTTAGTAGCCCCTGACGATGCTTGGGCTTTTTTTCAAAGTGGTTGTGCTTGTCACCCTCCCACCATACACCCATACATAACCCCTTCTTTCCTTTGTTTCCCTGAGCGCATGGGACAAGCGTTCCCTGTTTTACACAGAAGTGTGCTGTTAGGGGGTGTGCTCTGGCGAAGTGGATAGCGCTTTTATAAATGCAAATTACATTGCAGGTAAAATGTACTATATATACACTCCAAAAGCCATAGGTTTTGAGATTGCACACAGGTTTGCAGCGGATGTTAGCTCACTAATACAGCTGTAATTCTTGTCTCTCTCTCCCCGACTAGTGACATTCACAACATGCAGTGAACTGATGTCTGCTGCCTGCGATTGGAAACTGAACACGTTTTTACAGATTTCTGTAGAGCATCAAGACAAAGCATTTCTAATTTACAGCATATTATCAAGGGGGTTTATCTCCGCTTTTTTGGCTTTAAAGGCCAAGAAAGCGGAGATAAAATTATCTCCCTATTACCTAGCTGTCGCTAACACCAGTTAGCGACAGCTAGTAGGAGATAGCGACCATCTTGGGCCCCACTTTGCATGTCAGTGATATTTATCACTAATGACATGCAAAGTGGGCGTGCCAAGATGTTAGTGACTGGAAACAGTCGCTAACATCGCTATCTCCTATTACCAACTTTTGGAGATATTCGCGCTAAGCGTGAATATCTCCAAAAGCTAACACCTGCCCTGAGCAGTTCTTAGCCATGTTATCCAATGGGAGGTGGATAACATGGCTAAGAGCATTAGCTCGGTAATGCATGAATATCGCTGACTTTTCAGCGATATTCATGCATTGCGGCCGTTTTTTATCGCATTTGCGATAAACCTTGGTAATACCAAGGTTTATCTGCGATACAAATCGCCGCAGCTCAGCATTAAATTATTGTCTCTAACCAAGCAATAGCGATAATTATCGCTATTGCTTGGTAATATGCCTCACAGTTTCTCTCAATATTTAATAAGTCAATGTGTAAATTGTTGGACCGTTTATTTTATTTTTTAGATTTGTATGTTTACTCTAGAAGGAGACTCTTTTTTATTTAAAAAATGTGTTTGAGGCCGCTCATATTATGAGTGCACCCAATACAAATGTATAACCTATCATAAGTGGGCGGTGGGCGAGCCCCCTTCTTTAATAATGAATTGCGATGTTTGGACAGTTGTGTCCATACTTCACTTGTTCATACTTGCTCCCCCCTTAAGGGTGTTCTGAGCCGCTGAAGGCATGCAGCGTGGTTCTCTACATGCCTGCACACCTCTCCTCACACCGTGGAGTCCTTCAACATGTGTAGCATTCATTCTGTCTGAAAAGGACATGCATGCACGCCTACGTTTTGTGGGGTCAGTTACCATGAGTTGTCACAACGCATACTGGTGTTTGGTTTAACATTAAATTTAGTTTATTCTTTACTTCAGTTCCCAAGTGACTCGAAGTCTTGCGTAGCACCTTCACCTGCTTTTTGAGCAAACAGCATTTCTCATGCTGGTATTTAGAAGTCAATACTATTTCCGGTTAAAAGAAAACCACAAGTTCCAAAATGCAAAGCGGTGTTGGCTCAAGAAAATCATACACGGACTGGAAGTATCACATGGTCAGTTGACAGCAACACATCTGCGAAGTTAGTGTTCGTGCATTTTGCACGTGTGGATTTGTTTCAAATATTCGATAACGGATGTTGATTCAATATGAGAAACATTATAAACTAGTAGTCATTCATCAGAAAAGTATGAAAAGCCTCGTTTTCTTGCACTTTATTTGCTCTCCACAGTTTGTAGGGATGATCCCCTTAAGCATTACACTCGAAGCCTAAATAATCGAGCAAAGCTGTGTATTATCGTATTATATGCAGTTGTAACCGAAATCTGCTATCTCCCTCTTTGTGCAAGGACACCAATGCTGTTTGCGCCAAATTCACATCCAGATGTACATTTACGTTCATCTCCTGAAATCTGCTAGTGTGAAAGCATTCGCAGGAGTTTGCGCTATTGGCTTTGTAAATGACAACGCCTTTTATCTATGTGTTAATTATCAAAACAGATAAATAAAAGGCATTGTCATTTACAATGCCAATAGCTCAAACTCTCGCAAATGCGAGACCTATTGCATTGCAAATGCTTGTTTAATCTGGTTACCCCAGCGAGATTCTATATAAAACGAATATATATATTGTTTTAACTGTAGCATAAACTGCGAATGTGGGCTCTGAGCTCCTTCTGACATAAATCCCTTCCTTAGCTAGCCCTGCAGGTGCAGGAAACTGCTTTCGTTTCTCCTGACTGTGAGGGACAAGCTCCAGTCTTTCCTGCGAAGACATCTTCACACCTCCCTGGGGGAGGGCTCCATTGCCATGGCAACATGTAAACAAACATTCTAGAGTCTCTGCGCTGCGACAGCCAGCCAGGCAGGGACACGAGGAACTGCACTAGAACACACAGGCAGGAGCTCGGCTATCCCCTCCGAGGAACAGCGCCGGCTCCTGCAGGTGCAGGCAGAGACCGACGATCCATCCCTGCAGGAACAACCAGAATCTGTACCGCCCCCTGCAGGAACGACCACAGACTGTACCGACCCCTGCAGGGACCGCTAGCGACTGTACGGACCCCTGCAGGACAACCAGAGTCTGTATCTGCCCCTGCAGGAACAACCAGAGCCTGTACCGACCCCTGCAGGAACAACCAGAGCCTGTACCGACCCCTGCAGGAACAACCAGACCCTGCGGGAACAACCAGAGTCTGTACCGACCCCTGCAGGAACAACCAGACCCTGCAGGGACAACCAGAGCCTGTACCGACCCCTGCAGGAACAACCAGAGCCTGTACCGACCCCTGCAGGAACAATTAGAGCCTGTACCGACCCCTGCAGGAACAACCAGAGCCTGTACTGACCCCTGCAGGGACCGCTAGAGAGTGTATCGACCCCTGCAGGAACAACCAGAGCCAGTACTGGCCCCCTGAAGGAACCGCTAGCGACTCTACCGACCCGTGCAGGGATTGTCAGAACTCTACCGATTCCTGAGCGGACAGAGATTGTACCAAATCCTGCAGGGACAGCCAAGCCACCCAGGGACGGCCAAGAACGCATCGGACCCACTGTGAGTGACACCCCGTGGCCCTCCAGTTTCTGTAGGCACACCAGGAGCCAGTCAGCTCCAGCAGCAACACCTGGTGCCATTCATCTCCCGCATGGGCACAGAGGGCACTGCCACGCCGCCAGCTTCAGCAGGGGTGTACGGGGCTCCACCAGCCCTTTCAGGGGCCTAACCCCCACCACCTCCTGCAGGCTTCCCCTCCGGTTACTGTAGAGGCATCGCACGCCCCGCGAGCTGGTAACAGCACATCTAATGACCCATCACCTCCAGGGATAACCACTCGGGATAGACAGGGCCTCCGCCAGCTCCTGCGGCACAGACTGGGTCTCCGCCAGCTAGCGCAGGGGCAGAAGGGTTCAACACAAGGTCCTGCAAGGAAATTCAGGGGTCAGAAAGCCTCGCAGAGACAAATTAGGCATTCAAAAGCCACTTCAGTAATATTCAGACCTGGGAACTCTCTCGACCTGGTGTTAACCCATTCAGGATATCCGAAGCCTTCAGTAGCTGTGTAGGCCACCCAGCGCCTCTGCCAGCTGCCGCCGGACGTTAGGAGCTATTCCCCTCTGTTGTGCTCCCAACTCTTCTCGCGCTGGAAGGATGACCATGGCCGTCCAGAGGAGGCAGGACTGGCACCTGACCAGCACCGGGGTTGGGCTGGACTACAGCAAGCACCAGGCCTTTCCTCCCCCGCAGATCAGGGTAAGTGGGCAGTGTGGGACACTGGGTCAGCAGTGGTCTGGAGTGGGAGGGGCCAAGGGCGTGTTGACGTTAGCTGTTTCAGTGCACCTTCCTTTGCAGTCTGGAGACAGAACTCCCCAGATCAGGTAAGACACTTCTGTGATCCGTTACTCGCACCCACCTCCACAGGAAAGAAGCATATGTGATGTAAGTAGAACAGCAGGACGTTGCACCGGGCAAGAACTTGTCTGCACAATCTCGAGACTTCAATTTTCTTACACATCCAACACTCCTGTATTCTGCTCCCCGAACATATGCACATCATACTTGGTCCCAATATTGGAAAAAAAAAACACCCACACAACCACAGTGCATGCATGCTAAGTAAATAAATACACAACACAACTTTTGTTTGGGAAAAAATATAGCTGCAGGTTTATTCCATACAAAAGTATGCAATATGGTGGGTTATCTTACGGGCGATCTAAGGGCAGGCAGCTGAAACCAGCCTATGCTGTCCTGTCCGCAGTCCGCCTAATGAGCCACGTAGCACTGTGGAGAACCCAATCAGTGCTGCCCCTTATGGGGTGATCCTCTTTCCGAATCATGTCACACATTGGTCCCTTATTACTGACGCCCCTTTCAGGGCAAAGTGTAGCAAGGCAAGCCCCTGGTTGTTCAGGCCCACAACCGTCCAAAGGACTAACGGGAAGCCAACGCGGTTTTCCAGGAACCTGCCCGGAGGCTCCTGGGATTTGGCTCTGGCATCCATATTGTGCCCTGCAGAGGTACCTTTCTGTACCCATTTGCTTCCAGATCACCCTGTAACTCCGCCTGCAACACAAAAGAAAACATTACAACATTCTATGTACCTTGCCTGCCATCCCCCACTCCAGGTAAGCGGTAGGGTGGGAGACGGCGTATCTGACACAACAGAGGACGTCCGGATGGCGGGGTAAGCATATATACCCCCCATTCCTCGGCGCGCCTGAAGCGAGGAGCCTAGCGCACCACGGGCAAGGAGGGAGGACTTCTCCCTGAGTCCTGGCATTACAGG
Organism: Lissotriton helveticus; assembly: GCF_964261635.1. Classification (NCBI taxonomy): domain Eukaryota; kingdom Metazoa; phylum Chordata; class Amphibia; order Caudata; family Salamandridae; genus Lissotriton; species Lissotriton helveticus. The sequence goes on along the minus strand of NC_136068.1, from coordinate 1,588,617,687 downwards.
GTGGTGGGTTAGTGCCCAAACAGCACTAAACGGGCTGCCCTTTTAGGTTGGCCCCCTGCGTGGGCCACATGCTGCCGCAAAGTTCTCCTTTCCCAACAGGTGCTCTGATTCCCCAAACATTTGCATACACATCAGTACTCCTTTTACTCTAACATTCACACAATAATTGAATTGTATTGAAATTGCATTTATGTAACGCTTTCTACCCTGGAATCGCTGTGGAAGCACTTTACACCATATAATCACAGGTACTCTCATTCCAAAAAATAAGAGCACTTTCGTTCCCCTAACAAATGTAATCAAAATATGGGTTTATTCCCCAGACATGTACATAAATGTATTGATACCCTCGTTCCGCCAATACCGAAAAAATGGAGTACTGTCATTTCACTCACGTTTGTAAAATAGTATGATTAATTTTATTCCCCTGCACTGAGTACTCGTATCCTCCAAACATTTCAGAAATCGAGAGTACCCTCACTCACAAATAAAATAAAAAAAGTTGGTCCTGTCTCCCCCAGACATTTAACTATTATCACCTGCATTCTTGTTCTCCACACGTGTGTAACACAAGTAGACTACACACCATGTAATGGGGTATTATTATTTCACCGACACCTGCACAATAGTAGCTGTTTGTGAGAGGAGAGGCACCCCCGCGTCTAGGGGAGGGGTGCCTTTAGTGGAATTCAGTGCCGAGGGAACGGTTTTGTTTCCCTGAAAGTGGGCAAGGGGAGGGTCGCCTGAGGGAGGTGCATTGGCGGTCCCACCCCGTGGGTGATAAATAGCGGGAATCAAGGGAGTAGCCCTCTTTGTCCTCTCGCCTCTCAGAGTGGCCGGAAAGGCGCAGCGGGAGCAGTTGGCTGGCTACCTGGGCCTGGCGGCATTTTCGGCGATTTGTAAAGGTGAGGGGGCCTCACGCGTAGTGAGCTTGCAGGGCATCAATAGAATGTCCATTGCATCAAGTATAATCAACACAAGTAGACTACATACCATGTAATGCGGTATTATTATTCCATCGACACCTTCCTTGGTCCCAATATTGAAAAAGCACCCCACCCACACAACCACAGTGCATGCATGCTAAGTAAATAAATACACAACACAACTTTTGTTTGGGTAAAAATATAGCTGCAGGTTTATTCCATACAAAAGTATGCAATATGGTGGGTTATCTTACATGCGATCTAAGGGTAGGCAGCTGAAACCAGCCTATGCTGTCCTATCCGCCTGATGAGCCACGTAGCACTGTGGAGAACCCAATCAGTGCTGTCCCTTATGGGTGATCCTCTTTCCGGATCATGTCACACACTGGTCCCTTATTACTCACGCCCCTTTCAGGGCAGAGTGTAGCAAGGCAAGCCCCCGGTTGTTCAGGCCCACAACCGTCCAAAGGACTAACGGGAAGCAAACGCGGTTTTCCAGGAACCTGCCCTTAGGCTCCTGGGATTTGGCTCTGGCACCCCTATTGTGCCCTGCAGAGGTACCCTCCTGGACCCATTTGCTTCCAGATCACCCTGTAACTCCTCCTGCAACACAAAAGAAAACATTACAACATTCTATGTACTTTGCCTGCCATCCCCCACGCCAGGTAAGCGGTAGGGTGGGAGACGGAGTGTCTGGCGCAACAAAGGACGTCCGGATAAGCATATATACCCCCCCATTCCTCGGCGCGCCAGAAGTGAGGAGCCTAGCGCACCACAGGCAAGGAGGTTGGACTTCTCTCTGAGTCCCGGCATTACAGGGGGGTTGGTTAGTGCCCAAATGGCACTAAACGTGCTGCCCTTTTAGGGAGGCCCCCTGCGTGGGCCACGGGCAGCCGCAGAGTTCTCATTGCCCAACAGGTGCTCTGATTCCCCAAACATTTGCATACACACCAGTACTCCTTTTACTCTAACATTCACACAATAATTGAATTGTATTAAAATTGCATTTATGTAACGCTTACTACCCTGGAATCACTGTCGAAGCACTTTACGCCATATAATCATGTGAATAGGCACTTATCGAACTTTATCGAACAGGCCGGCAGTCTAGATCACTCTCAATTTGGCTTTAGGCTAAAACATAGCACTGAGTCTGCATTACTGTCAGTGACAGATGACCTTCATATGTACCAGGACAGGGGTCATTCTGTTGTCCTGGTGCTGCTAGACTTATCGGCGGCGTTCGATACGGTATCCCACAACATCTTGCTTGGACGGCTTGCTAAGATCGGCCTTGAGAATACTGCATTGGCCTGGTTAAGGAGTTTTTTTATCTAATCGCACCCAATCTGTCAGCATGGGTACATTTCGAGCGGCAGAGACTGAGATCACCAAGGGGGTGCCACAGGGCTCTTGTTTGAGCCCAACTCTCTTCAACATCTACGTGGCCCCCCTGGCTAGAATCTTGAGAGAGTTCGGTTTCATCCCGGTATCTAACGCGGATGATACTCAGCTCTTGTTCCCATTCAGAGCTCTCACCGACGAAGTGAGGACGTCCTTTTCCGAGGGCATGAAGGCAGTGGCCAAGTGGATGTCATCTAATTGCCTCCAATGTAACATAGGCAAGACGGAGGTCATGCTCTTTGGGGAGGCTAGGATCATGTGGACCCCGGATTGGTGGCCGCAGGATCTTGGGCCAGTGCCTGAACCTAAGCAGGTCATGAAAAACCTAGGGGTGCGCCTAGATCGTGAGCTTACCCTTAAGCAGCATGGCAATTTTGTGATGGGCTCCTGTTTTCACGTCATTGGTCTTTTGCGGAAAGTCTTTCCCCTGCTGCCTGATTTCACCAGAAAAACCTTGGTGCAGGCCCTGATACTTAGTCGTTTTGACTATTGTAACGGGCTCCTGCTGTCAGCCAATGATGGAGTATTAGCTAAACTCCAGGTGGTGCAAAACACGGCAGCTAGGCTGGTGTTAAACGCCCCTTTAAGATCGCCGTCAAAACCCCTCCTGGATAAATAACACTGGCTCTCAGTCCGAAACAGGGTAAAGTTCAAAACCTGCTGATTAATTCATAAGAGTTTAAATGGATTAGGGCCATCATACTGGACAGGTAAATGTATACCATACAACCCTGTTCGGTCTCTTAGGTCCAGCAGCCAGCTTCTCCTGAGAGTGCCAGCTGTAAGGAAGGCCAGACAGGTTGGCAAGGCTTTGCCCGTTGTCGGGCCTACTTTATGGAACAAGCTCCCCCTGGCGCTCAGGCAATGCTCAGAACATCTGAGCTTTAGGAAACGACTCAAAACGTTTTTGTTTCAGAACTAATCTATTAATCTACTTCTTTACTGACTATTTCCGACTGTGCTTCTGGTGTTTTTTTGGGCGCAGAGATACTCCTCCGGGAGTCGATTCGAGCGTGTTATAAACCCGCAAATAAATAACAAATAAAATAAATCACGGGTACTCTCATTCATTCACATTGCAAAAAATAGGAGCACTTTCGTTCCCCTAACAAATGTAATCAAAATATGGGTTTATTCCCCAGACATGTACATAAATGTATTGATACCCTTGTTCCGCCAATACCGAAAAAATGGAGTACTGTTATTTCACTCACGTTTGTAAAATAGTATGAGTAATTTTATTCCCCTGCACTGACAAAAATAGGAGTACTCGTATTCTCCAAACATTTCAGAAATCGAGAGTACCCTCACTCCCAAATAAAATAAAGAAAGTTGGTCCTGTCTCCCCAGACATTTCACTTTTATCACCTGCACTCTCGTTCTCCACACGTGTGTAACACAAGTAGACTACACACCATGTAATGGGGTGTTATTATTCCACCGACATCTGCACAATAGTAACTGTGTGTGCGCAATAAGGACACCAAACTAAAGGCCCGATTACAAGTCTGGCAGACTTGCAACAGCACGGCTCGCACAAGTGGTCCAGCGTCTGCCATATTACGACTGTTAAAGTCATAGGGTTGCTGGACTGCCGGCTGTGCCAAGGAACAGTCATTCCCTGGCAGTGGCACAGGAGCGCCATGATGCATTATGCTGAGCAGGGACTGGTGCAGTCCCTCTCAGCATATTGCAAGTTCCTGGACTGCCAACTTTTTCGTGGTGAAGCCGGCCATCAAAATGCTGGCGGTGCAGGAACAAAGGTGGCTGTACAGGGCCTCCATGTGCCTCCCGCCATGGGGATACATTCAGGGGGGCATAACATGTGCCCCCCTTGTCTGTATTCCACCCAGTTCCAGCACGGCATGGACATCAGCATCCATACTGTGCTGGACATTTTTGGCCGTTCCCATTACAGTGCCTTCAAGGCACCGCCATTGGGAAAGGCCAAAGGACCACCAACCATATTAGAAGTTGTACTTTTACAACTTGTAATACGGCCGGCGGTCCATGCGCAGGTTTGACGCAGAGGAGCCCGCGTTGAGCCGGTGCAGCTGCACCAAACTCGTAATCGGGCCCTAAGATAGTACTCTGCGCCTCTGGAAAACGCATAGCTAGGAACAATAGACCCACATCACAGCCCAGGAACAACATGCCACCATAACTCCGTCCAACAAACAAACACAAATGTAAGCTTGTGAGCACAAATCTCACATTCAACCGCACAAGATGACATAAAGTAACATCAACAATATTACCACCGGCGCACAACATGATGCCCAACCTTTTATTTCTGATGTCACGTTCAGTCAGTAGTGCCTTGTTACGTCATTATGTATGTTAACGCTATACTGCCAGATAAAGTGCTTGTGCAGGATTGGAGATGGTGTTAAACCTCAAGCATGCATGAGGAAATGTGTCCCTAGGTAGCACAAGAACACAATTAAAAAAAATAGCATTTCAAGGAAATACATTTTCAGGAGTTAGAAGTAAAATTAAATTCGTGAAGGTTTATTATAATATTTGGGGTGCAACACAGAAAGCAAATATAGAATATAATCGAAATTCTAGTAAATCAATATAGGGAATCAGAATAAGGCTAAATCAAATCAAGTAGAACGTGACATGAAGTCAAGGTTAAAATCTTCTAAGTCTAAATCATAAGAGAAACCGACTAGGGTTCTGCATCTAAAGTCAGGGAGTCAGAAAACAGACTCACCACCAGAAATGCATCATTTTATTGGCTATTTTACAGTGGGAGTCAATGGAAATCGCACAGTTAGCATAGGGTGAGCAAATGTATCAATTAATTGACAAATCACAGCTCAGGATTATACAACATCACATAATCCCATGATTCTAGCCCCTAACTGAATATTAATGTGCCCTATTCTAACCTCATGTCTTTGGATGTGGTAGTACAAATGTATTACAAAACAAGGGTAGTAACACAATAGCTATTGGCAGGCATAGCCTTGAATGTTGTAATGGTTTCCGCAGTGATTCTTTAACAAAAGCATGTCAATACAAACATTGCAAGTGCACATTTATGTTATGTGAGGTGAACAGAATAAGAAATTAAAACAAACATGGCTGCAACTGGAAACACAATGGAGTCGAGGCCTAGTCTGTGTCCAGTCGTACCAAGCATAGGAAAATACAGTGTTTCCGTTTTTGTGCAAAATTGTACATGTTGTCCACACATTTTTTTAAAATTTAAATCACACAGTTTTACACACAGTTCTCATCTATGATTTCTACATTCCAAGATTACTTTGGAATCCTATCCTCATCGCTAGGGTTATAATGCAAGACGAGACATGACTCCAGATTTTGATGTTTGTGGTATTTGTGTAGCACAAACCTAGCCAAAAGGCAGCAGAGAGCTATTCAGGGTCAAAGGCTAAAATATGGGCAGCCAGAAATTGGAGCAGAACTTGGGTTCTGAGAGTGGAGGGTGACTGTTTAGATAAGGGTCGGGACAGGTCTAATGCATACAGTGATGTTTTCCAGACACTGAATGCGCAAATAAAGATGGCGTGGTGCCCTGTTCTTTTCTTTTTCCACTTTTTTTGTCTCCTTTCTGATTGTGCCCTGGCTGCAGGTGTGCAGAGAGCCACAGCATGTGGTGTGCTTGTTAGCTAGACACACAGGGTGCCAGTCATGAAGGCATTGCAGATAATGCAGCAGTTTTGAAGATGGTGCCACCTGTCAATGGTAGACACTGGAGTTCCATCAGAACGGGGTTAATCTTTGTATATTTCCTCAGGCCCTTGATGAGACATACTGTGACATGGAGGAAGTCCTTAATATTGTATTGTATCGTATTGTAATTGCATTTATACTGCGCTTACTTCCCCTGACGAGGCGTCAAAGCGCTATTTTCGGCAAGTAGCACGCTACTCCGGGACCCATAGAGGATTAGTGTTGAATTAGTATAGTGAAACATGCGAGTACCTTTCAAGTGGTGGATAGGTTAGTCAGTTATTTGGATTTGGAATGATAGCAGAAGGATAGAGGAGGACAAAGGCTTGTATTTATATAGCGCTTGTTGACGCACGCTATTCAGGAAGCCTACAAAGGATTAGTGGTGAATTAATATGGTGAAATATGAAGTAATTTTAGTGGTGGATATTAGTCAGTTACTTGGAGTGAGGAGGATAGCGGAGAGATAAAAGGGGAACAAAGATTTGCATTCATATAGCACTTGTTACCCCTGTTGGGTGTTGAAGCGCTTTTCTGGAGAGTAGCACCCACTCCAGAACCCATAAAGGATTACTGTTGAAAATTAGTATAGTAAAAAAAAAATATGAAGTAATTTGAGTAGTGGATATGTTATTCAGTTATTTGGGTAATATATTAGTATAGTTTAATATGGAATTTGAGAAGTGAACATGTTAGTCTGTTAATTTCGATTGAAAAGGATAGTGGAGGGATAAAAGAGTGAAAGATTATTATTATTTTTTTTTAGGTCTTAGCAATAGGAGGAGGCTTTTGGATGAGTAAAAAGGAGGTTAGGAGGGGAGGATTCAGTGGATTGGGTATTGCTAAATGAGAAAAAGGGCAGTATTTCTGCCCTAGTCCCGACCAGTCTCGAACAGGCTCAAACAGGGAACTGCAAAGGCTCAAACAGGGAACTGCCCTTGTGCTCTCTGCCCTTAACCTCGACGCCCGGGCTGAGACGCCTTAACCCTGGCCTTGTATAGCCCTAGTAAATAGGTGCCAATGGGGTCCCTAGCCCTAACACTATCCAATCACAACAATAGCCCTAAAATCTAGAACCAATAAGAGACCAGGACCTCACAACCAATCTTAGCCCTAGTCCAAACACCCAATCAGTTCAAAAACCCTGATCTCTACGTCCTATAAAGGCCCTAGCCCTACCTGTAGTCCCAAAACAAGTCCATGCAACCAATGTTACAGGTAGCCCTAGTCCATACTTCCAATAGAAAACCTAACCCTACTCTAAGTCCCACACCTAGTCCAGCAACCAAGCACACCAGAAGCACTAATCACTACTTCCAATTAAAGGTCTAAACCTAGCCCTAGTCCCAACTCTACAATGATTGAATCACAGACCCAGAAACCAATCAGAACCCTCAAATACCCTACCAATGAGGACACTAACCCTAATCCAATAGAAACACCAGATACAACCACCAATCAGTGTAGACATGTACCAACCACTAGCAGACCATAAAGGGTCACAGCGACATCAGACAAGGGACGCTGGCCAGGGAGTTGGAAGCTGCTTCTCCTGTTTATAATCTCCTAGGAGACAGACAGGCTCAATCCACACTTTGGACTTCAGCAGGTAAAGGCCTCACTAACTTGAAATCTAACAATACTGTTTGAATAAAACTTTACTCCCCCTGCTGGCCAAAAAACGAAGTGCACAGGTCCTAGTAAAACACAGTTTAAACAGCTCACAGAAGCACCCTCTGTTGTAGAAAATCCCTGTTGCTGGGGGGATGGGACATGGGGGGCGGGTTTCACTGGCTTGTGAACACAAAATGGTGGCTGGGAGTGCACTGTTTTAACATACAGGTCTTAGCACAGAGCAAAGGAGAAATTTGGAGGGAGAACAGAATTGTCACCAAGGAATGAGAGGGACAAACTACTAAGGTTGGACTGCAAATCCCACAATTCAACACTCTAAATGGAGGCAATCATGGGCAGGGAAAACCACTAGTTTAAAACACAACACAGGAGCTTAGCTGGCCATGGAGGCGAGCATTAACACCATCTAGATGTGAGATGCAATTCCGAACTCACTTTCTGGGAGGAACAGTTTCACATTCTTAAGCACATATAGCTGGCATCAGGCCATCTTTGTTTATTTGCCCATGTGTTCCTCATAGTTAAGTTCCGTGCCCAGATTGTATCTGAGTGACTTAGCTTTGGTTGAACGTTGAATATGAAATCCATCCATGTTCATGCTGTTTAGTCATGTTTTGACTAGGTATTGCCTGTGGTTCTTAGAAAATTGTAGGAATTCCGTTTTGGTGGGTTTGAGTTTCAGGTGGTGTGCTGGAAGTTCAGGGCTGTATGCGGTGCAGACATTGGCTGAGGTGTTGATGTCTGGAGCTGAGGTGACTTTCAAGTTCAATTTTGTGTAATCGGCATATTGGTGAATTTTGATGCTGTCATCAATAAGTTGAGTCCGATAAGGCTCCATAAAGATGATAGTAGACATGATTGAACTCTGGGGGACTCTATAGGTCATAGGGATCTTCAGGTACCTGGATGTGCCTTTGTAAACGAAGTGGCATTGGTTGGATAGGGAGGAGGAAAACTAGCAGAGAACATTGCCAGTGAATCCCATTTGAGACTTCAGGATGTTGATGACAGTAGGATGATCAATGCTGTAAAAGGCTCCTGTGAGCTCCAGCAAAATCAAGTGGCAGGGTAACTTTGTCTGCGGTCAGGAGGACATTGTCTACGGTTTGTAATCCAGCTTTCTTCAGAGGGTAGTTATGGGCTGGCAGTTGTTTAGGTTCCAGTGTGTATTTCTCCGAAATGGAAGGATCTACTACATCTTAAGAGCTTCTGAAAAGATGTCAGTGAGGGAGGCACTTACTGAGGTGAGTAGGGATGAGAGAGCTTCTCCGGAGAAAGCTTTGAAGGAAAATCAGGACAAGACATCATCTCTATGGCAGGTGGATTTGAGGTAGCTGAAGATGTCTGCAAGATCTGCAAAAGACAGTGGTTTGAAGGACGACCATTGTGGGAGGCCGTGTAGAGGTATGTATGTATGTATGAATATATGTATGTATGTGATATTGGCAAAGAGTAAACCTAACCAAAATTCAGCTACGCTCTGATAAGGATCAAAAGTTAAGACACAGTGCCCTGTTGACAAGGTCTACAACCTTTACACCGCGGTCAAAACACCGCGGTGCCATTCCGATGCGTCTTTTACAACGCGAGTCGTTACCATGACTTGCGCTGGAGACTAAGGAATAGTAGATTTACTATTCCAACACCTTCCCTACTGTACGTAGGCTGGAGTTGGAATAGTAAATCTTACTATTCCTAAGTCCAGCACCCTACAGCGCAAGTCGTGGTAACGACTTGCGTTGTAAAAGATGCGTTGTGATGTACCGCGATCATTTTGATCGCGTTGTAATATCGTACATCCCTTTCGTGCTATTCACCATTGACATGTCTCTACCTCCTGAAATCAGTTGTGTGTGCCTCAGTAAGTGCGTTTCAAAGCATTTTACTTATCAGTTACACTGAGGTTTTGGTTTTTTTAACAAGCGCTAGAAAAAGATAATTTGATTTCCAGTTCATGGCTGTAATAAGAAACCCAGTAAACAGTGGCGTGACATTAATATTGCAATTTTTAACCTACTGAAATATGACGTCAAGAACTGAGGTAGGGACTAAACTTAGCTGAACCAAAGGGAATGCGAGCCCTTTTTGCTGCCCTTGGGTTTTCATTATTATGCTGCAGAGAGGAAGTTCTTCTTGCAGTTACACTTGGGTATCCTTGGGTATCCTACCTAGGAACAAAAACTGCCCTTGAGAAATCAAGACTGAATGACTATTTGAAATATGGTGATAACTATTTCCATAGTGTAAAAGTAAGGTTTTTCAACAAACCAACAATTGTGAGATTCTGGTCAAATCCCTTTGCTACATCTAATTGCCTATGAAAATCGGGAGAAACTGAAGTCAGGATAAACACAAACTAAGACAAAAATCCGACTAGACACAAACTGACTGTTAGGCAGAATCCATAAATTATAAAAAATCATTTGCAACAAGTCCTGTCCTTCGACTTGTGATGTGGCTTAAGCAGGACCCCACACTAAGGCAACCACTTTTAAAGCTAACGTATGGACTACCTACTGCTGAAGGAGCCACTTGAGTGTGCATCAGTGCATAGGTTAGCCCACCCACCAGTGCCATTCTGTGTAGAACTGCAGGGTCAACCTCTAGGGTAGACAGACACCAGTTGCTTAATTACACTAACAATATAGTGTAAGTGCTTGGGAACAATGTGCACAACCAGAACACAAGCAGCTGTTGTTCGTTGCGCTTGTGTTTTTAGCCATTTTTTTTAGAGCGAAATTAATCCTCATGTCAAAAATTGAGAGAACTATATCACATCAAGGGAGAGTTTGTAGGGCGTTATAGGGCTTACGCCTGCCCTTATTAATGTAAACACACACAGATTGGAGTGATGAACTCTGGGCTCTTCTAACTGCTTGCTTGGCCATTTAGCGAGTCGCTATGAGGGACCTGGAGTGGTCCCTACCGTACACCCAATCTCTAAGCAATTCAAAGAATTCGACAAGGATGGCTCACTCACATAATGTGACATGCTTCATCATTTGTCACCTCGTCCCACCCTAGTAAGCTGGTACTACCAGGGTGGGCTCAACCTCAGACAGGGCCTGACTTGAGGTTGTCCTTAGACATTTCTTTTCTTCTCTGGACAATGCTAGGGTACAGTATGTTAGTTAAAAAGCCTTAGGATAAACCACTAAAGTGTCCTTTGTTCTGGTAGTATCCTTCCTAGGTTAGATAACAAATTACCAACAGGTAAATACATGAGGCATAACTTGGTGTAATGACCTATAAGAATCACTATATATGAATAAAGTTCATGCCAACATGTTTCTGCCTCTTACTAGAGGACGCACGCCACTCTCAAATATGGTACTAAATGATGGGCTTGCATTTCACATAATTAAGCATAATTTTGCATACATTCTCAAAATCAAATTACACCAATGTCACGCCCTCCGTCCCCCCTCCGATAGCTATCACCTATGGAAAACATGAGCTCTGCTACTGACCTACTTCCCTTTGCAGTCTACAAAGGTTTACAGCGAATTAACTCCGTTTGGTCCAGGAAATTGTCACTGTGAATTGGTAAAAGCTACAATTTTAGCTGTTGTCGGTACCCTGGGTGGAGCCAGGCGCACAGAATTTCATGTGAGCGCTTGATGAAAGGAGCAAGAGATGCTGTGCCCCAATCCGGTTTCCTTTTCGGCTGAGGCCATTTTGAGCTTGTTGTTGTTGCTTTCTGTGCCTTCCCTGCCCAGATCTCCGCCCAGCTCCCGCCTCCCAGCTGACCATCCCTCCCACTGACACCGTAAGCCCGGCTCCCCCACTGCAGCGCTGTGACCGTCCTGTTCTTCACAGACACGGTCGCTCCAGACGCAGCTCCCCGCTCTGCCTGCCACCTGAACGGCTTACTGCCTCTTCACTTCTCTCTTTTGCCTGCCATTGCCTGCCTCGAGATCGCAAGTACCCAGTAGCGCTAGATTGCCTGAGAGGCTGGGACATTGTTGAGCATTGCATAATCGTAGCGCTCTGTTTGCCTAACTACGCTGTAATTTATATTTTAAAATTGCTGCGCTGCCTGTCTAAGTAATCACTGCCTGATTTTACCGGTGCCACTGCCATCAGTTTCGCGTTATTTATCTCTGTGCCCCAATCCGGTTTCGATTTCGGCTGAGGCCATTTTGAGCTTGTTGTTGTTGCTTTCTGTGCCTTCCCTGCCCAGATCTCCGCCCAGCTCCCGCCTCCCAGCTGACCATCCCTCGCCCCTCCCCCTCTTCTATCCGCATATGACAGATGCATTTTCGCGCAGCGGTAACGCGCAGCGGTCGCGCCTCATGCCCGTCTACGCCCGTCCGCGCCTGGACCGCGCCCAGTGCCAGCCCGCCTACCCCCCGCAAACCTCACTCCTCCCGCATAACGTATGACGCCGCCACCCTCTTAGCCATTAACCCCGGACGCACTCCACAATGCTACGAGGCTGCCCCAGGAAATACCCACGGTCCCTTCGCCTGCCACTCCTGCAAGTTCGCCTGCATCAAGACCCACACCAAATCCACGACCTCCAAACACAGCTCCGACTCTAACCACCTGAAATGCATCCTGCTAAACACCCGCTCGATCCACAAACACGCAACAGAACTCTGGGACCTACTCGACACTGAGTCACCGGACATCGCCTTCCTTACAGAAACCTGGATGAACGCATCATCAGCACCCGACATCGCCTTAGCCATCCCGGACGCCAACAAGATCATCCGAAAAGACCGTACCAACCAAACAGGAGGCGGCATCGCCATCGTCCATAAGAACACCATCAGAATCACGACCAGCTTCGACGATTACCTTGCAACCGCTGAACACCTCCACTTCCAGATCCACACCGAACCCAGGACCACACTTAGAGGCACCCTCATCTACAGACCACCAGGAACCCGTAAACAATTCAGCGAAGACATCACTGACTTCATCAGCCCACATGCACTCTCCTCCGAGAACTACATTCTACTGGGAGATTTCAACTTCCACCTAGAAAAGAAAAACGACTGCAACACCACCACACTTCTGGACAACCTGGCCAATCTTGGACTCCAACAACTTGTTGACACCCCCACCCACTTAGCCGGACACACGCTCGACCCTATCTTCACCTCCAGCAAACTCATCTCCTTCAATCATACCACAGCTCTCCATTGGACGGACCACAGCTGTGTCCACTTCAGCTACAAAACTACCACGACTCACAACCCCCCACAACCTATTCCTCGAAGAAACTGGAACAAAATCACCACAGACCAACTCCTCACATCGCTCAACCAATACCCTCCAGCCCTCTCATCGGACCCAAACGAAGCTGCCACCAAACTCAAACAATGGATCACTCACAGCGTTGACGAATTAGCACCCCTAAAAAACCACCAGATCAAACAAGGTAGCAAAAAGGCCCCCTGGTTCAACGATGACCTTAAGAATTCCAAGAAATTATGCCTTACTCTCGAAAAAACATGAAGAAAAAACCCAACCGCTGACAACATGACCACCTTCAAGGCAGCCACCCGCAAACACCACCAATTGATCCGATCCACCAAGAAATCAGCATTCAAGGATCGACTCTACAACAACGCCCACAACAGCAAGGAACTATTCAACATCGTCAAAGAATTTACCAACCCCACCGCAGCCTCAAACGACATTACTCCCTCCCAAGACCTCTGCGACTCGTTATCCTCTTTCTTCTACAACAAAATCGCCGACATACATAATAGCTTTAAGAACATTTCGAAAGATCAGCCCACTCCACCCACTTCCAAACTCGAATCGCTCTCTAACAACCTTAGCACCTGGAACCCAATCACCACTGAAGACACCATCCGACTAATGAACTCCATCCATTCAGGTTCGCCAACCGACCCCTGTCCCCACCACATCTTCAACAAAGCAGACTCCATCATCGCACCCCATCTCCGTGATGTCATCAACTGCTCCTTCAACTCCGCTACCTTCCCAGAAAGCTGGAAACACGCCGAACTCAGTGCCCTCCTGAAGAAACCCACAGCTGACCCCTCTGAACTTAAGAACTACCGCCCCATTTCCCTCCTCCCATTCCCTGCCAAAGTCATTGAGAAAGCCGTCAACAGCCAGCTCGCCACCTTCCTTGAATCCAACAACTCCCTCGACTCTTCACAGTCCGGCTTTCGAGCCAAACACAGCACCGAAACCGCCCTCATTGCAGCGACAGATGACATCCGAACGCTACTGGACAACTGTAGGAAGGTGGCTACCTGACTATGGTTACCCCAGATTTTTTGCCTGTGTTTAGCTGGTTTTTTGACTTAGTTGACCTGGTTCCCTGCTAATCAGGGCCCCAGGCCATCTGCTCTCTCTGTAAAATGGATTCCATGTACCCTAGGTACATACCAATTGGAAATGGACTCCTTGTCAGCCCCTGTAGAATGCACTATAGGTGCACAGGGCACAGGAGCCACTAAGGCCTACCAGGGGCTGCAGCATATCTTTTGCCACCCCTGACTGGTTCTTAAATTGACACAACTGGCTGATCACTCAGCTGGGGTAAGGTGGTGTACACACCCCTTGCTTAGATATAGTATACCTATGTCTAAACCTATATCTGGACACATGTAAACCTGTGAGCCACTCCTATAGACAGGCCTCACCAATCCTGGAGGCTGGGTGCATGGTTTTTATGTGAGATGGAGCTCTAGCATGAGCTGAGCCTGTCTGCAGCCGTCGGGAACAAATCCCTAAGCTGTTTCAGGATAATGCCATACCATATACTATTAAGTGCCTTATAATCCTCGCGGTTATTTAGCAACTCTGGTTTGGCTTTATCAAAACATGTCGTGTAAGGTGTCATACGCTTTGGAATACCATCCCCTCGCCAGTTCTGGCGACGGGGATGGCATTCCACCCCTCTAGAGGGGTAAGACATGTTACTTCACTTTAATGCGGTTGATTTCTCCAAAGGCCTTAAGATCCACAAAATGGATGCCTCTGCCACAGACAAATGTCTGGACCCCTGGAGCTGACCGAAACCCAGTCAAGGGGGTCCTGGACAAAGGGTTTCCTGTCACAGGAGGGTGTCACCGCCCTTCAGACAGGAGATAGTGTATTGTAGCAGGGAGGTTTGAAAGAAACCAGACACTGCCTGGGGCGCACAAGGCTGCCCCTTGCATAATCCGGCCAAACCGGTTCTGGGGCACTCCAGCCCTCGTGCCAGGGCGGCCTGGATCAAAGGAAGGGGGTGTATCCACCCACTTCCTGGGTCCCACCCATAGGAGGGGACCTAGCAGGTAATCACGCCCACCAGATTCGAATAAGAGTGGGAGCAGTGCCAATGCACATCAGATTTCCTGGAAGAAACATTTGAAACGATATTCTGGACCCTTCGCCCTCCATCTCAACGTGGAAGCCCGAAGAATCTCCCTTGTGGTCAAGGAGTGACCACCCTGCAGCAGCAGGCACCATCCAGCCCTCGACGTCTACTTAGTTGCAGTTCCCGCCGGAACTCGAGCGACTGAGATCGACGAGATCAAGCCTGCCCAGCTTCTAACAGCCCGATCCACAGTCCCTGCAAAGCTGAGACCCGTGGAGGCGACCGGAAGCGTGGGGCACGCCATCTTGAAGTGACCACGAGACGCTGACCGTGCAGCCCACGAGTGACCCTCGAAGCTGTACACCGGGGTTTGAGAAGCCCCCACCCTGAGCTACTCCTGAGCCGAAGTTCAGCCCTCCACACTCGACGAGTGCTGCGTGGGGCCCTTTGGCACGATTTGGCTCAACGCGTTGGCCCGGTCACTTGCCAGCTGGCTTGTGGTCCCTGTGCCGACGAACTACAAAAGAAGACTCGTGATTCTGGTTGCTCCAGATCCACACCAGCTCCCCTGAAAGGGAGCCCCGACTCTGACCTTCCTGGTCCGAGTGAGACGCCATCTTCCAATCCCGCGTGGATTGCTCTTACCAAGGCTTGTTTGCTCCAAACCGGAAGCCGACTGCACCGACGGTGAGAGCCTGCGTGGGACAGATCGTGACCTGCTCCTGGACGTCGCAGATGCCCCAGAGCCCACGTGACAGCGAAGAGAAGCGCCTCGACGACCACCTGATTGCGCCCGACATTGCCTGGTTCCGTCCTGGTTCCACCCTGGTCACTGCTGAGTGACCCAGACTCTGTCCCCTCTGCTTTCAGGTACTCTACAACTTGAGTCCACCCTTGGACTCCACCGGACACTTCGTCTTCACCCTGCCTGCAGCCCTTTCAGCTTCAAGCACCAAGAGCCTGCGTGTCAAAACCCGACGCCACTTCGACCCTGTGCACCCACTTCCTGTGGGTGAGGTAACTTTGCTCCGCCGGTGTTCCCACACTGGTGCACACCTCTAGGGTCTGTGTGTTAAGTTTTGTTCCTCTAGGTTCAGCGGAAGTGTCCTTAAACTTTAACTATTTGACTTTTACGCACCATTGGTTAACATTGGTGCATGCGTGCGCTTTCCGCACATCTCCCGAATCCCGAGGGCCATTCCCGACTTCAGCATTGCTTGTCCTGACTGCTCCCAGCGATTCCCTAGGCCCTAGGCCTAACCACTGTTCGAGTGGCCTCTCTTATACCACTTGTTTAGTATATGGTTTGAGTGGCCCCCTGCCCTCATCCATAATTGTGCAACTTTGTATGTTTAAACAGTGCTTTTGATTTAACGCTTGTGCCCCTTTATTCATAAAGAATACTGGGGATTGTTTTTAGTAATAAACACATATATTTTTATAATATATACTTGTGTGGTGTCCTTTCATTTGGTATTACAGGATTGTATGTGGTAAAACAGCTCGCTTAACACGACCTCTTAAGTTAAGCCTTTAGGCTGCTTAGTCCATGCTACCACTAGGATAGCTTGTCTAATAAGGTTGACTTACAACCAGACACCATAAGGGGATTGTTTGGTCAGGTAGTAGGTGGTTCCAGAATTGGAAACATCCCCTACCAGGCCAACTTCTCACATTGGTGAGCAGCGGTGCGGATTTGAGCTTGCTGTTGTTTTACCATTGCAATCTTTATATCAAATTGAAAGATCACATCAAGTACCTCTAGGTACATATAAAATCAAAAGCTTAGCATATTAAGTTCTACTGAACTTAGTAGTTGTAGGTTGAAGGGAGTAGCACACCCCTGACTACAACTCACTAGCAAGGTCCAGTAGGAAAACACTTAGTGTAGGTAAGTGCACCACTTACACCTCACTAGTAACCATGTCCGACACAGGAAAGGCCTCAGGGTCTAGTCCTGTGACAGTTGACCCTACCCAGGCAACTTCTGGATATGACAAACTAACCCGCAGAGACTTGATTGTCTTGTGCAAAGCAAGAGGGTTAAAAAGGGGCAGAAGCCCCACCTGCCTAATCCTGATAGGACTCCTAGAACAGGATGACTTAGAGAGGGCAAAAGCAGCTTCCCTAGATACAGGAACTGGAGGGAACCCCCCTGCAGTTGATCCCCCTGAAGAGGAGGATGATGATGACTTGGATGAGGACTCAGAAGTTGAGGACTTAGAAGTACAGGATCAGGGTAGCCAGGTTCCAGTTGGTAGGCTTAGCCAGGCCAACTTGGACCTACTGGGGAATGGAGAGGGCCAGCACCTCCCCAGAACCCAACATGTTATTCTCCCAGGCAGCAGAAGAGTGAGATCTCCCTCAGGGGACTCTCATATTTCTAGTGCCTCCAGAGAATCACAGAGAAGCATGGGTGCTTCTCAAAAGCTAGAACATAGGGCCAGAATGAGGGCTGTCAAACTCCAGATAGAGAGGGAGGAGGTAGCCTTGGCTCAAGCTAGACTTGCCTTGGCAAGAGAGCAAAAATTGTGTGGCTTAGGTGCCACTGGTGGCAGCAATATTCCTAAAGAGAAACCCAGGTCCTATGATAGTAGAAACCTGACAAAGATTGTGCCCCCCTACAAGGAAGGGGATGACATCCACAAATGGATGACTGCTCTTGAGAGAGCCTGCATGGTACAGCAGGTTCCTGAGGAACAGTGGGCAGCAATCTTATGGTACTCCTTTTCAGAGAAAGGGAGAGACAAGCTCCTCACTGTTAGACATGAGGATGCAAACAATTACAAAGTCCTGAAGAGTGTTCTGATAGATGGGTTTGGCTTAACCACTGAACAGTACAGGTTCAAGTTCAGAGACACCCAGAAGACACAGACTCAGGACTGGACTGATTTTGTAGATTGTGCTACTAAGGCTCTGGAGGGTTGGCTACATGGCAGCAAAGTACATGACTTTACAGGATTGTATAATTTGATTATGAGGGAGCAGATCCTAAGTAATTGTCAGAACCAGCTCTTACACCAGCACCTGGTAGACTCTGATCTGACCTCTCCCCAAGAATTGGGAAAGAAGGCAGACAAATGGGTCAGAACCAGGATTAGGCCTAAGAATCAGGACAGTAACCAGAAGAAGGAGTCTACCAAGCCTCAAGATAAGGGTGGGGATAAAAGTAAAGAAAAGACTTCCCCAGGGCCCCAAAACTCCAAGGATGGGGGTGGGTCCCAAGACACTTCTTCAACTGAGAAAAAACCCTATTGTTATCCCTGTAAACAGGTGGGGCATTACAAAACAGACAGCTGTTGTCCCAAGAATAACAATAAAGAAAATATACCTCCAAAGCCAGCTTCAACACCTCCTGTTACTGTCAGCAGTAATCCCCCAGGAAGTGGAAGCACACCCAGGAATCTGGGTGGGTTTACTTTTGGAAATCAGGTGGACCCTGGCCTATCCAGGTCCCCATCACCCAATGATCTTGTTTATGAGGCTGGCATGGGGTTTGCCAACTTCTCTGTTTGCCCAAATACTTTGAGCAAGTATAGACAAGAACCCATCATCAATGGTTTAAGAGTTGAAGCTTTTAGAGACACAGGGGCTAGCATCACCATGGTGGCTGATGGCATAGTCCCCTCTAAGCAACTTTTACCTGGTGCCACATACCAGGTAATAAACATTGATGGCATCCAAACAAATCATCCCATGGCAGTAGTAAGTCTCAGCTGGGGAGGTGTCACTGGCCCAAAGAGAGTGGCAGTGTCCCCAAACTTGCCTGTAGACTGTCTACTGGGTAATGATTTAGAAATCTCAGCCTGGGCTGGGGTTGAACAGGAAATCCATTCTAGAATGGTAAATTCCAATGGAAAGGTTAGTGGGGCTGTAATGGCTACAGCCCCAATTCAAGATGTCCTTCCTGAAAAGGTTGGTAGGGCGGAGATACTCCCTGCCCCATCTTTAGCAAAAGCTCTTCCTGAACAGAATAGCAAAGCTGTTATGATAACAGCAGAAACCCAAACTGAGTCTCCTCCTGAAAAGGTTGGTGGGGCTGTAATGGCCACAGCCCAAACTCAAACTGACACGTGTGTTGTGAAACCTGAAATGATGGATAACTCCACACAAACTGAGAGCATGGAGGAGGAAGAGAAATCTCCCCCTCACCAGACTTTAGGACAGGATCAGCCTCCTCAGGGAACTGATCTTACCCCTGATGAAGGAACTGCCCCAGAGGTGGTTGGGCCTAGCCTGACAGAACCTCTGATGTCAGTGGACCCTTCTCAGGTGGGACCCAGTCTGGAGCAGGTAACCTGCCCCTCTCTCCCTTGCCTTAGCCAGCCCAGGGCTGCAGAGGACAAGAAGGACAGTGAGACCCAGAGGGCCCCCTGTCAAATAAAGCACCCCCATCAAAAGATTAGGTGCACCAAAACTAGTAGCCCTAGTAAGGTGAAAACTTTAAAAACTCCTGAGGGAGCCCCCTTAAAAACAGTTAGGGACCTCCCCCAGATGGATTCTGTTGGGCACAGCCAAACCTGGGACCCAAAGGGCCCAAACCTGAACTGTCCCTCCAGCAAGCCAAACAGAGGGACCCAGCCTCCAGCTTTAGGTAGCCAGAGGTTGACCCTGAGAGCACAGTGCAACTCAGTTAAAGAAAGAAAGGCACACATGGTGGAAGATAATTGGAGGAAGCTAAGCCCTAAATTAGTAGAGCCTCACTTCAATACTCCATATCCAAACCAGCCTTTAACTTTGCATAAACACACCCAAGGTAGTGATTCCCTATGGTGGAGACCCTCTAATACCCAAAGGGTGAGGGACTGCTTAGTGGACCATGAGACAGGGGGTACCCATGCTAGTGCAGGTACTTCCTTATATGGCCACTCAGGCAATATAGGCTTACCTGGCCAAGGATAGCCTTATCTCCTTTCGTTTGGGGGGGGGTTATGTAGGAAGGTGGCTACCTGACTATGGTTACCCCAGATTTTTTGCCTGTGTTTAGCTGGTTTTTTGACTTAGTTGACCTGGTTCCCTGCTAATCAGGGCCCCAGGCCATCTGCTCTCTCTGTAAAATGGATTCCATGTACCCTAGGTACATACCAATTGGAAATGGACTCCTTGTCAGCCCCTGTAGAATGCACTATAGGTGCACAGGGCACAGGAGCCACTAAGGCCTACCAGGGGCTGCAGCATATCTTTTGCCACCCCTGACTGGTTCTTAAATTGACACAACTGGCTGATCACTCAGCTGGGGTAAGGTGGTGTACACACCCCTTGCTTAGATATAGTATACCTATGTCTAAACCTATATCTGGACACATGTAAACCTGTGAGCCACTCCTATAGACAGGCCTCACCAATCCTGGAGGCTGGGTGCATGGTTTTTATGTGAGATGGAGCTCTAGCATGAGCTGAGCCTGTCTGCAGCCGTCGGGAACAAATCCCTAAGCTGTTTCAGGATAATGCCATACCATATACTATTAAGTGCCTTATAATCCTCGCGGTTATTTAGCAACTCTGGTTTGGCTTTATCAAAACATGTCGTGTAAGGTGTCATACGCTTTGGAATACCATCCCCTCGCCAGTTCTGGCGACGGGGATGGCATTCCACCCCTCTAGAGGGGTAAGACATGTTACTTCACTTTAATGCGGTTGATTTCTCCAAAGGCCTTAAGATCCACAAAATGGATGCCTCTGCCACAGACAAATGTCTGGACCCCTGGAGCTGACCGAAACCCAGTCAAGGGGGTCCTGGACAAAGGGTTTCCTGTCACAGGAGGGTGTCACCGCCCTTCAGACAGGAGATAGTGTATTGTAGCAGGGAGGTTTGAAAGAAACCAGACACTGCCTGGGGCGCACAAGGCTGCCCCTTGCATAATCCGGCCAAACCGGTTCTGGGGCACTCCAGCCCTCGTGCCAGGGCGGCCTGGATCAAAGGAAGGGGGTGTATCCACCCACTTCCTGGGTCCCACCCATAGGAGGGGACCTAGCAGGTAATCACGCCCACCAGATTCGAATAAGAGTGGGAGCAGTGCCAATGCACATCAGATTTCCTGGAAGAAACATTTGAAACGATATTCTGGACCCTTCGCCCTCCATCTCAACGTGGAAGCCCGAAGAATCTCCCTTGTGGTCAAGGAGTGACCACCCTGCAGCAGCAGGCACCATCCAGCCCTCGACGTCTACTTAGTTGCAGTTCCCGCCGGAACTCGAGCGACTGAGATCGACGAGATCAAGCCTGCCCAGCTTCTAACAGCCCGATCCACAGTCCCTGCAAAGCTGAGACCCGTGGAGGCGACCGGAAGCGTGGGGCACGCCATCTTGAAGTGACCACGAGACGCTGACCGTGCAGCCCACGAGTGACCCTCGAAGCTGTACACCGGGGTTTGAGAAGCCCCCACCCTGAGCTACTCCTGAGCCGAAGTTCAGCCCTCCACACTCGACGAGTGCTGCGTGGGGCCCTTTGGCACGATTTGGCTCAACGCGTTGGCCCGGTCACTTGCCAGCTGGCTTGTGGTCCCTGTGCCGACGAACTACAAAAGAAGACTCGTGATTCTGGTTGCTCCAGATCCACACCAGCTCCCCTGAAAGGGAGCCCCGACTCTGACCTTCCTGGTCCGAGTGAGACGCCATCTTCCAATCCCGCGTGGATTGCTCTTACCAAGGCTTGTTTGCTCCAAACCGGAAGCCGACTGCACCGACGGTGAGAGCCTGCGTGGGACAGATCGTGACCTGCTCCTGGACGTCGCAGATGCCCCAGAGCCCACGTGACAGCGAAGAGAAGCGCCTCGACGACCACCTGATTGCGCCCGACATTGCCTGGTTCCGTCCTGGTTCCACCCTGGTCACTGCTGAGTGACCCAGACTCTGTCCCCTCTGCTTTCAGGTACTCTACAACTTGAGTCCACCCTTGGACTCCACCGGACACTTCGTCTTCACCCTGCCTGCAGCCCTTTCAGCTTCAAGCACCAAGAGCCTGCGTGTCAAAACCCGACGCCACTTCGACCCTGTGCACCCACTTCCTGTGGGTGAGGTAACTTTGCTCCGCCGGTGTTCCCACACTGGTGCACACCTCTAGGGTCTGTGTGTTAAGTTTTGTTCCTCTAGGTTCAGCGGAAGTGTCCTTAAACTTTAACTATTTGACTTTTACGCACCATTGGTTAACATTGGTGCATGCGTGCGCTTTCCGCACATCTCCCGAATCCCGAGGGCCATTCCCGACTTCAGCATTGCTTGTCCTGACTGCTCCCAGCGATTCCCTAGGCCCTAGGCCTAACCACTGTTCGAGTGGCCTCTCTTATACCACTTGTTTAGTATATGGTTTGAGTGGCCCCCTGCCCTCATCCATAATTGTGCAACTTTGTATGTTTAAACAGTGCTTTTGATTTAACGCTTGTGCCCCTTTATTCATAAAGAATACTGGGGATTGTTTTTAGTAATAAACACATATATTTTTATAATATATACTTGTGTGGTGTCCTTTCATTTGGTATTACAGGATTGTATGTGGTAAAACAGCTCGCTTAACACGACCTCTTAAGTTAAGCCTTTAGGCTGCTTAGTCCATGCTACCACTAGGATAGCTTGTCTAATAAGGTTGACTTACAACCAGACACCATAAGGGGATTGTTTGGTCAGGTAGTAGGTGGTTCCAGAATTGGAAACATCCCCTACCAGGCCAACTTCTCACAACAACGGAGAAACAGTTGCCCTCATCCTACTCGACCTCTCCGCCGCCTTCGACACAGTCTGTCATAGCACCCTCATACAACGCCTCAGCAACGTCGGAATACAAGGAAAAGCCTCGGACTGGATCATCTCGTTCCTCGCCGGGAGAACCCAGAGAGTCCGACTCCCCCCATTCAAATCAGAGGCCACCGAAGTCATCTGCGAGTCCCACAAGGATCATCACTCAGTCCCACCCTCTTCAACGTTTACATGAGTCCCCTTGCATCCATGGCGCGACAACACAACCTCAACATCATCTCCTACGCTGACGACACCCAGCTGATCCTTTCCCTCACCAAAGACCCTAACACCGCCAAAACCAATCTTCATGAAGGCATGAAAGAAGTAGCCGAATGGATGAAAAACAGCCGCCTAAAACTTAACTCAGACAAAACGGAAGTTCTCATCCTGGGTTCTTCCCCTCTGCCTGGGACGACTCATGGTGGCCATCGGCCCTGGGCACAGCACCCATACCCACAGACCACGCACGCAACCTGGACTTCATCCTAGACTCCTCCCTCTCGATGACCAGACAAGTTAACGCCGTCTCATCCTCTTGCTTCAACGTACTCCGTATGCTCAAAAAAATCTTCCGTTGGATCCCCACCGAAACAAGAAAAACGGTCACCCACACACTGGTCACTAGCCGACTGGACTATGGAAACACCCTCTACGCCGGAACCACAGCCAAACTACAGAAAAAACTCCAACGCATCCAAAATGCATCTGCCAGACTCATATTGGACATCCCTCGCCAAGCTCACATTACCGGCCACCTGAAAGACCTCCACTGGCTTCCCGTCAACAAGAGAATAACGTTCCGTCTCCTCACCCATGCTCACAAGGCCCTCTACAAACTAGGACCCGAATGCCTCAACACACGACTGTCCTTCTATACACCCACCCGCCAACTAAGATCCTCCAACCAAGCGCTTGCCGCAGTTCCGCGCATCCACAGATCCACCATGGGAGGAAGATCCTTCTCCTACCTGGCGGCCAAGACCTGGAACTCTCTCCCCACTCACCTCCGCCTCACACAGAACCACATTTCCTTCAGAAAGGAACTTAAAACCTGGCTATTCGATAAATAATGCACCCCCTCCCACAAGCGCCTTGAGACCCTATGGGTGAGTAGTGCGCTATACAAATTCCTGAACTTGAACTTGAACTTGAACTGGAGACTGCTCTCCTGTCTATGCCATAAAAGCAAAATGTCAAAGTGAAAATGTAAATTTCTGCGAAATGCCATGGGCTGATCAAAAATGTGAAGGGCAAGTTACACAACAAATATCTAAAGGGGGCTGTTCCTAAGCCACTTCCTTATTTATTGATTGATAGATGCTGCATATTGTTGTGTCGATATGAGTTCAGCGAGAAAGTAAGCTGTCAAGCCAGACCTAAAAAAGAGAAGATGCTTGTGTGTCCGGCAAGAGGAGCCATCTCATTAATGCCAAGAAGGCTGAGTGTGGGGCAAGGGAGAACCAGGGCAGGAGTTCTAGCTGTTGAATAAACACCGAATATTTCTGGGTCACCATTGATCTCTCTCTCTCAGCTTTACCCACATCCTCTCCCGTCCCAGGCGTCTTGTACTCCTTCCATGGAGGGTGCAGGACTGATATGGGATGAGCACAGGGTGAGGCCTGAGTGGTGAACACTGCTCCGTTGGTGGATTTTTTCGCACTCCGTACTCTGCGGAGCTCGCAGAGTTCCAAAAAACTCCGCCCTGGGTTTTTTTCTCGCTTGAACTCGCCAACGTTACGTTGACAAGCGTGAGCCAGAAAAATCCAACTCTAGACCACTTCCCAGCGAGATTTCTGAACGTGGGCGGTCGCAGATGATCGCTCCTGTTCCCGTTGAGAAATCTTCCGTTCGCTTTGAGGAAGCTGCTGCTTAAGTAGAACTTCTACTCGAGAGGCAGAAAAAAGCAGCGCCCTTTTGCTCTGTGTGTGTAGCTGTTCGTGCTGATTTTACAGTGTGGGACAAACATCCGGTGCTAAAAATCAATGCAAACGGCGCAAGGTAATGCACTTCGCTGCTTGCAGAACTCTGCATAGTGCGGCTGCCTTTTTTTGTCACTCGTGGAGTTACGGTTAAAACTCCATGAACTCCGGCCAGGCCAACACAGGGATTGCATCACAACTGAAAGGTGAGATTGGCACTGCCTGGCATCTAACACATCCTTGTTACTTCCTCCTCTGTACCCACAGTCTACCCTCTCGGACCCATTGCCCAGATTTCTCCAGGGACGAGAGCAAGTGTCTGCGTACGACGAGCTGGTCAACGCCTACGAGACCACCACAGGCTCAACGCACAACCGGAAGTATGGCGGAGTGATCCTGGCCCAGCCCAGCCACCCCATCGCCCCACCGCACTGGAAGGTTCACTACAACAAGGATTTATGGGAGAAGGTAAGGTTCCAGCAAGTGTATAGGCTAGGAAAAGGGGGGGTAGAGGCAGACAGAAAAGGGCAGGGCGTCGCACAAGAGAGCACACCGGAAACTCCTGAGGTGAGAAAGACTCACTGTGGAGCACAAGTGGGATTCTGTAGTCTAGGGCCCTGCAGTGGTAAGAGGGCCATTGCTGTAGAGACTGAGAAAGGACTTTGCTCAAGGCGAGAGAGGCGGGAATAGAGAATATGAGAGATTAGTAGGTTTAATGTGAAAGATTTAAACGTGATGGCACAACATAAGACAGCAATGTATGCACGTTGCGAGAGAGCCATAACTGCACAATGTGTGTGTGAGAGAGTGACCCCTAGGCGTACAAGGCGAGAGAGCTGTAAGTGTACACGATGAGAGAGCCTAGAGTGCACGTTGTGAGAGAAAGAGACATGGGCCTGGTGCTCACTGTGAGAGAGAGATAGAATTTATGGATACACAATGGGAGAGAGCCTTGCATGCACAACGCGAGAGAGCCCCACGTGCACAATGTGACAGAGCTAAGAGTGCCTGCACATTGTGACAGAGCTAAGGGTACATGCACATTGTAACAGAAAGAGAGCCATGGGTGGACAGTGTGAGAGAAAGAACGGCAATGGTGTTCAGTGTGAGAGAGCCTTAGGGGCACAGTGTGAGATAGACATTGGTGCACGATGGGAGACAGAGGGAGAGAGACCTGAAAGTACAATGTGGGTGAGCAAGGGGTGCATAGTTAGAGAGGATTAGGTGAACAAAGCGAGAGAGCCAAGAGTATACCTTGTATGTGTGATAGAGGGATTGGTGCATAATGTGTGAGCGACCACCAAGGGACAGTGAGAGAGACCGAGCGGTGCACAGTGTGAGAGAGCCTTATAATGTGACAGAGCCATAGGTGCCCAGTGTGAGAGCTCCATGGTGCACAGCCTGAGAGAACCATGGGGGCAAGGGGTGTAAGATCGCCATTTATACAATGTGAGGCAGTCATGGGCATGCAATGTGGGAGAGCGGTGACAAACTGAGAGAGCCAAGGGTGCACAAATGTGACAGAGTAATTAATGGGTTCCTATTGCAACAGTGAGAGAGATGTGTGCGCAGTGTGAGGGAGGTAACGTGCATATTGTAAGAGAAAGAGTCATCAGTGGACAATGTGAGAGAGGACCAATGGTGTGAATGAATGAATGAATGAATTTAAGTTTGTAAAGCGCAAACTTAGCCCAAGTGCGTCAAGGCGCTGGATGCAAAACATCAGGGGACGGTGAGAAAAAAGCATGCTCAAGCTGAGGAATCACAAAAAAGCCAGGTCTTTAAGGCCTTGTGAAATAGTGGAAGAGAGACCTGACTGGAAATTTCTATTGGAAGGGAGTTCCACAGTTTGGGCGTCGCATTGGCAAAGGCTCTGCCACACCATTTCACCTTCTTAAACCTGGGAACAGTGAGTAGGTTTTTGTCCGAGGAACGAAGGGATCTGGTGGGAGCATAATGATGGACAATCGACTTGATGCACTCGGAGCCAGAGTCATAAAAGGCTTCATGAGTCAGGCATAGGATCTTAAAAGTGATCCTACGGTCCATCAGGAGCCAGTGCAAAAGCTTGATCGAGGCCATAACTGAATGATGTCTAGGGAGATTCAATACCAGCCTGGCCGCTGCATTCTGCACCATCTGTAACCGATGAATAAGACCTTATTAATGCCCAAATAAAGGGCATTGCAATAGTCCAATCTGGACGTTACTAAGGCCATGACGGTCTGCTTGTGTGCTTCGAAAGAAAGGTAGTGGGAGATCTTTCTGAGAATCCTGATGATGCCGAAACAGGTGGAGACAGTCCTGTTTACCTGAAGATCCAGAGAGAGGGCATTGTCCACAATCACCCCTAGGTTCTTCCCATGAGAAACTGGACAGGGGCAGTCACTAAGCGTGGCCGCCACTAGGCGCTGGACCAGATTTCCCGATTACTCCCAAAAATCAGGACCTCGGTCTTCTCTCCATTCAGTTTCAAAATATTTCCCACCATTCAAAGGGAAACTGCCTCCATGCAGCTCCTAAAATTGAGGGCAGACTCTTTTACAGTATGCGTTATGGAGACCATTATTTGGGTGTCGTGCGCATAGGACAACACCTCCAACCCAAAAGATCTCACCACTTTTGTGAGCGGGGCCACATAGATATTAAAGAGTGTAGGGCTCAAAGAGGAGCCCTGGGGGACACCACACTGCAAAGATTTAGGGGCTGAAAAGAAATGGCCCAATGAATGAGCAATCGGTGCATAGTGTGAGAGAGCCATGGGTGCATAGTGCAGGAGGGCCTTGGGTGACAGTGTAAGAGCGGCATGGGTGCATAGTGTAAGCGAGCCATGGGTGCATAGTGTAAGAGAGCCATGGGTGCACATTGTAAGAGAGTCATGGGTGCATAGTGTGAGAGCCATGGGTGCATAGTGTAAAAGAGTCATGGGTGCATGGTTTGAGAGAGCCATGCGTGCATAGTGTAAAAGAGCCATGGGTGCATAGTGTAAAAGAATCATGGGTGCACAGGTAAGAGAGTCATGGGTGCAGAGTGTGAGAGAGCCATGGGTGCATGGTGTAAGGGAGCCACGGGTGCATAGTGTAAGAGAGTCATGGGTGCATAGCATGAGAAAGCCATGGGTTCACATTGTAACAGTGAGAGAGACGTGTGCACAGTGTTAGCGAGGTGACATGCATATTGTAAGAGAGAGAGAGTCATCAGTGTACAATGTGAAAGAGGACCAAGAGTGTGAATGAGCAATGGGTGCATAGTGTGAGAGAGCCATGGGTGCATAGTGCAAGAAAGCCATGGGTGTGTAGTGTAAGAGAACCATGGGTGCATAGTGTGAGAGAGCCATGGGTACATGGTGTAAGAGAGTCATGGGTGCATAGTGTGAGAGAGGACTAAGGGTGGGAATGAGCATTGGGTGCATAGTGTGAGAGAGCCATGGGTGCATAGTGTGAGAGAGCCATGGGTGCATAGTGTGAGAGAGCCATAGGTGCATAGTGTGAGAGAGCCATGGGTGCATAGTGTGAGAGAGCCATGGGTGCATAGTGTGAGAGAGCCATGGGTGCATAGTGTGAGAGAGCCATGGGTGCATAGTGTAAGAGAGCCATGGTTGCATAGTATAAGAGAGTCATGGTGGTGAAGAGTGAGATAGCCAATTCTATACACTATGAGAGAGCCATATGTGCACACTGTGAGAGGGCCTTGGGTGCCCACTTCGAGAGAGCCAAGTATGCATATTATGAGTGAGAGAGAGACATGGGTCCGGTGCGCAGTTTGAGAGAGGTATGGATTAAGCATGGTCGTAAAATCCGTTCCGCTCGCGGATTTTGCGGATTTTCGGCAAATTCGCAATCCGCAAACTCTCGCGAACTTGCTGAAAATTCGTAAATCCGTGCAAAGCAGATTTTTTGCTTGGTCGCACTTGCCAACTAGAATACTATACAATTTCGCGGGAGTAAACACTTGCGAACACGTAGATGCGGCGGGCAGCGACAATCTCGCAATTACGAGATTGCAAAATTTGCTATTTCGCACAAGAAATCCACCAGCAGGCAGCATAAACCTTGAAAAATATGATTTTTATCAGAATAACTCCTCAGGTTGACATTTGCCTGCACTTTTTTTTGCAAGGAGTCCATTTGGGGGGGGGGGGGGGGGGGAGGAAGGAAGTGCCCCACAGTCTCCAACTTCCTGATCCTGTCCAGCAGGCTCCTCCCAGTGCTTTCTTCATGTGCTGGTCACTTTGATTTGGATCTTGACCTGGAAGGATTACTTTTTGTGGATGCTGCTGGATATTTGGATTTTTGCAAAACTGAAAGCACTCAGCAGGTGCAAAAGTTCAATCTTATCATTAGTAACCATTCCCTGTAGTGCATCCTGAGGGGCCCCTTCAGAGTTCAGTTGCCTACTTGCAACTATTCTATGACCCTGCTCTGACCCTCACAGCAGGCTCAGAGAATAGCTACAAGTATACAACAAAGGTCCTGTTAAAAAAATTACACTGCAACAGAAAGCAATTACAGATAAGGACGCAGGTGCCAGCCTGGAAGTTCAAATTCAGTGACACATTAATCAGCCCCTAATTCATTCATGTCAGTTGAGGCAGGGCAGGTGTGCTTTTCCCCCCCATAATCTACAGTGATGAACTAGAGGGTGGCATGGGTGAGCCAGAGGGTGGCATGGGTGAGCCAGAGGGTGGCATGGGTGAGCCAGAGGGTGGCAGTGGTGAAACAGAGGGTGGCAGTGGTGAAACAGAGGGTGCTGTAATGAACCAGACGTAGAAACAACATGGTCGCGACCGTTGCTACCCGACAAGTAAGTTCGCATTTGCGAACTGGTAAAAAACCCTTGCGAAATGGCAGAAACACTTGCGAACACACAAAAAAAAGGAATCCGCAAAATTCGCGAGAGTTCGCGGATTTTGCGGATTGCGAATCCGTAAATACGCAATTTTGCAGATTGCCAATTCGCAAAATCCGCCCATGCTTAGTATGGATGTATAATGTAATAGAAAGAGAGAGCGCTCTGTGCCAAATGCAAGAGAGGCATGCGTGCCCATTGTAAAAGAGCCAAAAGTGCACATTTTGAGAGCGATCCAACAAGCCTTGGATGCAAAGTGAAATAGATCCATAGAACACACTCTGAGAGAGAGCAGAGGTGGGCAGTGTGAAAGAGCCGTGCCTGCACAGCTCCATGGCTTTACAGTTTGAGAGAGCCATTGAAAATGTGAGAGAGCCATTGGTGCTAAATATGAGAGATCTATGGGTGCAGAATGTGAGAGAGCCATTGGGTGCACAGTGAAAGAGACCTATAGGAACACACTCTGAGAGAGAGTGTAAAGTGTGAACAGTGTGAACAATTAGCCGTGCCTGCACAGAGCAGTGGCTACACAATTTTAGAAAGCCATTGGGTGCACAATGTGAAAGATCTATGGGTGAAGAATGGAGAGAGCCGTTGCGTGTACAATGTGAGAGATCTATGGGTGCAAAATGTGAGAGAGCCATTGGTGCTAAATGTGAAAGATCTACGGGTGTAGAATGTGAGAGAGCCATTGGGTGCTGAATGTTAGAGAGCCATTGGGTGCACAGTGAAAGAGAACTATAGGAACACACTCTGAGAGAGAGTGTAAAGTGTGAACAGTGTGAACAATTAGCCGTGCATGCACAGAGCGGTGGCTACACAATTTGAGAGAGCCATTGGGTGCACAATGTGACAGATCTATGGGTGCAGAATGGAGAGAGCCGTTGCATGCACAATGTGAGAAATCTATGGGTGCAGACTGTGAGAGAGAAATTGGGTGCACAATGTGAGAGATCTATGGGTGCACAATGTGAGAGAGCCATTGGGTGCACAATGTGAGAGATCCATGGGTGCAGAATGTGAAAGATCTATGGGTGCACAATGTGGGAGAGCCACTGAGTGCAGACTGTGAGATAGCCATTGGGTGCAGAATGTGAGAGAGCTGTGGTTGCACAGTGAAATAGATCTATAGGAACACACTCTGAGAGAGAGCAAAGGCTGGCGGGTGTGAAAGAACCATGCCTGCACAGAGCCATGTCTATACAGTTTGAGAGAGCCATTAGTGCAAAAGGTGAGAGTTCTACGGGTGCATAATGTGAGAGAGCCATTGGTGCTAAATGTGAGAGATCTGTGGGTGCGGAATGTGTGAGAGCCATTAGTGCACAAGGTGAGAGCTCTATGGGTGCAGAATGTAAGAGAGCCATTGGGTGCACAGTAAAAGAGATGTATAGGAACACACTCTGAGAGAGAGTCCAAAGGATGAACAGTGTGAACAATGAGCAGTGCACACACAGAGCTGTGACTACACAATTTGAGAGAGCCATTGGGACATCTTAGGGGAGACATCACATAATTTCAGCGCCAGGACACCGCTCGGTAACAGCGCGCTTTATAAATGGTATAAATAAATAAATACATAAATGTGATCGATCTATGAGGGCAGCATGGAGAGAGCCATTGAGTGCACAATGTGAGAGATCTATGGGTGCAGACTGTGAGAGAGCAATTGGGTGCACAATGTGAGAGATCTATGAGTGCACAATGTGAGAGAGCCATTGGTGCAGACTATGAGAGAGCCATTGGGTGCACCATGTGAGAGATCTATGGGTGCAAAATGTGAGAGATCTATGGGTGCAGAATGTGAGCGATCTATGGGTGCACAATGTGAGAGAGCCATTGGGTGCAGACTGTGAGAGAGCCAGTGGGTGCAGAATGTGTGAGATCCGTGGTTGCACAGTGAAATAGATCTATAGGAACACACTCTGAGAGAGAGTGCAAATGGTGAGCCGTGTGAACGGTGAGCCGTGCCTGCACAGAGCTGTGACTACACAATTTGAGAGAGCCATTGGGGGCACAATGTGAGAGATCTATTGGTGCAGAATGGAGAGAGCCATTGGGAGCACAATGTGAGAGATCTATGGGTGCAGAATGAGAGAGCCATTGGGTGCAGAATGTGAGAGATCTATGGGTGCAGAATGTGAGAGATCTGTGGGTGTAGAATGTGAGAGATCCATGGGTGCATAATGTGAGAGATCTATGGGTGCAGAATGAGAGAGCCATTGGGTGCAGAATGTGAGAGATCTGTGGGTGCAGAATGGGGGGAGCCATTGGGTGCACAATGTGAGAGCTCTATGGGTACAGAATGTGAGAGATCTATGGGTACAGAATGTGAGAGATTCATGGGTGCAGAATGTGAGAAGCCATTGGTGCAGAATGTGAGAGATCCATGGGTGCAAAATGTGAGAGAGCCATGGGTGCAAAATGTGAGAGAGCCATTGGGTGCACAATGTGAGAGATCTATGAGTCCCCGAAGTGAGAGAGCCGTGGATGTACAGTGAAATAGAACTTCAGGAACACACTCTGAGAGAGAGCCATGGGTGGACAGTGTGAAAGAGCTATGCCTGCACATAGCCTGCAATGTGAGAGATCTACGAGTCCCCAATGTGAGAGAGCCATTGGGTCCCCAATGTGAGAGATCCATGAGACCCAATCTGAGAGATCTATGAGACCCAATGTGAGAGAGCCATCGATGCGCCATTTGAGAGAGCTTTGGGTGTCGAGTGCGAGAGCCATACTTACACAATGAGAGAGAACCATGGGTGCCCACTGTGAGAGAGCCATACTTACACAATGTGAGAGAACCATGGGTGCCCACTGTGAGAGAGCCATACTTACACAATGAGAGAGAACCATGGGTGCCCACTGTGAGAGAGCCATACTTACCCAATGAGAGAGAGCCATGGGTCCACACTGTGAGAGAGCCATACTTACACAATGAGAGAGAGCCATGGGTGCCCACTGTGAGAGAGCCATACTTACACATTGAGAGAGAGACATGGGTGCCCATTTTGAGAGAGCCATACTTACACAATGAGAGAGAACCATGGGTGCCCACTGTGAGAGGGCCATACTTACACAATGAGAGAGAGCCATGGCTGCCCACTGTGAGAGAGCCATACTTACACAATGAGAGAGAGCCATGGGTGCACACTGTGAGAGAGCCATACTTACACAATGAGAGAGAGCCATGGGTGCACACTCTGAGAGAGCCATACTTACACAATGAGAGAGAGCCATGGCTGCCCACTGTGAGAGAGCCATGCTTACACAATGATAGAGAGCCATGGGTGCCCACTGTGAGAGAGCCATGCTTACACAATGATAGAGAGCCATGGGTGTCCACTGTGAGAGAGCCATACTTACACAATGACAGAGAGCCATGTGTCCACACTGTGAGAGAACCATACTTACACAATGAGAGAGAGCCATGGGTGCCCACTGTGAGAGAGACATACTTACACAATGATAGAGAGCCATGGGTGCCGACTGTGAGAGAGACATACTTACACAATGAGAGAGAACCATGGGTGCCCACTCTGAAAGAGCCATACTTAGACAATGATAGAGAGCCATGGGTGCCCACTGTGAGAGGGTCATACTTACACAATGAGAGAGAGCCATGGGTCCACACTCTGAAAGAGCCATGCTTACACAATGATAGAGAGCCATGGGTGCCCACTGTGAGCGAACCATACTTACACAATGAGAGAGAGCCATGGGTGCCCACTGTGAGAGAGCCATACTTACACAATGAGAGAGAGCCATGGCTGCCCACTGTGAGAGAGCCATACTTACACAATGAGAGAGAGCCATGGGTGCACACTGTGAGAGAGCCATACTTACACAATGAGAGAGAGCCATGGGTGCACACTCTGAGAGAGCCATACTTACACAATGAGAGAGAGCCATGGCTGCCCACTGTGAGAGAGCCATGCTTACACAATGATAGAGAGCCATGGGTGCCCACTGTGAGAGAGCCATGCTTACACAATGATAGAGAGCCATGGGTGTCCACTGTGAGAGAGCCATACTTACACAATGACAGAGAGCCATGTGTCCACACTGTGAGAGAACCATACTTACACAATGAGAGAGAGCCATGGGTGCCCACTGTGAGAGAGACATACTTACACAATGATAGAGAGCCATGGGTGCCGACTGTGAGAGAGACATACTTACACAATGAGAGAGAACCATGGGTGCCCACTCTGAAAGAGCCATACTTACACAATGATAGAGAGCCATGGGTGCCCACTGTGAGAGGGTCATACTTACACAATGAGAGAGAGCCATGGGTCCACACTCTGAAAGAGCCATGCTTACACAATGATAGAGAGCCATGGGTGCCCACTGTGAGCGAACCATACTTACACAATGAGAGAGAGCCATGGGTGCCCACTGTGAGAGAGCCATACTTACACAATGAGAGAGAGCCATGGCTGCCCACTGTGAGAGAGCCATACTTACACAATGAGAGAGAGCCATGGGTGCCCACTCTGAAAGAGCCATACTTACACAATGATAGAGAGCCATGGGTGCCCACTGTGAGAGAGCCATGCTTACACAATGATAGAGAGCCATGGGTGTCCACTGTGAGAGAGCCATACTTACACAATGACAGAGAGCCATGTGTCCACACTGTGAGAGAACCATACTTACACAATGAGAGAGAGCCATGGGTGCCCACTGTGAGAGAGACATACTTACACAATGAGAGAGAGCCATGGGTGCCCACTCTGAAAGAGCCATACTTACACAATGATAGAGAGCCATGGGTGCCCACTGTGAGAGGGTCATACTGACACAATGAGAGAGAGCCATGGGTGCCCACTGTGAGCGAACCATACTTACACAATGAGAGAGAGCCATGGGTGCCCACTGTGAGAGAGCCATACTTACACAATGAGAGAGAGCCATGGCTGCCCACTGTGAGAGAGCCATACTTACACAATGACAGAGAGCCATGTGTCCACACTGTGAGAGAACCATACTTACACAATGATAGAGAGCCATGGGTGCCCACTGTGAGAGAGCCATGCTTACACAATGATAGAGAGCCATGGGTGTCCACTGTGAGAGAGCCATACTTACACAATGAGAGAGAACCATGGGTGCCCACTGTGAGAGGGCCATACTTACACAATGAGAGAGAGCCATGGCTGCCCACTGTGAGAGAGCCATACTTACACAATGAGAGAGAGCCATGGGTGCACACTGTGAGAGAGCCATACTTACACAATGAGAGAGAGCCATGGGTGCACACTCTGAGAGAGCCATACTTACACAATGAGAGAGAGCCATGGCTGCCCACTGTGAGAGAGCCATGCTTACACAATGATAGAGAGCCATGGGTGCCCACTGTGAGAGAGCCATGCTTACACAATGATAGAGAGCCATGGGTGTCCACTGTGAGAGAGCCATACTTACACAATGACAGAGAGCCATGTGTCCACACTGTGAGAGAACCATACTTACACAATGAGAGAGAGCCATGGGTGCCCACTGTGAGAGAGACATACTTACACAATGATAGAGAGCCATGGGTGCCGACTGTGAGAGAGACATACTTACACAATGAGAGAGAACCATGGGTGCCCACTCTGAAAGAGCCATACTTACACAATGATAGAGAGCCATGGGTGCCCACTGTGAGAGGGTCATACTTACACAATGAGAGAGAGCCATGGGTCCACACTCTGAAAGAGCCATGCTTACACAATGATAGAGAGCCATGGGTGCCCACTGTGAGCGAACCATACTTACACAATGAGAGAGAGCCATGGGTGCCCACTGTGAGAGAGCCATACTTACACAATGAGAGAGAGCCATGGCTGCCCACTGTGAGAGAGCCATACTTACACAATGAGAGAGAGCCATGGGTGCACACTGTGAGAGAGCCATACTTACACAATGAGAGAGAGCCATGGGTGCACACTCTGAGAGAGCCATACTTACACAATGAGAGAGAGCCATGGCTGCCCACTGTGAGAGAGCCATGCTTACACAATGATAGAGAGCCATGGGTGCCCACTGTGAGAGAGCCATGCTTACACAATGATAGAGAGCCATGGGTGTCCACTATGAGAGAGCCATACTTACACAATGACAGAGAGCCATGTGTCCACACTGTGAGAGAACCATACTTACACAATGAGAGAGAGCCATGGGTGCCCACTGTGAGAGAGACATACTTACACAATGATAGAGAGCCATGGGTGCCGACTGTGAGAGAGACATACTTACACAATGAGAGAGAACCATGGGTGCCCACTCTGAAAGAGCCATACTTACACAATGATAGAGAGCCATGGGTGCCCACTGTGAGAGGGTCATACTTACACAATGAGAGAGAGCCATGGGTCCACACTCTGAAAGAGCCATGCTTACACAATGATAGAGAGCCATGGGTGCCCACTGTGAGCGAACCATACTTACACAATGAGAGAGAGCCATGGGTGCCCACTGTGAGAGAGCCATACTTACACAATGAGAGAGAGCCATGGCTGCCCACTGTGAGAGAGCCATACTTACACAATGAGAGAGAGCCATGGGTGCCCACTCTGAAAGAGCCATACTTACACAATGATAGAGAGCCATGGGTGCCCACTGTGAGAGAGCCATGCTTACACAATGATAGAGAGCCATGGGTGTCCACTGTGAGAGAGCCATACTTACACAATGACAGAGAGCCATGTGTCCACACTGTGAGAGAACCATACTTACACAATGAGAGAGAGCCATGGGTGCCCACTGTGAGAGAGACATACTTACACAATGAGAGAGAGCCATGGGTGCCCACTCTGAAAGAGCCATACTTACACAATGATAGAGAGCCATGGGTGCCCACTGTGAGAGGGTCATACTGACACAATGAGAGAGAGCCATGGGTGCCCACTGTGAGCGAACCATACTTACACAATGAGAGAGAGCCATGGGTGCCCACTGTGAGAGAGCCATACTTACACAATGAGAGAGAGCCATGGCTGCCCACTGTGAGAGAGCCATACTTACACAATGACAGAGAGCCATGTGTCCACACTGTGAGAGAACCATACTTACACAATGATAGAGAGCCATGGGTGCCCACTGTGAGAGAGCCATGCTTACACAATGATAGAGAGCCATGGGTGTCCACTGTGAGAGAGCCATACTTACACAATGACAGAGAGCCATGTGTCCACACTGTGAGAGAACCATACTTACACAATGAGAGAGAGCCATGGGTGCCCACTGTGAGAGAGACATACTTACACAATGAGAGAGAGCCATGGGTGCCCACTCTGAAAGAGCCATACTTACACAATGATAGAGAGCCATGGGTGCCCACTGTGAGAGGGTCATACTGACACAATGAGAGAGAGCCATGGGTGCCCACTGTGAGAGAGACATACTTACACAATGAGAGAGAGCCATGGCTGCCCACTGTGAGAGAGCCATACTTACACAATTTGAGAGAGCCATTGGGGGCACAATGTGAGAGATCTATTGGTGCAGAATGGAGAGAGCCATTGGGAGCACAATGTGAGAGATCTATGGGTGCAGAATGAGAGAGCCATTGGGTGCAGAATGTGAGAGATCTATGGGTGCAGAATGTGAGAGATCTGTGGGTGTAGAATGTGAGAGATCCATGGGTGCATAATGTGAGAGATCTATGGGTGCAGAATGAGAGAGCCATTGGGTTCAGAATGTGAGAGATCTGTGGGTGCAGAATGGGGGGAGCCATTGGGTGCACAATGTGAGAGCTCTATGGGTACAGAATGTGAGAGATCTATGGGTACAGAATGTGAGAGATTCATGGGTGCAGAATGTGAGAAGCCATTGGTGCAGAATGTGAGAGATCCATGGGTGCAAAATGTGAGAGAGCCATGGGTGCAAAATGTGAGAGAGCCATTGGGTGCACAATGTGAGAGATCTATGAGTCCCCGAAGTGAGAGAGCCGTGGATGTACAGTGAAATAGAACTTCAGGAACACACTCTGAGAGAGAGCCATGGGTGGACAGTGTGAAAGAGCTATGCCTGCACATAGCCTGCAATGTGAGAGATCTACGAGTCCCCAATGTGAGAGAGCCATTGGGTCCCCAATGTGAGAGATACATGAGACCCAATCTGAGAGATCTATGAGACCCAATGTGAGAGAGCCATCGATTCGCCATTTGAGAGAGGTTTGGGTGTCGAGTGCGAGAGCCATACTTACACAATGAGAGAGAACCATGGGTGCCCACTGTGAGAGAGCCATACTTACACAATGTGAGAGAACCATGGGTGCCCACTGTGAGAGAGCCATACTTACACAATGAGAGAGAACCATGGGTGCCCACTGTGAGAGAGCCATACTTACCCAATGAGAGAGAGCCATGGGTCCACACTGTGAGAGAGCCATACTTACACAATGAGAGAGAACCATGGGTGCCCACTGTGAGAGGGCCATACTTACACAATGAGAGAGAGCCATGGCTGCCCACTGTGAGAGAGCCATACTTACACAATGAGAGAGAGCCATGGGTGCACACTGTGAGAGAGCCATACTTACACAATGAGAGAGAGCCATGGGTGCACACTCTGAAAGAGCCATACTTACACAATGAGAGAGAGCCATGGCTGCCCACTGTGAGAGAGCCATGCTTACACAATGATAGAGAGCCATGGGTGCCCACTGTGAGAGAGCCATGCTTACACAATGATAGAGAGCCATGGGTGTCCACTGTGAGAGAGCCATACTTACACAATGACAGAGAGCCATGTGTCCACACTGTGAGAGAACCATACTTACACAATGAGAGAGAGCCATGGGTGCCCACTGTGAGAGAGACATACGTACACAATGATAGAGAGCCATGGGTGCCCACTGTGAGAGAGACATACTTACACAATGAGAGAGAACCATGGGTGCCCACTCTGAAAGAGCCATACTTACACAATGATAGAGAGCCATGGGTGCCCACTGTGAGAGGGTCATACTTACACAATGAGAGAGAGCCATGGGTCCACACTCTGAAAGAGCCATGCTTACACAATGATAGAGAGCCATGGGTGCCCACTGTGAGCGAACCATACTTACACAATGAGAGAGAGCCAGGGTGCCCACTGTGAGAGAGCCATACTTACACAATGAGAGAGAGCCATGGCTGCCCACTGTGAGAGAGCCATACTTACACAATGAGAGAGAGCCATGGGTGCCCACTGTGAGAGAGCCATACTTACACAATGACAGAGAGCCATGTGTCCACACTGTGAGAGAACCATACTTACACAATGATAGAGAGCCATGGGTGCCCACTGTGAGAGAGCCATGCTTACACAATGATAGAGAGCCATGGGTGTCCACTGTGAGAGAGCCATACTTACACAATGACAGAGAGCCATGTGTCCACACTGTGAGAGAACCATACTTACACAATGAGAGAGAGCCATGGGTGCCCACTGTGAGAGAGACATACTTACACAATGAGAGAGAGCCATGGGTGCCCACTCTGAAAGAGCCATACTTACACAATGATAGAGAGCCATGGGTGCCCACTGTGAGAGGGTCATACTGACACAATGAGAGAGAGCCATGGGTGCCCACTGTGAGAGAGACATACTTACACAATGAGAGAGAGCCATGGCTGCCCACTGTGAGAGAGCCATACTTACACAATGAGAGAGAGCCATGGGTGCCCACTGTGAGAGAGCCATACTTACACAATGAGAGAGAGCCATGGGTGCCCACTCTGAAAGAGCCATACTTACACAATGAGAGAGAGCCATGGCTGCCCACTGTGAGAGAGACATACTTACACAATGATAGAGAGCCATGGGTGCCCACTGTGAGACAGCCATGCTTACACAATGAGAGAGTACCATGGGTGCCCACTGTGAGAGAGCCATACTTACACAATGTGAGAGAGCCATGGGTCCACACTGTGAGAGAGCCATACTTACACAATGAGAGAGCCAATGGTGCCCACTGTGAGAGAGACATACTTACACAATGATAGAGAGCCATGGGTGCCCACTGTGAGACAGCCATGCTTACACAATGAGAGAGTACCATGGGTGCCCACTGTGAGAGAGCCATACTTACACAATGAGAGAGAGTCATGGGTCCACACTGTGAGAGAGCCATACTTACACACTGAGAGAGAGCCATGGGTGCCCACTGTGAGAGAGCCATACTTACACAATGAGAGAGAACCATGGGTACCCACTGTGAGACAGCCTTACTTACACAATGAGAGCGAGCCATGGGTGCCCACTGTGAGAGAGCCATGCTTACACAATGAGAGAGTACCATGGGTCCACACTGTGAGACAGCCATGCTTACACAATGAGAGAGAGCCATGGGTGCACACTCTGAAAGAGCCATACTTACACAATGAGAGAGAACCATGGGTGCCCACTGTGAGGCAGCCATACTTACACAATGAGAGAGAGCCATGGGTGTCCACTGTGAGAGAGCCATGCTTACACAATGAGAGAGTACCATGGGTCCACACTGTGAGACAGCCATGCTTACACAAGGAGAGAGTACCATGGGTGCCCACTGTGAGAGAGCCATACTTACACAATGAGAGAGAGCCATGGGTGCCCACTGTGAGAGAGACATACTTACACAATGAGAGAGAGCCATGGGTTCACACTCTGAAAGAGCCATACTTACACAATGAGAGAGAACCATGGGTGCCCACTGTGAGAGAGCCATACTTACACAATGAGAGAGAGTCATGAGTGCCCACTGTGGGAGAGCCATACTTACACCATGATAGAGAGCCATGGGTGCCCACTGTGAGAGAGCCAGTCTTACACATTGAGAGAGAGCCATGGGTGCGCACTGTGAGAGAGACATACTTACACAATGAGAGAGAACCAAGGGTGCCCCCTGTGAGAGAGCCGTACTTACACAATGAGAGAGAGCCATGGGTGCCCACTGTGAGAGAGCCATACTTACACAATGATAGAGAGCCATGGGTGCCCACTGTGAGAGAGCCATACTTACACATTGAGAGAGAGCCATGGGTGCCACCTGTGAGAGAGCCATACTTACACAATGAGAGAGAGCCATGGGTGCCCACTGTGAGAGAGCCGTACTTACAAATTGAGAGAAAGCCATGGGTGCCCACTGTGAGAGATCCATGCTTACACAATGAGAGAGAGCCATGGGTGCCCACTGTGAGAGAGACATACTTACACAATGATAGAGAGCCATGGGTGCCCACTGTGAGAGAGCCATACTTACACATTGAGAGAGAGCCATGGGTGCCACCTGTGAGAGAGCCATACTTACACAATGTGAGAGAGCCATGGGTCCACACTGTGAGAGAGCCATACTTACACAATGAGAGAGAGCCATGGGTGCCCACTGTGAGAGAGCCATACTTACACAATGATAGAGAGCCATGGGTGCCCACTGTGAGAGAGCCGTACTTACACAATGATAGTGAGCCATGGGTGCCCACTGTGAGACAGCCATGCTTACACAATGAGAGAGTACCATGGGTGCCCACTGTGAGAGAGCCATACTTACACAATGAGAGAGAGCCATGGGTCCACACTGTGAGAGAGCCATACTTACACAATGAGAGAGAGCCATGGGTGCACACTCTGAAAGAGCCAAACTTACACAATGAGAGAGAGCCATGGGTGCCCACTGTGAGAGAGCCATACTTACACAATGAGAGAGAACCATGGGTGCCCACTGTGAGACAGCCATACATACACAATGAGAGAGAGCCATGGCTGCCCACTGTGAGAGAGCCATGCTTACACAATGAGAGAGTACCATGGGTCCACACTGTGAGACAGCCATGCTTACGCAATGAGAGAGTACCATGGGTCCACACTGTGAGAGAGCCATACTTACACAATGAGAGAGAGCCATGGGTGCACACTCTGAAAGAGCCATACTTACACAATGAGAGAGAGCCATGGGTGCCCACTGTGAGAGAGCCATACTTACACAATGAGAGAGAGCCATGGGTGCCCACTGTGAGAGAGCCATACTTACACAATGAGAGAGAACCATGGGTGCCCACTGTGAGAGAGCCATACTTACACAATGAGAGAGAACCATGGGTGCCCACTGTGAGAGAGCCATACTTACACAATGAGAGAGAACCTTGGGTGCCCACTGTGAGAGAGCCATACTTACACAATCAGAGAGCCATGGGTGCCCACTATGAGGGAGCCATACTTACACAATGAGAGAGTACCATGGGTCCACACTGTGAGAGAGCCATACTTACACAATGAGAGAGAGCCATGGGTGCACACTCTGAAAGAGCCATACTTACACAATGAGAGAGAGCCATGGGTGCCCACTGTGAGAGAGCCATACTTACACAATGAGAGAGAACCATGGGTGCCCACTGTGAGAGAGCCATACTTACACAATGAGAGAGTACCATGGGTCCACACTGTGGGACAGCCATGCTTACACAATGACAGAGAGCCATGGGTGCACACTCTGAAAGAGCCATACTTACACAATGAGAGAGAACCATGGGTCCACACTCACTATGAGAGGGCCATACTTACACAATGAGAGAGAACCATGGGTGCCCACTGTGAGAGAGCCATACTTACACAATGAGAGAGTACCATGGGTCGACACTGTGAGAGAGCCATACTTACACAATGAGAGAGAGCCATGGGTGCCCACTGTGAGTGAGCCATACTTACACAATGAGAGAGAGCCATGAGTGCCCACTGTGGGAGAGCCATACTTACACAATGATAGAGAGCCATGCGTGCCCACTGTGAGAGAGCCATACTTACACAATGAGAGAGAGACATGGGTGCCCACTGTGGGAGAGCCATACTTACACAATGTGAGGGAGCCATGGGTCCACACAGTGAGAGAACCATACTTACACAATGAGAGAGAACCATGGGTGCCCCCTTGTGAGAGAGCCATACTTACACAATGAGAGAGAGCCATGGGTGCCCACTGTGAGAGAGACATACTTACACAATGATAGAGAGCCATGGGTGCCCACTGTGAGAGAGCCATACTTACACATTGAGAGAGAGCCATGGGTGCCCACTGTGAGAGAGCCATACGTACACCATGATAGAGAGCCATGGGTGCCCACTGTGAGAGAGCCATACTTACACATTGAGAGAGAGCCATGGGTGCCCACTGTGAGAGAGCCATACTTACACAATGATAGAGAGCCATGGGTGCCCACTGTGAGAGAGCCATACTTACACATTGAGAGAGAGCCATGGGTGCCCACTGTGAGAGAGACATACTTACACAATGAGAGAGAGCCATGGGTACCCACTGTGAGACAGCCTTACTTACACAATGAGAGAGAGCCATGGGTGCCCACTGTGAGACAGCCATACTTACACAATGAGAGAGAGCCATGGGTCCACACTGTGAGACAGCCTTACTTACAGAATGAGAGAGAGCCATGGGTGCCCACTGTGAGAGAGCCATGCTTACACAATGAGAGAGTACCATGGGTCCACACTGTGAGACAGCCATGCTTACACAATGAGAGAGTACCATGGGTCCACACTGTGAGAGAGCCATACTTACACAATGAGAGAGAGCCATGGGTGCACACTCTGAAAGAGCCATACTTACACAATGAGAGAGAGCCATGGGTGCCCACTGTGAGAGAGCCATACTTACACAATGAGAGAGAGCCATGGGTGCCCACTGTGAGAGAGACATACTTACACAATGAGAGAGAACCATGGGTGCCCACTGTGAGAGAACCATACTTACACAATGAGAGAGAACCATGGGTGCACATTGTGAGAGAGCCATACTTACACAATGAGAGAGAACCATGGGTGCCCACTGTGAGACAGCCATACTTACACAATGAGAGAGAGCCATGGGTGTCCACTGTGAGAGAGCCATGCTTACACAATGAGAGAGTACCATGGGTCCACACTGTGAGACAGCCATGCTTACACAATGAGAGAGTACCATGGGTCCAGACTGTGAGAGAGCCATACTTACACAATGAGAGAGAGCCATGGGTGCCCACTGTGAGAGATCCATACTTACACAATGAGAGAGTACCATGGGTCCAGACTGTGAGAGAGCCATACTTACACAATGAGAGAGAGCCATGGGTCCACACCGTGAGAGAGCCATACTTACACAATGAGAGAGAACCATGGGTGCCCACTGTGAGAGAGCCATGCTTACACAATGATAGAGAGCCATGGGTGTCCACTGTGAGAGAGCCATGCTTACACAATGAGAGAGAGCCATGGGTGCCCACTGTGAGACAGCCATGCTTACACAATGAGAGAGTACCATGGGTCCAGACTGTGAGAGAGCCTTACTTACACAATGAGAGAGAGCCACGGGTCCACACCGTGAGAGAGCCATACTTACACAATGAGAGAGAGCAATGGGTCAACACTGTGAGAGAGCCATACTTACACAATGAGAGAGAGCCATGGGTGCCCACTCTGAAAGAGCCATACTTACACAATGAGAGAGAACCATGGGTGCCCACTGTGAGAGAGCCATACTTACACAATGAGAGAGAGCCATGGGTGCCCACTGTGAGAGAGCCATACTTACACAATGATAGAGAGCCATGGGTGCCCACTGTGAGAGGGTCATACTTACACAATGATAGAGAGCCATGGGTGCCCACTGTGAGCGAACCATACTTACACAATGAGAGAGAGCCATGGGTGCCCACTGTGAGAGAGACATACTTACACAATGAGAGAGAGCCATGGGTGCCCACTCTGAAAGAGCCATACTTACACAATGAGAGAGAGCCATGGCTGCCCACTGTGAGAGAGCCATACTT
The DNA here is from genome assembly GCF_964261635.1 of Lissotriton helveticus. Lineage (NCBI taxonomy): Eukaryota > Metazoa > Chordata > Amphibia > Caudata > Salamandridae > Lissotriton > Lissotriton helveticus. Next base: position 1,588,573,457 of record NC_136068.1, on the reverse strand, counting down.
ACACAATGAGAGAGAGCCATGGGTGCCCACTGTGAGAGAGCCATACTTACACAATGTAAAAGAGCCATGTGTCCACACTGTGAGAGAACCATACTTACACAATGAGAGAGAGCCATGGGTGCCCACTCTGAAAGAGCCATACTTACACAATGATAGAGAGCCATGGGTGCCCACTGTGAGAGAGCCATACTTACACATTGAGAGAGAGCCATGGGTGCCCACTGTGAGAGAGCCATACTTACACAATGATAGAGAGCCATGGGTGCCCACTGTGAGAGGGTCATACTTACACAATGAGAGAGAGCCATGGGTGCCCACTGTGAGAGAGCCATACTTACACAATGACAGAGAGCCATGGGTGCCCACTGTGAGAGAGACATACTTACACAATGAGAGAGAGCCATGGGTGCCCACTCTGAAAGAGCCATACTTACACAATGATAGAGAGCCATGGGTGCCCACTGTGAGAGAGCCATACTTACACATTGAGAGAGAGCCATGGGTGCCCACTGTGAGAGAGCCATACTTACACAATGATAGAGAGCCATGGGTGCCCACTGTGAGAGGGTCATACTTACACAATGAGAGAGAGCCATGGGTGTCCACTGTGAGAGAGCCATACTTACACAATGTGAGAGAGCCATGGGTCCACACTGTGAGAGAGCCATACTTACACAATGAGAGAGCCATGGGTGCCCACTGTGAGAGAGCCATACTTACACAATGAGAGAGAGCCATGGGTGCCCACTGTGAGACAGCCATGCTTACACAATGAGAGAGTACTATGGGTGCCCACTGTGAGAGAGCCATACTTACACAATGAGAGAGAGCCATGGGTGCCCAATGTGAGAGAGCCATACTTACACAATGAGAGAGTACCATGGGTCCACACCGTGAGAGAGCCATACTTACACAATGAGAGAGAACCATGGGTCCACACTGTGAGACAGCTATACTTACACAATGAGAGAGAGCCATGGGTACCCACTGTGAGAGAGACATACTTACACAATGAGAGACAACCATGGGTGCACACTCTGAAAGAGCCATACTTACACAATGAGAGAGAACCATGGGTGCCCACTGTGAGAGAGCCATACTTACACAATGAGAGAGAGTCATGAGTGCCCACTGTGGGAGAGCCATACTTACACCATGATAGAGAGCCATGGGTGCCCACTGTGAGAGAGCCATACTTACACACTGAGAGAGAGCCATGGGTGCCCACTGTGAGAGAGCCATACTTACACAATGATAGAGAGCCATGGGTGCCCACTGTGAGAGAGCCAGACTTACACATTGAGAGAGAGCCATGGGTGCGCACTGTGAGAGAGACATACTTACACAATGAGAGAGAACCATGGGTGCCCCCTGTGAGAGAGCCGTACTTACACAATGAGAGAGAGCCATGGGTGCCCACTGTGAGAGAGCCATACTTACACAATGATAGAGAGCCATGGGTGCCCACTGTGAGAGAGCCATACTTACACATTGAGAGAGAGCCATGGGTGCCACCTGTGAGAGAGCCATACTTACACAATGTGAGAGAGCCATGGGTCCACACTGTGAGAGAGCCATACTTACACAATGAGAGAGAGCCATGGGTGCCCACTGTGAGAGAGCCATACTTACACAATGATAGAGAGCCATGGGTGCCCACTGTGAGACAGCCATACTTACACCATGATAGAGAGCCATGGGTCCACACTCTGAAAGAGCCATACTTACACAATGAGAGAGAGCCATGGGTGCCCACTGTGAGAGAGCCATACTTACACAATGTGAGAGAGCCATGGGTCCACACCGTGAGAGAGCCATACTTACACAATGAGAGAGAGCCATGGGTGCCCACTGTGAGAGAGCCGTACTTACACAATGATAGTGAGCCATGGGTGCCCACTGTGAGACAGCCATGCTTACACAATGAGAGAGTACCATGGGTGCCCACTGTGAGAGAGCCATACTTACACAATGAGAGAGAGCCATGGGTGCACACTCTGAAAGAGCCAAACTTACACAATGAGAGAGAGCCATGGGTGCCCACTGTGAGAGAGCCATACTTACACAATGATAGAGAGCCATGGGTGCCCACTGTGAGACAGCCATACATACACAATGAGAGAGAGCCATGGCTGCCCACTGTGAGAGAGCCATGCTTACACAATGAGAGAGTACCATGGGTCCACACTGTGAGACAGCCATGCTTACACAATGAGAGAGTACCATGGGTCCACACTGTGAGAGAGCCATACTTACACAATGAGAGAGAACCATGGGTGCCCACTGTGAGACAGCCATACTTACACAATGAGAGAGAGCCATGGGTGCCCACTGTGAGAGAGCCATGCTTACACAATGAGAGAGTACCATGGGTCCACACTGTGGGACAGCCATGCTTACACAATGAGAGAGAGCCATGGGTGCACACTCTGAAAGAGCCATACTTACACAATGAGAGAGAGCCATGGGTGCCCACTGTGAGAGAGCCATACTTACACAATGAGAGAGTACCATGGGTCCACACCGTGAGAGAGCCATACTTACACAATGAGAGAGAACCATGGGTCCACACTGTGAGAGAGCCATACTTACACAATGAGAGAGAGCCATGAGTGCCCACTGTGGGAGAGCCATACTTACACAATGATAGAGAGCCATGGGTGCCCACTGTGAGAGAGCCATACTTACACATTGAGAGAGAGCCATGGGTGCCCACTGTGAGAGAGCCATACTTACACCATGATAGAGAGCCATGGGTGCCCACTGTGAGAGAGCCATACTTACACATTGAGAGAGAGCCATGGGTGCCCACTGTGAGAGAGCCATACTTACACCATGATAGAGAGCCATGGGTGCCCACTGTGAGAGAGCCATACTTACACATTGAGAGAGAGCCATGGGTGCCCACTGTGAGATAGCCATACTTACACAATGAGAGAGAGCCATGAGTGCCCACTGTGGGAGAGCCATACTTACACAATGATAGAGAGCCATGGGTGCCCACTGTGAGAGAGCCATACTTACACATTGAGAGAGAGCCATGGGTGCCCACTGTGAGAGAGCCATACTTACACCATGATAGAGAGCCATGGGTGCCCACTGTGAGAGAGCCATACTTACACATTGAGAGAGAGCCATGGCTGCCCACTGTGAGAGAGCCATACTTACACAATGATAGAGAGCCATGGGTGCCCACTGTGAGAGAGCCATACTTACACATTGAGAGAGAGCCATGGGTGCCCACTGTGAGAGAGCCATACTTACACATTGAGAGAGAGCCATGGGTGCCCACTGTGAGAGAGACATACTTACACAATGAGAGAGAACCATGGGTGCCCACTGTGAGCGAGCCGTACTTACACAATGAGAGAGAGCCATGGGTGCCCACTGTGAGAGAGCCATACCTACACAATGATAGAGAGCAATGGGTGCCCACTGTGAGAGAGACATACTTACACATTGAGAGAGAGCCATGGGTGCCCACTGTGAGAGAGCCATACTTACACCATGATAGAGAGCCATGGGTGTCCACTGTGAGAGAGCCATACTTACACAATGATAGAGAGCCATGGGTGCCCACTGTGGGAGAGCCATACTTACACATTGAGAGAGAGCCATGGGTGCCCACTGTGAGAGAGCTATACTTACACATTGAGAGAGAGCCATGGGTGCCCACTGTGAGAGAGACATACTTACACAATGAGAGAGAACCATGGGTGCCCACTGTGAGAGAGCCGTACTTACACAATGAGAGAGAGCCATGGGTGCCCACTGTGAGAGAGCCATACTTACACAATGATAGAGAGCCATGGGTGTCCACTGTGAGAGAGCCATACTTACACATTGAGAGAGAGCCATGGGTGCCCACTGTGAGAGAGCCATACTTACACATTGAGAGAGCCATGGGTGCCCACTGTGAGAGAGACATACTTACACAATGAGAGAGAACCATGGGTGCCCACTGTGAGAGAGCCGTACCTACACAATGAGAGAGAACCATGGGTCCACACTGTGACAGAGCCATACTAACACATTGAGAGAGAGCCATGGGTGCCCACTGTGAGAGAGCCATACTTACTCAATGAGAGAGCCATGGGTGCACACTCTGAAAGAGCCATACTTACACAATGAGAGAGAACCATAGGTGCCCACTGTGAGAGAGCCATACTTACACAATTATAGAGAGCCATGGGTGCCCACTGTGAGAGAGCCATACTTACACATTGAGCGAGAGCCATGGGTGCCCACTGTGAATGAGCCATACTTACACATTGAGAGAGAGCCATGGGTGCCCACTGTGAGAGAGCCATACTTACACAATGATAGAGAGCCATGGGTGCCCACTGTGAGAGAGCCATGCTTACACAATGAGAGAGAGCCATGGGTGCCCACTGTGAGAGAGCCATACTTACACATTGAGAGAGCCATGGGTGCCCACTGTGAGAGAGACATACTTACACAATGAGAGAGAACCATGGGTGCCCACTGTGAGAGAGCCGTACTTACACAATGAGAGAGAGCCATGGGTGCCCACTGTGAGAGAGCCATACTTACACAATGATAGAGAGCCATGGGTGCCCACTGTGAGAGAGCCATACTTACACATTGAGAGAGAGCCGTGGGTGCCCACTGTGAGAGAGACATACTTACACAATGAGAGAGAACCATGGGTGCCCACTGTGAGAGAGCCGTACTTACACAATGAGAGAGAACCATGGGTCCACACTGTGAGAGAGCCATACTAACACACTGAGAGAGAGCCATGGGTGCCCAATGTGAGAGAGCCATACTTACACAATGAGAGATCCATGGACGCACACTCTGAAAGAGCCATACTTACACAATGAGAGAGAACCATAGGTGCCCACTGTGAGAGAGCCATACTTACACAATGATAGAGAGCCATGGGTGCCAACTGTGAGAGAGCCATACTTACACATTGATAGAGAGCCATGGGTGCCCACTGTGAATGAGCCATACTTACACATTGAGAGAGAGCCATGGGTGCGCACTGTGAGAGAGACATACTTACACAATGAGAGAGAACCATGGGTGCCCCCTGTGAGAGAGCCGTACTTACACAATGAGAGAGAGCCATGGGTGCCCACTGTGAGAGAGCCATACTTACACAATGATAGAGAGCCATGGGTGCCCACTGTGAGAGAGCCATACTTACACATTGAGAGAGAGCCATGGGTGCCACCTGTGAGAGAGCCATACTTACACAATGTGAGAGAGCCATGGGTCCACACTGTGAGAGAGCCATACTTACACAATGAGAGAGAGCCATGGGTGCCCACTGTGAGAGAGCCATACTTACACAATGATAGAGAGCCATGGGTGCCCACTGTGAGACAGCCATACTTAGACCATGATAGAGAGCCATGGGTCCACACTCTGAAAGAGCCATACTTACACAATGAGAGAGAGCCATGGGTGCCCACTGTGAGAGAGCCATACTTACACAATGTGAGAGAGCCATGGGTCCACACCGTGAGAGAGCCATACTTACACAATGAGAGAGAGCCATGGGTGCCCACTGTGAGAGAGCCGTACTTATGTGGTAAATAAATAAATAATACCCTATTTTTGACTAGACATATATCATAACAGATAGCTCAATAAATAAGAGTCAAGATTCGAGGTAGTAGGAGTTTTGCAGGTTTAATACAGCATAAGGACAGGAACAGGACAACCTGCATAGGAATAGGATGACAGGGCCCAGCAGCTGCTGGGGCTGGGATGAGCGCGCTGACTTTTAATAACAATACATGAGCATATATACATAGCGCAAACACATAGCATTACATTGCAGTAGGCGTAGCAGTGGGTGGAGCAGAAGGCGTGACGCGTAGCAGTCGCGAAAGATAAGAGTAAAAAGAAGGTGTAACTCAGACATGTGATGCAAACGTAACAGAATATGTCATGAATGGGCGGAAACATAGGAGGGGGCTACCTAAGGAGCCGGGACCTCTAACCTGGTGGTGCGCGCAAACTGGTAATGACGTGTTACGAGGAGAAGCTGGGGGCTATGAACTCTGTGCTAGGAGCAGAGACTAAAGTCTGGAGGGTCGGAGCGACATGTACCTAAACCCTATCTAGTATCTGATGTTTAGGGAACATGTTGATATAAACTAGAAGTCATGAGGGGAAAAGCTAATTGACTCTAAGACTAGAGCATGCATTTATTCTACATGTAGTGCGTGATGAAGAATATTAAATGACCATTAAATACAGTATTTCTCTTAATATGGAGCCGCATAGGCTAGACAATGACGGAAACTATTGATGCAGTTCAGTAGCTTAGGAATGCAGAGAAGGAGGACTAAACTGATAACGGGAATCATAACATAGTCTTGGCAGACTCAGAGACTGAGCCAAGCTGCACCGGGCACTGCGAGGCAGGAAGTAAGTGAAAGGTCGAGGATACAGGTGGGGGCTGAATCGCTCCTCAGCAAGGGTTCAGGAGACAGGAGCTGAATCTGATGTCCGGGCCCTGTTGAGGCCTGGAAACGGGGACTTTATAATGAAATAACGTGCACACTGAGAAGCGTGGCAACATTACTTTACATAAGCCTGATATTCGTAGTATTCACGGGGACTGGAAAATGACATACCAGAGGTGGACACAACTATAATTGCGTCATTAATCGGACATGGGGAGTACATATGCATATTGGTCATGCACACATAACATATGATGGATGACACGTAGGGACACAGAACATGACAAAATTTACTTTTCCACATTCCCTCCTTGTCACTACGTTTCCATCAGGAAACATCAATATTCATGATACCATCTATCATTTCATACAGTACCATTTGTTCATCTCGAATTGTCTTGGAACGGGATTTAGAACGGGGCTTGGGACTAGGAATACAAGAGGTAGCACACATGCCGCAAATCGCAGGGCCACATTGTATACAGAGACAGCAGCTGAATATGATCGCTACTGCGATACCTAGAAAGGACAGGACTTTCCATCCCCAGGCGGAAATTATATTCCAGAACCAACCGGACCATGTCCAGGTGCCTGGATCCTGGTGTAATAGATGGGCTATTTTATGGAGTCTGGTTATAGCTGAATAAACAGACGGCGCGTTATTTGGAATGAAAATGCAACAACTGGATCCGATGACTCTACAGGCCCCGCCCCTATCGGCCAGTATGACGTCAAGGACGAGACGATTCTGGAGCACAACAATTCTCATAAAGGATTGCTCTTCGGTTAAGTTACCTAGAGCGGAGGCAGTCTCATCTACTACTGCTTCAAGGGTTCTTGTTAACCTACGGATTAGCTTACTGTTTACAACTGTACCTAAATAAGGGAACACACCTTTATCAATATCAATGAATTGTTCTGCAGCAGTTTCAGTATAATCGACAATCGGGAGATTTCTCTTGTGTCTAGTATGTACTAGGAAGGAATTCCTATGGTAGTCAGGTGGGGCTAGGAAAACAGGTGGCAGTAGGAAGGCAATGTAACAGGTTCCCTCCCAATCGAGGGGCAGACGAACATATGCAGTTTGACCACAAACAAAATAAGAATGACGTGAAGCTTTAAAAATAGATTTCCCACTGTCACTATACTGGATAATAGTAGTACAATCACTATGTCCTACGTGTACAGAACCATAATTACGGACACATAATTCGCCTTTGACTGGTAGTACTGAAATAGCAGGTGAGTCTGGAGTAGTATCAGACTGAACATTCAGGACCATGAAATTCGAAGAATAGTTACCTAAATTATACACTTCATTTTCTAGATCTAAACCTGTTCTGTGGGGGAAACCTTGCTTGTCTGGGAAACATGTGCTGTTAAGAAAAGACATATCTGTTAAGGATGACGTTAACGTGGACCATGCTCCACACGAACCATTATGTGAAAAAGGATAAGGAAAAAGTGGCAGAACTCCCTTTGACGTCTGGAAAGGGGGCAGTCGACCACACACCCAACAATTAGTGGCATTGCTGGTTTGATGTGAATAATGCAACATGCGGATAAATGTATTGTTACGCATAGCGAGGCGGTATGAATATTCGTGAGGAGGCAGATCACTAAACGTGTGCTCTACTGTAACATTAGAAGGCTTATTTACATGAGGAACTGGAAAACACAGGAAAAATGCGTAACTAGTGCAGGATATCAAAAGGCTGAGAAATAATATGAAACTTAGAAAAACGATACATCGGATTGAGTTTGGACTAACTCTCTCACTATGGGGGTCTATTTTATACATGTCAGAAACAGTCTAACCGTTTCACCTAGGGGAGGACTTAGACAATCAAACTGGCTGACTTATTTTACTAGACCTTAATTTCTGTTTATACTCCTGTTGCGGAGTTTTCTCTAACAGGGGAGGGGTTGTGTCAATGTCATTTGCGGGACAGTCCTTAGGAACAATGTTTTGACAAGTCTTGATATCCTGGGAAATGTTCTTGGAGACCGGTTTTAATCCGTAGAATTTCTTGACGTGCGAAAGGTGCACCCAGCCGCGGCGTCCTTCCAATTTCACAGCTGTACGGGTGGTGAGGAGGACCTGACGGGGCTCCTTCCAACGTGGCTCCAGCGGACTTGATCTGTCAAAGTTGCGTACGAGCACCATCGAACCTGGAACGATTTCATGCGGTGCCACCTCGGTATTGTCTGGAAATGTGGCGGCAACCTGTGAACGACATGAGTTGAGGGCAGACATCAAGGAAGCTAGGTAATCTGTCAGCATATTACATGAAACATCAGTAATACTTCGGGGTCTAGGAGTACCCCACATGTTAGGGGGGCGGCCGAATACGACCTCATACGGGCACAGACCTGATCTGGAATGTGCGACCATGCGCATATAAAACAAAGCAACTGGCAGAGCTACTAGCCAGTCCACACCCTTATCTTTACATATTTTGGCAATTCGAATTTTCAGAGTCTGATTATGTCTCTCGACTAGACCGGCTGCTTCAGGATGGCGTACACAATGGAACTTCCACTGGTACCCTAACAACAGGGAAACGTGCTTCATCAACTCAGATGAGAATGGCTGACCGTTATCAGAATATACGACTCTAGGGAGTCCATATCGAGGGAAAAACTCACGAACCAACTGCTTGGCAGTGGTCGCGGCTGTGTAATCTGGGACTGGATATGCTTCTGTCCATCTGGACAAAGCGCATACAACTACAAGGACATACTTGAAACCTCGACATCGCTCCATCTGAATATAATCCATCTGGAGGACTTCAAAGGGGTGGTCAGGGGGCTGGAATCCCCCTTGTTCCACCGGGACACTTTTACCTGGATTAAACTGACAACATATCATACAGGTACGGACTTTCTGCTTGGCTGCAGCTCGTAAATGCTTGTTGAACCAAATGTTCTGGATACTGTCTAACATTGCTTTTTCTCCTAAATGTGCTGGACTATGTGCGGTATTAATGATGACTTGAACCATAGAGTCGGGGAGAAACCATGCGGTCCTACCCTTCGTCACCCATCCTTGATCTGTCTGGACCCCTCCTTGTTCAGACCACTTCTTGGTTTCATCGGGAGTAGCATGTAACTGGATATCTATGACATCTTGAGTAGGGTCCTTAACTGTCATACATGTAGTCAGATCTGGAGTGTGTGTCATGTTAACTGGACTGTCTAGAGTCTGTGCTGTAAGCTTGGCTGTGCGATCTGCTAGATCATTACCTTGGGAAATAATGTCAGTAGCTTTCGTATGTGCTTTGCATTTCATGATAGCGATAGATGTCGGTAAATGTATTGCATCTAACAGAGCTTGGATAAGGATACCATGCTGAATCTTGGTTCCATGAGAAGTCATGAAACCTCTCTCCTGCCAGAGCACTCCAAAGTCGTGTACAACTCCAAATGCGTAACGTGAATCTGTGTAAACATTAACTTTCAGGTTCTTGGCGTGTATACAGGCTTGTGTCAGAGCAACTAGCTCTGCTGCTTGAGCGGACAGGGTATCAATACGGTGTGTTTCAATAACTTCGGTGTCAGTAGTCACTGCATACGCGGCGACTAGTTCTCCTGTACTAGTTCTCATACATGAACCATCCACATAAAGTGTCAGGTCAGGATCTGGTAACGGAATGTCTGTCAGGTCTTGTCTTGGCTTTGTCGTAATGTTGACTACTTCCACACAATCATGTGTGGCAGAATTTGAACTAGCTGATGGTAACAGTGTAGCAGGATTCAGGACGTTGCAGCGTCTAATTTCTATGTGTGGCTGAAACAGTGTCAATTCATAACCTGTTAAACGTGCAATTGTCAAGTGCTGTGTTTGTGTTCGGTTTAAAAGAACTTCCACGGAGTGTGGGACTTGTACTGTCAGGGAGTGTCCTAAAACTATGGAATCACTTTGTCTGATAGCTAGGGCTGTGGCTGCAACTGACTTGAGGCACGCAGGCAGAGCCTGGGCTACTGGATCTAGTGTGCTCGAAAAATAAGCACACGGCTTGTATTGTCCTGCTTGATCTTGTGTAAGAACAGATAATGCTGTACCTTCACGTTCAGTAACGAAAAGTGTAAAAGGCTTACTGTAGTTCGGTGTAGCTAGAACTGGAGCTTGGCATAAAGCTTTCTTTAACTCGTTGAAACTAAGTGTATGTTCAGATGTCCAAGGGAGAACAGTCGATGCGGCTGCCTCCTGTGTCGTTAACTGTATCAGTGGCTTGGCTAGAAATGCATACTGAGGAATCCATTGTCTGCAATAAGAAGTAAGGCCGATAAAGGCACGTACCTCCTTCTGGGTCCTGGGCTGAGGAAGACTCGCTATTAACTGGATACGGTCTGGTGTCAACTGCCTACCCCTCTTGGACAGTAAGTGTCCTAAGTAGACCACTTGCTGGACACAGAATTGAAGCTTCGAAGGGGACACCTTGTGCCCCATCTCGGCTAGGAAATACAGAACCGTCAGTGACGCTCGCTCGCAGTCACGTTCAGAACGGGCTGTGATCAGTAGATCATCGACATACTGGAGCAGCGCAGTGTCAGTTGGCATGTGAATATTATCTAGTTGTCTCTTAAGTGCTTGACTGTAAATACTAGGGCTTTCTGTGAAACCTTGAGGAGCTCGTGTAAACATATAGCTCCTTCCATTTAAACAAAATCCGAAAAGAAACTGGCTGTCTGGATGGATGGGAACACTAAAAAATGCGTTCTTGAGGTCTATGACAGTGAAGAACGTGGCTTCGGAATCAATGGCTGTCAATAGGGAAGAGATATCTGGGACAACTGGGTACTGAGGAATAATACATTTGTTAAGTTCCCGTAAATCAATCACTAATCGATATACTGGGGGTGCATTTGGATCAGTACGTTTCATGACTGGAATGATCGGAGAGTTACATACATTGGAGTCAGTTTCTACAACTACTCCTTGAGCCATGAGCTCGTCTATAATTTTGGATAAGGCTGCTACAGCCTCAGGTGGCAATCTATACTGCCTGATTCGTGGTAACACTACACCTGGTTTGAGAGTCACACGATGGGGTGTGATTTGCATATAACCTACATCAGTTGGACCTTGCGCCCATAAATGCTGCGGAACTTTAGACAGTCTGGAATCAAAATCTCGTAATACATAGTGACCCTTAAAGTCACGTAGGAACAATCGTATTCCCTCTGGGGAACAACATATAACTGCACCTAACTCTTTCAGTGTTTTAATGCCTAATAGATTTTCTGGACATGACTTAGTAAGTAACAGATCAGTAGTGCGGGACAATGGACCTACTTCTAGAGTGACTGGCTTTGAAATCTCATTAACGATAGGCTTTCCTGAAAATCCAAGGGAAACATTTCTTGAGCCTGAGAGCGGAGCCCCTGGAACTTCGGCATGACTAATTGTGGTCCTACTTGCCCCTGTATCAATCAAAAACTTTCTGTCTTTCCCTAATACTTGACTGTGAACATAGGGACCTTCTTGATCTACAGGTATCTCGATGAGAGGCAAGCCTACCTCCCTCTCTAGGCTGTTTCATGAATATGGCTGGTACTCTGGATACTCAGACTGTGCATACTGGTACATCTGCGATGTAACATGCTGTGTTGCAGCAATAGGCTGCGGTACTGTAACTGTCTGTTGTGCATTCTGTGGCTGAGGAATCTGTGAAACTTGTTCCTGTCTAGGCGGACGTGGTCTTTCTTTAGTCTTACCAGTAGCTATGTTGTGTTTCAGAACTGCACACTCATTTATAAAATGACCTGGCTGTTTACAATAATTGCAGTTCCCTTTAACGGGAGCTGCAGGATGACTGGCTTGATTCTGACCCCTCTTCTGACTGTCTTGAGGAACAGATTGTGCAACTAGTACTTTCATTTTCGTGTCTTTCATACGTTTTCTCTCGTGTTCTTGCTCTTCCCTGATTCTATTCTGGTGGTACTGGAGCATCTGGAGCATCTGGGACGGAGTATTTGCTTGCCAGGTACTTTCGACTTTCAGAACTCGGTTTTTAATTGGTGGACTTGAATTCTCGACTAATTTGGTAACGAAAAGGTGAGGGTATGACTCACTACTTGTCTTGAGGCCACTGTTGATACTAAAGCATTTTTCAAACCTAGAATAAAAATCACTAATATCTTCATCTTGTTTCTGTTTACAGGCTGAGATTGCATCCCAGTCTTCTTTTCTAGTTGTTAATAATCTGGGTAAAACTTGAATTAATAATTCTGGTAATTCTTTACATTTCTCTCCAAGACCAGTACCTGGTACACGTATCTTATCTTCTGCTTCTAGGACTGCCCAATCTATCTTTTTCTCTCCCACCTCCCATTCTTTTTCCTTTAGCTTTTCATACACCCCTGCGGGTAGCAGAACCTTTAACATTTTAATGATATCTGGGTAAGTGTATTCTCCCATACGGAGCATGTCTTTTAATTCTCTATGGAACCCTGCTGGATCTTTGTCATGACAGGGAATTAATTTCTTCATTTCGAGGAGTTCCATCTTTGTGATCGGAGTGTATACAAACACTCGCTGCATTTCGCCACCCGCTCCTCTGACTGGGTGGACTTCTCGTAACGGATTCTGTCTGTCTATGTAGAATGATTTACTTTCTGGGGGTGAGACATGGACAAAATGCGGGTTCAAGAATGTTCTATATTTGTGGCGTTGTTCTAGAATGACACTAATTAAATCGGTACCTAGACCTCTCCATCTGTACTGGAGTAACTCGTTCAGGATATCATGTAACGGGCCTGGATCAGAATGTTGACCCTCATACAGAGTAATGAGGTGCTGAATCATATACATACCCACCAGTCGCTGCTCGGCTGGGGGCATTTTCAGGAACATTTGTGCCACTATTTCGTCTGGAAAAGTGGTAGAATCAGTAATCCATCTGACTGCCGATCGGACTAGTTCCTGTTCATGCATAGTACTTAACTCACTATAACCGATTCGTGATTTCAGAATGTGATCGGTAGCTTGAAATACTTGTTCTAGGGAACCTTGTTCTGGTGCTGGATGATGGAAAATTGGCTTGTGTTCTAGACGTAAATGGCGATCTGGAAATCTAGATTTTCCTACATACGCTATTCTGGCAGTATTCTCGTCGTCTTCCTCTTCAGGATCAGAGGTACTTTCTTTCTCGCTTACTTGTGCTGCTTTACGCTGTTCGTGTATCTTTATTATCTCTCTACGGATTTTCTTGTACATACTTTCCATGGCACCAATGGTATTGTGCTTTCCTTCGGCTATATTATCACTCCACTTTGTTAGAGTTTTCATTTCTTCCGGGTCTTTAGACGGGTAATCCTGTTCTCTTATTAGACAGTTAATTAAGAACTTTAATATCATGCGCTGAATCTCGGCTTTCCTTTGAGACATGGCATCACTAATACTTTGTGGGTCATCCCCTGTACGGATGAAACGATATATCCTGTCTAGATCTTCTTTCATATTCGGCAGGGTGACTAGATACTCGGTCACTCTCCTTACGCGTACGGAATATAAAACCATATTAAACTCGCCTGGAACTGGGTCATAGACACATTCGCCAAGGGTTTGCCTGATCTCTGCAACAGACTTATTACTCTTGGGAGTACGCTGTGATGCTTGAGCATGTAATTCGAGTGCTGATAAACGCTTGTATGGCGGCGGAGTTTGAGGAAGACCTCCTCCTGCGGCCCCTAAACTGGAATCATCAACTGATGCTTTTCGTCCTGGCAGGGTGGGTAATTGTAACGTGGGCTGGACTTGTATGGCGGGCTGACCCAGGGGGGCTGTTAAGGGCACCCCGGTGTCTGGAGGAGCAGGAATTACCTGGTTTACAGGGACTGGCGGAGTGCGAACAGGATTTGCATATTCGGGGACTGTGTCGTCCAGATAGGACGAAATAAAAATATCAGCTGCGGTCGGTTTGTGACGTAGCTTGGTCGGAACTAATGGTGGCGGGAAATTACTGGATGCCTCTGGGGTCGCTTTTGGCAAGCCCTCAGCAAGAAGAGGATACATACCCTTAATGAGGGCATTCCTCTGTCTGTCTGATTGCTCAGTTCTAACTCGTTCACCTATCTCGATTAATTCTCTTTCTTGGGCTCGTTCTTGGGATTCTCTACTTAGTTCTGACTTTCTGATTTCTCTTTCGGTTCTTTTATGAGCTTCTTTGCGCCATAACTCGATGGCATCTTTCTGTGATTGTCTGGCTTTCTTTTTCCATAATGCCTCCTCTACTCGCATGATGCATTCGGCATCCCATGTACCCGATACGGGCCATCTATACTTTTCTTCTAACTGTTTGGTATACTCTACCCATAAATCTAGATACAATATGGCACTTATGCCATGTTTCTGATACATAAAGTGACCTGGACTGTCCCTGGGCGGGACGGGAACTGCTGCTTCCAGCAGACCCTTTCTAGTCTTTAACTGACGTAACTTGGAAAATATAGGCATGACTGAACTGTAATCTAGACACAATACAATACACAATAAACACGATACTTATTTCCCATTCATACCACGACATTAGAATACATGAAAAACATTTAAAATAACAGTTCGGACAGAATACTACCTGGAAATACTTGAAATTTCTCGAGAACAGAACTGACTAGAACAGAAACTAGATGCACTGCTGAAACAGCACGAAACTTACCGGTCTCTTTAAAGAGACACGTCAGGACCCGCATCCACCGAAGTGGACACTTCGTTTGTGGGACTGTGTACCACCAACCCACAGACCAGAGTCAATCAAATTGACCCTGTCTAGATACCACCCCAGTAACGGTACTCACCGGGCAGCAAGAACGGAAAGCCTCGGACTGGACTGGACTGCTACGACGATGACGACGAACTTCGGACTTCGGACTTCAGTTACGGGTGGACCTCCGGATACCTCGGACCTTGGACTCTTGGCTTGGGCTCTGGTCGGGACTCGCCGCGTTCCTCCACCGTCTCGTCTGGATGCTGGACCGCCTCCTCCGTCTCCTCCGTGGGCCTGAGGGATACTTGAGCAGAAATATCTGCCACTGCGCAGAAGAGTTCCGTCACGACTGCAGAGGGTCAGGGGGTCGGCGTGGCTTCACCGACGCGTGGGGAAAGGGCAAGTCCCTATTCGGGCGCCATTATGTGGTAAATAAATAAATAATACCCTATTTTTGACTAGACATATATCATAACAGATAGCTCAATAAATAAGAGTCAAGATTCGAGGTAGTAGGAGTTTTGCAGGTTTAATACAGCATAAGGACAGGAACAGGACAACCTGCATAGGAATAGGATGACAGGGCCCAGCAGCTGCTGGGGCTGGGATGAGCGCGCTGACTTTTAATAACAATACATGAGCATATATACATAGCGCAAACACATAGCATTACATTGCAGTAGGCGTAGCAGTGGGTGGAGCAGAAGGCGTGACGCGTAGCAGTCGCGAAAGATAAGAGTAAAAAGAAGGTGTAACTCAGACATTGTGATGCAAACGTAACAGAATATGTCATGAATGGGCGGAAACATAGGAGGGGGCTACCTAAGGAGCCGGGACCTCTAACCTGGTGGTGCGCGCAAACTGGTAATGACGTGTTACGAGGAGAAGCTGGGGGCTATGAACTCTGTGCTAGGAGCAGAGACTAAAGTCTGGAGGGTCGGAGCGACATGTACCTAAACCCTATCTAGTATCTGATGTTTAGGGAACATGTTGATATAAACTAGAAGTCATGAGGGGAAAAGCTAATTGACTCTAAGACTAGAGCATGCATTTATTCTACATGTAGTGCGTGATGAAGAATATTAAATGACCATTAAATACAGTATTTCTCTTAATATGGAGCCGCATAGGCTAGACAATGACGGAAACTATTGATGCAGTTCAGTAGCTTAGGAATGCAGAGAAGGAGGACTAAACTGATAACGGGAATCATAACATAGTCTTGGCAGACTCAGAGACTGAGCCAAGCTGCACCGGGCACTGCGAGGCAGGAAGTAAGTGAAAGGTCGAGGATACAGGTGGGGGCTGAATCGCTCCTCAGCAAGGGTTCAGGAGACAGGAGCTGAATCTGATGTCCGGGCCCTGTTGAGGCCTGGAAACGGGGACTTTATAATGAAATAACGTGCACACTGAGAAGCGTGGCAACATTACTTTACATAAGCCTGATATTCGTAGTATTCACGGGGACTGGAAAATGACATACCAGAGGTGGACACAACTATAATTGCGTCATTAATCGGACATGGGGAGTACATATGCATATTGGTCATGCACACATAACATATGATGGATGACACGTAGGGACACAGAACATGACAAAATTTACTTTTCCACACTTACACAATGATAGTGAGCCATGGGTGCCCACTGTGAGACAGCCATGCTTACACAATGAGAGAGTACCATGGGTGCCCACTGTGAGAGAGCCATACTTACACAATGAGAGAGAGCCATGGGTGCACACTCTGAAAGAGCCAAACTTACACAATGAGAGAGAGCCATGGGTGCCCACTGTGAGAGAGCCATACTTACACAATGATAGAGAGCCATGGGTGCCCACTGTGAGACAGCCATACATACACAATGAGAGAGAGCCATGGCTGCCCACTGTGAGAGAGCCATGCTTACACAATGAGAGAGTACCATGGGTCCACACTGTGAGACAGCCATGCTTACACAATGAGAGAGTACCATGGGTCCACACTGTGAGAGAGCCATACTTACACAATGAGAGAGAACCATGGGTGCCCACTGTGAGACAGCCATACTTACACAATGAGAAAGAGCCATGGGTGCCCACTGTGAGAGAGCCATGCTTACACAATGAGAGAGTACCATGGGTCCACACTGTGGGACAGCCATGCTTACACAATGAGAGAGAGCCATGGGTGCACACTCTGAAAGAGCCATACTTACACAATGAGAGAGAGCCATGGGTGCCCACTGTGAGAGAGCCATACTTACACAATGAGAGAGTACCATGGGTCCACACCGTGAGAGAGCCATACTTACACAATGAGAGAGAACCATGGGTCCACACTGTGAGAGAGCCATACTTACACAATGAGAGAGAGCCATGAGTGCCCACTGTGGGAGAGCCATACTTACACAATGATAGAGAGCCATGGGTGCCCACTGTGAGAGAGCCATACTTACACATTGAGAGAGAGCCATGGGTGCCCACTGTGAGAGAGCCATACTTACACCATGATAGAGAGCCATGGGTGCCCACTGTGAGAGAGCCATACTTACACATTGAGAGAGAGCCATGGGTGCCCACTGTGAGAGAGCCATACTTACACCATGATAGAGAGCCATGGGTGCCCACTGTGAGAGAGCCATACTTACACATTGAGAGAGAGCCATGGGTGCCCACTGTGAGATAGCCATACTTACACAATGAGAGAGAGCCATGAGTGCCCACTGTGGAGAGCCATACTTACACAATGATAGAGAGCCATGGGTGCCCACTGTGAGAGAGCCATACTTACACATTGAGAGAGAGCCATGGGTGCCCACTGTGAGAGAGCCATACTTACAACATTGATAGAGAGCCATGGGTGCCCACTGTGAGAGAGCCATACTTACACATTGAGAGAGAGCCATGGCCCACTGTGAGAGAGCCATACTTACACAATGAGAGAGAGCCATGGGTGCCCACTGTGAGAGAGCCATACTTACACATTGAGAGAGAGCCATGGGTGCCCACTGTGAGAGAGCCATACTTACACATTGAGAGAGAGCCATGGGTGCCCACTGTGAGAGAGCCATACTTACACAATGAGAGAGAGCCATGGGTGCCCACTGTGAGAGAGCCCGTACTTACACAATGAGAGAGAGCCATGGGTGCCCACTGTGAGAGAGCCATACCTACACAATGATAGAGAGCAATGGGTGCCCACTGTGAGAGAGACATACTTACACATTGAGAGAGAGCCATGGGTGCCCACTGTGAGAGAGCCATACTTACACCATGATGAGAGCCATGGGTGTCCACTGTGAGAGAGCCATACTTACACAATGAGAGAGAGCCATGGGTGCCCACTGTGGGAGAGCCATACTTACACATTGAGAGAGAGCCATGGGTGCCCACTGTGAGAGAGCTATACTTACACATTGAGAGAGAGCCATGGGTGCCCACTGTGAGAGAGACATACTTACACAATGAGAGAGAACCATGGGTGCCCACTGTGAGAGAGCCGTACTTACACAATGAGAGAGAGCCATGGGTGCCCACTGTGAGAGAGCCATACTTACACAATGATAGAGAGCCATGGGTGTCCACTGTGAGAGAGCCATACTTACACATTGAGAGAGAGCCATGGGTGCCCACTGTGAGAGAGCCATACTTACACATTGAGAGAGCCATGGGTGCCCACTGTGAGAGAGACATACTTACACAATGAGAGAGAACCATGGGTGCCCACTGTGAGAGAGCCGTACTTACACAATGAGAGAGAACCATGGGTCCACACTGTGACAGAGCCATACTAACACATTGAGAGAGAGCCATGGGTGCCCACTGTGAGAGAGCCATACTTACTCAATGAGAGAGCCATGGGT